>NW_027223759.1:90517416-91930426 GCF_028538775.1 Myotis yumanensis
AATAAAGAGGTAATATGCAAATTAACCCTCACACCCTCACAAGATGGCTGCCTACAGCCAGGCCAACAGGGGGGTTAGTGAGGGATGACCAAACAACTGAACAAGCAGACTGTGTGTGGCAACCAGGCCAGCAGGGAGGTTAGTGAGGGACAACCAAACTACTGAACAAGCAGGCTGCATGGAGTGACCAGGACAGCAGGGGGGCCATGAGGGGTGACCAGGCCAGCAGGGGGGGCAGATGGCAGCGACCTGGCCAGCAACAGGGGACAGTTAGGAGCAACCAAGCTGGCAGGGGTTGAAGTTAGGGGCAATCAGGCTGGCATGCAGAGGCAGTGAGGGGCAATCAGGCCAGCAAGGGGGGGGGGCAGTTAGGGGCAATTAGGCAGGCAGGCAGGTGAGTGATTAGGAGCCAATGGTCCAGGATTGTGAGAGGGATGTCTCAGATTGGAGAGGGTGCAGGCTGGGCTGAGGGGACCCCCTCCCCCATGCACGAATTTTATGCACCGGGCCTCTAGTATAAATAATAACTAAAAATGTGTAAGCCACAGGACACTTTAAAAAAGAGGGAGAATAAAATTTGATAAATTGGACTTCATCACAATTAAAATAGCTTTTTATACTAAAGGTATTATTCTTTTTAAGAACAATCCACAGACTGGAAGGAAATATTTACAACATATACAGGGTAGGCAATATTAGGTTTACGGTTGTAATACAAATAAATAATACAATAATTAATGAATAATAATACAAGAATCAATTCTGTTTTGTGTATTCACAACTGTAAACCTACTTTTATAGTAAAAAAGAAAACCAACATAAATGTGATGTTGTTATTTGCATGAGTGTGTTTATGGGCTTGTGTGTTTAATTTCACCTAATGATTCTCTAATTTATGTGGATGTTCAAAGGACTAAAATGGATAAGACAAACTTTACAGACATGCCCTAGTAGTTTGAAGTATAATTATAGTACTTAAGAGAGTAAGATACAGACACATGAATAGACACATAAAATTTATCAAACGTAACAGGATTCCAGGAGCAAAGCTCTGTGTTGTAACATTGTTGAGCAGGGTGAAAATATGGACATTTCAATGAGTTATGCTAGAAAAAAGATATTCATATTTAAAAATTAAATTCATAGCTGCCTCACACAAAAATCCTTACACACAAATATTTAAATCAATCTAGTTGGGTTATAGAGATACATTTAAAATTAAATGTAAACACTTATAGAAGAAAATGTTCATAGAGAAAAAAAGAAAGCAGTATGGTCATAGAACATATTTACAACATAATAACAGAGGACTGATACCAATACACAACATAATTCCATTTGAGTAGTCAGAATGTCTATATATAACCCTGAAGAAAAATTAACACTTATAATAGGAAAAACAAATCACAGAAGTAAAATAATGAATTCTATAAACATAAGGGAAAATGTTTAACTATAGTAACTATAAGATGAATACTCACCCAAATCATCCTGTTGAGCAAAGGATTTAGGTTACATAATACAGTATTGTGCCATTTATATAAAATGTATTAATAGTCTAAGTAAACTAAAGTTTTAAAAAATATTTTTATTTCATAGTGGAAGGGAGAGGGAGAGATCAATGATGAGAGAGAATCATTCATCAGCTGCCTCTGGCATGCCCCACACTGGGGATCGAGCCCACAACCTGGGCACGTGCCTTGACCAGAATTGAGCCAGTCCACAGGCTGACCCTCTGTCTAATGAGCCAAGCCTTATAAGACTAAACTGTAAAATTTTAAAGGACATCTAAATATGTGATTTTTTTTTAATTATAATTTTTGCCCTGGCCAGGTGGTTCAGTTAGTTGGAGCATCGTTCCATGCAGGTTTGGGTGGGACCAAGATGGTTGCATAGACAAATGTGGGTACTTGCATCCTTCCACAGCCACATCAACATTACCACTAAAGTACAGAACAACCATCATTCAGAACCGCCTGAAAGCTGGCTAAATGGAAGTCCTACAAGTAGAGAAGTGAAGAGGAAAGCACATTGAAACTCATAGGAGGGGGTGTGTTTCTAATTGGGAGGGAGATCTTGGCTGAGGAGGCCTCCTGTGAGGAAGAAGGGGTCCCAGCCCCAGACCAGGCCACCAGCCCAGAGTTCCAGTGCTGGGAAGAGAAGTCCCCATAACTCTGGGCTATAGAAGCCAGTAGGGATTGTGTCTGAGTGACACAAAGGCTGCTGGGCACACAGCAGTTTCTCTTAAAGGGCCAGTGCACAGGCATACTGTCTCACTCCCTCTGAGCGCCAGTGCTGGGGTAGCAGCTTGAAAGGATCCAGCAACATACATAGAGGAACTGAAGTATGGGCATCAGGGCAAGAACTTGGGGGCAGCTTTCTCCTAAACAAAAGTGATTGCAGACATTGTTCTTATGCTGAAACCTCCCCCACCACAGAGCTGACTGGCAGACACATCTGAGTCTCCAGCAACCTGGCCCACACTTTTGCCCCACCCAAGCTGTTTGTAGTGTCTTTTCCATATGAATGGCCTGTCATGGCTCAGCCTTCAGACTTTACTAAAATCTCTCAAATAAGCAGTAGCTGGACTCAGTGTGCCCCATACCTCTCTATAAGTGCCCTCGGGCCTGGCAGTAGCAGCAGATTGCCAAGGTTCACAGCCTAGGCTCTCCTGGACACCTCCTAGAACCAATCAAGTAGCAGCCATCTGCAGATTACTCAGTAGCTCCTGCCAGGTGACCCAAGGCAGGGTACAGGCAGTGGCTGACTCTGCACCTCTGGGGAGGCTCCAGAGCAGGTGCACCCAGCAGAGAGGTTCAGATCACCCCATATTATAACTCTACCATATCCATGAGTGAGACACTCAAGGGAAAGATGTGGTGAACACCAAAGCCCCACTAAAGCAAGTCCTGCTTCTTAGGGGTGTCACCTGCACAGTAGCTCTTTCACAGCCAATTGGCCTGGGGGTCAGTTCCTCCCAGTGATGCCAACAGCAATTAAGGCTCAACTACAACAAGACTGTGCACACAACCCACACAGGGGCGCACTGAGTACCCAGCTCATGTGACTGGGGAGGCTGAGCCACTGGACCCTATAGGACACCTACTACACAAAGCCACTCTTTCAATTATAGGAGACATAGCAGCTCTACCTAATACAAAGAAACAAACACAGGGAAGCAGCAAAATGCAGAGACAAAGGTACATGTCACAAATAAAAGAACAGTAGAAATCTCTAGAAAAAGAACTAAATGAAGTGAAAACAAGCAAACTACTAGGTACAGAGTTCAAAACAATGGTTATAAGGGTGTTTAATGAACTTAATGAGATCTTCAAGGGACTTAGTGAGAATGTCAAGGATATTAGTGAGAATTTCAAGGAAATTAGTGAGAACATCAAAGACATGAAAAAGGATCAGTCAGAAATGAAGAATACACTAACTGAAATGAGAAATAAATTAAAGGAAATCCAACAGTAGAGTAGAGGATGTTGAGGAAATATGAGAAAATAAAAAACAGCCAATCAGAAGAGTAAAAGAAAAATGAGTAAAAAAATATGAAGATAGTATAAGGAATCACTAGGACAACTTCAAGCGTACCAACATTCACGTTATGGGGGTGCCAGAAGGAGCAGAGAGAGAGCAAGATATTGAAAGTCTATTTGATAAAATAATGATATAAACCTTACTTTACCTAGAGAAAGAAGTAGACATACAAGTCCAGGAAGCCCAGAGAGTCCCAAACAAGATGAACCCAAAGAGGCCTACACTAAGAAAGATCATAAATAAATTGCCAAAGGTTAAAGACAAAGTAAAAGCAACAAGAGAAAAACAGTTAGTTACCTACAAGGGAGCACCTATATGATGGTCAGCTGATTTCTCAACAGAAACTTTGCAGGCCAGAAAGGAATGTCAAGAAAAATTCAAAGTGATGAAAAGCAAAAGAAAGGACCTACAACCAAGATTAATCTATCCAGCAAAGCTATCATTTATAATTAAAAGCCTGATAAAGAGCTTTAGAGACAAGAAAAAGCTACTAAACCAGTATTATAAGAAATGTTAAAGAGTCTTTTTAAGAAGAAGATGAAGATGAAGAATAAGAAGAGGAGATAAAAATATGAACAAAAACGGCAATCAATGCATATCTAACAACATTTGAATCTAAAAATCAAATAAATGAACAAGGAATTTAATGAACAAAATAAACTGATGATTAAAATAAAATAAGATGCATGGAAACATAGAACAGACTGAAGAATCTCAAAGGGAAGATGGGAGGGCAGCGAGAAGAGATTAACCAAAGAACTTGTATGCATATATGCATTACCATGGACACAGACAATAGGGGGCTGAAGGCCTTGGATAGGGCAAGGTCCAGGTGGAGGAGGGCTTCCACTTTCTCTGCCACCATTTTGGAATCCTTGTTCTCAATCTTAAGGAAAACATGTACGTTTTGTCCATAGAGCATGATGTTGGCTGTGGGTTTGTAATATATGGCAATTATTATGTTGAGGTATATTACCTCTACTAGTACCCCATTTTGATGAGAGTTTTTATCATAGATGGATAATGGCTTTTATCACATGTTTTTCTGCATCTATCAACAAGATCATGTGATTTTCATTCTTCATCTTATGTATGTGTTAGAACTCATTTATTGATTTGTGGATATTGTACCAACCTTGTATTCTGGAATAAATGTCATGTAATCATAATGTATGATCTTTTAAGGTATTTCTTGATCCAGTTTGATAATATTTTTGAAGATTTGAGCATATATGGATATTGCTTATAATTTTTTTTCTTTGTAGTGTCTATCTGGTTTAGGAATTTGGATCATGTTGGCCTTGTGAAATGATCTTGGGGGTTTTACTGCCTCTTGAAATTTTTGAAATATTTTAGAAGGATAGGTGTTTGGTCTTCTTCAAATGATTGGTGAAATTCATTTATGAAACTAAACAGTCTAGGAATTTTTGTGTTAAGCTTTTTTTTTGTTTATTTGTTTTGGTTTTTAGAGCTTCATTTTAACTAGTTTTAATCTGTCTATTCAGATTTTCTAATTCTTCCTGATTCAGCTTTGGAAGATGTTATGCTTCTAAAAATTTATCTATTTCTTCTAGATTTTCCAATTTATTGTCATTTAGTTATTGGTAATATTTTCTTACAACCATTTTCATTTTTTGGTGTCAGGTGCTACTTCTCTTTCATTTCTGATTTTACTTATTTGGGCTTTCTCTCTTCTTTTTTGACAAGTCTGGTTAAAAGTTTGTCAGTCTTGTTTATCTTTTCAAAGAACCAACTCTATTTTATTGATATTTTATAATGATTTTTTAGACTCCATTTTCATTATTTCTACTTTGATCTTTATTACATCCATGCTTCTACTCACTTTGGGCTTTTTAAAAATTTTTATTGTAAAGTTCCTTTAAATATAAATTTATTTTTTAATTTGAGATTCTTCTTTCTTGAAAGAGGCCTGTAATGCTATGAATTTCCCTTTTAGGAATGCTTTACAGCTGTGTCCCATAGATTTTTGGTTGTTGTGTTTAATTTTTTAATTTTTTTCAATGTATCTTTTGATTTCTTCCTTGATCCCATTTTTAACCCATTTATTGTTTTTTAACATTGTTTTGTAACATTAATTCCCACATCTTGGTGTGTTTTTTGTTTTATTCTTGTGATTGATTTTTAGTTTTTTATCATTACTAGTGGCCCAGTGCATGAAATTTGTGCACATTAAAAGGGAATTAATTAGAGGAAATATTTTAATATTGTTATTTGCCCTTTATAATAGAAGTGTCAGAGATCAAAGAAAATTAGTAAAATGTATATGAAAATCTCCCTCCTGTCAGAGTCAGGGGCATGTTGCAGGACCTAGAGTCAAGTTCTTGCCCACCACCCACACGTGCTTCAAAAACACAGGAGACCCAGACCCAGCTGGCACCACCCCCATTGGGTGAGACACAGACTCCGCTGGCCTCACCCAGAGCAGCTTGACAGGGGGCACGGTGTCAGGTCCACCAGCCCGATGCCAGGTGGGGGGAAAGCCTGAGGTTCTCTGGCCCAGCACTGGGGCAGGGGCATGGCCTGAGTTCCCCCGTCAAGCCCCGCCAGGTGGGGAGCGAGGCCTAAAGTCCCCCATCAAGCCCTGGTGGTCAGGAGGCACAGCCTGAGGTCCACTGTCAAGTCCCACAGGGCAGGGGGCATGGCCTGAGGTCCCTCACCCCGACCAGACACCATGCAGCCTAGGTCCCTGCTATTGGGTTGTGACATACGGCATTATGGCTAATTTGCATATTCCTCTATTATTATATAGGACTAGAGGCCCGTGCACTGGAGGGGGGCGTCCCTCAGCCCAGCTTGCCCCCTATCACATACTGGGAGCCCTAGGGGATGTCCTACTCCCTGCTCTCTGCTTCCCTTGGGGAGTGGGCCTAAGCCACAGTCTGGCCTCCCTTTGCTGATCAGGAGAAGGCACCAGCCCCATCACCCCTCTGTTGCAGCCACTGCCAGTCACCGCAGCAACCAAGGTGTTTTCATCAACACAGACTCCAGTCCCTTTGAAAAAATGACAACTTTCTTTAGGCATTTTCAAGATGTGTCTTTCATAGGATATGACCTCTCTTTCTTTCCTTCTTTCTTTCTTTCTTTCTTTCTTTCTTTCTTTCTTTCTTTCTTTCTTTCTTTCTTTCTTTCTTTCTTTCTTTCTCCTCACCTGGGGATATGTTTCCATTGATTTTTAGAGAATGTGGAAGAGAAAGGGAAAGACAGAGAGAAACATCAAAGTGAGAGGAACACTTTGATTGGTTGCCTCCTGCATGAGCCCTGACCTGGGCCCGGGGCCAGGGAGGAGCCTGCAACCGAGGTACATACCCTTAGTCAGAATTCAACCCAGACCCTGCGGTGGGCAGGCCGAGGTATTATCTACTGAGAAAAACCATCTAGGATAGGATATGACATTTCTTAACCCTCCAGCAGCATACCTTCCTTTTTTTCTCCAGGAGTGTGGTGAAAAAACCTAGATCACCTATTTGGACTCTTATTACCCAAGTTACTAAGAATATTACCAGTGGCATACAGGGAGCTAAGCTAATGAGCAGTCAGAAAAGGTGTTTCCACTGTAGTTCACACCAATTGCCGGCTTGGACCCTGCCCAGGCCTAACGCCTCTGGCTGAGTCATTAGGCCTGGGCAGGGGACCCCCAGCTCCCAGCCATCAACGTGATGGCTGGCTCTGCCCCTCCCCAGGCCTAACGCCTGTGGCCAAGGCATTAGGCCTGGGAAGGGCACCCCCAGCTCCCCACCACTGCCACCATCAAGGATCAGCTGGCTGGCCTAATGCCTCAGTCCATGGCTTGGCGCCTATGTATGCAAAAGCCAATGGGAAGCGTAACGGAGATACGGTTAAATACCCTTTTTCTCTTTTATTAGATAGGATGGTCAGAGAAGATCCTTGATATGATTTCAGTCTTCTTAAATTTATTTAGACTTGCTTTGTGTTTTAACATGTGGTCTATTTTAGAAAATGTTACATGTGAACTTAAAAAGAATATATATATATATATATATATATATATATATAGTGCTGCTTTGGGGTGAGAAGCTCTTAAAATTTCAATTAAATTCATCTGATGTAGTGTTTCATTTAAGGCCACAGTTTCCTTGTTGATGTTTTGTGTGGTAGATCTATCAAAAGATGTCAATGATGCGTTAAAATTACCTACTATAACTGTATTCCTATCAATCTCACCTTTTATATACATCAAGATTTGCTTTACATATTTGGGTGCTCCTTTGTTGGGTACCCGAATGTTTACAAGGGTTATATCCACTTGTTCTTTTGCTCTCTTTATCATTATGTAGTGTCCTGTTTTTGTCTCTTATTATAGCCAATGTTTTAAAGTCTACTTTGTCAGATATAAGTGTCAGATATATATATCTAGTTTTCTTATCCATTCAGCTACCCTATGTCTCTTGATTGGAGCATCTAAACCATTTACATTTAAAGTAATAATTGATAGATATGTATTTTTTGCCATTTTATTCTTTTAAATGTGTTTCTCTGTTTTCTTCTTCTAGTTCTTACAGCAGGCTCTTTAACCTTACTTATCCTGCAGATTTGGTGGTATCAATTTCCTTTAGTTTTTTCTTGTCTGGGAAGCTCTTTATTTCTCCTTCAATTTTAAATGATGGCCTTACTGGGGAGAATTGTGTTGGTTGTAAGTACTTTATTTTCATAACTTTGAATTTTTCACGCCAATCCATTGTGGTCTGAATTGTTTCTGTTGAGGAATCAGCTAGCAGTTTTATGAGAGCTCCTTTGTAGGTAATTGACTGCCTTTCTTATGTAGCTCTTAAGATTCTTTGTCTCTAATTTTTTCCATTTTAATTATGAAATGGGCATCTTTGGTTTCACCTTGCTATGTATTCTCTGTTCTTCTTGAAACTATGTGTCTTTTTCCTTCACCGGATTAGGGAACTTTTCAGTCATTATTTCTTCCTATAGGTTCTCAATACCTTGCTCTAGCTCTTATTCTCCTTGTACTCCTGTATAATTTTTAAAACTCAGAGTAATCACAAAGTGACCTACTGTAGACACTCAGAGGATAAAGAAAATGGGATAAAAACATGCAAATATGGAAAATCATCAATTAACAGTACAGTACTGAGAAATAAAGGGAAAAAAGAAACTGAAAATGGCACAAAACGATTTATAAGAAGAAATTAGTACCTCCCTCACTATAAATATTTACTTTAAATGTAAGTGGATAAAACTCTTCCATTAAAAGGCATAGAGTATTTGCATGGATTCAAAATATAAGATCCAATTACACTTGCCTGATAGATACTCACATTAGCTTTCAGAGGAAATATAGACTCAAAGTGAAATAAAGGGAAAAGATATTCCATGCAAATGAAAAAAAGAGAGTGTATGTGTGGGCAGTTATATTTATATCATAGGGGGAAAAAAGAATTTAACACAAAAACGGTAATTAGACCCTAAGAAGATGAAGTGGTAAATTCATCAAACATTTGTAGCAATTATTACTATACATGCACTCAATACCAAAGCACCTAAGTATATTTAGTAAATATTTACATTGAAGAGGGAAATAGATAAATGCAGTAAAAGGGAAACTTCAACATTCCTCTTTTAATAATAGATTATCCACAAAGAAAATATCTAAAGAAACATTGAACATAAACTATAATTTATGTCAAATAGACTCAATAGACACATACAGATTAGTTTATCTAACAAAGCAAAATACACATTTTCCTCAGACACACATGGGATGTTCTTAAATAATATGAGGCATCACAAAAAAGTCTATCATGTTTTAAATTATTGAAATTGTACAAATTATTTTTTAAGATTAAATTATATGAAAATAAAAATCACTAACATAAAAAGTGGAAAATTCACAAATATGTAGAAATATAAAATTTCTGAATAACCAATGGATCAAAGAATACCTCAAATGAGCAATAACGTTACAATCACCTCTTCCCAAGACCAAACATATTTACAACTAAATTTTAAAAAAATGAACCCGAATAACCAACTGAAGACTTGCTGAACAGAAATTTTATAACCAAAAATTTATAGAAGAAGCCACATCCATAATGATAGGAAAGGGCTGGCCCTGCACCCACATGTGGTTGAGAATTTGGAGAGGTATCTTAGATCTAAAGGTCCCCCCCTGAGGAACGCGGGGTCTCAACTCCATGCTGGGCTCCTCAGTTCAGAGCACCAGAGCAGAGAAGAAGTGCCCACATGACATCTGGCTCTGAAAAATCCGTGGGGAGCCTGTTGACTAGATTGAGATGGGAGTCTGCTAGATGGGAGTTCAGGCCCCGTGGAAAAGCTGACTGGGCCACTGGTATACACTTTCTTGGAGGGGTCTTGGGGAGATCCAGGTGAACTAAGTGTCTGTCAGAGACAATTGTGTGGCTCTTGGGCAGAAGCTATTATTCAGCCCCCGCATTCTCCACCGCAACTGGCAGCCCTCGATGATAGATTCTGTAGCCCCACTCATTGGACTCCTGGTGGTACCACCCTGGTGAGCTCACACCCTGAAAGGAAGTCAGCTGGCTGTAGCCAGCCTGGCCTAGGTGCAGACTTACTTGGAAGGTTCCCCAGGAGATGCTGGTAGACTCAGGGAGAGACTGAGTTGTTTGACCATAGAGCTAGGACCGTTTTCCATTTGCAGCCCCAATTAGCACCACTGTTCTTGTGTAGAGACATCTCATCACACAGCCACTCTTGGCCTTACCCTACTACTTCTTGAGACCTGGAAGGTGGCGTCTGGCCCTAGTGTATACTGAGACCACTTGTGGGGTGGTCTCAGATACAGCACTGGCACCAAGACTGAATCTGTATCAGTCTGGTGAACACTTGCTTGTAGCTGGTGGTTCACTGAGAACCTATTGCACACAACTTACGTATTGCCAGAGGCTTTTTCAGTGACTGAGCTTAACTTGCAGCTAGCAGCTGGCAGGCAGTGGTGGATCTCAGGATGCCTGGGGCCTTTTGCTGACCAGCAAACTCAGTGCTGGTGGAAGCCACTGTCAGGGTGCAGTTTGGCCTCCCCCGTGCACACCCAGGCCAGGAAGGGCAGCCACAAAATGTGGATTGTTTGTAGCAACAATACAGAACCTAGGCTGGTCACGTGCAGTGCCTGACACTGACCCACACCAGTCTCTCCAAACTGGCCCAGAACCAACATCCAAGGGAGATATTGACAGACACCAGACCCTGCTGGAGCAAATTCCACTTCCTGAGCTCAGCCCCAACACAGCAGCTCAGAGGTTGATCTGGTCAGAGGTTGATCCTTATAGTCAGCCAGACTGAGGGTCAACCCCACCCATGGACAGGCCAATAGCAATCGAGGCTCATCTACAGCAGTAGCAATCATATAACCTACACAAGTGATATTACTGGAGCACGAAGCTCAGAATATCGGGGAGACTGGGACCCTGAGACACACAAGACACTGACCACATAAGGCCACCCTACCAAGACTGGAAACATAGCAGGTCTACCTAATATTCAAACACAGACAGGCAGCTAAAATGGGGATATAAGGAAAAATGACCCACTTGAAAGAACAGGAGAAACCTACCCCCCAAAAAATGAAATAAAGCAATCTACCAAATACAGAGTTAAAACAATGGTTATAAGGATGCTCAAGAAACTTAGGGGAAAAATAGATGAACCAAGTGATAACTCAAATAAAAAAGATAGTAGGCATAAGAACTGACATAGATGCCATATATATATATATATACACAAAACAGTAAAAATTAAGAATATAATATCTAAAGTGAAGAATGCACTAGAGCAGTGATGGCGAACGTATGACACGTGTGTCAGAGGTGACATGCGAACTCATTTTTTTGGTTGATTTTTCTTTTTTAAATGACATTTAAATATATAAAATAAATATCAAAAATATAAGTCTTTGTTTTACTATGGTTGCAAATATCAAAAAATTTCTATATGTGACACGGCACCAGAGTTAAGTTAAGGTTTTTCAAAATGCTGACATGCCAAGCTCAAAAGGTTCACCATCACTGCACTAAACTAAGCATGTCAAACTCAATGGCTAACACGGGCCAAATAAACAAGTTTTAAGCTTATGTGGGCCACAAAAAAAAACAAAAGCTTCAATTTTCATAGAAACATAGGTTTATTTCAATAGACATGCTGAATACAAAAGGTTGAAATAAATGAGTAATCATTAACATAAAATAATAGAGCATTTTAATAAAAGTTAATATTTTTTCTTGAACATTAACTTACCAGACACTGAAAAACTGCACAAATTAATAAGCGTAACACAAATAAACCTATTTTTCTTGTTGTCCAAAAGTGAAATAATTTTTTTTGCACACACCAAACAAGTCAGTCCAAGACTAATGACATGGCAATCGTCTGCTAAAATATTCACTGCTAGTTTTAGTGAAGAGAAATGGTGAGCCTGCATGTAAGGTGTGTAAGGGAAATGAATGCAACACGATTATAGTAATTAGTCATTAACAAACATTGTAGTTTGTTATTAATAATTATGTATAACAAGATATTGTAAGAATTAAGTTACAAAATCTTTATTAAAATGTTTCTGACATACTGTTATATTGGCTGGGCTGCAAAAATATTCATTGTGGGCTGCATGCGGGGCCACTTGTGGTCCCTGTGGGCCACGAGTTTGATGTGCTTGCACTAGAGGAATCAAAAGCAAGTAAGATGAAGTGGAGGATTTAATCAGCAATTTGGAAGACAAGGCAGCAGATAATACCCTATCAGCACAGCAAAAAGAAAAAAAAAAGGATTTAAAACAAAATGAGGATAGTTTAAGGAAATCTTGAGACAACATCAAGCTTAATAATAACATGCATGTCATAGAGGTACAAGATGGAGAAGGGAGAGCACAAGGGATTGAGAACCTATTTGAAGAAATAATGGCGGAAAAATTTCCTAACCTGGTGAAGGAAAAAGACATACAAGACCAGGGAGCACAGAGTCCAAAATAAGATGAACTAAAAAACAAGTTCCACATAAAGACACATCATAATTAAAATGGCAAAGGTTAAAGACAAACAGAGAATCTTAAAAGCAGAAGAAAAAAACAGTTATCTGCAAGGGAGCCTCCATAGAACAATCAGCTGATTTCTCAACAGAAAAAATTCAAGCCAGAAGAGATCCTCACAAAATATTAAAAGTGATAAAACAAAACAAAACAAACAAACAAAAAACAACAAGGACCTTCAACTGAACCCAGCAAGGCTATCATTTAAAACTGAAAGAAAACAAAGAGCTTCCAAGACAGAAAAAAATGAAAATGCTAAAGCAGTTCATTAATATAAAACCAGTTTTACAAGAAATGTTAAAGGTGTTACAGGGCAGTGAGGAGCTAGGAAAATTCCAGGGCAAGAGGACTAGGGAAACTGAGACAGGAAAGTTGAAACAAGGCCAAACACTGTGGGTCATTTGCAGGCAGCTTGTAACTCAAACTATTATCTACCCCAGCCAAGGACACTTGAGAGTAAATGGCTAACCTCCCGCCTCCCCCCAAAAAAGAGAGAATGCTTTCTGGAACAGATTGACATATCTGGATGTGGGGTTGGGGTATGAGAAGAGATAAACTAAAGAACTTATATACATTCTAGAGGCCTGGTGCACAAAATTTGTGCATTCGGGGGGGCGGTCCCTCAGCCTGGCCTGTACCCTCTTGTAGTCCGGAAGTCCTCAGGGGACATCCTTAGCACTGCTGCGGAGGTGGGAGAGGCTCCTGCCACTGCTGCTGCACTTGCCAGCCATTAGCCTGGCTCAGGGCTTCTGGCTAAGCCAGGGGTGGGCAAACTTTTTGACTCGAGGGCCACAATGGGTTCTTAAACTGGACCGGAGGGCCGGAACAAAAGCATGGATGGAGTGTTTGTGTGAACTAATATAAATTCAAAGTAAACATCATTACATAAAAGGGTACGGTCTTTTTTTTTTTAGTTTTATTCATTTCAAACGGGCCGGATCCGGCCCGAGGGCCGTAGTTTGCCCACTGGGCTAAGCAGTGCTTCCCCTGTGGAGCACACTGACCACCGGGGGCAGCTCCTGCATTGAGCATCTTCCACTTGGTGGTCAGCGCGCATCATAGTGACTGGTCGTTCCACTGTTTGGTTGATTTACATATTAGAATTTTATTATATAGTATTAGAGGCCTGATGCACAAAATCCATGCAAGAGTAGGTCTTCCTTCCCCCAGCTGCTGGCACCAGCTTCCCTCTGGTACCCAGGACCCAGGCTTCCCTCCTCCGGCTGCCCTCAGGTACTCAGGACCCGGGCTAGCTTCCCTCCAGCCCTGGCTTCATCAGAAAGGATGTCCAGAATGATGTCCAGTCTAATTAGCATATTACCCTAAGACCTTGGGGGGTTGGGAGGAGGTGGGTAAAGGGGAGAAATTGGAGACATATGTAATATTATAAACAGCAATAGCAATAATATATATATACATATATATATATTTAAAAATATATTTTAATATATATATTAAGAAAATAGAATACAGAAAGGGAAGGAAAAAGGGGAAAGGTAAAAAGGGCAGTTTTACCCCCTAAGCAGAGAAGCCAGCAGTCTAAGGCTTGGAAGGATAAGTTTGCCAGATGCTTCTCATGAATTCTGGGGATGCAACAGTAAAATAAAAAGGGGCCTTGGGAATTAATCTGTACCAAAATATTCAGCAAAATAATTTTGAAACCTGTACACAGGAGGGTATATACCTCTCGGACCCCTACCCAACTCGCTCTTCATATTGGCTGAGAGCCCCGTCTGTTCTTCATAAGCCAGATGTCTAGGTTTTCTTGCTTTGCTTCTTTGCAGGGGTCCTCAAACTACAGCCCGCGGGCCACATGCAAATGCAAATATTGTGTTTGTTGCCGTTTTGTGTTTTTTTACTTCAAAATAAGATATGTGCAGTGTGCATAGGAATTTGTTCATAGTTTTTTTTTTTAAAAAACTATAGTCCGCCCTCCAACAGTCTGAGGGACAGTGAACTGGCCCCCTGTTTAAAAAGTTTGAGGACCCCTGCTTTAGTGGCTTTAATAAATTGGCTTCCACAACACAATCAAAGTCTCTTGTATAAATTCATTTACATGAAAGACAAGGATTGAGGTTGGGTACGGCCCTCTCTCACAGACTCAGGGGGCCATTGGGGAACCCCTCTCTGGTGCCTGTGAGAGGTGCCTCTAACAAATGGATAAGACAAGGTCCATGTGCGCACTGCCTGCAATGTCCTCTACTTGGATGAACCTTGATGAGATTAGCTTTAACTCCTGATCCTATTCTCTAGTTCCAGTACTGCCAAAATGTCAGTCAGTCTTACATTAGAAAAACGTGGCTTGCTGAGATTAAATATCACTTATAGAATTAGAAGTTCAATAAAACACCTAAGTAAAATGCATTTTCATCTCCTTAATCCAGGATTTTGTTGTTGTTAAGTAACTATCTTTCAATGTAGTGAAAGATGCCAAGTAGGGAAGTGAACACAACAAAAAATAATTTTAAAATATTTTTATTGATTTTAGTGAGAGAGGAAGGGAAGAATGGAGAGAGAGGAGGAGAGAGAGAGGAAGAAAGAAACATTGATTGGATGCCTCCTGATCGAGCTCTCAACATGGGCATGTGCCCTGACCTGAAATCCAGCAGGTGACCTCTTGTTTCATGAAATGACTGATGCTCAATCAACTGAGACACAGTGGCCAGGGCAACCAAAATAGTTTTTAAACATGTTAGCAGGTATAAGATCTTGTTGAGAGAATAGTACTTGCAACAATAAATCGGTGGCCTAAAATGAAACTGTCAGACAGTTGAGGACAGAATACAGAAGAGAAAAAAAAATCTAAACTTCTAATTATTGAAATTAATAGCAACAAAATGCATCATGTCTTGAAGTAATTACGCTTAAAAATCATTGGTCTCACATTGACATCTGCTTCACATTATTTTTTCCCCCCAAGATGGAAGTATACCAGGTATGGGTATGATGTGATATAACATGAACAAAATTTGGAGCCATCAATCATGATTTACATCCTGTATTCAATTACTATATGATTTCGAAGCAATTATTTACTCCCAGAATCTGTAAAATAGATGCCAACTGCAAATTCTCCTGGGTGTGAAAATTCAATAAATAAATGTAAATAAGACACCTGCTATAATTCCAATCACATAGAAAGTATCAACTTTCTTGGACCACTCTAATTTTGTAAAAGCTTTCAATGAAACTTCAGATGCTTTACTCTTCTGCCTCCGTCTTTCTGAGGCTCCTGGTGCAGGTTCACCTGTGGATGGCACAGGGTCATCAGACAACCCTTCCTCACTGAAGTCTTCTATCATTACTGTCCACGCAACTCAAGGGGCAATCAATCACGACTACCTTATGACATCTCTTTTCTTCACTGCTCATTAGGGACTTGGTTTTCAAATTAGTTTTGTTGACTTTCTTTACCTGTTAATTTGTAAGCACCTTGAAAGCTGAGATTGTTAGTTTTTTTCTTTAACGATTTGTCTTTCTGACAAAGTTTTAGCCAACATAGTAAGTTGAACAGCTTTTGGTGCTATACTTTTTAAAATATATGCTTGTACAAATCTGTAGAAAATAAGACACTCAATGACTCCAAATTTATACATGCAATAGCCTTATTCAACTCTATTTTCATAATAGTAAAAATTTTGATCATTATATATGTCTGCCTCAAGCAGTTCCCTTCCACCCAGCTTTATGATTTTTAAATTGTTCTCTATTATAACAAATCAAGTTAACATCAGTAAATTTCTTTTATTACAACTTAAAGTTAATAAATTCTGTCTGATGACCCAAAAAGTCTGCCAACTACACAAGTGCATATGCTTTATGAAAATCATTTCTCTCAGTAGCACATGGGCCTTATATGAGAGATCCCTGTTCTGAATAGAATTTACATCACTGTTTTTCAAAATGTAATGCTTTGGTGACTTGTACTGAATCACACAGAAAGACTGTTAAACATCAGATTCTTTGGCCTCACGGAAATATTCTGACTAATTGTGATAATATAGTGTAACTGCCAACTAAGAACCACAGACAACTCTAAGTTTGCGTTTTGAATTTTACAGTGTTTTTGCTGTTAACCTACACTTCCCTGCTCACCCCTCCCACATTCTTCTTCTTCGTTGCAATTTGTAGTGAGACTTGCCTTGCACAATGATATCAAGTTGGTTGTGTTTTGATTAGTGAGATTAAAGGGAAGTTCAAAAAAAGAAAAAGAGAACACCTTGATGACAACAAATCGGGTTCTGTACTTCTCTTTATAGGACACAATTCATTTACTTGTTTATTTTTATTTTAAAAATTGTATTTATTTTATTTGTAGATTTATATTCACTATTTAATTCATTCTGCATTTATTATTGATTTCCTAGTCAGGCCCAATGTTTTGCATAAAATTCTCTATGGTTCTTGTCAGTTCTTTCTGTCCTTAATATTTTATGGGTAAGCATACATGTATGTTTGTACACACAAACACACACTAACTACACACACAGCTCATAGGCTTTGAAGTATTTACTATATACAGGTTTTAAGCCAACACTTTTATTCTACTCAAGCCTCAGAACATTTTTTGTTTCAGATAGGAATTCAATATGGAAACTAAGACAAGTAAATTACCCAAGGCCACATAGCTAGAATACATCAGAACAAAATCTAAAGATTATCATTGTCCAAAGACATGTTGTGTGAAAGCTGCATCCATTTGCAGCTAGGGTTCAAGGTCTGGAGAAGGGGCTGTGCACAAATGAATATGCTAGACAAGAAAATAAACTTAGAAGGCCTGGGGGAGCCAGGTGGAGACCTTACTCTCTAATGGAGAGGCTCTCTGAATGCCTGGACCCATTAGCTTTTATTTGCCCTTTAGGAGTGCAAACGGGCATATCAAAGGTAAAGTTTGGTAAATAATAAAGGATTATCAGGTTAGAGGATTGCCTTCAGCCATTAAGCCAACAACAATATTATGCTGATTTTCAGCCCTTGCTGAATATCAAAGCCCATTAGCCTTCCAGAGGACTTCTTGCATAATTATGCTAACTACTTGCTGGTCTTAGCCTCCAGCAATGTTGTTAACATTTAACTCTTCAGGGAAACATTAAAGACTTATAAAAATTTTCCTCCACAGATATTATAAGCAATTCCTAAATAATAATTGGTTATCCATGGCATTAGTTACTAAAAAATAAGTGTGTTAGCAAAGGACTCTAATGCTATCTGGCTTCTGACAGCTATATTCCTGTATGTTGGAAGGAATAGAAATGGAATTCTTAGAAAAAAAATCTAAGGCAGTTGATAAAAATTGTCGTACATATAAAAATAAGATGTAACATTAAATAATGTTTATATGTAATATAAACTTGTATAATTGCTCTTGTAATTTCTCGCCACTGCTCATGAAAATGCTATGTGCGCTAATGATGGGGATATTAATCTAGCACCTCCACTCTGAATGGTGGCTCTAGTTTTGATTCTTGTCAAGCTATAGATATATATATATTAGAGAAACCATTTCTTGTGAACTTAGTGTTTAGGAAATACAGGTTAAGGAGACAATGCAAGTAAGAAACCTACTTAGAGGAATTCTGAGAGTGATATACTTTGACAGTAAAGTATCAGTGGATGAGGACTGACAGATTTTACTAAGAATAGTGCACAAAATTGAATTTTTCAAAGTAGATAAATATAAGGACCCTAGCATGTTTGTAGACTTGAATATTAAAATATTTCCTGTATGCATCACATGTACTATGGTGGTCGATTATACACCACAACACCATCTCCCTTTTTAAATTTAAACTATTTCCAAACTAGTCTTAATCAAAATAAAAACTTGACTTAATAAAACTTGAAAGAAATGAGGACTTCTAGTTATTATTGTTAATTCTTATTAAGTTTTGTTTTTTCTTTAAGACAGCAATTTTCAAATTTTTGTTTATCCCCAAAGGTAGAGAGGTATCTTCTTCATATATTCATGAGAAAGATAGAAACAAATCAGTGATGTCCAATCACACATCCAAAGGCATTCAGCCAGTGGGAGGGAGAGAGCTAGGATCAGTTTTGCAGAATCTCCTCAAGTGGCAAAATGCCTGCTAATGCTGCATGTTGGAAGCCATAGATGCTGTTTGCTTTCTGTGGCTTGATAAAACATGGCCAAAAAATAAGCCACATTTTTCCCTATTGGCTTTGTTTTGTATTATTTGTAACAAGTCATTCTTTTGAATCATTATGAGGCCAGATGATCATTTTGTGGGAAATCAACTCTCCTAAGACATGGAGAACCAAAACTTTGGATTATTGTCCTCTAGGGGTAAATACAAGCTCTGCTTTTCTGTATGTAGGTCTTTCTGTTTTTTTATGTTTTTTTGTATGTAATTGTGTGTGCATATTATTATTATTTTGTATTTTTAATTCCTGAAGATGGAAAGTTCAGAGAATGCATGAAACATGAAATTTTGTGGTTTAATGGGCATTTGAGGTCATCTTTATTCCATTTTCCCTAATAATTTTGGCTCCAATATTCCTCTCACTGTAATATATAATATTCATAAATAGCTTATGAATTTAATATTATTCCATGATGCATAAATTATTGGGCACGTTTTTAAAAATTTTTTATACTTTTTTTTTCATCTGTAAGGGAGGATAAAATAGTACTTATCTCATAATATTAAGTAGATTAGTTTTTTAAATTTTAAAGCATTTAAAATATTGCCTGTCACATAGAGGTAAATTAAAGAAATAAATAAATAAATAGCATTTAAACTAAATATATTATTAACAAATTTTCCAGAAAGTTCACTTAAATAAAATTCTTAATAATATTCTTAATGTAAAGGAAAATACATGGTCCCTTAAAAAGTAGCACATATTATTTAATTACAAGTGCTACTTTAAATTATTTCTTTTTCTAAAAGCGTGTATTGTCAGTAAACAAAATTAGGTATAAAATGTTATTTTGTTGTCACATCCAAACAAATGTTAACCTATAGATTGAACTTTAATCCAACTGACAAAATCTATTCGTTTTTTTAGTTATTTTTTAACCTTTTGTGTTTTTTTAAATTATAAAAAATAAATATTTTTTGATAAATCTAAGCTGTTACTTAAAATAACACATTATGGGTTTGACGATTATATTATCACTTAAAATAAATAGAATTATCCATATATGTTCACTATTTCACACAGGTTTCTGTTGAACTGGTGCAATCCAGAGGGAATATGACAATGACCAAATGCATGAATCCAGGGTATCTCCAATCTCTTGTGGCAAGTTTGCACAGTTACTTAGAGGATTCTGAGAGTCACATGGTTTGGCAGTAAATTATCAGAGGATGCAGACTTTATGGTCATCTTTAGTTTCTTGCATTTGTATTTCTAATATTTCCCATCTATAACCACTAAATTCTAGTGAATTTTGAAGCAAAATGTAAAACTTGGGATAAAAATAATTTATAGAATAGTAAAAATGACCGTAATTGATAAACTGTACCACTACCTGTATGTAATACTATACTGTCATATTTAGTTAATGGTCTAAAATAGCATTACAGTGTGTTGAATAAACTTTGAGTGACTGCATGGTAGATGCATCCAGTTAACTGTCTCAATCCATGTATAACTGAACTGCAGGTCTTGTTCCTTCACCACAAATGCACACATGGGAGGCTCTGTTCCACCAACAGCTGTCTGCTGAGTGTGCACTGCTGTGCATGGAGTGACCTCTGGGTAGGGCTCCAGAGAGAACGGCACTGTACAGTGATAGTCTTCCCTTCATCCTTGGACCACTCCACAACGTGTTTGAAGTCTCTATGCCCTGTGTGCAATGGCAGTAGGTGAAATCTGTTTGTAATATAAATTGAAGTTTTACCACATAGAGATTTACAACATAAATGTGTGACTTCAGTTAACTTTATTTAAACACGTTTCCCTGTTCCTTTTAATTGGTGACGTCCCCCTCCCCCAGTCCTTCTCTACTTCCTTACTCAGCGCCAGCAATAGAAGTCAGATAAATGTTGGAGAAGGGGAATAAGGTTAGTTTGAAAAATCATTGCGATATTGGATTACACACAGGAGCTACATTTAAATGGCTTTCTACCTGACTAGAAACTAGATAAGTGAGAAAGTGAGGCATTCTCTCTGAATAGCCAGGAACCCTGTTAAGGACTGAACTGTGTTACCCCTAAATCCATATATTGAAGATGTAACACTCAAATTAACTATATGCAAAGATAGGGCCATTAGGGAGGTAGTTAAGGCTAAATGAGGTTATAAGGGTAGGGCCCGGATCTGATGGGATTGGTATCCTTAAGAAGAGGAAGAGACACCTGAGCTATCTCTGTCTCCACTAGGCCCCAAGGAAGGCCAGCCTGTGCGGGGACTCAGCCAGAAGGGGGCCATCTATAAGCCAGGAAGATATCACCAGAAAACAACTCGATTAGTGCCTTGATGTTGAACTGCCAGCTTCCAGAAATGTGAAAAATAATATTTATTGTTTAAAATTTGGTATGGTATGCTGTTATGACAACCTGAGATGGCTAATGAAGTCAGTCCCTGAGAAGAGAAGACAGGCTAGTGGTTGTTTGCTGACAAAGTTTCAGTGTTACCAGAAACCTAGTCAAGAATAAGATTAAAATTGAGAACTCAGTTTCTTTCTAGGGTACCTGCATGTTTATGTATAAACTAGAGGCCCGGCACACAAAATTCATGCACTCGGGGGGTCCCTCAGCCCAACCTGTGCCCTCTCACAGTCCAGGAGCCCTCAGGGCATGTCTGACTGACATCCTTAGCACTGCTGAGGAGGTGGGACAGGCTCCCGCCACTGCCACTGCACTCACTGGCCGTGAGCCCAGCTTCTGGCTGAATGGCGCTCCCACTGTGGGAATGCACTGACTACAAGGGGGAAGCTCCTGTGTTGAGTGTCTGCCCCCTGGTGGTCAGTGCATGTCATAGTGACTGGTCCTTCTGCCATTCGATTTGCATATTAGCCTTTTATTATACAGGATATATATGTTCAGAACACTCATTTCTGTAAATAGAAAATAAATTCCATTGCTGGTAGAAAGCTAACAGCTAACTTGATTCAGTCCTGTGTCCATGCCATCCCCCCCTTTTTTTAAACCTATAGAATTTCTATGAATTTAGTTTTATGCTGAATCTTCAAAGTGACCAAGAAATAATGAGTCCTTCAGCATGAAATGCAGATTGATGTAAAGTTGGAAGACTCGGCCTGAGTTTCCCAGGGAAGTTTTTTACCACGCTGGTTACTGTGCATTCTAACATAAAAAAGCATGGTGCCAGGTAGAGATACAGGCAAGGAAAATAATTATCAATGTGGGTTATCTGAAAATCAATTTAAATTAAAGTAATATTCTAATATATAAACACCCTGGGTCGTAACGACTGGTCACAACCGAGGCTCAACCAACTGGAAGTCAGTCCTGCAGTCAGCGCTGGGCACGGCAACTCAGCGCTAACTGCTTCCACTGCAGGTGAGGTGCCCCAGCACTGACTGCTGAGGGGGCTGCGGATCAGGACCAGAGAGAGGGCTGCAGAGAGAGAGGCAGGGTCTTATCTGTAGCCTCTGTGGCAGCTATTGATCAGAATTTGCCTCTTTCTCTCCCAGCCTGGCCAACAGTCGCGCCTCCATTTCTCTCCAGGCCTCTACCAGGGCTGCTGATCAGCCCCGCCTTTCTGATCAGGCCTCGTTGATAGGTCCAGAGACGCTGACTGGCATAGGAACTGACCAATCAGAACAGATTCTGGGTGCTATGAAGAGTGAATGGCTGCCTAGGAGGCGGAGCTTTTGATTTGATTGACACAGAAACTGACCAATCAGAACCAATGTGGGTGCTGTAAAGAAACAATGGCTGTCTAGGAGGCTGAGCTTTTGATGTTGACTGGCATAGAAATCTACCAATCAGAGCCAAATTGGTCAGCAGAGGAGGACAGTTGGGGGTAAGATCAGGTCAGCAGGGGAGGGCAGTTAGGGATGATCAGGCAGGCAGAGACAGTTGGGGGCAACCAGGCCGGCAGGGGAGGACAGTTGGGGATGAGATCATGCTGGCAGGGAAGGCCATTGGGGGCAACCAGACTGGCAGGGAAGGATTGTTGGGGGTGAGATGATCAGGCTGGCAGGGGAGGGCCGTTGAGGGCAACCAGGCCGACAGGGTAGGGCAGTGGCGGCAAGATCAGGCAGACAGGGGAGGGCCATTGGGCACAAGATCAGGCCAGCAGGGGAGGGCAGTTGGGAGCAACTGGGCCTGCAGAGGAAGGCAGTTGGGGGCAAGATCAGGCTGGCAGGATAGGGCAGTTAGGGATGATCAGGCAGGAAGAGGCATTGGTGGCAACCAGGCGGGCAGGGGAGGACAGTTGGGGGTGAGATCAGGCTGGCAGGGGAGGGCCATTGGGGACAAGATCAGGTCTACACGGAGGGCCATTGGGGTAAACATCAGGCTGGCAGGGGAGGGAAGTTGGGGGCAACTGGGCTGGCAGGGGAGGGCAGTGGGGGCAAGATCAGGCTGGCAGGATAGGGCAGTTAGGAGTGATCAGGCAGGCAGAAAGAGGAAGTTAGGGGCAATCAGACAGGCAGGCAGGTGAGCAGTTATGAACCAGAGGTCCCAGATTGCAAGAGGGTGTCTGACTGCTGTTTTAGGCCCGATCCCACAGAGATCAGGCCTAAAACGGCAGTCAGACTGTGGGATCAGGCCTAAACTGACAGTCGGACATCCCCCAAGGGGTCCCCAATTGGAGAGGGTGCAGGCTGGTCTGAGGGAACCCCCCCTCCATGCACAAATTTCATGCACTGCACTGGGACACTAGTATTTATATAACAAAAATAACCAATCTAGTTACTGCTTTGATCTCACTATATGAGGTATGACAAAAATTTGTCCAGAAACAAAAATGATTTAGTATATCATGTCAGAAGGTGCAATTCAGACCATAGTCTTAAAGCCTTTCTCCTGATCAATTAGGGACTTATGAGGACCTAAAGCACTATCTTTCACCCTTATCTTACAGTGTAAAAATAAATATTTTCTCCAACTGTCATGAATCTAAGAGCGTTGTTTTTGAGAAGTTATAGTTGCACAAGTCTGACCCTATAGTTTCAATAAATACATACAAGCTTTAGCTGGAACTTACTACATAATTTTATTGCTGTAAGTGAAGGCAATAGTCAATAGGAGTTACTCAAGAGACAGAGGTTGTGATGAAGAAGCATATATTGATTTATTCCATAGAACTTGATATTTTGGTTCAATAACTGTGACAACCTAAAGGAGTAGGGCTTAAGGAAGTACAATGGGAGCTCTGCAAATGCCAGGACTTAGCTACAAGTAAACCAAATCTAATTAAGTAGATAATTGTCACCTGATAATTTTTCCAGTCTCACCTGTCACAAAGATGGCAGTGTCAATTGATGTGCTGCTGGAGAAATGAAGGGGAAACAATGATAATGGGAAAAATCATCTTTTCTTTGGTTAAATCAGGGGTAATAATTAGAGAAGACAAATCTTGGGAAGGTTTTCTCTCAGACCGATGGAAAAGATTATGATGCCAAACAACAAACTCAAACTATAAAATTATAGTGAAAGCACCTGAATATCTGAAATAATAGTTGTTACGTCTTAAGAATGCAATCAAAATGAAAAATTATTATATGTTCCCTTCACACCTCTCACCAGGAGTGTTAATGAATAATCTGTGTTCATTCTTATGTAAGAAACTCACTATCTTTTATGTCCTTTACACAATGCACACGTTTTCAGGATTGTGGTCAGAGGTGGACATGCATTTTGTTTTAAATGAACCATCCTAAACAACCAATATGAACTCTATTTATGCCTTATTATTTAAATGTGGCATGTCCTTTTTCTATTATCCTAGTAAAATAATATAGGTAATTCTTCCTGAAGTTTCTAGGGATACCATAAGCATTACATCCACATATTCTGTAAGTATTTTATATAAACTAAACAAATGATTTCCAATAAAACAAATATTTAGGAGCTCAGGAGCTCAAATATCCTGTGGTTTATGATACTTCATGTATATTGATATCATAGGAGTCTTTATATCACAACCTCACTCACAGTTCAAAGATCTACCACAGTCCTGAGCCATTTATAAAGTATTTTGTTGCTATCTAAGCCTGCCAATGTCTTTTGTTGCCAAAATATCACTGTCTTTAAAATAAATTTCATGTTGTCAAAAATTTATTTTCTCACTACCAAGATGGCCATGTGAGTAGTTTAGTAGACTCTCTCCCCAGTGAAGCAACCATTTAATTGGTAAAAATTCTATTAAAATTTAAATTATCTGAAATTTTTCCTAGGAGCACATACAAAATGAAGAAAGGTTTATTTAAAAATCTACTAGATGTTGGTAAGAAAAGCAAAAATCTTGAGTGTGTGTATGTGTATGTGTGTGTGGCATTTGAGCTATGATCTGCTCCTGTAGCCACTCTCATACCCAATTCAGTGCAGAAGACTCCAATCTTTCTGTCTGTGGCCAAGACCATAGGTGTGCCCTTCTCCCAGCACCCAGTGTAAAACTATGGCTGTACTTTAGGAAGTATAGGCAGCCAAAATTTTTCATTGTCCTCCTCAGCAACATGTTTCAGAAGTTATATTCCAGGCAGGTGCAGCCAAGAGGATCTGTATCTTCCCCCCTCTTACCCACATTCATAAGGGAGAAGTTGTACCCTGGACACAGCAGGTGAATAGTTCTGGGCATTAATTATAATGGTTACATCACGAGGGAGCCAAAACAAAAAAAACGAATGTTACCATCACCATACAATGGCCTCACAGAGAGTAGATTTGTTCATCTGGCAGAAGCAGGCCACTGTCTCTATCCCCAGGTCCAGGGCAATGGCATAGATGTTATGTCCAGGGTACAAGACAGATGGAAAGGACAGAGATTCCTGCATCTTTTACCAAGTTGACCACATTTACTTGAAATAGAGTGTGTGAAGCGTATGCCCAAGAAATATCTTGCTAGTAAGCAAATGAGTGGAGACTAGTAGTTCCATGATGGCAGTAACAGCAAATGGAACAGTAGATGGGCTTTAAGTTCAGCAAAGAGAATTAGTGAAAGAGAGAGCTGAGAAGGCCCTCCTAAGACTGGGACAAGGTTTAGAGATGGCAACACTCTGTTCATGCCTAGTGCTCTACTTCAATTGGATCACAGTCTGGTGTGGAGGTATTTATGCCCCAACGTGTTGTTAGACACAGTAGAACAATGAGCTTACAACTGGTAGAAGGAAACAGCAGACTGTGAAACTAAGGAGGCAGAACAGCTAAAAGCTTAAGTTTAGCAGGGAGTTCAGGAAGGCACAGTCAGAGATGTTAACTAAGACCTGATCGTCAGAGAGACTCTGCACATGCCCTGGCGAGTGGCATTAGAAGCTATACACTGTGGGGAAATAGGCTACACTTAACCAGTCCAGCCAACTTACTAAGCAAACAACAGGATCATGGAGGTAAGAGTGAGACTCGGATGTGGTATCCACTGTGGCTGCATATATAAAAGGTCCAGTTTTCAATAAAAAGTAAAGAAACATACAAAGAACAGGAAAGTGTGATCTACGCACAGGAATGAAAATGCATGCAATAGAAAGTTCCTTGGAGGGTACCCAACTGTAGAAAAGATGGCATCTCAGTAAAGATGTGAAAAAAGCTCTTATCACTATATTCAAAGAATTAAAGGAAACATTGTTGAGGAATTAAATTAAGGTGATAGTAATATCACATAAAAAGGAGAATAGCAACAAAGAGAAATATTACAAAAGAAACCATATACAAAGTCTGGAGTTGAAATGACAATAGCATAAATGGGAAATTCACTCGGGGGCTCACTAGTAATGTTGAGCTCGAAGAAGAGAGAATCTGAATTTGAAGGTAGACTGAGTTATGCAATCTGCAGAACAGAGAGAAAAACAAATAAAGAAAAATGAACAGAGCTTCAGAGAAATGTGGAAAACCACTAAGTGCAACAACATATACATAATGGAGGTACAGAAAAGGAAGAGAGAGACAAAAGAAGTAAAAATATATTTAAGGAAATAATGGGAAAAATTTCTACAATTTTATAAATATAATAAATCCGTGAATTCATGAAGTTCAATGAATGCCAAAGAGATCTACAACTAGACACATCATTGCTAAAATGCTGAAAAACAAAGAGAAAATCTTGAAAGCAACAAGAAAAAAAGCAATCATCATTTACATTGGGAACCCTGATAAGACCAACAGATGACATCTCTCCTAGCAATATGCTTTCCCATATTATAATGTGAACAAGTAATTCCATTAATAAGCTCTTTATTTAAAATTATAAGGCCATGCCACCTAAAGGTATAAAGTTACATGCTACTTAATGATGGGAATGACTTCTAAGAAATATTCTCTTACATTATCCTCTGTTATGCAAATAACATGTAATGCACTCACACATGACCCCTCTAGCCGGTATGGTGCAGCCTATTGCTCTTATGCTACTGCCTGCACAGAATCTTAATATATAAAAACCCTGGGTCCCTAACAACCAGTTACTACCGAAGGCAGACCAACCAGAAGTCCTGCAGTCAGCCTGGCTTGCCCTGGCATCCCAGCACTGAGGCTGCAGGCAAGGTGACCCAGCACTTACTGCTGAGGGGGCTGCGAATGAGGCCTGAAGAGAGAAGCAGGGTCTGATCTGGAGCCTCTGTGGCAGCTTTAGATCAGCACTTGCCTCTCTCTTTCTCTCCCAGCCTGGCCAGCAGGCCTCCATTTCTCTCCAGGCCTCCACCTGGGCTGCTGATCAGCCACGCCTTTCTGATCAGGCCCTGTTGATAGGCCTAGAGCAGCCATGGGCAAACTATGGCCCGCAGGCCTGATCCGGCCCATTTGAAATGAATAAAACTAAAAAAAAAAAAAAAAAGACCGTACCCTTTTATGTAATGATGTTTACTCTGAATTTATATTAGTTCACACAACACTCCATCCATGCTTTTGTTCCGGCCCTCCGATCCAGTTTGAGAACTCATTGTGGCCCTCCAGTCAAAAAGTTTACCCACCCCTGGTATAGAGATACTGACTGGCATAGGAACCAACCAATCAGAACAGAATCTGGGTGCTATGAGGAGCAAATGGCTGCTTAGGAGGTGGAGATTTTGTCATTGATTGGCATAGGAACCGACCAATCAGAACCAAATCTGGGTGCTATGAGGAGACAATGGCTGCCTAGGAGGCAAAGATTTGAGGCTGACTGGCATAGAAATCAACCAATCAGAACCAAATTGGCCAGCAGAAGAGGGCAGTTGGGGGGAGGAGATCAGGCCTGCAGGGGAGGGCAGGTGGGCGGGAGATCAGGCTGGCAGGAGAGGGCAGTTAGGGACAATCAGGCAGGCAGAGAGGTTAGGAGAGATCAGGTAGGCAGGCAGAGGTGTTAGGGACAATCAGGCAAGTAGACAGTGGCAGTTAGGGGAGATCAGGCAGGCAGGCAGGTGAGCAGTTAGGAGCCAGCGGTCCCAAATTGCAAGGGGGAGGTTCGACTGCTGGCTTAGGCCCAATACCACAAGGATTGGGCCTAAACCAGCAGTCGGACATCCCCCAAGGGGTCCCCAATTGGAGAGGGTGCAAGCTGGGCTGAGGGAACGCCCCCTCTCCGTGCATGAATTTTGTGCACCAGGCCACTAGTGTTACTATAAAAGCAACAGGAGATGAAATGAAGCACAAGGAAAAATGATGCTATCAGGAGAGGCGGTAAACAGGAGATGTATGAGGCTGCTGCTGACATAACATGCATGTTTTGCAACAAACAATCTCTAATAATAAACGCATAATATGCTAATTAGACCGGATGTCCTTCAGGACAACCTTTTGGATGAAGCCGGAAACCAGAGGAACCAGAGGGAAGCTGGCGCCTGCAGCCGGAGGAAGGAAGGCCTACCCTTGCACGAATTTTGTGCATCAGGCCTTTAGGTTTTTTTAAGTAAAAATCAGTGTACTCCAATGATAAAAGTGTAGTATAGTAAATATATAAACTGGTCACATAATTGTTTACTATCATATGAATTGTTTACTAGAATTCATAATTGTACATGTCATACTTGTACATGTCATACTTGTACATGCTACAATTATACATGACTGGTAGTACATCCAGTTTGTTTATACCAGCATTGCCAGGAACACATGAATACTGTGTTGTACTGCAACATTACAATGACTATACAGTCACTAGGCAATACAAATTGGAAATGGAAGTTGGTACCAAAAGTATTTATAACACAGGAGAGTATATGTTAAATGTTAGTTAGTTGTGCACTCGGGGTGGGGGGGGGGGGGTCCCTCAGCCCAGCCTGTGCCCTCTCGCAGTCTGGGACCCCTCGTGGGATGACCACTTGCTGCCTTAGGCCTGCTCCCCAGGGGATTGGGCCTAAGATGGCAATCAGACATCCCTCTGGCAGCCCGGCAGCCATCAGGGGATGTCCACTTGCCAGCGGGAAGCGGACCTAAGCTGCAGTTGGACATCCTTAGCGCTGCTGAGGAGGCAGGAGAGGCTCCCACCACCACCGCTGTACTGGCAGCCATCAGCCTGGCATGTGGCTGAGCAGAGCTCCCCCATGTGAGAGTGCACTGACCACCAGAGGGCAGCTCCTGGTGGTCAGTGTGTGTCATAGTGACCAGTCATTCCCTGTCTTTCTGCTGTTAGGGTCAGTTTGCATATTACCCTTTTACTATATAGAATAGAGGCCTGGTGCACAGGTGGGGG
This sequence comes from Myotis yumanensis, assembly GCF_028538775.1. Lineage (NCBI taxonomy): Eukaryota > Metazoa > Chordata > Mammalia > Chiroptera > Vespertilionidae > Myotis > Myotis yumanensis. The sequence continues at coordinate 90,546,761 of NW_027223759.1, forward strand.
CTGGTTGGTTTGCCTTGAAGGGTGTCCCAGATCAGGGTGGGGGTCCCGCTTGGGTGCCTGGCCAGCCTGGGTGAGGGGCTGATGGCTGTTTGCAGGCTGGCCACACCCCCTTTAGGGTGGGGGTCCCCACTGGGGTGCCTGGCCAGCTTGGGTGAGGGGCTGAGGGTCGTTTTCAGGCTAGCTGGTGACTGAAGCTCCCAGCCTCTCCTTTTTTTTTTATTCTGTGATTTATTTACCTTCTATAATTGAAACATTGTTGTCGTCACTGGCGCTCCCAGCTCTGAGGCCACGGCCAGCTGAAAGCAGGTATCTGGGGTTTGTTTAGCTTCTATAATTGAAACATTGTTGCTCAGAGCTAGGCCACAGCAAGCGGGGAACCTTGGCTTCTTCCATCACTGGAGCAAGCAAGCCTCAGCTGCGTGGCTGCTGGCCGCCATCTTTGTTGGCAGTTAATTTGCATATCGCTCTGATTAGCCAATGGGAAGCATAGCGGAGGTACGGTTAATTACCCTTTTTGCCTATTATTAGATAGGATGGAACCACTGCTGTCAAGTGGCCCATTGTTTACCCAAATACCATTATGTGGTGTGTGACTGTACTTGTAGATGAGAGTGCAAGGTTGCTTCAGAACAACCCTCACAGTGTGGTTACCATTACAAAATTACACACATATCATCTCAACAAATAAGTCATAGGTCTTGATTCATCAGAGCTTTAACTCTTGAATTTTGTAGAAAATGGAAGTTGGTACCAAATGTATTTATAACTCAGGAGAGTATATGTTAAATGTTAGTTATCATGTGTATTGTTTTAGACAATATTACTTTATTTACCTTGTGGTAGATTTTGCACAAATGACTGAGCCTCATGGCTACCAAGATCTATTGAAGTAACAGAAAAATAATTTAAAAAAATAAATTCAAGTATGTGAAATTTACTGAAAAGGTAGGCCTTCATTAATTGAAAGATTTCAATAAAGTTTTCAAGTGAAATCCACAGCTTGAAACTGGATTGAACTCTATATAAAGAGGTAGCTTTTCCCTCCTACCTAAATGGAAAAAGTACTGTGGGTTTTGGGTCCCAGAATAAATATATTCTCTTTCCCGCAATTTAAGGAAGGGTTCTCCACTACATATTCACCCATCGATGAAAAGTCAGTCCATAAGCTCTATTACATTTTGTTATATGCACATGTTTTAAACATAGAAGTCCCATTCCCTCATTCTAAATATAAATAGACTTACTTGTTCAATCATGCATTTGAAGAAAATCATCTATTTAATAAAGAGCCAGGGTCATAACAACCGAAGTCTCAACCAGACCACAAGTCAGTGCTGGGTTGCTGTGGCGACTCAGCACTGACTGAGGTCGCTCAGGGTGCCCAGACCCAGCACTGACTGCCTAGGGGGCTGCAGATCAGGTCCTGAGGGAAGCCTGCATAGAGAAAGGTAGGGTCTGATCTGTAGCCTCTGTGGCAGCCATTGATCAGAACTTGCCTCTCTTTCTCTCCTAGCTTGGCCAACAGCCTACCTCCATTTCTCTCCAGGGGCTGCTGATCAAACCCGCCTTTCTGATCAGGCCCAGATGATAGGCCCAGAAATGCTGACTGGCATAGAAACTGACCAATCAGAACCAAATCTGGCTCAAATGTGAGGAGCCAATGGCTGCCTAGGAGATGGAGCTTTTGACACTGACTGACATAGAAACTGACCAATCAGAACCAAATTGGCCAGCAGAGGAAGGAAGTTGGGGGCGAGATCAGACCTGCAGGGCAGGGCCTTTGGGGGTGAGATCAGGCCTGAAGGGGAGGGCAGTTGGGGGCAATCAGGCAGGCAGAGGCAGTTGGGGGTTAGATCAGGCTGGCAAGGGAGGGCAGTTAGAGGCATCAGGTAGGCAGGCAGAGAGGTTAGGGGCAATCAGGCAGGCAGGCACACAGGTGAGTGGTTAGGTGACAACGGTCCTAGATTGTGAGAGGGATGTCCGTGCAGGCTGGCATAAGGGAACCCCTGCCTCTGTGCATGAATTTGGTGCACTGGGCCTCTAGTTAAAAATAAAGTGCAAGCCCAGCTGGTTGAGCACTGACCTATGAACCAGGAGGTCACAGTTAGATTTCTGGAGAGTGCACCTGCCCGGTTTGCAGGCTCAATCCCTGGTAGGGGGTGTGCAGGAGGCAGCAGATCAATGATTCTCTCTCATCATTGATATTTCTCTCTCCCTTCCTTTCTGAAATATATATCTATATATCTATATCTATATCTATATCTATATCTATGTCTATATATATGTCTATATATATATGTAAAATCTAATAAAAGACACACATGCAAATTGACCATACCTTCGCACTGCCTTAAGCCATGCCCACAAGCCAATCAGAGCGACTATATGCAAATTAACCCAACCAAGATGGCGGCCAGCAGCCACGCAGCTGAAGCGAGCAGGAGGCTTGGTTGCTCCAGTGATGGAGAAAGCCAAGCTTCCCGGCCGGCTCTGAGCTCCATTGAAGGCAACAAAGTTTCAATTATAGAAGATAAATAAACCCCAGATACCTGCTTTCAGCTGGCCATGGCCACAGAGCTGGAGCGAGCAGGACCCAGCTCTGAGCTCCACAGAAGGCAACAGAGTTTCAATTATAGAAGGTAAATAAATCCCAGAATAAAAAAAGAAAAGAAAAAAGGAGAGGTTGGGAGCTTCCATCACTGGGGTGTTTGGCCAGCCCGAAAATGGCCCTCAGCCCGTCACCCAGACTGGCAAGGCACCCCATTGGGGACCCCTCACGCTAAAGGGGGTGTGGCCAGCCTGAAATCAGCTATCAGCCCCTCACCCAGGCTGGTCAAACCTCCATGGGATGAGGGTCCCCACTGAGGAGGGGCTTGACCAGCTTGCAAACAGCCATCAGCCCCTCACCCAGACTGGCCAGGTAGCCCAGTGGGGACCCCCCACCCTGAAGGGGGTGTGACCAGCTTGCAAACAGCCATCATCCCTTTACCCTGGCTGGCCAGGCACCCCAGCGGGACCCCCACCCTGATCTTGGACACCCTTCAGGGCAAACCAGCCGGCCCCCACCCGTGCACCAGGCCTCCATCCTATATAATAAAAGGGTAATATGCAAACTGACTCTAACATCAGGAAGACTGGGAATGACTGGTCACTATGACATACCCTGACCATCAGGGGCCAGATGCTCAATGCAGGAGCTGCCCTCTAGTGGTCAGGGCGCTCTCACATGGGAGGAGCTTTGCTCAACCACAAGCCAGGCTGATGGCTGCCAGTACAGCGGTGGTGTTGGGAGCCTCTCCTGCCTCCTCAGCATCACTAAGGATGTCTGACTGCAGTTTAGGCCTGCTCCCCGCTGACAAGTGGACATCACCCGAGGGCTGCCGGGCTGCCAGAGGGATGTCTGATTGCCATCTTAGGCCCAATCCCCCGGGGAGCAGGCCTAAGGCAGCAAGTGGTCATTCCACGAGGGGGTCCCAGACTGTGAGAGGGCACAGGCTGGGCTGAGGGCCCCCCCCCCCAAGTGCACAAGTTTTTGTGCACTGGGCCTCTAATATAAATATATAAAATGAAACAAAGTGCTAAAAAACAAAGAAGTAATATGCCAAGATTAAAATACACACATATACACAAAACTTGTATTGGAGACTATAGAGAAATTTGAGGGACTATACACATTTAAAATATATGATTATGGAAGGGACTTTTGGTGGAGTGCTGTAATTGTGAACATCTGACATTATGCATTTGTCAGTACTCATTGAACTGTATAGCACAGGGGTGGGAGCTAAGTCAAAACAAGCTAAACAGGAGTAAAAGGCACAGAGATTTAAGTTTACACACTGCAAGTAGTCTTTACAACACATAGAGAAAAAAGAAATGGGATTGGATATGACAGAGGAGGGAACAGAATCAAGGATCAGGAATTATTCCAGCATGTGAATTTAATAGGGAAGAAAATACACAGAATAAATTAATATTTAGGAAAAATAATCTCTGTGTTTAAAATAACTCATATGCAGTATAATAATAATTTATATGTGGCAATAAGTAAGTCTTTCTCAATTGGAAAAAGCTATGTTCCTTCAGATTGAAAGGGCTGAATATCAATGAGGGTAAATTATTTTTTAATTATCCTTACTTATACATTAATATGAAATTTAACACAAAATAATCTTTTAAAGCTTCTATGATGAAAGAGGTATGCAAATTATTTAATTATAGGGTGTCTTATCAGCAACATTGGAAGCTAAATTTTATAAGAAAACCCATAAGTAATTGCTAAAGTTCATGACTATAAAAACAATATTTAGAGTTAATTAAAAGTTTCTGTTTCAACTGACAGCAGACAAAAGCCTACAGAATATTGAGGGAAAAGAATTTTGAGTCTGTATTTCAGATCAAGCATTTCTAAATGTATTCAAAATGTTGCCATTATAAAGACTCAATACATTTCTGTTTCATACACACTTTTTGAGGAGAATACTTAAGGAAAAGTAATTCAGCTAACCAAAAGTAGGTATCCGAAAAGTGGAACATGTGTGTTAAAATTACAGAGGTTAGTGGAGAAATTTCAAAATGTGCTTTGTCAAGAATCCTGGCAAGTATTTTATTGGTTCTTCATTAGAATATAAACTCAGAGGCCTCCATAAAACATGTTTTTCAGGATAAAAATGGAATTACTTCCATAAAGTAATAATCAATGTAAAATATCCATAATATGGTCAATAAAGGGAAAAATAATAAAATAGAAGGAAAGTTAAATACTCAGGGTGAAACAAGCAAATACCAAAAACAAAAGAAAGGCACAAGAAAGTTGTTGCTCAAATAAATTAAACCAATCTCTCATTTTTTAAGTCTTCAGCAGAGGATTAGTTTTTATTGATTTTTAGAGAAAGAGGAAGAGAGAGAGAGAAACATCCATGTGAGAGAAACATTGATTGGTTGACTCTCACATGCAACCCAACTGGAGATTAAACCTGCAACCTGAATATGTGCCCTGACAAGGAATCAAACCTGCAACCTTTTGGTGTATGGGAAGATGCTCCAACCAACTGAGCCACCAAACCAGGGCTAAAACAACCTCTTATTGATGGAGTAAAAGGTCAGTCCAAAATACTTGTTATTGTTTCTACTGATTGTTACAGGGTAGTCACTGGAATTATACAAAACAAAAAGCAATCCTAGGAATCTAACTGGCTTTATTGTGAATACTAGAGGCCCAGTGCATGAAATTTATGCACTGGGGTGGGGTACCTCAGCCTGGCCTTTCCCTTCTCACAGTCCGGGAGCCCTCAGGGGATGCCTTACTGATGGCTTAGACCTGCTTCCCTGGGGAGCGGGCCTAAGCTGCAGTCTGGCCTCCCTCTGCGGGAGGCAACTGGCCAATCAGGGGAAGACACCGCCCCCATCACCCTCTAGTTGCTGCTGCCTCTGGCTGCCCTCTGCCAGAGGCCACCCTGTCATCAGGGTAAGGTGAAACCCCCATCACACCTCTGCTGCTGCCACTGCCGGCCACGAGGCTGCCTGAGCCTAGGCCATCACAGCGACAGCGGCCATTGGTGGCTTGCCGGAGCCCCGGGCCAGCCCTGGGCAATCAGCAGTGGCCATCGGAAGCACTCACAGCAACCGCTGCCTTGTGAGGAATACAGGCTGCCCTCCGCCGGGCCCTTCCTCCCCCGCCCCCATCCCTGACACTGCACGTCCCCGCCCACGCCTGCTGTGCATGCAGCCTGCTGATCGGTTGTTACATGACAGCATCCTGACCAATTTGCATATTACTTTATTATTAGATAGATTATTAATCTAAAACTAACAATAAATCACTACTTAGTGATTTTCAGGTTACAAACAAATTATAGAAAATGTGTGGAAAATTTTATTATAATTTCAGGGCATAATATAAATAAGGTCATCCATAAAAATGTAAAAATGCAATTGACAAAAGTCAATAAGTAGATGCAGAGAGCAAAGGTCAATTAATATGTCAATTGATAAAGGAAGAAGTTAAGAGACATTATACAATTTATGGAAAGGAAGTATAAGCTCAAATATGTATATACAATCTGTGAGTGTGTGTATGTTATGTGATGAAGGTGCCCGAAAGACTAAGGAAAGATGGAGATATAGTGATGAATCTGAGATGGAAGAAAAGGAGATAAGGACATTTTAGTGAGATTATTTTCACTTTCATAAGAAAATATATAGGCAATTGCTAAAATGTATGAATAATAAGTAAAAGCATAACTATGTAATTAGCAGTTAATAAAAGTGTCTGCCTCCAGTACCCATGAGCCCCTTGAAGAGAAAGCCAGGCTTTGCTGGGACACTTTGCTGAGAGCCACTTGAAACTTCATTTGAATACATCTTTCCTTTAATGACCAGGGTCAGTTACAAGCAAACATGTCCCCTAAAGGGAGGGGGACCTCAACCCCCTGAGAGGTGGTGGAGACGAAATCCTTGGCACTGATAGCAACAGGAAATGTATGAAACCGCCTTTCTTATTTTTGTGTCTCGTCAGAAAAGATGGCTATACAGTGATGAATATAGTGAGAGTGCTGTTTACCTGGCTTTGATGATAAAGCAGAGAACCAGGGTTAAGAATCTTGCATAACAACTTAACAGTGATTTCATGTTTGCAGAGAGTAATGATTGAATGCTTGCAATTATGTCTTTAATGTCATTTTTCTAGTGATGTGTTGTATGAGCCATAGACGGGGGAAGATACTGTCCTTCACCTTGGGCAGCTTGAAAAGCTCTCCTCTATCTTTGGTTTACTTCACGTTCAAACACCAGCGCTTAGCACAGTGGTGCCACAGAATCATTTCTCAGCTAATATTTTGAATGAAGGAATGCCTGTAACATAATAAATTAATCAATATGTATTGAGTGTTTAAAAATAAAACACTGGCTGCCTCTGAGCAGCAGGCCTGGGAGAGCAGACAGGTGAAAAAGGCACCTGCCTTTGTTACTGTCTTTTCAATTGCTTAATACTTACCACAAAAAGGTGGGCAAAAATAAGTATTTTAAATGGAGAAGAGAACTCTAGCTGTGAATATGAAAAGGAGTTTGATCTGGGACTGCAAGAGTAAGGAGACATGGATGAAAGGTGAAGTAGTGTTTCTTGACTGTGCTGTTCTAATTTATGAAATTATAGTGAATGTGTATGAAAGAATGGTGATTGCAATGCACTTTAGAAATTACCATAAAAATAAACTGAAGATCGTAATTGTATTTTACACATGTTTTGTTCTCTTTCTAGCCAATAGAAAGTAGCACTCGGTAAAATGTCAGAGTTGTGTGTGTGTATGCGTGTGTGTACTTTTTGTCCTAAGTTTTATTTAATAATAATATAATCATGGGATAACCAAGATAATTTCATAACATCTAGGAGTATCTCAAGGGCAGCTGCCACACCGGGTGCACAAAAAGTTTTGCACTCAGGAGGGTCCCTCAGCCCTGCCTGTGCCCTCTCGCAGTCTGGGACCCCTCGGGGGATGACCACCTGCTGGCTTAGGCCTGCTCCCTGGGGGATTGGGCCTAAGCTGGCAGTCAGACATCCCTCTGGCAGCCTGGGAGCCCTCGGGGGATGTCCACTCGCCAGCGGGGAGCAGGCTTAGCTGCAATCGGACATCCTTAGCGCTGCTGAGGGAGGTGGGAGAGGCTCCCACCACAACCGCTGTACTGGCAGCCTTCAGCCAGGCTTGTGGCTGAGCAGAGCTCCCCCTGTGGGAGCACACTGACCACCAGGGGGCAGCTCCTGCATTGAGCGTCTGCCCCCTGGTGGTCAGTGTGTGTCATAGTGACCAGTCATTCCCAGTCTTCCTGCTGTTAGGGTCAGTTTGCATATTACTCTTTTATTATATAGGATGGAGGCCTGGTGCACAGGTGAGGGATGGCTGGTTTGCCCTGAATTTTGTCCCAGATTGGGTGGGGATCCTGCTGGAGTGCCTGGCCAGCCTGGGTGAGGGGATGAGGGCCATTTTCAGACTGGCCACACCCACTTCAGGGTGGGGGTTCCCACTGGGGTGCCTTGCAAGCCTGGGTGAGGGGCTGGGGACTGTTTTCAGGCTGGCCACACCCCCTTCAGGGAGGGGTGTCTTGCTGGGATGCCTGGCCAGCCTGGGTGAGTGACTGATGGCTTTTTGCAGGCTGGCCACAGCCCCTTCAAGGTGTGGGTCCCCACTGGGTGCCTGGTCAGCCTGGGTGAGGGGCTGATGGCTGTTTGCAGGCTGGCCAAGGCCCCCAGTGGGGACCCTCACCCCATGAGGCTGTGACCATCCTAGGTGAGGGGTTGATGCCTGTTTGCAGGCTGTCCACAGCCCCTTCAGAGTGGGGGTCCCCTCTGGAGTGCCTGGCCAGCCTGGGTGAGGGGATGATGGCTGTTTGCAGGCTGTCCAAGCCCCCCAGCAGGGACCCTCACCCCATGAAGGTGTGGCCATCCTGGGTGAGGGGCTGATGGCTGTTTGCAGGCTGGCCACAGCCCCCAGCCACCCAAGCTCCCAGTGGAGGCTGGCTGGAAGCAGGTATCTGGGATTTATTTAGTTTCTATAATTGAAACTTTGTTGCCTTTTGCAGAGGCCACAGCAGACCAGAGTAGGCAGGAAGCTTGGCTTCCTCCATCACCCAGGCAACCAAACCTCCTGCTTGCTCCAGCTCTGTGGCTGCTGGCTGCCATCTTGATTGGGTTAATTTGCATATAATCATTCTGATTGGCTGGTGAGCGTGGCTTGGGCATAGTGAAGGTATGGTCAGTTAGCAGCTTTGTCTTTTATTAGTGTAGACTAGAGGCCCAGTGCAAGAAATTCATGCATGGGGAGAGTCCCCTCAGCCTAGCATGCACCCTATCCAATCAGAGACCCCTTGGGGGATGTCCAACTGCCGGTTAAGGGCCAATCCCAGGTTGCCCCTTAATTCCCACCCCTGCCAACCTGATTGCCCCTAACTGCCCCTACCCCACCGGCCTGGTCGCCCCCAATTGCCCCTCCTGCTGTCCTGGTTGCCCCTCACAGCCCCCGCCAACCTGGAAACCCCATGCAGCCTGCTGTTCTGTCATTTGGTTGCCCCTCACTAACACCCCTGCCAGCCTGGTTGCCCCACGAAGCCTGCTGCTAGGTCATTTCATCGTCCCTCACTAAACCCCATGCTGGCCTTGTCGCCCCACTCAGCCTTTTCGGTTATCCATTCGGTTGTTTTGGATGTGATGGCCCCTGGCTGATAGATAGATGATGGATAGATAGATAGATAGATAGATAGATAGATAGATAGATAGATACTGCATGGCAACTAGCATTTCAGAAATGAGAACTTGCAAACAATGGGTCAGTTGCAAACAATGTAGAGAAGAAGAAAGCAGCAGACTCCTCCTCTGTGGGAATGTGAGGCCCTCCAGCATCAGCGAGATGGTTTTGTATTTTTAAAGAACAGAAGGATTTCTCCTTACAGAAACAATAGAAAGGCTGGATTTTAAATAACAACTTTTCCCCTTAATTCCTTCACCTTTTCACACAGTCCCTCAACCCCTTCTCCTATGTCTCATGAGTACAGAGTCTATTTCTATTTTGTTAGTTTATATTCATTAGATTCCACATGTAAGTAAGATCATATGGTATGTCTTTCTCTGACTGGCTTATTTCTCTGACTTAGCATAATAGTCTTCAGATCCATCCATGCTGTCCCAAAAGGCAAGATTTCCTTCTTTTTTACCATCGGATAGTACTTCAATGTGTAAATGTTTCGTAGCTTTATTATCCTTTCATCTACTAATGGGCACTTGGGCTGCTTCCAAGTCTTGCCTATTGTAACTAATACTGCAATGAACATAGGAATAGGAGTGCATATATGCTTTTGAATTAGTGTTTCAGGTTTCTTTGGATATATTCCCAGAAGTTGAATGGATGGCTCATAAGGCAGTTCCATTTTTGATTTTTTGAGTTATCTCCATGCTGTTTTCCACAGTGGTTGCACCAGTCTGAATTCCTACAAGCATTACACAAGGGTTTCCTTTGCCCCACATCCTCACCAACACTTCCTGTTTGTTGTTTTATTGAAGACTAGAGGCCCGGTGCACAAATTAGGGCACTTTGAAAGAAAATTAATTAGAAGAAATATTTTAATATCACTATTCGCCCTCTCTCTATAATAGAAGTGTCAATCAAATTCATGATCAACAATGACCTGTGCGATTGGTGCCAGTGAGCACTTTATAAATATATAGATAAACTTGCTTAATTAAACCTGATTTCTGATTTAGCTAAATTTTTTCCAGCCCAGTGAAGTACCCCAACTTCTCTTCCAGGTAATTGTCAGCAACACAGCAGTAAATGTCAACATGAAGCTGATTATTATTGTAGATCACACAGGGAGAACAAGTGGTGAACTATTTAACTGCAGAAGTGTTTACCTATATTCTGTGCAGTGAGAAAACCTAAAGTCATTTTCAAGGTCCACCATTTCTTACTTCTTTTTAGTCGGGTCAAGTTTCTAAGGTTTCTAAATCTCTGTTTTCTGGCTAATGAGAAGAAACTAGGATTCCACTGAGTCTCCTATCTACCTACTCCAGGACTTCTGTGAGGGTCAAATGAGATGAGGCAGGTGAAAACACTTCAGACATTTGGTTAAAGAGTAAAATGTTTACACCTGGCTATAAAGCAAGTTGTGCTTCTGGGCTGAAGAAACTGCAAGGAGGCTACTTGCTAGGGAGAGGAAGCCAGGTGTTGCTGTGCGATGTTTCCAGGTTGGTCTGGGCTGTGGGCCACATTTTGTGCCATAGGGTATTGGCAGCATTGGCTGCGATTTGGTGGGCTATAGTTCCGGGGTGGTGGTGGGGCCTGTGTCCCACTTGGCGGGGGAAGTTGAGTGTTGCTTTGTCGGTGCCAGGTCTATGATACCATTTCTTTGTAAATGGCCAGTGTGCGTCACAGCAGCTCCTGCATTGAGCATCTGCCCCCTGGTGGTCAGTGCACAGCATAGTGACCAATTGGAAGGTCAGAGGGGCACTTACATATTAGCCTTTTATATATATATATATATATATATATATATATATATATATAGCCATTCTGACAGGTGTGAGGTGATATCTCATTAATTTGCATCTCTCTGATGATCAGTGACTTTGAACATCTTTTCATATGTCTGTTGGCCATCTGTATGTCCTCTTTGGAGAAGTGTCAACTCACTGTGCCCATTTCTTAATTGGATTAGTTCTGTGGTTTTCAGGATATTGAATTATATAACTTTCTTATAGACTTTGGATATTAACCCCTTATCAGATGTATAATTAATGAATATGTTCTCCCATTCCATGGATTGTTGTTTTTTTTTTTCATTTTGCTGATGGTTTCTTTTGCTGTGCAAAAACTTTAGTTGAAGCAGTCAAATATACTTATTTTTCTTCTATTTCCTTTGCCTGGGGAGATATATCAGAAAATAATATCGCTATGAGAAATGTCTGACTGACTGTTTTCTTCTAGGATTTTTATGGTTTTAAGTCTAACATCTAAAAAAAAGCTCATAGACAGACAACAGTATGATTACCAGAGGGAAAGGGGAATGAGAGAGTAGAAGAAGGTAAAGGGAAGAAAAATAAGTGGTGACAGAAGATTTGACTTGGCTTGGTGGACACACAATACAATATACAGACCATGTATTATAGAATTGTAGATCTGAAACTTATGTAATTTTATTAACCAACTAGAGGCACAGTGCATGAATTTATGCAGGGGTGGGGTCCCTCAGCCTGGCTGGCCATCGCGGCTGAGACAGCCAGGGCAGGACAGCCAGGGGCAGGGACTGTGGGTGGTTGGCTGGCCGTGGTGGGGGGGATGATGGGAGGTTGGCCAGCCACAGGAAGTTGGCTATGGGAGCACACTGACCACCAGTGGGAAGCTCCTGCATTGAGTGTCTGCCCCCTGGTAGTCAGTGCGCATCATAGCAGTCAGTCAACCGGTCATTCGGTCTACTGGTGGAACAGTCGCTTAGGCTTTTATATATTTATGTCACTCCAATAAATTCAAATAAATAAATACATACATACAACTCTTTCCAGCCCAGCATGAACTCCCTTCTGCAATGCTGACTTCAGTTCCTCCATTGAAAGGTGGAGTCTTTCTCTCCACCACTGGAAGCAGGGCATGTGACTTGTCTTGAACAAGGAGACATTAGCAAACACAATTCAAGCAAAGGCTTAACAGTATGTGTCCATTGGGACAGAAAGCGAACTGATGGCTGCCAGAGGGGGAAGAAGGGAGTGAGGGGCCTGGGTGAAAGAGGTGAATGTATTAAAAAGTACAAATTGGCAATTACAAAATAGGCATGTGGATGTAAAGTGCAGCCTAGGGAATATTCTCAATATTATTGCAAATGCTGTGCATGGTGCCAGGCTGTACTGGAAATAGTGGGGGTCACTTTATAAAGCATATAACTGTTTAACCTCTAAGCTTTACACCTGAAACTAATACACAATAATATTGAAAGTAAAATAATAAAAAATAAAAATAAAGGACAGCTTATTTGATCAGAATTTTTCACAGAAAGATTGAATGCATGGTACAGAGCATTCTTTTTTTTTTTCTTTCTTTCTTTTCTGCTTATATTGCTAGCTTTGTGTTTTGGCCAATATGTATCAAATGCCTATTCTGTATAGGACACCATGGTACTCACTCAAGTAAAGACAATAAAAAGCAGACAAACAATGGAAGCACCTGTTTTTAGCCTATTTTCAACCATGACTAACAAGAGAAGAATTAGTAGAAGCAATAACCACCATACCAGTAAAAGAAAAAGCCAATTATATTATAGTGAGGGATTACAAAACTTTGCAGAAAGACCTTTGAAAATGTAAATTAGATATTGAACCTGGAAATCTTCAGGCTCATTCCAATGGATACATTAATAATTTTATCCTATTCTCTTTTTCTATGGCAATCAGAAAAAAAAAATCACTTCAATTTTAAGAATTATTGTAGTATACATATATTCAACATGAAAAATGTTAATTTCTCAGGGAGATTTTCCCTTAGGCCTTCAATTTGATTTTAAAATGGATGGAGTGAATGACAGTACTCTATTATCAAAACCCCACTAGGAAGGTATTTTGGCTTGTCTAGTAAATTATTGATATCATGTTGATTTTCTTTTTATTAATTCACTGAAAGATAGTATTGACTCCTTGTGAAACTTGGCAGTGGAAAGAATAAACTACAGAATGTTTGCCCCTAATCTTCTTTCTTCACAGTAGTAAGAAGTAAGAAAAAACTAAATATTTTCACATGATGGTTGTAGCTGTGGTTACTTACCCTAATTTCCAACATTCACAATACCTATATACGTGGAAATTCTATATAATAAAAGCCTAATATGCTAAGTGCTCGACTATTCAACCAGTTGCTATGATGCGCACTGACCACCAGGGGTAGGTGCTCTGACCGGTAGGTTAGCTTGCTGTTGGGGTCTGGCCAGACATGCCCTGGGTCCCTCCTGTGGTCCCTCCCTGGCCCAGATCATGCACCGGTGGTGTCCCTCAGCCTGGCCTGTGCCCTCTTGTAATTCAGGACCCATCAGGGAATGTTGGAGAGCCAGTTTGGGCCCAATCCTCGCAGGCCAGGCTGAGGGACCCCCCTACCGGTGCACAAATCCATGCACCAGGCCTCTAGTAATAAAATAAAGTTATAATAATTTCAACTGAAATGTATAAACTATTTTTCCATTTGATCAATAAAGAGTAAAAATATTGTACTTGTAACCTGCCTTCTGTCCCCAAACCTTCAAAATACAAGATACATCCATGAAAGCCTTTCTATAAATCATTCATAGAAATATTATGTGTTCATATTGCAGAATTAGTTTGCTGTAGTTGCTTTCTCTTGTGAGTGAGTTTTCAAGTTTATGTGTTGGCAGTGTTTTGGTCATTTTTAAAGGATTATGTGTCAACCTCACCCCTGTTCTGAAAGAGCATAATCTTTCAAGCCCAAGGTTGCTTCAGATACCTCTCCCTACCCCAATGTCTCCAGCTGGGTTCCAAGTCAATGTCTCATAACACTTTTACAGATTCATTCCAATCTCAGTTCCTTCCATGGTACTTCAGTGAAACAGGGAGTTATGAAAAATTTCAGCCCTATCTTGAAGATGGGTAAGACTAAATACTTTCCATTTTGAATTTCATGTCAATGTACCTTGGTATCTTAGGATCTCAAACATGGTCAGGAGTATCAATCTTTTCCTCTAAGATCATTGTCAGTAGTTCTCAGAACGTAGTAACCAGACCAGCATCATCAGCTAGACTGAAGAGTTGGTTGAAATACAACTTCTTGGATCTGCTTCCAAATTTTAGAAACTCTAGATGTGGAGTCTGGCAATCCGGGTCTCGGGGTTGCTGCCAAACAGCAGACCTGGTCCTGAGCGGTTCTGCCAGCGTATGGGTTCTTGACTTTGTGCGGGATAAATTTCACTACATGAGTTCAGATGACTATGAGGGAACATTTATTGAAGCTGGGGTCAGTAAAACAAGAAAGATATTAGCATAGAAGAAGCAACAGGAGAGCCCAGGCTGGGCTGCCTTAGCTCTCTGGGATCTGAGAAAAGGAACAGGTTCAGGGGTTAGCCTGGGATGAACTGCTGCTGCCCGTTGCTCCCATGGTTGCAAATCTCATGGGGTCCCTTAGAGGTTAGGAGATGCACACCTGTGGGAGGAGGCGGGGACATAGAGGAAAGGGAATGGTGGGTGCTGTCCCCAAGGGGAGAGCGCTGGGTCCTTGTCTTGAGGCTTTTATCTCTCCTGCAGGCGGGAATCTTAGGGGAGGTCCCAGGGGAGGGTCTTCATAGAATACTCATCCGTTTCCAGGTGGGCTTCCCCAGGGTGTGGTCTCCACCGGGGGGTCAGTGTGAGGGCAGGGGGCCCTCAGTCAGCACAGCTGGTCCTGGTGTCACTCACCTGGTTTTGCTGTTTTTCTGCATCTGGAACTGAATTACACTGAGGCCTAGATGTTACCTCTAGGGAGGGGCCTTCTGCATCTGCTGTGCATTGCTCTGCCGGTTTGTTCAGCTCTCTGCCTCAGTTTCCCTGGCCCACTCACTGGCCTGTCTCATAATAAAGTTTGAAAATGAACTTTCTCTTTTATTGCATTTTGGTTCAATCTGTTGGACTGGTTTTGAATTCTTATCCCTACTCATAGTTTCCTCTTGAGCAAATAAGCAACCTATGAAAAAAACAAAAACCAAGAGTTTAAATTCAGATTAACATAGTTTTAAAAGCTCTTTAATAATACTCAGTTGTCTCTGCTTTCTCAGTATTCTGAAGGGAAGATTCAAAACAGAGAAAAATATATACACTGATGATCAACTCCCTAAGTAAGCATTAGATATGCAGGCATTTTATTAATGACGTCCAGTTTATAATTCTATTCTGAAAGATAATCACCTAAAAAAATAAAAGGCACAAAGGTGTCATTTGTGTTCCAACAAGCTGGAGTAGAGAGATCTCATTTTTTTAGAATATTAGCATATTGACTCAAACAATAAATAAAAAGATAAAACATGATTAAGTGAGATTTATTTCAGGATATTTATGATTAGTTGGACATTCAATAGATCATCTCAAGAGATGAGAAAAAGCATGGTATGGAAAACCCAATCACCATTAAAATCATCCTCAAACTAGAAATAAGTATGCATGTCCTCAGTCTGAAAAGAGTATCTAAGAAAGCTCAATTGCTGACATACTTCAAGGTAAAAGATTGAGTAGTTTTCGCCCAATTGAGAACAAAGCAAAAATGTTTGCTGTCACTATTTTATGAAATTCACCCCATTGAGATAAAGAAGAAGAAAAACCTGAAAGACATAGATTAGAAAGCAAGAAGTAAATATTTATTCAGATATGATCAAGTAAAATAGAAACTCTTACAGCATCTACAAAAATATATTAAAAATAATATAGTAACTTTAGGAGTGCGGCAGTATAAAAGATCAAAATTCATTTCAATTCTACTTACTAGCAATGAACATCAGAAAGTAAAATTTAAGTTAATAGGACTTACAAAATCATCAGGTTCAGAAAGGAAAACTTAGAGCTGTACTTCACAAATGTGTGAGATTTTCTTCATGAAGAATTACAAACCGTTGATTGCTGAAAGAAATTAAAAAATGCCTGAATAAGCTGAGAGTGAGATCACTGTGAGAAGCACTGTTTAGATTGTTATGTTTTCTCTATTGTTAAGATGTCAACTATCCTCTACAAAATTCCAATCAAAACCTCAGCAGAAACATTTGTATAAAATTACAAATTAATTTTTAAATTTTTATGGAAACCCAAAGGACCTTGTTTTCCCAAACTAATCTTTAGAAAAAACAGGGAAGATGTTCAGTCAGTGTAGCTCAGTGGTTGAGCTTTGACCTATGAACCAGGTTCGATTCCCAGTCAGGGCACATGTCCAGGTTGCAGGTTCAATCCACAGTATAGGCGTGAAGGAAGCAGCTGATCAATGATTCTCTCTCATTATTGATTTATCGTTTTCTCCCTCTCGCTTCCGCTCTGAAATAAATAAAAATACATATTAAAAAATGGGAAGAATTATTCAACCTAATTTCTAAACTGATTATAAAGCTACTGTAATGAACATAATCTGACATTGCTTTAAAGACAAATAAGTCGACCATTGAAACACAAATGAAGGATCTAGAAATGATCCCATGCTTACGTGGTCGATTGTTTTCCCTCAAGTTGTGTGATGATCACATTTTAAAGGAATGGCTTTCAGCTCCTGGAGAAAGACACTCTGAGTTGGGGGAGACACATTTATATCTCAACAGGATAGCTTTATATCCTTTGGAGATATAAAGGTATCCTTTTGAGAAAGGATTTACAAGTGTAATTATCGAAAATCCTGCAAACAGGGAGGTCAAGAGGCTGTCGGCAGGTGTTGGATAGAACAAACTATATTCTGGCAGCTCCCAACTTTCTCAGGCTGGAACTTCAGTCAGGGACTGGGGTCATTTTAAGGACACTGCCTTACGCTGCTAGAAGCCTGGGAGAGCTTGGTCATCTCTGGGGCAGAGGTTTGGAAAGATTTGTTATTGTGCCAAGAGTTCTGCAATCCTCAGCTGTAAAGGAGAAACAGCCTAAATATCCAGCAACAGGGGGATGGGCATATAAACTCTTCAGCAGTAAAAATGAATCAACTTTTAATACACATGACTAAACCTCAAAACCATAGTGCTCTGAAAAATAAGCTAGACACCAGAGCACACTGCACGCTGCTGTTCACGCGAAGAGATGACACTAGACTAGCCTGTTTGAAAACAGAAAGGAAGTTTCTCTGGGGAGGAGGGAGGGGTTCTTCTCCGCGGGGTCCCTCCTGACCTCCCATTGATGACACCCCTCACGCGGCTCCCTGATTGTCTGTGAACCGCGTTCCCCTTGAGCTCCTTGTGTCCTGCTTGTTTCCAAGCTCCAGGAATTTTCTCAAGCTCCAGCTCAGGGTTGATGACAAATTAGTTTACGGGACCAAACTGAAACCCAGGTCTTACTGAGTTGGACAGCAACATTCCCAGGGAAGAATTCTAGTTTGTCGATCGCTTTTCCTGTAGGAAAGTGGGCTTGAGTGCTCATTGCACTTGTGTAACAGCTACCCCCGGTAGCTGCTGGGGGAGTTCTTGGGGTGCCGCTAGAATACGCATTTCCGGAGAACCCCATGGGAGATGAGATGGCAGAAACTTTATTTCTATGGAATTACATTCCTGGGTTTCACAAGTCCCATTTCTCTTAGTCCAGTCATAGATAGCTGGGGTTTCAGTGGAGGTAACGTCAGAGCCAGAGTCCAGTTTCCGTCCCACATGTGCACAGTCCAATGTAGCATCCATCCTGCTAGCCACAGGCCATTAGTTCAATGTGTGGGCCCCATGGCTGCGGGCCATAGGGGTGAACACCAGAAAGCCCAGAGCGAGTCAGGAGCACGTGAGTCCCAAGAGAGAGAACGCCTTTGTTCAGGGATTATGTATCCCCTAATGTCCCTGCACTTGCAGTGACCACGCCCATACTGGCCGCTGACCTCTGCTCCCAGGTGTGACTGACAGTAGCACTTCCCTAGTCCCCCAGCTTTGCTGGACAGGCATCTGTCTCCTGGGGTGAAAAATGGATTAAAGAATTAAATGCTACACTTAAAAATATAAAAATCAAGAAAACATAGGCAGTAAATATTAAACCTTTCTTGTAGCAATATTTTGCTGATATATCTTCTTGGGCAAGAAAAACAAAAGAAAAATAAACAAATGGGACTACAGAAAAATAAAACATTTTGCACAGCAAAGTAAACCATCAACAAAATTAAAAGACAATTCACAAAATGAGAGAACATGTTTGCCAATGATACATCTGAAAAGAGATTAATATCAAAAGTTTATAAAGAACTTGTACAACTCAACACCACAGAAAACAAACAATCCAATTAAGAAATAGGCAAAGGACCTGAATAAATACTTCTCTGAAGAGGACATACAGATGGCCAATAGACATAAGAAAAGATACTCAACGTCACTAATCATCAGAGATGCAAATTAAAACCACAGTGAGAAATCATTTCGGACCTGTAAGAATGGTATCATCTGAATCAACACACGATAAGTATAGGTGAGTATGTGGAGAAAAGGGGACCCTCGTACACTGTTGGTGGGGATGCAGGCTGGTGCAGCCACTGTGAAAACTGCTATGGAGTTTCTTCAAAAAATTAAAATGGGACTTTCTTATGACCCATCCATTCTGCTTCTGGGAATTTATCTGAAGGAACCCAAAATACTAATTCAAAAATTATATGTACCCTTATGTTCATTGCAGTGTTATTTGCAATGGTCAAGGTTTGGAAGCAGTCCAAATGCCCATTAGGAAGAGTGGATAAAACAGCTTAGGTACATTTACACAATGGAATACTACATGCCCATTAAAAAAAAGGACATTTTACCCTTCACAACAGCAGGGATGGACCTGGAGAGCATTAGGCTAGGTGCAATAAGGCAGCCAGAGAAAGACAAGTACCTTATGATTTCAATTATATGGAATCTATTGAAAAAAATGAACTACCAAGCAGCATAGAGACACACTCATAGACAGAGAGCAGGCTGACTGCTGTTGGGTGGTGTGTGTGCGTGTGTGTGTGTTTGTGTGTCGGGTGGGCGGGGGGAGGCAGTGTTGGGGGAAGTTGAGGGATTGAGCAAAAAAGAAAATAAACCAGAAGGAACAGTGTGAGATTGCTGGGGTAAGGTATGGGGGATGTGAACGAGGGCATAGGGGGATAAATGGTGATGGGGAAAAACAAATCATGAGACAAAGAAAAAAAAAAGAACAGGTGCAAAGTCCAGAAACAATTATTTTAAAAAATATATGATGAAAAAATGCGACAGGATACTTCACTTATGAATGGAAATATAAAATATACCACTTGTTTTATAATTTTAACATTCCCTCGAGAACGAAGGTGTCCAGGCCATTGGTTAGGCAAATGTTATCATTTTCTGCTTTTTACCTGTCAACCTTTTCTGCTTTTACCTGTCTAAAGGTGCAAAACTGGGGCATGCAACTTTTAATATCAGGATGCAGCTAAAAGTGATATAAAATATAGCGTGACATGTAAAATGTCCTAAGTGTACACGTGTTTGCAAATCTGTATCAAAACACATTTATTTTACCATCACCCTTTGCAACTATTTTTTTTCAGTTGTCTTATTTTCTTTCTCTGTGGAAGTTATTGCTAAAAATGTAAGTGAATAAATGCCATGATGCACAGTACTCCATTGGACTAATCTGTGCCTTTTCTTCTACTCACACTGAGAATGGACACTTTGAGTTCATCCTCTTTTCCAGGTGGTATCATATGAGCAAATGGAATCATTTGCTTCCTGAACTCTGAACTCAAAATAATTAGAAATATCAATGCTGGGATTTCCCTGACCAGGTCTCGGGGATGGGTCCGACCAGGGCTTCTGATGATTGACTGGCAGACATAGAAAACAGTGCAGGAAACCTCCTCTCTCGGACTCACTTTTGTGTGAGCTTTGGGCTGGATCTTCTGACATGAATGGGAAAGCTCTTGACCACATATTTGTTCTCTGTTTTGCCTTAGTTGGAATTCAAGAGGCCTGCAAGCTTCTTAGAGGAGAAAATATGTGTGCCTGGAGTGCTTCAAAACATCAGGTCAAAAGGCTTAAATCAAGGAAAATAATACCACGAACAAAAATGTGTTACTTTCTTTTGGAGGGAAAAATCCAGCTAAAAGGCATGCTCCCCCAGATAGCCCACTAACTCCTTACACAGTAGGAAAAACATAAGTAGGGAACCCCAACTGCTATTAAAATAAAACAATGAGACTTTGAGAGGAATATCAGAATCCAATTATGAATGAGGCAGTTTTATATCTGTGCTTTCTTGCTGACATATAAATATACCAGATATTTAAAGTGATTCAATGTAACAAAATATAATGTGACTTTTGCAGTCAACAGTATTTTAGTATTATAATATTCTAATGTATTATAAATTTTTATTAGTTTAAACCATTAGCAATTGTCATTAATGAAAGAGGTAGGCTTCTATTTAATAAGCAAAGTCATGAAATAATATAGATTATATCTATGAAAACATTTGTGCAAAATGGATATTCCCAGGACCATGAGAGGATGTGTCTCCACATATAATAATAAGAGCTGCTGAGTGGGTGGGAAGAGATCAAAGAACTTGTATGCATATATGCATAATCCATGGCCACAGACAATAGTGTGATGAAGGCCTGGAACTCGGGGGGTGGGGAGGGTTAAGTTACATGGGGTCAATAGGGGAAAAGGGGGGCATATGTAATACTTTTAACAATAAAGATTTAAAAAAAGAGCTACTGAGTATACCTAAAAATGGTTAAACAGTGACTCCAATTCTAAGCAGAGGGGTGGCACATCCTTCAGTGAGCCATCCCTCATGACCTCTGTTCTGTACTATACTTCTACCTCGTTTCTGTGGCTGCTTTTACAGGTTGTCTGTACTTAACATAGCACTGATGCGCATGAATTTCAGTTCCCACAGTTTAGTTAATCTACCACCAGTTACCAGGGTAGATTAATAGTAAGTAATTTCATATAGTACAAACTTTACTGCTATTTCACAAAATGTTTGTAAATAACACACATACAATCTATGACCAATCCTGGCAATTCTTTCTTTCTTTTTTTAAAAAAAAATATTTATTGTTGAAAGTATTACATATGTCTCCTTTTTCTCCCATTGACATCTCCCACCTTCCTCCCACCCCATCCCAGGCCTTCACCACCCTATTGTCCGTGTCCTTGGGTTATGCATATAGGCATATGAGTTCATTGATTGATTTATTTTCTTTTCCTCCTTCCCCTGCCTTCCCTCTGAGGTTTGACAGTCTATTCAATGTTTCTTTGTCTCTGAGTCTATTTTTGTTCATCAGTTCATGTTGTTTGTTAGATTCCACATATGAGTGAGATCATGTGATATTTGTCTTTCTCTGACTGGCTTATTTCTGTTAGCAATAATGCTCTCCAGGACCATCCATGCTGTTGCAAATGGTAAGTGTTCTTTCTATTTTTACAACTATGTAGTATTACATTGCATAATCCACTCATCTACTGATGGGCACTTAGGCTGTTTACAAATCTTATTGATTGTAAATCATGTTACTATGAACATAGGAGTGCATATGTTATTTCTGATGAGTGTTTCCAATTTCTTGGGATATATTCCTAGAAGTGGGATCACTGGGTCAAATGGGAGTTTCAATTTTTTGAGGAAACTCCATACTGTTTTCCATAATGTAGGCACCAGTCTGCATTCCCCCCAGCAGTGTACGTGGGCTCCTTTTTCTCCACATCCTCACCAACGCTTGTTGCTTGTTGATTTGTTGATGATAGCCATTCTGACAGGTGTGAGGTGGTACATCATTGTCATTTTGATTTGCATCTCTCAGATGGTTAGTGATGTTGAGCATTTTTTCATATACCTTTTTGCCTTCTGTTTGTCCACTTTGGAGAAGTCTCTATTTAGGTCCTTTGCCTATTTTTCAATCAGATTGTTTACTGTAGCTTCCTTTTGTTAAGTTGTATGAGTTCCCATAAATTTTGGAGGTTGAGAACTTGGCTGGACATCCTGGCTAGAGATCCTGGCTAGGCTGCTGATCAACTGAACGCTGTCTCTGTGTCATTCCTTCTTCGCCAACTCTGTCCACACCTTTGGGGACCCCTGCACCTGCTGGGGTTGGACCCCAACACTTTTGTGTTTCAAATCAAAGGAGAAAATGTAAGGAAGGTCCATGAAATCCACTGATGACAGATAAAGGAGGTGAGAGAAAGCAAAGAAGGGAAATCTCTAGGATTGTATGAGAAGCAAAAAGTAGAAACACACACTTGTTTTACATGGGTGGGTACAAGATAATTAATAATTGACATTTACAACACGTAGCGATGGTCTGCGGGGAACAAGATAGCAACAAGGTGGTCTGTGGTCTTGTGCTCTGCTGCCTGTGCTTGTGCTGTCGAGGGTCTAGAAGAGAAACTACTCTGACATTCCAAAGGTATGCTATCCTAGATGCATAAGAACAGCGGATAGGGCTCACTTAGGGGAAGACTAACCTTTGCTAAGGAAGCTGTAGGGCTGGGACATGACTACCTGGTGTGATCTGCCCAATTAGGAAGTTATGATCAGACCAACCTGTGTGGTTACTTCCAATCACTGAGCTTGTCAGCCCTGCCATGTGCCCTCCCCTGAGCTTGTCCGTTTTATTTCATAGCCCCCTTTTCCTATAAAAGGCCAGATAGTAAATGTTAGGCTTTCCAGCTGGCAGCCTCCACCCCAACTACTTAACTCTGCTGCTGTAACGAGAGAGGAGCCATGGAACGAGGGGGCTGTGTTCCAACAAGACTATTTTTGGATACTAAAATTTGAATTTCATGTAATTTTTTCATGTCAGAAAATACTGTTCTCCTTTTGATTTTTTTTCTACCATTAAAAAGTGTCAAAGTCATTATCATTGAACGTACACTTTTAAATGGTTAATGGTTCATTTTATGTTATGTGAATTTCAACTCAATAAAAACAATCTTGTTAAGCAAAAAAAAAAAAAAAAAAAAAAATTTTGGAGGTTAACCGCTTATTGGATGTATCGTTGGCAAATATGTTCTCCCATGCAGTGGGCTCTCTTGTTCTTTTGTTGATGGTTCCTTTGCTGTGCAGAAGCTTTTTATTTTGATGCGGTCCCATTTATTTATTTTCTCCTTAGTTTCCATTGTTTCTATGAGATGTATCCATGAATATATTGCTATGAGAGATGTCTGAGGTTTTGCTTCCAATTGTTTCTTCTAGAATTTTTATGGTTCCACATCTTACAGTTAAGACTTTTATCTATTTTGAGTTTATTTTTGTGTAATTTGGTGGTCTAGTTTCATATTTTTTTGCATGTTCTGTCCAATTTTCCCAACGCCATTTATTGAAGAGACTGTCTTGACTCAATTGTATGCTCTTTCCTCCTTTGTCAAATATTAATTGAGCATAATGGCTTGGGTAGATTTTTGGGTTCTTTGTTCTGTTCCATTGGTATATATGCCTGTTCTTGTTTCAGTACCAGGCTGTGTTGAGTACAGTGGCTTTGTAGTATAACTTGATATCTGGTATTGTGATTTCTCCAACTTTGTTCTTTATCAAGATTGCTGCAGCTATTAGGAGTTTTCTTTTTTATTATTATTACATATAAATTTTTGGAATATTTTTATAGATCTGTGAAATATGCCATTGGTATTTTAATAGGGATTGCATTGAATCTATAGATTGCTTTGGATAGTATGAACATTTTAATGATGTTGATTCTACCAATTCATTAACAGTATATTCTTCCACTTGCATATATCTTCCTCTATCTCTTTTTACAACATCCTGTAGTTTTATGAGAATAGGATTTTTACCTCCTTGGTTAAGTTTATTCCTAAGAATCTTATTTTTGTTTTGTTTCAATGGTAAATTGGATTGTGTGTTTAGTTTATCTTTCTAAGAGTACATTATTGGTGTATAAAAATGTCATATTACTATAAAGCCTAACCACAGCAATCAGACAAGAAGAAAAAATAAAAAGCATCTAAATTGGAAAGGAGGGAGTAAAACTCTTATTATTCAAAGATGGCATGATATCGTACATAGAAAAACCTAAAGACTCCACCAAAACAGTACAAGATTTAATAAGTAAATGTGGCAATGTAGCAGGATACAAAATCAACATCCAAAAATTGATGGTTTTTTTATACACCAATAATTAATTCACAGAAAGAGAACCTACACAAACAATTCCATTTACAATAGCAACAAAACAAGTAAGATACTTAGGAATAAACTTAACTAAGGAGGTAAAAGACCTGTACTCAGAAAAACTACAGGACATTGAAAAAGACATAGAGGAAGATATAAACAAGTGGAAAAATATACTATGTTCATGGATTGGTAGAATCAGCATCCTTAAAATGTCCATACTACCCCAGGCAATCTACAGATTCAATGCAATCCTGTTGAGGAATACTCACTCCTTGAATCCTGCTCTACTATACCAACTGTTGGTTCCAATTTCCTCTGCGAGGGACTGGGCCTCCTTGGATGCTGGGCATTAGAAGATGGAGAAGACATGATAAGTGATTATATATATCTATATATATATATATATATATATATATATATATATGCAACTGAACAACCTAACAACTGAATGACTGGTTGACTGGTTGCTGTGATGTGCACTGACCACCAGGGGTCAGATGCTCAACACAGGAGCTGCCCCCTGGTGGTCAGTGCATTCCCACAGTGGGAGCCCCACTCAACTGACCAACAGGCGCCAGCTGGCAAGTGCAGCTGTGGTGGTATGAGCCTCTCCCGCCTCCATGGCAGTGTTATTGAGCAGCAGCAGCAGCAGGTGCAGCAGGGCAGGGATGAGTGGGAGCTGCATGGCACCTGGCCTGAGCTTCGGCTCCTCCCTGGCCACTTGCCACTTCACACACTACTACATCCCTTGGGGGATGTCGCCTGACCCCCACAGGCTGCCGAAACCAGCAGTGTGACATCCCTCAGGGGTCCTGGATTGCGAGAGGATGTAGGTCAGACTGAGGGACCCCACTGGTGCACAAATCTGTGCACCGGGCCTCTAGTGGGTATGTATATAAGAGAGTCTTTATTGCAGACCAAGTAGCCATTGTTACTAAGGAGCTATTAGACAAAGTAGTCTAATAAAGCAGTCCTTGCTAATACAGTATCAAACACAGGAGCCATGCTAGTAAAAACAGCTAGCACTGGCTGGTCAGTAATATATCTTCCCCATAACACAGCCTCCAACATAGGAGCTATACTGGAGTCATTACAAACATAGTAGCCTGACTAAGTAGGCTCACATGACAGCAGACCCTTACTGGCTAGTCAGTAACATACTCTTATATGAGCATAAACAAGCTTAAACAAAAGAGGCTGTATGACAAATAGCGATCTCAGTCTTTTGGATTATAGAAGGGTATGCTTGCACAGTGTCTGCATCCTTGCACCTGCTTATGGCAACTTGGCCTAGATTTACAGTGATGGCAAAACTTTTGAGCTCGGTGTGTCAGCATTTTGAAAAACCCTAACTTAACTCTGGTGCTGTGTCACATAGAGAAATTTTTTGATATTTGCAACCATAGTAAAACAAAGACTTATATTTTTGATATTTATTTTATATATTTAAATGCCATTTGACAAAGAAAAACCAACCAAAAAAGTGAGTTTGCATGTCACCTCTGACATGCATGTCATAGGTTCGCCATCACTGGCCTAGAAGATCCTGATTAGAAATCTCACACTCAGAGTGGCCTTGAACATAGAGTGTATACTGGCTGATTAGGGTTCCTGCAAATCCATTTTAAAATACCAACAGCATATTTCAAAGATCTAGAACAAACACTTCAAAAATTTATATGGAAGCAATCTTGAGAAGAAAAAACAAAGTTGGAGGGATCACAATACCTGATATCAAGTTATACTACAAAACCACCGTAATCAAAATAGCCTGGTACTGGCACAAGCACAGACATATAGATCAATGGAACAGAACAGAGAACCCAGAAATTGATCTAAGCCATTACTCTCAATTAATATTTGACAAAGGAGGCAAAAGCATACAATGAAATCAAGACAGTCTCTTCAATAAATGGTGTTGGGAACATTTGACAGAACATGCAACAAAATGAAACTAGACCACCAACTTACACCATACACAAAAATAAACTAAAAATGGATAAAGGACTTAAATGTAAGTCTTGAAACCATAAAAATCCTAGAAGAAACTAGAGTCAGTAATGTATAAGACATATCTCATACCAATATGTTTATGGATACATCTCCTAGGGCAAAGGAAACTAAGGAGAAAATAAACAAATGGGACTACATCAAATAAAAAGCTTCTGTACAGCAAAAGAAACCATCAACAAAACAAGAAAGCTGACTGCATGAGAGAATATATTTGCCAATATTATATCCAACAAGGATTCAACCTCCAAAATTTATAGAGAACTCATACAACTTAACAAAAGGAAGACAAACAATCCAATTTAAAAAAATGAGCAAAGGACCTAAATAGACATTTCTCCAAAGTGAACATACAGATGGCCAAGAGACATATGAAAAGTATGATCAAAGTCACTGATCATAAGAGAGATGCAAATTAAACCAATGAGGGATCACCTCACACCTGTCAGAATGGCTACCAGCAGGGGTTCTCAACCTGTGGGTCGCGACCTCTTTGGGGGTTGAATGACCCTTTCACAGGGGTCGTCTAAGACCATCAGAAAACACATATATAATTACATATTGTTTTTGTGATTAATCACTATGCTTTAACTATGTTCAATTTATAACAAAGAAATTGGGGGTCAAAGAATCCCTAAACACCAATCAGAAAGAATGTATGCACCCCTATGTATATACCAGCACAATTTACAAGAGCTAGGATCTAGAAACAGTCAAGTGCACATCAGGAGATTAGTGGATAAAAAAGCTGAGGTATATCTGTATCATAGAATACTATGCAGCAGTAAAAAAGAAGAATCTCTTACCCTTTGAGACTGCATGGAGGGACCTGAAGAGTATCATGCTAAGTGAAATAAGTCAGTCATAGAAAGACAAGTATCACATGATCTCACTCATATGTAGAATCTAAGTAACAAAGTAAACTGAATGGAGTGGATCTATTGGCATGTAAGCATGGAACAGAGTGCGGAATCTCAGAAGGAAGGCAGGGGAGGGTGGGTGGGAAGTAATCAACCAATAATCCTGTATGCATATGTGCATGGCCATAGACAATTGGGTGGTGAGAGTCTTGGCAGGGGGAGGGGCAGGCTGGAGAGGGTCAATGGTGAAAAAAGAGGACATATGTAATACTTTCAACAATAAAGAATTATTTAAAAAATATTAAATAAATAAATAAATAAATAAATAAATAAATAAAAACACCATACTTTTTAAAAAATCAAACATTTTAGCCCTAGAAGGTTTTACTCAGTGGTTAGAGTATTGTCCAGTGGACTAAAGGGTCCCAGGTTCAATTCTGGTGAAGGGCTCATACCTCTGTTGCAGGCTAGATCACCAGCCCTAGTCGGGATGCATGCAGAAAGGAACTGATTGATGTGTCTCTCTCACACAGATGCGTCTCTCTCTGTCTCTCCTCCTCCCTTCCATTATCTCTAAAAATCATTGAAAAAATATACTCCAATGAAGATTAACAACAAAAAAATAAACTTTATTTCACAATGTTTCTAATGTTTTCTTTTCATTTTATTTCATTTAATTATTTATTTTTATTTTTTTTAAATATTGTTGAGAGTATTACAGATGTCCCTGCTTTATTTCCCCCATTGCCACCCTCCACCTTGTTCCCACCTTGCTCCAGGCCTTAACCACCCAATTGTTTCTAATGTTTTAAATTAATGCATCGAATAAATAATAAATTTACTCTTTTGTTTAATTCCCCTGCACAATCATAACCAACAGTAAAAGAGTTTATAAAGTTTTTTATTTGTTTGTGTGGTTTCTTTGCATTTTTTATTTTTTATTTAGTGGATTAAAATCTCTATATATAAAAGCCTAAGCGACGATTACAACTGAACAACCAGAATGACCTGAACAACTGCTCAACCAGTCGCTATGACGTACATTGACACCAGGGAGCAGACACTCAATGCAGAAGCTGCCCCCTGGTGGTCAGTGCGCTCCCATGGCCAACCTTCCATGACCACCCCCCCCACCCCCACCCCGTAGGCCAAGATCACTGGCCAGGCCAAGGGACACCACCTGTGCACAAATTCATGTACTGGGCTTCTAGTATTATTATATTTTCATAGAAGTAGTGCAGGTATCTTAAAAGAACATTAGAAAATACAAACAAGAAAAAATGAATGAAAAATATTACAATGTCACCACCGATAGATTATTACTATTAATATCTTAGTGTATATTCTTATGGATATTTTTTCTATGCATATGTGAACACATGCACTTTTTTATTGTTGACTCTGTCAAATATGTTCCTCCATCCCACTCTTTGCCTCCCTCCACCTTGCTCCCACCCCTCCTAGGCCTTCACCACATTATTGTCTATGTCCATGGAATAGGCACTCTGATCTGTCAGTCTCTTCCATTTATTCATGCTTCTGGTCCTATTTTGTTCATCAGGATTTTTTTTTGTTTTTTTGTTTAGATTCCACTTATGAGTGAGATCATGTGATACTTGTCTTTCTCTGACTGGTTTATTTCACTTAGTATAATACTCTCCAGGTCCATCCATTTGACAAAGTATTTTTAAAGGTCACAGAGCAATCATAAATTTCCCAATTAAGGATTATAATCATTGTGCGTGGTGTCAGGCTGCAAGGAGGTTTGTATGGCCCCACAGTACCACCCAGCAAAGGCTCCTGCCCTTAGCATTAGCCAGTGCACGTGAGCTTCCATCTCTTCTCGCCTACCTGGCAGATGGCTTGTCTTCCTCAAGACACACCCCCAATTATTTTGAAAGAAACTTTCTCTAAATTGCAAACATGCTACATTTTACATGAATTATGATCTTTTGACATTTCCAGGTCTCTATTACAGTATATGATTTTATATTGTTAGAGGTGTTTAATCTCAAGGCTATGAATTCCAGTGTATCATCTACATATATCAACTTAAACAGTGGGTTCTCATGTACTTTCTATAAAGATAAAATAAATTACCATTTCCTTTTTCTTGTGCAGCACCAGAGAGGACAGATCAGATGTGTGCAATTTGTGTATTCATAATGCACCTCAATTGTCCACCATGCATCCTTGCATCATTTTCTTAAGGCCATAAGTTGTATTAAAAAATAGAAAACTTGTAATGTATAAATAAGACTAGCCCTTTACTATTTCTGAAAAACATTACATTAAGAACTGCTTTTTGGGCAAGGAGAAGGTCTTTGAACCTCAGGGAGAAAAATTTTTTCCAGGGTTGTGGAGTTGAAAGACTGTTTGGGTGTATGAGAGAAAAGTAAGGACATTTCTCATTTAGATATTGTAGATATAACAGATTTATCAATAATCACAGTTTCCCAAAACATCACTAATAGCAGTAATGGCGTTTTTAAATAAAATAACCACACAAAAATAAGTGGAGAAGGAAAATAGCGCTGTCAACATGTGGTTACAGACTTAACAGGTAAATAGGAAATAGAAACTTCATCCTTGAGGATAGCAGAGCAATGATGTGATTAAAGTGTGTACTCTGTTGACAAGGCAGCATTAACAGTCTGTGCCCCTTATTGCTAGAAATAGGGTAAAGAGGTAGTATAAGCGGGGAGGGGGGGGGGTTAGTTGCAAGTTTTCTTATAACGCACATCCATCCGTGCAAATGCTCCATTCTCTAGGAGGATTTCCAGACATTTAACTCCGTGTACGGTTGAGGTAGTGGTGCCATATTAAAGGAAGGAGAATCCAGTGCACATATATGTAAAATCTGCTGAAGCTTGCAGTAACCTTCTTCAGGTAGCTTCAGGATTCTAATGAGCATGTTTTCGTTTTCCAGCAGGAAGGTCACTAATTACTAAAGGCATTTCCCACCAGTAAGCAAACATTGGAGAAAATAGCTGTTTTTTTCAAATGCCCAATTTTCAACAAAAATCACAAAGCGTACATAGAAACAAGAACAAATGGTCTATTTAAAAGGACAAAATCAATCTTCAGCCACTTTCCCTGAAGAAACACAAACATCAGATTTGTTAAACAAAGACTTTAGAGCAACTGTTTCAAAGAGCTAAAGGAAAACACAAAAAATAATGAAAGGAAAACAATATATGAAAAAAATGAGAATGTTAACAAAAGAATAGCAGGAGAAACAAAGAACCTAGAAATAAAGAGTGAATGAGAATGGGACATAGGGAAACTATTAAACAGATTCATGTGTGCATCGTGAGAGTTCTAGAAGGAGGAGAGAGAAAAGAGTAGATAGATTGTTTCTAAAGAGTAATTGTTGAAAACTTAAAATTTTAAGAAAAACATGGATATAAAAATACAAAGAGCTCAATAAACTCACAGTAGAATAACCCTAAAGAGAACAATGTTAATATATGTTAAAATAAAACTGTTAAAAGATGAAGACAAAGAGAAAATCTTAAAAGTAGCAAGAGAAAAATGAGTTCTTACATGCAAGAGCTCCCCAGTAAGAGTGCCAATGGATTTCTAGTAGAAACCTTGCAGGCTAGAAAGCAATAGGATGATATAAAAGTGCTGAAAGAATAAAAGAAATGCTGTCTATGAATTATACATCAGGAAAATCTGTCCCTTAAGTAGAATAAGATATTAAGATATTTCCTGACAAACAAAAGTATTAATACCAGATTTGCCTTATAAGAAATGCTCCAACACAAAATAAAGGGTTACAAACAGTAAAATAAAGCTTAAGAATACACATTGTCTCCCCAAATATTTTACACACTTTAACAGCTGATAGCTCAATTTTGAAAATGAAATGTATTTTAATAAACACTGCCTTATATTTATTCAAATGTGTGTATACATTTTTTGGGGGAAGCTCTCTCTCTATATATATAGTTTCCTGGTAAAGGCAAACACATGGACAGATATTTTAAAGAGTATCATTGCAAATTTGATTAGGAACTCCACTTTTTATTTACACAAGAGTTAAAAAACAATTGCAGAGCCCTGGCTAATGTTGCTCAGTTGTTAAGAGTGTCAGGCCAGGAACCTAAGGGTGGAGAGCTTGATTTCCGGTTGAGGGGACATATCTGGGTTGCAGGTTAGATACCTAGCCTGGTAAAGGCATGTGTGGGAGCAACCAATTGATGTGTCTCTCTCACATCTTTCTCTCTCTCTCTCTCTCTCTCTCTCTCTCTTCCCTTCCCTCCCTTCCACTCTCTCTAAAAATCTATGGAAAAAATATCTTCAGGTAAGGAATAACAAAAAATACAATTGCAGAAAAGTAATTATAAACCTCTGTTAATGGATATACAATGTATAAAGATGCAATCTGTTACATTAATAGCCTAAGGGAGGAGATCTAAAGGAGCAGAGTTTTTGTGTATGATTCAAGTCAAGTTGGTATCAATTTAAGACAGACTGTTGTAACTTTAGTATGTTAAATGTAATCGCCACAGTAACCACAAGGAAAATAAAAACACATGCAAACAAAATGAATGAGGAGTGGAATCAAAATGTGTCACTACAGAAATTCAAGTAAATACAAAAGTAGACAATGATTTAAGGACTGAGGGAGAAAATATTATAAGACACATAGAAAACAAATAGCAATGGCAAAAGCATGTTCTCCTTTATCAGTAATTACTTTTAATGTAAACAGATTAACTCCCCTCCAAAACAAAACAAACAACAACAACACCAACAACGAAACAACAAACTTGACTGGCAAAATGGATTTAAAAACATAAAAAACAAAAAAATGAAAACAAGATCCAAATATATACTGTCTTAGATCTAACACATTCACAGGTTGAAAGTAAAATAATGGAAAGAGAAATGTCATGCTAATAGTAAATATAGAGAACATTCATAAAAAATAATTAATACATTAAATTATACTGATATCAGACAAAATAGGCTTTAGATGAAACATTCTCACATGAGATAAAAAGGACATTATATCATCATAAAATATCTATTGATCAACAAGATAAAACAATAATAAATGTATGTGTAACAAACATTAGAACTCCAAAATACATGAAACAAACATTGAAAAAAATAAAGGGGGGAAAGATACCTCTATTGTAATTGTAGGAGACGTTATTGTAGGAGACACTTTTAATAACATAAAGAAAACCAGAGAGAAGATCAAGAAGAAAATGGAGGACTGGAAAAACATTATAGTATAGACCCATTAACTGACAGACATCAACAGAACACTCTATCAAATAACAGAATCATGCACACTTTTCTATGAGCACAGGGTAATTCTCCAGGAAAGTTCACATGTCAGGCCACAAAACAAGTCATAATACATTTCAAAAAATTGGATTCATAAAGCATATTTTCTAATAATGATATAGAATTTTTGGACTGGAACCCGGAATCCACAGACAGAAGGTGGTATAGCAAAGGTGGAAATTTATTAAAGAAAAGTACAGACTCCCACATGGGGAGGGGGAAAAGGTCCCACCAACTTCCTGTTTCCATGGTTTATAAAGACTGCAGTTCCTGTGTCCTGATATCCCCTCTGATGGGTCAATATTCCCTTTTGAATTGGTTACTACGGTAACTCCTCAGGCCCGCCTCCCTCATTGTCCTCCTATTCCCTCTGGGCTTTTTTCCTCCTCTTTATTTTGTAAATATAGACCTTTTTTGGCTACTTCCAGTTCCCTTGTCTTATGAATATGTATCTGTTGCTGATCCCTTGTCTTATGAAGAAGTAACTGTGCCTGGCTCCCTTGTCTTATGGAAATGTATCTTCTCCCAGTCTGTAGCCCTGTTTTTTTCCATGGACCGCAATTCTAAAAGTTCCCTAAGCCTGCCTATATTCCCCTAAAATTTCTGTTTCAATAATACTGGAAATAATACTGGAAATCAACATTAGAAGGAAAACTGTAAAATTCCCAAACATATAGAAATTAAACAATATCTTTTTAAATAATCAATGAGTCAAGAAGAAATCACAAGA
Organism: Myotis yumanensis; assembly: GCF_028538775.1. Classification (NCBI taxonomy): domain Eukaryota; kingdom Metazoa; phylum Chordata; class Mammalia; order Chiroptera; family Vespertilionidae; genus Myotis; species Myotis yumanensis. Next base: position 90,579,954 of record NW_027223759.1, read on the forward strand.
GAAATTATTAAACATCCTGGACAAATGCAGAGGAAAATAGAACATGCCAAAACCTATGTGATCAGCAGGAATGCTGGGAAATGTAGTGCTTTAAAACTTACAGCATAAAAGAAGAAAGGTCCTAAATCAACAACTAAACCTTACAGGTTAGGGGACTCGAAATAAAACAAATTAAACCCAAATTTAGCAGAAGACAGGAAATAAAAATTAGAGCAGAGATAAAGTAGAGTCTTGTAAATCAATAGTGGAAATCAACAAATCAAGAGTAATTTCTCTGAAAAGATTAACAAAATTGAAAATCCATTAGCTAGATTGACTAAGAAAAAACCCTAAAGATTCAAATAACTTAAATCATAAATGAAATAGGGAACACTGGTACTTATTTTATAAAAATTAAAAGGATTACAAAAGATTAGTATAAACACTTCTATGCCAATGAATTGCATAACCTAGATGAATGGACAAATTTCTAAAACACATAACTTTCCAAAACTGAATCATGAAAAATAGAAAATCTGATTAGAATTACTGCTTGTAAGAAGATAAAACTTGTAATCAAAAATATCCCTCAAAATGTCCAGAACTGGATAGTTTGACTGGTATATTCTATTAAACATTTAAAGAAGAACTAATACAAACTCTTATCAAACTCTTCTCCCCATAAAGAAAGGTTGGAACATTTTAAAATCCATTATATGAGGCCAAAAGTGCCCTGATACTATAGTCAGATAAAGACATTACAAAGAAAGAAAACTACAAACCAATAACCCTTTTGCATTTGATGAAAAGTTCCCCAACACAATACTATCAAACCAAATTTAACAACATTAAAAGTATGGCATACTTTGACTAAGTGGATTTTGTTGATGGGGTGAAAAGTTACATTATCACACAAAAGTCAATCAATATGATATGCCAGATAGTCAGTAAAAAGGGAAACACCATAGAATCATCTCAATTGATGAAGAAAATTCATTTGACAAATCCTACACGTTTTCATGATAAAAACACTCAACAAAATAAGAACAGATGCAAATTACCTCAACATAATAAAAGTCATGTATAAATATCCACATTAACATCATACTCAATGATGAAGACTAAAGGTGTTTCCTTTAAGGTCAGGAACAGAGCAAGGATGCCTGCCCTTGCCACTTCCCTCCAACACAGTAGTGGAAGTCCTAGCCCAAATAACTAGCAACAAAAGAAGTGATGCATCTAATTGGGGAAGATGGAAGTTAAAATAATAATTTAAAAAGTTACCTTTGTTCTCAGATGTAATAATTATATGTGTAGATAACCATAAAGATTACACATGCATGCACACACAGATACACACACTGTTAAAATTCTTAGAACTCATAAACATAATAAAATAACAGGATGCAAAATCATCATGTAAAATTCAGTTGTGTTTCTACACACTAACAATGACCAAGCTAAAAAATTAATTAAGAAAACAATTCCATTAACAATAGTTAATGGAACATTAACTATTTTTTAAAATATTTAAAATATTTAAAATTTTTAAAATATTTAAAAATATACCTAACTGAGGTAGATACTTGTATATGAAAAATTATAGAACACTGCTCAAAGACATTTAAAAAATAAATGACTGAAAAGGAACTCTGTGGTCATGAACTGGAAGACTTAAATAATATTATGATGTTGATACTGTGTAAAGGAATCTATAGATTCAATGAAATCTCTATTAAAACTCAGTTGCTGTTTTTTTAGAAATGGAAAAATCTATTATTATTTTTATATGTGATCTCAAGAGACCTTAAATAGCCAAAAGTAAAATCTAGAAAAAGGACAAACCTGCATTTCTTACATTTTCTAATTTTAAATTTGATTAAAAAGTTATGGTAAACAAAAAAAGTGTGGGCACTGTCAGCAGTGGGCAAGAGAGTCCCTGGCCAGAGATCACTCTGGTCAGAGAGCGTACTCTGCTCTCCAGTTCTTGTCTTCTTTGTAGGAATAAATTCAAACAAGACACAACTAATAATAGCAAAATTGGGTGAGAATTTATTTGTAGGAAAGCAACAGATTCAGTTGGCCAAAACCAAACCCTGATGTCCATTAGGGGAGGCCAGGGGATTGTCAAGGGCGGGGAATAAAAAGGACACATATGTAATACCCTTTGTAATACTTTAAGCAATAAAAAAATTAAAAAAAAAAAAAAAAAAACCCTGAGCGAGCAGCTTAGCTGCCTGAGACTAACCAAGCGCTCAGATATTTGGGAGTTTAGAGGATTTACAGCCCTAAACTGGAATGCCCCTAGGCAAGGAGCAAGTCACCCCCTCCATAAGGTTCCTTCATTGTGAAGGCTGGGGAACCTTTTTTCTGCCAAGGGCCATTGGATATTTATAACATCATTCCATGGCCATACAAAATTATCAACTTAAAAATTAGCCTGCTATATTGGGTCAAACCTTTAATTAACTCATCCCTAAGGCCTTGGCAGGATAAGACCAAATGATTTCGAAGGCCTTATGTGGCCTGCGGGCCACACATTCCCCAACCCTTTTCTAGGTGCTGCGCCACCAGTTAGACCACATCCTGGAGGGGCTCGGAATCTTTCCTGCTCACATAGGGGCCTGCTACCTCCATTGTCTATTTTCACCTTGTTATGTCTTGCACTTGTGTCTTCCAAGTCCCAGTTGCCTCTCCCAGCTCATATTTTTCTATCTGGCTATTCTAACATTTCTAGCATAAAGACAGGTATATAGAACAATGAAATATAAATATAATAGAGAGCCAAGAAATGAACCCTCACATATATGGCAAAATAATTTTTGACAATTCTACCAAGTCCCTCTAATAGGAAAAATACAGTATTTTCAATGAATGATGCTGGAAAAATTGGGTACTAACATGAAATAAAAAAGTTGGACTTTTATTTTAAACAATTTATAAAAGTTAATACAAAATGGGTCACACTCTACATATAAATGGTAAAACTATAAAACTCTAAATATAGAATTACTATTACAACTCCACTACTGGATATATACCAAAAAGATATGATCGAAGGGACTTGATAAGTATCTGTATATCTATGTTCATAACAGAATTATTTACAATCACCAAAAGGTAAAAGCAATCTAAGTGTAAATGAATAGATGAAAGCATAAACAAAATTCTACAACATGGTGAACTTTGACATTCTGCTAAGTGAGATGTATAGTCAGAAAAGTACAAATATTTCATGATTTGTAGTAGGTACATAGCTAGTTTAGTAAAATTCATAAAGACAGAGTATAGAAAGGTAATTGCCAGGGCCTGGGGAAAAGGGAGGAATGGGGAGTTGGTATTTAATGTGCACAAAAGTAACCAAGTATGGGGTTTTGAAGTCAGAAAACAACCCACAGGTTCAGCTAACCATGGAAGTTAAACTCGTGAGACAGGTTCTGGCTTAGAAGGAAATGGGTTTATTCAGGAGTCAACAACTGAGGATACAGCTGGCTAAGCCTTTGAAGCCCTCTCGGCATCTCAGGTGTCCTGGCTGGGTTATAGGGGAACCATCAGAAGAAGGAAACAGGAATTTCAGTTTCTCTGCTCTTCTCTAGGTGGTTTCAATGTTATCTCCTATGTGCTTAGTTTCACTGTTCCATCTGCAGTTTTACTGCTGAAGTCCAGAAACAGGGCATGTAGGTAGCATTCCTGCTGGTTCTGATGTGAATTGCTGACACTTGCCCAATTCTGTGATAAGGGTCATTCCTTGATCAGATAGGAGCTGCAACTGCTGATGTCTACAAAATACTCATAAGGAAACATTTAGTACATGAATTTCCTATGAGCTTGTAGTACAACCTATTCTAGTATATTATGGTTTAGCAATCACTATTATCTACACTAATAAAAGAGAAACATGCAAATTGGTGTCACACCGCTACCCTTCCCATTGGCTAATCAGGGCGATATGCAAATTAACTGCCAGCCAAGATGGCTGCCGGCAGCCAGGCAGCTTGAAGCAAATATGAGGCTTGCTTGCTTCAGTGACGGAGGACTCCAACATTCCCCGCCTGCCTTGCCGGCCTCTGAGCTTGCAGTTTGAAACATTGTTACAAATATAGAAGCTAAACAAAACTCTAGAAACCTGCTTTCAGCCAGCCGGGATCTCAGAGCTGGAGTTGAAACAGTGTTTCGATTATAGAACCCAAACAAACCAGATACCTGCTTTCAGCAGCCGAGGCCTAAGAGCTGGAGCCAAGCCTCAGAGCTAAAGCTGGCCCAGAATAAAAAAATAAAAGAAAAAAAGGAGCGGTTGGGAGCTTCAGTCACCCGCCAACCTGAAAACAGCCCTCAGCCCCTCACCCAGACTGGCCAGGCACCCCATTGGGGACCCCCACCCTGATCCAGGACACCCTTCAGGGCAAACCAGCCAGCCCCCACCTGTGCACCAGGCCTCTATCCTATATAGTAAAAGGGTAATATGCCTCCCAGCGTCGGGATCAGCAGAGCCGTGAGGCGTCCCGGCACCGGGATCAGGGGACAGGGGGCAGCGCCCAAACCCCCTGATCGCCCTGCAGCTCTGTGTGTGACAGGGTGCAGCACCCCAACCCCCCCCCCCCCCCCACGGGCCCTGCTCTGTGTGTGACGAGGTAGAGCCATAACCTCCCCATCGGCCCTGCCCTGAGTGTGACAGGGTGCGGCGCCCCAACCCCCTGATCTGCCCTGCTCTGTGTGTGACAGGGGGTGGTGCCCCAACCCCCTGATCTGCCCTGCTCTGTGTGTGAGAGGGGGTGGTGCCCCAACTCCCCTATCAGCCCTACTCTGTGAGTGACAGGGGGGAGCTCCTCAACCCCCTGATCAGCCCTGCTTTGTGGGTGATAGAGGGCGGCGTCCTCCCGCCCCCCCCACCATGAGCCCTGCTCTGTGTGTGATGGGGTAGAGCCATAACCTCCCCATCGGCCCTCCCCCAAGTGTGACAGGGTGCGGCCCCCCAATCGCCTGATCTGCCTTGCTCTATGTGTGACAGGGGGTGGTGCCTCAACTCCCCTATCGGCCCTACTCTGTGAGTGACAGGGGGGAGCTCCCCAACCCCCTGATCAACCCTGCTCTGTGCGTGACAGGGTACGGAGCCCCAACAACCCTGATGGGCCCTGCTCTGTGAGTGACAGGGGGCAGCGCCCCAACCCCCTGATCGGCCCTGCTCTGTGCATGACAGGGGGTGGCGCTGCAACCTCCCCATCTACCCTGCCTTGAGTGTGATAGGGGGCGGTGCCCCAACCCCCCAATCGGCCCTACCCTGAGCATGACTGAGGGTGGCATCGCAACCTCCTGATCCGCCCTGCTCTGTGCATGACAGGGGGCGGCGCCCCAACTCCCCATTCGGCTCTGTTCTGAGCCCGACCAGGGGCTGCACCTAGGGATTGGGCCTGCCCTCTGCCACCCGGGAGCAGGCCTAAGCCAGCAGGTCGTTATCTCCCGAAGGGTCCCAGACTGCGAGAGGGCACAGGCCGGGCTGAGGGACCCCCCCTCCCCTCCGAGTGCACAAATTTTTGTGCACCGGGTCTCTAGTGGTTTCAATAAACATAAGTTTAACATGGAAGACCTAATACAGCAACACTACCTACAGTGCATTCCTTTCTAGAACATAATTGGAGAATTACTATTCAAAGACTTTTTAAAATAGTAAAACAATATAATGGAAGACATTAGTTGTTGGAAGCTAGAGATCCAACACAGGAAGCAAGAAGAAATGTGTAGGATGGCAGTGAGGCACATTTCAGCAACATTGCTATGGACAAGGAGCAAAGGGAACCCTGTATATATGTGAAAGGTCAGGAGTTATGGGACATTGTTCTTCAGGAAGATAACATGAGTGGAAAAATATCTAAAGCATTTAGAAGTCTTTTGATAAGATTCTAATATTTGGCAAAGAAATCATACTAGATATATGAATGTAGAAAAATAAACCCCAAAACAACAAACAAGTACAGCCAAATGTAACCATAACTTACTATGGAGCTAAGTGGTAAATATTATACAATATCTACCTGGAATATTAAAAGTGGAGTAATTTTCTACCCCAAACTTCTATGTAACTTTTAAAGATTATGGGGACAAATATGAACTATATGTATAATAGATATTTTCATATTAGGAAGAAAAATGATCAATAAGACTTACAAATTAACAATACAATATCACTGTATCATTTAGAAATACAAAGATAAATATGATAATAACTAGAGAGAAGACAGAGAATACTGGCCCAGAGCATGCAGGTAGATGGATAGGTGGTGAGAGCTTGTGGATTTCTCCTGTTAGGCTTCTGTTCTTCAACAATAGCTACTTATGCTTCAGCTGAGAAGAAGAATTGAGAAAAAAGTTGGTGAATGAGGAACAGAGGAGAGAATTGAAATCATCATCTAGGAAACTGAGAGAGGGATGGACTTCTGTAGCAATAATAAAAGGTTAGGCCCTGCCAGTATGGCTCAGTGGTTGAACGTTGACCTGTGAACCAGGAGGTCAGGGTTTGATTCCCAGACAGGGCACATTCCTCATTTTTGGGCTCAATCCCCAGTAGGGGGTGTGCAGGAGGCAGCCAACCAATGATTCTCTCTCATCATTGATGTTTCTACCACTCTCTCCCTCTCCCTTCCTCTGAAATCAATAAAAATATCTTAAAAAATAATAAAATGTTTGTATGCTTACTTTTTAAGTTCTTTTTTAATGGTGTGTCTAGGTGTGTCAGTTAACTGTAATAAAGTAAAATGAATTACTTAAATCTCTTTATCATAATGTCAAATTATCAAATATGTCTATACTCTTTATCACAGTATAAAATTATCAAATATGTCTGTACTCTTTCCTGCTCCTATTATTTGGCTGAAATTCAATATTTTATAGACAATAGTTTATCAAAAGAAACTACACAAATGGTTGTGTAACTGCATTTCACATTAAAACATATAAATGAGAAGTTAATGGTTCCTGAGTCCACGCAGCCAACACGTTCCCAAGCACCGACCAGCCAAAACTCCTCCTCCACACCATCCCTGGCTGCCTTGCTTCTTAGGCTGGAGAGTACGTCCAAATGGGATGCTGATCTCCAGACTCTTCTATCTCATGTGAATCACTTCTGCCTTTAGACTATTTAACATGCAAATATTCATCATCTATGTTTGTCCCCTTACTTTTTTATAACTAACTAGTGTCCTGGTGCACAGATTCATGCACGTTGAAGGAAATTAATTAGAAGACATATTTTAATATCACTATTCACCCGTTCTCTATAATAGAAGTGTCAACCAAATTCACGATCTACAATGAGAGATCAAAACACACACGTGCAATTGGTGCCAGTGAGAGCTTTATATGTATCACACATGCGTAAGTAAACTTAGCCTTTTATATATATACTTGTGGCCCAGGGAGGGTTCCTTCAGCCCATCCTGCACCCTCTCCAATCAGGGACCCCTTGGGGGTTGTCTGACTGCCAGTTTAGGCCTGATCAGGACTCAGACATCCCTCTCGAAATCTGGGACCGCTGGCTCCTAACCCCTCACCTGCCTGCCTGCCTGATCGCCTCTAACTACCTCTGCCTGCCTGCCTGATTGCCCCTAACCCCTCTGCCTGCATGCCTGATTGCCCCTAACCTTTCTGCCTGCCTGCCTGATTGTCCTTAACTGTCTCTGCCTGCCTGCCGGATCGCCCCTAACTGCCCTCCCCTGCCGGCCTGATCTCATTCCTAATTGCTCTCCCCTGCTGGCATGATTGCCCCTAACTATCTCTGCCTGCCTGATTGCCCTAACTGCCCTCCCCTGCTGGCCTGATCTTGGTCCCAACTGCCCTCCCCTACCGGCTTGATATCACCCCCAACTGCCCTCCCCTGAAGGCCTTATCACTTCTAACTGCCTTTGCCTCGGCCCCCACCACCATGGCTTTGTCCAGAAGAAAGTTGGCCATTCAGAATATGGCCAGTCTACCTGGTCTAATTAGCATATTAACCTTTTATTAGTATAGATAAATTATATAGGTTTGCTTAAATGGGGGGGAGCCTTTTTCAGCAGGAGGAGATGCTCTTGGCAGACAAAAATACATAATCCCTATATCTGGACTGATAGCCAGCCATATGCATTATACTGACAAACCAGGCATTAAAAAATTGAGCCGCTTTCTTACACCTTATACCAAACAGCTGTTGCCCTTAAAACCCCTTCTCAGCCCCCACCTTAGGCTCTGCCTTCACAGTTCACCCAGATTAGGTTCTGAATGGTCGGGTTTTATGCCAGTCAGCATCTCCAGGCCTATAACCAGGCCTGATCAGAGAGGTGGGGATGATCAGCAGCCACCCCAGGTTGCTGGCAAGAGGCCTGAACTGCTGACTTCTTGGAGGGAGAGAGAGGCTAGGCTGCTGGCAAGGCCAGGAGAGAGAGAGACGCAAGGGCTGATTAGCAGCTGCCACAGAGGCTGTGGAACAGACTCTGCTTCTCTCTCTGGGCCTTGCCAGCAGCCATGGCAGCTGCTAATCAGTCCCACCTCTCTCTCTCTCTGAGAGGTCAACAGTTCAGCCTGCTGCCAGTCCCGCTCACCCGAGCCTGTTGTGTACAGCCTGGCATTCGGTCATCCCTTTGGTCATTTTTTTAAAAAATATATTTTATTGATTTTTTACAGAGAGGAAGGGAGAGGGATAGAGAATTAGAAACATCGATGACAGAGAAACATCGATCAGCTGCCTCCTGCACACCTCCTGCTGGGGATGTGCCCACAACCAAGGTACATGCCCTTGACCAGAATCGAACCTGGGACCCTTCATTCCACAGGCCGATGTTCTATCCACTGAGCCAAACCGGTTAGGGCTCTTTGGTCATTTTGGACTTTACGGACCCTGGCTATATATCCTATCTAATAATAGACGAACATGGTAATTAACCATACTTCCAACACGCTTCCCATTGGCTAATCAGGGCAATATGCAAATTAACTGCCAACCAAGATGGCGGCCGGCAGCCAGGCAGCTGAAGCAAACAGGAGGCTTGCTTGCTCCAGTGATGGAGGAAGCCAAGGTTCCCCGTCTGCCGCTGCCAGCCTCTGAGCTGCACTCTAAGAAACAATGTTGCAATTATAGAAGCTAAACACACCCCAGAAACCTGCTTTCAGCCAGCCAGGCCTCAGAACTGGAGCTGCAACAGTGTTTCAATTATAGAAGCCAAACAAACCCAGATACCTGCTTTCAGCAGCCGAGGTCTCAGAGCTGGAGCCGAGCCTCAGAGCTAAAGCCGGTTCTCAGTTTCAGTGACAGCCATAGAAGGTACATAAATCCCAGAATTAAAAAAAAAAAGAAAAAAAGGAGAGGTTGGGAGCTTCAGTCACCCGCCAGCCTGAAAACGGCCCTCAGCCCCTCACCCAGACTGGCCAGGCACCCCAGTGGGGACCCCCACCCTGAAGGGGGTGTGACCAGCTTCAAACAGCCATCATCCCCTCATCCATGCCTGCCAGGCACCCAAGCGGGACCCCCACCCTGATCCGGGACACCCTTCAGAGAAAACCAGCGGGCCCCCACCTGTGCAACAGGCCTCTATTCTATATAGTAAAAGGGTAATATGCAAATTGACCCTAACAGCAGAAGGACTGGTAATGACTGGTCACTATGACACACACTGACCACCAGGGGGCAGACGCTCAATGCAGGAGCTGCCTTCTGGTGGTTAGGGCGCTCTCACAGGGGGGAGCTCTGCTCAGCCACAAGCCAGGCTGATGGCTACGAGTACAGCGGTGGTGGTGGGAGCCTGTCCTGCCTCCTCAGCAGCACTAAGGATGTCCGACTGCAGTTTAAGCCTGCTCCCCGCTGGCAAGTGAACATCCCCTGATGGCTGCCAGGCTGCCAGAGGGATGTCTGATTGCCATCTTAGGCCCAATCCCCCAGGGAGCAGGCCTAAGCCAGCAGGTGGTCATCCCCTGAGGAGTCCCAGACTGCGAGAGGGCACAGGCCGGGCTGAGGGATCCCCCCTCCCCCCTGAGTGCACAAATTTTTGTGCACCGGGCCATATATATATATATATATATATATATATATATATATATATAATAAACTTGCTTAATTAGACCTGCTTTCTGATTTAGCTAAACTTTTTCCAGCCCAGTGAAGCACCCCAACTTCTCTTTCAGGTAATTGTCAGCAACACAGCAGTAAATATCAACACGAAGCAGATTATTATTATAGATCACACAGGGAGAACAAAGGGTGAAATATTTAACTGCAGCAGTGTTTTACTATGTTCTGTGCAGTGAGAAAACCTGAAGTCATTTTCAAGGTCCATCATTTCTTATTTATTTTCAGTTGGGTCAAGTTACTAAACTTTCTAAATCTTCATTTTCCGGCTAATGAAAAGAAAATAGGATTCCACCAAGTCTTCTATCTACCTACTCTAGGACTTCTGTGAGGATCAAATGAGATGAGGCATGGGAAAATGCTTCACAGACATTTGGTTACAGTGTGAAATGTTTCCACCTCACTATAAAGCAAGTTGTGTTCCTGGGCTGAAGAAACTACAAGGTGGTTAGTTGCTAGGGAGAGGAAGCCAGGTACTGCTATGTGACATCATTACCCAGTGGCCACAGAGACTGTTTCAGGGCTGGACTGTGCTGGTGGCCGCATTTTGCGCCATGGGGTCTTGTAAGCATTGGCTGTGATTTGGTTGAGTGTCGCTTCAGGATGGTGGTGGGGCCCCACTTGGGGGAAGCCGAGTGTTGGTTTGTTAGTGCCATGTCCACGGTGCCATTTATTTTTAAATGCCCAATGTGCGTCATTGGCAGCTCCTGCCCCCTGGTGATCAGTGTGGATCATAGCTACCAGTAGGATGGGAAGTTAGCCTTTTATATATATAGATTAGAGGCCCATTGCATGGATTTGTGCATGGGTGGGGTCCGGCTGGCCCAGCCCCAATCGGGGCAGATCAGGGCTGGGCCTGTTGGAAGGAAGAGATGGCGGGAGGTTTGCTGGCTGGCCCGACCTTGATTGGGGCCCGATCAGGGACAGGCTAGCTGGGGGCAGGTGCCGAGGGTGATTCGCTGGCAGGCCTACCCCCAAATAGTGTGGGGGGGCCGATCAGGTGTCAGCAGCCAAGGAAGGGGCTGTGGGAGTTTGGCCAGCTGGCCCTGCCCCTGATTGGGGTGGGGGGCCGATCTGGGGTGGGGCTGGACAGAAGAAGGGGCTGCAGGAGGTCGCCCCCTATTGTGGTGTGGGGAATTAGTGGCAGGGCCAGCTGCGGGGAGGGGCTGTGGGCTGATCGGAGAGGTGGGGGCCCATTGGGGGTGGGGCCACCCAGGGAGAGGGGCTGCAAGAGGTTGGCCAGCTGGTCGCCCCACCTATTGGGGTGGGGGAGAAATCAAGGGCCAGGCAGGTCAGGGAGAGGGGCAGTGGGCCCATCAGGGTGAGCAGGCTGATTGTGGGTGGGACTGGCCAGGGGGAGGGGTTGTGGGAGGTTGGCTGCAGGCTCTGCCCCCCAAACAGGGTGGGAAAGGCTGATCAGGGGCAGGGCTAGCTGGTGGGAGGGGAGGTGGGAAGTTGGCCTGCCAGTCCTACTCCCAGATTGGGCCTGTTCGCTGGTTGCAGTAGATGTCATAGCAACTGGTTGTTTAGTCATTATGGCGCTCAGGTCGCTCATTTTTTATGTATGTGATTTGTGAAATTTATGAAGGAAATGGTAAGGCCTTATAACACATTTTTCTTTTAGTTTCCAAATTACTGTGCACACATTTCTTCAACAAAAGTAGAACTAACTAATAAAGAGGGTCACCATGTCTTCTCCTCTTCTTAAAAAAGTATTTGTTTATAAACTGTTGTTGCTAAGGGCAGAAATATATCCCAAACTCAGTTACAGGGGTGAAATATTATTTTAAAATCATGCACCACAAAACTTCTATTTAGCTATTCACAGCAGGAAACTCAGTAAGAATTACTTAAAGCACATTAATTCAAATCAGCATAGCCTACCTCTATGAGAAAGTTGTTGCATAAAGGGAACCATTCCTCTAATTAAATCTAAAAACTACAGCTGTGAAACTATAAATTTTTATCTATGCTAGCAGTGGCTGTAAATGTGATTCTAAATTAAAGTATTAATTTCCCCCTATACACAATAAGAGACTTAAAAATTTCATAAAATGAATCTTGGTTTTCTTGGCATTTCTAGGTGGATGCCCTGATTTTGGCAGATGCTTTCTACCTCAGACAGAATAAAGCCTTTGCTATTTGTCATAATACCTCATCCTTATGTTTTCATTTTTGGCAACTGTTTTCGGAGCAGGACTCTACCACAATGGTACTCACTTTCTTTACTTCTTTATTTATTCTTTCCAATCAGTTGTTTTTGATCTGGCAATTGTACCAGACAACATCATTTGCTCTGTTGCTAGGTGAATTGTTAAATCTCCTCTCTCCAGGAGAGGAAAATCTGTTCTTATCTTAAAATATGGACTTCACACATATTCACACAGTGGCTACTAAACCTCTACTAAAGAGAGAAAATACTCCTCAAATGAATTAGTTTCCAGAAAGTGATCAATGAGAATGATATTTGTTTGTTTGTTTTCCTGAACTTATGCAAATATTTCTATAAGAAAATGTCCCAGAAGTGAAATTGTGTGGTCCTCAGGTTAAACAAATGCTATAAAACGCAGGAAGTGTGTAAAAGTACTTCGTTTGCCACACTCCTGAGTATACTTAATTGATCAATCTTTGCCAATCTGGTAATCTGTTATCCTATATAATAAAAGCCTAATATGCAAATTCTTTGACCGGGAGTCCTACCAGGAGTTAACTGCTTGCTATGATGTATGCTGACCACCAGGGGGCAGTGCGGACCATAGAGGGCGTCGGCCATGGGCACAGACAGTGGGCGGCAGTAGAGCCACTGTCAGCCCCGATGGGCCCTGACGAGAGCGGGACCACGCGGGATGGTGGAACAGGTGAGCAGGTGGTGCCAGGCCAAGGCAGATGCAAGCGGGGCCTGATCGCCCTGCTGATAGTCCATCGATCGCTCCACAGATGGCGACAGGCAGGGGGTAGAGCCACTGCTCAGTTCCCAGGTGTGGGGCGCAGCTATAGGATTAAGCCTCAGACTGACCTGTTGGCAAAGCCACAAACAAGTCCCAGCTTAGAGGGCACAACCCTCTTAGCATAATTAGGCTTGACCTTATGACGCTCCCTAGATCTTATCTGGGAATTTAATGGGCTGAGGGAGATGTAGCAAGAGCTGCCAAAACAAGTGAAACTCACAAGAACATTGTAACTATGGTGACCACTACCTTGTTTACCTCTGACTACAAAATAAAGGCTCAGCTTGCCTCTGGATCTCTCTGTGGCCTCAGCCAGGCACAGGAGATCCACCTAGAGCCAGCTTATTCTCTTTGTCTGTCATTGCTTCGTCCTTCACCGCCCTCATTCAGGCTTGTGGAGCCCTTGGCTGAGCTGGCTCGGCACACCCAACCACTGAGGGAGCTGAGCAGGGGCCCAGCCCCGATCAATCTCCCTGCAAGCGGGATGGTGGGACAGGTGAGGGGGCAGCTCCAGGCCACTGCGGGGTGCCAGGCAGGGCTGCAGTGCTGAAAGGCTGGGGGTGCAAGCTGGGGCTGCAAGCCTGGGGGTGCAAGCTAGCACCCAATCCCCACAGGCAACCCCGAGGGATCCTACCCGTGCATGAATTTGTGCACCGGGCCTCTAGTTTTATTATAATCTAAATCTTTTTTTAATTCTCTGTGAGTTTGAGCCTCTTTCCATATATTAAGCAAACAGAACATCATGGGGGGCGGGGGGAGTGTTGGCAAAGGCTGTGTTACTGGCAGAGGACCAATGGGCAGGGAGAGTCTTGTTAGACAGACAAAGGTCTCAAGGTCTGGCAGTCCTCTAAGTATTATTTCTTGCTAAATGTTAAAATATGGGACAGTAATTTGCACATGTTGTTGTAAACAGGATGACAAGAACTCAACAAATAGGTTAAATGTAGCCAACTGCAAAGAAGAAAATATATACTGGACCAAATACTGTACATAAACAAAGGCTAAGCCTTTGGATATGAATCTCCTGTCTTCTTCTCTTGCTTCAGTTAAGTAAAAGTACCCTGCGGCAACAACACAAGAATGAAAAGAGAGAATGATGAATTGTTATTTTTGAACACTTAAAAACTAACAGCTAATTAAAAGTTACCATTTGATCAGTTGCTCTTGTTCTTAGAAATTTCATTTTGCTCAAAATTTTTTCTTCTCCTTTCTCTTTTTTTTTCGTTTTTTTTTTGTTTTGTTTGTTTTGTTTTCTTTGTTTCTTCTTTTTGTCAAAAAAGTTTTTTCCTATACCCACAAATCGGGGTATATTTGGAAAGTACCTGAAGATCCTTGCAGGCTTTTAGTGTGCTTTGTCAAAATGACTGTACCTGTGTGACATCTAGCATTTTTTTTTTTTTTTACTTTAGCTGATTCTACAGCTTCTACCATCTGCCTACAAATTGGAAATTTAGTATCACACCTTTGTCAAGTTCTGGTCATAAGGGATCTTCCCTCTAGTGCAGTGGTCCTCAACCTTCCTAATGCCGTGACCCTTTAATACAGTTCCTCATGTTGTGGTGACCCCCAACCATAAAATTATTTTCGTTACTACTTCATAACTGTAATTTTGCTACTGTTATGAATCATAATGTAAATATCTGATATGCAGGATGTATTTTCATTGTTACAAATTGAACAAAATTAAAGCATAGTGATTAATCACAAAAACAATATGTAATTATATATGTGTTTTGCGATGGTCTTAGGCGACCCCTGTGAAAGGGTCATTCGACCCCCAAAGGGGTCGCGAACCACAGGTTGAGAACCGCTGTTCTAGTGTGACATCCCTAATCAAGATCATCTCTAAGCAGTCATTGCTCCTTTCCTCCCCTATATCAGAGCCATACAAAACATGTTTTATTCTAATTATTGCATTTTTTAACCAATTTTTATATGTCACTGATGTTTCTATAATGTGAAATTTCACATTCTATGATGTGTTTTCACATCTAAATGTATTTAAATCTGTGATACCTCTCTGTCAGTGATGGCGAACCTATGACACGCGTGTCAGAGGTGACACACGAACTCATTTTTTTGGTTGATTTTTCTTTATTAAATGGCATTTAAATATATAAAATAAATATCAAAAACATAAATCTTTGCTTTACTATGGTTGCAAATATAAAAAAATTTCTATATGTGACACGGCACCAGAGTTAAGTTAGGGTTTTTCAAAACGCTGACATGCCAAGCTCAAAAGGTTTGCCATCACTGCTCTATGTCATTTCTTTCTGCAAGAATCTTTATTGCTTCCTTCTATCTACTTACTCAGCACTTATTGTTCTCTTTTAAATTATTTAAGTAGTAGGGTTAAATAGCTCAGCAATAATTTTTCTTATTTTTTGAGGTATGCCTGTAGTGTTATGAATTTCCCTCTCAGTACTGCCTTTGTTGTGACCCATAGATTTTGGATTGTTGTGTGTTCATTTTCATTTGTTTTCAGGAAGTTTGGATTTCTTTCTTGATCTCTTTTTAACCCATTCATTGTTTAATAACATGCTATTTATCCTCCCAGTGTGTTAATGTTTTTACTGTGGTTGATTTCTAATTTCCTTCCATTGTGATCTGAGAGGATGCTTGATATGTTTTCAGTCTTCGTGAACTTGTAGAGACTTGTTTTGTATCCTAACACGTGGTCTATCCTTGAGAATGACATATGGGCACTTGAGAAGAACGTATATCCTGCAACTTTGAGGTGAAATGTTCTATAAATGTCAATTAAATCCATCTGTTTCAGTGTGTTATTTAGAGTCAGTGTTTCCTTTTTAATTTTTGGTCTGGAAGATCTCTCCAGTGAAGTGAGAGAGGTAATAAAGTCCCCTACTCTGACTGTATTACTGTCAATTTCTCCCTTAAAGTCATATATATATATATATTTAGGTATTCCTATATTGGGTGCTTATATGTTTACCAGGGTTTTATTCTCTTGTTGGATTAATCCCTTTAGTATTATGTAGTGACCTTTATTGTCTTCTGATGTCCTTCATTTTGAAATTCATTTTGTCAGATATGAATATTGCTACCCCAGCTTTTTTTTCTGTTTTCATTTGCATGAATATTTTTTTTTCATCCCTTCACTTTCATCCTTTGTGAGTCTTTTGTTCTGAGGTGGGTCTCTTATAGACAGCATAGAATTGATTTTATATCCATTCAGCTACCCTATGCTTTTGATTGAAGCATTTAATCCATATACATTTAAGGTTATTATTGATAGGTACTTATATATTTCCAATTTAATTCTGTATGCCTATGCTTCTCTCTCTAGTTCTTCTCATTACAGAAGTCCCTTTAACATTTCTTGTACTGCTGGTGTGGTGGTGATAAACTCCTTTAGTCTTTTTTAGTCTGGGAAGCTTTTTATTTCAACAGCTATTTTGAAAGATAGCTTTGCTGGATATATAATCTTGGTTTCAGATCCTTGTTTTTTATTACCTTGAGTAATTTATGCTATTCCCTTCTGCTTGAGCTTCTGAAGAGAAATCAGCTAACAGCCTAATTGGAGCTTCTTTTTAGGTAACAGTTTGCTTTTCTCTTGCTGCCTTTAAGATACTCTGTCTTTAATTTTTGTAATTTTAATGATGATGTTTCTGAGTATGGGCTTGTTTGGGTTCTTCTTGCTTGGGACTCTCTTTGCCTCCTGAACTTGTGTGTCTTTTTTCTTGACCAGGTTAGGGAAGTTTCCTGCCATTATTTCTTCAAACACATTCTCTATCCCTTGCTCACTTTTTTCCCTTTCTGTTTCTCCTATGATACGAAGTTAACAATATTGTTAACACATTGAGGACAGATGACAAGAATTCTCGTGTTTTCTGTTCTAAAGCTTGTGACCAATCACAAGAATTCTTTAAAAAAATATTAGCTTATAAGAACATGTAATAAATAACTTCAAAATCCAATGGGTACTTAATTTTAAAGCATGCCTTTAACATTTATATAAAATGTTTTTTGTACTCATTCAATAGAAACTTATCTGGCCACTGAGTAAAGCTAGCAATAAAACTGCTGGTCTGCAATCTGTTAAGTTTCATGTTGTCCCACAGCTCCCTTAAGCTGTCCTCCTGTTCTTAAATTATCTTTCCTTTTTTTTTTCTCTGATTGAGTAATTTTTTCTACGCTGTCTCCTAATTTACTGAATGGATCCTTGGCTTCCCCTAATGTGCTGTGTTTTCTTTCTAATGTGTTCTTTATTAGTGCTAAGTTATCCTTCATATTTAATATATCTTTTCTCATGTTCTTGAGCATTTTTGCCATCATTATTCTGAACTCTATGTCTAATAAGTTTTCTATCTCCATTTTGTTTAGCTCTTCTTCTGGAGAATTCTCTTGTTCTTTCATTTGGGAGTTGTTGTTTTTGTTTGTTTTTTGTTTTTTGTATTGTTTTGTTTTGTTTTTTTGTCTCTCCATTTTGGCTGCCTGTGTGGGTTTGTGTATGTGCTACGATTTCAAGTCTCCAGTGCAGCACGTCAGACTCTGTTTGTGACTGGACATGAGCACTCTGTTTGGTGCTATCAGCAAACCAGAGCGTGTGGCTCCCTTGGCTGTGGCTGGGTGCCTTTGGAAAGGACTAAGATGTCCACCAAGGTCTGCTTTTTCTGTCTCCATCCCAGAATTAGATCAGGGAAAGACTCACAGCCTCCAGAGACACATCTCTGCCTGCAGTCTCATTGAAATTCAATTTTGATTAGCATCAGGCTATCAATCATAGGGTAGGGAGAGAGGTCTTCCAACAGAGTGGGGCAACTGCCTTCCCCCCAGGCAAAAACTACCTGGATAGCAAATTTCACCAGAGAAAGATGTCTTCTGCATTGTGAGGGAATGACTCAGCACAGGAAACCAGGGGGCTGCCCTGCAACCTCCAATCTCAGAGCCCCCAAATCTGGCTTCTGCTCACACAGCTGTAGTCCACCCTGCCCTCCCTCTGCTGGAGCCCAAGGTGAGTGGCTACACATAACATTTCGTGTGTTGTTCTTTTATGAGAGTGCCTGCATTTCCAGCAGTTTTGTGCTGGCAGATAGAAACCCTGCTGCTTTTTACAGCCAAATGTTACGTGGGCACCGTTCTTAGTTATGGTGCTCTGGGCCAGGCAGCCCAGCTTGGGTTTTAAACTCCGGAATTTTCAGTGAGACCCTCAGAGCTGAGATATCCCTTCAGAACTTTAGCTTCTGTCTATGGGTGCCCTACCAGCCCTTTTGTGCCTCAACACTTCCTACCAGTCTGTATGAAGTCTCCACTTTCCATCCTTGGTTATCAGATTTCTTTCCAGCTAGTCTTTAGTTGATTTTTCAGGGTGGTTTTTCTGTATTTTAGTTGTATTTCCAGTTTGCTCCTGGAAAAATGTCTGTGTAGCTTCTACTTAATCTACCTCCACTTTTTTGTCTTTTCTATTTTTTTTTCTTTATTGATTAAGGTATTACATATGTGACCTTATCCTCTCATTGCCCCCCCCCCACCACTCCCCACTCATGCTCTCAACCCCCTGGTGTCTGTGTCCATTGCTTAGGCTTATATGCATGCATACAAGTCCTTTGGTTGTCTCTCTTCCTTATCCCCACCCTCCTCTACCTTCCTTCTGAGGTTTGACAGTCTGATTGCTGCTTCTCTGTCTCTGGTTCTATTTTTTGTTCATCAGTTTATGTTGTTCATTATATTCCACAAATGATTGAGATCATGTGGTATTCATCTTTCTCTGACTGGCTTATTTCACTTAGCATAATGCTCTCCAGTTGCATCCATACTGTTGCAAATGGTAATAATTCCTTCTTTTTTAGAGCAGTGTAGTATTCCATTGTGTAGATGTACCATAGTTTTGGGCTTTTATCAAGGACTAAGGCTATGTGCCAATTGTTCTGTCAAGACAATGGTGGCCGAAGGCAATTCCCCAACCTGATCATATTTTACTGTTTACCAAACCTTACCTTTGATATGTATGTTTGCTTTGCTAAAGGGCAAAATGTGTAAATAAAAACCGTGGGTCCAGAGATTCGCCGAGCCCATTCCGCTAGAGAAGGGTTTCCGTCTGGCTCCCCCAGTGCCTTCTAAATTTATACTTCTTGTCTCGTCTCTTCATTTATGTCACAGCTCCTTCTCCAGATCCTTGAACCCTTGCTGCAAGAAGACTATGGCACCGACATCCTAGCCACTCTAGACATGTACTAGGATGCCTTATTTCATGATCTGTGTGCCTCCCTACATCGGGGGCTTCTCTACTCCTCTTATGATGTTGCCACCACAATTTTTGTACTTCCCTGAAGCAACCTCTGCAGGGTGCACTCCTGCATGTTGGGCCTCCTGTGTTTCCTGATTGTATGATCTCTGGGCTTGCCAGAGCCCACCATCTTATAAAATATTGGAGGATTGCTATTTCAGCTAATTGACTTAGGAATGGGATTGACCCTTCTTCCTGCTATGTTTTATAATGAGAGAGAAAGATGTTAACCCAGTAGGTGTGGGCACTGCAGGAAAAATAAATTTTCCACTTAGTCTGAATTATTCCCCCTGTACTTTCATCTCCAGGGCTCCTGGTCTCATGCATGCGAAATGCCAAAATAAATAAAGGAGGCCACGTTTACTCAAAAGAAGGTTGGGGAGCCTAGGCCAGGAGTGACTCCAAAGATTTCCCTATAGTTGCAAATTAGGCACCTCTTACTGTCCCTATCTGCCTTTTCTAGATATCTGGAAAAGCTCTTAAGAGTGTGAAAGTCAGGGATCAGGATGGAGTAAAAAAGAACTGAGTCTCATGCATGCCAGAGATTACCCAGAGCATGTGAAAGAGGGGGCTCCATCGGCAGGCCCAAAGAAGCCAGACAAAGATATGGAGTATAATACCCTCAACATGTGGTGTCTACTCCTATATCTTTGGCATATGCAATGATCTCCCAAAGTACAATTTCTACAGATTGGAAGGTGAGGATGTAGATTAGTAAGTCCAGTTGGGCAGGCAGGACACATTAAATCATAGCAAGGCATATGTGACGATATAATGGGCTGTGAGTGAGGGCAGGAGGAAGTCATGAATGCAAGTGGAATTCCTAGGGCGTCAATGTGGTGGGTAAAAGTAAGTATGCTGGTTGTGGAGGGGGCTTCCAGAGGCTGGTCATCCCACTCCTCTTACGTGCCTTGGTTTCTCTCACAGGCCGTCTAAAACAACCTTAAGGACCCGGAGTTCTGGGTGCTCAGCCCTTACATGCACTCTCCAGAGGGGTCACATTTAATTACAAGTGCATTCTGGAATCCCTATGAGGCCCATCTATGCCATGAGGAGGACTCTCCAACAGCTCGGCAAAGACCCTAGTCACCTGAGTGTGTCTGCTTGTGCAAACTGAGGGAAGCTGTGCCTCTTATCTTTGTGCCAGTTCATCACCAGGTACTTTAGTCACTTTGTTTCCCCCCACTCACAGTCATTTTCTCCCCAGTTAACCACAATTACTGCCTTTCCCTCCCGATCCTGGACATAAAAGCAAAGCAAAATATTCTCTTCTCTGACCTTGAGATCAGAAGACTTACAGCTTTTAAATTTGAAATCTGAAATCCCAGTCATGGCACCAAGATGTTAGTGGCAGTCAAAGGGGTCTCTAGTTAGAGATAACTTTTGACCCGACACAGTATTCTGTACCCCCAGGTCTTGTCTTACTTGTAGGAATGAATTCAAACAAGAGACAACAAATAACAGCAAAAGTAGGCAAGGATTTATTTGTAGGAAAGAAGTACACTCAGATAACACCTAAGTGGGCAACTCAGTTAGCCGAGACCAAATCAAGTGCCCTGATATTTGGGAGTTTAGAGGATTTATACCCTTAGGCTGGGATAGCCCTAGGCAAGGAGCAAGCCACCCCCTCCCTCATGTCTGAAAAATGTATCTGTTAGTTATAACGCTCCTTCATCCAGGTGTTATGCCACTGGTTAGACCACATTCTAAAGGGCTCTGAGTCTTTCCTGCTCACATAGGGGCCTGCTACCTCCATTGTCTGTTTTCAGTTTGTTACGTCTCATACTTACTTCTTCCGGGGGCCAGCTGCCTCTCCCCATTCATACCTTTCTATCTGCATCCTACACCAGTACTACAACACATGCTAGAGGAAGCTTACCTCACACATTGTTTCCTCCGTCAGGCACAGCACAACCTTCTTACGCTCAGCAGCACCAGACGGCACTTCAGCATTCGGTTTGTAGGACATTTGAACTGTTAAAGTCACCAAGTGGGTAAGAAATGTTATATTCCCATCAGCAGCTAGGAGAATTCCAGTTGCTTTACATTCTTGCCAACAGGAGGTATAATCATCTTATTTCTTTAATTGTGCCAATCTAATGTGTGTGCAGTGAAACCTCATTATAATTTTATTTGCATTTTCTAAGTATTAACAATATTATGAACCTTTGTATGTGCTTATTGACTATTTGTATATTTGTTGTGAATCATCTAAAATACTTTGTTATTAAAAAATAGGTTGTTTGCCCTAACCGGTTTGGCTCAGTGGATAGAGCGTCAGCCTGCGGACTGAAAGGTCCCAGGTTCGATTCCTGTCAAGGGCATGTACCTAGGTTGCGTGCACATCCCCAGTAGGGGGTGTGCAGGAGGCAGCTGGTCGATGTTTCTCTCTATCCCTCTCCCTTCCTCTCTATAAAAAATCAATAAAATGTATTTTAAAAAAATAGGTTGTTTATTCCTTGTTATTTCTAACAGTTAGTTATATCTACTGGCTACAAATACCTACCCTGACATGTGTTGTCAATGTCTTATTCCAATATATGGCTTGCATTATTGTTTTTTAAATGGTATATTTAAAAACACACAATTTCTAATTTTTATCAAGTACAATTTATCAAGTAAAAAAAATGTAAACATTTTCAGTATTATTCAATCAATTTCAAAATTGTATTGGTCTAACACAGCAAAATTCTACTCATTACATAATCAGTTTGGGTTTGTTGGAGAATATTTGCTCACTGAAGCTAATCAGAGACCTAGAGTGAAGGAGCCTTACTGTGACACGTTCAGCCCTTTCCCCTTTAGTGGGGTAAGGAAGGGTGGCACACACTGGCTCCTAAAACTTCCTCTCTCAGGTAACTCAGGTTGTTTCTAAATGTGATTCATTGTTCAAAGCAAGTCACATGGCCATTACTGATCTCCATTTACAGATTTATATGTTGTACATTAAACCTTCCAAAAATATGAACTTGACCTCTGGGCTACAGCTATTTGGAGCATTGTCCTTCACTCTGGAAAAAAAGAGCTCTTCCATACAGACACACACATAAATGTTTAATATACATTACATAAGTCAATAAGAAAAGATAAAGCACAACAGAACAAGTGGGCAAAGGAAACGATGGCATTTGACAAAAGAGGAAACGTAAAAGGCCTACAAAACAAATGAGAACTCACTCATCCCTCATGCTTTTCAGTAATGCACATCACAGCTGAGAAGTGACATATCCGTACCTAACAGAGGGACAACACTGTAAAACAGAATTATACCAGAGTTTCCAAGGATACAGAGCCATGGGAACGATGGTACTGTAAATTGGTGCTACCATGTTGAATGAGCACATAATCTATGTCACAGCCACTCTAGTCCCAGAACACCAGAAAACCTCTTGCACATATGAACCAGGAGACATACAAAGGAATGTTTATAGCCACAATCTTCATAACAGCACAATTTGAAACTACTCAAAAGTATACCCACAGAGTGATAGCTAAATAAACTATGGTACTTTCATACATTTGACTGAAATAGTGCATTGTAAAAGAATGACTCTAGCAACTAATATCAACACGATTAAATTTCTAAAATACAATAGTGAGTAGAAAATGTAATCTGGAACAAGATATAGATACAGTATGATTCCATTCATACAAAATTAAAAAATTAAAAATAAAAACAAAACTTATATGTCATTTATGGATATGTAATAAAAACATTTTTTAAATGAAGAAATACATAAAATTCAGGATAGTGAGTACATATGAAGTGGCTATTATAATAGAGGCATGTGGAAGCTGGAGACTTACCTACACTGGTTACATACTATTCCCTAACTTGGGTAGTGTTTACATGGATTTGTTTTATTATATTTTTACTAGAGGCCCGGTGCACAAAAATTTGTGCACTTGGGGGGGGGGGGGGGGTCCTTCAGCCTGGCCTGTGCCCTCTCAAAGTCTGGGACCCCTTGGGGGACTCCCTGGGGAATCAGGCCTATGCTGGCAGTCAGCCATCCCTCTGGCAGCCTGGGAGCCCTTGGGGGATGTCCAGCAGGGAGCAGGCCTAAGCTGCAGTCGGACATTCTTAGTGCTGCTGAGGAGGCAGGAGAGGCTCCCACCATCACTGCTATACTGGTAGCCGTCAGCCTGGCTTGTGGGTGAGAAGAGCTCCCCCTGTGGGAGCGCACTGACCACCAGGGGGCAGCTCCTGCATTGAGTGTCTGCCCCCTGGTGGTCAGTGTGTGTAATAGTGACCAGTCATTCTCAGTTGTTCTGCTGTTAGGGTCAATTTGCATATTACCCTTTTATTATATAGGATAGAGGCCTGGTGCATGGGTGAGGGCCGGCTGGTTTGCCCTGAAGGGTGTCCCAGATATGGGTGGGGGTCCCGCTGGGGTGCCTGGCCAGCCTGGTTGAGGGGCTGAGGGCTGTTTTCAGGTTGGCCAAGCCCCCCAGTGGGGACCTTCATCCCATGGGGGTGTGGCCAGCCTGGGTGAGGGGCTGAGAGCTATTTTTAGGCTGGCCACATCTCCTTCAGGGTGGGGGTCCCCACTGAAGTGCCTGGCCAGCCTGGGTGAGGGCTTGATGACCGTTTTCAGGGTGGCCACAGCTGGGGGTTGGAAGCAGGTATCTGGGATTTATTTATCTTCTATAATTGAAACTTTGTAGCCTTGGTCTGGCTGGAAGCCTCAGCTGCCCCTGGCAATCCAGGCTCCTAGCCCCTCCTTGAGAAGAGGCCATGGCGGCTGGAATAAAGTATCTGGGATTTATTTATCTTATATAATTGAAACTTTGTAGCCTTGAGCGGAGCTCAGGGCCGGCAGGGCAGGCGGGAAGCTTGGCTTCCTCCATCGCCAGAAGCAACCCAAGCCTCCTGCTCGCTCCAGCTCCATGGCCACCGCCATCTTAGTTGGGTTAATTTGCATATTCACTCAAGATCGGCTGGTGGGTGTGGCTTGTGGGTGTGGCTTGTGTGTGTAGCAGAGATATGGTCAATTTGCATGTTTCTCTTTTAGTAGATTAGACTATAAGCCTGGTGCTTGAAAATTTGTGCACTTGGTGGGTAGAGGGGGCTGTCCCTAATCCAACTTGCTCCCTCTCAAAGTCCGGGACCCCTCATGGGACCCCTGCTCCCTCGGGGATCAGGCCTAAGCTGGCAGTCAGACATCCCTCTGGCAGCCTGGGAGCCCTTGGGGGATGTCCCAGGGGGAGCAGGCCTAGGCCGTTAGTCTGACATCCTTAGTGCTACCGCGGAGGCAGGAGAGGCTGCCGCCACCACGACTTCACTGGCCAGACATGAGCAGGTTTCTGGCTAAGCGACACTCCCCTTGTGTAAGCACAGTGACCACCAGGGGGCAGCTCCTGCATTGAGCGTCTGCCCCCTGGTGGTCAGTGCACATCATAGTGACCGGTTGTTCCTGGTCATTCCACATTTAGGGTCAATTTTCATATTGTCCTTTTATTATATAGGATTTTTATATTCAAACTAGAGGCCCAGTGCATGAAATTCAAGCACCATGGGGAGGGGTCCCTCAGCCTAGCCTGCACCCTCTCCAATCCAGGAGTCCGACTGCCTCTTGAAATCCAGGACTGCTAGCTTCTAACTGCTCACCTGCCTGCCTGCCTGATCCCCCTAATCACTTCTGCCTGCCTGATCACCCCTAACTGCTCCTCTACTGGCTTGATTGCCCCTAACCGCCTCTGCCTCAACCCGCACCTGGGACCCAGGATTCCCTCCTCTGGCTGGTTGCAGGCACCTAGGACCAGGGCTTCCCACCCTCTGGACCCAGGCTTCCCTCCCTCTGGCAGGTCACAGCCTGTCTGGTCCCCATTCCTCTCTCGCGAGCTCATTTGTGCCTGGTTGTCCCCATTCCTCTCTCCCCAGTGTTGAGTGTCTGAGCCGTTACCATGTGATGGCATGAGGACATGACAACCGTTTGCATATTAGCTCTTTATTATATAGGATTATAGTTAATCGTTTTTTGAAATATTTAATAATAATTTAAAATCTGTAAAATATACAAACTTGTGACTTAAATCTTTAAACAATAGAGACTTGATTTCTGTGTTGTATTTACTGGGAACACTGTCCTTCACTCAGAACTAACTGCTGGCCTGACGCACTGGACTGACACCACATGGCAGCCAGGAGACCTGAGTTCTGCAGTGGTCAGAGCCTCAGAAGCAAATTTATTCTCCAACCTCAAGCAAATGGTGCAGCACCTGTAATTTTTTCTTATTTGAAAAATTAAGCCAAACTAAGTGATTTTGAAGGATATTCCTACTACAATAGTACATGACTGACATGCTTTCCTGGAAAAAATGAAGGTGAGTGTTTTAAGAGTTAGAGAAAAGGCATAGTCTTCCCCTTTCCCATTTGCTACAGCTTGCACAGCTTGTAGTCACGCTATTACTTCACATATGAAATAACATTCATGAAGGAGGTATTATCCATCCCCTTCTTGAGCTAGACGTTGATTTAAACATGATTACAGACTCAGTAAGTGCCAAGCTGGGCCTCCAACTCAGAGTATTCAGCTGCTGCTCTCTTAAATTGTTTTTTTTTTTCCCCTACACATAAGTGTCCTAGTTATTTATGAACCTCAAAAACAAGCACTAGAGTTTCAAAAGGGAAATTACCAAAATATAGAAAGAATGCTTTAAAATATGGAAGAAAAAGAGATTATGACTTATTAGGTTATTGTGAAAGAAGGGATGCCAGAAAAAATAGATTAATCAAAAGCCTATTATTTTCTTTTTCTTTCTGATTTAAAAAAACTCTTTATTGTTGAAAGTATTACATATGTCCCCTTCTTGCCCTATTGACTCCTTCTAGCACACCCCATCCCCTTCTCTCCAAGATTTCACAGTTTTTCCATGTTTCCATGTCTCTGGATCTATTTTGTTCATCAGTTTATTTTGTTCATTAAATTCCACATGAGTGAGATCATGTGAGACTTGCCTCTCTCTGACTGACTTACTTTGCTTAGCGTAATGCTCTCCAGGTCCATCCATGCTGTTGCAAATGGTAAGAGTTCTTTCTTTTTTATAGCTGCATAACATTCCATTGTGTAAATATACTATGGCATTTTTATCCACTCATCTACTGATGGATACTTGGGCTGTTTCCAAATCTTAGCTGTTATAAATTGCGCTGCTATGAACATAGGGGTGCATATATTCTTTCTGATTGATGTTTCTGATTTCTTGGGATATATTCCTAGAAGTGGGATTACTGGGTCAAATGGGAGTTCCATTTTTAACTTTTTTGAGGAAACTCCATACTGTTTTCCACAGTGGCTGACCAGTCTGCATTCCCACCAGCAGTGTACTAGGGTTCCCTTGTCTTCATGTCCTGGCCAAAAATTGTCATTTGTTGATTTGTTGATTGTAGCCATTCTGACAGGTGTGAGATGGTGCCTCATTGTCATTTTAATTTGCATCTCTCAGATGATTAGTGACTTTGAGCATTTTTTCATTTGTCTCTTGGCCTTCTGTATGTTCACTTTGGAGAAATGTCATTTAGGTCCATTGCCATTTTTTTATTGGAATTTTTGTCTTCCTTTTGTTAAGTTGTGTGAGTTCCATATATATTTTGGAAATTAAGCCTTTATCAGATGTATCATTGGCAAATATGTTCTCCCATGCTCTTTTCATTTTGTTGATGGTTTCTTTTACTGTGCAGAAGCTTTTTGTTTTTATGTAGTCCCATTTGTTTATTTTCTCCTTAGTTTCCCTTGCTCTAGGAGATGTATCCATAAACATGTTGCTATGAGAAATGTCTGAGATTTTGCTTCTTTGGTTTTCTCTAAGATTTTTATGTTTTCACAACTTACATTTAAGTCTTTTATTCATTTTGAATTTATTCTTGTGTGTGGTGTAATTTGGTGGTCTAGTTTCATGTTTTTTCATGTACCTGTCCAATTTTCCCAACAGCATTTATTGAAGAGCCCTTTTTTAAATATTAATTGAGCCTAATGGCTTGGGTAGATTTATGTAGGCTCTATTCTGTTTCCATTGATCTACTAGTATATGCCTGTTCTTATTCCCATATCAGGCTGTTTTGATTACAGTGGCTTTGTAGTATAATTTGATATCTGGTATTGTGATTCCTCCAACTTTGTTCTTCTTTCTCAAGATTGATAAGCCTATTTTTTTTCTGGGCATTTTGATAGGCATTGTCTAGTGTTATCTTATGTAATCTACTTAAGAATTTTAATGGTAGTTATTTTTATTATTTAAATTCTATAGATGAAGAAATTGAAAATTAGAGAGGTGGTTTCCCTTGAATTTGAGACTGACAGTTTGCATAAAAAAAAAAAATCTTTTAGCCTAATTTGGACTTCACACTCACTCAATTTTACACAAAACCCCTGAAACTGAATTTATTAAAAACTTCCAAAAAAATTAGTTGAATAGATGATAATTCATTGATATGATTAAGTACAATATGACTATTTGAGTTTGTAACTCTAGGGAATTAATCTATCTTCAATAATATGCTTCAGAGTCTCAGTGTCTGCTCTGTTTAACCAGCAACAGTGGTCTTGAATTTAGATACCAACAAAGTCATGGGACACAGCAGCCTTCACCCAGCCCCACCGATGCATGGGCAGCATGGCAGCGTGAGTGCTCCTCACAGAAACTCCTGGCACACAGCAGACCCCATCCAGCCCACTAATGCATGGACAGTGTAGCAGAGTGAGTACTTCTCATCTGACAGCAACATGCTATAAAAAACGAGGCTGAGTGTATGCAAATCAACTCAGCTGGAGACTTCATCAGCTGTGGGTTCTCGGTTCACATGTTGGTCACACCCCACCATTCTTTGGTAAAACCTCATCTCATGAACTCCCAGCTCCTCATCATTACACTGTAAATTACTTAGACAACCTAAAAAATGAGGAACACAACCTCAATGGTTACGTAGTGTTCACCTTAGTGTATAGTACTGTTAAACTGATTTCTTGATTTATTAATTTTTAGCAGGATTATACTCTTAAATTTTCACTCTTACCTTGAAGCTGAAGGAAAGCCACATGCCAGCATTAATCCTCTTTTGTTTCTACACCATGCTAAATAGGGGAAGGATTGTTCAGCTTCAGAAACACTTTTATTTTTCATTTTATATTAGCTGACTCAGATCATAGAAAATTCATCTAGTTCATATTTGTCTTCTGAAATCAGTCTTACTTTCTTTTCAAGGTTTTTGCTTCTTCCTCAAATCTGATTGTCCTTCTAAATATGTCTTTTTGCTTATGTCTTTACTCATAATCTTAATTTTGCTGAACATATGTTGAGCATCTCCTATTTTGATTTAGAGATAAGTCATTATCCATGACCTCAGGGCTCACAGAAATCAGGAGAGATGCAATTATGATAGGAGAGCTACACCCTTCTGGAATTGCAGATAAGGGATGGTCAAGGAGAATTAATATTTTTTCTACAATCTTTGCTTAATAAAGATACTGAAATACTCACTCTCTGGGTCTGAGAGCTAAAATATCTCTGCTTTCTATTCAGCATTGGATCCTTATTAGGGACAAATATCAGAGTTCAGTTTGTTTTGTTTTAATTGTGGCGGGAGGGAATTATGCATATCAGAATATTTAAAATTTATTCAATTCAGAAGATGAATAGTAAACTTAAAATTTTAATCTAAATTATATTAGCAAAATAAATAAGAATTTGTGCTGAATCAAAAATAGCTGAGTAAATACTTATCAGCATACTATTTACTTCACAGTTCAACATACCTCATGTATAGTAGGGAGGGAGTGAAGAAGTGGAGAAGCATTAAAGTCACTAGTTATTCAAGAAAACCTGATAAGCTTTGCATACCCACAGAAACTTGAGTTATGTAAAACATTTTTTAATAGAAACTAAGAAAAATTTCTGTGGCTTCAGAAAATAATGTGATAAATATAAATCACAGCTCTGGCCAACGTGGTTATGTGGTTAGAGCGTGGGCCTGCACACTGAAGGGTTGAGGGTTTGTTTCCTGGTCAAGAGCATGTACCTGGGGGCCTTGGTGTGTGGTGCCTACAGTGGAAAACCAATCAATGTATCTCACATTGATCTCTCTCTCTCTCTCTTTCCCATCCTTCCTCCCCTTCCTTCTCCCCTCCCTCCTCACTTCATCTCTCTAAAAATCAATGGAAAAATATCTTCCAATGAGGATTAAAAAAAATACCTTTGAACTTTTCATACCCCTTTTGTACTTTTAATGCAAGAAAAGAATATATATATATATATTACAGTCTCAAATTAATTGCTATACAAGTGTAAAGAAGTTCAGTAAATAGAAGAGGAACTAATCAATTGTCACTAAGTAAGGTAGGCATTTTGCACTTGTGAGATATAAATTGGGTAATAATCTGAAGAAAATCAGGTTGTCAAGTTGAATTTAGATATATACTTGAAAGAAAGAGTTAATATTTTTCCAATTAGAAAAGCAAATTATAGGTAAGAATCATTCTTCTAAGGGGATCAAGGGGCCTCACTCGATACTTCCCCCAGAGTATGGCAATAGGAGAGGCTGAAGAAATATCCAATATCCATGAATATTTTCTGACTTTCCCTACATTGCTAATTTTGACTCATATTTTTTTCTTCACACTGTGGGAATATCAACTTTCCCTAATGTGTTATTTTTGTGGCACTACTGAACATATCAATTCAACTTGCAGAATTCTAGCCTATCTGTTTCATGGAGCAGAAGTGAGAGTTATAAACTATGTGAAGTTAGAACACTTGGGTGTGCATGAGTAGGAAGGATATATATCTACACGTTACTGAACATTTTATTAAAGACAAAAGTCCGAATAGAACACCCAAGGCCAGAGGCTCTACATTCTCATCAACATTTGTTATCTTAATTTAAAGAATTAGTCAGTCTAATGGGTTTGAAGTAATATCACATTGTTGTTTTGATTTTCATTTTCCTAATAATAAGTGGTATTTAGAGTCTTTTTATAAGCTTGTTGTTTATTTGTCTATTGACTTTGGAGAAACATTCATTCAATTTTTTCCCCCCACTTGTCAATTTGTTTGCTTATTTTTATTGTGTCTGAGTCATAGATGTTATTTGTATATTTTCGAATTAGTACCTTATTAGATATATGATTTCCAATTTATTTTATTTATTTATTTATTTATTTATTTATTTATTTATTTTACTTTTTGGATTGCTATTATACTGTTGACAGTATACTTCTCTGCACACATGTTTTTAATTTTGATTAAGTTCAACTCATTTGTTTTTTGTTTGTTTGTTTATGTATTTAGGTACTCCTATGTGCTTTTACTTACAAACCAAGAAATCATTGCTAAATTTAATTTTATGATTTGTTTTCTCTTAAAAAAGTTATAGCTTTAGCTATTGTATTTAGATCTTACTTTTTCTTGTCTACTTTTCTGGCTAGAACTTCTAATACTAATTTGATTAGATATAATGGCAACAAGAATTCTTGTCTTATTTCTGAACTTAGATTATCACTCTGAAGAGATGTCCTTCTATCATGAGCTTATTGAGTGCTTTTAAAAATGAAAGTGAGTTGAATTTTGTTTTGTCTACATTAAATGAGATAATTTGTGTGTGTGCTATTGTCTTCATTCTATTGATGTGATATATTACATTATTTCATTGATCAATTTCATATAATGAAGCATTCTTGCATTTTAAGAAGAAATTCCTCTTAGTCATGTTATATACTCTTTTAATAATGTTAGTATATTAGATTTATTTTTTTGAGAATTTTTATCTGCATATGGTATATATGATATTTATCCTATATAATAAAAGGCTAATATGCAAATAGACCGAACGGCAGAACTGAACAACCGAACAACTGGTCACTATGATGTTCACTGGCCACTAGGGGGCGCACACGGAACATGGTAGGTGGCGATTGTGGCAGAATGGTGGAGCAGGCTAGTGGGGGGTGCCAGACCAAGGCGGGTACCCGTTGCTGTCATCGGGGAGAGCCTCTGGTGGTTACTGAAAATTCTTTGGTCCTGCATGCCACAGTCCCACCAGGCACTCGCACCTGCTGCTGGCACCAACCCGCTCGCACCAGCTTCAGGTGCCCAGTACTGGTCCTGATTGCTTGGCACCATCAGTGGGTGGGAGTGGAGGCTGCCAGCCCTGATTGCCCCTGAGGGCTTCTCCACCTCCCCATGCTCCTGAGGGGCGATTGGGGCAGCAGCCACTGCTCACACCTGCTGACAGTGCAGGCTCTGCTTTCATATGCTGCTGGCACCAGCCCCAGCCGCTCCGCGCCATCAACGGGTATGAGCAGTGCCATCAGTGCATGGGAGCAGTGGCTATGGGAGAGGAGCTGCTGGCAGAGAGAGGACTGGGGGCCATGGTGGGAGGGGCCAAGAAACCGCCCCTGTGCCTACAGCAGCCTCACAACCCACAGTTTCTTTCAAGGGCCCCTAGTCTAGAATAATAAAAGGTTAATATGCTAATTAGACCAGATGTCCTTCCTAACGTCATTCTGGACATCCTTCCTGACAAAGCCGGGGCTGGAGGGAAGCCAGCCTGGGTCCCAGATGCCACAGGGAAGCCGGTACAAGCAGCTGGGGGAAGGAAGGCCTACTCTTGCATGAATTTTTGTGCATTGGGCCTCTAGTATAAAAGGAATATTTTATATGTAGCTTTTCTGTAACTTTATTTCCTTGAAGTGTTTTTTTGTTATTGCTGTTGTTTTTGGTTTACTATTAGTAAAGCTGACCTAATGATATGAATAGTGCATTCCTTTTCAATGATTTTTCTGAAAATATCAATATGCTTTTCTATTATGATAGCCTTGTAGTTTACTTTGACATCAGGTAGTGTGATACCTCTGACTTTGTTCTTTCTCAAGATTGCTATAATTATTCAGGGTCTTTTGTGTTTCCATATAAATTTTAGGATTATTTGTTCTAGTTCTGTGAAAAAGTGGCATTGGTATTCTAAAAGAGATTGTATGAAAATTATAGATTGCTTTGGGTAGTATGGATATTTTAATTATCTTTTTATCCATGACCATGGAATATGTTTCCACTTATTCATATCTTCTTTGAATTATTTCTTCAAAATCTCATCATTTTATAAGTATATGTACTTTACCTCTATGGTAAATTTACTCCTCTAAGTATTTTTTATGCAATTATAAATGAGATTGTTTTCTTAATTTCTCTTTCCTATAATTATTTATTGGTGTATGAAAATGCAACCAATTTCTGAATATTAATTTCTATTCTGTTTTATTACATTTTTATTCTGCTTTATTATATTTATCAGGTCTAGTAGTTTTTTGGTAGAATCCTACGTTTCTCTACATATAGTATTATGTCATCTGCAAATAGTGATAGTTTTACTCCTTCATTTCCAATTTGGATGCATTTAATTTCTTTTTTTTTGTCAAATTGCTGGAGCTAAGACTGTTGAATAACAGTGGGGAAAGTTGAGAACCTTGTATTGTTTCTGACCTTAAGGAATACATTTTTAGCATTTCTCTGTTGAAGATGATATTAGCTATGGGCTTATTATATATAACATTCATTTATGTTGAGGTATGTTCCTTGTGTTCTCAATTTGCTAAGAGCTTTTATCAGAAATGGGTGCTGGATTTTGTCCACTATTTTTCTGCATCTAATGATGATCATATAATTTTTATTCTTCATTTTGTTTACATAGTGTGTCACATTGTTTTGCAGATATTGAACCAACCTTGCATTCTAGAAATAAATCCCACTTGATCATGGTATATGGTCTTTTTATTGTATTATTAAATTCAGTTTGCTAATATGTTGTTGAAGATTTTATAGCTATGTTTATCAGGTAAATTGACCTGTAGTTTCCTTTTTTTGGTAATGCTTGTCTGGTTTTGGAATCAGGGTATTGATAGCCTCAAAAAAAGAGCTTGGGAGCATTGCCTACCTTACATTTTTAGGAGCACTTTGAGAAATACAGGTGTTATTTTTATTTGAATATTTGGTAAAATTAACCCATGGAACCATCCAGGACTTTTGTTTGTTGGGATTATTTTTATTATAGGTTCGATGTTGTTGGTAGTAATTGGTCTGTTCAGCTTTTCTGTTTGTTTTTTTTCAATTCAGTCTTAGAGGACTATATGTTTTTATCTATTCATCCATTTCTTCCACATAAATCTATTTGTTGGTGTATGATTGTTCTTAGTATTTTTCTATAATTATCCTTATTTATTTTGTCAAATAACCAGCTCTTAGTTTTATTTATCTGTTGTATTTTTTTTACTCAATTTTGTTTCTTTTCATTGTGATCTTTATTATTTCCCTCTTATTACTCACTTTGGACTTTGTTGTTCTTTCTCCTGTTTCTTTATGTAAGGTTAGATTGTTTATTTGATATATTTCTTGTTTTATGAGGTGGGCCTGTATTTTTATTAATTTCCCTCTTGTGATTGCTTATATTGTGTCCCATTGATTTTTATTTGTGGTTGTTGTTTTATCATTTGTCTCAAGGTATTTTATTATTTCTTCCTTCATCTCATTGTTAAACCATTCATTGTTTAGTAACATGTTATTTAGCCTCTAGGTGATTGTGTGTTTTTCTGTGTTTTTGTTTGTTTGTTTGTTTGTTTTGTGTGTTTTTGTTTTTATTTGTATTTTTTTTGTAGTTGATATTTAGTTTTATACCATTGTGGTTGGAGAAGATACTTAATATAATTTCATCCTTCCTTAATTTATTGAAACTTGACTTTTGACCTAACATGTAATCTATTCTTGAGAATGTTGCATGTGCTCTTTAAAAAAAAGTATATTCTACTGCTTTGGCATGAAGTGCTCTAAAAATATATTAAACTCCATCTGGTTTAATGTATCATTTAAGGCCATGGTTTTCTTGTTAATTTTTCTGTCTGGGAGATGTACCCATTGATATCAATGGGGTCTTAAAATCCCCTACTATGACTGTATTACTGTTGATCTCTCCCTTTATGTCAATTAATATGTGCTTTATGTATTTAGGTATTCCTATGTTGCGTGCATAAATGTTTAAGGGTTATATCCTCTTGTTGAATTGATACCTTTATCATTATGTAATATCCTTCTTTGTTTCTTATTATAACTTTGTTTTAAACCTTATTTTGTCTGATATAATTATTGCTACC
Source organism: Myotis yumanensis (assembly GCF_028538775.1). Classification (NCBI taxonomy): domain Eukaryota; kingdom Metazoa; phylum Chordata; class Mammalia; order Chiroptera; family Vespertilionidae; genus Myotis; species Myotis yumanensis. The sequence goes on from NW_027223759.1 coordinate 90,614,355, forward strand.
ACAGCTTTATGTTTTTATTTCCATTTGCATGCAATACTAGTATTCTTATCTATCCTTTCAGTCTGTATGTGTATTTCAATCTGAAGTGGGCCTCTTGTAGACAGCTTACCCATGGGTCTTGGCTTCTTATCTATTCAGCTACCTTATGTCTGTTTTAAAAAATGTTTTTATTGTTGTTAGAGAGAGAAGAAGGCATAGAAAGAGTGATAGAAATGTCAACATTGATCGGCTGCCTCCTGCATGCCTTAAAGTGGAACCAAGCCAGCACCTTGACCAGGAATCAAACCAGTGACCTCCTGGCACACAGGTCAATGCTCAACCACTGACTCACACCAACTGGGCGCTATGTCTTTTGATAGAAGCACTTAATCTATTCACATTTAAAGTTATTAGTGAAAGGTTCATAGCTATTGGCATTTTATTATTTATTTTCTTTTTTTTTCTTCTTATAGAATTTCCTTTAACATTAGTTGTAGTACTGGTTTGGTGGAGATGAATTCCTTTAGCTTTTCCTTGTCTGGGATGCTTTTTACTTCTCCTAAATTTTAAATCATAGCCTTGATGGTAGAGAAATCTTGGTTTTAGGTTCTTGCTTTTCATTATTTTGAATATTTTGCCTCAAAAGTTCCTGTGCAGTCTTTTGGAACCTCTCTAGTAGGCAATGAACTGCCTTTCTTTAATTGCTTTTATGACTCTCTCTTTGGTTCTAACCTTTGTCATCTTAATTATTATGTGTCTTAGTGTGGCCCTTTTTGAGGTCATCTTGTTTGGGACTCTGCAAATGCTGGACTTGTATGTCCATTTCCTTCAGCAGGTTAGGTCCCAATTCTTTGCTCTCTCTCTTAATCATCTGGTAACCCTATGATGAAGATGTTTTTACTCTTGATGTTGTTCCAGAGACTACTTAAGCTATCCTCATTTATATATAATTTTCTTTTTTCTCTCTTGATTAGTGTTTTCTCCTACCTTGTCTTTCAAATTTCCAATCAGAGCCTTTGCTTTATCTAATTTGCTGTTAATTCCTTCTAATGTATTCTGTATCCATTTTCTACTGTCTCTTTTTTGTGTTTTTATGTCTTTTTTATGCTTACTATCTCTAATTTCCTTTAGCATCCTTCTAACAAGTGTTTTGAAATCCGTGTCTGATAGAGTGCTTGCCTCCTTTCATTCAGTTTTGCGTTTTTGTTGCTGTTGTTTTCTCCAGGAGATTTCTCCTGGTTTTTGTTTTGTTTTGTTTTGTTTTGTTTTTTTATTTGGGACAAATTTTGACTATCTCTCTGTGTTCATTTCTAAGTATTTGGTAGATTGGCTATATCTTCCAGTTTTTGAAGGCTGGCCTTATATAGTGGTGTCCTCTGGGGCCAAGTGTCACAGTTTCCCTGATCACCTGAGCCACATGCTTTAGGAGTATTCCTTGTGTGGCTGTATGTGCTCTCTTCTTGTAGTTGGGCCTTGGTTGCTGTTGGTATGACAGTGATTAGAATTAACCCACAGGTTGAATGACTGAGAGGAATGATTACAACCAGAGTCCACAAACTGTTGTGCTGGGGCTAAACCCATGAAACAAACTTTACAGCAGCAACACCTAGTCCCTTTGGATGTGATATTTGTGGATCTAATTGGGCAGTACTCTGTTGTGGTCTGAAGCCAGCCACTAGGTGTGTTGGTTCAGGAGTCTCTTACGAGGGGCTCTGGTGCAAGGCAGTGTCAGATGCTGCCTGTGACTGGCTTGTAGCTACCTGTTAGGAGCTACAGAGTGATCTGCAGTTGATAGCTGCCCATGGTGGACCTGGGTATGTGTGAAGAAGCCTCACTGTGAGCTGAGGTAGGATGCTACCAGTACCAGGCTTGGGACAGGTTAATAAATGGCACAAGGCAACCCTAGACCTGCTGCCACTTCCAGCTGCCCATTAGGTTTAGCTGCTATAAAATATTCAGGAGTACATGAGTTGGCTGAGATGGGTTGTCAGGGAGTCACACGAATGGGGTAAGTGGTGTTTACCAGGTTGATGCAGATTCAGATTTGTTCCCACTGCTGAACCTGTGACCACTCAGTAAATGTTTTAGGGTACACTAATGCCAGCTGCCCCCTGCCTGGGACCTGTAGTCTCTTAGGGCTGTGTCTCAGGGAGTCATCAGGTTGGAGCTAGTGGAGTTCACCATGGTAATTTAAAACCAGATTTGGTCTCATTCTGGCTTAACACAAGGACAATGATGCTGTCCCTTCATCCTTTGCCCTGAAACCATACAACTCACTTTCTTCCTCTATGTCTTTGGCTCTTTCTGAATTTAACTGGAACTCCTCCGGAGTTTTTTAATGAGTGAGTACTGCTTCTAACGGCTGATTGCAGTTAAGAGAGCCCCAGGCGGTACATGAGTTGGGTGGAGCAGGGCCTCAGAGAGTTGTATGGGTGGAGCAAGTGGAGTTCAGATTTGTACCAGATTTGGCCATGTGGGGGAAGACCTCAAAGGGACAATGGTGGCCATCCCTGTAGCCCTCTCTCTGGAGCCACACAACTCAGGTTCTCTTGTTATGTCTCTGGCGAACCCTGACCTTAATCAGAATTCCTTGAGGGATTTTTAAGAAAGACTGCTAGTACAGATTTTATTATGACTTTTAATGTTTGAAAGATTGCACTGTTTGCTCTTGCTATTTTGGTAGGCGTTTGGACAGACATGAGCAGAGCAAAGATGATGGGCCAGGTACACAAGGTCACCAGGGTGGAAAACCCTGGATGCCTAGCAACGGACAATTGTAGGAAGGGACCTCATCCCCAAGATGACCTTTCTTCCCATATCACATCAGTCACTGGACATGTGGTTTGGACCACTGACCTTTCCTCCTTAGAGATAACATTTAGGCTTCAGTTGTATCTCAGCTCCAGGCCCAGAAAAGCAGAAAAACCAGACAAGCTATGCCATACCTGTCCTCAGGATCAGCTGAATTGGATAATGACCCCCTGCCCTGATGCCGGCCAATCAATCAGTGCAGATCACAACCCTGAAAGGACATAACTGGAAAGCTGCTGAATATTCTATTGAGGTCTTCCCCTGGGACCGTCCTGAAAGTCTCCACCCTTAGAACCCTTAGCACAGAGGACAGTGTGCTCTCCCCAGGAGCAGGCCCACTCTTTCCTTCCCTCTCCCCCTCTCCCTTCCCTCAGACACATCATCTTACTTAACTTTCCTCACTTCCGAGCTCCAAGAGCCCTTCTTTGCCTCTATCACTTGTTTACTAAGCCCATTTCTTCTATGAATTACTTCTACCTCTGTGATTTTCTAAACAAATGTTCCCTTGTAGTGTGACTCTTGGCTGGAACTCAAGTACCGAATTTACTGAACACAGGTCCGCTGCAACCCCACTGGTCTAACACCTGGTGCCATTGCGGCTTCCCCAGCATGATGGTGCTATGACTCAGACTGCGTGGCAGGATTCCGGAACCTCACCCAGGACAGCCTTGCAGTCAGGCTCTTTCCTTAAAATGAAGGGGTCTGGAATTCCAAGAACTGTACCCAAGTCCACCCGAGGCAAGTGAGCAGCCAGTGTGGCACAGTGGGTCCTGCTGGTCCCTAGCGCTGGTCAGGGTCTCCAAGGTGGTCTTGGGCTTCTCTGGAATTCTGCTGATTTTCACGGTCAGATGTTTTGTGGGCTCCTCTCTCTGGCACTGGCGTTCTGGGCTGGGGAGACCAGCCTGGGACTGAGACCCCTGCTCCTCAAGGGAAGCTCTGCAGGTGAGATACCTGCAGAGTATCAACCACTACATGTGAGTGTGGAGTCAGCTCATTTCACATCAGTGCTCCTCCTACCAGTCTCTCAGCACGGCTTCTTCTCTATTTCCTAGGCTCTAGGAGTTCTGTTCAGCTAGTCTTCAGGTGGTTCTCCAGGTTGATTATTCTATAATTTAGCTGTAATTTTCATGCGGTCATGCTAGTGAGCACTGCGTCCACCTACGCTGCCTTCTTGACTGGAACTCTCAATAGCTGCTCTCTTATTGCTATTTTCTAATCACTAATTTGGATTTTCCTGGGCCTCGTTTTGTTTTGTTTTTTTAATTTTTATTGTTGACACTATTGCAGCTGTTCCCCATTTCCTTCCCCCTTTGCCCACCTCCACACAAACCCTAAACCTCTCCCTTATCCCTCCCCACAGGATTGTCAGTGTCCATGGGCTATAGTTTCTATTTCATGTCTTAAAGAAATTACTTTTTAGTATGGTCATATTTTCTGTTTATTTTATCATTCTTTAATTTTAAATGGCATACTATAGATGTTTTAGAGATTACATATTATGCTGTCTTGCTCTAACAAGCAAGTTTCTTTTGATTGTTGTTTCACAATGTAACCAATTTGACATAATTCAAAGTTCAAACTCTGTTTTTAGCTGTGGTGGCCTTGAGCGCCAATCTTTCCCTAGTGCTTTCATGTTCCAAATGAAACATGATGGGCTCTGTTGGGTCATCCCAATGCATGCATAGTTTGGCAGCCAGCAAATGTTTGGCGTGGACTTTAAAAGTAAAATCTGGGGGCTTAACCCTTTTATAGCTCATTTCCTTCAAGGATTTCCCCCGACTTTCTCACTGCTCTGAATGCCTTAAAATACATCCTCTGACACCTCAAACCAATATGTCAGTGGCTTCTCATATCCTGCATCCTCAAGCAAAAATCACAGTGCTGTAAATCTTACCTGCCTGATTTATTATGTCAGAGGTATATTTATCTCCATTTGTTGCCTCTCTGTGGCTACTCTCCAGTTTCATCAAATGGGTCTTTAATTCTTTTGACCAGATTTTTAATTATGTGTGAGAAGATAATTTAAACCATTCAGCACTTACAACTCAAGCTTTAATTTTAATTATGCTTTTAGTTTATTTTCTAGTAGTTAGGCTGGTTATTTCTTCAATCATCTTCTCAATTTTTATAGTCCCTGTTGCAAATATTTTCAAGTTCAGTGTTTTTATTTTCATATTTAACAGATCCATATCTGAAGCTGTTGTGGCTCTATTTTGGTTTCACTTTTTGTGCTCCTACCACCCCCCATTGTGTCAGTAGTTATTTTTTTACTAAATGTGATTTCTTATCTTTTCTTTTTTTTTATTGTTTAAAGTATTACATGTGTCTCCTTTTTCCTCCTGATTGACCCCCCCCACCGACTCCCACCCCTGAGCGCAAGCCCCCACCGCCCCAGTGTCTGTGTCCATGGGTTATGCTAATATGCATGCATACAAGTCCTTTGGTTGATCTCTAGCCCCCCTCCCCTGCCTTCCTCCTGAGGTTGGACAATCTGTTCCATGCCACCTTGTCTTTGGATCTACTTTTGTTCATCAGTTTATGTTGATCATTATATCCCACAAATGAGTGAGATCATGTGATATTTATCTTTCTCCAACTGGCTTATTTCGCTTAGCACAATGCTGTCCAGGTCCATCCATGCTGTTGCAAATGGTAAAAGGATTCCTTCTCTTTTATAGCAGCATAGTATCCCATTGTGTAAATGTACCACAGTTTTTTAATCTACTCATCTGCTGATGGGCACTTAGGCTGATTCTAAATCTTAGCTATGGTAAATTATGATGCTATGAACATAGGGGTGCATATATATTTTCTGATTGGTGTTTCTGTCTGTTTTCTTGGGATATATTCCTAGAAGTGGGATCACTGGGTCAAATGGGAGTTCCATTTTTAAATTTCTGAGGCAACTCCAAACTGTTCACAGTGGCTGCACCAGTCTGCATTCCCACCAGCAGTGAAGGAGGGTTCCTTTTCCTCCACATCCTCACCAGCACTTGTCATTTGTTGATTTGTTGAGGGTAGCCATTCTGACAGGTGTGAGTGGTAACTCATTGTTGTTTTGATTTGAATCTCTCAGATGATTAGTGACTTTAAGCATGCTTTCATATGTCTCTCGGCCTTCTGTATGTCCTCTTTCGAAAAGTGTCTAAATAAGTCTTTTGCCCATTTTTTTAATTCGATTGTTTATCTTCTTTTTGTTGTATGAGTTCCATATAAATTTTAGAGATTATAACCTTATCTTAAATAGCATTAGCAAATATGTTCTCCCATGCAGTGGGCTTTCTTGTTGTTTTGTTGATGGTTTCTTTTGCTATGCAGAAGCTTCTTATTTTGATGTAGTCCCATTTGCTTTTCTCCTCAGTTTCAATTGCCCTAGGAGCTGTATCGGTAAAAATATTGCTAGGTCATATGTCTGATATTTTGCTGCCTATGGAGTCTTCTAAGATTTTTATGGTTTCCCATCTTAAATTTAAGTTCTTTAACCATTTTGAGATTGTTTTTGTTTATGGTGTAATTTGGTGATCTAGTTTCATTTTTTTGCATGTATCTGACCAAATTTCCCAGCACCATTTATTAAAGAGACTGTCTTGACTCCATTGAATGCTCTTGCTTCCTTTGTCAAATATTAATTGAGCATAATGGCTTGGGTCTATTTCTGGGTTCTCTGTTCTGTTCCACTGGTCTATATGTCTGTTCTTGTGCTAGTATGAGGCAGTTTTGAGAACTGTGGCTTGGTAATATAGCTTGATATCTGGTATTGTGATCTCTCCAACTTTGTTCTTTTTTCTCAGGATTGCTGTGGCTATTCGGGGTCTTTTTTATTATTCCAGATGAATTTTTGGAGAGTTTGTTCTACGTCTGTGTAATATGCCGTTGATATTTTAATGGAGATTGCATTGAATCTATAAATTGCTTTGTGTAATATGGACATTATAATGATGTTGATTCTACCAATCCATGAACACAATATGTTCTTCCATTTGTTTATTTCTTCCTCTATCTCTTTTTTCAATGTACTGTAATTTTCTGAGTACAGGTTTTTTACCTCCTTAGTTAAGTTTATTCCTAGATTTCTTAATATTTTTTTTTTTTTTGGTACAATGGTAAATGACTTTTTTTAAAAAAAAATCTCTTTCTGTGAGTTCATTACTGTTGTATAAAAAAGCCATAGATTTCTAGGTGTTAATTTTGTATCCTGCCACATTACTGAATTCACTTATTAAGTCTAATAGTTGTTTTTTTTTAAATTTTTTTTTAAATATATTTTTATTGATTTCAGAGAAGAAAGGAGAGGGAGAGAGAGTTAGAAACATCAATGATGAGAGAGAATCATTGATCGTCTGCCTCCTGAATACCCTGCACTGGGGATCAAGTTTGCAACCCTGTCCTGTGCCTTTGACTGGAATTGAACCCGGGAACCTTGAATCCACAGGCTGACACTCTATCCACTGAGCCAAACCAGGTAGGGAAATCTAGTAGTTCTTTGATGGAGTCTTTGGAGTTTTCTATGTCTAGTATCATGCCATCTGTGAATAAGGACAGTTTTACTTCTTCTTTTCTAATTTGGATGCCTTTTATTTCTTCTTCTTGTCTGATCACTATGGATAGCACTTCCAGTACTATATCAAGCAGGAGTGGTGAAAATGGGCATCCCTGTCTTGTTCCTGTTCTTAGGGGAAATGATTCTAGTTTTTACCCAGTGAGTATGATGTTGGCTGTAGGTTTGTCATATATGACTTTTATTATATTGAGGTATGATCCCTCTATTCCCACTGTGCTGAGAGTTTTTATCAAGAAAGGGTGTTGGATTTTGTCAAATGCTTTTTCTGCATCGATTGATATGCTTATGTGATTTTTGTCTCTCAATTTGTTTATGTGATGTATCACATTTATTGATTTGCAGATATTGTATCATCCTTGCATTCCTGGAATAAATCCCACTTGGTCATTATGTATGATCTTTCTAATGTTATGTTGGTTCTGATTTGCTAGAATTTTGTTGAGGATTTTAGCATCTGTGTTCATCAAAGATATTGGTCTGTATTTCTCCTTTTTTGTGGTGTCTTTAGTTTTGGAATTAGGGTAATGCTGGCTTCATAGAAAGAGCTGGGAAGTATGCCTTCCTCTTGAATTTTTTGGAATAGTCTGAGGATAGGTTTTAGTTGTTCTTTGAGTGCTTGGTAGAACTGCCCTGTAAAGCTTTCTGGATCAGGGCTTTTGTTTGCTGGAAGTTTTTGTTTTTGTTTTTGTTTTTTTTAATTACTGCTTCAATTTCTTTGGTAATTATCAGCCTATTCAGTTTTTTTTTTTTAATTCTTCCTGATTGAGATTTGAGAGTTTGTATTTTTCTAAGAATATGTCCATTTCATCTAGGTTGTTCAGCTTGTTGGAATATAGTTGTTTATAATATTTTTTTTTATACTCCTTTGTATTTCTGTGGTGATACTTGTTACATCACCTCTTTTATTTCTGAATTTGTTTATTTGGGTCCACTCTCTTTGCTTCTTGGTGAGCCTGGCTAGAGGTTCATCAATCTTGTTTATCCTTTCAAAGAAGCAGCTCTTGGTTTTATTAATCTTTTGTACTGTTTTTGTTTGTTTGTTTGTTTGTTTTGGGTCTATCTCATTTATTTTCACTCTGATCTTTATTTTTTCCTTCCTTCTGCTTACTTTGGACCTTTCTTGTTGCTCTCTTTCTAATTCTTTCAATTGTAGGGTTAGATAATTTATTGCCATTTTTTTCTCATTTTTTGATGTAGGCCTGTAGAACTAAGAACTTCCCTCTTAAGACTGCTTTTACTATGTCCCATAGATTTTGGATTATTGTGTTTTCATTGTTCTTCATTACCAGGATGTTTTTATTTCTTCTTTGATCTCTTTGGCAAACCAATCATTGTTTAATAGCATGCTATTTAGCCTCTAAGTGCTTGATTTTTTTCATTGTTGTTATTGTAGTTGATTTTTATTTTTATGCCTTTGTGATCTGAAAAAAATACTTGCTATGATTTCTATACTCTTGAATTTGAAGAGACTTAGCCTGTGTTCTAATATATGGTCTATCTTTGAAAATGTCCCATATGCACTTCAGAAGAATATATATTCTGTAGCTTTGGGATGAAATGTTCTGAAGATGTCAATTAATTCCATCTGATCTTGTGAGTCATTTAGGACTGATGTTTCTTTGCTGATTTTTTGTTTAGAGGATTTATCCACTGGTGTCAATGGGGTATTAAAGTCCCCTACTATGACCGTATTGCTGTCAATCTCTCCCTTGATATCTTCCAGAAGTTTTTGTTTGTTTGTTTGTTGTTTTTGTTGTTGTGTGTGTTTAATGTATTTGGGTGCTTCTTTATTGGGTGCATATATGTTTACTGGAGTTATATCCTCTTGTTGAATTGTTCCCTTTAGTATTATGAAATGGACTTCCTAATCTCTTGTTATGGCCTTCACTTTGAAGTCTAATTTGTCAGATATAAGTATTGCTACCCCAGCTTTTTTTTTCATTTCCATTTGTCTGAATAATTTTTTCCATCCATTCACTATCAGTCTGTGTGAGTCCTTTATTCTGAGGTGGGTCTTTTGTAGACAGAAGATAGATGGGTCATGTTTACTTATCCATTCAGCTACCCTATCTTTTGATTGGAGCTTTTAATCCACTTACATTTAATGTTATTATTGATAGGTGTTTTTTTGTTGGCATTTTTATTCTTCATGCCTGTGTTCCTTCTTCCCTTCCTATTTCTTCTTTTTTTACAGCAGTCCCTTTAGCATTTATTTCATTGCTGGTTTGTTGGTAATAAACTCCCTCAGTCCTTTTTTTATATGTGAAGCTCCTGATTTCACCTTCAATTTTGAATGACAGCCTTGCTGGGTATAGTATTCTTGGATTTGTTCCCTTGCTTTGCATGACTTTGTATATTTCATTCCATTCCCTTCTGGCCTGATGTGTTTCTGTTGAGAAATCAGTTGATATTCTAATTGGAGATCCCTTATAGGTAACTTTCTGTCTCTCTCTGGCAGCCTTTAAGATTCTTACTTTGTCATTGGTGTTTACCAATTTAATTTTGATGTGTCTTGGTGTCAGTCTTTTAGGGTTTATCTTATTTGGGACACTGTGAGCTTCTTGGACTTGTGTGAGTCTTTTCTTCCCAATATCAGGGAAGTTTTCTGTCATTATTTCTTTAGACAGGTTTTCTTTCCTTTGCTAAGTTTCCTCTCCTTCTGGCACCCCTATTATGTGGATGTCGTTTTGTTTCACGTTGTCCCAAAGCTCCCTTAGGCTCTCCTCCTGCTTTTTAGTTTGTTTTTGTTTGTTTGTTTGTTTTTTCCAGTTGCTGCTCTGCTTGGCTATTTTTTTCTACCTTGTCTTCTAGCTCACTGATGTGGTCCTCAGCTTCTTCTTGTCTACTGTTGATGTTTTTTATTGTGTTCTTTTTTTTATATATATATATTTTTATTGATTTTTTTACAGAGAGGAAGGTATAGAGATAGAGAGTCAGAAACATCGATGAGAGAGAAACATCGATCAGCTGCCTCCTGCACATCTCCCACTGGGGATGTGCCTGCAACTCAGGTACATGCCCTTGACCAGAATCGAACCCGGGACCTTTTAGTCCACAGGCCAACGCTCTATCCACTGAGCCAAACCGGTTTCGGCTTCTATTGTGTTCTTTATTGCAGCTATGCCATTCTTCATTTCTTCTTGGTTCTTCATATCCTCTTGATTCTTACACACGTTGTTGAATTTGTCTTTTATCCTTTTCAGCATCTTTATGATGTTTGCTCTGAATTCTTTCTCTGACAAATTGCTTGCCTCCATTTCCTTTACTTCCTTTTCAGTGATTCCCCCTTTTCTTCCTTATGGGGGCTGTTTCTTTATCTACCCATTTTCACTCCTCTCAGAGTGTCTTATTATGTTGCTCACTCTCTACCACATTGACCAAAAGGCACGAAACACAACTCAACAAGACACATCAAGGAGAGAACAAAACACTAATGTGTTTATGACTCCAATAATCCGAAATAAAGGAGACCACTGGAGAAAAGAGAATTAGGGGAGGGAAAAGAGCACAAAAATGATATTGAGAAAAAGATAAAAGGGAAGAGAGGGAAAAAAAAGAAGAAAAAATAAGGGAAAAATATACGTATATGGGGAGAAAACTCCACAAAACAAACAACTAATCCAAAAAATGCAAACAATCACCCAGAAAAGGAGGGGAGCCGAATCTGAAGAGGCAGAGCTTATTTCCAGAAGAAAAGGGAAAGGTGAATGGGAGAATGGCCATGATTTAGTATAGAGGAGTTAGAAAGAGAATGAGTGTATGAGAGGAAAAGTAAAAAACAAAATACTCAATAAAAAATAAAATAAGTTAAAATAAATAAAAATAAAATAATAAAATAATATTTAATAATAATAATCAAATATATTTTAAAATATATATAAAAGAAAATTTATAGATATAAAAATAAAAAAGTTCACTTTCTTTAATCTATCTATATATTCATCTGTTTTTGGAAAGGGAGACTGGAGAGCAGATAGGCCTGAGTTTGGCCAGTGAAACTAATTAAGCTATTAGTAGAAGAAGAGAACAATTGTAAAGTGGAAAAATAAAAGAATAAAAAAAACAAAACAAACAAACTACCAAACAACAACAACAAGAAAAAAAATTGGCTAGGGATGAAAGGGAAAAGAGAAGGATGCATGGACTTGGAGTAGGGGAAAGGAAATTAGTTATATGAGGAAGCCAACAGAGACTACTATAATAGTAATGCCTCAATAGAGCAGATAAAGAAGATCAATTGTTAACAGAGTCAAAAAGAAAGGAGAGAAAAAAACTAAAGCAGAAACAGGAGAAAAGAACAGGATGGAAAAGGGAGAAGTGAGGAAGAAAGAGTTTGCATAAAGGAAAAAATGAGATAGAGTATAATAATGTTTAAAAAAATATATAGAATGTAGAACATTAATCCAAAAATAAATAAATAAATAAATAAATAAATAAATAAATAAAAGGTTAAAATAATAATAATAACAGTAAAAAGTATAAATAATAATAAAATAAAATAAGGAAAAGAGAACAAATTAGTTTCTTAAGTAAAGGATAAGAAATAAAAAGTAGAAGTAGTGAAGTTCGTTCACTTCAGCTTGGTTTTAATGTCCCATGGGGACTGGTTTTAGACCCCTCTCTACTGTTCTGCCTGCCATGTCTCAGTTTCCTGTCAGGTAGTCAGCACTGTGTTGAAGTCCCCAGCGACCACCGATCCTCTGTGTCTGTCTCCACAGCCTTGGTGTCAGCCAGGCAGGACCAATCTGCCAGCTTTGCCTGCCTGCTTTCAGTCGTATTTACACAAGCGTCTATTTCTGACACGGCCTCTAGGTGGTGGTGTTTCTGTATTAGTTTCCTGGACCAAATGGCACCTCAGCCCAGTCCCCAAGGGCTCCCTGGGGGTATTTAGAATCTTTGTTTCCCTGCCGAGCTCAAGGCTGGGTGCAGCTGCACTGCTAGGAGGGGTCTGGTCTAAAGGAGAAAAATGGCCGTTCAGGGTTGGAGGGATGGACTGTCCCAGAGCTGGCTTCCTGATCATCTCTCCCTATTTGCTCCCCAGCTTCCACAAAAACCATCTTCCCCTGCATTGCAGCCTCAGTGAGTGTTTGTAATCGAAGGACCGTGTGTATTGGGTTTAGCGAGGAAAAGCAAGGAAAATATAAAGACAGTGACCACATCGCTGCGCGTCTCTCTCTCCCGGCACTGCGCGGCCGGTGCAGAACTTCAGGCTGCCTTTCTGGGCGCAGCCTCCCATGGCTGTGGGCTTAGATCTAGAGTCCCCTGCTGCCAGCAGCCCTGTGGGACCCGGTCCACAGTGGAGCAGTACAGTGGGATGTGGATTTGGTGCAGTGCAGTCTCCCTCTGAGACTCTAGTCCTGGCTGCTTGTGTTTCTCTCTCCAGCCCAGATCCCTGAGCCCACCTCTCTGCAGGCGACCTCTGATCTTTTCATCCACAGATTGTCTCACCAGCTGTATTTAATTCCCCAGTTCCAGGTGGATGTTATTCGATTCAGCTGTTTCTTCTATCTGCTCCATGAGAAGGCTCAGGACCCATCCACCTATTCAGCAGCCACCTTGTCTCCCCCTGGACAACCTTTTTAGGAGCCTGTGGCTGGGGAGGCTGGAGTTGCGGTGTTTGTAGGTTCACAGCCGAGGCAGCTGGTCCCTGGCCTGTGTGGCTGTAGTGTCCTGGGTGATGTTCGAGGTCTCCCTGGTTGTAGGTGAGGCTGGGCTCCCAGTCACAGCCACTCTTCACTTCAAGATGGCACAGTCTCTGTGGCAGAGCTGGCCGCTCCGGGAGAGATATCAGCGGTGGTAGAGGCTGCCTGGCCAGGGGAGCCTGGTCCATCAGCCCTCAATAGTCCTGACTGTCCCTCACTCACAAACACGCCCCACACATCCACGCACTCCCCCTTCACTCCCTCACTCACTCACCCTCTCTCCTCACTGCCGTCCTTTCCACTGCCATCTTGGATCTCTCCTCCTTATTTTCTATTATATATCTTTGTAAGATAGTTGGATGCACAGAATTTCTCTATTTGCTTCTTGTGGTGTCTAGAGGGCACTACTAATTTAGTACTAATTTACTACTAAACTGAATTCTCAACTTGGAAGGTTTTGAAACTTTCAGGTTGTAAATACATCCTGAAGACTGATTTATTTCAAATTCTCAGTCACATTCTATTCCCCGTTCTTTATCAAGTTACTTGCTTTCATCTGGGGATATATTTACTTCAATATTTCAATGAGACAGAACTTTTTGGTACCCCCATTTTATTTTAAAGGAATTATTATTTGACACTCCACCTTGTGTAAGACCTAGAATTGCCATTTACTCCCTGTTTCTTTATGAGTCTGAAGATCAAAGTTCAGGTCTACCTGGTAAATGTATGCCTGACATGAAACCCAACTCCTGACTTCAGTTTGCTACTGTGGATTTCTGGCATCGCTTGGTACTTGCTCTAAAATTTCCTTACCTTCTCCTCCCATTTACTGTGCATTTCAGAGATTTTAAAGTAGCCATATCCAGTCTTTTCAAGTCATATTTAGAAGGTGGATGTTAACTTTCTGAGGAAATATTATTAGGCATTAAAAACACAGTTTTCCTTACTCCTCACAAGAATCTTCTATTATTGGACAATGACATTAGTTATTAAAATTCCCATTTTCAAAGCTAGAAAACTTAAGCACTAAGCACATAGAATTAAATAATACCCCTGTAAGCTGCTTAGTAAGTGCTAACATTATAACTCAAGTCCTTCTAGTATAAATGCCTATGTTCTTTAAAACACTAACCTAGATTTGAATATTGGATCAATAAGTAACATGCTGTGTAACTTGTGAATTTTCTCACCTGTAAAATTGGGGAAGTAACACCTATCATATAAGGTTGTTTAATACTTAAATCAGATAATTTATGCTGGAGTGCATGTGATAATATATGTTAATCATTTAGCAGACAACCTAACATTAACACTAAATAATTACTATAAGTAATAGCAATAAATGTGTGTGTAATATATGTAATATTTAAATGTGTATAAATTTGTAATTTAATTTATAATTGTGCTATTGGTTGCTATGTAAGTGTTTGTTGAATTAATGGATATAAATGAGGAATAAATTAACCTACGGAATTATTTACAAGAATAGCCCACTTAGTTAAATATGGCATGCTGCCATCATTTGCCTTAACTGTTTCCATGCTTGTTAGGCATTGGAAAATCTCTGACCTAGAATTCAGTTCAGAATATTTATGTTTTTAAGAGCAGTTAGAACCTCTTTTTTCTTTTTCAAAAAATTGTGTTACATTTAGAAAGAATGTGGTCAAGTGGTCTCAGTCATCGAAAGTTGATTTGGAAGCCTGATCTCAACATTGGGTCTCAGTGCTTCTGTAAGCAAGTCACTGAACCTTGCTGTCAAGTGTTTTTGTCTGTAAAATATGGAAAAAACACTTACGTATCCCTCAGGAAATGTGAGGATTTCTAAAAATAATTGTGTTAGAAAGTGCTTTGTAAGTGGTGACATTATACGACACCTGAAATAACAAAAATGAATTATTACTATTTTCTTTCTAATCCCACTGGCATTAATGAAGGTTATGGAAAATCTGAGGTGTTCAAAAGCCAAAAAGCAGGCTTCTCAGGAAAATTTTACTATTAATGACGTAAAACTAGTTGGTTCCTCATGCAGTTTGCTGCCAATTAAACAAAAAGTTAAGCCACTTTTGTGGATAAAGGAAACTATCCCTTTTATGGTGGGTTTCCTGGGAACAGCCTACGGGGGTGACTCTAATAATAATTACACCAGAATGTTCAGAATTTTCCCTAGAAATATATTTGACTTGAGAAAATACCAGGACATTTTAAAAGTTTGAAAAACTACCATTACAATAAATCTACTGAAGCTAAAATTTGTTTCTGGAGTCTTCCATAAGAAAAATAAAATGAAATAAAGGCATGGGGTTCCTATAGATCAGTTTGCATAGGGACACAGCTTCCGCCCGTACATTTACATGATTGCACTAACCACTCTGTCCTGTCTGACCACAGTCCAGTGGCAAGCCGGGACCTCTGAGTGAGAAAGCAATTAGAATCTATTAGAAGGAGGCGGAAAAGCACACAGTTATCATACCAGGACCTGCAAATCATGACTGGGGGAGAACAGATCCAGCTGGGGAGACAGCTACATACATTGGATGGAAAGGAGAAAGGGCGCAGGTGTGTACACTCCAGAACTTGAGTTGTTCCCGTATGTGCAGGTTGTGCTGGGATATCTCCATGCCCAAGAGTCAGAACCTTCTTGTATTTTCCTTACACAACCATTGCAAACAATCCAGGAAACATCAGAGTGGGGGGTGGGTGGGGAGGGTGTTAGACCTTCATGAGTATTCCATCTTCATTGTCCGGACTCCTTGTTGATAATATAACTGAAGGAAAGAGCTCATTAAAACACCCAGGCCAGTAGCTCCTTCTGAAACAGCCTTTAAATGTAATGAGTGAGCACAATGCAATCAAGACAGAGCAATTCTGATACCTTGGCTCCAGTTTGCATCTCTTGAGGACTTTATAGACTAGGCGGCAGCCATTTTTCTGAGACTGACTCTGACTGAGATACTGAAGCTCTCTGAATCTTTCCTATTTACACCTAACAATGATTATAATACCTGCAGAAGTCTAAGAAACAAAAACCTTTTACTCAAGTCATGATTTCTCCTGCCATTTACTATATGTTCTTTAATTTTTATTATTTATGGAAACATACTCTTTAACCTGAAAACATTAGTGGGTATTGCAAAATATTTCAGGAATAGTGGAGATTTCCAGATGGCTATACACTAGCAGGGAGCTCTTTCCTCTTGCTTCAGACCAGACTTGAAGCTAAACTGCAGAGTATTCAGCTTGAAGAAATAGTTGAAAAATAGCTGATCCAAAATATTGTGAATGGGGAGCAGGGAGAGGGGATAGGATACGATGTGGAGAGAGTGAGTCAACTTGTGCAGCTACTGTGCAGTTGCCTGGCTAGGAAGCTGGAGGGATGGTGTGGCAGTACAGCCCTGCCCCTGGGAGCGTGAGGTCTGAGTCCCATGCAGCTATTCCAGTCCAGAACACCAGAGAAGGGAAAAGGAGCCCACATAGCATCGGGCAGTGGGAATCAGTGGTGATTTGTTCTACCTGGGAGACTCAGACCACACTATTCCAAAGAAAGAGTGATTGTTTTGTTACAATACCAGCCTGGGAATTGTACCCTGATCTTAGTCTGAGGGAAGGGCCACAGGCGTAACTTAGGCCAGTGGAAAGGTCTGACCTATGCACTCAGCTGTGAATCAGAGCACACCTGTATTCTCTGGAAGAGCTTTTGTCAAAGAGCAGGGCAGGGGATGGACAATGTGCCCCAGGAAAGAGGATCAGCCCTCCCCACTCAAGCGTGGGAGAGGTACCCTTTCTGCCACCCACAGAACAGCTGGTCTGGCACCATCTGGCTGCAACGTGAGGCAAGGAGGGGCAGCTTTGGGCTGGAAAGCTGTGCCAGTGCAGCTGGGTCTGGGGTTGTTGTGGGCTCAGACATTTGGCCTGGTTGGAGCTTAAGCAGTGGCCCTGCCCATTGGGGTCAGGTTGAGCTGAAATATTGGAGTACCAAGTAGGGCTGTGTTAAAAAAAAATTATATCCCTTCCTGCTTAGGGTGCCAATGAGGGGATGCCAGTGAGCCAGGCAGAGCTGAGGCATTGGAAGAAGAGGAAGTGCCTGTGCTCCCCTCCTGCAAGCTATGGGCACACCCCAATATGAATCTGACTAAATCACCTTGGCCAGGACCCAGTAACCCCACAGAGCCAAGTTCTATGGGGGAAGGGAGAGCATCTCAGAATAGGGACATAAAAGTATGAGACCCAAAGCAGATATAGCCTCTGGGCTATGGAGGCTCTGCCTGCTGGACTACTTGGGCCTCCTCCCTGCCATGCTTCCAGAATGTTGCCCTGGGTCAGGCAGGGACAATGACACACATTGGATTTCACCAGAGAACCTATCAGTAGGCCCAGGACAGACACACAAAGGGGTCAGATTTTATTATTTTATTTCTCTCTTTCCTTTTATTCTATTCTTTTTTTATTTTTAATATTTTTTCTTTTATCTTTTCTTTTCCTATTCTATGTTTTATTTTATTTATTATAGAAAATCTGTGGGCTGAGCCCATCCATGAATGGGACAACAGCAATGAAGACCCAAATACTAGAGGAGGGCTCACATAATCCCAAAAGGGACATTCCTAGATTATCCAGCTTAGAAAAACAAGGAGACTACACCACTGGGTTCCATAAGAAAGCCACCCCACCAAGCCCGGGGGCAGGGGCATAGCAGTCTTATACAATACACAGAAACAAATATAGATAAACAGAAAAAATGGGGAAACAAGAAACTGGCCCCAAATGAAAGAAGAGGAAGAATCTCTAGAAAAAGAGCTAAGTGGAATGGAGGCAAGCAATTTATCAGAAACAGAGTATAAAGCAATGAGTTTTAGAATGCTCAACAGCATGAAAAAGAACATAGAAACTATGAAAAACAACTAGCCAGAAACGAAGAAGGATATAGCTAAAATAAAAATGCCCTAGAAGTAATTAGAAACAGAGGATTGAATCAGCAAATTAGAAGACAAAGTAGAAAAAAATTATTCAGTTAGGACAGCAAAAAGTAATAACACTTAAAAAGCATGAAGACAGTTTAAGGGAACTTTGTGGCAGCATGGAATGGAATAACATCCACATCATAGGAGTACCAAAGTAAGAAGAAAGTGAGCAAGTGCTAGAGAACCTATTTGAAGAAAAACTTACCGAAAACTTCCCTAACCTGGTCAAGGAAAAAGTCACACAAGTTCAGGAAGTACAGAGAGTCACAATTTAAGAAAAACGCAAGAGACCCACACCAAGACATGCCTTAATTAAAATGGCAAAGGTTAAAGCCAAAGAAAGAAACTTAAGGACAGAAAGAGAAAGATGGTCATTACCTAAATGACAACTCCCATAAGGCCATCAGCTGCTTTCTCAACAGAAATACTACAGGCCAGAAGGGAATAGTATGAAGTACTCAAAATAATGAAATGCAACTATCTAAAAACTAAGGCTATCTTATCCAGAAAGGATTAAATTAAAGATGAAATAAAGAGCTTCCCAAGACAAAAAAAAAAAAAAAATAGGAGGGGGCAGGGGGAAATGCTGAAGAAGTTTATTACTACCCAACCAGCATTACAAGAAATGCTAAAGGGACTATTGTAAGAAGAAGGAGGAATATAGAGAAAGAAACATAGGCATAAAGAATAATGGCAATATAAGTACCTATCAATAATAACTAAATGTAAATGGAATAAATGATCCAATAAAAAGACAAAGGGTAGCTGAATGGTTGAGAAAATATGGATCCATATATACACTGTTTACAAGAGATCCATCTTAGAATAAAAGACTCACACAGACTGAAAGTGAAGAGATAGAAAAAAAAAATTTCCATGCAAATAAAAATTTTAAAAAGGTGGAAGTAGCAATACTTATATATGACAAAATAGACTTCAAAACAAATGCCATAAGAGAGACAAAGAAGGTCACTACATAATACTAAAGGGATCTATCCAACAAGGGGATATGCATCCAATATAGGAGCACCTAAATATATATAAAAAACTCATGAAGGCCTTTAAGGGAGATATTGACAGCAATACAGTCATAGTATGGGATTTTAACACCCAACTAACATCACTGAATAGATCTTCCAGACAAAAATGGAAACAGTGATCTTAAATGACACACTAGATCAGATTGATATTTACAGAACATTTCATACAAAGTAACGGGATATATATACATTATTCTCAAGTGCACATGGAACATAATTGTTTACAAGTCCAAGACAATTAATTTTTTTATTGTTTTATTGCTTAAAGTATTACAAAGAGTATTACATATGTCTCCTTTTTTTCCTGCCCTTGACAATCCCCTGGCCTCCCCTACCCCACAGTGTCTTATGTCCATTGGTTATGCTTATATGCATGCATACAAGTCCTTCGGTTGATCTCTAGCATCTTATTAGATTAAAATGGCATGAAACTAGAAATCAACAATAATAAAAATAGTCAAAAGTATTGAAACACATGGAGGCCAAATGGCTTGTTATTAAGCAATGAATGAGTCACCGATGAGATCAAAGAAGAAATAAAAAATCTACCTGTACATAAATGAAATGAAACTATCCCAAGTTAGTGGGACACGTGAAAGCAGTCCTGACAGGGATGTTCATAGCACTACAGGCCTACTTCAAGAAACAAAGAAAATCTATAATAATAAAAGCATAATATGCAAATCGACCGAACGACTGAACAGCAGAATGACCATCTGATTGAGCTTCCGGACAACCACGCTATGACACGCACTGGCACCAGGCCAGCCAAGGAGGGTGCAAAACACTTATTTCCCATGGTTGGGGGGACCCACCATCACCCCACTATCGCCCCAAAGAGGGAGGCCAGGCTATCCTGTGGCAGCGCTGTGGCAGGTTGGTGGGGCCTCCCTCTGTGGGGGCAATCCATCATGGAGCCCCAGTTGGATCATGGAGCCCCATAATCGATCGCACCACAGAGGGAGGCCCAGACTACATGGCCAGCAGCGCTATGGTGAGTGGGGGATCTCCCTATGTGGGGCAATTGATCATGGGTCTCCCAGACTGTGAGAGGGCGCAGGCTGGGCTGAGGAACCCCCATCTCGAGTTCAGAATTTCATGCACCAGGCCTCTAGTCTCTAATAAATGATTTAACCCTACACCAAAAGAATCATAAGGAGAACAACAAGAAAAGCCCAGAATACATAGAAGGAAGGACATGATAAAGATCAGTGGAAATGTAGACAAGGCCTTTTCCTCAAGTATCTAATATGGATTGAAAAAAATGCATAAATATATGCTAATCATATAAGCCAGAAAGAAAGAAATAATATCACATTCATCATGATATAGGAACAGGTAAGAAAGAACTACTCCTTTCCTGAGAGAAGAAATGAGAAATTGCATCAGACCATGTCATTTTCTACAGGAAATGGGAATGTAAGGCTGAGAACCTTCATGAATTACAAAAGAAAACCCCTCTTCTGATGTTAACGGAGCAAGACTCCTGTGTGTGCAGTGCTCAGGCTCTTTTTCCCACAATGTTCAAGTTCCCTTGTTGCCAAGACCCATGGTCACCTCATTTCCTACAGGAAAGTCAATTTGAACCCAGTTTGGGATTTAACTCTGCACTGGTTTGTTTTACATACATTTTCTCTGTTTATAGTCTTACTAGAAGCTCAGTGCATGAAATTCGTGCACGGGGCGGGGGGGGTGTCCCTCAGTCCAGCCTGCACCCTCTCCAATCTGGGACCCCAGGGATTGGGACTAAAACAGCAGCCAGATATCCCTCTCACAATCCAGGACTGCTGGCTCCCAACCACTTGCCTGCCTGCCTGCCTGATTGCCCCTAACTACTTCTGCCTGCCAGCCTGATCATCCCCTAACCCAGTGATTCCCAAAGTGGGCGCTACCGCCCCCTGGTGGGTGCTGCAGAAATCCAGGGGGGCCAGTGATAGCCACAGGTGAATTTGTTTTAACTTTTTTTGTATTACCTTTCTATTCTGAGTTCAATAAATAGTTTCATAATTTCAAACTTCAATGTTTCTAATTTTCACCTTTCTTTACTATATTTTACAAAAAAGGTAGAAACATTAACACATATATCTTTCTGTTTAATTGCTATTAAAATTTTAAAAAAAATTAATTTCCAGGGGGCGCTGAGTAATATTATTTCTGGAAAGGGGGCAGTAGGCCAAATAAGTTTGGGAACCACTGCCCTAACCACTCCCCTGCCAGCGTGATTGATACCTAACTGCTCCCCTGCTCGCCCAATTGCCCCTAACTGCCCTCCCCTGCCAGCCTGGTCACCCCCAACTGGCCTCCCCTGCAGGCCCAGTTGCCCCCAACTTCCCTCCCCTGCAGGCTCTGTCACCCCCAACTGCCCTCCCCTGCCGGCCATCTTGTGGTGGCCATCTTGTGACCGCATGGGGGTGGCCATCTTGTGTGAGGGTGTGATGGTCAATTTGCATGTTACCTATTAATTAGATAGGCTAATAATCCTATGAGGTCTCTGTTATAACAATTTTCAAGTTGAGGACCCTGAGGTCAGAGGGCTAAAGGACTTAGTCCAGGGTTTCACAGTTTATAAATGGAAACCAGGATTTCAACCAAGGTCAGTTTATTTCTAAGTCACATACCCTTTTCATCATGCACTCTTGCTTTGAATTGCAAGTCACCATCTGGCTTATCAGCAAGAGTAAAGTTGGCACAATTACAACTGGAGTTTAAACATTATGTATTTGCCACAGAAAGCTATGCTGATGACTTAGACCTTGCTGATGATAGAAGGCATTGTAGTGACCACAATAAAGGGAATAGACATAAAAAAATGAAGAAACACTTACTTCCCATATGTTCCTACACATTAATTCATCATTTGAATATTACTTGTAAAACTATTTTATGTGTCTGTTTATAAGGAAATTAACAACTAGAGTGTTCCATGTTCCACTTTATTACAAAGGAGTCTGCCAAGAAATTTTATTCTAATTTCAATGCAAATTTTAATTGTGCATTGAAACTTATTATTTTAAAATTATTCATATAATTGATTTTCCATTGATTGCTAGTTTGTAATAGTCAATGTTTCTACTGCAATAAAATAATGTAATTGTGTTGTTAAAATATCTTTAAGTGTTATAACATTTTTTTTACATTTTACTATATAAAGTGTATATTTTAGATATATGTCTTTCATATATGTTTAATGGGGAAAATCTATTAGTAGGCTAATAACTGTCGTTTTGAAAATGGATATTTTCATGAAAACTTACAGTTAAAATGTGTTTGGAGAGCTAGACTACCCCAGTCAATCTGAAGAGCTAAGGTATTCAGTGTGGCTTAGAATCAGACTCCCTGATTCTTGGGAGTGACCTGAGTATTTCACAGCAGAGCAGGAGTCCAGTGCATTATTGCAGGTAGCTCCAGTCAAAAACAAAAGCAAATTCAACCAAAATGCTGGCTGGGCTCTTTTGCAGTGCCTAATTTTGCCCTCACTCCAGCCTTAAAATAGGACCAGCCTTTTGTTGTATTTTCAGAAATGACAAATGCTATTTGTCATATCCAACAATAATGATTATACAACAACTAGAGAATGCAGAAGGGACATTAAATTTAGAAGACAAGATATTAATAAGCACTGAATCAGTCTTCTAAGGATGGCGGTAAATGCATTATCATTGCTACTTGGGGGTTTCTTATTTCATACAGGTTTTCAGCTGTGCCTTTTAGTCTTCTGCACACAAATAGGATCAGTTTCAAAATTGACCTTCCTTGAATCTCCTGTGAACACCAATAGTTATTCCCAATATTGTGAGCAGGACCTGCAAAGCCCTGTCGCCCACCACAGCTCTGAGCTGACTTTTCCTGGTGACCTTCACCCAAGCAGTGAATGGATTATATTTGTATCAGCAGCCACTTCAAAATGGACAGAAAAATGTGGACATTGGAAACCCAATGCCAGGTTTCCAGTTACTCTTAGCTCCTAGTCTGTCATTTGGGGAAGGTGACAGGCATACTGTTCTGTTT
The DNA here is from genome assembly GCF_028538775.1 of Myotis yumanensis. NCBI lineage: Eukaryota > Metazoa > Chordata > Mammalia > Chiroptera > Vespertilionidae > Myotis > Myotis yumanensis. The sequence goes on from NW_027223759.1 coordinate 90,637,357, forward strand.
TGATCATTGATTAAGGGAGGCACACCTCTTCTCCCCAGAGTTCTACATATTTCTGCATTAGTAGGAAATCCACTATATGTCTACTGCATTGCAGGTTCAGCAAAGGAAAGGGGGCAGTGGTTGTGTCCATGTAATAAACTGATGTAAGCTATATGGTTGAATTGTGTAAGATAAAACCTTTTATTTTTTGTGTTTCATTAAAAAAATTATCTGTGTTATATTCAGCCAATATGTAAAGGGAATTGGCCTAATTCTTTTCCACTCTGATACTTGAAGCAAAGAGAAGGTGGAAGTAGTAGAAAGTGTTTAGAAATAGAGGATGGTAAATAACTGAATAATCAAGTGTTTTAAGAGCTTTGAATAAGTTATCATATGTAATCTTCAGAATCATTCCCTGAAATTATTATTTTTATTTTTACAGTAGAGGAAACTGAGGCTCAGAAAGAAGAGTTAATTTGTTCAACTCCAAAATATCGATAGACCCAGTATTTATAATCCAGTTTGTTGATGCCAAAGTCCATATCTTTTGCATTTTATGGAGTGCTCTGCTCAAGTAAGAGTAATACCATGTAGAATGACCATTAACCTTTCACATTAAGAAATCCTTCTGATTAAGCTGATTAATTTTGAGCATTCACCAAGTGGGAGCTAAGCAGTGTTTGTTTCCCTGGCCTATATTACAAAGAGCTGCCACATTTTACTTCTGAAATTATTAGGAGACCAAGACAATTATTGAGCTGAACACCAGAAGGAGCAGTGGCCCACACTTGGGGTTTAATGGAACTGAGCATAAAACCTGAAGAGGGAGAAAATATTCTATTTCATGTTGTATTATTTCTGGACCATTTAATGAAAGTTAGGGTATTTATTATATTATTCACTACTGACATAATTATAAATTGGTAACAAGTAAAATGTCCAAGCAGTCACATGTTTTAATAAATTTTATAGACAGCAATTGTATAAAGTCTGGTAAGAATTTTGGACTAATGGAGAATACCCATTAAGTATTATAAAATTGTTATTATTGTAAAACTTCTAATACATTTTTCTGAGTAATTGCAAAGGGACCATCTTATTCAGTGATAGCGAGTCTAACACAGTGTGGGGATAAGGCTTATTTTTAATGTAAATTCTTTATTGTTTAAAGAATTACACAAGTCTCCCTGGCTGCCCCACCCCCCAGCACATGCCCTCACCTCCCCCGTGTCAGTCTGTGTCCATTGGTTATGCTCATATGCATGCATACAAGGAATAAGGCTTTGAAAGCACATGAGGGGAAGGGTCAAATTCCAGATCTATAACCTATTAACCTTGTGGCATTGAGTTAGTTAAAACTCTCTTTGGCAATTTCTAAAAAAAAACACTGAGATTAATAGTATTTGTATACAAGAGTATAGATAACTCATAAATAATCAAGATATTTACAATCATCTAGTGCAGTGCATGGCCTGCTGTAAAATTCCCACACACATTAATTTTCTTCTCTATATAGTTAAGACAGATCTATGTCATTGGAAAATATCCTCCACATGTGCATTTAGCCAACCTCCCTACAGTAAATTTGATACACAAACCAATGCAGCAAAGGAATTTTCTGTTTTCATTACAAATGTTACTCTTCATAGTAAACATGCCTAACTTTTCTACCAAGTTTGTTTTCTACCATAAATTTATTAAACTATTTCTACCAAGATAATTTCTATCAAGTTTGCAAGATAATTTCTACCAAGCTTGTTTTCTATGATAAATTTATTCAACTATTTTCATCTCTCCCCATAATAAGTATTCTAGCACCCTTCAGAAAATCTCCTGTAATTTTAAACCACCAGCTAAAAGAACATATCTCTCCCCAGAGACACATAAATGTACCGCAAGAATGAGGAACATTTAAATTACATCTATCCTACAGAGAGCAGACTGATGGTTGCCAGAGGGGAGGGTTTTGAGGCACTGGGTACAGAAGGTGAAGGGATTGAGATGTATAGACTGATTGTTACAAACTAGAGGCCTGGTGCACGAATTCGTGCACCAGTGGGGTCCCTTGGCCTGGTTTGTTGGATCGGGCTGAAACCAGCTCTCTGACATCCCCCAAGGGGTCCCAGGTTGCAAGAGGGCTCAGGACAGCCTGAGGGACCCCCACCGGTGCACGATTGGGGCTGGGGAGGGATGCTGGAGGTTAGCCAGCCAGGGAGGAACTGCAGGAGGGCTCCAGGGCATGGCTGGCCCATCTCGCTCAGTCCCAATTGGCTGGACCCCAGCAGCAAGCTAACCTATCAGTGGGAGCATCTGCTCCCTGGTGGTCAGTGCATGTCATAGCAACTGGTCGACTGGTCAACTGTCTGCCCCCTGGTTGTCAGTGCAAGTCATAGCAAGTGGTTGAGTGGCCTTAGCATATCATTAGCATATTACGCTTTGATTTGTTAAATGGCTGACTGGACGACTGGACACTTAGCATATTAGGCTTTTATTATATAGGATAGTCATGGAGATGTAAAGTACAGTATAGGAAATATAGCTAATAACATTATGATAACTATGTATGGTGCCAAGTGGGTACTGGAAATATCAAAAATAATATTTTGTAAATTGTATGATTTTCTAACCACTATATTGTACATTTGAAACTAATACAGAATGATATTGAATGTAAACTGAACATAAAAAATAAAGTAAATGACAGAAAAATTACACCTATCTTCTCCTTGCTAGTTCAAAATATCTGCAGTTTATAGATGGGAATGTGTCATTTAACCATTCAAAAGACCCTTAAAACTAATGTTAAGCTCTATGATTTTAAATATAATGAGTTTATCCCTATAAAACTTATTTTATTTTATTTTTGACATTGGACAAGTTTTTAAAAATTTACCAAAGTATTTCTGATCTTTACCTGGGTAACAATTGGATTCAATCCATTTTTATTAACCTGAACTTGAGAGCAACATTCCTGTATCCTGAGGCAACCCACAAAACCAGTTGCTTGTAAGAAAATATGAAAATAAAACAAGGATTAGCTCATTGTAATAGCAGGATAGGAGACAACCAGATAAATGTTATTTTTTGGTCAAAGTTTCAAGGGGTAGGAATTTATTGACAATAAAGAAGAGTTCATGAAAAGCAAATATTAATTCCATCACTGATCCTTTTTCTCTCTTGTAGAATAATAGTCAAAGTGACTTAGAAATGAGGTGTCCATAGCTGAAATGTTGGAATAAACCAGGCATTTTAGAACACAAGAAACTCTGGAGAGAATTTCCCTCTAGTTACATATTAGAATAAATATTTCTGACAAATCGTACCATTTACACAGAGAACATCCATCTTATCAGCGAGGTTGATTCTGAGAGACTGTAGTGGAGAGTTTACCTACAGTCTCCTAGTGTTTCCGTGCCCTTTTCCAATCTTTCCCCCTCTGGTGTCTTTCCTGATCTACTCAATGAAAAAAGAGCTGTTCTCAAAACAGTGGATCTGATACTATTGCACTTTTACTTTAATGAGGTCTTCATTTGTTTTGTGATATATGTTTGCATGTATTCATATTTTTATAATCAAGTAATAGATAAGGTAGTTTTACTATCCTATATAATAAAGAGGTAATATGCAAATTGACTGTCACACCCTCGCACAGGATGGCTGCCCCATGTGGTCAAAGCTGGCTGCCTCCATGTGGTCACAAGATGGCCAGCAGGGGAGGGCAGTTAGGGGCAACCAGGCCTGCAGGGGAGGGCAGTTGAGGGGGACTAGGCCTGCAGGTAAGGGCAGTTTGGGGTAATCAGGCCGGTAGGGGAGCAGTTAAGTGTTGATCAGACTGGCAGGGGAGTGGTTAGAGGTGATCAGGCTGGCAGGCAGAAGTTGTTAGGGGCAATTAGGCAGGCAGGCAGGCAGGCAAGCAGTTGGGAGCCAGCTATCTTGGATTGTGAGAGGGATTGTCTGACTTCCTGTGGGATCGGGCCTAAACCGGCAGTCGGACATCCCCCGAGGAGTTCAAGAATGAATAAGGTGCAGGTTGGGCTGAGGGACACCCCCCCCCAGTGCACAAATTTTGTGCATCAGTCCTCTAGTATATAATAAAAAAGTTATGTGTTATGCATACATTTAAATATATAATTCTTTAACTCTACAAATATTTATATAATTACTAGTGGCCTGGTGCACAAAATTTGTGCATGGGGGAGGGTGTGTTCCTCAGCCTGGCCTGCACCCTCTCCAATTTGGGACCCCTCGAAAGATGTCCTACTTCCAGTTTACAGGGATCGGGCCTAAACCAGCAGTTGGACATCCCTCTCGCAATCCAGGACTGCTGGCTCCTAACCATTCACCTGCATGCCTGCCTGCCCGATTGCCTCTAACCACTCTGCCTGCTGGCCTGCTAGCCCCCAACTGCCCCCCGCCAGCCTGATCACCCCAAACTGGCCCCCCTGCTGGCCTTCTCGCCTCTACTTTCCCTCCCCACTGGCCTGCTCATCCCCAACTGTCTCTCCCCCCCCCCCCCCCCGCTATCCTGATCACCTCCAACTGACCCGCACTGATGGCCTGCTTGTTCCCACCTGGCCCCCCTGCAGGTCTGCTTACCCCCAATGGCCCCACCCCCCACCAGCCTTATCACCCACAACTGCCCTCCCCCCTTAGCCTCTAACTGCCTTTACCTCAGCCCCTCCACCATGGCTTTGTCCAGAAGAACATCTGGAAGGTCTCCTGGAAGGTCTCCCGGAAGGTCTCCCAGTTTAATTAGCATATTAATCTTTTATTAGTATAGATATATTTGTCTGTAAATATGGTTATGATTGCAGATATGAGTAGGACCAGGTAAAATTTCATAGAATGGGCCTTTTATTACAGATGGTTTGCCATGTAAGCATTTTTTTTTAAAGAAGTAAAAATTATTTTAAAAAAATGTTTCAGGAAGACTTTGAGAAATTTACAGTATCTGCTTTTCTTCCAAGAAAGTTGTCACTTTTATGCCAGAGTGAGAATTATTTGTATGCTTTGCATGTCAGCACTGGGCCACTGTGACTGGGGGGCACTTAGCTTGACTTGAGAGTAATTATCTTGCTCACTGGCTGGGAGGGAGGGTGTGTGGCGGAGGAGATAAATACTGGGTTCTGGATTATTCATAGATTGGTGACTTTCTGGATTGATTGTGCAAGCCCTTCTTTTATTGATGTCCACCTTCTATTGACAGACATCTACCCTGGGAGAGAAATGAGATGAAACTCTCTTTCTTTTCATTGTAAAAAGCATTTGAATTCCTAAGGTGTGATAAGGCCACCCAGCCATCCACAGTCAAGGTACACATTTTTTTTTTTTTTTAACTTCTCTTAGAATTTAATAGGGTTTACCGCTGTTATATTTTAGAATTCTTATTCTTATAAAATAGGTTAGAAGGTATTTCTTCTTTTTGATTACTGAATTAATTTTATAGACCCCTATCTTCGTATTTATTTATTTATTTATTTTTTTAATTAAATCTTTATTGTTCAGATTATTACATTTGTTCCTCTTTTTTCCCCCCATAACTCCCCTCCTTCCAGCTCCCACCCCACCCTCCACCCTCACTCCCCACCCACTGTGTTCATCCATAGGTGCATGATTTTTGTCCAGTCACTTCCCGCATCTCCCACACCCCTTTTCCCCCCAAGAATAGTCATTCTATTCCCTTTCTATGTCCCTGATTCTATTATAATCACCAGTTCATTCTGTACATCAGGTTATTTATTCACTTGATTCTTAGATTCATTTGTTGATAGATGCATGTTTGTTGTTCATAATTTGTATCTTTACCTTTTTCTTCTTCTTCCTCTTCTTAAAGGATACCTTTCAGCATTTCATATAATACTGGTTTGGCGGTGATGAACTCCTTTAGCTTTTCCTTATCTGTGAAGCTCTTTATCTGACCTTCAATTCTGAATGATAGCTTTGCTGGATAAAGTAATCTTGGTTGTAGGTTCTTGGTATTCAGCACTTTGAATATTTCTTGCCATTCCCTTCTGGCCTGCAAAGTTTCTGTTGAGAAATCAGCTGACAGTCGTATGGGTATTCCCTTGTAGGTAATTGAGCCTCCTTCTCTTGCTGCTTTTAAGATTTTCTCTTTGTCTTTTGCTCTTGGCATTTTAATGATGATGTGTCTTGGTGTGGTCCTCTTTGGATTCCTTTTGTTTGGGGTTCTCTGCGCTTCTTGGACCTGTAAGTCCATTTCTTTCTCCAGATGGGGGAAGTTTTCTGCCATTATGTCTTGAAATAGGTTTTCAATATCTTGCTGTCTCTCATCTTCTGGCACTCCAATAATTCTGATATTAGTCCGCTTAAAGCTGTCCCAGAGGCTCCTTACACTATCTTCACACTTTCGGATTCTTTTTTCATTTTGCTTTTCCAATTGGGTGTTTTTTGTCGAATCTTTGGTTTGATTATTGTGCTCCTCTGGTCTGCTATTGGGTATATTATTCTTTATTTCAGTCCGTGTATGCTTACTTTCTAATTTCTTTATCGTAGCATCGAGGGTCTCATTAGTTTTCGTGAGGCTCTGCACAAATTTATGGCAAGCCCTCAAAATTGCGATTCTTAGCTCCATATCCTCCATTTCTGTCATGTTTTTTTGTCTCTGCATCTTTTATGCTTTCTTGGTGCACCCCCTTGTGGTCTCTGTGCACAGTCTTGTTCTAGCCAAGCCTTAATTGTTGTAGTTAACACTAGAGGGATTTGACCCCCAGGCCGACTGGCTATAGGAATCAGCTGTATGGAAAACGTCTGCCTTCTGGGGAGGCGCTAATCCAGCCTTTGCCTGAGGCGATCGGCAAATGGCTGTGCGCAGGGTTTGGGCAGGGCGGGATCAACAGGGCGGGTGGAGGGAGCAGTTATGGCCACGCTCAGTCCCGTTCCCAGAGGCTCTGCTTCTCAGAACCCCGGCAGCCGCTGCAAACCTCGGAGAGAAAGCTGCCCTCAGGTTCCAACTGATGCCGGATAATCCCGCTTCTCCCCTTTGAGTCTGGGTCCCTAGAGACTCACCCGGATCTGGAGCCCAGAGTCTGAGACTCACTCCCGACAGAAAACGACAACCGCGCCCTCAGCCACCAGCCCGCTTTGCGCGCGCACCTCGGTACCTTTGTATTTTCCACACTGCGCCGTCTCTGTCTCTGAGCCTCGATTTGCTGTTCTCTTTCCTTCTAGTTGTAGAGTCTCTCTTCAGCCAGCCTTCCTGTGGTTCTGGGTGATGTCCGTTCTGTCTTTTAGTTGTATTTTTGAAATGGTTGTTTGTGGCAGCGGTCTCCGGTGTTTACCTACGCCGCCATCTTGGTCTCCTCCCCTATCTTCGTCCAAGGTACACATTTTTATGGAGGATGTTCCCACTCTTGAATAGATTAAAACAATATTTTTCTTTTAATTTAAACTTTCTTCTATAACTGTTTCCTTGTTACTTAAAAGCTAGTTTTTTTTTTAAACTACTTCCAAAGCTTTTCAAGCTGTATATGTCCTTGGAATGAATTTATAAATAAGAAGTGAGCCTGGCTGGTGTGACTCAATGGTTTAGCATCAACCTAAGAACCAGGAAGTCACAGTTTGATTCCAGGTCAGGCCATAAGCCTGGGTTGTGGGCTTGATCCCCAGTATGGGGCGTGTAGGAGGCAGCGGATCAATGATTCTCTCTCATTATTGATGTTTCTATCTCTCTCCCTCCCCCTTCCTCTCTGAATCAGTAAGAATATACTTTAGAGAGAGAGAGAGAGAGAGAGAGAGAGGAGAGTATATATTTTTGTAAATGAGAAAACATGTATTTGATGCTCTTAGAAAGTCTTATTTTCTTTCATTAAAACTTGTGCAGTATAGGGAACTCCATAGATTCTGTTAATTTGAAGAAAGTTAGAGGGAAAGGTACTAATTCAGAGTTCCTTGGGAAAATGTATCACTTACATATTTTTTTAATCAAAAACTGAAATATTTTCTATTCAGAAAATATATTTGGATCTAAATATCTTTCGTAATTTTAACCCTTAAATATCATTTTAAATACTTTAAAAATGGTTTGGATGTTTGTTTTTTTAAATAAGTTAGGTTACTGGAGTTTTACATGTTACTGGATCACCTGGGGTAATTTTCTGATTGGAAAATTAAGAATTATAGTCAGAGGTGAGGACATGAGAATTTTTAAAGAACATATTCAATTTACTTTAGAAGTCGAACCTCTCTTATCATGTGACTTGTTCTGTATGTTTGTTAAACTATATTATCATATAAGCATTGCTGCTATTGGGACAAACAGTGACAGTTGATTCGGGTCATTTGAATGCCCACTGTCTGTTTTAATTTGTATGTTCATTTTGACTCTATCATATGCTCAAACTTCAGTGGAAGTCATGAGAACCTATTATTTTTGCCTGCTCCCTCCTTTACGTTGGAAATATTCTTTTTTACTCAGAGGGACCTTAACTTTGATGTAAGGGATTGTTTCCATTGCCAACTTTTTTCTTCCTTGCCAAGTAAGAGAGTTGTGAACTCTTCAGTGATACCTTCCCCAGGATATTTGCAGATGTGGTTAGAAAAGTCATTTCATCCCCGACCTTTGCATGTCAGGCGCTTGAATGCCCGGGTGCTGCCTTGCCTGCGCCCTGGCTCTCGCCTGCCGCCTGGTTTTCTGATCACCGTTCTTCCGTCCTTCTCCTTTTGCCTCCCATCATTGCGCCTATGTATGCAAATTAACAGCCATCTTTGTTGGTGGTTAACCGCCATCTTTCTTGGCAATTAATTTGCATATCGCCCTGATTAGCCAATGGGAAGCATAGCAAAGGTAAGGTCAATTACTCTTTTTGTCTTTTATTAGATAGGATATATCTTATATAAATATATTACTCACATATACACACCATAAAACTGAGTTAAAATCAATGAAGAAAGGTATAAACACAAAAAACAAAATTAGAATATTAGAATCAACTCAGGGAGATTCATACTACTCATGTTTGCAAAGTCAAAAAGTTGGCCTTGAACTTTCCAATAGCCAAAGCTAAGGGTAAAATATTTGTCACAGTATCTAGTAAAAAAAGTACTTGAAGGCTTGATTACTTGAAATCTGATTCTGATATTTAAGAGAAGTTCTTCAGTTGTCTCACAGCCACTAAAATAAATACAATATTCAGTTTCCTTTAGCTGTTTCTGTGGGGGTCATTTAATTCAAACGGAGAGAATGAAGTAAAAAATAAATATGCAAAAGTGCAATCTAAACTTGCTATGATGATCAAATATGCTTCACATAAATTCAGTTTCCTACGTTTCTTCCAAATGTATGAATTTTTGTCTGAAATACTGTTTTTATTTTATTTTATACAATCTGATTTCAATTATGGGTCTTCCTTCGCCTGTGTAAATGCTGTGGGACTGAATTGTATTTGCATTCAAATAAAAACATATTCTAAATTTGACTCTTCTATTCACTACCTGGTTGGCCTGGGGTCCTTTATGTAAACTCACATTTATTTATAAATATATATATTGACATACAGCTTCTAAGGTTACTGAGATGTTTAAATGACATGCAGAAGATGCCACTCAGGCACATAGTGAACACTTTGTAAATTTTAGCTGTTATTTTTATCTTTATTTGTTAATGGAAAGTTTGTTTTCCTTTGAAGGACATCTGGCCTTTCATTTACACCATGTAAGTAGACAGGCAATAGCTACAGAAATAATAGTACTTGGATTAGTGGGGTTTGTCATTATTTAAAATACCAGAGGCCTGGTGCACAAAATTCGTGCACTTGGGAGGAGTCCCTCAGCCTAGCCTGTACCCTCTCGCAGTCTGGGATCCCTCAGGGGATGTCCGATTGCCTGCTTAGGCCCACTCCCCGCCCCCCAGGGAGTGGGCCTAAGCTGGCAGTCAGACGTCCTTAGTGCTGCTCCTAGGTGGGAGAGGCTCCCCCCATTGCCATTGCGCTCACCAGCCATGAGCCTGGCTTTTGGCTGAGAAGCGCTTCCCCTGTGGGAGCACACTGACCACCAGGGGGCAGCTCCTGTGTTGAGTGTCTGCCCCCTAGTGGTCAGTGTGCATCATAGCAACTGGTTGTTCTGCTATTTGTTAGATTTGCATATTAGCCTTTTATTATATAGGATTCTGTCATTGTCATTCACAATTTTCAGATAATCTTCACAAATATTTGGTGCAAAGCACATAATTTTTGCTCATGTCTGTTTAAGTCAGGTCCTTAAACAGGACCTGAAAGAAAAGTCCAATCCTCTGGGTTTTAATCCATTTATATTTTTATTTATAACTAGAGGCCTGGTGCACAAAAATTTGTGCACTCTGGGGGGAAGGGGCGGTCCCTCAGCCCGGCCTGTGCCCTCTCGCAGTCTGGGACCCCTGGGGAGATAACGACCAGCTGGCTGAGGCCTGCTCCTGGGTGGCAGAGGGCAGGCCCAATCCCTACGTGCAGCCCCTGGTCAGGCTCAGAGCAGGGCTGATTGGGGAGTTGGGGCGCCGCCCCCTGTCATGCACAGAGCAGGGCGGATCAGGAGGTTGTGATGGCATCCTCAGTCAAGCTCAAGGTGGGGCCGATTGGGGGGGTTGGGGCACCGCCCCCGTCACACTCAAGGCAGGGTCAATGGGGAGGTTGCGGCGCCACCCCCTGTCACGCACAGAGCAAGGCCAATCAGGGGGTTGGGGTGCTGCCCCCTGTTACACACAGAGCAGGGCCCATCAGGGGGGTTGGGTGCTGCCCCCTGTCATGCACAGAGCCGGGCCCATCAAAGGATTGAGGAGCTCCCCCCACTGTCATGCACAGAGTAGGGCTGATAGGGGAGTTAGGGCACCGCCCCCTGTCACACACAGAGCAGGGCCGATCAGGGGGTTGGGGCACCGCTACTGTAACACTCAGGGCAGGGCTGATGGGGAGGTTATAGCTCTACCCCATCACACACAGAGCAGGGCCCGTTGGGGGAGGGGGTTGGGGCGCCGCCCTCTATCACCCACAGAGCAGGGCAGATCAGGGGGTTGGGGCACCGCCACTCTCACACTCAGGGCAGGGCCGATGGGGAGGTTATGGCTCTACCCTGTCACACACAGAGCAGGGCCTGTGGGGGGGGGGGGCACGCCACACCCTGTCACATACAGAGCAGGGCTGATCCAGGGGTTGGGGCACCTTCCCCTGTCACACACAGAGCAGGGCTGATCAGGGGGTTGGCGCGCCACACCCTGTCACACACAGAGCATCAGGGCGATCAGGGGGTTTGGGCGCTGCCCCCTGTCACGCTGATCCGGTGCTGGGAGGCATATTACCCTTTTACTATATAGGATAGAGGCCTGGGAGCCAGCTGGTTTGCCCTTAGGGTGTCCTGGATCAGGGTGGGGGTCCCCACTGGGATGCCTGGCCAGCCTGGATGAGGGGATGATGGCTGTTTGCATCTGGTCACAAACCCTTCTGGGTGGGGGTCCCCACAGGGGTGCCTGGCCAGTCTGGGTGAGGGGCTGAGGGCTGCTTTCAGGCTGGTGGGTGACTGAAGCTCCCAACAGCTCCTTTTTTTCTTTTTCTTTTTTTTATTCTGGGCCAGCTTTAGCTCTGGCTCTAGCTCTGAGGCTTCTGCTGCTGAAAGCAGGTATCTGGTTTGTTTTGGTTCTATAATCGAAACACTGTATCATCTCCAGCTCTGAGATCCCGGCCGGCTGAAAGCTGGTTTCTGGGGTTTTGTTTAGCTTCTGTATTTGTTAGACTGTTTCAAACGGCCAGCTGAGAGGCCGGCAGCAGCAGGCAGGGAACGTTGGAGTCCTCTGTCACTGGAGCAAGCAAGCCTCCTGTTCGCTTCCAGCTGCCTGGCTGCTGGCCGCCATCTTGGCTGCCAGTTAATTTGCATATCGCCCTGATTAGCCAATGGGAAGGGTAGCGGTCGTATGCTAATTACCATGTTTCTCTTTTATTAGATAGGATAGTGTATGAGTTATAAGTCCTCTGCCAGGGGTTTACACAGAGGATATCATTCAGATATTATACAACCAATAACAGAGATATTATTTTCCTTATCCTTTTTTATATGAAGAAGTTAAAGTTCAGGGAGTTTGAGAGATTCATCCAAAGTCACAGACATGGTGTTGACTGAGCTGTAACTGATCAATTTGTTTGTCTGTCTGATCAATTCGTTTGTCTAAGCTGTAACTGATCAATCCATGTCCTTTCCATGAAGGCATGCACTTTTAACGATGCTTCTATTTAATATGAATTCCTCTCTGTACAGAAATTAACTCCATGGTGTTCTGTGGGCTTGACAACCCATCCCTAAAATGTCAGCATTTCCAAAATTCTTCTCCGCAACCCAACTTCATGGAGGTATCATTAAGAAATTAAAACTATATATATCATGATGATTCGATATACCTGCACATTATGAAATGATCATCACAATCAAGCAGTTTAACACATTATCTGAGATAATTCTCTTTTTGTGTGAAAACAAGATTCGTTAACACTTTCGAGTATACAATACAGTATTATTGTATACCACATTCACCATGCTTTATGTTAGATTCCCAGAACTCACTCATCTTATAGCTGAAAGTTTGTGCCCTTTGACCAACATCTTCTGGTTTTCCCCACTCCCAGCCTCTGGCAGCAGCACTTCTACTCTGCTTTTGTGGGCTTGGCTTTTCTGGATTCCAATACAAGTGACATCATACAGTATTTGTGTTTCTCTGTCTGACTTAGTTCACTTACGGTAAGGCAGTAAGGGTCTATCCATGCTGTCACAAATGCTAAGAAGGACTGAATAAGTTCACTCAGCAGCAGACACTTTGTTTGCTTGTCTTGGCTATTGTCAATAATGCTGCAATGAACATGGGAGTGCAGATAACCCTTCAAGACAGTGTTCCAATTCCTTTGGGTATATATCCAGGATGGATCATATGATGGTTCTATTGTTAATTTGTTAAGAAAACTTCCTACTAGTTTCCATATTCGACCCACAGTGTTTAAGAGTTCCTTTTTCTCCATACTCTCACCAATACTTGTTATATCTTGACTTTTTTTAAAAAATATATTTTATTGATTTTCCACAGAGAGGAAGGGAGAAGAGAGACAGAGAGTTAGAAACATTGATAAGAGAGAAACACCAACCAGCTGCCTCCTGCACATCTCCCACTGGGGATGTGCCCGCAACCCAGGTACATGCCCTCGACCGGAATCAAACCTGGAACCTTTCAGTCCGCAGGCCGACGCTCTATCCACTGAGCCAAACAAGTTTTGGCATATGTCTTGACTTTTTGACAATAGCCATCCTAACAGGTATGAGATTATATTTCATTGTGTTTTAAAAAAAAAATTTTTGTATTATTGACAGTATTACAGATGTCTCTCATTTTCTCTCTTTTTGCCCCCCTCCACCCAGCCCCTGCCCCACCAGGTCTTCCCTCTGCTATTGTCTGTGTACATGGGCCATGCTTATATGCATAGATGTCCTTTGGTTAATCTCTTCCTTTCCCCTCCCCTCTATCCACCCCCACTGAGGTCTGTTATTCAGTTCCATGCAGCCATCCCTCTGTACCTATTTTGCTTGTCATTTTATTTTGTTCTTTAGATTCCACATATAAGGGAGAGCATATGATAGTTATCTTTCTTTAACTAGTCTATTTTGCTTTCTATAATACTCTCCAGGTCCATCCATGCTGTCTCAAAGGGTAAAAACAAAGAAAGAAAAAGAAGGGGCTCATTGTGGTTTTAATTTGCATTTCCCTGATGGTTAGTGCTATTGAACACCTTATCTCTGTTGTCCATTAGCATGTCTATTTTTAAATATGTTGATTTGTTTTTATGGTCCTCAACTAGATATTGTTTTGCTACAAATTTGTATGCTTTCCTTATGTATTTTGGGTATTAACCCCTTATTGGATATAGGGTTTGCAAATCATTTTTCCTATTCCATGTTTTATTTTCATTTTTTTATTGTTTCCATCGCTGTTCAGAAGTTTTTAGTTTGATGTAGACCAACTTGTTCATTTTTGCTTTTGTGCCTGTGCTCAGGGTGTCATGTCCAAAAAAAATCATTCCCAACAAATTTTCTGTTTTCTTGTAGGAGTTGTGAGGGCTTAGAACTTAGACTTAAGTCATTAACCTAATTTAAATTGTGTGTGTAATGTCTTTTCTTTAAAAATATGTTAATATGTTCTTTTTGAAAAATGGAAGGGTGTAGAGAGAGGTTTTTTTGTTAAATTTTTGGAAAACACTTGTTGAGACAAGTTAACCTTATGCGATTTTAAATTAATATTATAAAACTTTTAATAATTCTCTTTACCACAAGCCATTGGCTTACCAGTCTATAAGAGGTAGCTACTGTTTGCTCTCTGCCTGAAATATTGATACCCTTCATCACTGTCTACTCATCTATCAGACATATTTGATCGAGTCTCAGCATTGCCGCCCTCAGTTGGCCCTGACTTGCCTGAAGAGTGCTCAAGGCCATTGTGTGGCTGACCTCCCGCACCTTCCGGCACATTCCCAACTTAATGAAAAGTTTATATACATAAACCGTGTATCCTCACCTCAAGATACCTCATATATTGCATAAAAACGTATGTCCCGTTATTTCTAAAATTTGAAAAGACCTCTGTTTATCCCAGGGTGTGGCATATGACTTAGAGTGTAGAATGCACACTATGAAAATTTATTAAATGGATTTCCACACTGTCACAGTCTCTGTGTGTGTGTGTTCTGTTTACTCTCTCTCTGACACACACAAACACACACACACACACACCCCTCTTTCTCATTCTGTCATTGTGAATACAGGCATAAAATCATGTAAACAAGATCATTGCTGTCTCCAACTGCACCTGGAAGCACTGACATGGACAGCATTTTCCTCTACATCCTATATTTTACTAACAATCTTTATACTTTACTCCCAACAGCAGTATATAGTCCCAATCTGCTCTCTCTGGACCCCTAAGACATCAATCTTGTCAAATCTAATTGAATCAAAGCACACACATTCATCAGTGGAGTGCAGTTGTACAAATAAAAAGACAAAGGAGACATGCATCCAACTGGTATTTTCACTTTAAGATATTCCTAAGATAATGCTTTGTGGTTTCCTAAAAATGGCCTCCCATTTTTTTTCAGGCTCTTTACTAGAGATAATTTTGTTCTTTACTTAGAAACATTTATATATCTTCAACATCAGTTCTGATTCAGTGCAAGTATAATGGCTCCCAGGGCACACACTGAGCATGCTACTCTGTGATATAACATCGTCCATGTTCCCCAGGAGGCCGGCCTGGGTGGCAGCTTGGGATTGATGACAGTGCTGATAGAGGTCAGTGAACACACTGGGGATGTAATTCAACTTGTGCCCCACAGTCAGACTCTATTTGACTTGGACTTGTTGCACTTGTAAAATCTCAAGATATTGCTCCTGAAAATCACCTGTGTCTTTGTGCTCTCTGACTTGCTTCAATTCAGAAAGTAATCTCACTGCAACTCTCGCTCTCAGGGTAGTGGGCACCCATGGAGTGCTGGGCTAGGTGGCAGCATGAAGGGCTCCCACGACACTGGTAATGTAGTTTTTCTTTATCTCAATGTTGGTTGTGGTGGCAGTGGTTTTTTATTTGTAGAAGCTCAGAAAATTCTGCTTTTCTTCTGTATGCAGAGTATACTTCAATAAAAGTTACTTAAAAGATGCTATGTTAAAGATCCAGGCACGCTTCAACACCATTAAGGCATTTTGTCTAGGGCTGGTAATATTATAGCCTATACCATAGCATAAGAAAACTTGGAGTCCTTAGACTCCAATGAGAATTCCATGTCTGCTCTTTACTCTCTGTGTTTTCCCTTCTTATTCTGTTTCCCTGCCTGCTATATGGAAATTATATTGCCTTTTTAATAGAGCAATTGAGATAATTGAATTACACATATGATAGAAAAATGCAGTGCAAAGATAAGCCAGTGTTGGGTGGCTACTGTTAATAGCAATAGTACAGCAGCTAAGTTAGAAGAGGATGGTGGGCTGAGGTGTGGTCACAACAGCAACACCAGGCTTTGTTAGGAGGACGGGAGGCAGGAAGCACATGTGAAATCTATACAGAAAGAAACACTGCATACAAATCCCCCAGTACAGAGTCCCACCAAGGCTGGCCTCACTGTTTGCCTCCTTGTAGTGTGTGTACGTGAGGGGAGCCTACCTGGCCCTAGTGTGTGCATTCTCTTAGCATGTTCATTTTCTACTAGAACATAGATTCTGAGCAGGAGAGCATTTTTGTCTAACGACGGTACCCTGAGCCTTGAGCCATGCCTAGAACACATCAAGGGGGACTGAAGACACAAATTGTTCACAGTGAATTCATCATAATATATTTTGCTGAGAGAGAATGCCAGCCATACATTCTTGGGTACATTGGATTCTGATTTATATATAACACGAAATAGTGAGACAATACCTTTAGACATAGGACATCATTTGATGTGCTGGACATTGCTTTTAGGAGAACTGGATTTGAGTCCTCACACTTCTACTCATCGATTTGAGCTAAGTTCTTAGCTCTATGAATTATACTTTTTTAAATGTATAAAGTGGGGAGAAGAAAACCAACATCTAAGAGCTAAGGGGAATCAATGACACATCCTATATACTAGTAATAAAAGCCTAATATTCTAAGTGACCAGTCTTCCCGTTGGACATTCAACCAAAGAGTAATATGCTAATGATATGCTAAGGCTGTTCAACCACTTGCTATGATGTGCACTGATCACCATTGGTCAGATAGTCGACCGTTTGACCAGTCGCTATGACATGCACTGACCACCAGAGGGCAGACGCTCCAACTGGTAGGTTAGCTTGCTGCTGGGGTCCAGCTGATCAGGACTGAGCGAGATGGGCCAGACATGCCCTTGAGCCCTCCTGTAGTCCCTCTCTGGCTGACTAACCTCCAGTGTCCTTCCCCGGCCCTGATCATGCACCGGTGGGGGTCCCCTGAGCTGGCCTGAACCCTCTCACAATCCAGAACCCTTAGGGGGATGTCAGAGAGCCAATTTTGGCCTGATCCTGCAGGCCAGGTGGGGGACCTCACTGGTGCACGAATTTGTGCACCAGGCCTCTACTTATTTATAAAATACTAGAGGCCTGGTGCACAAAAATTTGTGCACTCGGGGGGGGGGGGGGTGTCCCTCAGCCCGGCCTGTGCCCTCTCGCAGTCTGGGACCCCTCGGGAGATAACAACCTGCTGGCTTAGGCCTGCTCCTGGGTGGCAGAGGGCAGGCCCAATCCCTAGGTGCAGCCCCTGGTCGGGCTCAGAGCAGGGCTGATTGGGGAGTTGGGGCGTCGCCCCCTGTCATGCACAGAGCAGGGCGGATCAGGAGGTTGTGATGCCACCCTCAGTCACGCTCAGGGTGGGGCCGATTGGGGGATTTGGGGCACCACCCCCGTCACACTCAAGGCAGGGTCGATGGGGAGGTTGGGGCGCCACCCCCTGTCACGCACAGAGCAGGGCCAATCAAGGGGTTGGGGCGCCGCCCCCTGTCACGCACAGGGCAGGGCCCATCAGGGGGTTGGGGAGCTCCCCCCTGTCACGCACAGAGTAGGGCCGATAGGGGAGTTAGGCCACTGCCCTCTGTCACACACAGAGCAGGGCCAATCAGGGGGTTGGGGCACCGCCCTCTATCACCCACAGAGCAGGGCCGATCAGGGGGTTGGGGCGCCGCCACTGTCACACTCAGGGCAGGGCCGATGGGGAGGTTATGGCTCTACCCCGTCACACACAGAGTAGGGCCCGTGGGGGTGGGGGGTGGGTTGGGGCGCCGCACCCTGTCACACACAGAGCAGGGCCCATCAGGGGGTTGGGGTGCCTTCCCCTGTCACGAACAGAGCAGGGAGGATAGGGAGGTTGTGGCCCCGCCCCCTGTCACACACAGAGCTGCAGGGCGATTAGGGGGTTTGGGCGCTGCCCCTTGTCACACTGATCTCGGTGCTGGGAGGCATATTACCCTTTTACTATATAGGATAGAGGCCTGGGGGCCGGCTGGTTTGCCCTGAAGGGTGTCCTGGATCAGGGTGGGGGTCCCCACTGGGTTGCCTGGCCAGCCTGGATGAGGGGATGATGGCTGTTTGTAGCTGGTCACACACCCTTCAGGGTGGGGGTCCCCACTGGGGAGCCTGGCCAGTCTGGGTGAGGGGCTGAGGGCTGCTTTCAGGCTGGTGGTTGTTGACTGAAGCTCCCAACCGTTCCTTTTTTTTCTCTTTTTTTATTTTATTCTGGGCCAGCTTTAGCTCTGGCTCTAGCTCTGAGGCTTCGTATCTGGTTTGTTTGCTGTTCTATAATCGAAACCATGTATAACTTCAGCTCTGAATCCCGGCAGGCTGAAAGCTGGTTTCTGGTGTTTTGTTTACCTTCTTATTTGCAACATAGTACATAGTTGCTTAGAGTTGCATCTCAGAGGCCGGCAAGTCAGGCGGGGAACGTTGGAGTCTGCAGTCCCTGGAGCAAACAAGCCTCATGTTCGCTTCCAGCTGCCTGGCTGCCAGCTGCCATCTTAGCTGACAGTTAATTTGCATAAGGATATGCTGATTAGCCAATGGGAAGGGTAGCAGTCATACGCCAATTACCATGTTTCTCTTTTATTAGTGTAGATTACATGATAGGTACAAGACTAAAAGGTATATAACATGCTCTCTACAGAAGATTTAATAATAGTTTATTTATAAGGGAGGCTTTTTGAATAAAGGTCAAGCAGAACAAATCAGTGGGCTATTCCTTTTCTTAGGAGATAAAAGTGCTTGTGGATGTGAAGAAGACAAAATGTTTGTCCCTGGAAGAAGGAGAAAGGTAGGAAAAAGATGCATTCTAGTTACATCAGAATATGTGTTAATGAAGAGGATTGAAGGACTAAAAAATTGAAAACATTCATTTCTAGAGGCCCGGTGCACAAAATTTATGCACTCAGGGAGTTGGGTGGAGGGGTCCCTCAGCCCGACCTGAACCCTCTCACAGTCCAGGAGCCCTTGGGGGATGTCCAACTGATGGCTTAAGCCCTCTCCCCTGGGGAGCAAGCCAAAGCCAGCAGTCCATCCTTAGCAGTGCCCTGGAGGTAGGAGAGGCTACCACCATTGTTGGTGCTCTCGTGAACTGTGAGTCTGGCTTCTGGCTGAGCAGCGCTACCCCTGTGGGAAGGCACTAACCACCAGGAGGAAGCTCCTATATTGAGCATCTTCCCCCTTGTGGTCAGTGCACATCATAGCGACTGGTTGTTTCGCCATTTGGTTGATTTGCATATTAGCCTTTTATTATATAAGACTAGAGGCCCGGTACACAAAAAATTGTGCACTTGCGGGGGGTCCCTCAGCCTGGACTGTGCCCTCTTGCAGTCTGGGAACCCTCGGGAGATGTCCACCTGCTTGCTTAGGCCTGCTCCCTAGGGGACCAGGTCTAAACTGGCAGTCAGACATCCCTCTGGCAGCCCAGAAGCCCTTGGGGGATGTCCATTTGCCAGAGGGTACCAAGCCTAAGCCGCAGTCAGACATCCTTAGTGCTGCTGAGGAGGCGGGAGACACTCCCGCCATCACTGCTGTGCTGGCAGCTCTCAGCCTGGCTTGTGGCTGAGCAGAGCTCCCCATGTGGGAGCACACTGACCACCAGGGGGCAGCTCCTGCATTGAGCATCTGCCCCCTGGTGGTGAGTGTGTGTCATAGTGACCAGTCCTTTCCAGTCCTTCTGCTGTTAGGGTCAATTTGCATATTACCCTTTTATTATATGCCTGGTGCATGGGTGGGGACTTGCTGGTTTTCCCTGAAGGGTGTCCCGGATCAGGGTGGGGGTCCCCCTGGGGTGCCTGGCCAGACTGGGTGAGGGAATGAGTGCCATTTTCAAACTGGCCACACCCCCTTCATGGTGGGGGTCCTACTGGGGTGCATGGCCAGCCTGGATGAGGGGCTGATGGCAGTTTGCCGTCTGGCCAAGACCCCCCAACAGAGACCCTCGCCCCATGAGGGTGTGGCCAGCCTGGGTGATGGCCTGATGGCTCTTTCCAGGCTAGCCACATCCCCTTCCGGGTGGGGGTCCCCATTGGGGTGCCTGGACAGCCTGGGTGAGGGGCTGAGGGCCACTTTCAGGCTGGCCACACCCCCTTCAGGGTGGGGGTCCCCATTGGGGTGCCTGGAGAGCCTGGGTGAGGGGCTGAGGGCCATTTTCAGGCTGGCCACACCCCTTTCAGGGTGGGGGGTTCTGCTGGGGTGCCTAGCCAGCCTGGGTGAGGGGCTGATGGTTTTTTGCAGCATGGCCATGGCCCCCAGCCACCCAAGCTCCACAGGGAGCAGGCCTAAGTCAGCAGTGGAGGCTAGCTGGAAACAGGTATCTGGGATTTATTCAGCTTCTGTAATTGAAACTTTGTTGCCTTTACTGGAGGCCACAGCTGGCCAGGGCAGGTGAGAAGCTTGGCTTCCTCCATCGCTGGGGCAATCAAGCCTCCTCCTGCTTGTTCCAACTCCATGACTGCCAGCCGCCATCTTGATTGGGTTAATTTGCATATAGTCGCTTTGATCGGTTGGTGGGCTTGGCTTGGGGTGTAGTGAAGGTACAGTCAATTTGCATGTTTCTCTTTTATTAGATTAGGTAAGTATCTACACTAATAAAAGAGAAACATGGTAATTAGCGTACGACCGCTACCCTTCCCATTGGCTAATCAGTGAGTATATGCAAATTAACTGTCAGCCAAGATGGCGGCCAGCAGCCAGGCAGCTGGAAGCGAACATGAGGCTTGCTTGCTCCAGTGACTGCAGACTGCAACGTTCCCCGCCTGACTTGCCAGCCTCTGAGCTACAACTCTAAGAAACTATGTTGCAAATATAGAAGCTAAACAAAACACCAGAATCCAGCTTTCAGCAAGCCGGGATCTCAGAGCTAGAGTTATACATTGTTTCAATTACAGCAGCAGAAGCCTCAGAGCTAGAGCCAGAGCTAAAGCTGGCCCAGAATAAAAAAAAAAAGAAAGAAAGAAAAAAAGGAGTGGTTGGGAGCTTCAGTCAATTGCCAGCCTGAAAGCAGCCCTCAGCCCCTCACCCAGACTAGCCAGGCACCCCAGTGGGGACCCCCACCCTGATCCAGGACACCCTTCAGGGCAAACCAGCCGGCCCCCAGGCCTCTATCCTATATAGTAAAAGGGTAATATGCCTCCCAGCACCGGGATCAGTGGAGCAGCGAGGCCTCCTGGCACCGGATCAGTGTGACGGGGGCAGCGCCCAAACCCTCTGATCACCCTGCGGCTCTGTGTGTGACAGGGTGCAGTGTCCCAACCCCTGATCGGCCCTGCTCTGTGACAGGGTATGGCGCCCCAACCCCCCCACCCCCACAGGCCCTGCTCTGTGTGTGACAGGGTAGAGCCATAACCTCCCCATCAGCCCTGCCCTGAGTGTGACAGTGGCGGCACCCCAATCCCCTGATCGGCCCTGCTCTGTGGGTGATAGAGAGTGGCGCCCCCCCCCCCCACGGGCCCTGCTCTGTGTGTGATGGGGTAGAGCCATAACCTCCCCATCGGCCCTGCCTTGAGTGTGACAGTGGCAGTGCCCCAACCCCCTGATCTGCCCTGCTGTATGTATGACAGGGGGCAGTGCCCTAACTCCCCTATCGGCCCTACTCTGTGAGTGACAGGGGGGAGCTTCCCAACCCCCTGATGGGCCCTGCTCTGTGCGTGACAGGGGGGAGCTCCCCAACCCCCTGATTGGCCCTGCTCCGTGCGTGACAGGGGGCAGCGCCCCAACCCCGTGATTGGCCCTGCAGAGTACGGAGCCCCAACTCCCCTGGTGGGCCCTGCTCTGTGAGTGACGGGGCAGTGCCTCAACCCCCTGATTGGCCCTGCTCTGTGCGTCACAGGGGGTGGTACCGCAACCTCCCCATCAACCCTACCTTGAGTGTGATAGGGGGCGGTGCCCCAACCCCCCAATCAGCCCTACCCTGAGCATGACTGAGGGTGGCATCACAACCTCCCAATCCGCCCTGCTCTGTGCATGACCAGGGGCTGCACCTAGGGATTGGGCCTGCCCTCTGCCACCCAGGAGCAGGCCTAAGCCAGCAGGTCGTTATCTCCTGAGGGGTCCCAGACTATGAGAGGGCACAGGCCGGGCTGAGGGACCCCCCGTTCCCCCCCGAGTGCACAAATTTTTGTGCACCAGGCCTCTAGTCTATGTATATAAAGAGCCAGGGGCCGTCACATCCAAAACAACTGAACAGACAACCATACAGGCCGGCAGGGGAGTTAGTGAAGGACGACCGATAGACTGAACACCAGGCTGCATGGGGTGACTAGGCCAGCAGGGGGATTTTTGAGGGATGACAAAATGACTGAGTAACATGCTACATGGGGTGACCAGGCCAGCAGGGGGATTAGTGAGGAACGACCAAATGACTGAGCAGCAGGCTGTGTGGGGCAACTAGGCTGGCAGGGAGGGCAGTGAGGGGTGACCAGGCCGGCAGAGGGGGTCAGTTGGGGCATCAGGCTGGCAGGGAGGGGCAGTGAGGGGCAACCAGGTCCACAGAGGGGGCCTTGAAGGGTGACCAAGCCAGCAGGAGGGTGTGTTGGGGGTGACCAGGCCAGCAAGGGGACAGTTGGGGGCAACCAGGCTGGCAGGGAGGAGTTAGGGGTGATCAGGTCAGCAGGCAGAGGTGGTTTGGGGCAATCAATCTGGCAGGAGGGCCAGTTTGGGGCAATTACACAGGCTGGCAGGTGAGCAATTAGGAGCCAGCAGTCCTGGATTGTGAGAGGTATGTCTGAGTGCTGGTTTAGGCCAGATCCCCAGGATCAGTCCTACATCATGCACAAATTTCATGCACCGGGCCTCTAGTCCTTCATAATAAAAGGGTAATATGCAAATCGACTGAACTGCGGAACAACTGGTTGCTATGGTGTGCACTGACCAGGGGGCAGATGCTCAACACAGGAGCTGTGTCCTGGTGGTTAATGCACTCCCACAGGGGGAATGCTCCTCAACCATAAGCCAGGCTCATGGCTGGCGAGCACAGTGGTGGTGGCGAGAGCCTCTCCAACCTATGCAGCAGTGGTAAGGATGCCCAATTGCTGACTTAGGCCTGCTCTCTGTGGAGAGAGGGACTAAGCCATCAGTCGGACATTCCCCGAGGGCTCCCAGACTGTGAGAGGGCACAGGCCTGGCTGAGGGACCCCCCATGAGTGCATGAATTTTGTGCACCAGGCCTCTAGTTTAAAATAAAAGCAAGTCTAAATTATAAAGCAAGTGAGAGCAAGTCCAATAATTTTCACATTTTTCCTATGATGACTACTACAAAGCTTAAAAACATAATCCAAGTAAATATACACATATAAACATATATATATATATATATATATATATATATATATATATATATACATATACATATACGTGTATGTGTGTCTCTCTATCCTTGGAAAAAATAAGGTTGAGCAGATCAACCAGAAAGATATCTACACTAATAAAAGAGAAACATGGTAATTGGCGTACGACTGCTACCCTTCCCATTGGCTAATCAGCATATCCTTATGCAAATTAACTGTCAGCCAAGATGGCGGCCGGTGGCCATGCACTGAAGCGAGCAGGGAGGCTTCCTTGCTCCAGTGACAGCGAACTCCAATGTTCCCCGCCTGCCGCTGCCGGCCTCTCAGCTGCAACTCTAAGCAACTATGTACTATGTTGCAAATAAGAAACTAAACAAAACCCCAGAAACCGGCTTTCATTCAGCCAGGCTTCAGCCAGCCGGACCGCAACATTGTATGGATGTTTTCAGCAGCGAGGCCTCAGAGCTAAAGCCCAGAATAAAAAATAAAAATAAAAAAAGGAGCAGTTGGGACCTTCAGTCACCCGCTTCCGGAAAACAGCCCTCAGCCTCTCACCCAGACTGGCCAGGCACCCCAGTGGGGACACCCACCCTGATCCAGGACACCCTTCAGGGCAAACCAGCCAGCCCCTACCCATGCACCAGGCCTCTATTCTATATAGTAAAAGGGTAATATGCCTCCTGGCACTGGAATCACCAGAGCAGCGAGGCTCCCGGCACCAGGATCAGCATGACAGGGGGCAGCACCCAAACCCCCTGATCAGCCCTGCTCTGTGCCTGATAGGGGGGAGCTCCCCAATCCCCTGATTGCCCTGTGGCTCTGTGTGTGACAGGGTGCAGCACCCCAACCCCCTGATCCGCTCTGCTCTGTGTGTGACAGGGGGCGTTGCCCCAGCTCCCCTATCGGCCCTACTCTGTGAGTGACAGGGGGGAGGTCCTCAACCCCCTGATTGGCCCTGCTCCGTGAGTGACAGGGGGCAGCGCCCCAACCCCTGATGGGCCCTGCTCTGTGCGTGACAGGGGGTGGCGCCGCAACCTCCCCATCGACCCTTCCTTGAGCGTGACAGGGGGCGGTGCCCCAAGCCCCCAATCGGCCCCACCCTGAGCGTGACTGAGGGTGGCATCACAATCTCCCGATCCGCCCTGCTCTGTGCATGACAGGGGGTGGCGCCCCAACTCCCCAATTGGCCCTGCTCTGAGCCTGACCAGGGGCTGCACCTAGGGATTGGGCCTGTCCTCTGCCACCCGGGAGCAGGCCTAAGCCAGCTGGTCGTTATCTCCTGAGGGGTCCCAGACTGCGAGAGGGCACAGGCTGGGCTGGGGGGCCCCCCTCCCCCCCCAGAGTGCCCAAATTTTTGTGCACCGGGCCTCTAGTTTTAAAATAAAGATTAAAATAGTTTTTCTTATGGCATCACTCTGTGAGCTTAGAAAACAAAATTTAGATGGAAATATAGATAGATAGATATCAAATCTTCAGATAAAGAAATGTCTTTAAATCAAAGACTTTAAATAAAGTCTTTAAATCAAAAGGAAAACTGACATTTCAAAAGTTCTTTATAGGATAAATAATTAAGTAAAGATAGCAAAGAGAAAATGAAGCATATTAAAAATAAACATAACATTTTATTTTAAATAAAATATCTATACTAATAAAGGGCAATATGCTAATTAGACCAGACATCTTCTGAACATCCTTCTAGACAAAGCAATGGTGATGGGAGCTGAGGCAGTGGTGGTTAGGAGTAATCAGGCTGGCAAGGCGATTAGGCCAACAGGGTAGGGCAGTTAGGGGGCAATCAGGCCAGCAGGGGAGCAGTTAGGGGTCAATCAGGCCAGCAGGCAGAGGTGGTTAGGGGCGATCAGGCTGGTAGGGGAGCAGTTAGGGGCTTCAGGTCAGTAGGCAGAGGTGGTTAAGGGTGATCAGACAGGGAGGCAGGTGAGCAGTTAGAAGCCAGTGATCCTGGATTGTGAGAGGGATTTCTGACTGCCGGCAGTGGGACATTCCCGAGGGGTCCCGAATTGGAGATGGTGCAGTCCGGGCTGAGGGACCCCCTCCCCCCATGCACAAATTTCATGCACCGGCCCTCTAGTTTACTATATAAAAGTCATATGAGTTATGAGAAAAAAAAATACAGAGCCAATCAGATAAATGGGCCAAAGTCCTAAAAATGTTCATTTTAAATGAGAATATGAATTTTCAATAACATATGGAATAATAATTAACCTGCATACTAGCACACAGGAATTAGAATAAGTGTGAGACATCTTTTCTCATCATTCAAATCATTTCAAGCAGTGTGATGGACTGGGAGGTGATGGGAAACAGTGTTATCTCGCATACTTTTGGTGAGCTATGTTGAAACTTCTGGAAGCATGTTAACAATACATTTTAAAAGTCACAAAATATTCACATGTAGTTTAAATGACACAGTAGTTCTGCTTTGAGCATTAAATAAAGAATCATAAATACCAAAAATATGATTTGAGTTGATATTAATTCATGTGCTAATTATAGTAGAAATTTAAAGGAAAAAAACATTGAAAAAGTATACTTATACACCTTTAATAAATAAAGCAGATCAAAATTAAAACTCCAAACAATTAATAAGATGACATGTATACATTTCTCTTTGTTGAAACCATCATTTCTTTTTTCCCTCAGGGTTAATCCAGAGCAGTCAGGGAGATATGGTGCAACAATTCACAGAAGAGTTTAAAGGAGTTTCAGTCACCAAATATATTTTTGCATTTTTGAAAGAACATTTAAAGTATTTGGACGAGAGGAAGCAGTTTATTATACAGTTGGCCCATTCTCACTCAAGCCAACCGATCAATACATTGTCCCACCACAGCCTGGGCAGTCTGTCTCATGGTACCAGCCACTGCTCTGTCTTTGAGCTGTCTTGTCCTTTGTGTTAACTAAGACATAGTCTTCCCATTTCACCTCTTCTGTACTGACTCCTTTGAAGACTAAGTCTTCAACTACTCCTGTCCAAAGTGCTCTGCCTTTCCATCCTTATTCATCTTTGTAAATTTACTGTAATCACTTTTTGTTTCACCTCTGCATATATTTTCTATTCAAGGTGTTTTTATTTATGTGTGCATATATGTATGCTTGTGTTTTTACTTTCATTGTGAAATATACAACACATAAGGAAATAGTACCAAACAGAAGTGCATGACTTGTTATTAAAGGAAAAGCATTGCATGTGGCTTTCCAATTTTCCCAGTACCATTTATTAAAGGGGCTTTTTTTTCTCTATTGTGTGTTTTGATTTGTGTGTCTGTTTTTCTGCCAATACCATGCTGTTTTGATGATCGTAGCTCTGTAATATAATTTGAAGTCAGTAACATGATACATTCAGCCTCATTCTTTTTTCCCAGGATTGCTTTGGCTATTCTGGGTCTTTTGTGATTCCATACAAATCTGATGATTTTTTTTTCTATTTTTATAAAAAATGACATTAGGGTTTTGATGGGGATTACAGAAAATCTGTATATTGTGTTGGGTAATATGGCCATATTAACTATGTTGATTCTTCCAATCCATAAACACGGAATATCTTTCCATTTCCTTGTGTCTTTTCCAATCTATTTTAATAATGTATTATCATTTTCAGTATATAGGTTTTTCACATCCATTGCTATGTTTATACTTAGATATTTTATTCTTTTGGTTTCAATTACAAAAGGAATTGCCTTCTGCTACGAGATGTCTGAGATTTTGCTGCCTATTCTTTCTTTTGGGATTTTTATGGTTTCATGACTTACATTTAAGTATTTTGCCCATTTTGAGTTTATTCTTGTATATGATATAATTTGATGGCCTAGTTTCATTATCACCTAAGGCAAAAGAAAGAAATGGAAAAATAAACAAATTAAACTATCCTATTTACTGAGGAGCTAATATGCAAATGGTTGTCACACCCTCATGCCATCATGCAGTTAACAGCTCAAACACTCAACACTGGGGAGAGAGGAATGGGGACCAGCCAGGCACAAATGAGCTCGTGAGAGAGGAATGGAGACCAGCCAGGCTGTGGCCCGGGAGAGGGACAAACTGCCTGCCCTGTGGTCCCAGATGCCAGTGGCTGTGGGCTGGGTAAAGCTGCCCGCCCATGCTCCCCTGAGGCTGTGGCTGGCTCAGGCAAAGCTGGCCCAGGTCCTGGGTGCTTGCAGCTGGCCAGAGGGAGGGAACCCTAGGTCCTGGGTGCCTGTGATTGGTGGGAGGAGGGAATCCTGGGTTCTAGGTGTGGGGCGAGGCAGAGGTGGTTAGGGGTGATCAGGCCAGCAGAGGAACAGTTAGGGGCAATCAGTCAGGCAAGCAGAGGGGTTAGGGGCAATCAGGCAGGCAAGCAGTTAGGAGCCAGCAGTCCCAGATAGGGAGAGGCAGTCGGACATCCCCTGAGGGGTCCCGGATTGGAGAGGGTACAGGCCAAGCTGAGGGACCCCCCCACATGCACAAATTTCATGCACTGGACCTCTAGTATCAAAATAAAAATCTTCTGCACAGCAAAAGAAATCATCAAAAAATTGAAAAAGTAACCCACTGTATGGGGGAACATATTTTCCAATGATATATCTGATAAGGGGTTAATTTCTAAAATATGTGGAAGGGGTCAAAAGGGGACATTTTAAAAAATAATTCTTTATTTAAAAACGTGTATTGTTGAAAGTATTACATATGCCTCCCATTGGTCCTTTCTAGCCCACCCCAGCCTCCCACCCAGGCCTTCACCACCCTATTCCCTGTGCCCATGGGTTATGCATATGCATACAAGTTCTTTGGTTGATCACTTCCCACCCACCCACCCACTCACCCCTGCCTTCCCTCTGAGATTCCACAGTCTGTTCTATGCTTCCATGTCTCTGGATCTATTTTGTCCATCAGTTTATTTTGTTCATTGGATTCCACATATGAGTAAGATCATGTGATACTTGTCTTTCTCTGACTGGCTTATTCTGCTTAGCATAATACTCTCCAGGTCCATCCATGCTGTCTCAAAGAGTAAGAGATCCTTCTTGTTTACTGCTGCATAGTATTTCATGGTGTAAATGTTCCACAGAATTTTTATCCACTCATCTGCTGATGGCAGTAGGGCTATTTCCTGATCTTAGCTATTGTTAATTGCACTGCTATAATACTTTAAACAATACAGATGATTTTAAAAAGAAATGCATAAATAAATAAATAGCAATAAAAAATGATTTTTTTTTTCATTTCTTCTTTTGAAATTTACTTGTTACTATATAGTAAGGTAGTGAATTTTTGCACATTGACTTTGAATCCTGAAACTTTACTATATTTGTTTATTGTTTCTAATAGGTTTTAAAATATACTTTTATTGATTTCAGAGAGGAATGGAGAGGGAGAGAGACAGAAACATCAATGATGAAAGAGAATCAGTGATCTCCTGCATCCTGCATACTCCCTACTGGGGATCGAGCCCACAACGGGGCATGTGTCCTGAAGGGGAATCAAACTGTGACCTCCTGGTTCATAGAGCAATGCTCAACCACTGAGCCACACCAGCTGGGCACCAACAGTTTTTTTTATAGATTGTTTAGGGTTTTCTATATACAGAATCATGTCATCTGTAAAACGTGACACTTTTACTTATTCCTTCCCAGTTTGGATGCCTTTTATTTATTTATTTCGCTGGACTGCTCTGACTAGGACTTCCAGAAGTAAGTTGCATCCAAATTGTCTTGCTCCTGATTTTTGAGGCAAAGCTTTCAGTTTTTGTCCACTGAGTATATTACTTGAGAGGCTGACATATTTGGCCTTTATTATGTTGAGCTCTTTACCTTCTTTACCTATTTTATTGAGTGTTTTAATCATGAATGGATGTTGTATCTTATCAAATGCGTTTTCTGCATGTATTGATAAGATCATATGGTTTTTATCCTTTATTTAGTTAATGTGATGTATTACATTGATCAATTTGTATATGTTGAACCATCCTTTTTCCCCTGGAATGAACCCCCCTTACTCATGATGTATTATTATTTTTTGAAATATTGTTGTTTTCAATTTGCTAGTATTTTGTTTAGAATTTTTGCATCTGTATTCATCAGAAATATTGGTCTGCAGTTCCATTTTTTTGTGTTACCTGTGACAGGTTTAGTATCAGATTATGTTGGCCTCATAAAATGTATTAGGAAGTGTAGTCATTTCTTCAATTTTATGGAAGAATTTGAGAAGGATAGGCTTCAAATCTTCTTTGAAAGTAGATTACAGTTTCCCCCATGTGGACAAATTAATTCAAAATAGATGAAAGACTTAAATATAAGACCTGAAACAATAAATTGCATAGAAGAAAACATAGGTATTAAACTTATGAACCTCGAGTATAGAGAACATTTTATAATTTTGACCCCAAAGGCATGGAAAGAAAAGGTAAAAATAAATTAACAGGACTATATCAAACTAAAAAGCTCTGCACATCAAAAGAAACCTACAACAAAACAAAAAGGCAACTGACATTTTTGCACAAAGGGTTAATATCCAAAATAAAACAAAGAACTCATAAACTGAACACAAAACAAATAATCCAATTTAAAAAAAATGGGCAGAAGACCTGAAAGTCACCTCTCTGAGGAAGACATACAAATGGCAAACAGATACAAAAAAAGATGTTCCACTTCACTAGCTATTAGAGAAATACAAATCAAAACTACAATGAGATACCACTTCACAACTGACAGAGTGGCCATTATCAACAAGACAAGCAATAACAAGTGTAGGAGAGGTTGTGGAGAAAAGGGAACCCTCATCCATTGCTGGTTGAGAATGTAGACTGGTATGGTCAGTCTGCAGTTCCTCAAAAAATTAAGAATTGAGTTACCATCTGACTCAGCAATCCATTTCCTGGTATATTCCCTCAAAACTCAAAAACATGCATTCACAAAGATATATGCACTTCTGTGTTCATTGCAGCTTTATTCATGGTAGATAAGACATGGAAACATCCAAAGTGTCCTATGATAGAGGACTGGATAAAGATGTGGTACATATATACAGCAGAATGCTACTCAGCCCTAAGAAAGGATGAGACACTGTCATTTGGATAGATCTCTAGAATATTATGCTAAGTGACATAAGTCAGTCATGGAATACTAAGAAACATTTGATTTCACTCATATGTGGGGTATAAAACTGAACATGTGGACACAGATAGCAGTGTGGTGGTTGCCAGAAGGGAAGATATGGGGGGCGGGGGAAGGTAGGAAGTGGAGGGTGCCTAATATATGGTGACAGAAGATGGTTTGAATTTGGGTTGGTGGGCATATAGTGCAGCATACAGATCTTGTATCATAGAAATCTACACTTGAAATCTATATGATCCTATTAACCAATGTCACCCCAATACGTTTAAATAAAGCAATGAATAGCCTTGTAGTCACTACCACTTTTTGCCACATGGAGGAATCACCACAGAGGCCGTCCTCACATTCCTCCTTATTAGTATCCTTCTCTCTTCTTAGAAAGTTACTCTACTCTGACTCTTATGGAAATATCTTCTTGTTTTCCTCTGTAATTTTACTAACTAAACATGCATCCATGTGCCTATGTTTTTGTTCTCTCTGTCATTGTTGTAATATTCATCATAGTGTAAAAGGAAAGGCACATTATATGTTTACTTGTGTCTGCTCCCTTGATTCAGCATTATGTTTCTGAGATCTATCTGTGTTACTATGCATAATTGTAATGGGTTTGAATTAATGTTTGTATATTATTTTTTGGTATTATTATACCAAAAATTAACCATTCTATTCCGGTCAGACATTTGGATTGCTCTTTTATTGGGATATTGTTAAAATGCAACGATGTATGTGTTAGTACAGGTATTTTGAGATGCATGTGCATGTATAATCCTCTTGGGTAACCTTTGAGTGAAATTGCTCTGACATAGAGCACATTTTCAATGTCAGTAGGTAACATGGAAAATCTTCATTAATTAATTCTGCTTTACACTCCCATCTAGAAAAATGAACATTCTGCAATTTTCCAATCATTTGATATTATCAGTTTTTGTTGTTTTATTTATTTGATACTCTGATGATTATATGTTTGTAAATTATTGTGATTTTAAAATGTACTTTCAAGGCAAATACTGTATGATTTCATTCATATGTAGCATCTAGCAAACAAAATAACCTAGCAAAATAGAAACAGACTCATCGATAGAGAACAGACTGAAACCTATATAATATTATTAACCAATGTCACCTCAATAAAGTCAATAGTCAATAAATAATTTTTTTTAAAAAAGTGAATGAAATAGAATGCACTTTTCTGATTACTGAGAAGCATTAGCATTGTCCATACTTGAGACACCCATTTGGGTGTCTCATTTATTCTATTTTATTTTTATCCCTTTTATTTCAGTCAGCTCCATAGTAATGCCTCCCCTTTCATTTCTGTAATCTGAATTCTTTTCTTTCTTAATGTAGATAACAGTTTGTCAAATTTATAGATCTTTCCAAAGAACCAGCTTTTGGTTTTATTGAATTTCTTTGTGTTTCTATTCTCTGTTTCATTATTTTTGCTCTAATTATTATTATTACCTTTCTTCTGCTAGCTTTGGGTTGAGTCTGCTATTCTTTTACTAGTTTCTTAAGATAAATAGTTTGATTATTGCTTTTAGATTGTTCATCTACTTGCCAATAGGACTTTGTAGCTATTACTTTCACTCCAAGCACTGCTTCTGCTCCACTCCATGTTTTAGTATTCTGTGTCTTCATTTTTATTCATCTTAAAGGATTTCTTCTTATAGACATTGGTTGCTTGAGAGTGTGTTATTTTATTTCAAATATCTGTGTGCATCTTTTGTTGTTGTTGTTGTTATTGAGTTCTCATTTAATTTCACTGTGGGCAGAGAACATACTGTGTATTGTTTCTGTCTTTTTAAATGTATTGAGGTTTGTTTTATGATCTAGCATTTGATCTATTCTGGAAAATGTTTCATGTATACTTGATAAGTGGCCTATCGGTGTCTATTATGCATAATTAGTTTATAGCATTCTTCATTTCTTGTGTTCATGTTGAGCTCCTTCCTCATTTTTCTATCTATTATTCAAAGTGTAATATGGAAGTCTCCAGCTGCTAGTGTTGAATTACCTGTTTTCCTTCATTTCTGTAAGTTTTTGCTTAATGCACATTAATGCTCTGTTATTACTAGAATATATAATATATAACATATCACATGCATGTGTAATTATTATATCTTCCTTGTGTATGGACACATGGATCTTGATAAAATGCCTCTCATTATCTCTAGAATGATTTTTGTTTTAAATTCTATTTTCTGTGCTATATTGGAAACCTCCAGGTTTCTTGTGGTTGCTGTTTGTATAACTTTTCACATCCTTTTTCTTTTAAACTATTTGAATCTAAAGTGCGTTCCACATGGATGTCACATGGTTGGGTCATGATACCTAATCTACTCTGGCAATCTCTGCCCTTTTATTGGGTTCTTTAATCTCCTCACTGTTATCATTGTTATTGATGTAGTTGAATTGATATTTGTCATCTTACTTTTTGTTTTCAATATGTACCATGTTATTATTATTATTATTACTTCCTTACTGGTTGCTGTAGGGCTTACTATATATATTATCCAAACTTACCAGAATTAACATTATATTCATACTAATCTAATTATACAGAGATATAGAAGTGTTGCTAAATAGCTGTATTTCCTTCTCAATCTCTTTGTGGTAATTATTATTTTATATACATTTATGTATTTTAGGAGAGCTGACATAAAAATGGAAGTAAGTATACAATTATACTTTCCATAATATTAATCTTCTTATTTATCATTTCTGATTTGCTTAATTGGTTTTTTGTAGTTTGCATTACCATATAAAGTCATTCTGTTAGCCCAATATAGTCTACTCCTATTCACTCCTATATATTATTATTAGAAAGTTTGTACATCTATAAATTATATGCCCTATGATATATTACATACATATTACTTTATACTACAGGCCCAGTGCATGAAATTCGTGCACTGGTAGGGTCCCTAGCCACTGCCGGCTGCCAGGCGGCTACTCCATCCCTTCCCCCAGCCACCTGCCACTGCCACTGCTGGCCAGGGCCTCTCTCCCTTCCCCTGGCTGACCCCTCCCCGCCCCAGGTTGAACTCCAGGAAGAACTCAGGTGGAGGGGACAATTTGCATACTAACTTTTATTATATAGGATAATTTCTCTTTAAATCAGTTAAGAGAATAAAGGAGAACATATGTATTCATATTGTCATTTATAATTACATAATAATTGTAAGCAGAGCTTTCTGATTTTTGTGGGTTTGAATTACTCTCTGGGGTTACTTGCTATCCGTCTAAAGACCCTTCTTTAATAGTAGAGGCCCAGTGCATGACATTTGTGCACTAAGGGGAGGGTCCCCTCAGCCTGGTCTGCACCCTTTTTCAGTCCAGGAGCCCTCAGGGGATTTTCTGATCACTCATGGCAACTTTTAATCCAAAGTATGTTCTATTAAATTTATTGATGAATCTAATCAAAATTACTAGCATTTAATATTTCTCAGACTTATTTAAGAGATACATTATTAATTGTAATCTTAATATTTACTTGATTGTCAAGGGGCATCTTATTTACACTTATTTTTATTCTGAGAGGCTCAAAGTTAGTGGATTTTAAATGAGAGGTAAAACTAAAACTTTCAAACATTTTCAAGTATACTATCTAATCAGTTCAATCATGTAAATTGTGTACAATTAAAAGATTTACATAACTCTCTTAGGGTACTAATTATAAACATGAAGGCTTAAAACATTTCCCAACTGCTTGGAAGATATGAATAAATACTTCCCAGATAACTTGGAAAAATTACAAATTACAATGAATATATTAGCTTAGAGAACATGATCATAGTGAAACTTATTTTAAAAACAACTTCATTGCCTGGTACATCATTGGTCATGTGAAGCACCTTAGCATTTTTATGTCTGACATTAAATTATAACTTTTATAAAAGGGTCAATGCTGAATTCTTATGTATTAAATAAACTAAACTTGACATAAAATCTTAATAAGATGCAGGGGATATAATGGGAAATTGCTACCATGATACACTTCCATATCAGTTTGAAGTTCTAATAGAATTATTGTTCATCCAAGCTAAGGCTCTCTACACAGAATAGTATCTTTCAATTTTACAGACATTTATCTTTAAAATTTCCATATTGCTTAAGGTCCAAACTGTGTTTCAATGTGGAGATATACAGCATTTTTCCCAGAATATACCGTTAATCAAATAAATTATAAAATTAATTTTATAAGTGTAATGCAATTAAGCTTGTTGCAACACTACATAGATATTGTAGTCAAAAGCATATTAATCAATTTAAAAGTACTTGACACTCCATTTGAAAGAGAATCCATTCCATGCAGTGTATAAGGCCCTTCATAATATGCCCCTCACCCCTCACTAATGTTTTCTGCACATGCCTATCACCTGTGGACTTTATGGAATTACTGTTGCTTAACCAGTCTTATTATGCTTTTTTAGCTTTCCCTCTTGCTATGAAATAACCTTTAGCTTAGACCATGCTTTTTTAGGATTCATTATTTCAATTTGTTACTCAACAGTCAGCTAATTTAATCAAAATGCCTGAAAACCAATTTCTGACAACCACCCTGAGATTTGACGTCTTCAGTGGTCTCCCTGCCCCCCGTACTCTGTGCGGACTTTTTTCTTAGCCTTTACCACATTGTATTGTAAGTTTTTGCATTTTTCTTTTTATGAAACTGTAGTCTGAATTTAGATAATATGCTATCTCTGTATTTCAAGCACAATTAGTACAATGTCTACACTCAGTAGAATTGATTATATTTTAAAAAGGAAGGAAAATATATATATATACATGTATATATGTATATGTATATATATATGTATATATATATATGTATATGTATATATATATAATAAGAAGACGAAAGAGAGAAAGAAAGATGAAAGGAATAGAGTGATGAGATTGAATCATCTAATCTCTATCAAAACCCTCCAGGGGCCCCCGCCTCCATCTCACTAAGAGTAATAATAATTGATTCCATTGGTTTGGAAGACCCATAACACAGCCCATTCAGTTTCTCTCACTTTACTTCTTAAGACTCCCTCCTGCTCTTGACACAAGTCCTGCCTCATTTGCTTGCAGTTCATCAAACTCCATGCAGCTGCTGAGTGGTCTTGCACCTGCCTCACATGCTTTCCCCCCAGTTATTCACACGGTCTGCTACCTCACGTCATTCAAGGTTTTGCTTAAATTTTATCTTTAAACCCCACACCCAACAGAGGCCATCTCCCTCATGTGCTCTGCTTTTATCACTATAAAATATACCATGTTATTATTTTATTTTTTAAATATATTTTTATTGATTTGAGAGAGAGAGAGAGAGAGAGAGAGAGAGGATGAAATAAACCTCAATGATCAACTGCCTCCTGCATGCCCCACACTGGGGATGGAGCCTGCAACCCGGACATGTGCCCTGACCAGGAATCAAACCATGACATCCTGGTTCATAGGTCAATGCTCAACTACTGAGCCATGGTGGCTGGGTTATACTATATATTTTATGCTTCTACCACTGGAGTGTAAACTTCATACAGGTTGGGGTCTCTCTATGACTTTTTCCCTACAGTGTTTCCCCAGTGCCCAGAATGATGTAATTAGTAGCAAAAGGATTGTGGCAAGTGGCTCACATGCAGCACTGGAAGAAATGCTAACTATTTATAAGAGAGAAGCATGACTCAGGCTAGAGCTTGGCAACTACTGCCTGCCACCTGTTTTTGTAAATAATTGAAACAAAGCCACACCTTTTTTAAATATATATTTTATTGGTTTTTTACAGAGAGGAAGGGAGAGGAACAGAGAGCTAGAAACATCGATGAGAGAGAAACATCAATCAGCTGCCTCCTGCACACTCCCTACTGGGGATGTGCCCTCAACTGAGGTACATGCCCTTGACCAGAATAGAACCTGGGACCCTTCAGTCTGCAGGCTGACGCTCTATCTACTGAGCCAAACCGGTTAGGGCAGCCACACACTTTTATTTCTGCATTACTTATGGATGTTTCTGTGCTAGAATGGAAGACTTGATTAGTTGGACAAGAAACTGTTTGACCTAGAAAACCTAAAATATTTGGCCTTTTACAGAAAAGTTTTGTCAATGCCTGGTTTACGACACCCATTAAACTTTGCCTGATGTAAAAGACTTTTTTGGTTGCACCCCAATGGTGTGAACTGAGATCCCATTCCAATGGCAGCTGAATGCAACTTTCGACGTATATGGGGCCATCAACCTCTATTGGATTGATTTTTAAGTCTCTTCACAGTTGGAATTCAGATATCTACTAATGTGTTTGATATATTTGGAGTTACTCACTGAACTGTGAACGTGGAAATGGTTATGGAAGTCACCAATAGGAAAGTCAAGGTCTAAATACTGGAAGAAAACGATGTAAAGAAATATACACCTTGTGACCTACATTCTAAGGGAGAGTTTCTATCAAAACTGGATGGATAGATAGATATACAAGGTAAGGCAAAGTAGGTTTACAGTTGTGAGTATGCAAAACAGAGTTATTTTTGTATTATTTATTATATTCTTTCCATAAGAAAAATGATAGATATAAATGTGGATATAGATATTGATGATACAGGTATAAGTACAGATAGGAATTCACAAGATCCTGCTATGACATTGTTAAAATATATATAAGAAATGTGAAGATAAATCTATTTTTCTGCCACCAGAAGAAAATCGCGATGCCAGGAGACAAGGTTGGCAAATAATTCCTACAACTAGCAGGGAGAAGAGCTGCGCCACGGGTCTCAGGGCACAAGGAACAGAGAAGGACCCAGTGGCTCATCAGCAAGTGGGCTCTGAACACAGCTGGAGAGAGAGGGGCCTGGGCCAGGGGCGCTAGAGGTCAGCAACATGAGGAGCAGGAGGCAGAAACACCAGTGTTGGTGCAGGGATGTCGAGAAATGCTTCCCCTGGGAACCTCCCGAGAGACACTAGACAGGGGAGGGCAGAGCTCTGCACTGCACAGGTGGGCCCTTGCGTGTAGGGAATTGTTCTAGCTGACTTGGGGCCAAACTGGCACTCAACCCGCTTTATTTTTCTTCATATGTATATTGTGCTTTTTAAAAAAATATCTTTTTATTGATTTTAGAGCAAGAGGAAGAGGTGAGAGAAAGAGTGAGAAACATTGATAGGTTGTCTCTAGTATGTACCCCGGTTGGGGACTGAACCCACAACCTGGGCATGTGCCCTGACTGGGAATCCAACTGGAGACCTTTATGGTGCATATTATGATACTCAATTAACTGAGCCACACCATCCAGGACTGTACTTTTGTTTTAATAAATAAATTTATAGCTTTTCAAAAACAAACATAACCTTTAAAATACTTTAAATAGATAAGTAGCTAGTAAGCAAAACTCTCATTCAATATAGGCAGAATTCATATTAGTTGTTAGAGTGAGATGCAGTGATGAAAAAGAGAATGTATGTCAAACAAAGAAGGGATGGGAGGACCGAGATATTTGTGAAGTAAACATCCATGGCATATAGCTATGTAAGATACACTAAATATTTGGAATATACTCAATAAACATAGGTAATTAATTTTAATGAGGTTTGAATTCAGCCACACATCAGTGATACCCATTCTGGCCCCATATTTCCTCTGCTCAGAAAATATAAGTAAATTCCATGGTTATTCATAGAGCTAATTGTCAAGCTACCACTGTGCTGAGCTAATTGCCCCGTGTGTCTCCAGCGAAGCAGGTGTGTTAAGGCTCAGGGCACTTTCCATCTGCGGGGCCCATTGCTTGAACTTAAACTCCCCTTGTATCTGCACCATCAGCATGAGAGCCAGTGCGGCAGATAAACGTGAGGACATGTGAGCAGTACATCCCCAGGACTCAGGTAGTAAGACCTCCCATTGCACTACCGCTCTATTTTAAGTTTCCTGACTTTTGCTATCTCTTTCTCCTTGCTTTTCATTCTATGCTTTGAATTGATAAACTGAGTGATTTAAATGATCTGTGTGATGTGAACATTTTAATTTGGTCTGGGAGGCTTTCTGCATGGTGTTCCCTGGGGTGGCTCACCTGGTATCGAGCTTGGAGGCCACCAGTGCATTTAAACAATGTTCCACACAGTTGTATAACTGATCACCTTCCACATTATATGTTTATTTGTTAAGGTCCAAGGTCCATGAAAGCTCATGGAGGGTATGCCAGAAGTATTTGAAGAATGAGGAATGAAACTTTTCAAGTGCCCTAACCTAGGACCCACTCCTGCTGTGATGCTGGGACTCCTGGTGCAGTATGCAGCTCAACCGTTAGCAGAAATTTCAGGCACCTAAAAGTGAGAGACTCTCATATTCATCTCTGTATTCTAAGTCAAGGAATAATTTGCAGATCATGGAATTCAACTTAGTTTTGATAGTAAAAGAACAGGTTATATATAGCACCAACTACAGAAGGTGGAGTTCTAAGTACTTTACATATAATGGGTTCTTTAACCAAGATAGCAGCCCTGTAACAGAGATACCATAATTTTCTCCTTTTTTATGGACTAGGAAACTAGAGCCCAGATAGGTTATATAACTTTTCCAAGGCCATGGGAGACAGAATTTAAATCTTAAAATCCTGCTTGTCATTTTTAAGGGAGGACTAGAAAGATTAAAGAATTCACCTGAAGTCATATGGTTTTGAAAAGGAATTGATGCTAGAAGATGAACATCCTGACATACATTCAAACTTTCACCCAAATGTCACTGTACCAAGCATTTCCTTACAAGCTTATGGACACAAAAATTATAAAATAATACAATAATAAAAGGGTAATATGCTAATTAGACCGGGTCAACCAGACATCTTCTGGTTGTCCAATCCTCCTTCCAAACAAAGCCATGATGGTGGGGGCCAAGGCAGAGGCAGTTAGGGGTGATCAGGCCATCAGGGGAGGGCAGTTAGGGGTGATCAGACAGGCAAGCAGAGGGGTTAGGGGCAATCAGGCAGGCAGGTGAGCTGTTAGGAGCCAGCATTCCCAGATTGAAGAAGGTGCAGGCTGGGCTGAGGGACACACACCCCCGTGCACAAATTTTTGCACCAGGCCTCTAGTATTATAATAAAGTATTATAATTTTATATAACAAAATAAATATTGTAAAATAAAACGATACAGTATTTTCAATAAATAACTATGTAACTATTATAAAGTAAATATTAATGACATTTTAGAAATATTTTCTTTAACTGGGATAATTTTTTATTTTGTAAGGGATCATATATTTTTAATTTTGGTATCCACATGCTCATTACTACGCTGAATATAGAAATATATCCTTTGATAACATTTGCATGATGTGACTTTTTATATCTTTTACTTACTTTCAACCAATCTACTTGTTATATTTAAAATGAGTTTCTCTTCAGCAACCTATATTGTGGTAAATGTTTTATAATCCATTTTTCTAATCTTCATATTATACTTTGTGTATTTAGATTATTTGTATTTAATGCAATTATTATTATGTCAGGGTGTAAGTTTGCCATTTTATTTGTTGTTTCTGTTTGCTCTGTTTTTTGTTGGTTTTCTGTTTCCTATCTTCTTTCCCAGGTGTGACCAAAATAGTTTTATAATTCCATTTTAATTTATTAATATAAGTTTTTGGTCATTTTTTTGGACAGAATATTTAGTGGTACATTTAGCACATATAATATATACATGATTCACCACAATCTACTTCTGTCTGCATTTAAAAGTTTGAAAGAATTACAGAGTTCTTTCCTCTTATCCAATCATTTGCTCCCCTTCCTCATTTATAGTGCAATTGTGTTAAATACTTCTCCTATAATAATTTAGAACCACATCAGAAGTTGTTATACTCCTGTGGTATCCTGGAAAAACTCAGAAGTAGGAAAATTGATGATCTTTACTTATATATTTTTCCTTACTGTGTTCTTTTTTCTTCTCCGATGTTCCAAAGTTTCATGTTTATCATTTACTTTCTGGTTAGAGAGTGTCTTTAGCCATTTTTTAATAGTTCTGAGATAAATAACTTTCCTTATTTGCTTAGTCTTTATTCACCTGGTCCCGCTCCTCCCATCTTGTAGAATATTTTCACTGGATCTTGGATTCTGGATGAGCCTTCTTATTGGCAGGTAGGGAGAGAAGTACAGATTCCATCCTCAGCCTCATTGGCACAGAGCTAGGGAGCTCTTTGCTATTGCTGGGCAAGGATGGGAGCTCCAGCTCCTCATCGGGTGTTCACTGCCACCACTCTGGATGGGTGGCATAGAATTGCCTCATTAATAATCTTCACTGACACCCAGGAGCAGGGGAGGCTACTTGTTACTTGCTGGTGGGAGTTATACTCCTGGCTTCCTACTTTTCCGCTTTATTTGGTCAGTGTTCACCTTATTAGCCTGGCAACGGTGGAAGTGTAAGCTCTCTAGTCAGCATGCCTGACCTGGGCAGGGGTAGAACTTGGTGTGCTCTGTGATGTTTGGTTGAGGTAGAGTTGCTGTCAATATCTGCATGTCTTGCAAGACTGTAACTCTCCTGGTCTTCTCTAGAGACAGCAGGATTTTGGTGGAATTTTATTGTCTGCACCCACTGACATTTTGGGGTTATCAGATTCTTTAGCTCTAAATCTGGGATACATGGAGCAAAAAGAAAACCCAAGAATCTCACCACTGTGCCATTTCCTGATTCCCTGCATGGTAGGTCATACATTCTGCATCTTTAGGAGTCTTATGTTGTTATTTGTTGTTTGTGTTTTTTTTTTTATTTAATATAATATCCTGGGGTTTTAGTTGCTCTCAACAGGAAATATAGAGAAATTATGTCTATGCATTTTCCTGGGAGAAGAAATTCCTGGCTACTCATTTAAATGTCTCTTCACATAACTATATGTTTTCAATACTTTCTATAGAAACAACATAAAGCTAGTTTGTATTTTTTCTCTAACAATTGATTTAATTTTTTTAAATGATCCAATAGTTTATTAATGTTTCCTGAAGCTCCACCACCCATTTTTGGCCATGGCACATTTGATTTAGCTCCACAGTTTCTCGCTCAGACACACCTCTTGCTGAGAGACATGTCCTCAGTGCAACCCGGGGCTTTGCTTGAACTTGGTTGGCGCCAGGGGACCTCTGGCACAGCAGTGGGTCAGCAGCGTCAGCTAAGCCCCATTTTCCCAGCACACCGACCCTTACCAATGGGTGGTCACAGTACTCCATGGGGTTCTCCTTTTGGTTCCATTCATCTATGTGTCTGATTTTGTACCAGTACCAGGCTGTTTTGTGAATAGTGGTTTTGTAATATAACTTTATATCTAATATTGTGGTCCCTCCAAATTTGCTCTTCTTTCTCAGGATTGCTACTGCTTTTCAGGGCATTTTTTTTTTTTATTCCCTATAAGTTTTTGGAGAGTTTGTTCTAGGTCAGTGAAATATGCCGTTGGTATTTTAGCGGGGATTGCATTGAATCTATAGGTTGCTTTGGGTAATGTGGACATTTTTATCTTGTTGATTCTACCAATCCATGAATATGATATATTCTTCCACTTGCTTATATCTTCCTCTATCTCTTTTTTCAACATCCTGTAGTTTTCCAAGTCCAGGTCTTTTACCTGCTTAGTTAAGTTTATTCCTAGGTATCTTAATTTTTTTGTTGCAGTGGTAAATGGGATTGATTTTTTAGTTACTCTTTCTGTGAGTTCATTATTTCTGGGCTTTAATTTTGTATCCTGATACGTTGCCAAATTCATTTATTAAATCTAATAGTTTTTTGATGGAGTCTTTAGGGTTTTCTATGTAAAATATCATGTTTTCTGCGAACAATGAGAATTTTACTTCCTCCTTTCCAATGTGGATGCCTTTTATTTATTCTTTTTGTCTGATCGCTATGACTAGTATTTCCAGTACTATGTCGAACAGGAGTGGTGAAACTGTGCATCCCTGTCTTGTTCCTATTCTTGGGGAGTGGTTTTAGTTTTTGCTCATTGAGAATGATGTTGGCTGTAGGTTTGTCATAAAAGGTCTTTATTAGGTTGAGCTATGATCCCTCTATTCCAACTTCGCTGAGAGTTTTTATCAAAAAAGTGTGTCGGATTTTATCAAATGCTTATTCTGCATCAATTGATATGATCATGTAATTTTTGTCTTTCCATTTGTTTATGTGATGTGCCACATTTATTGATTTGTGGATGTTGTACCAGCCTTGCATCCCTGAAATAAATACCACTTGGTCATGGTATATAATCTCTTTGATGTACTGCTGGATTCTACTTGCTAGAATTTTGTTGAGGATTTTGGCATCTATATTCATCAGGGATATTGGCCTGTAATTCTCTTTATTTGTAGTGTCTTTATCTGGTTTTGGGATTAGGGTAATGCTGGCTTCATAGAAAGAATTTATTAAATCTACTAGTTTTTTTTTTCTTGGTCACTAGAGGTTTATTACTTTTGTTTATCCTTTTAAAGAACCAGCTCTTGGTTTTATTAATATTTTTTATTGTTTTACTTGGTCTTTATGTAATTTATTTCTGCTCTGATCTTTATTATTTTCTTCCTTCTACTTACTCTGGGGTTCTCCTGTTGCTCTCTTTCTAATTATTTAAGTTGTAGGGTTAGATAAAATATTACCAGTTTATTTTTGTTTTTTGGAGCTAGGCCTGTAGTGTTATGAACTTCTCCCCCAGGATTGATTTCACTGTGTCCCATATATTTTGGATTGTTGTGTTGTCATTGTCATTTGTTTCCAGGATTTTTTTTCTTCTGTGATCTCTTTGGTAACCCATTCATTATTAAGTAGCATGCTATTTAGCCTTCATGTGTTTAATTGTTTTCATTGTATTTAACTTCTATTTTTATGCCATTGTGATCTGAGAAGATGCTTAATATGATTTTAATCTTCTTAAATTTGTAGACACTTAGCATGTGTCAAAATATGAGGTCTATCTTTAAAAATGTTCTACATGCACTTGACAAGAATGTATGCTCCATAGCTTTGGGGTGAATGTTCTGGAGATGTCAATTGGTTTGATGTCATCTAGTGAATCATTTAAGACTGCTGATTCCTTGTTGATTTTTTTGACTAGTCGATTTATACAGTGATGTCAATGGGGTGTTAAAGTCCCCTACTATGATTGTATTGTTGTCGGTCTCTCCCTTGTTATTTTTGAGAAGATTTTTTATGTATGTGGGTGCTCCTGTTTTGAGTGCATGTATGTTTACCAGAGTTATATCCTCCTGTTGTATCTACCCCTTTATCATTATGAAGTGGCCTTCCTTATCTCTTATTATAGCCTTCACTTTGAGGTCTACTTTGTAAAATATAAGTATTGCTACCCAGGCTTTTTTTCATTTCCATTTGCCTGAATTTTTTTCTATCCCTTAACTTTCATTCTGTGTGAATCCCTTGTTCTGAGGTGGGTCTCTTGTAAGCAGCATATATATGAGCCTTGTTTTCTTATCCATTCAATCACCTGATGTCTTTTGATTAGAGCATTAAATTTATTTGTGTTTAAGGTTATTATTAATAGGTACTTCTTTGTTGCCATTTTTATTCTTTATGTCTGTGTTTCTCCCTCTCTTTCTATGCCTTCTTCTTAAGCCAGTCCTATTGGGATTTCTTGCATTGCTGGTTTGGTGGTAATAAACTCCCTTAGCCTGTTTTTGTTTGCAAAGCTCCTGACTTCACCTTTAATTTTGAATGAAAGCCTTGCTGAATAGAGTATTTTGAGGTTCAGTACCTTGCTTTTTATTACTATGTATACTTCATTCTATTCCCTTCTGGCCTGATATGCTTCTGTTTAGAAGTCATTTGATAGCGTAATGGGAGATCCCTTGTAAGTAACTTTTTGTCTCTCTACTGCAGCCCTTAAGATTTTTTCTTTGTCATTGATGTTCATAATTTTAATTA
This sequence comes from Myotis yumanensis, assembly GCF_028538775.1. Taxonomy (NCBI): domain Eukaryota; kingdom Metazoa; phylum Chordata; class Mammalia; order Chiroptera; family Vespertilionidae; genus Myotis; species Myotis yumanensis. The sequence continues at coordinate 90,681,617 of NW_027223759.1, forward strand.
TAATGTGTCTTGGTGTAGGTCTTTTTGGGTTTATCTTGTTTGGGACACTCTGTGCTTGTGTGACATTTTTCTTCCCCAAGTCAGGGAAGTTTTCTTTCATTATTTCTTTAAACAGTTTTCTATTCCTTGCTCAGCTTCTTCTTCTTCTGGCACCCCTATTATGGGGATGTTGCTTCATTTCTTTTTGTCCTAAAGTTGCTTTAAACTCCCCTCCTGCTTTGTAATTTTTTTCCCATTTGCTGTTCAGATTGGGTGTGGGTTTTTTTAAATCTGTTTTTCTAAATTTTGTTGTGTTCTTTATTTCACCTATGTCATTCTTCATTTCCTCTGGATTCTTATACATGTTGAATTTCTTTTTTTTAAATATATTTTATTGAGTTTTTACAGAGAGGAAAGGAGAGAGATAGAGAGTTAGAAACATCGATGAGAGAGAAACATCGATCAGCTGCCTCCTGCACACTCCCTATTGGGTATGTGCCTGCAACCAAGGTACATGCCCTTGACCGGAATTGAACCTGGGACCCTTGAGTTCACAGGTCGACGCTCTATCCACTGAGCCAAACCAATTAGGGCCATGGTGAATTTCTTATTCAGATGTTTGAGCACCCTTTTAACCTCTACTCTGAATTATTTTTCTAACTAATCACTTGCCTCCATTTCATTTAGTTCCTAGTATGGTGTTTCCTCCTTTACTTTCCTTTGGGGATTGTTTTTCTGTCTCCCGGTTTTTTACTGTTTCTATGTAATGTGAGTTGCTGTCTTTTTCTGGCCCTGGGCAACCTGACCAAGGTGTAAGAGGTTGAAGTCACTAGTGGTCCAATGGTATGGGACTCCTTAGACCAGAAGCTGGGTTTGCTTTGAGTCTCATGCTTTTATTGTATCTGCTCTTAGATGTACCTTTTTCCCAATGACTCTAGTCCAGCCATGGGCAAACTACGGCCCACAGGCCAGATCTGGCCCATTTGAAATGAATAAAACTAAAAAAAAAAAAAAGACCTTACCCTTTTTTCTAATGATGATTACTTTGAATTTATATTAGTTCACACAAACACTCCATCCATGCTTTTGTTCCTGCCCTCCCGTCCAGTTTAAGAACCCATTGTAGCCCTCGAGTTAAAAAGTTTGCCCACCCCTGCTCTAGTCTCTTAGTTGTCTGCTGCAGATGCTCAGGTTTTGCAGGGCCACAGCAACTCCCTGTGAGGTTCTGGAGCCCTCTGGCCTACAATTCACTTTGTGGTTCCAGTGCCCATGGCAGTGTGACATCCTAAGACCATCCAGCATGCACTCAAAGTATAGTCCTGTGGCCTGGGTGGGGCTCAGTCCTGGGTGCCTGTGTCATGCACTAGTAGCATGGCCCCGGTGGGGCCAGGAGAAGTGTGGGGTCCCTCTGTCGTACACTCACAATGCAGGCTCCTGAAGCACAGGGTCCTGGTGTTCAGGTTCCTGGAGCCCAGCAGGGAGGACAGTGAGGCCTCTGTGCTGTTCACTCACTGCAGACATCTGGGAGCTTGCAGCGAGTTATGGCTGGTGATCAGCTCACTGCTTGAGTTCAGGGTACTGTCCAAGGCCAGTCTGGGTATTGGTATGGCTGCACTCTACTGCTCCTACTCTCAAGATGGCGTGGTATCCGCACCAGAGCTGAGCCCTGCCTGAGAGTGCCTGTGGCAGTTGCAAGGGCTCCCTGTCCAGGAGAGCCTGATACACTAGTCCCTGAGACTCCTGAGAGAACTAACTGACCCTCACTAACCACACACACCCCACACATGTCCATACACTCCTCTCTCACTCTTTTGCTCACTCACACTCGCTTCTTCACTGCCACCCTGCTGGGATATCCCTCACTTAAGGTTTTTGAGCTTTAAGATTAAATCCAAAGGCATAGTAAATACAGTTGAACATTTGAATCAGGATGTCATTAATTTACTTTTTCACAATTCCATTTAGGTTGAGGTGAAATTACTTTATTAAATATTTTAAAGAAAGAATGTGGTTTAACAAACTTTAGAGTAAATACTATTGTAAAAAGCTCAATTCATTAAAAAATATATATCTAAATACTTTAAGCATTATTTATAGATGAATGTAGCAAGTTACATAATAAAATATTTTATAATTCTAATTGTAATTTTTTATTTTGCTTTTACTGTGCCAAGATAGCTAAATCTTTAACAAGGAATGTGTGAGAAGCATAATGACTATTAGAAGATGCATTTTAATCCTAAGCTCCTCACTCCCACCCCTATTTCCTCTTCCAGCTGACCTACCCACCTTCTGTGCCACCCCATTGCTAAATGGGGCCCCAAACAACATAATTACCAACATTCCTAACACATTGTGCTAGTTGTCTAACATATTTATTTTATTTCATATTACTTTTTAATCAACAACAGAAACACCAAAATTAATTAAAAAATCAGAGATTGTCTGAAAAAAATCAATGGAGCAAATCAATTACTAAAAAATAGTTCTGCGTTTTGGTAATCACATTTATTATAAGGATTGGAGAAAAATAAAAATGCCATTTAGCTTAAGAATTTTGAGTTATATTCAAATCAACTTATCTCAGGAGTAGAAAAATCCTTGGTCATTTGTTACTGTCAAAATTTACACAGGTTTCTTTTTCCAATACCTTGTACATTTCAAGAGACAATCATACAAGGTCTCTTATTTTCCATACATTATAAATTATTTCTTTCAGCCAAATCTCAGTGGAGAGGTAAGTAGTATAACACCATCTCCCCAGAAAAAAGTATCAGAATGTTCTGTTTTGTTGATTTATATATCTCTTCATATGTTTCTCCATCAATTTCTATAATAATCACTCCCAGGTCTCCCAATATCATATTTAAATGTTGGTCATCAGTATGCAATCTACCTCAAGTTCTCTGTGGTCTCATTTTCTCCTGGGGCCTGTCCTCCCGACCCTGCTGAGCCTGAGGAGGCCAGGAAGCTCCAGTGTTGGTGGTGGGTTGCTGGCCCATACCACCCACCACTTTCATAACCTCGTTTTATATTCTTAAGTTTCTCCGAGACCCTCACTTTTATCATCTTCAAATTGCAAAAGAGGATTCATGCTTAGAAAGGTTAATTTGAACTCACAGAGCTGCTAAGTAACAGAGCTAAGAGTCCAACTAAGATCCTAACTTCATAATGTGTGCTCTAGAGAGGGGCTCTCATCCCAACGTCCTGATCTCAACGTCCTGGGTCTGTCCCCAACTTCCTTCCAGTTGCTGTCCCCATATTATTGTTATTTGGTTTCTCCTTTGTGAATCCTACCTCCTTACAGCATGCGCCACTCCCACATTCCACCCAGGGACTCGGAGGAAGGATCTGATGGGTGAGAACAAAGCACATGGAGTTGAGACCCTTCGCTAAGAAGACACCTCCTTCTCAGAGTGGTTTCCTGTATATTCTGCTTTTCCGGAATTCATGCTAACTGACAATTTCTCTTAAACTGGTCACATCATTGCAAAAACATTCAAGATTGGAATCAGCCTGGTGTTTGGAAGACATGAAACAGTCCTGCATTTCCTTAAAAGCACTTCAGAACTCAAGCATCTCACACAGACTGAACTCTCATTTCATGAAGTACTTGGCAAAAAAAGTGAAGTTGTCTAGTACTACAGGCACGAGTGGCAGCGGAGGTGTGAGCCCTGGCTCCAGATTCAAAGCATTTCCCTTTTTCTTCTGAGTGAAAGACTTTCCTTCCAGATGGTGGAAGTGGAGTTACTCTGAAGCCTCTGAAAGCCCGTTCACCAAGATTTCCCATACAGCTCTGAAAGGAGATGTTTACTGGCAGATTTCTGGATTTCATAAGCAATAACTTACGATTCTTACGTAACTTTTCAGAGGGAAAGGGAGCAGGGAGAGAAGGTTTGCCCACCTGAGCAATGGCAGGCTTGGGATGGAGATACAAAGCTGGGACTGTCAACTTACATGCTCTTAACGGCTTGTGTTGGCTCAGAGCCCAGGACACTGAGGCCATTTCCCGCTGGAACCGCTTCCTGGGTGGCGCTGTGCGGAAGGAGCGCACAGAAAGCCGGGCTCTGGGCTCTTCTTGCTTCAGGCATCTCAGTTTGCCGGGCTGCTCTGGGAGGGCTGGACTCTGAAGTTTTTTCTTTGGAATATGGATCTGAAGATATAGGCATAAGCTGATGACATTCATATAATAAAAATTTTATTTTAGCCAGAACCAGTTTGGCTCAGTGGATAGAACATCAGCCTGAAGACTCAAGGGTCCTGGGTTCGATTCCGGTCAGGGGTATGTACCTTGGTTGCTGGCACATCCCCAGTGGGGGGCGTGAAGGAGGCAGCTGATTGATGTTTCTCTCTCATCAATGTTTCTGGCTCTCTATCCCTCTCCTTTCCTCTCTGTAAAAAATCAATAAAATATATTTAAAAAATTTATTTTAGATAATTCCTTTTTTCACACTATCAAAAAAGTTTACCAGGCTTCAGATCATCTTATGAGCATAGTGTTTTAGGTGGGGTTGGATGGTGAAAACTTTCTTTTTTATCTATGTTAACTGTTGCACATATATTTTTATTAGTTACCTAATTTATTATTTCTATAAAATTATATTCCATTTTACACATGTTCAATATTAATCCTAGCTAATAAAAGAGTAATATGAAAATTAATTGTCACACCCTCTTTCCCTCACTCTGTCAATCCGTCACAAAGATGGTGGCGGCCACAGAGCTGGAGTGAGCAGGAGGCTTAGGTTGCCCCTGGCAATGGAGTAAGCCAAGCTTCCCACCCTCCCTGGCCAGCCCTGAGCTCTGCTCAAGGCTACAAAGTTTCAATTATAGAAGATAAATAAATCCCAGATACTTGCTTCCAGCCCAAGGCCGTGGCTAACCTGAAAATGGCCATCAGCCCCTCACCCAGGCTGGCCAAACCCCCATGGGGTGAGGGTCCCTGCTGGGGGGCTTGACCAGCCTGCAAAGAGCCATCAGCCCCTCACCCAGGCTGGCCAGGCACCCCAGTGGGGACACCCACCCTAATCTGGGACACACTTCATAGCAAACCAGCCAGTCCCCACCGGTGCACCAGGCCTCTATCCTATATAATAAAAGGGTAATATGCTAATTGACCCTAACAGCAGAACGACTGGGAATGACTGGTCACTATGACACACACTGACTACCAGGGGGCAGACGCTAAATGCAGGAGATGCCCCCTGGTGGTCAGTGTGCTCCCACAGGGGGAGCTCTGCTCAGCCACAAGCCAGGCTGAAGGCTGCCAGCACAGTGGTGATGTCAGGAGCCTCTCCCACCTCCTCAGCAGTGCTAAGGATGTCTGACTGCAGCTTAGCCTGCTCCCCACTGGCAAGTGGACATCTGCCAAGGGCTCCCGGGTTGCCAGAGGGATGACTGACTGCCAGCTTAGGCCTGATCCCCCTGGGAATGGGTCTAGTCTAGCAGGTGAACATCCCCTGAGGGGTTCCAGAATGCGAGAGGGCACAGGCCGAGCTGAGGGAACCCCTCCCCCAGGTGCACAAATTTTTGTGCACCAGCCCTCTAGTCCTATCTAATAAAAGAGAAACATGCAAATTGACCATAACCCTGACACCCTTCCCATTGGCTAATCAGCATACCTTATGCAAATTAACTGCCAACCAAGATGCCAGCCGGCAGCCAGGCACTGACGCGAACAGGAGGCTTGCTTGCTCCAGTGATGGAGGAAGCCAAGGTTCCCCGCCAGCCGCTGCCCGCCTCTGAGCTTCCACTCTAAAAAACAATGTTGCAAGTGTAGAAGCTAAACATACTCCAGAAACCTGCTTTCAGCCAGCAGGGCTTCAGCCAGCAGGACCGCAACAGTGTTTCAATTATAGAACCCAAAAAAACCCAGTACCTGCTTTCAGCAGCCGAGGTCTCAGAGCTGGAGCCGAGCCTCAGAGCTAAAGCCGGCTCTCAGCTCCAGTGACAGCCATAGAAGGTAAATAAATCCCAGAATAAAAGAAAAAAGAAAAAAAGGAGAGGTTGGGAGCTTCAGTCACCAGCCAGCCTGAAAACGGCCCTCAGCCCCTCATCCAGGCTGGCCAGGCACCCCAGTGGGGACCCCCACCCTGAAGGGGGTGTGACCAGTTGCAAACAGCCATCAGCCCCTCACCCAGAATGGCCAGGCACCCCAGTGGGGACCCCCACCCTGAAGCAACAATATGGTGGCTAATTTGCATACTGAAGGCGGGCGGCAGTGGGCAAGGCTGTCCGTGGTCCCGGGACCCGGATCTGTGACCCTGCCTGGCTAGGGGCAGTGCTTGAGGCTGTCCGAGGTCTGGGACCCAGATCCGTGACCTGGCGGGCAGGGCGGCAGTGCTTGAGGCTGTCCGCAGTTCCGGGACCCGGATCCGTGACCTGGCAGGTGGGGGACAGCGCGGGAGGCTGTCCGTGGTCCCAGGACCCGGATCTGTGACCCTGCTGGGCGGGGGGCTGCACAGAAGGCTGTCAGCTTTCCCGTGACCCTGATCTGTGTCCCTGCCAGGCGGGGGGCAGCGATTGAGGCTGTCCGCAGTCCCGGGACCCAGATTTGTGACCCTGCCGGGCAGGGGGCAGTGCTTGAGGCTATCGGAGGTCCCGAGACCTGGATCCGTGACCCTTCCCATCAGGGCGGCAGCTTGCTCAGGGGTGGATCAGCTGGGGTTGGGCAGGGAGGACGCCTGGCTTCCACCCAGCCCCAGTCACTCTGGGCAGGTGAGCAGCGCAGAGAGCCTCTGGACAGTGAGGCAGGCCGGCGAAGGGCAGCCTGTACTCCCCATATGGCAGTGGTGACAGCCGTGAGAGCGCCAAGCAGAGCCTGCAGGCTGAGCTGAAGTAGCACCTGCAGGCCATCAGCACCCAGGAGTGGCTGCGCAAGATCCGCCTCCTGGCTCAGAAGGTGCAGGATCGCAGGGACAGCCACCGTGGCAGGCCAGACTGACGTCCTCCTGGCCGCATCACGGGGGTTTGCGGATCTGCAAAGCCAGAGGCCTCTGGTGTGCACATCCCCCCCTGGCAGGCGAACATCCCCCAGCACACTGTTACCCTCCCACGCCTGCAACAGTTGCAAACCAAGGCGTGTACAAGTTCCCCCCGCCTCTCCACTGCACTTCCATCAACCCGGCATGCCTAACATCCCCACAGGATGTGCGCACATCCTCTCTGATGCGCTCACGTCCTTTGGAGAGTGTCTGGGAGTTCTGGGTGCTGAGGGTGGGCGCCTGTGAGATGACAGTGAGAGGGCGGAGTGGTCATGCCCTGTTCCCATGGAGGCCAGTGCAGCTACGAGATCACCTCTGGGGGGTTAATGCAGGTGCTGAGGCAGGAGCAGGTGCAGACAGACACACCTGGTGGGCACGGGCAGCCCTCTCTGAGGTGCCTTCAGTCAGCATTCAAGATCAAGAGCCCAGAGGCAGAGAGGAATTCCATCCTCTCAGTGAAACAGTGGGATAGTCGGGGCTACTGTAGAGGAGGAATGTGCACTTTGGGTGCCAGCACCCATGAGCGAAGGCTGCCCTGACTGAGCCTCGCTTTCTTGGGGCCTAGCTCACTCCTGCCAGGCAGCAGGTGACAGGAAGTGCTTTTCCAAATTAATGAGAAAAAACGTTGATTCTCCTGCTGCCCACGAAGGTGGAAAGTGAAGTGGGGAGACCTGTGGGGAGTTCCAAATCTGCTGTTGGTTTCTTTCACTGCTCACTAGAGATATACAGGGTGCCCCCCCAAAATGTATACACACTTTGAATACCTACTAATTCCAATGGTTTTAAGCATAAGAAAGAAACAACAATGGAGCTGTTATCTGTTAAAAGTGTGGGCACAAATAGGTAGTTGGACATTCCCTGAGGGGTCTCAGATTGGAGAGGGTGCAGGCCAGACTGAGGGGCCCCTTCTCCCTTCCCCACCCCAGTGCACGAATTTTGTGCACTGGGCTACTAGTTAATTATAATAGAATATAACAAAATATTGTTTTACACTTTATTTAAATTTTCCATATTTTTATTATTTCTTATGTTTTTAATTTATGCACTTAAGTCTACATCTTTATTTTTTCTTTCATGCCTTCCTTGAGCTCTTGAATACCTGTTCTGAGATTTTCCTTGAAAAAAGCTAGTTGTTTCCTACATTTTCCTATTTCATTAAAAGTTATTGACTTATTAACAATGGTTTTATAGTGGATATTAAATATTTTCCATGGATATCTCTTAGATGCATTGGACACCACAATTTCTGTTCCTCACCCCCCTGTTTTGGTTAAATAGTTACTTAAAGGAAAAGAGTGCAATTAGTGCCTTTATTCCATCATTTTGAACAGTGAATCTGGTATTGAAAGATGCATGCTGTAGGGTGCTAATAGTTTCTTCTCACTCACTTCCAGAAGTATAAATACTTTGAGAACTGAAACAGTTTACCCCCACACTCAGCCTGAGCACTGAAAATGTTATCCGCACCTCATTGTTTATGGTGATATTTCCCTGACCTCATTAGCAAGACTTTATGACTCCTGTCCAGGTAAAGGGCTTAATTGTTCATTACAGGAACTTCCCAAAAGATCCACCAGCTCTTCCTTGTGTCCTATGATTCTGTCTCCCTCATCTCAAAATCCTTCCCTTGAGACTTGCACCTGTGCTGGGTAATTGAAACATGGTCTTTACCAAATCAGAGCCAAGACCCTCCCCGACAGCCACACCCTCCCACCTTCACTGCTAAAGCTTTGAAGGTGGGGAGGATGTTATGCATGGCTGAGGTAAGCAATGCTCTCAGTTTGGCCTAATCGGTAGGCTGTGCGGAGGATTTTGAAAACTCCATCGCCTATTTCCCTGCCAGAACGTCTTGCTTTGCCTGGCCCTGGGATTACGTCATCTATAGCACATTATAACCAATGTTCATAATGTATAGCACATTTCTTCTAAATGAGCTTGATGAAATGTGAACATCTTTACTGGAAAGTTGTTTAGGAGATTCCAGATTTTGATACATTTCTAATAGCAATGCATCCTACACAATTCCTCACCTGTACTCTGCAAAACTGTCAAGGTCATTAAAAATAAGGACGGTCTGAGAACCTGCCACAGCCAAGAGGGACCTGAAGAGAAATGCCAACTAAATGTCAAGTGGTCTCCTGGATGGGATCCTGGCACAGGTAAAAACTAAGGAAAATGGAATAATCTGCATACACTATAAAACTTACTTCTATTAATTTATCAATATTGGTCCATCGATTACAACACATGCATCATACCAATGTCCAATGTTAACAATGAGGGAATTGGGTGTGATTTATGTGGAAAATGTCTGCAGTATATATTTTCAATTATTCTGTAATTCTAAAAGTGTTCTAAAAAGTCAAATCTATTGAAAGTAAAAGAGAAAAAAAAACACAAAATACTCTTGACCAGCTTCTTATTAGTGCTGATATCTTTTCTCTGAAAATAAACATTATGGTGTTTATGTTAATAGTTTCCTTCTCTTCCTCTCTCCTGATAGTAAAATTAATTCCCAAAACAACAAACAGGAGCCTTACACGTCCACACCAGTGCCGTGAACGCTGTGGGGTCGCCTTCCTCCCCCGCCCCCGTCTCCGTGGGGTCTGTCCTGTAGTAAACTTTGCTTCAGGTTTTGTGTCCTTCACAGGATCTTTGTTGCTCCCTGTTGACTCTCTTCTCTCTGTATTTAAATAGCTATAATTTATATTCAACAAGCAGGGAAAATTCTCAGCAACAGAAAAGCTGTGCTTTTACTTGGAAGATGGGCGGGCAGGAAGTGACAATTTTAAGTACGTGGGTTTTGAGGTTGAACAATTGTTATTACTGTGCAACACAATTAACACCCTAGAACCTCAGTTTCCTCTTCCTATAAAAATAATAATGATAGTTTAAGAATTATAGTGCTAATTAATCTAATGAATTAATAGCTGTTCTGGATGATCAACCCCAACAGTGAGATGCATAGCAAATTGGCCAATTGAAAAAAAATAATCATATATTAAATGTGAAAGTATATTGATGGTCATTGCAAATGAATGGATAAAAATGACGATCCTTGTGCTCAATTAATAATTGGTTGAGAAAGGTTGTTAAACATTGTTCCTAGTCAATAACTTAAGAATATATTAGCATAAAGGAACAGATGCTCTGTGTCTATAGAATAAAAGATAAATCAATCCAAATTTTGAGGTTTAAGATTCTCAGAAGATGACACCAAAACTGAGCAACATTATAAAGTTTCATTAAAGATAAATAGGAAAAGATGAGGTAGAGAACACTTATCTAGTTCATCACTGTTAGAGCATGAATTGCAAATAGGCTAGTGGCAGAGGTGACATTTGGGAAGAAAGCAGGTGATGGAAGGCCTGGTAATTTATGCTTAAGTGTTTGACCTTATCTTGTATACACCACAGAGAGTTAATAAAGGATTTGAAGAAAAGAAAAAAATGAGAGGAAATATTTTTTGTGAAACTAAATTCAGAGAAGTAATAATGAAAAGAAACTTATAAAATATTTTGTATGTGACGTTGAAATAAAATGAGTACTTTTTTCTAAATAAATGAGTTATTGTGGGGATTAACAGATAGGGAAACTATTTAATCTAGTATTTAATAATGGATGCTTTTTGAAGAATAATTATGTCTTTGCCATTAAAAAATTGAAGTTGAGCCCTGATCAGTTTGGCTCGGTGGATAGAGCGTCGGCCTGCGGACTGAAGGGTTCCGGGTTTGGTTCCGGTCAAGGGCATGTACTGTGGTTGCGGGCACATCCCCAGTGGGTGGTGTGCAGGAGGCAGCTGATCGATGTTTCTCTCTCATCGATGTTTCTAACTCTCTATCCCTCTCCCTTTCTCTCTGTAAAAAATCAATAAAAAATATTTTTAAAAAATTGAAGTTGAATGAAATAGAACAAAATCTCAGGCTAAGCATTCTGGTTTTACTAACAATGGAAAATATTTATTGAATAGTATCCCTTTCACAATATTAATAAGTACAGTGTCCTGACTTTCTCCAGGTGGGCTCCATGTGACAACTTGCCCGATAGATAGAAATCCAGAGTAATATTTTCCTTTTGTCTTTATTTTTAAAGTTATTTTTTAAATTACAGTTTATTTCAATATTATTTTGTATTAATTTCAGGTGTGTACCAATTAGAGTTAGACAATAATATACTTTACGAAGTGTTTCTTCTGATTCTTCAGTACCCACCTAGCACCATGCATAGTTAGTAAATATTATTGACTATATTTCCTATGCTGTATTTACATCGACTATTTTGTAACTACCAATCTGTACTTCTCAATTCCTTCAACATTTTTGCCCATTCTGCAACCCCCCTACTCTCTGGCAACCATCAGTCTGTGTTTTATATCTTTGAGTCTGTTTCCGGTTTTTTTGTTCTTTCATATTGTCCATTAGATTCCATACACAAATGAAATCATGGTATATGTCTTTCTCTGACTGATGTATTTCACTTAATATAATACCTCCCCTCTGGGTCCATCCTTATTGTCACAAAAGCTTAGATTCGTTCTTTTTTATGACCGAGTAATATTACATTGTATATATAGGGTGCTCCCAAAAATGTATACACACTTGGAATAATTATAAAAGCCATATTTATTAAAATACATTTAATTTTCAAAGTGTAATAGAGATCAGCGGTTAAAGTGCATATACATTTTACCACTGCTTATTTATCTACTAGCCTATGATGGACACTAGGGTGGCTTCCAACACTTGGATATTGTAAATAATAAAGAAGCATATATTCTTTCTAAATAGTGTTTTGGATTTATTTAGATAAACACACAGAAGTGAAGTTGCTGGGTCATAAGGAAGTTCCATTTTCAATTTCTTGAGGACCTTCCATACTATTTCCCGTAGTGGCGGCACCACTCTGCGTTCCCACAAACAGTGCAGAGAGGTCCCCTTTTCTCCACATCCTCTCTAACACCGTTTTTGATTTACTGGTGGTCGTCATTCTGACAGCTATGAGATGATATCTCATTGTGGTTTTAACTTGCATCTCTGATGATTAGTGACACTGAGCACGTTTCATATGTCTATTGGCCTCTATATGTGCTCTTTGGAGAAGTGCCTATTCAGGTCCTTTGCTCATTTTTAAATTGGATTCTTTTGTTTTGGGTGTTGAGTTGTATAAGTTATTTATAAACTTTGTATATTAACCTCTTATTAGATGTATTATTGACAATTATGTTCTCCCATTCAGTGTGTTGCCTTTTCACTTTGTTGTAGGTTTCCTTTGCCATGCAAAACTTTTTAGTTTGATGCAGTCCTATTTGTTCATTTTTTTTCTCTTTTTTTCCCCCTTGCCTATGAGTTATATCAGAAAAAAATTGAGCTCAGTGAAATTTCTTAGATTTTACTGCCCATGTTTTCTTCTATGACTTATGGTTTTTGAGTTTACATTTAAATGTTTAACCCATTATGACTTTATTCTTGTATACTAGAGGCCTGGTGCATGAAATTCATGCATGGGAAGGGTCCCTAGGCCTCGCAGGTGATCAGGGCCGATCTGTGAAGTGACTGGAGGGGTGATTGGGGGGCCCCTGCTAGCACTCACCTTGGCCAGCCTGGCACCACCCACTCACCAGCCCCACCCCTTGCTGCTGGTCGCCTCCCTCTGTGGGATGACTGGCAAGGCAATCAGGGGGCCCCCACTGGCACCCACCTTGGCTGGCCTGCGGGCTGGGGGCAGCTCCTGTGTTGAGCGTCTGCCCCCTGGTGGTCAGTGCACATCATGGCGAATGGTCGTTCCACTGGTCACTCGGCTGTTAGGTTAATTTGCATATTTATTATATAGGACCGTGTAAGAAGGTGGTGTAGTTTCGTGTTTTTTTTTTGTATGTTTCTGCCCAACACCATTTATTGAATATATTGTCTTTGCTCCATTGTATGTTCTTGCCTCCTTTATCAAATATTAACTGAGCATATAGATGTAGGTTTATTTAGGGGTTTTCTATTCTGTTCCATTGATCTATATGTCTGTTTTATGCCAATACCATGCTCTTTTGATTAGTATGGATTTGTGGTATAGCTTAATATCAGGTAGCATGATTTTTTTCAACTTTGTTATTTCTCAAGATTGCTGTGGCTTTTGGGGTCTTTGTGGTTCTATATAAAGTTTTGAATTATTTGTTCTATATATGTGAAGTGCACTATTGGTATTTTGATAGGAATTGTATTGAATTGATAGATTGCTTTGGGTAATAAGTACATTTTAACAATGTTAATTCTTCCTATTCGTGAGTATTGTATATGCTTCCATTTAATTGTATCTCCTTTGGTTTCTTTCTTCAGTGTCTTAATAGTTTTCCAAGTAGAAGTCTTTATCCTCCTTAGTTAAATTTATTTCTAGTCATTCCATTTTTTAATACGAGTGTACATGTGAATTTTTCTTAGTTTCCCTTCTCTTAGTTCATTATTGGTGTATAAAATAAATTATTTCTGGGTATTTATTTTGTAGCCTGCTACTTTACTAAGTTTACTTATCAGTTCTAGTAGTTTTTTCAGAGTGTTATTTTCACCTGAAGTTTAAAGAGACGATAGCTCCCATAAACACAATACAAACAATATTCAGGTTTGGTAAATATGTATCTTGTTGATAGGAACTTTGGCAGAATAATTAAAAATGGGTACATACACTGTGGGAGAACTGGCTTTTCTTTGAGGAGTGATGAATGGATTTCCACTTGTTGTTGCTTTAGAAAGATTGCAAGGAGGGTTAGTACAAAGTGCAAAAAGGAAGGAAATTAATTTTTTTTCCACAATTACCAGGTGCCTAGTGCATTAAGCAGTTACTATTATATACATCATAAGATAAGAAAATGAGGTTTTTCATTTAGATAAATTGCCATTGTAATGTGGATGTTAGAGTTTGACTTTAAATTTTATTTTTATTGATTTGAGACAGAGATCGAGAGGTTTGTTGTTCTCCTTTTTAATGTATTTATTGGTTAATTTCTGTATGTGCCCTGAGTGGGGATCAAACCTGCAACCTTGTTGTATCAGTACATCACTCTAACCCAGTGGTCGGCAAACTCATTAGTCAACAGAGCCAAATATCAACAGTACAACGATTGAAATTTCTTTTGAGAGCCAAATTTTTTAAACTTAAACTGTATAGGTAGGTACATTGTTATTAACTTAATTAGGGTACTCCTAAGGCTTAGGAAGAGCCACACTCAAGGGACCAAAGAGCCACATGTGGCTCGCGAGCCGCAGTTTGCCAACCACGGCTCTAACCAAATGAGCTATTGGCCAGGGCTGGAGTTTGACTTTAATCCAGGCATTTCTGACTCCTAGCATCGTATCTGCTCAGATGCCTGAATGGAAATAAACTGAATCTTGGTCCATAAACGCTGTGACTCAGAGATGATTAAATTGTTTTCCTCTGTGGTCCAGATGTAGGCTTAGTAAAGAAAGTAAAATTTACTCCATAATTCAGCCAATTTTCTCTTACAAAGCCATCGAGTAAATCCTAGCCCCTTGGGCAAATTAGATAAATCATTCTTCATTTCCCCCCCAGATCCTTTGGTCAGGTTTCATTGGGCTCAGAGACCTTTTCTTAACCTCTATTATTCAGATACTATACACATTTGCTTTGGCAAAATTTCCCAGGTTTAATTTTCTTTGTTACAAAATTTGATGCATATAAATTCATCAAGTACAAATTACATGTAGGTGTGATTCCATGACTGCAGCTAGCCCATCCTCTGAGAACGGGCTAATAAACAGGACTCAAATTCAACTGAGAGTGTTCACAAAAGTAATTTTAGACCTTATTTTCCCAAAGGAAATTATAGACTATGTCTATGCAAAGTCAGTTTTAATTAAAAAATTTAGTATTTCACCTTTTGAAAAGATGTTTCAATTTTAAAAGAACTTTAAACAACAGGTCTGTACAGGAAATTGATTATCTGTATAGAATCAATTTCTAAGATTGTGCTTTTCTGTTCTGATGTTTAGGGAGGGCAGTCATGGTAACAGAAGGAAATGGGAACAAGCCATGTAGCACTTTCTCTTTGAACTCCTATGCGTTTGATTTTTTAAAATAAACCTTTATTTTATAATAAGTTTGGATAAATACAGTAGATGGACAGAATATCACAGAGTATTTCTATAGATATCATGTGCAATTTCACTCATTATTATCATTTAAAAAAATGTTTATATTGATTTCAGAAAGGTAGAGAAAGGGAGAGAGAGAGATGGAAACATCAATGATGAGAGATAATCATTGATCAGCTGCCTCCAGCACAACCCACACTGGGGGTGGAGCCTGCAACCTGGGCATGTGCCCTTGACTGGAATTGAACCTGGGACCTTTTAGTCCCCAGTCCAATGCTTTATCCACTGAGCCAAACTGGCTAGAGCACTTCCCCTCATTATTAACATCATATATTCCTGTGGCATTTATGGGACAACTAATGATCATGTTGGCACCTTATGATCAACTAAAGTTTGCACGTGCTTGCATTTCTGTAGTGTTTGCATGCTGCCCCTTTTCTGATCTTGGATTCCATCCAGAATGCCAGGTGTAAGCTCCTCTGAACAGTGGCAGTTTTTCAGACTTTGTTTTTGATGACTTTCACAGCTTTGAGGTAAGCTGTATGGACAGTTCCTCAATTTGGGTCAGTGTGCTGTTTTCCTCAGAGTTAAACGGGGGTTCTAGGCATAGGGCATAAGGTCACAGAAGTGAAGAGCCATTTTCAACACATTAAATAAAAGAACATGCTCCCAAAGTGACCTTTCGCTGGCTTGTCAGGTTTCCTCGCAGCAAAGTCTCCCTTCCCAAAGTGTTCTCTTTGCAAAGCAGTCACTGAGCACAGCCCCACTAATGGGAAGAGGAGGGAGGGAAATGTATATAAATTATTTGCTAAAAAATATAAGCACTGGGTTTTCCCAGGCCGGGGCTGGCCTGGAGTACTGCTGTGTGAGGGAACTGAATGTAGAGAAATAGAACATTAAATGTAATGCACGTAAAATTGGGAGCTTTATACACATGTCATTCTCTTACATTTCATAGGTAAGGAGAGTAAGATTAAATAAGTTAATTAATTCTAAGGTAACAGAGATTTTAAAGCATAGAGTAGTAATTTTAACTTAACTTTATTTGACTCCAAGTCAGTAATTTTTCATTACTTTCTAAAGGAGAGAACACTGAGGAAGTTTGGTCTTTCTTTTACATAAATTGCTTGATTTGGTTTGTGTCCAAGTTTCCTAACTCACTGGCACTCACTTGGTTCTCCAGATGGTTCCAGGTGTCAGGACAGTGGAGGGACACAGAGATCCCAGGCCCACACAGGTGTGCCCCCCCCCCCCCCGCCCCCGCAGGCAGAGCAGAGCCAGCTGCTGCACTAGGGAAGCATGGGCAGACATCACATCTTTGGTGTTAGTCCCAGAGCTGACATGCTGCTTGTAACAATACCTAGAGGAACAAGAATGAATGACAGAAATATCCTACCTGTCACCCTTCAGGCACAAGAAACAGACACTGGCCATGTGGGTTTTGATGTATCTCAAGAAGGCAACCAACAGAGGCCAGAAAAGGACGCACTGTTCAGGCAGTAAGAATAGGCAAGAAGAGCTTCTGCAAAGAAGGGTAGTTATGCAAGGAATGCCCGTGGCCTGAGTGCATGGAGAGCATAGAGTAAAAGAGGGAATTGCAGAACAATAGGTTTAGTTTAGAACAAAGCAAAGTAAATACTGAGTGGGAAAAGCAATGGAGAATATGTGGAGTGAGGTTCTGCAGGGTTTACTTAATGCACTGCATTTGGCATAAATATCAGGACTATGGAAGCTAATCGGGATATTGGAGCAGGAGGTTTATAAACACACTTGTTGAAAACAGAAGACGCTATTTAGAAAACTTTAGAAGTTGTGCTGCTGATGCACCAAGATTATGGACACAAAACAAGAGCAGGCAGATAGCTCTGGTGGGAAAGGGTGGGGGGTGGAGGGGGGTTGGGGAGGTGGGGGAATTGAACAAAAAAAAAAAGAGAAAGAACTCATAGACATGGACAGCAGTGTGGTGATTACTGGGGGAGAAGGGTGGGTGGAGGTGGAAGAGGGTATGGGGGGATAAATGGTGATGGGGGAAAAAGAAAAAAGGAAGAAGGGAAGGAAGGAAGGAAGGAAGGAAGGAAGGAAGGAAGGAAGGGAGGGAGGGAGGAAGGAAGGAAGGAAGGAAGGAAGGAAGGAAGGAAGGAAGGAAGGAAGGAAGGAAGGAAGGAAGAAAGAAGGGAGGGAGGAAGGGAGGGGAGGAGGGAGGGAGGGAGGGAGGGAAGAAAGGAAGAAAGAAAGGGGTAAAAGGACTCTGAATTCACAGCCAACTCTTCTGGCAATAAGCATTCCCATTCCAGTTAAAGAAGAATGAAACAGAGAACATTTTTGCATGCTCTCTAGCGGTTTACTTAATGCACTGCATTTGGCATCGAGTAGTTTTGTATTCAGAATTAGGAAAGGTTCTTTATGCACCAATGGAGCATGGCATCTTTATCTGTTTTTATTTGAACAATCATTTATAAAAGTAATTTTAAAATGTAACAATTAATTAACCATAAATCACAAGGTGCCCGGTGCCTCTCTACACCATAACTCCACATTGCTGTGGAACTTGCTTTCCCCCATGACCTTAGTACATGACTAGAGCTTCCCATTCCCTCTGTCTTGCACAGCACCCGTAAAGCCAGTGCCTTGTACATTGCAAATGTGCAAAACCATTTTGCCTCAGTTCCCTGTAGCCTCATGAAGCCTTTCCTCGCTCCATATGCCGGACGAGAACGAGGTCTGGTATTTGGCAGGTTTGCTTGGCCCTTTCATCAATTATCATGCGTCGGGAAGTTTATTTAACTTTGTATCTAATTTTCCTCATCTGTGAAAGGGACTAACTGTATATATTCAGGTGAAGAGATTAAAAGATTACACATGTATATGTGTATCTATCACAACACCTGGTACATAATAGATGGAGAATTAAGGGATGCTGATTATTGTCACTGGTTAGCACAAAGCTTTGCCTCGCATATATTCAAATTCCACCACACAATTTGTTTAATATTCTCAGTTGCATTTTAATTTCTCTAAGAATTTTAGGTCGGATTTGAACTTACCTGTTTTTACATCACAAACATGAACATGTAGTATCATTTTCTAGTTTCAATTTTTCTATATAATCATTAATTATTTAAGACAAGAGGCCCAGTCCACAAAATTCATGCACTGGAGGGGTGTGTCCCTCAGCCCAGCCTGCACCCTCTTCAATCTGGGACCCCTCGGAGGATGTCTGACTGGGACCCCTCAGGGGATGTCTGACATCCCTCTCACAATCTGGGACTGCTGGCTCCCAACCTCTCGCCTGCCTGCCTGCCTGATTGCCCCTAACCACTTCTGCCTGCCAGCCTGATTGACCCCTAACCACTCCCCTGCCAGACTGATTGATGCCTAACTGCACCCTTGCTGGCCCGATCGCCCCAACTGCCCTCCCCTGCCGGCCTGGTCGCCCCTAACTGCTCTCCCCTGCCAGCCTGGTAACCCCTAACTGTACTCCCCTGCCAGCCTGGTCGCCCCTAACTGCCCTCCCCTGCTGGCCTGGTCTCCCCTAACTGCCCTCTCCTGCTGGCCATCTTGTGACCATCTAGGGCTGGCCATATTTGAGCACATGGGGGCAGCCATCTTGTGTGAGGGCATGATGGTCAATTTTCATATTACCTCTTTATTATATAGGGTATGCATAATTGAATATACTCTTGATTACTAGATTGTGAACAAAAATTCATCCTTGGAGCTTCTGAGGGAAGCCTGCTGAAGAACTGGCCTTCAGCCAGGGGCCGCCATCACAGGCGTCAGGCCACAGCAGACTCAGGTGAAAAGTTCCATCTGTTTATTCACCACTGCCCCAGTGATCTCCAAGCCTTCAGCAGCGACAGAGGAGGCGGAGCACGACCTCACAGTAGAAAATCTGGGCCTGGATTTCTTGTTAATTTCTTTACATCTGTCTGGACTTTGATAAATTACTTTTCTTTCTTTACCCTCTGATTTCATAGGAAGAACTAAAAGAAAACATGAGAAGTTATTAATACTAGGAAAAGTAAAAATTGGACGAGGATATATAACAATAGTGTATTATCAATGAAGACTATTTACTTAAATGAATAATATCAATAAATGAATAATTTGCTCATAAACTGTGATAAAATATCTTGAAAAATGTAGGTGGGGCACTAGGAAAATGTATGAGAGAAACAGAATGGAATTGGAGGGTGGGGAAGGGATGCAGGAGGTAATGAGTTTCATCAGGTTTTTATTAACAGTGCATTTTATCAGTGTACTCGTATAATGCTGCTAAAATAAAATTGCTGTCAAAATAGAAATAGAGTAAGAGTTAGAGCTATGTTTAATATGCATGTTTATTTGTCTAACTCAAATCTTATACTCTAGTCGTATGCCTCTTAGGGCATGTGCCCCTGCTGTCTGGTCACCATGCTGTACTTAACCCCTGGTCTTTAGTAGGGCCTCAGTGAAAGAGAGATGAACAGATCAATGAAGCCAAGATCTGGAAATAGCCCAAGTGACCGCCAGCAGATGGATGGATAAGAAAAGCTGTGATGTATCTGCACAATAGAATACTATACTATGTGGCTGTAAAAAAGAAGGATCTCTTACCATTTGCGACAGCATAGATGGACCTGGAGAGTATTATGCTAAGATATATACCCCAGTCTGAGAGAGACAGATACCATATCATCTCACTAATATGTGGAATCTAGTGAACAAAATAAGCTATTGGATAAATAGGACCAGAGTCATGGATACCTAGAAAATACTGACAAGTCTCAGAAGGGAGGGGAGGAGAGAGTGGATAAAGAAGGTGAAGGGATTAGCTAAAGAACATATATGCATACCCCATGGAAAAGACTGTGGTGAAGGCCAAAGTTAGGGCAGGTGGGAGAAGGAGGGGAAAATAAGGAACATCTGCAATAGTGTCAACATTAAAAATTTTAACAAAAAATATATATAAATAAATAAAACAGATTAATGAAAAAAAAAAAAAGATGCACAGTCACTGAAGTCCTTTCCAGGTGTAAAACAAGTTAACTGTGGTCACAATGTTATGAAATTATTATTTTTTTAAATATACTTTATTGATTTTTTACAGAGAGGAAGGGAGAGAGATAGAGAGTTAGAAACATCAATGAGAGAGAAACATCAATCAGCTGCCTCCTGCACATCTCCCACTGGGGATGTGCCCGCAACCCAGGTACATGCCCTTGACCGGAATCGAACCTGGGACCCTTCAGTCCGCAGGCCAACGCCCTATCCACTGAGCCAAACCGGTTTCGGCTGTTATGAAATTATTAATAAACTAGAGGCCCAGTGCACAAAAATTTGTGCACTCGGGGGGGAAGGGGGGGTCCCTCAGCCCGGCCTGTGCCCTCTCGCAGTCTGGGACCCCTCAGGAGATAACGACCTGCTGGCTTATGCCTGCTCCCGGGTGGCAGAGGGCAGGCCCAATCCCTAGGTGCAGCCCCTGGTCGGGCTCAGAGCAGGGCTGATTGGGGAGTTGGGGCACCGCCCCCTGTCATGCACAGAGCAGGGCGGATTGGGAGGTTGTGATGCCACCCTCAGTCACGCTCAGGGTAGGGCCGATTGGGGGGTTGGGGCACCGCCCCCTGTTATACTCAAGGCAGGGTCAATGGGGCGGTTGCAGCGCCACCCCCTGTGATGCACAGAGCAGGGCCCATCAGGGGGGTTGGGGCACTGCCCGCCCCCCCCCCCCCTGTCACACACAGAGCAGGGCCCATCAGGGGGTTGGGGAGCTCCCCTGTCACACACAGAGCAGGGCGGATCAGGGGTTGGGGCGCCACCTGTGTCACACTCAGGGCAGGGCCGATGGAGAGGTTATGGCTCTACCCCGTCACAGACAGAGCAGGGCCGATCAGGGGGTTGGGATGCCACACCCTGTCACACACAGAGCCGCAGGGCAATCAGGGGGTTTGGGCATTCACCCCTGTCACGCTGATCCAGTGCCAGGAGGCCTTGTGGCTCCGCTGATCCCGGTGCTGGGAGGCATATTACCCTTTTACTATATAGGATAGAGGCCTGGGGGCCGGCTGGTTTGCCCTGAAGGGTGTCCTGGATCAGGGTGGGGGTCCCCACTGGGGTGCCTGGCCAGTCTGGGTGAGGGGCTGAGGACTGCTTTCAGGCTAGGGGTTTTGACTGAAGCTCCCAACCACTCCTTTTTTTCTTTTTTTCTTTTTTCTTCTGGGCCAGCTTTAGTTCTGGCTCTAGCTCTGAGGCTTCCACTGCTGGTTTGTTTGCCGTTCTATAATCGAAACAATGTATAACTTCAGCTCTGAGATCCCGGCCGGCTATATTTGTTAGAATGTTTCAAACTGCCAGCCCAGAGGCTGGAAAGTGAGGCGGGGAACATTGGAGTCTGCAGTCACAGGAGCAAGAAAGCCTCATGTTCGCTTCCAGCTGCCTGGCTGCCGGCCGCCATCTTGGCTGACAGTTAATTTGCATAAGGATACGCTGATTAGCCAATGGGAAGGGTAGCGGTGTACGCCAATTACCATGTTTCTCTTTTATTAGTGTAGATAATTTGATTAATGATATATGAGTTACATTTGAGAAAAAGAGTGCTGTAGGAAAGATACCTTGGGAAATGATCCTGTTGAGCAGCAATGATGGAGCAAGAGAGCTATCCATCCAAGCCCGACCTCCACTTCCATGTAAGTGAGCTGTGCCTGGAAGTCGTGGTCCAGCCCCTGCATCTCATCGCCTCCCATAGGTGCCACTGTGTGGCTCAGTCCAGCAGTGACATGTGAGTGAGGTGGCCGCTTCCAGGCCCAATGCAATTCCCCTGAGATCCCTCCATGTTTCAACCCAAAACAACTGCTCTAGAGCCCATACAGTTCTGAAGCGAGAAGATATTCTAAACTAGGAGCATGCACACAGCAAAATTATGTCAACAATTAGGGTCAACGCAATATATTATTAGGTAAATATGATACTTTTATCTGATATTTCCTTTTTCTGAAGCATATCATGTAGGAAATTCCTTTAGAAAGGAAATTTTGATGGTAATTTTACAAGTGTATGTGTGTGTGATTAATTTATTTAGTTCTTTTTTTTTAATTTTTTTAAACATATTTTATTGATTTTTTACAGAGAGGAAGGGAGAGAGATAGAGAGTTAGAAACATCGATGAGAGAGAAACATCGATCAGTTGCCTCCTGCACATCTCCCACTGGGGATGTGCCCGCAACCCAGGTACATGCCCTTGACCGGAACCGAACCCGGGACCCTTCAGTCCGCAGGCCGACGCAATATCCACTGAGCCAAACCGGTTTTGGCAATTTATTTAGTTCTTTAAAGTTTTGTTTAGTTGGTTAATTAACTTTGGCTTAATTACTATTTTTCTCAGTATGCTGAAGGAATTTATTATTATTTTTTTTTTAATTTTTTTTTAAAATATATTTTATTGATTTTTTTACAGAGAGGAAGGGAGAGGGATAGAGAGTTAGAAACATCGATGAGAGAGAAACATCAATCAGCTGCCTCCTGCACACTCCCCACTGGGGATGTGCCCACAACCAAGGTACATGCCCTTGAGCGGAATCGAACCCGGGACCCTTGAGTCCGCAGGCTGACGCTCTATCCACTGAGCCAAACCGGTTAGGGCGGAATTTATTATTTTTGTGGCTTGTGGCTTCTATTTCTGTTGATGGAAAAGGGACTGTTAGTTTAAGTTCTATACCTTAATAGATAATCTATGTTTTCCCTTGGGCTGATTTAAAATTGTATTCTCTCATTTTTCTTTTCACAACAATATAGGTGTGGGTTTAGTTTTTTCTTATGTGGGGGCCCTCTCCAGAGTACACTGAATGTTCAAGGCCACTCTGAGCATGGGAATCCTAATCAGGCTGTTCAAGGCTAATTTGCTATACCCAGATGCAAAAGCAAGGATGCAGCAAGCTATACACTGCGCAGGCATGCCTGTCTGTGGCCCAAATACTGAGGTCACTATTTGGCATAAAACCCCTTTGTTTGAGTTAATATATAAGTTGCCACTGACCAGCCTGATGTAGGCTGCTTTGTTTGCAATAAAGCATGCCCCACTTGCCTGCTTGTACCCGTGTGTTCTTTCAGTTTCCTGCACACAGAAGGGTCAAGTCTCAGGCTGAGGAGCTTGCCCCTGACATCTTACAGATATTTTATCATTTCTAAACATGAGAATTACTTTTCTTCTTTAAATCTGAAACATTTCAAGTCATTGTTTTCTTTTAATTTTGCTCAGCCTTTTCCCCCTAATATTATGATCTGTATTAGTCTCATCCCAAAATTTCAGCTATAACTTTTTACCTCCTTTTATTTCTTCTCTTTGTTAAAAATTAGATAATTTCTTTAGATACACCATCTTTTTTACAAAATCTTATTTCTTCTCAACTGCTGTTTCACCATCCAATTGTCATTGTAAAAATTATAATCATGTAATGTTAAATTTTTAACATTTGCCCTTTTAGTGTTAAAATGTATCTTATATCTGGTTCATATTTACAACTTTTGCTTTTGCTTTTCTAATCATTTTGAGCAGATACATAATCAAATACCTGTATTTCTTTTAGATATTCTTCCTACTAACTAAAATTCGCACTCATATTTTCCCTTTTTTACTTCACAACATTAAATTGTACACTTATTTTTAAAATCAGGACATTGTGAGCTGCTGTCACAATGCATGCTGGCAGGTGTTCCAATGGTATCAATCCTGAGCTTTTGAAATTAATTTGTTGAGTTGAGATTAGATTAAATTTGGATGCATATGAGGTCAGGTCTACGTGTGTATGAGGCTTGAGAGGGCATAGTGTTCCACCCAGTTTGGCAAATAAACTTTTTTCTTATTTTGTTTTTCAGTAAGGCTATTGACTTAAAAAAATGTTGATGGTATTACAGATGTCTCCCAATCCCCCCCTCACCTTCCCCCCCTGCCCCCCGCTTTACTCTCCTCCTTCCAGACCCTGCCCCACTCCAGGCCTTCACTACACTAGTGTCTGTGTTCATTGATTATGCATATATTTATATGAGTTACTTGGTTTATCTATTCCCACTCCCCCTTCCCCCTAGATAGGTCAGTCTGTCTCATGCTTCCATGTCTCTGGACCTTTTTTGTCTGTCAATTTATTATGTTCATTAGAGTCCACTTAAAAGTGAAATCATGTGATAATTGTCTTTCTCTGACTGGCTTATTTCACTCATCATAATACTCTCCAGGTCTAACCATGTTGTTGCAAAGGGTAAGAAATCCTTATTTCTACAGCTGCATAATATTCCATTGTGTATATGTATTACAGGATTTTCGTCCACTCATCTACTGATGGGCATTTGGGCTGTTTCCAGATCTTAGCTATTATAAATTATGCAGCTATGAACAAAGGGGTGCATATACTTTTTCTTATTGGTGTTTCTGGATTCCTAAGATATATTCCCAGAAGTGAAATTGTTGGGTCAAATGGGAGTTCCATTTTTAGTTGTTTGAGGAAACTCCATACTGCTTTCCATAATGGCTCACCAGTCTGCATTCCCACCAGCAGTGTGCTAATGTTCCCTTTTCTCCACATCCTGGCCAGCACTTGTTTTTTTGTTTTGTTGATTTATTGATGGTAGTCGTTCTGACAGGTGTGAGGTGATAGCTCATTGTAGTTTTAATTTGCATCTCTCTGATGATCAGTGACTTTGAGCATTTTGTCATATGTCTCTTGCCATCAGTATGTCCTTTTTGGAGAAGTGTCTATTCGGGTTCTGTGCCTGTTTTTTAATTGGTTTATTTGTATTCCTTTTGTTGAGTTGTATGAGTGCCTTATCTTTCTTTTTGACCTTTAATATACTTTTAATTTTAAAATCATGTATAAATACTAATTTAAGATAAATGCATATTTAAAATAGATGATGATAAATATTTAAAGTGAGAGGCATTTTGTTTTTCTTTTCCAAGCAAGCCCATTCAAACTCTGTATGTATACATTACTGAGATTAGCGAATGTCTTTAATGCCCACACCTGTGGAGTCCACATGTCAGTATGATTTCCCGTCTCTCTTCATTGTTGGTGCCTGGAGATTTGTCTTAATAGTTTATGAAACTCAGGCATATACAGTTATTCCTGGTATATCATACACATGATTTTCAGCGGGACTTTTTTAAACCAAGAGATATATTTTAAGGTAAATTCTACAACCCCAGAAATAACATTTGCCAATACAGATTGGAAAACAAGAGGGAAACATGGGTAATGCAGGCAAGTGTGAGACTACTTTTAGAAGAATATTTTCAAGTAGGCAATACTCAGTGGAGTCCAGTGCACACATGGGATTTTGGGCCTTAGATAGGTACAGAGATAGTACCTCCATTGCAGCAGGAAGTGTGTGTGTGTGTGTGTGTGTGTGTGTGTGTGTGTGTGTGTGTGTGTCTATATTGGCTGATATGATTGACACTGAGAAGGTGACACATACTTATCTGATGGCTTCTATTTCTCCAGTGAACTAAGAGTGAAGCATCAGCTGAGACTGTGCAAGGGGAAGGTGTATTTAAATTATGAAAAGAAACAAGAGTGTACGAAATAGTCATCTCAGGCCATTGTAATTGGATAGAGCTAGGAAAATAATGAGACATCCATCATTACACAGTGCTAAATGATAACACAGTTGAAATGTGTTATCATAAACTTTGTTCAATCATATGCCATCTCATTCAACCACTAAACTAAATTTGTATAAAAGTGAATTAGTCAAAGTGCTGCATTTAATGATTTCCATCAGGTCTATGTGACAAATAGAGAACTAGTCAAGGCAGCTCAGCATCTATGTAAAGAAGCAACTTCAATGTCAGATTATTGAACATAAGTTGAGTTAGAAGAAAAATGATAACACAAAGGAGAAGGAAACCATAAAGAAGCAGTTGGTCGTCCAGTGGAGGTTTCAGTGTGACTGAAACTTTGTTGGGCTTGAGATAAAATCATAAGTGAGAATTAAATACGGAGTCCAATATTCAGAAAACAAGATAATGGAATTCAGTATCAGAGGTGGAGAAGTAGACTTGAGGAAGTTGAAGACCTGAGAAGTAAAAGTACTAGATGAAATTGCATGGGTGGTGTAGTCATAAAAAATGATGTTGATGTTAGTTATAGATAAGAATATAGAAGTGAGATGCTGAAGTATTTTGTGAATAAAGGGGAATTACTGAAATATCTGAAGCATCTGGAAATAGGGAATAACACACCTTTGCTGGTGGAGGTCTGATAGCACATCTGATGAATTAGCCCTTTAAGTGAATGCAAATAAACTTCTAGAGGAGAAATGAGGCTTGATAATGAGCTACTGTGGAAACAAAGGCAATATATCAAAAGTGAATTTCATATGGTAGACCTAACATTAACATTAGTATGTTTTCCATTTAAATCTTACTTTTAAAATTTACAAAGTCAGCCTGTACACATGTTCCTAAAATATATCATCACTGCTATTTGTGCAGCTTTGAATACCCAGTGTATGTTCTTCACAAGCAAATTCAGGGCTCACACAGTTATTGTGTTCACTGGCCCCCAGACAGAGCCAGCTATCACAACATAGGCAGCTCCACCCAACAGCACTCATGGATCTTGTGGGCTTTCGGCATCTGTCCCACACCTCAGTAGAGCATATGGAGTCCCTTTCAAACGCCCAGAACCTATGGGATCTCAAACTGGGTATGGCTTTTCTCTAGGGACCCACCATATTTCCATTTCCAGCTGTGTCTCAAGACTGAAACTGCTTCTTTTGTGTGGATGTAAGATTTTTGAACCTTTCTACACCATTGCCCAAGTTGGGAGGGCTGATATTTATTTACAGCTCCTTTCAATTGTGAAAAGAAATCAGCAGTTGGAGCTAAAAATCTGAGAATGAAGAAAGAAAACTTTTTTAGTATGACAGGAAGCAAAATGCACTATATGCATCGAAAATTCAAAAATGGGCTAGAAGTGTTAAGATTTGAACAGTTAGATCACTGGAGAGTTTAAAAAATGATACTAATAAAGATGCAATTGGGGTTGAAATGAATCTGGTGGTATATAAAATATGTAATGTTTTTAAAATATTTCTACTTAGAAATTCAGGTCATGAAAGCAATAATATTTAAACATAATATCTAAGCATAACTAATATTTGACTATAATAACAGCTTCCAGCTTTATTATAACAGCTTCCAGCTTAGCCAAGACTGCATCTTGATACAATCACCTTGCTGGTGAGAAATCCCAGTCTCTCACCCTTTGTTCCTTTCAAAACCAGTTAAGCAGCCTGAAAAATCAAGTCTGCACTGTAAGTGCAAGACATGAAGTCCGTCTCCATGCTGGTATGGGAAACTTTTCCAAAGGTGATGATCCCATTTTATCTAAGAAGCTATTGCCAGAAGAGGAGGTGCCTCCTGGTTTTCACTGCATCTACCCCCACTGGCCTGATTCTAATGTAGGCATAGTTGTTTTTCAGGGTCATTCATTGAGTTGTGTGTTTGTGTGTATGTGCTTCTGTATGTGTGTGTTATATTTTGCTCTGTTTTGCTTTGAACAAACTAGTGGATCAATGTCTTTCCATTAAGTGTAATTAGTGCTTACAAGAATGAGATTCCTGTTCCTATAGGCATCCACTAGAAAGAGTGGTGCAGCCATAGGAGGTTGTTATGTGGAACAATAATTTTAAGCTCAAGCAGAAACCCCAGATAGATGGGCAACATAGTGTGGAAAAGGACCAAAGAAAGAAGAGAAACACATGTTAGAACCCTATGTAATAAGCACTAAATGAGAGCTTTGAAGAAATGTTTGTATTATCACATGAATTCCCAGTGCCATTATGATCAGACAAAATGAAGCTTGAGTTATGTCTTACAATAGATCTATTTTTTCTGCCCCTGATTCAATTCTGGCAACACACATGTAGAGTAGGTTTTATCATTCCCATTTTACAGGTGAAGAAATAGGTCTCAAATAGCAAAGATCTTATCCGACTAAAGAAGATGTAGATGGGATAAAATTTGTCCCAGTTCAGAATAAACAAAGTGCTCTGCAGTATACTTGAGAAAAGAGAGAAATCACTTCAATCTCTCAATTGAATGTCATTTTATGTGAAATGCAGGTAATAAGTACCATATGTATTTACACTTTGGTTGTGAGGATTTGGTAAAATGTGTGTGATGCTCCCAATACAATGTCAGGACTTAAGACTATTCAAAACGTGATAATGATGATTGATAAAGATAATGACAATGAGGGTGATGATGGTGGGTAACAAAATAAGCCAGCGGATTGGCAGTAATGATAAAAGCATAATGGGCTGATGCTACTTTGATAGTAATATTGGTGTGTCATTCATCACAGGTACTGGGATAAAGGATGGTGGTGAGGTGAGTTAGTGTTGATACAGTGTTTTCAATTTTCCAATCAAATCTATCACAGGTAGAAATAACATTCTATTTTTTTTATTTTATTTTAAGACAATCCTCATAGGAGCCCACTTTATCAACCCTGGTCTCTGAGAAGCTTTGCTACAATATGGCTAGATCTTGATAATGGACATAAGGAGTGGCATTGACCACAAGCTGGTGTGAGTCCAAGGAACTCTAGGAAGTGAGCTGTAAACCTGGCAAATAAATTGACAAATATTCTGAGCCCATTGATTGGAATATTTAATATTATTGAAATGTTCATACTACCCAAAGTGATATACAAATTAAGTCCAATAACTCAATTTGTTGCTTTATTCAGAAGCAGAAATAAAAAGTTAAAATTTTTAAGTGTTCATCAGCACATGAGTGGATAAAAAAGCTATGGTACATTTACACAATGGAATACTCCTGTGGCATAAAAAGGAAGAAAATTTTACTATTTGCTACAGCATGGATGGACATGAAAAAACATTATGCGAAATGAAATATGCCAGTCAGAGAAGGACAAGTACCATATGATTTCACTCAGATGTAGAATTTAATGAAGAAATTAAACTGTCAATAAAATAGAGGCTGAATCATAGATAGAGAGCAGGCTACAGCTGAGAGATGAGTGGCAGGGTGCAGAAGTTCAGAAAAAAAGAAGAGAGAGAACTCATGGACATGGACGACAGTGTGGTGATTATGGTGGCGGGGGGGGTGGAGGTGGAAGAGGACATAGAGAGGATAAATGTGATGTAATCCTATACAATAATAGGACATGCTAATTAGCCCAGATGCCTTAGCAGTCATGATCAGTCAGGCACATAATATTCACAACCTGTCAGGTGCACCCCAGGATCGACCCCTGGTGGAAGTGGCCACCAGTGGGGGCACACGCGGGCCTGCAGTGCCACCCAGTCCAGAGGCCACCTGGCTGGGGGTCTAGAGCAGGCAAGCCACACCGCCTGGCCTGGGAGCGGCCCCTGTGATGGAAGTGGCCACCAGTGGAGGCGGGAGCAGGCATATACCTTCTCCATTGTGTATATTTGTCATCCATGTGGCAGATCTTTGGCCATACAAAAAACTCTTGATTTAAGATTTTCTATTCTGTTCCTTTGGTAAATATGTTTGTCTTTATGACACTACAATATTGCTTTGCTTACTACATCTTTCATTTTATTTTATTTTATTACTAGAGGTGCGGTGCATGAAATTCGTGCATGGGAGGAGGGGGGACCCTCAGCCCTGCCTGCACCCTCTCCAATCTGGGACCCATTGGGGGATGTTTGACTGATGGCTTAGGCCCAATCACACAGGGCCTAAACCATCAGTTGGACATCCTTCTTGCAATCCATGACCACTGGCTCCTAACTATTCACTTGCCTGCTGGCCTGATCGCCCCTAACTGCCCACCCCTGCTGGCCTGGCTTCCCCTAACTGCCACTGCCTAGGCCCCTGCCACAGTGGCTTTGTGTGGAAGGACATCCGGATGGATGTCCAGAAGATGTCTGGTCTAATTAGCATATTTCCCTTTTATTAGTATAGATTATACAACATAAGCTTTAAGATAGAATTGCATTAGTAGAAATGAAGAGACATTTCATTAAAAATGTATATTAGTTTGATATGATTCAAATCCACTTGTTTAAGACAAAAATCAAGTCTTTAAGAATAAGATTGCTTGCCCTAGCTGATTTGGCTCAGTGGCTAGAGCTGTAGCCTGAGGACTAAAGGGTCCCAGGTTCGATTCTGGTCAAGGGCACATGCCTGGGTTGAGGGCTCAGTCCCCAGTAGAGCACGTGCAGGAGGCAGCCGATCAATGATTCTCTCCCATCATTGATGTTTCTATCTCTCTCCCTCTCCCTTCCTCTCTGAAATCAACAAAAATATATTTAAAAAATTAAAAGAATAACATTGCTTTGCTATCAAAGCCAAGCAAGGTGTGTCATTTATTGTCCCTGATGAAGTCTGAGCAGCTCAGTTGCTAAGCGACTTCGCTGGGTTCTTATCAAATAAAATCCGTGGAAAAGCAACTAAGCCCACCATGCATTTAGGC
Organism: Myotis yumanensis; assembly: GCF_028538775.1. Classification (NCBI taxonomy): domain Eukaryota; kingdom Metazoa; phylum Chordata; class Mammalia; order Chiroptera; family Vespertilionidae; genus Myotis; species Myotis yumanensis. The sequence goes on from NW_027223759.1 coordinate 90,712,118, forward strand.
TATAAAGACTGAAAGCTGGGAAGAACAGAGTGCTTCTGGAGTAGGAGACAGTGAGGGTCAGCGGCTGGGAGGCAGGGAAGACTCCGGAATGCCCAGTGCCTGGAAGCACAGGAGGGTCTGGGATATGCAAATCTGTTGGGGGCGGGGTCAGGCCCTGCGCTCCCAGAGGTCAGGTCCTGAGGGAGGGCAGGGGTGCAGTTCCAGGGAATCCCAGTCCTGTGAGGCTCCTCCTCCTCCCCTTAAACTCCTAGCCTGTCCACTTGGATGAAGGGAGTGGGAAGCAGGTAAGTAATGCCTGGGCAGAACGCCCTTCAGTCCTGGATCTCTCCGGGCAGGGGAGAGGTGTTTGCATGGGTTTATTTGATTCTTCTTACACGTTGAAAGGGATGGCAGGGGAGTGTCCGCCAGACATGGTTTCCTTCTGTTTGCTCGCCAGAGCTGCCCTGTGTGGCCCCATTGTATTGGGTGGAGATTGCGCTCCACAGGAACCTGCCTGATCGGGGCGGGTCGGGGTCATTCACTGCCTGAAAGGCTCAATTTAAACCAAGGCGCCACTTGCCCCAGCTTAGATGGGCGCCCGGCTGAGCCTTTTGCAGAGGGTTTATCATCCCTCCTGGCTGTTCCCTTGGAAACCACAAACTCAAGATAGCAGATCCCACCCCAGGCTTCTCAGCATCGGCTCTCCTCAGTCAGCTGCTGAATTTACTTAAAAAATGTAGAATAATTTTTAAATGATACTAAAGTGTGTACAATTAGGTCAAAGCATTATGCAATTGTTTCCTATTGATTTCTATGATTGAGGGTCCTGAGTGTTTGAGGATGTCAGCTCTCACAGAGCACAGTGATTTTAACTATTGAATTTAACCAAACCTTCAGTGACTCTTTTGGCCGGGCTGCCTCCGGGCCCAGCAGCGCCGCAGGCCTGCACGCACCTCCGCTGATGACCACTTCTGCTGGGGGCCGCTCCCGGGCTGTGCCTGACCAGTGGTGACTTCTAAGGCTTCCGGGCTAATTAGCATATCCCTTTATTATTATATAGGATAGGACAATGGAATGGCCCCTGCGAGGAATGGCAGGTGGTAAAATGTGCAGTGGGGTGGAGAGGAGGAGGTAAGGGCAGTTGGGTTGGAATTGATTTCCTCTGTGGCTCCCAGTCCTTACCTCAGCAAAGTAGTGGTCAGTGCTCTTGACCTTGGGACTTTCTTTTGAAAGCCTGGAACTCGCTGGGCCCTTGCAGATTGGACTGTGTTTTAAGGTAGCTGCATGTCCTCATGCATTGTTGAGCACTACCAGCACAGAAGGTGGAAACGTGAGGTGGAGATCTATCAAACCTATCCTGGCTTATGCTATTACAAACTATCGATCACTAGTTTAAAAGTAAGTCTAGGATGAATGTTAATCCAGCTGATCAGAAGACTACACAACAGGCCTGAAAAGGTTTGATTCCCAATAAGTCAGGATATATGTCACCATGGCACAAAAGGTGAGGAAATAAAAGTAGCAAATACAGTCAACTCCTTAAGAAGCTTGATGTTGAAGAAGCATGAAGTCAGAAGGTGCTGAAGTGAGGATAGAAGAGGGATATTTTAAGATGTGAACAAAATGACCATACTGATTTATGACTAAAAATATGCCAATAAAGAAGTACATTTCCATTTAAAAAAAAGACTTCTCATGCTTGGCTTATTTGTTGCAATTCCAATCTAAATCACAGTGGAAATTCTCTGAAGCTTAAAAAACATTTCCAAAAAAGAGAAAAATATAAATAGGTTCAAATAACAAAAAAAATGTTTAAGTAAAGCAAGTTATGAGACTATCACTATCCTATCTAATAATAAAAAAACATGGTAATTAACCGTAACTTTGCTACCCTTCCCATTGGCTAATCAGGGCGATATGCAAAAAACTGCCAATCAAGATGGCGGCCAGCAGCCAGGCAGCTGAAGCGAACAGGAGGCTTGCTTGCTCCAGTGATGGAGGAAGCCAAGGTTCCCCCCCTGCCGCTGCTGGGCTCTGAGCTGCAGTCTAAGAAACTATGTTGCAAATATAGAAGCTAAACAAAACCCAGAAACCTGCTTTCAGCCATCAGAGCTGGAGCAAGCAGGACGGCAACAGTGTTACAATTATAGAATCCAAACAAACCCAGATCAGCAGCCGAGGTCTCAGAGCTGGAGCCAAGCCTCAGAGCTAAAGCTGGCTCTCAGCTCCAGTGACAGCCATAGAAGGTAAATAAATCCCATAATAAAAAAAAAAAAGAAAAAAAGTAGCGGTTGGGAGCTTCAGTCACCAGCCAGCCTGAAAACAGCCCTCAGCCCCTCACCCAGACTGGCCAGGCACCCCAGTGGGGACTCCCATCCTGAAGGGGGTATGACCAGCTTCATACAGCCATCATCCCCTCATCCAGGCTGGCCAGGCACCCAAACGGGACCGCCACCCTGATTTGGGACACCCTTCAGGGCAAACCAGCTGGCCCCCACCTGTGCACCAGGCCTCTATCCTATATAGTAAAAGGGTAATATGCCTCCCATCACTGGGATCAGCGGAGCAGCGAGGCCTCCTGAATCCATGACCAGCAGAGCCGCAAGGCCTCCTGGCACCGGGATCAGCGGAGCCACAAGGCCTCACTGCTCCGGTGTCAAGCGGAGCCACGAGGCCTTCCAGCACCGAGATCAGCAGAGCCACGAGGCCTCCTGGCCCCTGGAGCAGCGTGACAAGGGGCAGCGCCCAAACCCCCTGATTGCCTTGCGGCTCTGTGTGTGACAGGGGGTGGGGCCACAACCTCTCTATCCGCCCTGCTCTGTTCGTGACAAGGGGTGGTGCCCCAACTCCCCTATTGGCCCTACTCTGTGCATGACAGAGGGGAGCTCCCCAACCCCCTGATCAGCCCTGCTCTGTGTGTGACAGGGTGCGGCGCCCCAACCCCCCCACGGGCCCTGCTCTGTGTGTGATGGGGTAGAGCCGCAACCTTCTCATCGGCCCTGCCCTGAGTGTGACAGCGGCGGTGCCCCACCCCCTGATCAGCCCTGCTCTGTGGGTGATAGAGGGTGGTGCCCCAACCCCCTGATCGGCCCTGCTCTGTGTGTGACAGGGGGGAGCACCCCAACCCCCTGATCCACCCTGCTCTGTACATGATGGGGGTGGCACCTCAACCTCCCAATCGACTCTGCCTTGAGTGTGACTGGGGGCGGTGACCCAACCCCGCAATTGGCCCTACACTGAGCGTGACTGGGGGTGGCATCGCAACCTCCCGATCCACCCTGCTCTGTGCATGACAGGGGGTGGCACCCCAACTCCCCAATTGGCCCTGCTCTGAGCCCAACCAGGGGCTGCACCTAGGGATTGGGCCTGCCCTCTGCCACCTGGGAGCAGGCCTAAGCCAGCAGGTGGTTATCACCCAAGGGGTCCTAGACTGTGAGACGGCACAAGTGGGGCTGAGGGACAACCCCCCCCCCCCCCCGCCAGTGCAGAAATATTTGTGCACCGGGCCTCTAGTCTATAATAATAAAAGCCTAAGCGACCATCACAACCGAACAGACCAGGCCGGCAGGGGGTTAGTGAGGAAAAAACAAACTACTGGACAGTAGGCTGTGTGGGGCGAACAGGTCGGCAGTGGGGTTAGTGAGGAACAACCAAATGACTGAGCAGCAGGTTGTGTGGGGTGACCAGGGCTGTGGGGGGGGAAAGGAGGGGGCAGTTGGGGTGACCAGGCAGGTAGGCAGTTAGGAACCAGTGGTCCCGGATTGTGAGGGATGTCTAACTGGCTGTTGGACATCTCCCAAGTGGTCCTGGATTGGAGAGGGTGCAGGCTGGGCTGAGGGGAGGGGAACCCCTGTGCACAAATTTTGTGCACCTGGCCTCTAGTCTAATCTAATAAAAGAGAAACACGAAAATTGACCACATCTTGGCTACGCCCAAGCCACGCCCACCAGCCAATCAGAGCGACCATATGCAAATTAACCCAACCAAGATGGTGGCTGGCAGCCACGGAGCTGGAGCAAGCAGGAGGCTTGGTTGCCCTGGCGATGGAGGAAGCCAAGCTTCCCGCCTGCTCTGGCCAGCTGTGTCCTCCTCTCAAGGCAACAAAGTTTCCATTATAGAAGATAAATAAATCCCAGATACCTGCTTCCAGCCAGCCTCCACTGGGAGCTTGGGTGGCTGGGGGCCATGGTTAGCCTGAAAACAGCCATCAGCCCCTTACCCAGACTGGCCAGGTACCCCAGCAAGACCCCCCACCCTGAAGGGGGTGTGGTCAGCCTGAAAACGGCCCTCAGCCCATCACCCAGGCTGGCCAGGCACCCCAGCAGGGACCCCTACACTGAAGGGGCTGTGGCCAGTTTGAAAGCAGCCATCAGCCACTCACTGAGGCTGGCCACACCCTCATGGGGTGAGGGTCCCCACTGGGGGGCTTGGCCAGCCTGAATACGGCCCTCAGCCCCTCACGCAGGCTGGCCAGCCACCCCAGCGGGACCCCCCACCCTGATATGGGACACCCTTTAGGGCAAACCAGCCGGCCCCCACCCATGCACCAGGCCTCTATTCTCTATAATAAAAGGGTAATATGAAAATTGACCCTAACAGCAGAACGACTGGGAATGACTGGTCACTATGACACACACTGAACACCAAGGGACAAACGCTCAATGCAGGAGCTGCCCTCTGGTGGTCAGTGCGCTCCCACAGGGGGAGCTTTGCTCAGCCACAAGCCAGGCTGATGGCTGCCAGTACAGCAGTGATGTTGGGAGCCTCTCCCACCTCCTCAGCAGCGCTAAGGTTGTCTGACTGCAGCTTAGGCCTGCTCCCCGCTGGCAAGTGGACATTCCCCAAGGGCTCCCTGGCTGCCGAAGGGATGTCTGACTGCCAGCTTAGGCCCGATCCCCCGAGGAGCAGGCCTAAGCCAGCAGGTGGACATCCCCTGAGGGGTCCCAGACTGTGAGAGGGTACAGGCCGGGCTGAGGACCACCCCCCCCCAGTGCACAAATTTTTGTGCACTGGTCCTCTAGTCTATATAATAAAGAGCCAGGGTGGAAACATCCACAACGACCAGAGCTCGACCATGCCAGGCTAGGGAGCTGAGGGAGCGGGCCTGATCAGTCAGTGGTAGCAGTGACTGGCAAGCAGCTGAAGGCAGACCTCTTGGTCCCTTTCCCGGCCCTCAGACTCCAGTCAATCGGTGGCGGAGGTGGCGGAACTGGGCACTGGCTCCCTTAGTAATCCTCTGGGTTCAAGCTCAAGAGGACAGGCCAGGTACCAACAGGCCAGTGCTGCGGGCATGATCCCAACAGCATTGCCGGCCTCCTAGAACTTGGCCTTGGGAACTGCAGCTGCTTCCCCTCCTTAGATGCTCCACAAGGTCACTTGAACCCACTCTGCTCCAGATGAAGTGTGATCACTGTGCTCAGAAGAAATATAGTAAAAAAATAAAAACGGATCACCAAGGGCACACCTCCATGAACTCAGGGGAACCTCTGAGCACTGGGCACCCCGACTATTTTAGGGGCTTCAGGTGAGCAGGGGACGCAGAGGGGTCAGGAAACCTCCCTGGAGGTCAGGCGGTAGGTCTGGTAACGGATCCATCTGTCCTGCCTTCTGCCAACAGCCGCCTCTAAGGAGAATGGGAGAACAAATGGAGGGGCGGTTCTGCAAACCCCAGAGGGAACCCAGGGTCCCAGGTGCTCTGCCCCACCCGCTGACACTGCAGCTATGAGGGCACTGTGGCAGCCAACCAGCCTGATCCCTCTCCTCCCCCCCTCCACACACACACACCTGCTGGTCACAGACACAGGGAGCACCCCTTCTGAGGGGAGACACCCACCAGATATACAGAAGGTATACAGAAGGTGCTCAGCGAGGTGCCCCCACGGGTTGTGTTTGCACCTTCATGCTGTTTCTTCCCCTCACCCCCCCACCGCAATGACGAAGGAAGCCTGATTCAGGAACACCCCCCTGCTGACCACCCACATGGAAAACAGCAAGTGATAAAGATCATGTCCCCCAGACGCCTAATCCACTGTTAAAGGAAGACGCTACAGACCCAGAGCAGGAAGATCAGACCGAGACAGAAGGTCTGGGAAAGCAGGACTGCCCCACCTGCTCCCTGTGCCCCTCCGTGTGTGAAATGCCTGCATCACCGCCCTGGGTCAGAGGCCTATGAAGGAGTGAAGAACTGTGGCTGTGCCTGTGGCTGCGCTCGGCTCCTGCCCTCGTGGATAAGCAGGAAACATATTTACCTGCCAGGATCTAAAACCCTCTGTATGGGTAATAGTGCAAATAATGCAAGACCCACACGTGTTTCTAAACAGGACTCTGTCTGCGTGTGAACCCAGATCTAAGGCCTACTCTCCACCGAGGAGGTGCAAAGGCTGCTCCTCTCTCGAACAAATGCAACCTGGAGAGGTTTAAAGGAAAAAGAAGATATAAATAAAACAACATAGCAGCAAGCTCTGAAGCCGCTGCCCTGCTGTCAAATCCTCTGCGTGATGGTGACGTCAGGGCCTGTCTCCCCATGCTTGGGGCTCAGACAGTCCAGCCACCTGGCACCTGCCAAGTCGCCTGGCACCGGCCTCACCTACCCACGGCCACTTTCAACCTCCCGTCCGCTCCTGGAGGCGGTGGGCTTGCGGATGGAAGAGTCCGTGTTAAAGCTACCCGGTTGTGTAACCCAGACACGTGTGGGCTTTTTGATGAGAAACCAAAGCATCCCTTCACGAACATGTTTTTAACTGTTCTGAGATCACCTCCCAGCCTTGGCGACTCTCAAATAGGCCTCAGTGATTCCACTTGCCCGATGCAAAGACTGACCTGGCTTTCATGGAGACCAAATCCTCAGCCTGGAGGAGACAGGAGAGAAAAGCGGGGTCTGATCACAGCCCCATGGCAGTCAGTGCAGGGTGGGCGTGGTGGAAGTTGGTCCTGCAGTCATTGAATACAGGGTCAACTAATATTAAGTGACATAGGGCCAATTAATATCTCTTTGAGAGGAGTTGAGAATATAATGTACAGTGTAGAGCAATTACTTATATTATTTCACATAAAACTCTTTTCAACTAAGATATTTTTCTTTATATAAAATGTATCTTTATTTGTGAAAGTATTACAGATGTCCCTTTGTTTTAGTTTTTTTTCCCATTGATCTTCTCCACCCTGCACCCACCCCTTCCAGGCCTTCGCCAGACTATTGTCTGTGTCCATGGGCTATTCCTATCTACACTAATAAAAGACAAACATGCAAATTGACTGTACCTTTGCTATGCCTTAAGTCACGCCCACCAGCCAATCAGAGTGACTATATGCAAATTAACTCAACCAAGATGGCAGCAGGCAGCCACGGAGCTGGAGCAAGCAGGAGGCTTGATTGCCCCAATGATGGAGAAAGCCAACTTCCCTCCTGCCCTGGCTGGCTGTGGCCTCTGCTCAAGGCAACAAAGTTTCAATTATAGAAGATAAATAAACCCTAGATACCTGCTTTCAGCTGGCTGTGGCCACAGAGCTGGAGTGAGCAGGAGGCCTGTCCTGGACAGCTCTGATCTCCACTCCAGGCTAAAAAGTTTCAATTATAGAAGGTAAAGGAATCCCAGAATAAAAAAAAAAAAGAAAAAAAGGAGAGGCTGGGAACTTCCATTGCCGGGGGGGCTTGGACAGCCTGAAAACAGCCATCAGACCCTCACCCAGGCTGGCCAAACCTCCATGGGGTGAGGGTAACCACTGGGGGGGGGGGGGGGGGACTTGACCAGCCTGCAAAAAGCCATCAGCCCCTCGCCCAGGCTGGCCAGGAACCCCAGTGGGGACCCCCACCCTGAAGGGGGTGTGACCAGCTTCAAACAGGCATTAGCCCCTCACCCAGGCTGACCAACCACCCCAGCAGGACCCCCACCCTGATCCGGGACACCCTTCAGGGCAAACCAGCTGGTCCCCACCCATGCACTAGGCCTCTATCGTATATAATAAAAAAATAATATGCAAACTGATCCTAACAGCAGAACGACTGGGAATGACTGGTCACTATGACACACACTGAACACCAGGGGGCAGACGCTCAATGCAGGAGCTGCCCCCTGGTGGTCAGGCACTCCCACAGGGGGAGCTCTGCTCCAGCCACAAGCCAGGCTGATGGCTGCCAGTACAGCGGTGGTGGTGGGAGCCTCTCCCGCCTCCTCAACAGCGCTAAGGATGTCCGACTGCAGTTTAGGTCTGCTCCCCGCTGGCAAGTGGACATCCCCCGAGGGCTCCAAGGCTGCCAGAGGGATGTCTGATTGCCAGCTTAGGCCCGATCTCCTTGGGAGCGGGCCTAAGCCAGCAGGTGGACATCCCCCGAGGTGTCTCAGACAGTGAGAGGGCACAGGCCTGGCTGAGGGACCCCCCCGCCGAGTGCACAAATTTTTGTGCATTGGGCCTCTAGTCTAATACATAAAAATCTAGAAAGATTTAGAGGAAGTAATAAAATAAAAAATGTGCCAGGTAAATATTGAACAGAAGAGCTGAAGTTGCTGCACGAATACTGGATACAGGCTTAAAGCCAAAACACAACTCATGAGATATAGTTAGTCATTGTAACATAACAAAAGGTTCCTTTCACTAAAGAGATAAGATGGTTCCCAATAGTTATACACATAATAGAGCAGTGTATGGGTTTAGAATGAACCTCACCAAGATGTGTCTCAGTGGTATGCAGGTTTTGAGCTAAGGACAATTTTAGCTTCAGGCTCAAGTGAAAATTCTCCCCCTTCCTTTAATTACCTAAAAAAATTGAATTAGAGGCCTTGCCCATAATAAGACATTATCCTATATAATCAAAGGCTAATATGCAAATTGACCAAACAGCATTTTTTAATGTCACAAAAGAACATGTTGCTATTGGCTAAATAAATGACATAAATAAATCCTAATTAAAAATTCAGAAAAATAAGAGATTCCACTTTAAGTAAAATTGGACAAAAAGAGATATTTGAAAAATTAGAAATTACGTTGTCTAGTCTCTGATGAATCCAAAGTTTCAAAATGAGGAGTAAACAATGATTTATCCCACATAGGAAATAAAGGAGAAAATAATTCATCATAAGATCTGAATTAACCAAAGTTAAATACAATATAGGCTAAGTCACTCTAAGTAATTTATTCTTTCATGTATTTAAAATATCTCCCCAGAGATTAGATTATGTATGAGGTGTGGAATTTCATAGGAAGAATATTAAATTGAAAACAAAATGACCATGGACATAGTCTGCAGAAAAGCAGAAAGAGTCTAGTTAGAGTCCAATGAAGCCACATTTTTCACCTGAAAAAGAAGAGATGTATAAATCTAGCTGTCATCCTCCAGCTTCCAATGATAAGAAACTTAGGTCACTGCCAGAAGCAAGCCTCTTTGAGATTAGGGGTATATTTACAGAATATAAATTAGAAACACCAATATGTTAGGTGACAGCAAATGTGTGAATAATTCTTTCTCTCACAATCACAGAATCTGTTTCCCCACACACTGTACTTCCTCTGGTGGACATGTGACATACATCATGAGAATGGGAATCCTCTTCTCATATTTGGAGAATTTCCTGCAGGAGGGTTATGTGCTACCACCCTTAATGTCATGACTCAAAGAGACAGGAATACAGACTCTTACTAAATACCACAAACTCAGAAGTTGAGCTGTTAGATTGTTTCAAGGGGTAAGCCATCTTAAAAAGAGGGAGGTAAGTAGTATGAAGCCCTGAAATGCTGGATTTGAATTCCAATTTGGACATTTAAAAGAGGCATTTGGGTCTTTGTTCAAGTTACTTACCTCCTAGGCCTTGATTTCTAGCTCTGTAAAATGGGATAGCAGCATCTTACAGTTGTAAGAATCAGTGGTAATTCATATGTTGAGAACACTGCCCAGCTCAAAATATTATAAATCCGAGGTAAAGCCTGAGTATAGATTGGGCTTTCCAGGTACTGTTGAACTTATTAAAGTGTTTAAGTAGAGCAGGAGCAATTGTCCCCAAAAGCTTTTATAGGTGGGATTGAGATACCAAATGGAGATGAACCCTGATGATATCAAGATTCCTTCAAACACTTAGAATTTATTTATAGTTTCAAGATATAGACAAAACTTAGACATTTGGTCTATTCTAATCAGGTGTGCCCTATGGGTAAAAAGTACAAATTTCACCTATATGGATAATGAAGAACAAAAAATTGCATGTTCATTTTTCTCTTGATTCCTTCAGCAAATATTACTACTAATATGCTCCCTAAAATGTTGGCAGCTAGAAGAGTCAGGATTTACAGAGGCCTTGGATCCGTGTCTTATGGGAGATACTTTGACAGACCTTATCATCTTCTGGTTACAGGCTTCCTGCTAAGGCTACAACTCAGTGAATTCTGGTCACATATGCCATTCCCAAGGTCAGACTGTTGTAGAAAAGGTAAATCTATCCTGGGAAGTTGTTACTTCCTTGATAAAAGAGAGTTCAAAATATAAAGATGCTTTTTATGTGTTAAGGGAATTGATAATGACAGAAATATGAAAATATTGGAGCTAATCATGGTGCAGTGCAAAGCACAGAACTTATGGTCAAATTCCTGAACTTAATTACTTTCTGTTAGAAGATCATATTCAAGCCCAAAGAATTTGGCTCAGTGGTTGAGCATCATCCCATGAACTAAAAGGTTTCCAGTTCAATTCCCTGGCTGGGCACATGCCTGAGTTATATGCTAAAGTCCCCGTTTGGGACAGGCAGGAGGCAGCCATTGATGTTTCTCTTCCATTGATGTTTCTTTTCCATTGATGTTTCTACCTCTCTTTCTCCTTTCCTCTCTCTTTTAAAAAAATCAATAAAAACATGTTTAAAAGAAAAAATGTATAATATTCAAATAAAGCATAACTAAGATCATGTATAAAAGTGAACATGAGTTAAATATTTTACTTCATTCATGAGAAAATTGGTAGATATTATGACAATACACAAGATAATCTTAAGAACAGACATGTCTATAGATAAGAAATAGTAAAATGAATGTGCAAATGGGAGACAGATCTGGCCTCTTCCATGGACAGGAGGGAAGCAAATTGAACTGGCAGTTGAGAGAATTGGCAATCGATAAACAAGAAGTATTTGCTTTGCCATCTGTTATTTACAACTTACAACACTGTAAGAAACAACTGGACAGTCTGACAACCTGGAAAGCGGGCCCCGGACTCTGCATAGTTTCAAACTGAAGAACAGTTTTCCCCCTACTGTCAGCATCCAGGTTAGCTGTGGAGATTCTTAACATTCCTGAACACCGGCGAGCTTCTGTTTTCATTTCACTAATAAAACGGAAGTATTATTAGAGAATCTAATGAGACGTGGCCTAGCGTGCCCCCTCAGAAAGTATTCATGATTTCCTGGTGGGACCCTCAGCATTGTGGACTTTCTACAAATGACAAGCTCTGACAAGGAGAATGAACTTTAGTGTTTAGAGTATATTCAGAAATACTGGTGCATGCAGCAATATATTTTTACAACATAAATCACAGAAATGTTATTCTGAATGAGTGAAGGCAGACACAAAGCCAGTCCACTTATTTGAGATTCTGGAAAAGGCAAATTGATAGTGAGAGAAACAGAAAGGTGGGTGTCAGGGGACAGGGTGTGTGGAGAAGGGGAATCATGTGGATGGGGATGGAGAGGCTTAGGGGTTTTTGAACATATTCTATATCATGTTTGTGAGGATGCACATTTGTTCAAAGTCGCCGACTGCACATGGTCAATTGCCTGATTTTACTGTATAAAAACTAAACCTAAACAAAGCTTATTTTTTAAAGTACATGTAATTTTAACCTGTCTCATTGAGTCATGTATAAACATGTCTTCCAAGCATTTATTTTCTCACTTGTCTGTGCATAATTAATTTCCTATCAAAACCTTGTTTTGTGGAGGTCATCAGTTTGTCACCAAATAACCTTTCAATTTTATTAAACTGGATGTGATCATGGACAACTGACTTATAAGGCCTTGATTTCTCCAAATGGTAAAACTGACAAGTGAATTCTGTTATCTTTTGGGACCCTGACCTTCTACTGTTAAGGAGAGTATTTAAAGCAAAGCTCACTGAACACATCTAACATTCTTCTTAATGAAGTGGACCACTTGTCAACAGGGGAGAAATGGATCCAAGTGGGCGAGTCCCTGCTGAAAAAGTGCTGGCTGTGGGTATGGATGTATTTGGTTGTTTTTATATTTCCATGTGTTTTTTTTTTTTACTATTATTAATATTTTCTTTATGGATGCCACTGAAATAAACAAAACAGTGTCTGTAACGAGTCTAAAATCACACGAGTCACCGCCACGTGATGGGACGACCCTGCCTCCAAGTGGCAGGCTCCTCCTCCAAGGCTTCTCTTCCCTTCCTGAGGCGGGGTTCCCCTACTTGTTCATCAGCAACAACTGTCTCTAGCGTGATCCCAGGTGCAAACGCAGAAGATGACTCAGCCTGACAGCATTTCATTCCTTGGTAAAGACCACTTACGAAGTGCCTTTAATCACTGATGAGCCGGTTTCACTTGCTGCTTGCTGCAAACGGTCTGACTGCTGGGTTTGACAGCTCCTGGCGTTCTGCAAACAGCTGCAATAACAGCGGTGACACTGTCATTCGCAAATGAGGCCCATGCAGGACCAGCAAAGCGACTGACACACTCTAAGTAATCTGACAAGGAAATGGCCTGTTGTACGGAAAACAAGATTGCAATGAGATCACTGGGTCTGTAGGAGAGGTGGGTTCCTAGACAGAGGAAAGGACTGCAAAATTTATTATTTTAAATCATGTAGACAGCATTTCCCCAAGGTTTCTGAAATATTGTCTCTGGAGAACCTGGAGATACTCAACCTTTTCCTGTTGCTGTAGCCCATTCTCACTGCTGACTACAAGATTTTCACATTGTGTTGTTTCTCCAATGAGATTTTGAGCTTTTAGAAAGCAAGACTTCCTCCGATATGTCTTTCAGCCAAATAATCAGTGATTGCAAAGGCTGGTGTCTATTTCCACTGTCTAGCATAGTGTTTTATATATATCATGTGATTAGTACATCTTTGACTACACTGCTACTCTCCATCCTTTCTTTAGCTCATTAAGCTTTTAAATGTTGTATACAGCCCAACCAGTGTGGATCAATGGTTGAGTGTCAACCTATGAACCAGGAGGTCATGGTTCAATTCTTGGTCAGGTACATGCCCAGTTTGCAGGCTGGATCCCCAGTAGGGGGTGTGCAGGAGGCAGCAGATCAGTGATTCTTTCTTACTATTGCTGTTTCTATCTCTCTCTCTCCCTTTCCCTTCCTCTCTGAAATCAATAAAAATATATTAAAAAAATTAAATGTTGTATACATATATATATATATATATATGTATATATATATATATGTATATATATATATATGAATTTCTTAAATGTGCTACATATATGTAAGTATAAATATACAAACATGTATGCGAATGCATGTATAGCTTTAAAATATAAATGCATCTGAGATTTGATGTACATCATCTCTTTTGCTTAACAAAGTGAATTTGAAAGAAGATGAGTGCATTACTTAAACTCATCTGGTTTGAAGGATTGATCATCACCATTGAGATAGGTCACGTAAGTGAAAATCCTTGAAGCTTCGGCATTCTCTCATCGTACATTAAAAGATGAAATGGATTTATTATTTAGAGTAGGTTCAGGTTCACAGAAAAGCTGAGAGGAAGGTGTAGAGATTACCCAGATGCATGCAAGTAAATGCAGCTTCCACCACCATCCACATCCTGCACCCAGTGGGGCATTTGTTACAATCCATGAACTTATGTTGACATGTCATTATCACCCAGAGTCCATAGTTTACATTAGGGTTCAATCTTGGTGTTTGCACATTCTATGGGTTTGAAAAATGGATAATGGCATCTATTGACCATTATAGTGTCATTTCAAATAACCTCGCCACCCTAACATTTCTCTATGCTCTGCGTATTTATACTTTCCTCACCACCAACCCTGGCAATCACTGATTATTTGACTATCTCCATAGTTTTGCCTTTTCCAGAATCATACCTTTGGGACCATACAGTATAGAGCCTCTTCAGACTGGCTTCTTTCACATAGCAATATGAATATAAGTTCCCTGCATGTCTTTTCATGGCTGGATAGCTCATGTCTTTGAGTAATATTCCATTGTCTGGACATATCACAATTTATCCACTCATCAAAGAATGGAATTATTTTTAAAATTTTGTTTTTAGCTGAAACCGGTTTGGCTCAGTTGATAGAGTGTCGGCCTGCGGACTGAAGGGTCCCGGGTTCGATTCCGGTCAAGGGCATGTACCTGGGTTGCGGGCACATCCCCAGTGGGAGATGTGCAGGAGGCAGCTGATTGATGTTTCTCTCTCATTGATGTTTCTAACTCTCTATCTCCCTTCCTCTCTGTAAAAAATCAATAAAATATGTTTAAATAAATAAAATAAAATAAAAGTTTGTTTTTATTGTTGACACTATTACAGAGGGTGTCTTGATTGCTTTCAACATTTGGCAATCAAGAATAAAGCTTCAATAAGCATCCCCATGCAGGTATTTGTGTGGACATACATTTTGAGTTCCTTGTCATGAATACTGAAGAGTGGAATTGCTAGAACAAATGGTAAGCACAATGCATTTTCTTACATTTGCTTTTACTGAGGTAACATTGGTTTGCAACATTATCTAAGTTCCAGATGTACAACATTATAATTCAACATCTGAATGTACTACCTCATGCTCATCACCACAAGTCTAGGTCCCAACCCATTATCTGTTCCACATTCCCTGCACCCCTCCCTCTGTTAACAACCGATCTGTTGTCTGACTTTGTCAGTTATTTTATTTTGTTTTGTTTATTCATTTATTTTAATTTTATATTTCACATATAGGAAAATTATTTATTTGTCTTTTTCTGTATGACTTATTTAACTTAGTATAAAACACTCAAGGTCCATTCATATATTGCAAATGGCAGGATTTCAGCATTTTTTATAGCTGAGTAGTACTTGATTTATATACATACATATATCTACACTAATAAAAGAGAAACTTGGTAATTAGCGTACGACCGCTACCCTTCCTATTGGCTAGTCAGCATATCCTTATGCAAATTAACTGTCAGCCAAGATGGCGGCTGGCAGCCATGTACTGAAGAGAACAAGGAGGCTTGCTTGCTCCAGTGATGGCGAACTCCAACGTTCCCCGCCTCACTTGCCGGCCGCTAAGGTGCAACTCTAAGCAACTATGTACTATGTTGCAAATAAGAAGCTAAACAAAACCCCAGAAACCGGCTTTCATTCAGCCGGGCTTCCGCCAGCCGGACGGCAACATTGTATCGATGTTTTCAGCAGCGAGGCCTCAGAGCTAAAGCTGGCCCAGAATAAAAAAAAGAAAAAAAGAAAACAAGGAGCGGTTGGGAGCTTCAGTCACCCGCTTCTGGAAAACAGCCCTCAGCCCCTCAGCCAGACTGGCCAGGCACCCCAGTGGGGACACCCACCTTGATCCAGGACACCCTTCAGGGCAAACCAGCCAGCCCCTACCCATGCACCAGGCCTCGATCCTATATAGTAAAAGGGTAATATGCCTCCCAGCACCGGGATCAGCATGACAGGGTGCAGCGCCCAAACCCCCTGATCAGCCTGCTCTGTGCCTGATAGGGGGGAGCTCCCCAAACCCCTGATCGCCCTGCTCTGAGTGTGACAGGGTACAGCGCCCCAACCGCCCCCCCTTCCCCGCAAGGGTCTTGCTCTGTGTGTGACAGGGTAGAGCCATAACCTCTCCATCGACCCTGCCCTGAGTGTGACAGTGGCGGTGACCCAACCCCCTGATCGGCCCTGCTCTGTGGGTGACAGAGGGTGGTGCCCCAACCCCCCTCCACAAGCCTTGCTCTGTGTGTGACAGGGTAGAGTCATAACCTCCCCATTGGCCCTGCCCCGAGTGTGACAGGGTGAAGCACCCCAACCCCCTGATCCACCCTGCTCTGTGTGTGACAGGGGGCGGTGCCCCAGCTCCCCTATCGGCCCTGCTCTGTGCGTGACAGGGTACGGAGCCCCAGCCCCCCTGATGGGCCCTGCTCTGTGAGTGACAGGGGGTAGTGCCCCAACCCCCTTATCGGCCCTGCTCTGTGCATGACAGGGGGTGGTGCCGCAATCTCCCCATCGACCCTGCCTTGAGTGGGACAGGGGGTGGTGCCCCAACCCCCCAATCGGCCCTACCCTGAGCGTGGCTGAGGATGGCATCGCAACCTCCCGATCGCCCTGCTCTGTGCATGACAGGGGTGGTGCCCCAACTCCCCAATCGGCCCTGCTCTGAGCCTGACCAGGGACTGCATTTAGGGATTGGGCCTGCCCTCTGCCACCCATGAGCAGGCCTAAGCCAGCAGGTCATTATCTCCCGAGGGGTCCCAGACTGCGAGAGAGCACAGGCAGGGCTGGGGGACCCCTCTCTCCCCCCCGAGTGCACAAATTTTTGTGCACCGGGCCTCTAGTATGTATATATATTTATACACTATACATAAAATATATATAGTATGTATAAGAGTACTATTATACATAATATATAATAGAATGATATATACTAGTCCTATCTAATAATAGACAAACATGGTAATTGACCATACCTTCGCTACGCCTCCCATTGGCTAATCAGCGAGATATGCAAATTAACCGCCAACAAAGATAGCGGCTAATTTGCATAGTGCAGTCAGGGTGGTCTAGCGTGAGCCACCATCTGGGCCCCTGTGTGCCGCCTAAGCCCAGCCCCCAGCCGGGACCCCTGTGTGCAGCTCTGTGTGGGGGGGACCCCCGTGTGCAGCCCTGGGTGGTCAGGACCCCTGTGTGTGACCCTGGGCAGGTGGGACTCCTGTGTGTGGCCCTTGGAGGGTGGGACCCCTGTGTGCAGCCCTGGGCTGTGGGGCTTGGTGGCGCAATCAGCCAGAGGAAGCCCTATTCTTGCAGGAATCCTACTGCAACAGGCTTCTAGTATAATATATAATAGAGCACTATTATTATAACATATACTAGAGGCCTGGTGCACAAAAATTTGTGCACTCGGGGTAGGGGGGTCTCTCAGCCCAGCCTGTGCCCTCTCGCAGTCTGGGACCCCTCTGGGGATGACCACCCGATGGCTTAGGCCTGCTCCCTGGGGGGATTTGGCCTAAGCTGGCAATCAGACATCCCTCTGGCAGCCCGGCAGCCATTGGAGGATGTCCACTTGCCAGCGGGGAGCAGACCTAAGCTGCAGTCAGACATCCTTAGCGCTGCTGAGCAGGCAGGAGAGGCTCCCACCACCACCACTGTACTGGCAGCCATCAGCCTGGCTTGTGGCTGAGCAGAGTTTGCCAATGTGGGAGCGCACTGACCACCAGGGGACAGCTCCTGCATTGAGCGTCTGCCCCCTGGTGGTCAGTGTGTGTCATAGTGACCAGTCATTCCCAGTCTTTCTACTGTTAGGGTCAGTTTGCATATTACTCTTTTACTATATAGGATAGAAGCCTGGTGCACAGGTGGGGGCCGGCTGGTTTGCCCTGAAGGTGTCCCGGATGAGGGTGGGGGTCCCACTTGGGTGCCTGGCCAGCCTGGGTGAGGGGCTGATGGCTGTTTTCAGCTGGTCACACCCCCTTCAGGGTGGGGGTCCCCACTGGGGTGACTGGCCAGTCTGGGTGAGGGGCTGAGGGCCGTTTTCAGGCTGACCAGCGACTAAAGCTCCCAGCCTCTCCTACTTTTATTTATTTTTTATTCTGGGATTTATTTACCTGCTATAATTGAAACTCTGTTCCTTCACTGGCACTGCCAGCTCTGAGGCTGCGGCCAGCTGAAAGCAGGTATCTGGGCTTTGTTTGGCTTCTATAATTGAAACTTTGTTGCTTTTGAAGCTCAGAGCAGGCCATGGCAGGCAGGGAACCTTGGCTTCCTCCATCAGTGGAGCAAGCAAACCTCCTGCTCCCTTCAGCTGCATGGCTGCCGGCCACCATCTTGGTTGGCAGTTAATTTGCATATCTCACTGGTTAGCCAATGGGAAGCGTAGCAGAGGTACGGTTAATTACCCTTTTTGTCTTTTATTAGATAGGATATCACATCATTTTTATCCATTTATATCCTATATAATAAAGAGCTAATATGCTAATTAGACTGAACAGCAGAACGACTGTCTGGAGAACCTTCCGGATGATCTTACTGATAAAGCTGGGATTGCAAGGGCTGGCAGAGGCTACAAGGGGCTGTGAGGGCCAAGCCCTTTGCACAAATTTCATGCATCGGGCCTCCAGTATTATATATATTAATATAATATATATATAATACCTATAATAATAAATATGTGTCCTTCCAGACAAAGCTTCAGTTTCAGGGGCCGAGGCAGAGGTGGTTAAGGGCCATCGGGCAGGCAGGCAGATGAGTGGTTAGGGATGATCAGGCAGGCAGACAGAGGGATTAGGAGTCAGCAGTCCTGGATTGCAAGAGAGATGTTCAACTGCCAATCCCTGTGGGATGGGCCTAAACTGGCAGTCGGACATCCCCCGAGGGGTCTTGGATTGTGAGAGCGTGCATGACGGGTTGAGAGAACCCCCCCTGCACAAATTTCATGCACACGGCCTCTAGTGTGTGTGTGTGTGTGTGTGTGTGTGTGTGTGTGTGTGTATCATTGTCTTTATTCACTTCTCTGTCAATGGACACTGTGGTTGCTTCCATTTCTTGGCTATCTACATTAATAAAAGAGAAACATGCAAATTGGTGTCACTCCACTACGCCCACCAGCCAATCAGAGCAACTATGCAAATTAACCCAACAAAGATGGTGGTTAATTTGCATACACAGGCACAAAGTGAAGACTGAAATCTCCGGCCAGAGTGAGGAGTGAAGACTGAAGACTGAAAACTAAAGAGGCTGCAGTGGAGAAGCCAAGCTTTGCTGCGGCTGGACCAAAGGCCTGGTTCCCTGGTGCTAGAGGAAAACTGGTGCCAGCAGCCAGGGGAAGGAAGGCCTATTGTGCGAATCTTCATGAAACAGGCTTCTAGTTATGGCTAATGCCACAATGAAAACAGACAATAAGCGCCTTGACATCAGTCTTAGTGATGTTTTGTCGATTTGACTCCAACACCAAGGGGAAAAAAATAAACAAATAAACAAATAGGACTACATCAAACCAACAAAATTGCTTCACAGCAAAGAAACTATTAACAAAATGAAAAAGCAACCTACCAAATGGGAACAAACATTTGAAAATCACACATTCAATAAGGAGTTAGTATCTAAAATATAGAAAGAACTCCTATATCTCAACAACAACAATAGCAACAACCAAAAAAATCCTGAGTAAAGAAAATGGGGAGTGGGGCCCTGGCTAGTGTGCTCAGTGGTTAAAGAATGTATCCAAGCACCAAAGGATTGTGGGTTCAATTCCCAGTCAAAGGCAAGTACCTGGGTTGCAGGTTAGATCCCTGGCCCCGTTGGGGCATGTGTGGAAGGCAACCAATGTATGTTTCTCACATCAATTTTCTCTCTCTCTATCCCCCTCCCTCCTTCCCTTCCACTTTTTCTAAAAAAATTAATATCAATGGAAACAGTATCCTCAGCTGAGGATTAAACATCAACAATAAAGGCAGTAGATCTGCATAGCCATTTTTCCAAAGAAGACATAAAAGTAGTCATAATACACATAAAAGAAGTGCAACTTCACAAATTATTAGGGAAATGCAAATCAAAACCACAAGATTTCAAGATACATCTGTTAAATGACTCTCATCAAAAAGACAAGAAGTGACAAGTCTTACTTATGATATAACAGCTGTGTCTCAGGCTCTGACACCTGCTGGCACCCAGTAGGCAACAAGGTGGGCCCACACATGGCCTCTAGAGCTTTCTCCTCAGATAGAGTGGTAAGCTCTGACTGACTTTGCCTCATTGTTCTTCAGTGTCCCCATATATCTAATGGAGACATCAGCTTTTTCTCTACCCATTGCACAGAAATGATACTGGAGCAATAGAGGTAACAAATATAAAAATACTTGAAATATTATAAAAAATAAAATAAACCACTACCATATAGAAAAAGAGATATTTTAATCAGCAATTTTGCCATGGAACAAAGTACTGATATGGACATTCGGAATTTAGAATTATTCCTTTGCCCGGGAACATAGTCCAGAGGGACAATGAATATAAGTTTTGATATTCGCTCTCTTCACTTTTTGTTTTGCATTTTATTTTGAAAAGGTCATAATCGTCTTCTTCTTTTTCCAAAAATAAAACTCAAAGCAGGTAAAGGAATCAAAATAAATCATGAGACAAACCAGAACACCAAAATAAACAACAAAATATCAATTAAGCAACTGGGTTTAAAGAAGGAACCAATTAATATCTAGTTAAATTATGTGCCTACATTTTTCACCTTTGAATTAGAGTTTCAAAAATTCATAACATTATTGAGAGGAAATTTGAAAGTAGAATCTTCAGAAAGGCTTTTATTTGTTAATAAGAGAACTACAATGAATTATTAAGGAAATATTTGGAATACATCAACCAATGAGTTTATTAACAACAATAATCAGACGGTTTCTTAACATCAAGCTCAGAGTCTCCTCAAGAAAAGTCAATATTTGCCCTAACCGGTTTGGCTCAGTGGATAGAGCATCGGCCTGTGGACTAAAGGGTCCCAGGTTCGATTCCAGTCAAGGACATGTACCTTGCTTGCAGGCACATACCCATTGGGGAGTGTGCAGGAGGCAGCTGATTGATGTTTCTCTCTCATTGTTGTTTCTAACTCTCTATCCCTCTCCTTTCCTCTCCGTAAAACAATCAATAGAATATATTTTTAAAAAAGAAGTCAATATTCTTAAGGATACCATTTATAACAGTCTGATAGCATTGTATTGGGGAACTATTATCCGATTTGCACTCCATAAGCATTTTTTAACTCTCTAACATCAAATATGGCATTACATATGACACATCCTTATTATGTCACAGGCAGAATTTGAGGCCCTGAAGCAAGCTGAGTATTTGACCTATTTCTCATTCTACCCTTTAAACTACCTCTCTGTTATACTAAGTCCTACTGGAAAGGCTTAAATTCTAAACAGCTATGTGTACATGCAATGCATGCATGTAAATAGCTATCACAGCAACAGTGATAAACCCATAATAGCCTCCAATTAGATTTACATTTCATTTTCAGGACAGAATGGCAGGCAATTGGGAATGTTAATCCCCAAATATAGACATGTGAAGGATGCCACATTAAACCATAATTATATGACCTACAAAACATCTTTCCCCTGAAATTAGGAAATTATGAGAAGCTTCCAGTGACTGGATTTTATGATCTAAATGTACAGCCGGTCCCGATGTCTCTCATTCTCCATGTTCTATGGAATACGGTACAGGGAAAAAACTAAGGTGCAAAACAGCAAAGTATATATGTCAGCGGTTCTCAACCTGTGGGTCGCGACCCCTTTGGGGATCGAATGACCCTTTCACAGGGGTCGCCTAAGACCATCAAAAAACACATATATAATTACATATTGTTTTTTTAAAATATATTTTTTATTGATTTTTTACAGAGAGGAAGGGAGAGGGATAGAGAGTTAGAAACATCAATGAGAGAGAAACATAGATCAGCTGCCTTCTGCACACTTCCCACTGGGGATGTGTCCGTAAGCAAGGTACATGACCTTGACCAGAATCAAACCTGGGACTCTTCAGTCCACAGGCCGACGCTCTAGCCACTGAGCCAAACTGGTCAGGGCTACATATTGTTTTTGTGATTAATCACTATGCTTTAATTATGTTCAATTTGTAACAATGAAAATACATCCTGCATATCAGATATTTACATTATGATTCATAACAGTAGCAAAATTACAGTTATGAAGTAGCAACGAAAATAATTTTATGGTTGGGGGTCACCACAACATGAGGAACTGTATTAAAGGGTCGGGGCACTAGGAAGGTTGAGAACCACTGATATATGTGAAGACTAAGACATTTTTAAAAGTATTAAATATTCATTTGATTGTTGCCTCTAACTTTTCCTTTGGCATAATGAATGCAATACAATGTAATTAAAGGTATTTAAAATATATAAGCAATGTGCATTGTATTAGATTATTTTTTCCTTTTTTATTGTTTAAAGCATTACATATGTCTTCTTTTTCCCCATGACCCCTCCCCAGTCACTCCCACCCCCCAGGACAAGCCCCCACCACCCCAGAGATCCTGTCCTTTGGTTATGCTTATGTCTATTCAACCAAAGACCTTTGGTTGATCTCTTACCCACCTCACACACACTCCCCTACCTTCCCTCAGAAGTTGGACAGTCTGTTAAGTGTCTCTTTGTGTCTAGATCTAATTTTGTTCATCAGTTTATGTTGTTCATTATATCCCACATATAAGTGAGATCATGTGATATTTATCTCTCTCTGACTGGCTTATTTTGCTTAGCATAATTCTCTCCAGGCCCATCCATGCTGTTGCAAATGGTAAAAGTTCCTTTTTATAGCAGCATAGTATTCCATTGTGTAGATGTACCATTGTTTTTTAATCCACTCATCTGCTGATGGGCACTTAGGCTGTTTCCAAATCTTAGCTATTGTAAATTGTGCTTCTATGAACATAGGGGAGCATACATCTTTTCTGAGTAGTGTTTTGGTTTTTCTTGGGATATATTCCTAGAAGTGGGATCACTGGGTCAAATGGGAGTTCCATTTTTAGTTTTTTGAAGAAACTCCATACTGTTCACAGTGGCTGCACCAGTCTACATTCCCACCAGTAGTGCATGAGGGTTCCTTTTTCTCCACATCCTTGCCAGCACTTGTCATTTGTTGATTTGTTGATGATAGCCTTTCTGACAGATGTGAGATGGTACCTCATTGTTGTTTTGATTTGCATCTCAGGGATGATTAGTGACTTTGAGCATGTTTTCATATGTCTCTTAGCCATCTGTATATCCTCTTTCAAAAAGTGTCTCTTTAGGTCCGTTGCACATTTTTTTGATTGTGGTTGTTTATCTTTCTTTTGTTAAGTTGTATGAGTTCCCTGTAAATGTTGGAGATTGAACCTTTATTGGTGATAACATTGGCAAATATGTTCTCCATGCAGAGGGTTTTCTTGTTGTTTTGTTGATGGTTTCTTTTGCTGTGCAGAAGCTTTTAATTTGATGTAGTCTCATTTGTTTATTTTCTCCTTAGTTTCCATTGCCCTAGAAGCTGTATCAGTAAAGATATTGCTATAACATCTATCTGATATTCTGCTGTCTATGGAGTCTTCTAAGATTTTTAACATTTCCCATCTTACATTTAAGTCCTTTATCCATTTTGATTTTATTTTTGTGTAAGGTGTAAGTTGGTGGTCTAGTTTCATTTTTTTTTTTTTTTTGCATAGATCTGACCAATTTTCCCAACACCATTTATTGAAGATACTGTCTTGACACCATTATATGGTCTTGCCTCCTTTGTCAAATAGTAATTGAGCATAAAGGCTTGGGTCAATTTCTGGGTTCTCTGATCTGTTCCATTGGTCTATATGCCTGTTCTTGTGCCAGTACCAGGCAGTTTTGAGAATCGTGGCTTTGTAATATAGCTTGACATCTGGTATTGTGATCCCTCCAACTTTGTTCTTCTTTCTCAGGATTGCTGTGGCTATTCGGGGTCTTTTTTATTCCAGATGAATTTTTGGAGAGTTTGTTCTAGGTCTGTGAAATATGCCCTTGGTATTTTAATGGGGATCATATTGAATCTATAAATTGCTTTGGGTAGTATGGACATTTTAAAGATGTTTATTCTACCAATCCATGAACAAGGTGTATTCTGCCATTTATTTATGGCTTCCTCTATCTCTTTTTTCAAAGTCCTGTAGTGTTCTGAATACAGGTCTTTAAACTCCTTAGTTAAGTTTATTCCTAGGTATGTTAATTTTGTTGTTTCAATGTAAATGGGATGGTTTTTGTAGTTTATTTTTCTGTGAGTTCATTATTGGTGAATAAAAAAGCCATAGATTTCTGGGTGTTAATTTTGTATCCTGCTACATTTGATGGAGTTTTTAGGGTTTTCTATGTAAAATATCATGCAATCTGAAAATAATGACAGTTTTACTTCTTCTTTTCCAATTTGGATGCCTTTTATTTCTTCCTCTTTTCTGATCTCTATGGCTGGCACTTCCAGTACTATGTTGAACAGGAGTGGTGAAAGTGGGCATCCCTGTCTTGTTCCTGTTCTTAGGGGAAATGGTTTTAGTTTTTGCCCATTGAGTATGATGTTGACTGTAGGTTTGTCATATAAAGCTTTTATTATATTGAGGTATGATCTTTCTATTCTCACTTTGCTGAGAGTTTTTATCATGAAAGGGTGTTGGATTTTGTCAAATGCTTTTTCTGCATTGATTGATATGATTATGTGATGTTTATCTCTCAAATTGTTTATGTGATGTATAGCACTTATTAATTTGTGGATATTCTACCACTAGAGGCCCAGTGCACAAAAATTTGTGCACTCGGGGGGGGGGGTTGCCCAGCCCGGCCTGTGCCCTCTCACAGCCTGGGACCCCTCGGGAGATAAGACCTGCTGGCTTAGGCCTGCTCCCGGGTGGCAGAGGGCAGGCCCAATCCCTAAGTGCAGCCCCTGGTCAGGCTCAGAGCAGGGCCGACTGGGGAGTTGGGGAGCCGCCCCTGTCATGCACAGAGCAGGGCGGATCTGGAGGTTGCAATGCCACCCTCAGTCACACTCAGGGTAGACTGATTGGGGGGTTGGGGCACCACCCCCTGTTACACTCAAGGCAGGGTCGATGGGGAGGTTGCAGTGCCACCCCCAACACACACAGAGCAGAGCCAATCAGGGGGTTGGGGCGCTGCCCCCTGTCACTCACAGAGCAGGGCCAATCAGGGGGTTGGGGAGCTCCCCCCTGTCACGCACAGACCAGGGCCAATCAGGGGGTTGAGGAGCTCCCCCCTGTCACTCACAGAGTAGGGCCGATAGGGGAGTTGGGGCTCCGCCTCCTGTCACACACAGAGCAGGGAGGATCAGGGGGTTGGGGTGCTGTACCCTGTCACACTCAGGGCAGGGCCAATGGGGAGGTTATGGCTCTACCCTGTCACACACAGAGCAAGGCCTGTGGAGGGGGATTGGGGTGCCACCCTCTATCACCCACAGAGCAGGGCCAATCAGGGGGTTGGGGCGCCGCCACTGTCACACTCAGGGCAGGGCCGATGGAGAGGTTATGGTTGTACCCTGTCACACACAGAGCAGGGCCCGTGGGGGCGGGGGGTTGGGGCGCCACACCCTGTCACACACAGAGCAGAGCCGATCAGGGGGTTGGTGCGCTGCACCCTGTCACACACAGAGCCACAGGGCAATCGGGGGATTGGGGAGCTCCCCCCTATCAGGCACAGAGCAGGGCTGATCAGGGGGTTTGGGCGCTGCCCCCTCTCACGCTGATCCCGGTGCCTGGAGCCTCGCTGCTCCGCTGATCCCGGTGCTGGGAGGCATATTACCCTTTTACTATATAGAATAGAGGCATGGTGCACGGGTGGGGGCCGGCTGGTTTGCCCTGAAGGGTGTCCTGGATCATGGTGGGGGTCCCCACTGGGGTGCCTGGCCAGGCTGGCTGAGGGGCTGAGGGCTGTTTTCCCGCTGGCAGTTGACTAAAAGCTCCCAACCGCTCCTTGTTTTCTTTTTTTTTTTTTTTATTCTGGGCCAGCTTTAGCTCTGAGGCCGCGCTGCTGAAAACATGGATACAATGTTGCTGTCCGGGGCTGACTGAAAGCTGGTTTTGTTTAGCCTCTTATTTGCAACATAGTAATAGTTGCTTAGAGTTGCAGTTGAGAGTCCGGCAAGTGAGGCGGGGAACGTTGGAGTCTGCAGTTCCTGGAGGAAGCAAGCCTCCCTGCTCGCTTCAGTGCATGGCTGCCGGCCGCCATCTTGGCTGACAGTTAATTTGCATAAGGATACGCTGATTAGCCAATGGGAAGGGTAGCAGTCGTACGCCAATTACCATGTTTCTCTTTTATTAGTGTAGATTCTTGTATACCTGGAATAAATTCCACTTGATCATGGAGTATGATTTTTCTAATGCAATGCTGGACCCAATTTGCTAGAATTTTGTTGAATATTTTATCATGTATGTTCATTAGGGATATTGGCCTAAGTTCTCTTTTTTTTGTGGTGTCCTTATCTAGTTTTGGAATTAGAGTCATGCTGGCTTCATAGAAAGAGATTGGAAGTGTTCCTTCCTCTTGAATTTTTTGGGATAGTCTGAGGTGGATAGGTTTTAATTCTTCTTTGAATGCTTGGTAGAACTGGCCTGTAAAGCCATCCAGACCAGGTTATATTCCTGGTAAAGAAATATGCTGTGCTGAATAGTTTCAAAGCCTTTAGTTATATAGTGAATATCCCAGCATTGCCCGGAATGATGGCATTATTATTGAAACAGAAATTTTGGGGGGTGGAAAAGACAGGTTTTAGGAAATTTTAGAAATTAAGAGGACCGTGGAGGAAGCACAGGGCTGCAGAAGAGCAGAAGGCATAATTCCATAGAATGGGGGAGCTGAAAAGCTGCAAAAGTACATTTCCATAGAATGAGGGAGCTGGGAACAGCAGAAGGTCTATGTTTACAAAATAAAGGGAAGGATGCCCTTCATCCAGGAGGAGAAAAAAACCCAAAGGGAATAAGAAAACAATAAGGAAGGAGCTTAAGGCCTTTAAGTTCAGGAGTAACTATAGTAACCAGTCAAGGGAATCGTGACCAATCAGAGGGTATATCAAGGCACCAGGATCTGCAGCCTTTATAAGCCATAGGGAAAAGGGACTCAGTGGGACCCTTTCCTCCTCCCATGTGGGAGTCTGTTCTGTGGGACTCTTTCCCTCTCCCCATGTGGGAGTCTGTATTTATTTGCTGGAAGATTTTTGATTACTGCTTCAATTTCTTTGGTAGTTTTTGGCCTATTCAGGTGTTTTTTTGTTTGTTTGTTTTTTATTATTCCTGATTGAGTTTTGGGAGCTTGCATTTTTCTAAGAATATGTCCATTTTGTCAAGGCTGTCTGCTTTGTTGAAGTAGATTTGTTCATAGTATTTTTTTTTTTTACAATCCTTTGTATTTCTGTGTGGTCTGTTGTTACTTTACCTCTTTCATTTCTGATTTTGTTTATTGCAGTCCTCTTTCTTTGTTTCTTGGTGATCCTGGCTAGAGGTTTATCAATCATGTATATCTTTTCAAAGAACCAGCTCTTGGTTTTATGGATCTTTTGTATTGTTTTCTTGGTCTCTATGTCATTTATTTCCACTCTGATCTTTATTATTTCCTTCCTTCTGTTTACTCTGTGCTTTTCTTTTCCTTCTTTTTCTAATTCTTTAAGTTGTAGATTTAGATAATTTATTACCATTTTTTTCTTTCTTTTTTTTTTTTTTTTTTTGAGGTAGACCTGTAGAGCATTGAAATTCCCTCTCAGGACTGCTTTTACTGTGTCACATAGATTGTGGATTGTTATGTTTTCATTGTCATTTGTTAGCAGGATGCTTTTTATTTCTTCTTTGATCTCTTTGGTGATTCAATCATTGTTTAATAGCATGCTATTTGGCCTTCAAGTGTTTGACTTTTTGTGATTGTTTTTATTGTAGTTGATTTCTAATTTTATGCCATTGTGATCTGAGAATATGCTTGATCTGATTTCAATCTTCTTGAATTTGAAAAGACTTTGCCTGTGTCCCAATATGTGGTCAATCTTTGAAATTGTCCCATGTGCACTTGTGAAGAATGTATATTCTGTAGCTTTGGGGTGAAATGTTCTGAAGATGTCAACCAAGAACATCTGATCTAGTGAGTCATTTAGGATTGATTTTTTTGCAGACTTTTTGTGTAGAGGATTTATCCAGTGGTGTTAGTGGGGTATTAAAGTTTCCTACTATGATTGTATTGCTATCCGTCTCTCCCTTGATATCTTCCAAAAGTATTTTCATGTATTTGGGTGCTCTGGTATTGGGTGTATATATGTTTACCATAGTTATATTCTCTTGTTGAATTGCTCCCTTTAGTATTATGAAGTGGCACTCCTTACCTCTTGTTATGGCCTATACTTTGATGTCTATTTTGTCAGATATAAGTGTAGCTACCCTAGCTTTATTTCATTTCCATTTGCCTGAAAAATGTTTTTCCATCCCTTCATTATTAGTCAGTGTGAGTTCTTTGTTCTGAGATGGGTCTCTCATAGATAGTAGAAATCCATTCAGCTACCCTATGTCTTTTGATTGGAGCATTTAAACCATTTACATTTAAGGTTATTATTGATAGGTACTTGTTTGTCTCCATTTTTATTATTTATGCCTGTGTTCCTTCTTCCCTTTCTATTTCTTATTTTTGCAGTAGTCCCTTTAGCATTTCTTGTATTGCTGGCTTGGTGTTAATAAACTCCCTTAGCCCTTTTTTATCTGTAAAGACCCTTTGCCTTGCTTAGTATATAATCTTGTATTCAGTCCCTTGTTTTGCATCACTTTTTATATTTCACTCCATTCCCTTTTGGCCTGATGTATTTCTGTTGAGAAATCAGTTGATAGTCTAAACAGTGGTTCTCAACCTGTGGGTCGCGACCCCTTTGGTGCTTGAACGACCCTTTCACAGGGGTCGCCTAAGACCATCCTGCATATCAGATATTTACATTACAATTCATAACAGTAGCAACATTACAATTATGAAGTAGCAACGAAAATAATTTTATGGTTGGGTCACAACATGAGGAACTGTATTTAAATGGCCAGAAGATTGAGAACCACTAGAATAGGAGATCCCTTATAGGTAACTTTCTGTCTCTCTCTGGCAGCCTTTAAGGTTCTTACTTTGTTGTTGGTGTTTCCCAATTTAATTATGATGTGTCTTGGTGTCAGTCTTTTGGGGCTCATCTTGTTTGGAATTCTATGTGCTTCTTGGACTTGTGTGAGTTTTTTTCTTTCCAATATCAGGTAAGTTTTCTGTCTTATTTAATCAAACAGGTTTTCCAATTCTTGCTCAGTCTCCTCTCCTTCTGGCACCCCTATTACATTGATGTTGTTTCATTTCATGTTGTCCCAAAGTGCATTTAGGCTCTCCTCTGGCTTTTTAAGGTTTTTTTTTTTTTTTTTTTTTTTTTGGTATTGTTTTGTTTTTTCAGTTGCTGCTTTGCTTGGGCATTTTTTTTCTACCTTGTCTTCTAGTTTGCTGAGGCAGTCCTCAACTTCTTCTAGTCTATGGTTAATATTTTCCATTGTGTTCTTTATTGCAGTATGTCATTCTTTATTTACTCCTGGTTCTTCTTCATTTCCTCTTGATTCTTATACATTGTTGAATTTGTCATGCATCCTTTTCAGCATCCTTTGACCATTGCTCTGAATTTGTTCTCTGAATAATTGCTTGCCTCCCCTTCATTTACTTCCTTTTCTGGTGATTCCTCCTTATCTTTTATACTAGAGTTCTGGTGCATGAAATCTGTGCACTGGTCGGGGGGGTTGTCCCTCAGCCCAACCTGAACCCTCTACAATCTGGGATGCCTCGAGGGATGTCCTACTGCTGGTTTAGGCCCGATCCCTGGGCCTAAACTGGCAGTTGGTCATCCCTCTCACAATCTGGGACTCCTGGCTCCCAACCACTCACTTGCCTGCCAGACTGATCACCCCCTAACCACTCCCCTGCCAGCCTGTTTGATGCCTAACTTCCCCTGCCTGCCCAATTGCCCCCAACTGCCCTCCCCTGCCAGCCTGATTGCCCCTAACTGCCCTCCCCTGCCGGCCTGGTCACCCCTAACTGCCCTCTCTGCAGGCCTGGTTGCCCCAAACTGCCCTCCCCTGCTTGGCCTCTTGTGGTGGCCTTCTTTGACCACATGGGGGAGGCCATCTTGTGCAATGGTGTGAGGGTCAATTTGCATATCACACCTTAATTATATAGGATGGGGTTGTTTCTTTGTCCTCCCAGTTTTGCTGTTCCTTTGTGGTTGTTTCTATGTATTACATAAAACTTCTTTGTTACCTGAAAGTTTTTGAGTTTTTCTTATGTAGCAGACTAGAGGCCCAGTGTATGAAATGCATGCATTCATGGGTCAGGGGGTCCCTCAGCCAGGCCTGCACCCTTTCACAGTCTTGGAGTGCTTGCGGATGTCTGACTGATGGCTTAGGCCTACGTCTTGTGGGCCTAAGCTGGCAGTAGGACATCCTTAGTGCTTCTGTGGAGGCGGGAGAGGCTCTGACCACTGCTGCTGCACTAGCCAGCCATGAGCCCAGCTCAGGGCTCCTGGCTGAGTGGGACTCCCCCAGTGGGAGTTCACTGACCACCAGGGACAGCTCCTGCATTGAGTGTGTGCCCCCTGGTGGTCAGTGCATGTCATTACAACCAGTCATTCCACCATTTAGTCTATTTGTATATTAGCCTTTTATTATATAGAATTTTTTAGGCACTCAGTGGTGCAATCTCTCAGGTCTTCTGGGCTGGGCATTCTAGGGATACCCCCTACTTGGTATATTTTGGTTCTTTAGGTGTAGTTCGGTCTTGAGTATTATTGTCCCATTCGTGGATGGAGTCACCTCTCAGGGTGTGTGGTTATGTGGCTCACTCTCTACCACATTGACCAAACAGCACAAAATACAACTCAACAAGACACAACCCAGAGGAAACCAAACACGAATGTATTCACAATATGGATAACCCCAATAAAAGTGACCACCAGAGAAAGGAGAATTAGGACAGGTAAATGAGAACAAAAATGATATTGAAAAAAGGAAAAAGGGTACTCGAGAAAAGAAAAAGGAGAAAAATGAAGGGAAAAATATACATATATGGGGAGAATACTTCACAAAACAAACAAATAAACTAGAAATGCAAACAACAAACAGCCCAAAAAAGGGGGGGTAGAGAATTTGTAGAGACAGAGCTTATTTCCAGAAAGTAGGGTAAAAAAATTTAATGGATAGGGTCATGGCCATGGTTCATTATAGGGGAGGTAGAAAGAGACTGAGTGGATAAGATGAAAAGCAAAAAATAAATAATCAATAGATTACAAAATAAAAAGATAATTTTTTTCTCTAATCTATCTATCTACTAGTATATACTAGTGGCCCAGTGCACAAATTCGTGCACATTGAAAGGAATTAATCAGAACAAATATCTTAATATTGCTATTTGCCATTGCTCTATAATAGAAGTGTCAGAGATGAAAAAATTAGTAAAAGGTATATGAAAATAATATATAAATTTATTAATAAATAAACAATAACAACATGATATAACAACAACAATGATGTGATATAAAAACAACAAAAGCATGATATAAAAACAACATTGAGCCCTAGCCAGTTTGGCTCAGTGGATAGAGTGTCGGCCTGCGGACTCAAGGGTCCCAGGTTCGATTCCTGCCAAGGGCATGTACCTTGGTTGTGGGCACACACCCAGTAGGGAGTGTGCAGGAGGCAGCTGATCGATGTTTCTCTCTCATCGAGGTTTCTAACTCTCTATCCCTCTCCGTTCCTCTCTGTGAAAAATCAATAAAATATATATTTAAGAGGGTTGGGGGGCAGGAGGGAGGGGAGTAAGAGATCAACTGAAGGACTTGTATGCATGCATATAAGCATAACTAATGGACATAAGACACTGGGGGGTAAGGGAGGGCAGGGGATTGTCAAGGGCGGGGGGAAAAATAGGACACTTATGCAATACCCTTTGTAATACCTTTAGCAATAAATAAATAAATAAATAAAAATTAATAATAAAGAAAAGAAACTATATAAAAAAACAACATTGATACAAACAATGACTAAAAAAATTGATTAAACTTATTCTAATATCTCCCTACATACCACATTAAGAGTAAAAACACTTTCAGAGTTCTTGACTAATTTTCCTTGTGATGAAATGTTTACAACTTTAACTTTAATGTCACATGCTCTTCGAACTCGAGAGAAAGCAACATAGAACTGACCATGTCTGAAAATGGGTTGAAGTAGGAAAATTCCTCCTTTGTCTAGAGTTTGTCCTTGTGATTTATTAATAGTCATTGCAAATGCTGAATTATGGGGAACTGTCTTTGAATTAATTTAAAAGGGAGGCCAGTGTCAGAAGGGGACAAATCAATTCTTGGGATCAGAACAACCTCTCCTTCCACAGATCCTGTTAATACTTCAGTTTTGATTGTGTTAGGTCACAATCTTTTGATAATAAATTTAGTACCATTTCAAAGATCCCATTTACTATTAAGATTTCTCAGTAACATGATGATTGCACCCACTTTCAATTTTAATTTATGACATGGCATTCCTGAAGGAGTATACTATTAAAAAATTCAATGAGAAAATTTTCCTTTTTGGCATCATCTTTTGAATCAATGGAATTTTCACTCAAATAGGTGTGAAAATCTCCATCAAGTATATCCAAAATTTCTTCATTTAACTTATCAATGTGCTCATATTTTGGACAAAGAATCACAAGTTTGGACATATTATTAATATTATGTATAGATATACTATTTCCAAGGTAGCTTCATTAATAGATTCATTACAAATTATTTCACAGGAGATTTCAATAATATCCATTCCTAAATGAAAACTGCCATCAAGTTTGCCATCTCCAAGTTTTACTAACCATCCTATCTAATAATAGACAAAGATGGTAATTGACCATACCTTTGCTATGCCTCCCATTGGCTAATCAGCACAATATGCAAATTAACCGCCAACAAAATGGCGGCTAATTTGCATACTGCAGGCAGGGCGGGACAGTGCGAGCCACCATCCAGGCCTCGTGTGTGGACCTGGGCGGCGGGGCTTAGGCAGAACAATTGGGCCACCTAAGCCCCGCCCCCAGCCGGGTCACCCCTGTGCCTCCTAAGCCCTGTGCCGCCTAAGCCCTGCCCCCAGCCAGGACCCCCATGTGCTGCCTAAGCCCCTCCCCCAGCCAGGATGCCTGTGTGCCACCTAAGCCCCGCCCCTGGCTGGGACCCTCCTGTGCCGCCTAAGCCCTGCACTGCCTAAGCCCCGCCCCCAGATGAGAACCCATTGAGATCCACCAGCAGGAAAGTGCGGCCTACAGGCAGCCCCCAGGTGGGCATGCTCCTGGGTTGCCATGGCGGTCTATGAGCAGGAAAGTGCGGCCTACAGGCAGCCCCCAGGTGGGCATGCTCTTGGGTTGCCATGGCGGTCTGCGAGCAGGAAAGCGCAGCCTGCAGGCAGCACACCACTCTGGCCACAGCTCAAGGGAGAGAAAAACACGCAGTGGAGGCCAGGAGCCTGAGAGATCAACACAGAGTGGCACCTGCTCCAAGCCTCCACAGTGTGGCTGGGGGCAGGCCTCCAGCAGACACACACACTCACACACACACACACACACACACACACAGCACCTGCTCCAAGCCTCCATGGTGTGGCTGGGGGCAGGCCTCCAGCAGACACACACACACACACACACACACACACAGCACCTGCTCTGAGCCTCCAATGCAGCTGGGGGCAGGCCTCCAGCAGACACACACACACACACACACACACACACACACAAGGCAACTGCTCCGAGCCTACGTGGTGTGGCTGGGGCAGGCCCCAGCAGACACATACACACACACACGGGACGCCTGCTCCTAGCCTCTGCTGCCAGACTGTGGCCGTCAGTAAGAAATCCACTGAGGGCTCCTGTACTGTGAGAGGGACAGGCTGGGCTGAGGGAACCCCACCCCCCAGTGCATGAATTTCCTGCACCGGGCCTCTAGTCCACTATAAGTAGAATATTCTGATTTCATATTTGTTTTAAGAGGCAACTTTCTAAAACATCCCCAAACACTACACTACTTGAAGCTCATTTGTACTATGGCTGATCGCATTGCATATGGCGCAACACTGACACATTGTCGAAAATCCCCTCGGAGAAGGTGAACTTCCCACCAAATGCAACATTAAAATTCATAATTTCTCTTAGTAATCTGTCTATGGCATTTATAGCATGACTGGATGCCATGGTGCATCTATCAATAATGAGAAATTGGGTCTTTTTAATGGTTTTAGCAATGTCACTCTTTATATCAAGTCTAGAAATTGAAGTTTCATTTAATGGAATTGGTAATTTATATTGGGAATGAAAGGTTCTTCCACTGAGAAGTAAATTTGCAGCAATTCCTGTAGATGCTGTGGGTAAAACAGTACCACCACGACCTTTAATATAATGTATTAAAACTTTATAAAGATATGTTTTTCCACTACCGCCTGGATCATTAAAGCAAAAGCACTTGGGGTGTACTATTTGATCATCGATAGTGGAAGTTATAGTCTGAAAGGCTACATAATGTTGTGGAATCTCCCAATAATAATAATTATGTGCATCATAATCTTCTCTATTCAATAAAAACAAAGCCATCAAAGTTGAGCTATTCCTTCTAGCCCTATGTATAACTTTAGCAAACTCATCCTTATGAAAATACAAATTCTGATCATTTGGAAAACGAATAGCTAATCTTGTGATTCATGAGATTGGTCATGCATTTGCAATGCAAAAAGTCTCCACACAACCTCAGGAGCGCTCACATACCTGGAGTCAATGAAGTCCTGTACTTTGTCATGATTGATAATATTTTTTTCAGAAATTTGAATATTTGCACAATCGTGCCCTTTAAGACTTATTTAAATAAATATTTGACACTTTGAATCGATGCACAGACTTCAACATTTATATGACAATTATATTTAAGGCACAAATACAGGTTATAAGGGACAATCCAAGTATTATCGACAACTTTATTTCCAATAGGCATTGTATTATCAGATCTTCATTTGTATTTGGGATATCCATCAATATTTCCAATGGTCCCATTTTGAAATTCTTTCAGATATCCTTTTGAACATTTTCCATTTTCCATACATGGACTATTTGGATTTTGTGTTCCACGTGGTCCATGTACCATATTTGATTTTACAATTTGAAAAAGTCGAGGACACTGGTCTTCATCTGGAATTTCTGCCTTAACTATATGGTCAATGTCATCTTCCGTTCATAATTTGGATTCACTATCTAATATCAATAATATGTGAGCATGAGGCAATCGCCTTTCTGATATTTGGTTACATGAATTTCAGCTGTAACTTTGCCAAATAAATCAAATTTACATATATCATTTAAAAGAGCATTCAGCTTAATATTAAATACCCTGGCTATCAAGTCAGGTCTGTTTTCAAATTTTGGCCAGCGTTGTAAATTGTTTGTAATATCTGCCCATTTTTGGTTGTATGTCATGGTTATGAATAAATCGGGCTTGCCATACTTCGTTACAATTGCCATAGCAACCTGATATTGCTGCTGCATATTTCTGGAACTACCCTCAAAAGAGGACGGAAGTATTATTATTTTACCAATCGGCACATTTTCATTTTCAGATCTAGATGTGAGATAATTCATCAAACCACTATATATTTCAACTCTCAACTTAATTGATTTGCTTTAATGTAATTTATCCAATTGGCTTCAATTTTTTTTTTTTTCCTCAGACACAACATGACCATATGGTTTATTCAGGTGAAGAAATTTGTCACCATCATCGGCACAATTTTTGAATATGAATAGGCAACATACTGTTGAGTTAATTTTCCTGCATTTAAAATAAGATTGAACGTCTCCCACACAGAGAGATGAAATCCATAATATTGCATTTGTGTGACTCGTGTCCTTACATTTCATCTAGTATTATTGCCGATTACACTGTTGTCTCTGAGTCTTAATGCAATATCCATTCCCCAGCCTTTTTCAGCATGTGGAAAAAGACTAGGATACATCATTGCATTTAATGTAGGAAACAGGATACTGATTTGTTTCTAAAATTTTAGTGGCAGTTGGATTATTAGGATCTGGTTTACAATGAATGAGCAAATCCTTTCAAAAGGAGGTTCTCCATCTTCGTTTCTGAATAGGATGGCAACTTCAGTTACACGGGGATAATTATACCTACCCAGATCACTATTAGTATCATATATAATCAACATTGTTACTTCTGTGGGAGCAATACCTTTCCCTGCTGCTTCAGATTGGGCTTCCTTTTCTACCTCATGAAGCATCTTGTATGATTTTGTTAATTTGTTTATTTCATGCATGAGGTTGTTGATGTTGATCATGAGTCTTTCTGAGCAGCCCTGGTTTTCTGGCATTGCTCATCTTTTACTGGTCACTTCAGCCATATCTAAAATATAGAGTTGAACAAACTTTTGAGAATCACCATCCAAAGGTTGTAAAATTCCATTATGTTGATAAACTTGTCCATGTATTCTAAAACAGTATGGCTCATATCTTGCTGGTGATATTTGCATCTATTGAAGCAAAAGCAAAAGAACTATTTATTGAACAAATATTTTCCATGAAATTTTTACTGTCAGACTCTTCATTTATCATTATTTTATTAAATATGTTGGTATTCTGGAAAATGTTTATCATTTGGACAAACCTTACCTTTGCTACAACATTGAGTAAATTTTCCATCAGATGGTTTTTCATCTGAGAAATTTAGTGATAGGCAAAACTGACATGTAACAGTCATTGCACCACAACTGTAATTGCACCCTCATTTACTCCATTTTCGCTGTGAAGGCAGTTCCTACCAGGATTGGTAGTACTTGTCAAAGACTGTTCTTCAGACATATCCTGTCAATGCCGCTGCTTCTTTCGGGTGCAGAGGTATATTGTGCCAATAGTTGGTCTTCAGACATATTCTGTTGATGACACCTCTTTCTTTCAGCTTCAGAGGTACTTTGTGCCAACAGTTGGTCTTTAGACATATTCCCTCCTCCCTCCTGTCAGGGTCCGGGGTGCTAGAGAATGGGATTCTGGGCTGTCAGGACGCGGGCAGCAAGGTCTGGGTCAGTGCACTTCATAGCTATCTGCTGGTTGACTGGTCATTCTGGTTGTTCAGCTGTTTGGTCACTGGGCTTTTATTATATAGGGTCCATCTATTTTTTTGAAAAAGAAGAATAGATAAGAAAGCAGATAGGCTTGAGTTTAGTGAGTGAAACTAATTAAGCAATTAGGAGAAGAGAGCAAGAGAGGAGAAGAAAAACAAAAGCATAAAAATTGGCTAGCAAAGAAAGAGAAAAGAGAAGGGTGCATGGACTTGCAGCAGAGAAGGGGAAATTAGATATATGAGTAAGCCAACAGAGACTAGGATAATAATAATGCATCAATAAAGCAGATAAAGAAGATCAATTTTTAACAAGGGGTAAAAAGAGAGGAGAGAGAAAAACCAAAGGAGGAATAGGAGAAGAGAAACAGGATGGAAAAGGGATAGGAGAGGAAGAAAAGGGTGGCAAAAAAGAAAAAATAAGATAAAGTAAACTAATGATTAAAAAATAAAAAGAGAATGAAGAAAAATAATCCAAAAAAATAAAAGGTTAAAAAATAAAGAGGGAAAAATAAAATAAAGAAAAAAAATGTTTTCTTTCTTAAGTAAAAGATAAAAAATAAAAAAGTGAAGGGTCATTGCTTCAGCTGAGTTTTAATGTCCCATGGGGACTGGTTTAGGACCCCTCTGTACTGTTCTGTCTGCACGTCCCTGTTTCCTGTAAGATAGTCACCGTGTGGAGGTTTCCAGGGATCCACCGCTGCTCTGTGTCTGTCTCCACAGCCCTGGTGTCAGGCAGGCGGGGCCACTCTGCCCGCTTTGTTTGTCTGTCTGCTTTCAGTCGTATTTGCGTAAGAGTCTATTTCTGACACGGGCTATTTGGGGGTTGGGGTGTGTAGCTATATTATTTTCTGGGACCAAATGGCCCCTAAACCCAGTCCCTGGAACTATTCAGATTCTTCCTTTCCTCTGCAGAGCTGGAGGCTGGGTGTGGCTGCACCAGTTGCCTGCGGGTGCTGGGAGGGGCTGGCTCTTCTGGAGAAAAATGGCTGTTTGGGGTTGGAGGTTCCAGAATGTCCCAGTGCCGGACCCCGGTCACCTCTCCTTGCCCTGCTCCTCTCCACAGCCTCTCCCCAGCCTCCACAAAACTGCATCACAGCCTCAGTGACTGTTTTTAATTGAAAGGTCCTATGAACTGGGTTTAGCGAGTAAAAGCAGAGAAAATATAAAGGCAAGACAGCCACGCCACCGCGAGTTTCTCTCCCCCAGAGCCGCACAGTTTAGGTGGACTCTTTAGGTTTTCTATGTTCTCCAGGCTGCCTTTCTGGCACAGCATCTCGTGGCTGTGGACTTAGATCTATATTCCGTGGCTGCCAGCAGCCCTGTGCACCCCTTCCACAATCCAGTGTTATGCATGGCCCCAAGGGATGCAGACCTGGCGCAATGCAGGTTCCTTCTAACCCTCTCATCCCAGTTATGTGGGCGTCTCTCTCTCCAGCCCAGATCCCTGATCCTACCATTCTCCAGGCACCCTCTGTCCTTTCCGGCCATGGGTTATCTCACCGGCTGTGTTTAATTCACCAATTCCAGGTGGATGTTATTTGATTTAGTTGTTTCTTCTATCTGCTCCTTGAGTAGGCACAGGACACATCCACCTATTGGGCTGCCATTTTGTCTCCCTTGCCTTAGATTTTTTAAAAAACAAATCAGTAGGCACACAAATACAGAGAGAGATTGTCCATTAAAATCCATAGTAAAGCATGTGTGTCACACTATATGCACACCATGGTATTATAAACAGACCAAGGTTATAAGGAAATGCACAAATGTTTATTATGTAAATTTAAATTCAAATTTTTCATTTCTGTATGTTGAGAGAAAAAGTTAAAAAACAAAAAACAAAAACAACCAACCATAAGAATTTGTACTAATGAAGATTACTCTGTTGTATGCTCTTGTCTCCTAGTCAAGATACTGACCTTAGAGACATGGGTTTATTTCTGGGCTCTCTATTCACTTCCATTGATCTATGCTTATTCATAAGCCAGCACCAGACTCTTTTGATTACAATAGAGTTGTATAGTTTGATATAAAATATTGTGATGCCTCTAACTTTGTTCTTTTTCAAGATTGCTGAGGCTATTTGGGATCTTTTAGCTTCTATATCAGCTGTGGGCAAACTACGGCCCATGGGCCAGATCCGGCCCATTTGAAATGAATAAAACTAAAAAAAAAAAAAAGACCGTACCCTTTTATGTAATGATGTTTACTTTGAATTTATATTAGTTCACACAAACACTCCATCCATGCTTTTGTTCCGGCCCTCCGGTCCAATTTAAGAACCCATTGTGGCCCTCGAGTCAAAAAGTTTGCCCACCCCTGTTCTATATAAATGTTTGGAATATTTGTACTAGATCTGTGAAATATGCCATTGATATTCTAATAATAATTGTGTTGAATCTATAGATTTCTTTAGGTCATATGGACATTTTAATAATGTTAATTCTTCAATTCCATGAACATGGTATATGTTTCCACTTATTTGTATTTTCCACAATTATTTTGTTTAATATCTTATAGTTTTCTGAGTACAGGTGTTTTACCTCCTTGGTTAAATTTATTCCTAGGTACATTATTTTTTTTTTTTATTGCAATAGTAAATGGGACTGTTTCTTAGTTTCTCTTTCTGATAGTTTATTATTGGTGTATAAAAATGCCAATGATTTTGAACATTAATTTTGTATCCTGCAACTTTGCCAAATTCATTTATTACTAGTAGTTTTTGGTGGACTCTTTAGGTTTTCTATGTACAATATCATGTCATCTGTGAATAATGAGAGTTTTACTTCCCCCTTTCCAATTTGGATGCCTTTTCTTTATTCTTCTTCCAGTTGAATAAGAGAGGTGAGGGCTGACATCCTTGTCCTGTTCCTGTTCTTAAGGGAAACAATTTTAGTTTTTGCCCATTGAGTATGATGTGGGCTGCAGCCTTTTCATATTTGGCATTTATCATGTTGAGGTATGATCCCTCTATTCCCACTTTGCTGATAGTTTTTATCATAAATGGGTGCTAGATTTTATTGAATGCTTTTTCTGCATCTATTAATATGACTAGAGGCCCGGTGCACAAAAATTTGTGCAGTGGGGGGCGGGGGGGAAGGGGGGTCCTCCAGCCCGGCCTGTGCCCTCTCGCAGTCTGGGACCCCTCGGGAGATAATGACCTGCTGGCTTAGGCCTGCTTCCGGGTGGCAGAGGGCAGGCCCAATCCCTAGGTGCAGCGCTGGTCAGGCTCAGAGCAGCGCCGATTGGGGAGTTGGGGCGCCACCCCGTCATGCACAGAGCAGGGCTGATTGGGAGGTTGCGATGCCACCCTCAGTCACGCTCTGGGTAGGGCCGATTGGGGGGTTGGGGCACCGCCCCCTGTCACACACAGAGCAGGGCAGATCAGGGGTTTGGGGCGCTGTACCCTGTCACACTCAGGGCAGGGCCAATGGGGAGGTTATGGCTCTACCCTGTCACACACAGAGCAAGGCCCGTGAAGGAGGGTTGGGGTGCCACCCTCTATCACCCACAG
The DNA here is from genome assembly GCF_028538775.1 of Myotis yumanensis. Classification (NCBI taxonomy): domain Eukaryota; kingdom Metazoa; phylum Chordata; class Mammalia; order Chiroptera; family Vespertilionidae; genus Myotis; species Myotis yumanensis. The sequence goes on from NW_027223759.1 coordinate 90,752,494, forward strand.
AGCAGGGCCGATCAGGGGGTTGGGGCACCACCACTGTCACACTCGGGGCAGGGCCAATGGAGAGGTTATAGCTCTACCCTGTCACACACAGAGCAGGGCCCGTGGCGGGGGGTGGGGGGCACTGCACCCTGTCACACACAGAGCAGGGCCGATCAGGGGGTTGGGGTGCTGCACCCTGTCAAACACAGAACCGCAGGGCAATCAGGGGATTGGGGAGCTCCCCCCTATCAGGCACAGAGCAGGGCAGATAGGGAGGTTGTGGCCCCGCCCCCTGTCACACACAGAGCCGCAGGGTGATCAGGGGGTTTGGGCGCTGTCCCCTGTCATGCTGATCCCCGTGCCGGGAGGCATATTACCCTTTTACTATATAGGATAGAGGCTTGGTGCATGGGTAGGGGCTGGCTGGTTTGCCCTGAAGGGTGTCCTGGATCAGGGTGGGGTCCCCACTGGGGTGCCTGGCCAGTCTGGGTGAGGGGCTGAGGGCTGTTTTCCGGGTGGTGAGTGACTAGAGCTCCCAACCACTCCTTGTTTTCTTTTTTTTTTTTTTATTCTGGGCCAGCTTTAGCTCTGAGGCTTCACAGCTGAAAACATCGATACAATGTTGCTAAAGCCCGGCTGACTGAAAGCCGGTTTCTAGGGTTTTGTTTAGCTTCTTATTTGCAACATAGTAGATAGTTGCTTAGAGTTGCAGCTGAGAGGCCGGCAAGTGAGGCGGGGAACGTTGGAGTCCTCAGCAAGCAAGCCTCCCTGTTCGCTTCAGTGCTTGGCTGCCGGCCACCATCTTGGTTGACAGTTAATTTGCATATACTCACTGATTAGCCAATGAAAAGGGTAGTGGTTGTACGCTAATTACCATGTTTCTCTTTTATTAGTGTAGATATGTGGTTTTTATTTTCATTTTGTGTATGTGATATATCACATTTCTTGATTTGCAAATATTGTACAATCTTGCATCCCTGGAATAAATCCCACTTGATCATGGTGTATGATCTTTTTACTTAAAAAAATCTATAAGAAAACATTTATTTAAAAAATCACAGAAGAAGAAAAAGCAATTCTTAGAATAAGTGGGCTTAGCATTTAATGTATTGCTGCAACCATTTTGTAAGTATTTCATTGAGGAATTTAGGATCTATGTTCATCAGGTATATTGGCCTATGATATTCTTTTTTAATAGTGTCTTTGTCTGGGTTTGGATAAAGGATAATGCTGGCATCATAAAAAAGACCTTGGAAGCCTTCCGCTCTCTGTAATTTTTTTGTAATAGTTTGGGAAGAGTGGGTGTTAGTTCTTTGAATGATTGCTAAAATTCTCGTGTAAAGCCATCCGGTCCAGGACTTTTGTTTGATGGAGGTTTTTAAAATACTGATTCAATTTTATTAGTTTTAATCAGTCTATTCCAGTTTTTTGATTCTTCCCAATTCAGTTTTGGAAGATTGTATGTTTCTAGGAATTTTTCCATTTTGTCAAGGTTGTCTATTTTGTTGGCACATAGTTATTATAGTATTTTTTTTTTTTACAATCCTTTGTATTTATGTGATGCTCACAGTGTATTAATTTATTTTAAAATCTACAAATATTTGCCCTGGCTGGTTTGGCTCATTGGCTAGCAGCAGTTCTCAACCTGTGGGTCACGATCCCTTTGGGGGTTGAACAACCCTTTCACAGGGGTCGCCTAAGACCATTGGAAAACACATATATAATTACATATTTTTTTGTGATTAATCACTATGCTTTAATTATGTTCGATTTGTAACAATGAAATTGGGGATCACCACAACATGAGGAACTGTATTAAAGAGTCGTGGCATTAGGAAGGTTGAGAACCACTGGGTTAGAGGATAGGCCCATTGACCAAAAGGTTGGGAGTTTGATTCTCAGTCAAGGGCATGTACCCTCGGTTGTCTGCCTGGAAAGTCTTTAGTCAGCTTGTTCCCCAAGCAGATGAATTCATCTAGAGTTAATATAAATGCAGTCTCTTCTCCCAGACATATATATTTCCCTCTACTCAGGGCTCACCTAATACATTGTATGTATTTCAGTTATAGAATTTTTCACTTGAGTTAAGAAATGTATTATTTTTATTGTATTGTTTGCTTTTCCACAGAGCTCAGCATAATGTGAGCAAGAAATATTTCTTAAATATTATTGTATTAATGTTAGTGATAAAATTAGTCTTAACTAATCTTACAATACTTTAATATCATAAATCAATTGGTATACTTATTCTAGAATTAAATATATTACTAGATAATTTAAAGAGAATTTTATTTTTTAAGTAAAATAGTTTATATTAATTATAATTTATATTAATTATAATGTATGTAATATAAATATGAAATAATTTATATTAAATGTGATTATATTTAAATAACTATAATTTATATATCATTAATTAATTCTTAATAATAATATTGTTTTATTACAAAACAATATATTATATAATATGTATATTACATATTATATAATTTTAAAAGCATAAAAATATTTTTGTATACAAAAAAGTACAAGAAAAACTATATCAAGTAACAAAACATTAAATGACAATAATAGAACTCCAAGCCTTTTTACATTATAAATGCTTAAGTATTTCCTTTTTATTGATTTATTATGTTCACATAAAATCTGTGAAATCAGTACCACATACTTATAATAATAGAAGAATAAGCAGGAGAGTTTAATGGCTTTTTTTGATATTACATTATTTTTTCTCTGTAAATAGACCTGAGTTTTTAAATCAGTTTTAGGTTCATTGAAAATAAGTTACAATATATAAACTCTCCTCACACACATAGACTCCCAAAATGCACTAGAGAGGTCTATTTGTTACAATAAATGATCCTACATTGACACATAATTATCATCTAAAGTCCATAGTTGACATTAGGGTTCAGTCTTGGTGCTGTACATTAAATGGGTTTAATGCATCCATAATGACATATATCCACTATTATAGTGTTATACAGAATACTTTTAGTGCCTAGAAATCCGCTGTGCTCTGTAATGTCTTATTTTTTTGTAACACACACAAAAAAGGGAAGAGCTGATTTTTGTCATAAATATAGACATACCAGACATAGCACAAGCTCTGTGCTCAGAACTTCATCACATTTATTTTAGTCTCAAAACCACTTTGCACCGTGTGTATAAAGTTATAGTAGTTTGTGTCAAAGGAGAGGTTCTGCCTTGATTCAGCGAGAGCCACTTACTGGAAGGGAGTTCATGGACTCCTAGGAAGACTTGGTCAGTCACGCCTTGGGGATGGAGGAAGCAGGGTCTGTCCTGGAATCTCAGCCACAGGAGCCCATTCGCTGTGCTGTCGCCACAGCATGTCTATTCCACTGATCAACAACGACTTGACGTTTGCAGCCTCCGTAAAACATTCCAAGTGTCCTGGGTGTGAACAAAGAAGCAAACATGTGGTTATCTACTCGAGTCCTGAGCTCAGCAGCTCTGCAGACACAGTAGGAACTGGCAACCATGGCGCTGTTCAGGTACTTTCCACCGGGAAAGGAGAATAAATCAGTCAACCTCTTCAGCCAGCCGGGCACGTTTCATCTTGGCTGCCCAGGCACATATTCCTCCACACCCTTCACCGACCACACGCACACCCTTCTTTCCATCCGTACACCTAGTGATATCAGCACCAACAAGCTTCTTCTAATGCGAGAGAATGCAAAGTCACATCTTACTTAAGGGCTGTGGATGATATATCTTACTAGAGGACAATTTTAATATTCTTTAATTCGTATTATTTTTAAAAACCTGAAACATAATGTATATTGAAAAGTGCACATCTTGTAAGTACTGTTACACAGCTTGATAGATTACCACCAATTAAACATATTTATCTAGCAAAAGGAGCTCAAGAATAGAACATGATTATCATGCCAAAAGACTTCTCATGTTCCCTTCCTGTTATTTTCTCCAAGAGGAATCACTATTCTAATAGCAAAATGATGTAATTTAATCAACTTTTGCAGTTTACAAAAATGTGGACATGTAGTATATACCTATATTAGTTTGTTAGGGCTGTTGTAATGAACTATCACCCACTGGGTGGGTTCACAAAAAGTAATTTAATTTCTCACAATTCTGGAGGCTAGAAGTTCAAGGTTAAGGGCAGTAAGACATCCTCCAAGGGGTCCCAGATTGGAGAGAGTGCAGGCCAGGCTGAGGGACCTAATTTCATGCACCAGGCCTCTAATTATAGATATTACTAGATATCTATATTTCATCTACAGTATTAGTAATTTCCACTTTCTCTAAATCTTGCTAGAGATTCATCAATTTTCAAACAGCTCTTTGTTTCAGTTTTTCTCTAATATATTTTCAATTTCAGTGATTTCTATTCTTTGTATTATTTTCTTCCTTCTGCTTGCTTTTAGTTTATTTTGCTCTGCTCTTTTCCACATTCTTGGACTGCAGTTCAGATGGACAGAATACTTTTTCTCTTCCATGAAGTGCACATTTAGTGCAATAAGCTTCTCTCATTACACTACTTTGTCTGTGTCCTGCAATTTTTAATGTCTCATTTTCATGTTCGTTCATTTATAAATAATTTTTTCTTTGAAACTTTCTGTTAGATGCATGGAGTATTTAAAAGTGGTTTTCTATTTTCCACATGATTTCAGCTTTTTCTTTTATCTTTATGCTATTGATTTAAAATTTGATTTGATTGTGATAAAATGAAGTTTATATAATTTCATTTTTTTAAATTGTTGCAGCTTGTTTTATAACTTAGGATATAATTTATTTTGTTATATGTTTCATGAGTACTTAAAAAATGTGTATTCCACTGTTGTTGGGTAAAGTCTCTATAATAGTCAATTAGATTATGTTGTTTGCTGGTGTTGTTGAGTTATTTTATATCCTTGCTGATTTTCTATCTAGCTGTATTATCAGTTACGGAGAGGGAGATGTCATGCTTTCTTCAAATACAACTGTGTATTTACCTTTTCCTCCTTTCAGTCCTATCAGTTTTGCTTCACATATTTTGCAACTTCATTGTTTGGTTCATACACATTTAGAATCGCTATGCCTTGGTGTATTAACAATTATACTATACCCAGTGCACAAAAGTTGTGCACATTAAAAGGGGATTAATTAGAGGAAATATTTTAATATTGCTATTTGCCCTTTCACTATAATAGAAGTGTCAGAGATGAAAGAAAATTAGTAAAATGTATATGAAAATCTTCCTCCTGTCAGAGTCTGGGGTGCACCACAGGAACCAGAGTCAAGTCCCCACCCACCCACATGTGCCTCAAAATCGCACAAGAGCCAGACCCGGCCAGCCCCACCCCCATCAAGCCCCGCCAGGTGGGGAGCACGGCCTCAGGTCACTTGGCCTGGTGCTGGGGCAGGGGGGATGGTCTGAGGTCCCCATCAAGCCCTGCTGAGTAGGGGGTGCAGCCTCAGTTTCCCCAGCCTGATGCCAGGGCGGGGGGTGTGTCCTGAGGTGCCCTGTCAAGCACTGTTGGGCGGGGGGCATGGCCTGAGGTCCCCTCTCAAGCCTCACCAGGCTGAGGGTGCAGCCTCAGGTCCCCTGCCCCAGCCCAGCGCCATGCAGCCTCAGGTCCCTGCTGATTGCTCCTTAAGGCTCATTATGGGAACTTGGCCTCCGCTGTGGGTACAGCCATCTTGTGTTGTGGAATCCCTGCCTCTGCTCTGGGTGCAGCCATCTTGACCATTACAGTGTCATGGTCAATTTGCATATTCCCTTTTTATTAGATAAGATAATAAAAGAGTAATATGCAAATTGACTGAAGGGCAGAACAACCAGTAACTATGAAAAACACTGACCACCAGGGGGCAGACACTCAACTCAGGAGCTGCCCCCAGCCTGCAGGCCCCTTTTGCTAGTGTATATTTGAGGTGATATATTATAGACAAAATGTATTTGGGTCATGTTTTTTAAACTGCAAATCTGTTTTTTAATGGTGAATTTTGTCATTTTCATTTAATATAATTATTGATATACAATAATCTTAAACATGCAATTTACTTTATATTTTTGTTCCCTTTGTTATGTAGATCTCTATTTACTTTTCTTGCCTTACTGTGGGATACTTGAAGACTCTTTAGAAATTGACTTTTATTTGTCAGTGGTGTTTTTGAGTATGTCTCTTTGTATATCTTATTTAGTTCTTGCTCCAACTATTACAGAACATATACGTAACCTATCATAGTATCTTTTTTTTTTACACTGGTATCTTTTTACAGTTTAACTACAGTATAAAAACTTGTTCTCATTTTACATCTTTTATTCTACCTCCATCATTTACAATTATTTTACCCACATACTGTAGAACCCCCTCAGACAGTACTGTGATATTTGTTCTAGCAGGCAGACATAATTTAGAAAACTAGTAGGGGAAGAAATGTCTACTGCATTTGCTCACATATTTTCTTACTGCATTCTTACTTCTTTTTTTTTCAATATATTTTATTGATTTTTTACAGAGAGGAAGGGAGAGGGATAGAGAGCCAGAAACATCGATGAGGGAGGAACATTGATCAGCTGCCTCCTGCACACCTCCTAGTGGGGATGTGCCCACAACCAAGGTACATGCCCTTGACCAGAACCGAACCTGGGACCTTTCAGTCTGCAGGCCAACGCTCTATCCACTGAGCCAAACCAGCCAGGGCCTTACTTCTTTCTTAATGTTCAATATGTCCCTTTTTAAAAATCCTTTGCTTTCTCTCTGGAGAAGTTTTTTTAGTCATTTTTAGAGAAGTTCAGCTGGCAAAAATTTCCTAGTTTTTCTTTACCTTGTTTTTTTTGTTTGTTTGTTTGTTTGTTTTCCTTTACTAGTATTCATAAAGGATATTTTCCATGGGCATAAGATTCTGAATGGACACATATTTTTTCAGAACTTTAAAAGTGTTCTGCTACTCCCTTCTAGTCTGTATGGTTGTTGAGAAATCTACTGACATGGGAACTGATTTTTTGTTTGTAGGCAAGGTTTCTCTCACTGAATTTAAGATTTTTCTCAGTCTTTATTTTCGTAGATTTAGTATGATGTGTCTTGATGTGGAATTACTTTGAATTTTATCTTTTTTTGTGTTTTGCTTTGCTTTTTGATTATGTTGGTTTATGGCTTTTTCCAACACTGTTTAAGAAAGATACTTTACTCTATAGGCCTGTGGGTAAATGTAAGCTCCCAAAGCAAGATGAGGAAGCAAGCAACCCAGGCCATACGCTTCTCTCTTCAACCAAAGAGAATCTGGGAGCCATGTGCAGCATGAATTACTGCAATGCCATTAAAAATACCTTTGCAAAGGAATAAGACACCAGTGTGACCAGGTCCTTCAGCAGACCATGGCGTCAGACCGTTTTCTATTTTGAGAAGTAGAAACAGAGCATGATTCTGGAACTGGGAGAGAACGGCACTCTGCTGAGTAGACTTTAAATGCATTTTTATAGGCAAAACTGTTCCGTGAAGCACTGGAAGCATACTCTCATCCCTGGAAAACTTAAAGAGAGGTAGGAAAACCTCCTCAGATCTGGCTACATCAAAAGCGTGCAGCATATTCAGAAGGATGTCAGTGGAGTCTGTTAGACTCCAGTGGTCGGCAAACTCATTAGTCAACAGAGCCAAATATCAACAGTACAACGATTGAAATTTCTTTTGAGAGCCAAATTTTTAAAACTTAAACTATATAGGTAGGTACATTGTTATTAACTTAATTAGGTTACTCCTAAGGCTTAGGAAGAGCCACACTCAAAGGGCCAAAGAGCCGCATGTGGCTCTCGAGCCACAGTTTCCTGACCACGGGACTAGGCAGCTAGGTAGACATGAGCTGGGAGAGGCAGCAGGGGCTTGGAGGGAACATAGGTGAGACATGACAAAATGAAGATAGACAATGGAGGTGGCAGGCCCCTATGTGAGCAGGAAAGATTCAGAGCCTCCATAGGTTAGATGTGGTCTAACCTATGGCATAGCACCTAGATCAGCGGTTCTCAACCTGTGGGTCGCCACTCCTTTGGCGGTCAAACGACCCTTTCACAGGGGTCGCCTAAGACCATCCTGCCTATCAGATATTTACATTATGATTCATAACAGTAGCAACATTGCAGTTATGAAGTAGCAACGAAAATAATTTTATGGTTGGGTCACAACATGAGGAAGTATTTAAAGGGCCAGAAGGTTGAGAACCACTGACCTAGATGAAGGAGCCTTATAATTTAAAGATATATATATATTTTTTTTTTTTGAGAGTACCTAGGGGTGCTCCAGCCTAGGGGTATAAAACCTTCTAAACTCAAAAAATATCGGTCTCAGCCCGCTGAGTTGCCTACTCCTGTTCTATCTGACCGCATTTCTTTCCCACAAATAAATCCTTGCCAACATTTGCTGGTATTTGTTGTCTCTTGTCTGAATTCATTCCTACAAGCAAGACAAGTACTGGGAGTGCAGAGACCCCTTCTCCACCGCTGACAGTTTGAGCTCCTGAAAGTGTCCAACAGAAGGACTGAAGGTGTGCAGGCACGCGTGCTGCCTGGTGTGTCAGGGCGCTGTGTGTGATTGATTGGAAGGCATCCGAGAAACCACATGTGTTATCCAAACAGCATCTGAAAACCTGCAGCAGGTCGCGGTGCACCTGGGCACCATCGACCGTGACCTGGCTGCAGCTCGCAGGCTCAGTGTGGCCGACTTCGGTGGCCCTCAAGATGGACCCCCTGGCCACCCGCAGTTCATGGACACAGAGCTCTGTTCCTGGAAGTGGGCAAAGTGCTTTCTTTGATTAGAAGAATGTAATTAGAAAGAAAAGAAGAAGAATATTCAGGAACCTGATTAGGAGGCAGGGAGCTACTCGGGAATATTCCGCACTTTCTCACAGTTCGGGAAGCTACATCGCAGCTTACTGTGACCTATAATGGAAGTGCCACAGAATCTGGGAGCTACATTAATACAAGCAGAAGGATTAAATTGTTGAAATTTATTGCAACCAAACAGACTGAGAAACCAGAAAAGTATATATTTAAAGAAGTGGACTTGAGCACGTAAGAGACCAGCTATGTTCCCTCTGACTGTAATTTATATCAACGACAAAACGGAAGGCAGCATTGGTGCAGCATTGGAGGCTCTCAGACCCCCTGTGGACCTGTTTGTGTCCCAAGCAAGACCCAATCTTTGGCCTGAAATTGGAGGTCAGTGTGGCCCAGCCTTTCCCCAGGGTAATCAGAAGGGAGGGGGACACCCAGCCCCAGTATAGGTGTGGAGGGAGAACTTCTTCAGCCAATTACTGCTGCCAACAGTTTCCTTAAACTTGGTTTAAATATTGAAGGTCTCTTTGAGGAACAAAGATTCCATTTAACAATTTTGAAAAATAAATATGTGGTTCCTTATCCTCAATAAATATCACTCTCTGGGAGGGTGGGCCTGTTGCCATCTCATTGGTAATTCCCCTGGTGAGACCACGGAATAATCCCCTGGAGTAGCTCAACCTACTCTGAGACTCATAAGTGTAGGTATTTTAGTTGCTACATTCTGGTTTGAGTCAATGCATCACATAGAGAAAATGTATCAATTGATGAGCTTGTCAGCCAGGGGAACAATAATGCAACCCTTTCATTTTTTTTTTCTGTTTGATAAAAATTGTTAGTTGTCGCTGGGTTCAGGAAACTTAAAGAAATCACCACTATAGGCCTGGGGGTTCCATGTTTTATGCAGTGGGTTAGCATTTAATTACAGTTCCTGTGTAAAGTCATACAGTGCTGAATTATTTTTCTTTTCATTAGCCATTCATTATAAGAAATGAGATAAAGGTGTGAGTAAAGTAATAAAAAGAGATACGTATGAAGTGTTTTACTGTGCTGATTGTTGATGTTTCTATTCCTCCTTTTGATTCTTTCAACTTTGCTATACTACTAATATAGAACAAATATATATGTGCATATGTTATGAGTATATGTAATAAATACAGCTATATTTACATATATTACAGTTCTGACAAATACTTAAGCCCTTTGTAACTTGTTATGATGCTTGCAATGCTGCTATCTATGTATCTTTCCTTTATTTATTTTTATTTTTCATAACTGGATTTTTTTTTTATTTTAAAATCTTTATTGTTGAAAGATATGTCCCCATTTTCTCCCCATTGACCCCTTCTAGCCTTCCTGCCCCAACCCCAGGCCTTCACTAGCCTATTGTCTAGGGGTCCTCAAACTACGGCCCGTGGGCCACATGCAAATACAAATATTGTATTTGTTCCCGTTTTGTTTTTTTACTTCAAAATAAGATATGTGCAGTGTGCATAGGAATTTGTTCATAGTTTTTTTTTTTTTTTTAACTATAGTCCGGCCCTCCAACAGTCTGAGGGACAGTGAACTGGCCCCCTCTTTAAAAAGTTTGAGGACCCCTGGTCTGTGTCCATGGGTTATGCATGTATGCATACAAGTTCTTTGGTTGATCTCTTACCACCCACCCATCCTCCCCCGCCTTCCCTCTGAGATTCTGCAGTCTGTTCCATGCTTCTGTGTGTCTGGATCTATTTGGTTCATAGCTTATTTCGTTCATTAGGTTCCACATCTGAGTGAGATGGTGTGATGCTTGTCCTCACCTTTAGACAGTGCCTCAGCTGGTGCATATTTGTGGTTCAGGTGGAACAAAGCTTTTTAAGAGGTAAGTGTTCTGCCTATAAACAATGAGTAGTGCTTATTGCTGTTTTTAACAATAAAAGATGTCTAAGGCAGTACACTTGCCCGCGTGCATTTAAACTGGGTTCCCCATAGGCTCCCTTTGTACTTGCTTCTCTGAATGTTGTAAGAAGCCTGAAATAGCCCTGTGACAGGTTCAGCTTCTGAGCTGAGTAGTATAATTTATTGAGGCGAGTGGAGGAAGCATTCTTCCCTTGGGTTAATAAAACATCTACCTAAAAAGTACAGATGCACAAAGACTTGGGAAAATAAATTTGAGAATAGGTTAATAGAAGTAGTAGAGAGATATCTTTCCCTGGACCCTTAATTCCATTGCTTACTTCATGGGCCTATCTAAATATTTGTGCTATATACAGGCTGCTTACCCAGTGCTATTGTGCAGAACAGAAGGTAGCATCTTCCAAAACAGTGGTAGCTGTTAGTTAGCTTTTCAGTTCACAATATAGCTAGATCTTCAATGAACAATTTCAATTTTCCAGAAGACTAAAATATTGTAATAATGATAAAAATAATTAAATGTTAACTATACTGTATACAAAGCACAGTTCTAAAAATCTTTACATATGTTAAAATTTTTAATCCCCATGATAACCCTCTATGTAGTATCATAGTCATATGCTTTTGCAGATGGGGAAATTAAGGCACAGAGAGTTTAAACAGGTTTTCCAGGGTACACATATTATAAGAGGTAGTTCAGCTTATAAGTCTGAGTTAAGAGCTTGTAAGACTAAAAACTGATTATAGGTTATTTTTTATTGGGGTGACATTATACAGATTTCAGGTGCAAAACTCTACAACATATCATCTGTACACTGTATTGTGTGTTTACCTCCCCAAGTCAAGTCTCCATCCACCACCATTTACCCATCTTATACCTTCCTTCATCTCCCCTTCTCACCTCCCCCTCCCAGCACTCACCACATTGCTGTCCATGTCCATGAGCTCTTTTCCTTTTTTTTCATTTTTGCTCAATTGCTCCACCTTCCCCAGAGACCCCACCACCCCCCAACTCCCCAACAGCTGTCAGCCTGCTCTCTATCTATGGGTCTGTCTTTATTTTCTCAGTTCGTTTTGTTCATAAGGTTCCACATATGAGTGGAATCATATAGTACTTGTCTTTCTCTGACTGGCTCATTTTACTTAACATAATGATCTCCAGGTCCATCCATGCCCTACTAAAGGGTAAGATTCCTCTCTCTTCTTCTTCTCCTTCTCCTTCTTCTTCTTCTTCTTCTTCTTCTTCTTCTTCTTCTTCTTCTTCTTCTTCTTCTTCAGCACAGAGTAGCATTCCCTAGTGTAAATGTACCACAGATTTTTATTTATTTTAGAGAGAGGAGAGAGGACGGAGGGAAAGAAAGAAAGAAATAAAGATCAATGCAAGAGAGAAACATTGATTGCTTGACTCCTGTAAGTGCCCTGAACAGAGTTTGATCCCCAAATCTGGATATGTGTCCTTACCAGGAATCAAACTTGTCACCTTTTGGTGTATGGTATCATGCTCTACACAACTGAGACACACCAACCAGCCATCTGTGGACTTACCTTTTCTATTTACTCATCTACTGATGGATGCTTGAGTTGCTTCCAAATTTTGGCTATTGTAAATAGTGATGCAATAAACACAAGAGTGCATATGTATTCTTTTGAATTTTTGTTTCCATTTTCTTCATATAAATTCCCAGAAGTAGAATCACTGGGTCATAAGAAAGTTCCATTTTTTTTTAAGTAACTGTATACTGCTTTTCACAGTGGCTGCACCAATCTTCATTCCCAATAACAGTGCATTAGAGTTCCCTTTTCTTCACATCCTTGCCAAGACTTGTTTGTTGATTTATTGATGATGATTATTCTGCCAGGTGTGAGGTGATAGCTCACTGTGGTTTAAATTTGCATTTCTCTGATGATTAGTGACATTGAGCATCTTTTCCTATGGCTATTGACTATCTGCATGTTCTCTTTGGAGGTATCTACTCAGAACCTTTGCCCGTTTTTTAATTGAGTTTTTTGTTATTTAGGTGTTGATTTTTTATAAGTTCTGTATAAATTTTGGATATTAACGCCTTATCAGATGTATCATTGATAGGTATGTTCTCCCATACAGTGGGTTGTCTTTTCATTTTGTTGGTGGTTTCCTTTCTGTGCATAATATTTTAGTTTGATGCACTCCCATTTGTTTATTTTTGTTTGTTTGTTTTGTTTCCCTTGCCCAAGGAAATTTATCAGAAAAAAAAATTGCTACAAGAGAAGTCTAAGATTTTACTGCTTATGTTTTCTTTTCAGATTTTTATGGTTTAGAGCAGTCGTGGGCAAACTAAGGCCCGAAGGGCCGGATTCGGCCCGTTTGAAATGAATAAAACTAAAAAAAAAAAAAAAAAAAAAAAAAGACTGTACCCTTTTATGTAATGATGTTTACTTTGAATTTATATCAGTTCACACAAACACTCCATCCATGCTTTTGTTCCGGCCCTCCGGTCCAGTTTAAGAACCCATTGTGGCCCTTGAGTCAAAAAGTTTGCCCACCCCTGGTTTAGAGTCTAACATTTAAGTATTTGATCTATTTTAGTTTATTCTTGTGCATGGTGTAAGAAACTGATATAGTTTCATTTTGTGCACATATCTTTCCAATTTTCCCAAACTATTTATTCAATAGACTATATTTTTTATTATTTATTTATTTATTTATTTATTTATTTATTTATAATCCTTAATTGAGAACATGCATATTGATTTTAGAAAGAGAAAAAAGGAGGGAAAGATGGAAAGAGAGAGAGATCATTGTGAGAAAGAAACATCAATTGGTTGCCTTTCCATAGGCTTCCCCTGAGATTGAACCCGAAAACTAGGCATGTGCCCTGACTGTGAATCAAACCTTCAACCATTCGGTATATGGCATGATGTTCCAACAAACTGAAGCACACTGGCCAGAGCCTGAATAGGCTATCTTTAGCCCATTGCATGTTTTTGCTTTCTTTGTAAAAATTATTATTAATTGACTATAAAGATGTGGCTTTATTTTTGGGCTCTCTATTCTGTTCCCTTGATCTCCATGTCTATTCTATGCCAGCACAATGTTGTTTTGATTATCATGGCCTTGTAATATAACTTGATATCAGGTAGCATGATTTCTCCAACTTTGTTCTTCTTTCTTAAGATCTCTGTTGCTCTTCTTTGATTTTTTGTTTGTTAGTTAGTTGTTGTTGTTTTTTTGGAATATTTGCTCTAGTTCTGTGAATTATGTCATGATATCTTGATAGAAATTGTATTTAATCTGTAGATTTATTTGGGTAGTATGTGCCAGGGTTCTTGTCCCAGCACCAAGAAGGGTTCAGGAATCTGGAAAAGGCTGTGCACAGATGACATAGGAATCCAGAGACTAATAAAGAGTCTGGAGACGAGTTATAATTTTGAAAGGCATTGGGAGTCAGAGGACCTTCAGCTAAGGAACTGAAGAGTCCCTCCTTGTCTAGGACCGGTGCTTTTATTAACACAATTTGTCGTAAGGCAAGGCGGAGATAATACACTTCAAAGGGTAAGGTTTCAAAGGGTACAGAAGCATTGTCAGTTTGGGGAATAGCCTACGGCTGTTCAGGTGTTTGGCCAGTAGGAGGCAATAACATGTAGATTAAGATGCCCTTTAACTGTCTGGCAGCCACAATCAGTTTCCTGTTCAGGTTTGGGGAAATGCCTTTAGCCATTCCCAACAGGTGACTACATGTGTGACTCAACCCTGTTGAGTCCCCAAGTTTCATCAACCTTTTTATGAAACTCTTGAAATTATGACATGCTGGAATTGGTCTATGGCATATCGCCCTTTTTTATTATTTAAAATTTAACAAGAATGTGTTTTAAGATTTTTAAATTCAATGGAAAGGACAGAGTTCTAACATGTCCCTTTATTGCTGACAGGCATTAAAGGAATCAGTTTGCAGTAAGTTTCTTTTTGAGCCAACAGTTTTTAGAGTCCCAATTTCAATGTCCAACAGTTCTTAGGTGTACATGTCAGCAATGATATTTCAGTTCTGGGTGGTGGACAAATGGTGGCAATGCAGGTCCGACCTTCTCTGGTTTGGTCCTGGGCACCCTGCAGCAACACACAGTTGCTGACTGTTAGCATGGCGAGGCGTCTTCACCATCTTCATTTCTGGACTGCTTCTCTTGTTATCTCATGGGGCCACTGCTATTCTGTGGCTGGAGCAGTCCCTTCAGTTCCTCTCTGTAATCCGTTGTTGCAGGAATCCACATGGGCTTGGAGGAGTTTTCTGGAAATATACAACCATATTCTCGACCAAAGGTTAATAAACGAATCAATTCTATATATTAGACTTGGGATCCTTTACATTTTTTGCCAAACAATTTTCCTTTGTCTTATTTTGACACCATGGGTGTCTTGTGATTAGCATTACAAATAAAAATCATTTTCAAGTAAAAATTTAAAGCAATTAAGGCTTTTATTTACAGGGCATTATTCCACTATCCCCCCCTTTTTTTATTTAAATATTAGGAGGATTTTGGAAATTTTGCAATGCAGTCTTGATAACTTTTTTAATTTTTTGCATAGAAATATGACTGTTTTGGATTTATTGTACATTAAGCAATTTTTATAAGATGAATTATCAATGAAAATATTTTAGTTAATATTTGAACAGTTTCCTGTCTGGTATAATTAAGTTTTTGAATATTTACTTATTTCAATTAGCCAATTTAAATTAGTCTGAAATAACGTTTATTATTATTATTATTAACTTTATTTGTCTTAAGTTATAGACAATAAGTGACATTAATTAAATTTTTGTAATTAGTCTTTGAGTAATTTTACATTAGCTATATTTAGGGAGGCAAAAACATAATTTATTTACCTTTTATATGAGGCCTCATATAATTAATTTTTAATTACAGTCCTTTAGATGTTTGAAGGAAAAACCTTTTTTTATTATTTTCCTGCAGAGTAATTTCCAGGCTATACTTGGAGAATTTTAATAATAAAAAAAAAACCTTTGTCTTTCTTTTACACCAAGCAACTATGCAACAGGCATGGTTGCTTTTTGGATGTTGTTTGATAGTGCCACAAGGCCATGTATTTTAAGTCATTACACATTTATGATGACTGTACTTATTTTCAGATTTGGTATTTTAATAATTTTTAGTTTATTTTGTAAATATTAGTGAAAGAGATTTTAAAATTTCTTCTTTTTATTAAATTTAGAATAATATTTTTAAGAGTATTCCTTTGGCTTATTTGTATATACAGAGGGATCATATGAAGCCTTCAGTAACTTTTAGAAGAATTTACTTTACTAGGATTAAATTGCTTACAAAGATATTGGCTTCTTATATAACTTAATTTATGTGAGATCTTGATTATATTTTTTAAAAGTTAATTTGTTAAGTAATTTAAGTAGGCGTTTTTATTGATAAAGCAAGGCAAGTAAATTTAGTAAACTTTTATGTCTGATTCACAAGGCGCAAATGCTGCCCCACCTCCAGCCTAATTTAAAATGCAGGCAGTGAGAGCTTTTGTTTTTTAAATTACATCTTAAAATTCTATTGCTGTATTTTAAGAGATATTAAACAAAATAACTCATTTTGCCATTTTTTAGAGGCAAAAACTTAAAATATATTTATTAATTTTTATTTGATAAAGCTTTCCATGTGATTTCAAGTATGTTAAATTGGCTTAATTAAAAAATCCTTTAAGAAGAGAGAATAAACTTTTTGAATTACTCTGGGCCTTTGGAGCTTTTCAAAAATCATTCCTCTGTTATGATCCTTGAAATTCAGTGTGGAAAAACCATCAAATATATATATGTATATATGATTTAAAGATTATATATTTTTTATAATTATTAAGAGATATTAATTAAATTGTTAGGCCAGTAAGCTTAAACTGGTCACTGGTGGTGGATTGTGAGAAGGGCTGGACACTGCCTACCTTCTCCTTCCTTGGTACCCCTGAAACATCAGAGGGTACTTCTGGCCTTGGTTTTCTTGGTTTTTGGTTTTGGATTTGTTTGTTTGTTTGTGATGAAAACCATTTCTATCTGAATGAGACATAGGTCAAGAATCCTGTCCTGGGATGTGGGAAAGGCCCCCACATCTGTTCCTGTCAGGCCCCCATCAGGGGATTTGGGCGGTGTTCCTGTTATCTGCTCAAGAGCCCAAGACTATAAAGATATTTGTTCACTGAAAAGGTGTAAGTCTGGGAACTTTGATTTGCTATGTGACATTCTGTGCTGAGTTGGGATTTTTTAATTCTGGGGTAAATTTAAAAGGTATTTGTGGCTTTTCTAGTCTGATTGGGACATTTAAGGGTGGGGCTCACAGTTCCTCAAGGCAAAGATTTAATGGGCCCTTCCCCCTGCCTGTGCTGAATTAAATAATACAGGCCAGTGTCATTTGGCTTGCTGGTTAAAGGAAGACAATAGGCCTTGGAATCTGTAAAGATAGGCGGGAATGAAGCTGGTCCAGTGTACTGAAAGGGTTTGGTACCTGTTGCTGCTAGCAAAGGAGGGGCTGATACCCCCTCCTAGCGCACTCCCTTGAAAGAGGTCTGGTTGCTGCTCTGCCACAAAGGGAACTGGTAGAAACGAACCATGGAAACTGGCGGGGACTGGGTGGCTCTCCTGTCATGTTTGGCAGGCCACCCCATATCATTCCTAACCTTAAAGCTGACTTTCTTGCTGCAAGAACTGTCTCTTTCCTTGAGAGGGCTCCAGAGGTCACACGAGGACATTTGGCTGCGCCTCGTCGCCATCCAGGAGACTGGCCCAACCCCAACTCCTCATCAGCACAGACCAGGAGATTGGGTCTATGTCAAAAGGCACCACCTGGAGCCTCAATGGAAAGGTCCCTACACCCTACTCCGTGGTGCTGACGACCCCCACTGCTCTCAAAATAGATAGACGGCGTCTCGACCTGGGTTCATCACACCCACGTCCGGTCAGCATACCCATCTGTGATCCGGAAAGACTTCGTCACCAAATGGAGCATCGATCGAGATCAACACAACCTGCTATGGTGTGCTCGACCTGCCTGATGCTGGTAACATTGCTCGCGATCACACCTGCTCCCGGGAGCCCCCACAATACTGTGTAATAGACTTAGATGATGCCTGCATCTTCATGGACATGGCTCCAAAGAGACAAGGACAATTTATAGGAAGGTCAAGAATAGACTTTAGTAGGATTTGGCTGCCTGAAGCGGCCATGATGCCAATATCATGTTTCATTGTATTGCTATGTTATATTGACCTTTAATTCTCTTGCAGGTTTGAATGTGTGCTGGCTGTCCCGGAAGGGAACTATGTGGGGTGACCCCCAAAGGATGGCTAGCTGCCATGAGGACAGGTGCCCAAATGGGCAGGAATGGTGCCCATCAGGTTTTGGTCTCTGTTGAGAGGCAGCTAACAGTTGGCAGCCTGTAATCCTGTCTTGCAGGCCTTTGTGACCATGCCCATGTCAAGGGTAGTAAGCTGGAAAAGGCCTGTTTAGAATAGAAGGTCTAAGGCATGGTTATGCATAGAAAGAAAGTTTTGTACCAACAGTTGCTGTTTTGTTTTAAATCCATGAAAAAGAATTAGCAAGGAAAGTCAGAAAATCTTAGAGTAGATCAGTATGTTTTTCTCCTTATGTAATTCCTCCGAAATCTGGCAATGATAAGTAAATCATGGCAATACATCTCTTTTCATAGATTCAATAAGACCAGTTTCTAATAGTGGTTTCATTAACAGAAAACTTTGACTGGAGTATCATGTTTTAAAGAGCCCTGTCTGAGCTCTAAAGACTTGAAGCCAGTAAAAATGCCACGAAGAAAGCCTGGTATCCTGCTTGGGATCCCTGAAGATGGCTGGAGCTGGAGCATCAGGCCCATGCCCTACCATCACTGGCGGTTGGTCAGAGTAGAAGGGGAGCAGTAAAGATGCCTCTGCATCCCTGCGGAACCCCCACACACTCTGGGCCGCAACAAGTAGGAGGGCTACTGAGATGGGCCTTAAAGCCTGGAGCGTGGGCTCAGGTGGAGTTGCTACAGGTGAGGGATTCACCTAACTCAGCAGATACTGCAGGCAGGCCTGATGGCAGCTGGATGGCTTGGCTTCCTGGCCCTACGGGGCACATTAAGATTCAACCATGAGATTCCAGCAAAGGTAGTCAGTTACCATTCTTGTTGTGTTTATGCAAACATCAGGACAGTAGATAAATTAATCTTGATTTGGCTTTTTGATAGCCATGGAGGAGTTTTAAGAAGAAAAATCCTATTTCAATAGAAGTTGTTAAAGCTAAAATGGTTTCTTTCCCTTCCACCAGACCATTTGTTAAGATATGCCCAGTACGGGCCTCTAGCAACGGTGGAATAGGAATGCAGTCCGTCTCATGATTGAGCCAGAAGTTCTAAGACAAAGGGGGGGAATGAAAGGGCGAGGGCTAGGCCCTCCATCTTGCCCCAGGTTAAGGGCTACGTCCTCCATCTTACCTTGGCCATGTGCTTGGCAAGGAGCTTCTTCCCAGAAGTCTAATACTCTGCTAGCCACACCCAGGAACAAGACACCAACTTGCGCCTGGCCAATCGGCAGAGCACAGTCCTTTCTCCTCCCCTTACTCCAACCCCCCCTTTAAAACCCGTCTCTATGCGGGGTTCTGTCTCTCTCTCGGCCACTTGGCTTGCCGTTGTGTCAGTGAGTATGGTGGACGGGGAACTCAAGCTAGCTTGAAATATAAAGGACTCTTTGCTTTTGCATCGGACTGGCTGGCTCCCTGTTGGTCTGCTGGGGATCTTGAAATATGGGCATAACAACTGGTTTTTGCATTAAAAATTTCGGTTGGGATCACAGAATTAATCCTCTTTTTAATTAGACTAATGAGTAACATTTTGAATTTCTAATTTTTCATAGAAAACACAAGATTGTCTTAAAAGTAAATTTCTATAATTTAGGAATTTAGTTATTACAGCTATAATATATCCCAATTTTTTCCAAAAGCTTTTAGATCTGGCAAGTCAAATATTTAGCATTTCTTTAGATTAATAATACTTTAAAAATTTTAAGAATAAACTTCAAAAATATAAGACACAATCATTGGATTCAATTCTGTCCTCTAGATTTTTCATGAGGCAAATTCAGATTATTGAACAAGTTTTTTATTTAATTAAGCAAACTTTAAAGTTTCAAGTTGCTAGGGGCTTCGAAAACTGAGTTTGAGCTTTGCAAAACAGGTTTTGGCCTACCTGGTCTTTTCAGATGTAAATTGACCACATTCTTTTTTTAAGATTTTGCTATAGGTGGAAGTGACTAGCCCCAAGGATGGGAACCCAGGAACAAGCTTGTCTTTAGAAGTTGCCACTGGCAGGAAATTTTTTGCCTACCTGCATGTTCTGTTGGGGGAAGGGAGGCTAGCATTGGATCCCCATGTGCTCCTTTCTTCCCTTCCCCACATCTTGCTTTGGGGGAAGTTTCAGCAAGTGACCTGGAGGCGTATTTTTTCCCAAAGTCCTGCTTAATAGAAAAAGACATATTTTAAATATTTTCCTATTTCGATTTCCAAAGTAGTAGCTAGGACCCAAGGTTATCTTAGCCAAAATTTGGTTATCATAAGATGTTCTCCGGTAATTTTTAAACAAAACATTAGGTAATCTCATTGTGGGAGAGCTTATAGCTCTGCCCTCTCCTGCCACCTTTGAATCTCTCTGCACCAGAGACGGATTCGGCAGCGGGTTTTCATTTCTTATTACAGATTTAGATTCCAAATACGAATTAAGATTTTAATTTGAACAAGAAACCACATTAAGGATGACCATGGCACTCTTTTTTTCAGCCTGATTTAAAAGAGTACCTTTTGATATTCCAATTTCTTTATAATTTTGCCTTCTTATCAAATTTTTCCCCATAATAATCTGACTTAAACACAAAGTATCACCCATGCACTTGCGGATCCGCGGGCTTCTGAGGCTAACATGGGCTCTATGCATAGTTACTCTTACCACCATTATTGGTGTTGTTTCCACGCAGGCAAATCCTTCTTTTCCAGATGTCCAACGCCATTAATGGTGGTGTTGCCAGTTATTGTCGGTGCTCGGGCGCCATTTCTGCTGGTGCTTCCAGGGTTCAGAAGGTCCCACTTCAGGCGTCTATTTATGCTGAGGTTCTTGTCCCAGCATCAAGAAGGGTTCAGGAATCTGGAAAAGGCTGTGCACAGATGACATAGAAATCCAGAGACTAATAAAGAGTCTGGAGACGAGTTATAATTTTGAAAGGTATTGGGGGTCAGAGGACCTTGTCTTGGACCCTTGCTTTTATTAATACAATTGCCTTAAGGCAAGGTGGAGATAATACACTTCAAGGGGTAAGGTTTCAAAGGGCACAGAAGCATTATCAGAATGGGGGAATTAGCCTATGGCTGTTCAGATGTTTGGCCAGTAGGAGGCAATAACATGTAGATTAAGATGCCCTTAGCTGTCTGGCAGCCACAATCAGTTTCCTATTCAGGTTTGGGGAAATGCCTTCAGCCATTCCCAACAGGTGACTACATGTGTCACTCAACCCTGTTGAGTCCCCAAGTTTCATCAACCTTTTGATGAAACTCTTGAGATTATGACATGCTGGAATTGGTCTACGGCAAGTATGGACATTTTAATTCTTCCGACCCATGAACACAGTATATGCTTCCACTCATTTGTATCTTTTTCAATTTCTTTCTACAGTGTCTTATGATTTTCTGAGTACAGGTCCTTTACATTCTTGGTTAAATTTATTCCTAGGTATTTTCTTCTTTTTGATGCAATTATGAATAAGATTGTTTTCTTAGTTTCCCTTTCTGGTAGTTCGTTATTGTTGTATAAAAATGCAATTGATTTCTGGATATTTATTTTGTATCCTGCTACTTTACTGAATTCATTTATCAGTTCCATTAGGTTTTTATTTATTTTTTTTATTTGTTGGTGGAATCTTATAGAGAACCTTAAGAATCATGTCATCAGCAAATATAGTTTTACTTTATGCTTTCCCAATTGGATGCCTTTTATTTCTTCTTATTCTTGTCTGATTATAGAGGCGAAGACTTCCAGTACTATGTTGAACAAGAGTGGTGAAAGCAGATATCCCTGTCTTGTTCCTGATCTTAAGAAAATGCTTATAGCCTCTGCCCATTGAGTATGATATTGGCTGTGTGTTTGTCATATATGGCCTCTAGTATGTTGAGTTATGTTCCCTCTATTTTTACTTTGCTAAGATTTTTTTTTATTTAAATGGGTGCTGGGTTTTATCAAATGCCATTCCTGCATTTATTGATATCATCATGTAGCTTTTATCCTTCATTTTATGTGGTGTGTCATTATACCTTAAAACAAATGCTAATGAGAACACAACAACTCAAGATCTATGGGATACAGCAAAATCAATCATATGAGTCAAATTCATAGCATTACATGCCTATCTCAAGAAGCAATAAAAATCTCAAATAATCCAATTTTACATTTAAGAAATTGAAAACGGACAACAGAAGTCAAAAGTGAGTAAAATGAAAGAAATTGTAGAAATACAGCAGAAATAAACAAAATAGATTTCAGAAAAGCAATACATCAATGAAACCAAGAGCTGGTTATTTGCAAAGATAAACAAGGTTGACAAACCTTTAATCAGACTCATCAAGAGAGACAGAGAAGACCCAAGTAAATAAAATCAGGAAAAAGAAAGAAAGGTATACCTGACATCATAGAAAAACCAAAAATTATAGAAAATATTACAAACAACTACAATTATAAACAAATATTACAATTCCAACAAATTGGACAATATGGGAGAAATGGATAAGTTCCTAGAAACATACCATCTTTTAAACTTAATAAGGGAGAACCAGAGAATTGGAATAGACTGATTACCACTAGCAAAATGGAATCAGTAATCAAAAAAGCTCCCAACAAGCAAAAGTCCTGGACCATATGGTTTCATAGGTGGATTTTACCAAATTCAGAGATAATTAACAACTTATTCTTCCCAAACTATTCCAAAAATAATTCAAGAAGAGAGATGACTCCCAAGCTCATTTTTTTGAGGCCAGCATTTTCCTAATTCCATAATCCGATAAACGCACTACAAAGAAATAAAATTATAGGCCCATTTCCCTGATGAACATAGATGCTAAAATCCTCAACAAAATATTAGCAAACCAGATCCAGGCATACTTTAAAAAGAGCATATGCCATGATCAGTTGGGATTTGTTTCAGGAATGCAAGGTTGATTCAATATCTGCAAGATTGAGAATTTGAACCCAAGTAATATGTCTATAGAAAACAAGCTCTTTCCCACGACTTTTTTCTCTCTCTGTATTCTCTAATAATTCCCAGGACTTCCATTGTCCTCCTAAAATATGATGTGGAAATCTTTGTTCAAAACAATGCTGCATGAGTTACCATAAAAAGAATAAATGCTAACAGATGGTAATGTGCAGGAAATGTTCAAAATACTGTTTGGACCTATGGGATGTAACAAGGCCAAATTCTTTATATCTTTCTTCAACTTGATGGTGGCATTATATGAGTCAAACTTGACTTTATGGTTTGATGTATAACCATATAGTCAAAACACTTTTGATAGTATAGGGGGTTATTCATAACTATGCAGAGCCATTGAATTTAAATCATTTCTGTACTGGCCCAAATTAGATATGTGGTTAGCCTAATTAGATAGCACCTGATGTATGGTAAGTGCTTTATATGATAATCATCTGGGTCCAAAATGACAACTCTTCCAGCTACCACATAAGTCAAGCTGCCAATATCAATCTCTATGTTTCTTACAGAATCTTTTATCTTAGGATGAATTTTTCTTGTTCCAAAACCATAGTGTGAACTCTGAATCTCCTATCAGCCTTTTCCTGTGTCATCATAAACTGACTAGGAGAGTGCAGTCACTCAACTTAATGAACTGAATTCTAACAGAACATTATAGTCCATAATTTTCATTGTGGCTATGGAAGATTAGCAGAAAGAAAAATACTTTTTCCTATATTATGTCAAGCACTATCCTAAAAACATAAATGATTATAATGATGGTGACAAATTATATATAATTCTAGACATAATAATCAGTTAAATATTCACATATCTTATTGTGGAACCAGTGAATCTAGGACAGTATTTTTACTGGATATTATTTCCAAGGCCAATTCAAGCTTGACTCATTTTGAATATTTGGTATATATTGGAAGATTTGAAAGTCCATCACAGCTGCCTCAATTTGTTTTAAATAATTAGTGAAACAAAGCCAATGTATTACATCTCTTCCTTTACCTGGGTTATAAAAGAACAGAACTGTCTTTATTACAGTAGTGCACTGAGAAGTAAAAAAAAAAAGTTTTTGTGTCCTGTTTGTGTGTTTTAATCACAAGAAAAAAATGTAAAGTGAGAGATTAAATCAAGGTTGCAATTGGAAGTAATTTTTAAGTTATCCAAGTCTTCACTTTCTCTTGAAAATCTGCCTTGCTTTTATTCTTACATATATTCATAGTCTTAATTCCTTCATACACCCTTTCTTTTTCTCCTAAGTAAAACTACTTTTCAGAAAATAAAACCTGAAAAACATATTTACATTTAAAAACATTACATTACCATTGCTTCTGATGAGAGATTGCATGGTGTCCCTGAAATTTGAATAACCCAATTAAAACCAGAGATCCCCTGGGAACCTAAAGTCTCCTGGAAAATATAAAGACCTTCCTCCAGGTACTAATTTAGAAATGTTTTTTAATTTATGAGAAATAATTTGCATGCAATAAATTTTATACAGTTTAAATGTATAGCTCAAGGGTTTGGGGGCAAATTATACCCAGTAGTATAACTACTACCACGCTCAAAACAGAACCTAATAAAAACAAACACAAAAAACTTTGATAAGAGTAGTATTCCTGCCACTTTGAGAGTGGTAAAATACAACCCTTCGGTCCAGATCAAAACAGTAAACACAGAATTTTTTCTCCAATTGTGATATTTCAATCACTTCAATTTATTCAACGCCCCATGACATGTAATAGGTTTCTTGTCAAGAGGTACATGCAGGCCAGTGTGACCTTTGGCTCCCCATTTGTCCTTAAAGATGTAGTTTCTTCCTCTTGTGAATTCTTCTGACACATAGGAAATACCCTCAAACATGAAAATGTTTCCAGTAAGATCTGAAGTATACTTGAAATTATGAACCAAGAATTGTACGTGGTTCTCTCCACACCCTATAGCCTCTACACCTCTACTATCAGAATATGAGACAACACTGAATTGCCTAATTATGTACATCAACTAAGAGAAATCAGAAAATAGATGCCTTTTTATAAAAAAGCATGCAATTTCAAACTGACTGCATTTTGCATTTGTCAATAATAAATGAGTTAGGATATGGAAACATATTAAACAAAAGTAGATTTGTCCAGTTCACAAATGGAGATAGAGGAGAAGCTTAAGTGCGAGGGTCTTCACCTTAAGCCCAACACGAGACCCATTGCACTCAGCCACGTCTGCCTATGTATGAAAATCAAGTTTCTGGACTTTTTCTTGAAAATGAGCATACATATAATTGACTTATTTGGTTGACATGAAGTACTTCTCCGTAACATGTACTATTATTTAATTCTGTCAAGAATTGTCATGGGTATAACTTTACCAGCAAACTAACAAGTTACCCTGCCATGGTTTTATGGATGCTGGCAGAAAACCATGGGTTCTGAAAACAGTAAAAGGACACTTTATTATTCAAAGAAATAACAGTGGCCAGAATATCATCATTTTTGCTGAGTTTTCCAAAGCCTTATTTCTCACAGAATGACAGAAAGAGGGCCAAGAGATACTTGCATATGCAAAGTATTGCTACAGGAGCGGAACCCCAGGTTTTAGGAAACCACATACCTTATAATGGACTGTACGCACACCTGCACATTTCTCTCGGAGGGAGACGTTACATTTATTAGACTGGATAGTAATGATGGCTACTCTCTGCTCTAGAGGAAGATGCAATCTCTATCTTCCAATTCTTTTTTTGATTATAAATATCCTTGAAAAGATAGTCCTTTAAATATTCTTTTCAAAAGACTTCAGTGCCTCTGTTCACCAAATGTGCAGAAACATGATAGACTAATGGAGAATTACCTTCCAACATGACCTACCAAAAGGAAAACTAAAATATAGACAAAGTAATCACTTTTATTCAACTACATAGCATTTGAAAATTAAAAGCAGGCTTATATATAACTTTTTTTATAATTAAAAGTATAAAACATGTGTTTGATATATTTATTAGATGTATATGATAATGAATGTAAGGTATATATTATATATACAGGAAATGACATTTAAGCCATATATACTTATCTATATATATTTACATTATATATATGTATATATCTATTTTCATGTATAACTATATCGCCATACATCTATATCTATAATCTATCTATAAATAAAGGAAATGATCATTTTTGAAGATAAGATATACTGGTGATTTTTAAGCTCCCTTCTGAGTCCTCTTTATGCATCTGTTCTTAGAGTTTTCAAATAAAATAGTCTCCCAATGCAATTTTTTTTAAATCCTCACCCAAGGATATTTTTCCATTGATTTTTAGAGAGAGTGGAAGAGAGAGGGAAAAACAGAGAGAAATACCAATATGAGAGAAAAACATTGATTGGTTGCCATGGTTTTATGGATGCAGCACCCTGATCAGGGCCCAGGGCCAGGGAGGAGCCTGCAACCAAACTGAGGCCTGCCTGTCAGAGACACAGCAGGAGCACTGCTCAGCTCTGCTGCTCTGAGTCCATGTATTCTTTCTAAATTCTCCCCGACTACGCCAGGGCAGGTTCCTTCTCGAACCCTGCCCACTGTACTAGCTGTTGGGAACTTAGTCCAAGTTCCTCATGTATCCTCTGCTCACTAGTTACTGGTGTCAGGTCTGAGCCCCCTGCCTGGGGCTGTTCCTCCTAGGACACCTGACCTTTGATGGAGAAGCCATGAGAGGTTGTGGGTGTATAAGAATGAGTCTTTATTGCAGAAGCCAGTGAGCATATAGCTGTCAGACAAGACAGTTCTTTACAGCAAAGTCCATACAGGCAGGCAGCCACACACCGGCTCGTTAACATGCACATCTTTCCCACAGAGCGGTAGCCGTCTCTGTACCCACAGCTGTTATCTGAGCAGTGGCACGCTGCCCCCTAGACTCACCATCTCACATCCTAGCGGCACCTAAGCTCTCTGCCTCCGCAGCTTCTCTAGCCTCTCTGGCTCAGCAGCTGCTCCAGTCTCCCCAGCCCAGCACACTGGCTGGTCTCTGTAGCCTCACATAGTAACTACCTCTGAGCTCTCTATGAGCTCTCAGTCTCTTACATCTCAGCAGCAGCTCTCAGCTCCGTCTGAGCTGACCTCTCTCCTGCGCACATAAAGGCTGCATTCTCTGTGCCTACCACCTCTGCTTCTCACACTAACTGGTCAGTAACATATATTATTCCAGAGACAAAGAAGGCTTCCTGCCGATAGTTACATCAATCATATGGGTTACAGACGGGCACAGTACCGTGAGATCGCTGTGGCCGTGCAGCTGTGTGTGGTATCGTAGCCTAGGCTCAGAGTGGCCTTGGACGGTCTGGTGTATTGATAACAAGGCCTCTGTGCTTTAATTGGCCTTGACTACCAGGCGCCTCTGGAGCGGTTCCCAGAGTGCTCTTGACCGGAATCAAACCCGGAACCCTTTGGTTCACAGGCTGACGCTCTATCCACTGAGCAAAACCAGCTAGGATGCTAGGATGACGAATGCAATTTTTTTAATAGAGCAACAGAAGTGCAACTTTTATGCTCATAATTATCTCATTGGTTGTTTCTCCCGAGGAATTAAATACTGAGAATATCTAATACCTAAACATGACTCAGGGAATAAATTTACTTGCTGCTGCCTTCCAAAGATTCCTGGGACAGCTCCTTTTATTCCCATTTTACAGATGAGGAACCCAGGGATGAGTGTCATGGTGAGTAATGAGATTAGAATCCATGATATGTAACATCAGTGCATTGCCTTCCTCCCCCAGTCAAATTGGCTTTATTCTTTTATGTCCAATATCTGTCTAGATAATATATAAAACATGAAAAAGTTTAAGAACAAATATTGATGTAGCTGCAACCGTACAGACATATACTAACTCTGCTTCATATACAGAAACTAATATGCATGAGACAAAGAACAGGTAAGAAAGGTAAAGAGGGTATTTTAGCACCAGAGGAACTGAAGCCAAGGCCAGACTCATGGATAAGTGCTACATATATTAGATAAATTTAGGCTGAATTTGGTCCTGAAATGTGAGTCTATTAGTTTTCTATTGCCACTATAGTAAATTACAACCAGATTAGAGTATTAAACAACATAAATTTATCATCTTGCAGTTCTACTGGTTAGAATTCTGAAACAGTCTCACTGTGCTGACATCAAGGTGTCTAGACTGCGTTCCTTTCTGTAGGCTCTTGGTAGGCTCCAGGTCCTTGTCGTTCCAAATTTCTCAAGAGAGCTCACATTCCTTAGCTCATGGACCCTTCTTTCACCTTTAAGGCCACAGCACTCTGACCTATTTGTCTGTATTCCTTTTTCATGGTGAATTAGATTGGGTCCACCAGAAAAACCAGAATAATCTTCCCATCTCAATTTTAATCACATCTACAAGGTCCTTTTTGTCATGAAATGCTACATATTCACAGGTTCCAGAAATTAGGGTATGGGTATTTTGGTGGGACATTATTTTGCCTACTACAATGAGAAAGTCCTAAAAATACAGAATAAATACACGGATTAAAGGCAAAAAAAAAAAAAAAAAAAAAAAAGTGAGACTAAATGCAAAATAAAACAAAACAAAAAAAAAGACCTGGCTACATATTGTCTACAAGAAACTTACATTTTTAACAGAAGATTCAGGTTAAAAGTAAAGGGAAAGAAAAGGATAGACTGTGTTAACACCAATTCAAAGAAAACTGGAATAGTGATACCAATTTCACAGAAAATAGACACCACAACAAGGAAAATTATCAGGAATGAAAAGTTGTCACTTTTCCAAGAAGACATAACAAACTTAAACATGTATGTTCCTAATAGAGCATCTCATGTAATCATGAAACAAAACCTGACAGACCTTCAAGGAGAGTTAGAACCAATATTATAGTTAGTGACTATCAGTTGGACACTATCAGTGCCTTGTAGTTCAAGTAGGCAGAAAATCATTAAAGATATTGTTGACCTGAATAATACTCTTAATCCACTTAATCTAATAGATATATATCATTAGAATATTTTCTTTCTCAACAGCAGAATACACATTATTCTCAACCTCAAATAAAACATTAGCATGATAGATGTCATTCTACGTTATAAAACAATATCTAAAAACTTTTGAAAATATAAATAATTTAAAGTAATTTATAAAAACACAATGGAATTTAACAAAAATAGCAGAAATATAGTTGCAAAATCCTCAATATTTATTGATTAAATATCCAATTTTAAGTAACATATAAGTAAAAGAAGTCTCAAGAAAAATTATGAGAAAAACATTTTGCAGCAAATAAAAATTTAAATGCAACTTATCAAAACACATGAGATGCAGCAAAATTAATATTCAGATGAAATATATAGCATTAGAGAAGAAAATGATCATATATTACAATAATATAAACCTTTACCCAAGAAAATAGAGAAAGAAAAGCAATTTAAGCTTAAGAAAAAAAAAGAATATTAAAAATGAAAGCAAAATGAATAATTTGAAAACAGAAAAACAATAGAGAATCAATGAACAAAAAGGTTATTCTTTGAAATAATCGGTGAAACTGATAAAAACCTAGTCAGGCCCTGACTGGTTTGGCTCAGTGGATAGAGCATGAGCCTGCGGACTGAAGGGTCCCAGGTTTGATTCCAGTCAAGGGCATGTACCTGGGTTGCGGGCACATCTCCAGTAGGGGGTGTGCAAGAGGCAGCTGATCCGTGTTTCTGTCTCATCGATGTTTCTGACTCTCTGTCCCTCTCCCTTCCTCTCTGTAAAAAAATCAATAAAATATATTTAAACAAACAACAACAAAAACAAAAACACAGCTAGTCAGGCTGACTAATGACCAGGTGCTGGCAATAGACTACACTGCCACTCGACATTGGCTGGGCAATCGTTAGCCAGGCTTCTCTTTCTCCAAAGGCTCCTGAGCATTGGCTTGTCCCAGGTCTGAGCAAACAGCAACGCACTGAAAATCCTCCTTAACACCTCAGCCTGAGAATCAACTGATCACAATCAGAAAGAAACACTGCCTGTCAGCCACCATAATGATTCTTTCTGTTCATTCTCACTCAATTTCCCCTCAAAAGTGACCGCTATTCCTACTTACTGTTCCCTAAAAAATGGAAAGCTTTTTTTCCTGTTTGATTTTCAGAGGCTTGGAAATCCTGCATTTGCTGTGTCCTCCTATTGCAATCTTTTCAATGCAATCTCTCCTTAATTAAGTCTATATTTATTATTTGGCACCATGAAAACAGAGAAAAGATACCGATTACCAATATCAGAAATGAGAAGGGTCATCAAAACTCAGCCCATGTGCATTAAAATAATAATAAAAAATAATAAAAGAATACTAAGAACTATGAACAACAAATGCCCACAATTTTGATATCAAATGAACTAGACTAATTCCTTGGAAGATGGAAATTATCAAAAGCCACACAAGGAATAATGAGTAATCTAAATAGCGTTGAATATATTAAATAAATTAAATCAAGACTTTCTAACCTTCCAAATAAGTAAAAAGGAAGAAGGAACTTTCCAGGTAGCAGACATGCATAAACCAGGATCCTGATGTCAATGTAAGAAACAGTCAGACCTGTAGAGGATTTTTATGAGTTTACTAGAGGCCTGGTGCATGAAATTTGTGCACTGAGGAGATGTCCCTCAGCCCAGCCTGCACCATCTCCAGTCTGGGACCCCTCAGGGGATGTCCCATTAACAGTTTAGGCCTGATCCTGATATCCCTCTCACAATCCAGGACTCCTGGCTCTTAACCACTCACCTGCCTGCCTGCCTAATTGTCCCTAACCATTTCAGCCTGCTAGTCTCATCGCCCCCTAACTGCACCCCTGCCAGCCTGATCACTCCCAACTGCCCTCCCCTGCCTGCACAATTGTCCCAAACTGCCCTCCCCTGCCAGCCCGATTGCCCCCAACTGCCTTCCCCTAATGTCCTGATGGCCCACAACTGTCCTCTTCTGCTGTCCTAATCGCCCCCAACTGCCCTCCCCTGCAGGCCTGGTCACTCCCAACTTCCCTCCCCTGCAGACCTGGTTGCCCCCAACTGCCCTCCCCTGCTGGCCTGATCACCCCCAACTGCCCTCCCCTGATGGCCTGTTCGCCCCTAACTGCCGGCCATCTTGTGGTGGTCATCTTGTGATGGCCATCTTGTGATGATGTGGGGTCAGCCATCTTGTGGTGACCATCTTGTGATGAAGTGAGGGTGTGAGGGCCACCTAGGCTTTTATTAGTATAGATTAGAGTCCCGGTGCAAAAAAATTCATGCACTCGAGGGGTGGGTCCCTCAGCCTGGCCTGTGCCCTTGAAGCTCAGGACCCCTCGGGGGATGTCCACCTGCCAGCTTAGGCCTGATCCCGGGGGAGAGTGAGCCTAAGCTGGCAGTCAGACATCCCTCTGGCAGCCAGGGAGTCCTTGGGAGATGTCTGCAGGGAGTGGGCCTAAGCCATAATCAGACATCCTTAGTGCTGCCAAGGAGGCGGGAGAGGCTCCCACTACCATCACTGTGTTCGTAGTAGTCAGCTGGCTTGTGGCCGAGTGGAGCTCCCCCTGTGGGAGTGCACTGACCACCAGGGGGAAGCTTCTGCATTGAGCATCTGCCCCCTGGTGGTCAGGGTGTGTCATAGTGACCGGTCGTTCCCAGTCATTCTGCCATTAGGGTCAATTTGCATATTACCCCTTTTATGATATAGGATTTGAACCAAACTGAAGACAATTGCTGAGTAGCAAAACCTCAACTGATTGAGAAAACGCTCTGGAAAAATGGCAGTTCTGCACCCTGCTTTATTCATTACAATCAAAAGAGAAGGCATAAGTGGGTTACTTGAAATCCATTGGTGATAGATTAGTGAGGTGGGAGAAAGCAAAGTGGGGAAAGCCCTGGGATTGGATGAAAAGTGAAATGATCAACACCTACTTCTTTTACAAAAGTGGATACAGGATAGCTAACAGCAATTAACACGATAACAATGACAATGAGGGGATTTGTGCTTTTCACTCTGGTGCAATGTCCCTTGTCCATGCTTTGAGGAGTCTTGAAAAAGGGAAATTACTTTGTTTGTGCAAAGGCATATTTATCAGCTATGTTGTCCTAGCTGCACAAAGACAATAGACAGGCTCAGTTAAGGAGAATATTGACATTTGTCAGGGAAGATTCTAACCTAGGACATTCTACCTGCCATGAACTGCTTTTATTTATTTATTTATTTATTTATTATTTTTAAAAATATATTTTATTGATTTTTTTACAGACAAGAGGGGAGAGGGATAGAGAGTTAGAAATATCGATGAGAGAGAAACACTGATCAGCTGCCTCCTGCACACTCCTTACTGGGGATGTGCTGGCAACCAAGGTACATGCTCTTGACTGAAACCGAACCTGGGACCCTTCAGTCCACAGGCCGATGCTCTATCCACTGAGCCAAACCAGTTAGGGCTGCCATGAACTGCTTTTAGTTAAAAAGTTTTAGTTTCAGACCCTCCTTTGTGGTTACCATAGGTGTCTGGGTGTGTAAGGCTGCCACATCGGCCTTCCTGAGCTTGTCAGGTTTAGTATGTGGCCCCTTTTTGTCCACTTGAGATGGAGATTAACAGAGTGTGAACAGAAAAAGGAGCAAAGTACTTTCTGGTTAGCACAGAGCAGAGAAGCACTTAGGAAGGTCTTTGTTTGCTAGCAGATGCCAGTAAGCTATTCCTCCTTACCACTGAGACCTGAAATTATAAGCCAGGCGTCTCCAGGGGACACTTCACACTCATCAGTGTTAGAAGTTACTCTGGAGAACCAGCTGCCCTTGATTTGACTGCCTGCTTCTTGGCAGACTGGGGAGACAGGGACAGAAGCCATTTGTTCACAAACTCTGACATCTGAGCGTCAGCACACTGTTACTGGCGGGGTGTCCTCTGCATCCCCACCTGTGGAAGTGGAGTTCTTGCAATGTCACAAGGAAAGGACCTTCCTGAGATGTGCACGGGAGGATGGAGATATTTATTTATGTGGAATTAAACCCCTGGCTCCCCAGTGTCCCATTCCCCTGTCTTGCAATGGAAGAAGCCCAGCCTTGTCTTCAGCAGGGCGAGAGCCAAGGCCGCTGCCCAGAGTGTCCGCTCCATATTAAAGCACAGTCTGGTCCAGCTTCTGGCCGGCTTAGCTTGTGTTCCCAGCTGCAGTCCATTTTGTGTATGGGGTCTGCATGGCCTGGCCATGCAGCTGCTTAAGGCCACATGGCAGGGGAGTGAGGGTCCTGGAGCAAGAGAGATTAAGGACACAAGCAGGCAAGAGGGAAGCAAGGGCAGAACAAAAGTGGGATCTCTTTGCCTAGGGGTTACATATGTCCAAGTTTCTGCAGGCTTGCAATGGAGTCCAACCCCCTAGCCAATGATCTGCTCCCCAGGCTAGACTGACAGACAAGCACTTTCCCTACATCACCCCAACTTCACTGTGCATATGCCCACCCCCCCTTTGTTCAATCCCTTCCGCAGTGATCTGGAGGGAATGGGCCTTGGTTTCCTGGGGAGTGTGAAATTACAGCTTCCTGGTGAAGCTGCCCAGATGACCATGCCTATAATGTCTGCCCCCCTTAGCTTTCTTCCTATTACTATTGATAAACTAGTTAATTACAGTGATAACAACTGAATGAATTGGTAAGAACACAAAGCAGTCAGCACTTACGAAGAACAGTGTGTTGAATGGCTCTGGCCCTCTGACACAGGCTTGATGACAAAGGAGCACCACAAAACTAACACGACTCAGAGCTGATTCTGGGTATTCAAACTGGGCTGGCGGTAATGGTTCTAGAACACGTTGCAAGCATTAATGCCTGCTTCTCCTTAAAAATTAGTTATAATCACAAATTCAAGGCCGGACAGTCCTCTACTGTTTTATTTTGTTGTTGATTTTTTGGGTTAATGAGTTTTGTGGCAAATTTTTCCTCACTAGAGAAGTAAAAGTCAATATTCTGAGTTACTTTAGAACTAAAGAGGTACGTGTGTGTATTGTTGGAGTAGGATTTGGGATGTTATTTAAAAAAAAAGCTTCCTTTTCCAAGTGGCTTCTCAGATTCATGAATCAGAGTGCAATCAACAGAGAGATAGATAAATTATGAGAATAGGGATATAGATAGGTTAGTACCACTTCGACATGCTCAATTTGAAAATATTCTAGGATTTTGAAAATGCAACTATGGGGACTAAAAAAATAATACCACATATGCTTTACTGGCTTCTAAGTTCTTCTGGCTGGGCTAATCTATATATAAACGCCTAAGTGACCCTTACAACCGGATGACCAGCTGATAGCTATGACGTGCACTAACCACCAGGGGGCAGACGCTCAATGCAGTATCTGCTTCCTGGTGGTCAGTGCGCTCCCACAGCCACCCTCCCATGGGTGGCCAACCTCCCGAGGTCCATCCCCCGGCTGACCGGCCTTAATTGGGACTGGGCGAGATGGTCCCCATTGGCCCTGATTGTAGGCCAGGCCGAGGGACCCCACTCGTGCACGAATTCATGCACTGGGCCTCTAGTTATTAAATTAAAAGAGGCAGATGAACAGGAGAAAACCAAAGTTTAATACATGTGCATAGGGCACTCACATAGGCATGAACATTCCAAAGGCGGTGAGGCAACATGGGACAATGAGACATTTTTTGACAAATGAGAAGGCAGTGGTGCTTCAGGGGTGAGGGTGGGCTGTTTACAGGTGGCTGAGGAAGAGCAGGACACGTATGGCAGGGAAATCCTCACCAGGTAACTCAGAAACAGTGGGACACAGGTGCTATCTGGGTGGCAGGCACCTGCCTGAAGCCCTCTATTTACCACACTTCATTCTATTAGGCTAAGGAACCACCTTAGATCTCCTTCCTGAAGCAGTTTTCTCTGTCAGAATCTCCTAGGCAGGAAAGGGGGGTGGGGGTCAAGTTTCTTTCTGACTTCTGCTTCTTAATACACAGCTTAAAATCAATACACCAAAAGGGCAGCTTCAGAGTGGCAGAATTTTAGTTCCTTCACAACTATGAGGTAGGCAGAATTTTAAGAATTACCATTCCCTGTCCCTGTCCTGTTATTCAACAAAAAAAATCTAGACATTGCTGTGAGGGAACTTCGAAGCTGTAATTAAGATTCAAATCAGTTAATCTTAAAAATTTGTAGATTAGGCAGGTAAACCTGAGCTAGTCACTGTTAGGGTCGCTGAAGGAGGAACATACGAGGCCCAAAGGGGTGACGAATTATGGATTTATTAGGTCACCTGGAAAACCAGGAGGGCTGAGCCCCAAATGGCGCCAGCCCCTACGGATGGGGAGTCAGAGGTTTTAAAGAACTCTAGGTGGGCTTTTTCTGAGCGGAGAATTCTCTGGGCAGGTCTGATCCTGGGAAGGTCCAGAGGGGAAAGATGATGGTCTTAGCAAGTGGACTGTGGTCTAAGCGAAAGGGAGAGTCCCTTGTGAAGTGGCCTAAAGGTCAGTTCCAGGTGAGGGGGTGTGGACTCAATCATTTGATCAGACCTAACAGTTACATAAGCCGTTTAAAAGGCCGCCGGCAGCAGCAGCAGCAGAAGGTGAAGTCAGAGAAAATAGGATCACAAGAACTCAGTGTCATTGCTGCTTTAAACATGGAGGGGACGATGCAGGTGTCCTCCAGGAGCAGAGAGTGACCCTTCCAGCAAGAAAGTGAGGATCTCAGTCCTACAAACACCAAGCAATGCAGCTGTCAGCAGCCGGCTGCCGCTGGGAAATGGACCCCCCAGCTCTCCAAAGAGTGCTCAGCCTGCTCACCCCTGGTTCCTGCTGTGTTTAAGCCGAACAGAGGCCAGAGGAGCCCACCTGGACTGACCCACAGAAACACATCACAGAGGTCTTATTTAAGCTGCTAAAGTTTTGGTAATTTGTTATACAGTAATAATTAAAAAAAACGAATACAATTTTTTCTCATGTTCATGCATAATTCCAGATAATTTTTATGTATTCAAGTAATTATTTTATGTGTCAGTAATAGAACCTAAAATCATTGTTATATTTGAAAGATATACAGAAAGTCTACTTTCATTTCTCTTAATTAATTGAACTCTAATAAATTTCTGTGTTGTGTAAAAGGTGTAGTAACTTCATTATAACGTAGCAGAACCTTTCTGAGTCACTCAGCTATTCTGAAAGACCACCTCCCCCACATTCTTACCAGACCCCCTGGTCTGATCATGTTTTTATTGTTAAGCATTCTTTTTCAAGAGTGCTAGGAATTTACATCTCTTAGACACTGTCACACTTTACACAGTTCTGCCGGACCCACACTGAAGGGAATTGGGTGCTTTATTCAGGGTGTTGCCACAGAAATAATTTTCCAGACAGTGTCCTCCAGATATGGTGAGTGAACAGTTTAGAGGGCTTTGGTGTGGCTGGCATTGTAATCATGTGGAAACATACATTCTGATGAACAGAATAGTTAACTCAAAGAATGGATTTAAAGGGAGAGGACTCGTTTCTTGTTATTAGCAAACCAAAAGGATAGTGTACATTAAAAAAAAATAAAGTTTGCCACAGAATAAAGTTACATCATTTCATTTAGGGGCTTTGAAAATTGCCATAAAAGGCGAAAGATTTATGAGATCTGCTGGCTTTGATGAGCCAGCTGGCCGGCCAGGCTCCCCTCCCAGCCCAGAAGTGCAGGAGGGCTGCCATGAGGAGGCAGGAAGGGGAGCGCTGGGCAGGCTCGTGGGCAGGTGGGCGACAATGCCGAACTTCTGCGAGGCCCCCCAACTGCACGCGGTAGAGCACACAGTCGGTTTTGGCCTTGTTCAGGTTCCTGAGGGATCCGGCCAGATGCCAGAAGTGGGTGGAAAGTTGTAGGAGAGCAGACTTAGAAGATAAAACACCTGATCAATTAAATAAACATTATTGATTATGTGCCAGACACTTTGAGACCTCTATGATCTGTAGAACTATATATTTTGCAGAGGCACCAGAAAACTGAAGAATGATTGGGTTATTTATTTCTCAAACTTATTTAAAGCAGATACTTGTGAAGTCACTGGGAGAGTCCGTATAGGACAGCTCTTCCAGATAATGCACTACTAACAATGTTTGGTCTTACCAGTCATGTGAACAATCCACATAGCAGACACAGAAAACAGATAAAAAAATTTAGTGAAGATGAAATCAGGACACTGAACCAGAAAAAAAATTGATGAAACTTCTGAACAGGAACAAAAACATAAAGAAATCAACAACAGCAATGTTCAGAACTCCAGTGCAGAAGAGGGTGAAGAACAGGATGAAGACATTTCACCTTGAACCTTGAAGAGAAGGAAAACAAAGAATACT
This sequence comes from Myotis yumanensis, assembly GCF_028538775.1. Lineage (NCBI taxonomy): Eukaryota > Metazoa > Chordata > Mammalia > Chiroptera > Vespertilionidae > Myotis > Myotis yumanensis. The sequence continues at coordinate 90,789,751 of NW_027223759.1, forward strand.
TAAAATCTTTATTTGAAATTTTGATTCTTATGGGAAAACAAAACATACCCCTGGATGGACATGAAGCTGATGAAATCCCAGAAGCTCATGACTAACCTTTGAATATCTTTATTAGATAAGATATTTGCTCCTGATAACTTTCAGGCAGGCACTGTTGGAGTGCTGGATAAATTCTGAGGAAGAGGTTCTGAGAAAGTGCTTTGAGACAACAGCCAACACATTGTTCTGTTCAAAAGCACAAGCAGAAGCAGACGCAGGAGATCTGTGAGAGCCGCATTTGGGAAGGAACACTCAGGGAAGTTGAGTACCACTGACGACATAGCAGGGCAAGAGCACCTGCCCGTGTTGGTGAGGTCCCCCATCAAGCTCCGCCAGGCAGGGGACGCAGCCTGAGGTCCCCCGTCAAGGTCTGCTGGGTGGGGGGCATGGCCTGAGGCCCCCTGTCAAGCTCCACTTGGGGGGGGGGGCACAGCCTCAGGTCTCCTGCTTCTGTACAGCGCCACGCAGCCTCAGGTCCCTGCTGATCGCTCGTTAAGGCTCGTTATGGGAACTTGGCCTCCAGTGTGGGTGCAGCCACCTTGTGTTAAGGAATCCCTGCCTCCACTGTGGGCACAGCCATCTTGACCATTACAGCATGATGGTCAATTTGCATGTTCACACTTTATTAGATAAGATATTGAAAAAAATCTAAGAAATTTGAAAACATAGAAAAGCTATTAGGTATATGTGGGCCACTTAGTCACTGGTTATTTGAGTACATTAGCCATTGGAAATACATGTTTAAATGGCCCCTGTGTGAACTCTCCTGCTTGGTGGACTAACCGTTCTTCCAGAGGGTGGTGATGGAAGTGCCATGTTGCACCTCTGCGTGGTCTCTGCTAAAGTCATTGTAGATATAGCAGTTATTATCACTGTGGATCCAGTTGTTGGGTATTGAGTTATCAGTTTTTCAAAGAAATAAATTTTGGGAAGGTGTGGGAGGAATATGTTTAATAAAACTTTACAATGAAGCTCATGACTAACCTTTGAATAGCAGGAGTTTTAAGTATACTATTAAAAATCTGTAATGGACAGTTAAATTACCAGATAGTGAAAGAAACATGAGCTTGCCAACAAGGATTTCAGTGTAGATTTTGTCTTTATTCGATGATCTTAAACAAGTTACTGTTAAACATTGAAGGAAGAACCTACTGTTGTTCCACCCACATCTGGGTGTTGCTGTTGACATTCCTTTGTTGAGCCTATATCTTTATAAGCTTTTTAGCAAGAATATATCAAATACTTCTGTTTCGTGGTCAAGACTGGATCAGAGGCCATGGATACTGACAACAGATTGGTCTGTTTTATTCTGTCTTTTTCCATGATTATATCTACTGCCTCATCTTGATTTATAAGCAAAACCTAGACAACTTACAAAAATGTGTTTTGTGGTTTATCTAGGAATAATACAGAAAATATTGCTATCATCAGTAAGCTTTACAAGAAAGTCAATTTTGTACAGTTTATTTTGACGGAAATAAAATGTGAATTTGTTAAAAAAAAAAAAAAAAAAAAAAGGAAGAAAGAAAATTGCCAGAAAAAATCACCTTGGCTTTATATAAAACACATATCATATCATAACGATAGGCCCTTCCCCAGAAAATACTGATGCGGGCTCTTGGTTGGCAACCTCAGTTCTTGAGCTGGGCTTAGGGAGAATTCAGAGCCAAGAACTCTAGTGCAAGATAAAGTTCATTAGGGAGCAAGACGCAAGTACATTAAAGAAAGAAGAGAGTGCGCTGCTCAAATGGCTGCCTTGGCCTTGTGAGAGGAAAGTCACAGAGGCAGCGAAGGGAGCCCAGGTGGCTGTGTGCACGCAGAGAACAAGTATGCATGCACACGAAGGGTCCTTAGAGCTTAGGAGAAAGGAAGCAAAGCATAGGCACCTAAGGAAAGAAGAAGGGGAAAGGCCTGGGCATGAGAGAGCGAGCATGCAATGTGTCCTTTGCCTTAAGGGTTTTATCTGTTTTCTAAAGGCAGGAGTTTAAGGGAGTTCTCGGGGGAGGACCTCAATAGAATATTCTTCAGCTTTCCAGGTGTGTCCTTTCTGTGCCCTGGCCTCCACTGGTTGGTAAGTGCTAGTTCCCATGCCATAGGGAAGCTTCATCTGGTTTTGCTGCTTTTCTGTTCCTGGAGCTGAAACACAACTGAGGCCTAGATGTTGTCTCTAGTTTGACCAAAACTCTTCTCTGTGGTCAATGGACCCTAGGTTTGGTTCCTAAGATTCCCCGATATGATCAGAACCTCATTGTCCTGAGGGCTGAATGATTGAGGGGGTGATTGTGTAAGGGAGAAGTAGGCAGGTGAGTCAGGGTGCAGTTTCAATCAGCTGTCTCAGCTCCCCTGTGCTACTTGCCCTAAATTTTCCTGTCTAACTATTCTGCCTCACTGCTACTCCAAATACCCCCTGTTTGGGGCCATAATTCAGTTTCCTTTCCTGGACCAGAACCCATTGAGGTTGGGTTTCTAAAAGATGCAAAGCTGAAGATACTTAATCAAGTGAAAGTCTAAACTCCTAAATTCCTATGCGTTGTCTTTATCTCGTAGGCATGACTGGGCCATAAACCAAACTCGGTCTTTTTAACTTCTCTCTATGAAAGCCTAGAGCTGATACCATTGTAATAATCTGGTTATTAATTAACAGGAAAGAAATAAAGGAAGACCAGGTAATAGGCATGCCATTTTTACAGCTGTGCCAGGAAGCTGCAGTTTAACACACTGCAGGTCTAATCCCCGAAGATCAATGGGGGAAGGGACTAGACCAGTGGTTGGCAAACTGCGGCTTGCAAGCCACATGTGGCTCTTTGGCCCCTGGAGTGTGGCTCTTCCACAAAATACCACGTGTGGGTGTGCACGTACAGTGCAATTGAAACTTCATGGCCCATGCGCAGAAGTCAGTATTTTGTGGAAAAGCCACACTCAAGGGGCCAAAGAGCCGCATGTGGCTCACGAGCCACAGTTTGCCGACCACTGGACTAGACAATAGACACATGTCTGGCAAGGTCTGGGTGACACGGGAAGGTGCTTGTCAGTCATACCCGGGAATAGGGCATAGGCCAGAGTAGGCATGTAGGCATGGCCACTGCAAGGGTAGAAAAATTTGATATTTAGACTCTTGAACAAAGGGAATTCCCTCTCTGAGGCCTCTTGCACTTCTGGCTCTCCTATTGCAGAGGGCATGCCCTCCTGGCACTCGCCCACGTGGCCCACAGCCATGCGGACCCCACACAGTGGACTGATGGACACACTAGCCTGCTGCTACAGGGGACGCAGCTGCCCCAGGAACGGAAACTCCGGGGGCTGGCTTCGAGCTCTGCCGCACCCCGAGCTGCGCCTTTTCCAGGAAAATGAGACTTTGGAAACCAAGGGATGTAACTTCATGTGAATAAAAGCACTCACTCTTCTGTGCAAGTCAGAATATTCCTTTTCTCCAGATGTCGCAGAAACCAGCCCCCCAGCTCCGGATGGGGAAAAGGATACCCCACTCCTAAGAGCAAAGGAGGAATCGCACCTGTGCAATTCGCCGATAGGAGCGCAGCAAATACGCCCTTTACCCTTGTTTACCTGGCACACCGAGGGTCCTCTCATTTCCCCTAACCCAGTGGTCAGCAAACTGGCTCGTGAGCCACATACTGCTCTTTGGCCCCTTGAGTGTGGCTCTTCCACAAAATACCACGTGCAGGCGTGCACGTACAGTGCGATTGAAACTTTGTGGCCCATGCGCAGAAGTCGGTATTTTGTGGAAGAGCCACACTCAAGGGACCAAAGATCTGCATATGGCTCAAGAGCCACAGTTTGCCGACCACTGCCCTAACCCAAAGCTCTCCAGAAACATGACATGCTCAGCCCAACTCCATCCAGAGGAGAAGAAAAAAGGTGAGACCATGTCTTCCTTGTCACTATCAAAGTTGCCCCCGAGTACTGCCAACTTCACATCTGCTAAACTTATTAATTATTCTTGCCTTCAGGGAAAGATTTTATAAGATACTTGGCACAGAATAGGAATGTAATACAATTTTGTTGGATTAATGTATTTCTCTACCTCTTATTAACCTTTTCATGTTGAAGGACAAAAATTCTGCCACCCTGAAGCTGCTTTTGGGATACTGATTTTAACTGTTTATTAAGAAACAAGACTCAGAAAGAACCTTTGACCCTCCCCTCCTTTCCTGCCCGAGATTCAGACAGAGACACCTGCATCAGGAAGGAAATCTTAGGATGAGGCTATTCTCTGATTTGCATTAAGTGTGGTAAACAGGAGGGCTTCAGGCTCCACACCCACTGTGTCCCATTGTTCCTGAGCTGCCTAGCAAGGCTTCTCCTGACCTTTGTTTTCCTTTCTACTCTTCCACAACTACCTGTAAATCACTCATTCTCACTCCTGAAAACTTGGCCCCACTCTCCTCTCTTTCTCCTTTGTTCCTAATGTCTTATTAGTATATGTTTCCTCATTCTCTTTGGAATTGTTATGGATTTATTATGGCCATGTGAATTCCCCAATGCACATGAATTAAAACATTTGATTTTCCCCTGTTAATCTGTCTCTGAAAATGTGGTTATTGACACAGCCAGAAGAACCTAGAAGATGGGAGGAAAAGTATTAATTTTTGTTTTAGCCCACACACCTCCTCACTGCCGCCAGGATGATAACGCAGCGCATTCTGCTGGCATCAGTAAGCTTTACAAAGGGAAAGGGAGCTCCAGGGAAGATGCTACACTGTTGTCCTATTAAGTGCTCATGTTCAGAAGTGATATTCATCAATTTTGATCACAAATAATTGGCCAGAACTGATCTTAGAGACACACTCAAATACAAGAAGTTTAGTTAGTATCATGTGCTGGATATATTTGATTAACATCTTGAGTTTTATATCCTTTAATAAGAACAAGATTATCGGGCATAACTAGTTTGATGTAAGTACAGTTTAGATAAGTATGATCACAGCATATTTTCAGAATCTCAGATTGGTGTTTCTGCTCTATCCCTGTCCAGCTCACATCTAGACCTAGGCCTATGATGATAACAACAGGGGCTGGAAATAAAAGTTATGAAACCTTTACAAAAATGTTTAATTTGTAAATAACTTCTATTTCATCCTTCTTTTAAAAAAATATCTCCAGAGTTGGGAGAGGCAATTGTCTCCCTTCCCAACAGAATCCATCAGAGGATTGTCATCTCTAGGGCTCCATGGAACTAATTTTATTTTTGTCACCCTGTATTTTCTTAAAGAAAGTGCACAAAGTTTCATAAATTTCAAGACTCCCTAAACATATCTTTCCTTGCCAGTGGGTATTTCTCTGCCTGGAAATTTTATTCCAGAAGTGCAATAACCGTGAGAGCAGGGGAGCTGTCTCTGAAAGGCACAGACCACAGTGAGTTTTTGTGCACTGGAAAGGGGGGAAATATCAATTGTTACTTTACATTCAGTAAGTATCTATGCATCTCTATCAGATAAATATAATTGAATTTATAGCAATATAATTAAATTCAATAAAAAGTTTGTTTCTGGTAAACACTGTGATTATAAGGAATATATATATATATATATATATATATATATATATATATAATTATATATATATAATTCAAAAATATATTTAAATCAAAAAGGTCAGATATGATGTCTTATAAAGTTATTAACTTACTGTTTTATTTCTCAAAAAAAGGGAAAATAATATCTCTAGGGATATCTGGAAAGATTTCCAGGGACCTCTGGAGGGTGAGAAGAAAGTTCAGACACTCTGCAGGAATCATGGAAAGATGCCATCCTGTTCAGGCAGTGGTGGGGTGGGTGTGGAATCATTTCCAACCTCCTAAATTGAGGAAATGGGTCATCCACACATAGGCCATTGCAACTCAATCAACCTGGATATTACATATGTCAGAAGCCACACATGTCCCCCAACTACTTTCTCCTCTTGTCAATTTCTAATAGAACCTGTCTACGTCAAACACACAGGCCAACTTCATGCACACGTGTTTATTTGACATATCCTTTGTAGGATGCATGCTGTGGGTGCGATAGACATGCGTTAGCTGTGGTTCTCATGCTAAGCAATTTAGATTCTTAAAATCTTCACGTATATTCATTTACCTAATTTCCACGTCTTACTGTGAGTTTCACATTAGAAAAATATCTAATATTTTAAAGAGAATGTGGCACTTCCCTGTATATGGGCTATAGGTAGACCAGAAATTGGATATTCAATTTACTTCTTAACTGGCAGTGTAGTCTTAGGCAATTTATTTAACTTGTCTCTGCCCAGTTTGTTTAATCTCTAAAAAGGACACTAACTCTATATATCATAAGTTTGCTGGAAATATTAACTGAAATTATGTATGCAAAGCACTTAGCACTATTACTGACACCTATGATAAGTTTTATAAATGGAAGATCAGCATCACTACTGTGAAGAATCCCGGATTTTGAGGAACAGATTTGACTTTGCACACCATTCCATTCGTGACTCCTTCCCTTCATCTGATTTTACACTCAAATTGCTATAAAGTAGGCACTGCAAAGGTATGTGAACTATCTTAGATATAAGCTCTTCACAAACTGTTCATTTTCCCTCCAAACCAGTGTGAGGATGTGTCTTCCAAAACCACAGGGATGCAGGCTTAGTGGTCAGTGCAGCTTTTGGATTCTTCTGCAGTGGGTTAAAAGTAAGTGAGAATCTTGTTATGTGTTTCCTGGCCCAGGCCTTGTAATAGGAGTGCTGACTAAGAGATGAATAGTGTCAACACTGGAGTAATTACGGCAGGTATTAGGGTTAATGGAGAATCAACCATACTCTTAGACTGGGTTTCCCTTTGTCAGTTTATTGAATTAGAGCATAAAACAGTCTATAATAACTTCAAATATAATGAAGGTCCAAACACAAAATTATTTGACACTGTCATCAAAATAAAACTCTGAAGCTCATTTAGATTGCTTTCCTTTATCTCATTCTAATCTACAAAAACATGTGCTGACCAATCAATCCTTTTTGAAGTCACCATCATTATCAAACACTAGAGTCCCGATGCATGAAATTCGTGCAAGGGACTCAGCCCTCGCAGCCCCTCACAGCTTCTTCTGGAAGGTCGTCCAGACAGTCATCCTGCTGTTCTGTCTAATTAGCACGTTAGCTCTTTATTAGATAGGACTAGAGGCCCGGTGCACAGAAATTTGTGCACTCAGAGGGGTAGGGAGGGGGGTCCCCCAGCCAGGCCTGTGCCTTCTCGCAGTCTGGAACCCCTTGGGAGATAAAGACCTGCTGGCTTAGGCCTGCTCCTGGGTGGCAGAGGGCACGTCCAATCCCTAGGTGCAGCCCCTGGTCAGGCTCAGAGCAGGGCCGATTGGGGAGTTGGGGCGCCGCCCCGTCATGCACAGAGCAGGGCGGATCGGGAGGTTGCGATGCCACCCTCAGTCACGCTCAGGGTGGGGCCGATTGGGGGGTTGGGGCACTGCCCCCTGTCACTCATAGAGCAGAGCCCATCAGGGGGTTGGGGTGCTGCCCCCTGTCACTCACAGAGCAAGGCCCATCAGGGGGTTGGGGCTCCGTACACTGTCACACACAGAGCAGGGTTGATCAGGGGGTTGGGGAGCTCCCCCTTGTCATCCACAGAGCAGGGCGGACCAGGGGGTTGGGGCGCTGCACCCTGTCACACTCAGGGCAAGGCCAATGGGGAGGTTATGGCTCTACCCTGTCACACACAGAGCAAGGCCCATGGAGGGGGGTTGGGGCACCACCCTCTATCACCCACAGAGCAGGGCTGATCAGGGGGTTGGGGTGCTGCCACTGTCACACTTGGGGCAGGGCCGATGGAGAGGTTATGGCTCTACCCTGTCACACACAGAGCAGGGCTAGTGGGGGGGCGGGGGTTGGTGCGCTGCACCCAGTCAAACACAGAGCTGCAGGGCAATCAGGGGATTGGGGAGCTCCCCCCTATCAGGCACAGAGCAGGGCTGATCAGGGGGTTGGGGCGCCTTCCCCTGTCACGAACAGAGCCACAGGGGGATAAGGGGGTTTGGGCACTGCCCCCTGTCATGGTGATCCCCGTGCCGGGAGGCATATTACCCTTTTACTATATAGAATAGAGGCCTGGTGCATAGGTAGGGACTGGCTGGTTTGCCCTGAAGGGTGTCCTGTATCAGGGTGGGGGTCCCCACTGGGGTGCCTGACCAGTCTGGGTGAGGGGCTGAGGGCTGTTTTCCGGCTGGCGAGTGACTGAAGCTCCCAACCGCTCCTTGTTTTCTTTTTTTTTTTTTTATTCTGGGCCAGCTTTAGCTCTGAGGCCTCGCTGCTGAAAACATGGATACAATGTTGCAGTCTGGCTGGCTTTCAGTCCGACTGGTTTCTGGGGTTTTGTTTAGCTTCTTATTTGCAACATAGTTGCTTAGAGTTGCAGCTGAGAGGCCGGCAACTCAGGCGGGGAACGTTAGAGTCAGCCGTCACTGGAGCAAGCAAGCCTCCCTGCTCACTTCAGTGCATGACTGCCGGCCGCCATCTTGGCTGACAGTTAATTTGCATAAGGATATGCTGATTAGCCAATGGGAAGGGTAGCGGTCGTACGCTAATTACCATGTTTCTCTTTTATTAGTGTAGATTCCTCCACTGCTTACTATTATACAGCAAATGCAATAGAAAACTAACAAATGCTGACTACATGCAGTGAGCCTATATCACAGAGCCAGGTATTTTCATATGCTTTGTATCTACTGATCATCAAAGCAACCATTCAAGGTGACTTTTATAAGAGCCATTTTAGAGACGAGAAAATTAAGCCTTTGAAAAGAAAGGGACTTACCCAAGATCATAAGCAAGAGTACAAAGACATAATCCTGGCCCTGGAAGAAATTATTGCCTAAAGACATTAAGAAATATTACAGGAGTCGCTCAAAAGGATTAGCTAGTAGAAAAACAGACTCAATCTCAAGAAGGCCAAACATCAAGGTCCACTGTCCAGGAACACATAAAAATCAGGTGCTACCAATCCTCTACCTCAACATGCAGCCCAGGATACACTCTACTCTTGGAGCAGGGGGTCTGGAGCAGGAGGAAGGTCCTATCATCCCTGGCAATGTGATGCTCTGCTCTTTGATTCTTCTTCTCTGAAGGCCTCCACATATTGTCACTTCTCTCCATTTCTTTCCATTTCCCTCTCCCCTTGGTGTTCCTTCAGAAAGTGGTATTTACTTGCTGGACTGCAAATCTAACTCTCTTACAAACTTCCCACATCACAGGGAGAATCCATCCCTCTCACCCTTTACTGACAAAATGAAGTGCAAGCTGCCTGACTAGCATCTAACCTCGACTCCTTCCCATCATTCCTTGATTTCATTGTTAACTTCCATGACATAAATGCTAACTTCCACTCATCCATATTTTTTTCTGGAATCTGGACTATTCATGTTGTCCCTCTGCCTGGAAGACTCTTCCTTTGTCATCTGGCCATTGCCTCTGCATCCACCTTCCTGAGCATGTGGCTCTGACATCACCAGCCCTGGCAAGTTCTGCTTTGACACAGGCTTGAGTGCTGAGTGCTTTTCTTTTGTGTCTATGAAATACTCTGGGCTTATCTACATCACAGAAATGCTGACAGCAGTTACAATGATGTATCTATGTCTCTCTCCCTTACTACATTCTGAATTCCCTGACAATAGGAATTATGCCTATTTATTATTGTTCTCCTAATCATTAGCACACTGTATGGGATTAAATACTAGTAGTGTTGTGTTTTAGCTCAGTGTTTATAAGTGATTTAGCAGTTCACATAGATGGATATAATTTATTTTAATTGTTATGTTTTCCATATATTCTTTTGGGAAAATGTTTTTCATCCTTGTCTTATTATACTCTATTTTTATTTACTAGTAATGATAAATTTCTTTTCAAATAAATAAATGTATTTGAATAAATAAATAAAAATACAAGGGAAACATATTAAGTGAAAATTAGTGTGAGTGCCAAAACTTGTGAGAATGATACAGTAATGACCAAAATGTGGGAGGCCCTGGGTTAATTTGTCTTTCTAATGCAGAAGTTTTGATAGGTTGATTAGAAATGCATTTTAGATCAGAATCCTTTGGAAGCCTGTAAAATCCTATTTCAAGGGATCAACTTTGCTTATAAAAACAGCCTGCTTCCAGAAAAGAGGTGGATATATCTACAAGGCTACAACAAAAAAACACGTTTACATTAAATTTGAGTAGGGCCCCTTCTGCTGGAAGTGGAAACAGTGAGGGAGCAATTCCACAGATGACTTCCCCTGTGGAATCCTGGAAGAGCACATACAACAGGCCACTTAAGAGGAATATGTGGGGCAGGTAGTTATGGAGACTCTAGGGCCATGAGTGGGCAGGACTGGAAAGTTTGCTCCTGCAAAAGGGCCAGATGTGGTTCATAAACCCCAGAACTTTCCTCTCAGGGATTTGACGACTTCAAGTGCAATTGACTTTTACTCACAAATGTGAAAAGCCTTCCAAGAATGTGAGCCCATGCTCCTAGAGAACTCTTTTTAACTCCTTTAAGCCAACATTCCAGAAGCTTCCTACCAGCCCACAAAAGCCAGACTACACCTGTATATGAAACATGTGCCAACAGGCTAACCTGCCCCAGGTCTGTAAGGCCTCTGATTTAAGAGCTAAGTCTACTCTGCAGAATTACTAAAATCACAAAAATTGGTATGATTCAATCACTTATGTTATAATTATTCTATTTTTATGACCAATTCTAGATAACTTCCTAACTTTTCAACATATCCAACTCTTAAAACCTTGTACAAATGTGGCAATTAAGGTAAAAACTCTTTTTCATAGTCAATCATGGGTTTGTTGCTTTGAATTGTCCCCATACAGAGATTGATTATGGGTAGTCCTTCCCTGGTATCAGATGTCACCTTTCGGTACCCCTCCTAGCAGCAGGCATCCTGCAGAAGGTTCTCCACTGATCAGCACCTATCTCTGGGCTAGAGTCTCTGTAATCCAACTACACCTGGAAAACAGGGAGTGCCCTGCTTCACTGGAATCCATTCTTGCCGTCAAGATTAAGTTCCTTAGTGAACCTTAGTGAAACCATCCCATCAGCTTCCCACACTATGTCCCATTAATTGCCCCACCGTAGGGAACCTCTAATTTCATCTTTCTACCAATGGTCTGAGACCTACCCTGTGCAGTTAGAAGGGCACAATTGGCACCTCATTTACATAAAATAGACCTACCTGGGAACCAGGTGGGAACTTGAACTATAACAGGTGGCCTTGCCCTGGCCAGGTGGCTCAGGTAGTTGGAATGTCATCCTGTACACCAAAAAGTTGTGGGTTCGATTCTTAGTCAGGGCACATACCTACGTTTCCGGTTTGATCCTGGTATACCACACATGGCAGATACCATCCTCAGGGATAGAATTATAGTTCTTCTCCCTCAAAAATCTATAAAAACGTATTCTTGGGTGAGGATTATAAAGAAAGACGGCCTCTCCTTTGTAGAAAACAATTTAGGGTGTTGCCTTAATCTGTGTCTCCTGGCTGCAGTGGCTGCAGCTCCTTTTTGCTAACATAAGTGGTTTTCATTCTCGTTTCATACAAAGTTAATTTTGGTTTTCAGTAAGATATACTTATTCTTGGAGTTTTTATTCTAAGCTCAATCTCTGAGGTCCTCTGATAACTCCCAACTGCCATTACCTAGTCTGAGATAAAATTTACCATAAAATTTACAATTTACCAGAGTAATTGTAATTATTTGTAGATTTCTCTTTCTCTTCCATTAATGAGTGACTAGTTTGAAAGAAGCAGTGATATAATCTCAACAAGTAGGGATTTGCAGTGTTTATCAAATGGTAGCTACTCAGTGAATTTCTGATAAATGGAAAAACAGGCCTAACATTCATGGTTAGTGATGGTGACTCAGAGACTTTTCCAAGATGTGGTTCGAGTGTGCTCAGGCTGTGGGCCTAGATGTATGAAAATGGTATCTGCAAGCCAAACCAGATGTAGTGAGACAGTTATAGCAGAATAAGAATATCTGGCTCAATCGCCTCATTCTTATTTAATCCTAGCTAGAATACATGGTCTGATTTTGTGATTCTAAGATAAATATGGTAACATTTCCCTAGGCACATCTATAATTAATAAAAGGGTAATATGCTAATTAGACCGGACATCTTCAGGACATTATTCCAGACATTCTTCCTGATGAAGCCAGGGCCGGAGGGAAGCCAGCCCAGGTCCTGGGTGCCTGCCGGCAGCCAGAGGAGAGCAGCCCAGGTCCCAGGTGCCAGAGGGAAGCCGGTGCTGGCAGCCAGGAGATGAAAGGCCTGCTCTTGCATGAATGTTCATGCATTGGGCCTCTAGTCTATATATATAAAACCCTAAGTGACCAGACCGTTCAACCATTTTTCCGGTAGCTATGACACACACTGACCATCAGAGGGCAGATGCTCAATGCAGGAGCTGCAAAGCTGGGGTGACTTAGCAGCTGCAGTTTTCAGGTGATGCACCTGGAACCAAAGAGGAGGAAGCCCAATTCCGGGGTGCATCACCTGAGAACTGCCCTCTCGCAATCTGGGACCTCTTGGGGGATGTTGGAGAACCAGTTTCGTCTGATCCCCGCAGGCCAGGCCGAGAGACCCCACCAGTGCACCAGACCTCTGGTTGGAAATAAACATTAATGAGAGGCAACCACCCTGAAATGTCACTTGATTGATGTCTAGCTAGCAAACAGGCCAAGAGGAGCCACTTGACATTGCATAGAAACAACGCGGCACCGCATTGTTCCCCTTGTGTAAAAATTACAAAACTAGAATTTCAATTTGCCTTTTCCTCCTCAAAAAGTGGTTCTTTGTCTGCCTTTTTAATTGGAGGAAGGTTAAATATGAGCCCTTCTTATTCTTTCTAGACAGGCTGCACTGGTCTTTCTTACTTACCTTTGTAAGTTACTCTGTTCTGGCCAGTATTTGAGCATGGTCCACTGGTAGCTAAGCTTTTATGACTTCTCAGTCTGGCCAAATACAGGATTCTAGTTACCCCTGTGTGGCCCCTATGCTGGCTGTGTGTCTGGCTGTGCCAACTTTCCAGAGGCCCTTGCATTGGTGCTCAGCTGCTGCTGGTCATTGGTAAGGCTCCTTCCCACACCATAGAACACAGCTTTCCAAAGAGACCTGACAACCCAACAGCCCCTTTTCAGAAATGCCCTTATTTTATGTCAGTTCCTAACAGCTTAAAATATCAAATTTTCCAGGCATGCAATGCAGTTAGAATGAATCACTGATCAGAACAAGGCATTTTAATGGGTTTTCACTAAAATGCCCAAAGTGATCTTTGAAGTAACAACCTAGACCAGCCAAGTTGTTTAGTCTGTCTTGGCAAAACAACAGCTTTTTATGAAGTTTCTGAAAGTCATCAGGATACAACATGTATATTTACCTTAACTTGCTCCCTCTGTCACTGACCGGCATGCTTGTCAATGGCCGAACACTTATCAGAACCAGGGGGGTCTTGAATCCTGACAATAGTGCAAAATGGCAGATCACCTCATCTTCACTTTTTATTCTCCGCTGTGACTCTAGCCCTGAGGATGGTATCTGGCATGTGTGGTACACCCTGAGCAAATATTAATTGAGTTAATTATTTAACAGATGAGAAAACTGAAATTCTCTATCTCACTAGTAATTCCTCGTGCCCAACAGGTTTGCTGCTATTTATCCACTAGATCACAACTGCTGCCTACACACAGTCACACACATGTGCAAGCACATATAGGGGTTTACTTGTACTTATATCTCTAGCCTGGGGAGATATTTTGAATATATTATCTAATATCTAAGGCTTTGATGAGCCTCTGCATTATGTATGAATTTGATAAGCACATTCAATATGCCTTCACTCAAGTTGTCATATCATCAGGGCACTCCTTCCTACTAAAAAGTGAAACACTCCTTGGGTGTGGCTGTTTTGATATCTCTATCTCCATGTATTTGTATTACCAGCCAGCCAGCGTTTCTCCATCCTGTCCTCAAGAATGTTTGGAGTCATCATTGGAAAACAAAGAAAACTGTTAAATTTTAAGCAAAATTGTGTTCAGTGTCTTTTTATGTATTCTTCATTGTCATGCCCTTGACCTGTAGGCCCGGCTTAGTGCAATGGATTTTGTGTGTAGAAGCAGGAAGTCGTCAAAAATTTTCTTTTTTTCCCCTTCTAGACAAACATCAATTTAATTATCCATCAAATGAGAGTAGTGATAGTTGTGAAGGTAAATCATATGTTAACAAGAAAAGAACCACATCATACTAGTGGTCAACATATATCAATCTCATAGTGTGTGTGTGTGTGTGTGTGTGTGTGTGTGTGCATGTGTGTGTGTTTTGTTTCGCTTTGTTTTTTACCCTTTCTTTGCTCTCAGCAATTTCAGGGACCATATAAACTTTTAATAACACTTTGTCCAAAGGACCATCAGTTAATCCAAATGTCATAATTATAGGCATTCATAGTTAAAACAAACTAAAATTGACATCGGTTTTCCCCAACCAACCCATTATTTGTTTTATTATTTAATTTATATAGGGAAAATATAGCTCTTTGTGGTAGGCAGCTCAATGTATTTTCACAGCATCATATATTCACCACCACAAACAAGGTGAGTTCCTCACTTTAAATAATTCCTTCATGCTGTATCTGTGGTCAGATGCTCTCCAGCCCCAGATCTGGGCAACCACTGATTTGTTCTCCATTGCCATTAGATTGTCTTTGCCAGAATTTCATATAAATGATATACAAACATTTTTTGTTTATCTTCTATAAATACGTGGAGGGAGGTTGCTGGATCATGTGGTCAAATTCATCTTTACTTTTATACAAAACTGCAAATTTTTTTAACAAAGTGGTTGCTCAATTTTTCAATCTTACCAGCAATGTATGAGACTACAGTTCTCTGCATGCTTATCAATACTGTGTGATGTCAGATCTATGTATGTGGTAAGGGTAATTTCAGCTACTCTCATGTGTGTCTAGTGTAATCTCATTGTGGTTTTAATTTGCATTTACTTAATAGTGTCGAGCATCATTTCGTGTATTTGTTTGCCTTGTATTTATCTTCTTTGGCAAAGTGTCTGTTGAAGTGTTTTGCCCATTTTTAAATTTTAATACTATTGTTGGGTTTTTAAAAGTCCTCTATATATTTTGCATATGCATCCTTTGGTAATTGTGATTTGCAAATATTTTCTCCCAGTCTGTTGCTTGTCTATTTGTTTTCAGAAAACAGTTGTTAGCTTGGCAAATATAAAATTTGTAAAAGCACACTGGCTGATGTTGTCCAGTGGTTAGAGTGTGGGCCTGTACACTGTAAGGTCATGGGTTTGATTTCTGCTCAAGGGTAAGTACCTGGGTTGCAGGTTCAATCCGTAGCCCAGTCAGGGCATGTGCGGGAGGCAACCAATCAATGTGTATCTCACATGAATGTTTTTCTCTCTTCCTTCCTCCCTTTCTCTCTCTTTCTAAAAATCAATGAAAAGAAAAAATATTCAGTTGAGAATTTTAAAAAGAACATTTGTAAAAAGCCAAACTTATTATTATTAAAAACTCATATGGATCATGCTTTGGCATTATATAAAAGAAAGTTTGCTTAAGTCTAGTTACAGATATTTCATCCTCTTCTTTTTCTAGAAGTTTTATAGATTTTATATCCTATATAATAAAAGACTAATATGAAAATTGTCCCATCGGGAGTTTGACTGACTGGGAATTTGACTGCTCGCTATGATGTGTGTTGATTACCAGGGAGCAGCACAGAATGAAGGAAGGCCCCAGTTGGCAGCCGGAAGGCCCCGATTGGCCCTGATCCAGCCAGGCCTAGGGAGCCTACCCATGCATGGTTTTGTGCACCGGGCCTCTAGTGTGTTTATAATTTATTTTGAGTTAATTTTATATAAAACATAAGGAATAGGTTGAAGTATTTTTCTTCAATAATGTCTCATTTTTCCAGCTTCACTTGTTAAATAGACTATTGTTTTTTATTGAATTGCTTTTGCATTTTTTTCAAAAATAATTAGACTCTATTAATGTGGACATATTTCTGGACTCTAATCTGTCTCATTGGTATTTGCATCTATTCTTTTAAAAAATATATTTGGCATACAATATTATATTAGTTTCAGGTATATAATATAGTAATTCAACATGTTTATATTGTTATGACATGATCATCACACTAGTCTAGTAACAGTTTGTCATTGTGTGACATCATCACAATATTATTGACTATAGTCCCCTTCACCTTTTTCACCCATGTCCCTACCTCCCTTCCCTCTGGAACCATCAGCTTGATCTCTCTTTCAATAAGTCTGCTTTAACTTAGTTTTGTTTGTTCATTTGCTTTGCTTTTTTACATTAAACATAAAACTGAAATCATACATTATGTATTTTACTCTCACTTATTTCACTTAATAGCCTCTAGGTCAATTCAGTTTGTCACAAATTGTAAGATTTCATTTTTATTGCTGTGAAATATTCCATTGTATATATGTACCACATCTTCCTTATCCATTCATATATCAGTGAACACCTAAGTTGCTTACATATCTTGGCTATTTTAAATAATGACACAATGAACATAGGGATGCATGTGTTGTTTTGAATTAGTGGTTTTGTGTCTATTCTTTCACTTATTCCATTCCATCTTAATTACTCTAATTTTAATATTTTTTAACAACTTGGAGGTTAAGGATGCCAACCCCACACAGTCAAAAATCAATTAACTACAGCGGTCCCTTTGTATCTACCAGAGATTGGTTTCAGGATCCTTGCAGATACCAAAGTCCATGGATGCTCAAGTCCCTTACATAAAACCAGAGGCCCCTCAGGATGGCCTGCACCATCTCACAATCAGAGACCCCACCAGGGATGTCAGACTACCGGTTTCAGCCCAGTCCCTGCAGGCCAGGCCAAGGGACCCCACCAGTGCACGAATCCGTGCACTGGGCCTCTAGTATGCATATAATATCTTTCGTTAATCTCTTTATACCCTCCGCCCTCCACCCTCCCCCCTTCCCTCTGAGATTCATCAGCCTGTTCCATGTTTCCACGCTTGTGCATTGAGCGTCTGCCCCCTGGTGGTCACTGTGTGTCATAGCTACTGGTTGAATGGTCAAACAGTTGAACGGTCGCTTAGGCTTTTATATATATAGATGGTATAGAAAAATGCATAGAGTTGGCTCTGCATCCATGGACTATCAGCTATGGGTTGAAGATACTGCTTATCATCTGCAGTTGGTTAAATCTGCAAATTTGTAAAGGGTCAATTGGATATTTATTTAAAAAATCTCCATATAAGTGAAACTGTGCTATTCAAACCTGTGTTACCCCAGTGCCAACTGTCAATTTCCCCATCCCATGTAAAATTTTGCCAGAATTTTTTTTAGAATTACACTGAATCTGTATATTTCTTTCCCCAGCTATACTGACCCATGAAATGTTTTAATGGAACCATAATATCTCTGTCCCTGGCCATTCTTGTCTGATCACATGTCTTTTTTTCCATTTCCACAGCCACCAGCAATAGGCTCTCTCCCTCAACCTTATCTTCCGTTCACATTTTCCAATATCACTTATAATTAGAATATAGTGAACAAAAGTTACATCTGGCCCTGTATGTAGCACAGGGCAGAAAAACCCTGAGGAACAAAAGTAAAGTGACATGTAATTTAGTAATCTCTAAGTAAGCTCATTACTGATCCAGCAGAATTATCTATATTATGCCAGCCTAAACCTACATTCACCCCCAAAAACCCAGGCAGGTTTTCAATAGTAATTTCCTCAAGTCACAAAATTCAGCAAGAACTCTACAGAAAGGTGAGGTTAATGTTTTCTGTGATGGACTCCTCTCTGAGATGTGAGGACAGCACTCCACATGGCGGTAGCTTTGATATTTAGATTTGCCAGTGCTTTGAAGTAGCCCCAGCTTCTCTTTGAGTGCAAAATTGCTTGCCTCCCATTTCTGATGAGACAAAACATCTAAAGGCAGTAGTAATATGTCTTAGCCCAGCATTAAAATGTAACAAGCCCCTTAGAGAGAGCAATTCAAGAACCTTACCTCTAATAAAACAAACCACAAAATGCATACCGAGACTGTATAACTAACAGAAGATTAACATCTCGGATTTTTACCCAGGTCCTATAGGATTTTGCTAACAGAGTGTTGCACAACAGAAAGCTAAGCTGGCCATCCTGCGCTGGTGCAGCAGCGGCCCCGGCCCAGCTGAGATTCCCATCTGAAATGACTATATTCTTCTTTTCAGACCCTCCCGAGGTGACGTGCACTAAAGATTTATTTTCTTTTCACTGCTCATTACTCACCTAGAAAGAAGCCTCTTTACATTGGACCTAATGAGCAGCTGTCGTCTTTAATATTGTATGAAATCAGGCAGCGGTGGTGGAAAACAGAGATACTTCTCCTTTGGAGCTGCGGTGTGAGAGGCGCAGGGAGAAGAGGGGAAGGGGGAGGCAGGAGCTGGTTGCTGAGAGGCTTCTGTGAATCCCAGGGCCTCTGACTTGCCAGGAGGTGTCCTGTGTCTTTAAGTGAAACTTGAAGATCCAGAATTAAATCCAGGAAATAATATAAACAGACCCAGATAAATGAAACTATTCCTAAAACGCTAACCATGTCCTATTTGCAATGGTAGAGACTTTTGTGTATGTCTCTGCCTGCCTGACATCCTCCTTCTGGCAGCAGATTTTCTCACCAGAATTTCAGTCATAAAATATGTGCTGGCTGGGCCTAAACTTTGAGCAGGGAGAGGAAAGTAGTCTTGAAATATATATGAACAAGGTTTGATTACTAACTTATTACATTGTTATGTCATCATTTCTCTGTCCTGCCTGGTGTTGGACATGTGATCAAAGATGGCTTCTTAAATCCTTCTATTACATTTACATGTTATTGACAAATTGTTCTCTTTATGGTGAATCATATTTGACTGCAGATTGCACTAAAATAATAGAATTATCTAACTTTCAGGAACTGTTTATAGTCCTTAGGCAGTAGATATCCTCACTCTCCCACCTAGTTGCCTGATGTCTCCAGACTGACCATTTCCCAAACACCCAGCCATTCACATGTGGCTTCTGGATCGGCTGAAGGGATAACCTGATACCTAAGGCAATTGACAAGAAGCACTAATTAAGACATGCATGCATTATTTAATCTATATTTAGTGAGAACTATAGTGTGCCTAATTATTAATAATCACTATAAAAGGTGATTACCTATCAGTTCCCAAACTCAAGCATCTGAATTTCTCTTGTCTTATAGCTCCCTCTAGACGTAACAGCACAAATCTAGCTCAAACACTGTTCTTGTATCCATGCACAGCAGGAGCTTAGCTCGATTCCTAACATCCATCTCTGGCACATTTTTCTTTAACTCTCTATTACTCAGCATAGATAGGAATCAATATTTTTCTAAGGATTAGGTCTTTCGATGTTGGACACTCTCTGTAAGAGTAGGTAGCATTTTTTATATTTATTTCCTCTGTCTAAGTCATGTCCAGCTGCCCATGAGACCTCAAATGTTATTTTGGACAGAGGAAGTCTATTATCCTACTTTGGAGACATATCTTGCCTTGTGAGAGTATTTGGAAAAAAAGCCCAAAAGGTTATATTGGCGTGGTCTTGGAGAACACTCAAGGTCAAGCAAATGACTCCATATTTCTGTATTAGACAATAGAGAACTATTAGAAAGTTGTTTTGAGCACAGCCATAATGAAGTGTATCGCAAGATAAATCTGATGAAATTGTGTAATTTAGGTGTCCGTATAAATATATTATATTCAGGGAAATTGTTTGAAAGTTAATAGATTATATCAAAATTAAAGGAAGATTATTTAAATAGGATGCTATCAATTATTATGGAAACAAAAAGTGACTAAGAAATGTTGGCATAAACAAAAAGTATTTCCTGAATAAATAAATGATTAATTCAGTCAGTCATGTATTTTCATTTCCCCTCATTTCATTTTCTGAAAGAACTCAAGTTGACTGAATGTGAAGGACAGAGAGAACCAAGAGCATAGGGTGATTCTCGGGAATGGGTGGCTGAGACAGTATTGCCTCAGCGGATCTGGTTTTCTCTTCCTTGCCCTCACTAGAAAAACTATGCTACTGAGGCACAGGGGAAAGGCAAGTAATTTTAATTTCTGTATATAATAACACCACAGAATTCAGATTACTAACCTTGAAATTCAGAGTTACTTCTTCCTCAATATACTGCCAGAAGAGATATACAGGAACCAGAGACAGTGAAAGAAATAATATTTTACATACTCTTTGATAAACAGAAATACTATAGATTGTTTTGTGTTAATTCTTACCTAAAGATATTTTTCCATTGATTTTTAGAGAAAGTGGAAGGGAGGGGGGGAGACAGAGAGAAAAACATCGATATGAGGAAGACACATCGATTGATTGCCTCCTGTAGGCACCACGAATGGCACCAGGCTCCAAGCCTGCAACTGAGGTACATGCCTTTGACTAGAATCAAAACTGACACCCTTTAGTCCAAGGGCTGACACACTAACCACTGAGAAAAATTGGCCAGGACTACTATAGATTTTTTGAATATGAGAAGAATAAAGATGAATATTAGAGACATGAGGAAAAATAATAAATCTAAATGATTAAAACAGTTAACAGCCAGCCCTGAAATTGGCCCATTCTAACTAATCATATAAAAACCATTTGATGAGTACCGACATTTTCCTGGAGAGCGTGCCATAGTTCTCATCAGGTTCACCAAGGAGCCCATGACCTTTAACAAAATAAATAAATAAATAAATAAAAACCATTTGAAATGTATTCTAGTTAATGCCTAGCTTCCCACACTGTAGTTTTTCAGTCTTTAAAATTGCAATTAAGTGACTAATTTAATTTCTAAAATTGCTATTACATTTTATTTTTGTGTGGACTAAATTTAAATTATTAATCCACTTGTGATTTGTGTTTCATACTTTTCTTCTTATGAATAAACTAGAGGACTGGTGCATGAAATTTATGCATGGAGGAGGTTCCCTCGCCCAGCCTGCACCCTCTCTTAATCCAGGACCCCTCAGGGGATGTCCGACTGTAGGTTTAGGCCTGATCCCACAGCAGTCGGACATTCCTCTCAAAATCCGGGACCACTGGCTCCTAACTGCTTGCCTGCCTGCCTGATTGCCCCTAACCACTCGCCTGCCTGCCTGATCTCCTCTAACCACTCTGTCTGCCTGCCTGATTGTCCCTAACCACTCTGCCTGCCTTCCTGATCTCCCCTAGCTGCCTCTGCATTGGTCTGCTGCTGTGGCTTCATCTAGAACAGTGGTTCTCAACCTTGGCACATTAGAATCACCGGGAATCTTTTTAAAATCCTGATTTCTGGGCCTCATCCTCCAGAAATTCTGTTTCTTTCTTATGGGGTGGGGCCACAACATTAGTAACAAAGAAACAGAATTTCCAGAGGATGAGGCCCAGAAATCAAGATTTTAAAAAGATTCCCAGGTGATTCTAATGTGCAGCCAAGGTTGAGAACCACTGATCTAGAAGGACATCCAGAAGGTTGTTCGGCTGTCTGGTCTAATTAGCATATTATGCTTTTGTTATTATAGACTAGAGGCTCTGTGCATGAAATTCCTGCATGGAAGTGGGGAGGAGTCCCTCAGCACAGCCTGCACCTTCTCCAATCTGGGACCCCTTGGGGGATGTCTGACTGCCGGTTTAGGCCTGATCCCCTGGCAGTCAGACATTCTTCTCGGAATCCAGGACTGCTGGCTCCTAACCACTTGCCTGCCTGATTGCCCCTAACCATCTCTGCCTGCCTGTCTAATTGTCCCTAATCCTTCTGCCTGCTTTCCTGATTGCCCCTAACTGCCTCTGTCTGCCAGCCTGATCACCCCTACCTTGCCCCCCTGCAGGCCTGATCTACCCTAACATGTACCCCTGCCGGCCTTATTGATCTTAATTTGCTCCCCTGCTGGCCTGATTGTTCCTAACTTGCTCCCTTACTGGCCTAATCACCCCTAACTGCCTCTGCTTCAGCTCCTGGCCTAAGCCACAGTCTGGTCTCCCTCTGTGGGAGGCTACCTGGTGGATCAGGGGAAGGCACCGCCCCCATTAGCCCCCTCTCATTACCCTGATGCTGCTGCCACTGCAGGCCTGAGCTTGGGCCCTACACAGCCGCTCGTGGACGGCTGAGCCTGGGCCCTTCGCAGCCATGCCTCAGGCCTTCACAGCTGTACCTCAGCCTTTCACAGCCACTTGTGCCTGCCAGAGTCTGGGCCCTTCACAGCTGCCATGTTTTTTTCCGGAAGGATGTCTGGAAGGTCGTCTGGAAGACATCCACCCTAATTAGCATATTACCCTTTTATTAGTATAGACTAGAGGCCCGGTGCATGAAAATTCATGCACTGGAGGGGGGTCCCTCAGCCTGGCCTTCCCCCTCTCATAGTCTGGGAATCCTCAGGGGATGTCCTACTGATGGGACACCTGTGGGAGGTGACCAGCTGATCTAGGAAAGGCGCCACTCTCATTACCCCCTCACTGCTGCTGCCTCTGGCTTCCCTCTGCAGGAGGCAACTAGGTCAATCAGGGAAAGGCGCCACCCCCATCACCTTGCTGCTGCTGCCACTGCCTGCCGCTGTGGCTGTGAGGCCTGAGCCCCAGGGCTCACAGCTGACTGAGCCCATGGCTGCCTGAGCCCTGGGCCTCGCAGCTGCTGCCTTGACTGCCTGCCTTTGTCCCTTGCAGCTACTGCGGCTCTGTCTGGAAGGACATTTGGAAGCTCTAATTAGCATATTACCCTTTTATTAGCATACACGTGCTCCAATTCTCATAAGGGCTAATGACTTGATGGTTTGGATGCTTTAAAAGTTTATTTCATAACTAGTGGCCCGGTGCATGAAATTCATGCATGGGGGGTGTCCCTCAGCCTGTCCTGCACCTTCTCCAATCTGGGATTCCTCTCACAATATGGGACTGCTGGCTCCCAACCCCTTGCCTGCCTGCCTGATTGCCTCTAACTGCTTCTGACTGCCAGCCTGCTTGCCCTGAACTGCTCTACCCCACCAGCCTTCCCACCCCCAACTGCCCCCCCCCTTTGCTGGCCTGATCGCTCCCAACTGACCCCTCCTGCCAGCCTTATGGCCCCCAACTACCCTCCCCTGCAGGCCTGGTTGCCCCCAACTGCCGGCCATCTTTGACCACATGGGGGTAGCCATCTTGTGTGTTGGAGTGATGGCTGTTTTGCATATTACCTCTTTATTATATAGGATATTTTGAACTCTATATTCCAGGCGCTATTTTATTAGGTACATTTTCTCTTTCTCTGTAGATTTACAAGGTCAATAAAATATGTATTGAGTCCTAATATACAAGGGTCATTGGTTGTCTAAGAAATCTTTTACTTCTATTCTACCCTTGAAATTTCCTTTTCTACCCAAATAATGTTTCCTAAAATGCTAATTCAGCCATGAATGATCCAGTGGAGCCTGAATGCCTCACGGACAGTGGCTGAGCTGCCTTGTCCAAGGCCTGTGTCCAAGGCAGACTGCAGTGAGCTGACGCAGGCGAGTGAGAGGACCCGGTGAGACTGGGCTGGGAGCAGAAGGAATGAACAGGCCAGGGCCAGGATCTATTGCTCTCAGTGAAAATGAAAATAGACAGAACCAAAATCAGAACCCCTCCCATATGGTACTGATGTCAGAATTTGATGCAAAAAAGAAATTCTAATTGGGGATTAGTGGTACTTCCACAGAGTCCAACTGAAAAACCTTGCCAGAAGCTATCTCTACATGACATTAAACATCTGTTTAAAATTAAACTAATCTTTTAAATGGGTACTTAGAAATAACTTTATAGTTAACAAAATAGAGATAAAATAATTTTAATTTTTGTATTTATCTTAGTTTAATTAAGGCAAACACACACACACATGCCTATAATTCACTATCCCTCCTCTGTTATGATCTCCCATTTGGGCTGTGGGTCTGCGAATCCCTTTGCCCAGTGTATATTTATTCTGGCACATAGCTGTTGCTTCCTTGAGTCAAATTTGGGAGATTTCTATTTGAGATGCTTGCTGTGGCTTTCAATTAATGGGCTCTGTATCTGAGATCTGTCTCAGATATGGAAACAGTAACAGCCACAATTTTCTTTAGTAACTGGTGATATCAGTAGTCTTCCTCTGCTCTTGATCTGTTAGTATAAGTAAAGCCATTTCACCAATGGCTGCTTTTTGAGTCTCTAGTAATGGCCTGATCTGTGAGTCAGGGTCTCTTGATTAATATTTGGTCTTTTTTGGCAAAGCACATTGATTAGATTGACCTGGTATCTAACAGTTTAGTGACATCGACTGGCATTCTTAGTGATACAAAGAAACTATTCCCATAGCAGACTTTGCCACTTTCCACCTAGGCCTATGGAGGCCTACACTGAGATGCTCAACAATGCCAGGAGCCTTCTCTCTAGCACATTCCTCGTTGCTAGTGAAGACAGAATCTCTGAGCCTCCCAGGAAACAAGGTCAGCTGGGGGGTTCTCTGTTGTTATGTAACTAATTTTAAAATGCTTAAGTCTGCAACTTTTTATCCATTTGTCAATATTCTTCTCAGGCAGTTCTGTCATCTCCACTTTATTTTTAATATTCTATCATTTCCTTTAAGCTTTAATGATCCATCTCTGCAGTGTACTGGCGCTTGTCAGGACATCAAACTCCAAGTTACAGAAGCGTTCCCATGTCAATCAAATCCCTATTATTAATCCTACCACCAGCTTCTGCAAACTCTAGAGTAATTCTTAAGCTCTTCTCCTAATTCTATCCATTCATATTAGCCAGTTCCTTTAGTACTTTAGGAAATAATGCCCTTCCTGTAGCAGGAATAGAGCTTTCAGACCAAGACATACTGAGACTTGACCTCAATTATTGCATTAAAAAATACAAGTAGAAAACTTTGACGATGGCAAGCATGACGTTGAGAGGAAGTGCCACAAGTAAGGACTCTTCAGGATCTCCAGGCACGAGAAGGCTGCTAGCCCTGAGCCAGGAAGAGGAGCCATCCCTGCCATCTCAGAGAGTTCAGGAGAAGCTGGATGCCTCTGGTGCTCAAGCACATGCCCCCCTATTTCCATCCTTCAGGGTCCCGTCCTTCCCGAGCAGGTCCTGACTCCCACATCAGAAGCTTCTTGGGACTGTGCATTCAGCTATCTTTTTGTAACCCTGCAACTATCCCATCCTGCACTTGGCTTTCAGTGCAAGCTACCATCCAGTTGCAGGAAATGTGTATCTTTAAATTCACACTTTTATACAAGAGTTGAGAGTTGGCTAACCTGAGCCTATAATTTTGCTCTTTCAGAGTTTCAGTGGCAATTAACAGTAGTAACAGTGGTAAGAAAACCACCATTAAACCTCTCAAATGCTAGAGCTACTGTATGAACTAAAGTCGGCTTCTACTGCTATATCACCCCAATTCACTATAGGTAAAATCTTAGCAATTTTGATGACATAACATGTCAGGATTGTTCACATTCATCTTACCAGCAGTAATAAGGTCATCCTGGTCATTTTGGGTAACAGATGATCCAATCAGAAGATAATCCTAAGGTTTGTTTCCTAACAAAAGTCTTAGCTTAATTTCTCTTAAATTAACTGTTTGGATATGAATTCCAGTGCAGTTAGTTTATTTGGAATGTAACCCCAGGAAACACTAGTAAAACTCTAGGAACTTGAGACAAGGAATTGAAACCAATACAGAGTAGGGGACTAGAGCAAAGTGAACAACAAGAGAGCATTAGAAAGTGAGATTACAGAGATGATAGGACCAGATTTTATATAGCTTTGTAGGGCGTCATAAAATGTTTTGGATGTTATTTTGGGTAAGATTGGGAGGCAATGTAGATTTTTTATCAGAGGAATAATTGATGTAATTTAATTTTGTTTTAATAAAAGATACTTTGGCTACTGTGATAAATTGTGCATCGAATGAATGAGGTCAAGGACAAAATTAGGAAGATGAAAAAGTTTTAATAGTAATTCAGAAGAGACAGGATGATGGCTTGGACATGAGTGGTAGAAGTACAAGGGGTGAGAAGTATTCATATTCTGAGCATATTTTGAAGCTAATGCTCACAGGATTTGTTGACAGATTTAATGTAGACTTTGAGAGAAAGATTGGAAACAAGGATGGCTCCATAGTTTTGGTTATAACAGCTCAACTTTTCTTTAATTGAGAGCAAAAACGGAAGAAATTGCATTTAGTAATGATAAAAGTGAAGTTGTTGAGGATGCTATTGGATATACATGCACAAAGGTAAGGCAATGGTGTGCTATAGAGAAATAAAATTATTTAAGTCAAAGGGGAAAATGTAGAAGAGCTAATAAGTCTGAGGTCTGAGCTCTTGCTCATGTTAACCTGACCTGTCAAAGAGATGGGGAAGAAGAAACAAAGGTGAGAGAGAATGAAGAGCAGAGAAAAAGGAAGAGAATTGGAAGAATATGGAACTTAATAATTTACTGATAAGTGTGTCAGAATAGAGTATTCATAGTATACTTTTCAATTTGGTTATTTG
This sequence comes from Myotis yumanensis, assembly GCF_028538775.1. Lineage (NCBI taxonomy): Eukaryota > Metazoa > Chordata > Mammalia > Chiroptera > Vespertilionidae > Myotis > Myotis yumanensis. The sequence goes on from NW_027223759.1 coordinate 90,816,355, forward strand.
TATGAATTACTTGTATATTTTGAATATTAATTCTTTATCAGGTATGTGTTATCAATATAATTATTTTTATATATTGCTTGATTCACTTTGCTATTATTTTATTGAAGATTACTCATTTTTCATCTTTTTATTTGAAGGGTATTACAGATGACAAGGGTGTTTCCCATTATTCAACCTGGCGGAATAGACACTGTAAGATCTACAAACATTCTTATATAGATATATTCGTTATATTTATAACTAATACTAAAGAAAATTATTTATAAAAAACTAGGTGAGCCGAAGCCGGTTTGGCTCAGCGGATTGAGCGTCGGCCTGGGGACTGAAAGGTCCCAGGTTCGATTCCGGTCAAGGGCATGTACCTGGGTTGCGGGCACATCCCCAGTAGGAGATGTGCAGGAGGCAGCTGATCGATGTTTCTCTCTCATCGATGTTTCTAACTCTCTGTCTCTCTCCCTTCCTCTCTGTAAAAAATCAATAAAATATATTTTAAAAAAAACAAAACAAAAAAACTAGGTGAAAAAAGAAAAAATATCCCTTTATTTTCAGGACCACTAAATTGTAAATGAACCACCATTGTACAGTTTCATTAGAGAAATGACTTTTATTTAGCTTTTGTGCTGTATTGTTTTCTTGTCAATGTAATGAAGAGTAACTGACAGGGTGGAAATGTTTAATAGCATCCTGGCACAGAACAATGGAAAATACACTTGCTTGCACACAGACAGATGAGTTAGGTGCCTTTCTACAAAGCTAAAGAGAAATTAATTGGTCTCATTGAAGTCTTTGTTGCTGTTATTTTCTATATAAAAAATGCCAAGTGAATCTGATATATGTGTTAGTCTATTTCATTTTGTAGAAAATAGCACTTGGCTTTTTAATCTGCTGGAAATAAACCTTGCTCTGTTCACTGATTTCAACCAAAGTTGTTTTTATTTATTTTTAAAACATTCAATGAAAAGTAATCCATAATTTCATCTGCCAAATCTTCCAATGTTTGTGTTTCTAAATTTGCAGATTATATCTTCAGAATGGCTACCATCAATAAATCAGCAAACAGCAAGTGTTGATGAGGATATGGATAAAAGGAACCTTTGTGCACTGTTGGAGAGATTGTAATTGGTGCAGCCATTATGGAAAACAGTATTGAGTTTCCTCAAAAATTAAAAATGGAACTGCCTTATGGCCCAGTGATTCCATCCTGGAAATTTATTTGTAAAAACCTGAATCACTAGTTTAAAAAAAATATATGCACCTGTATGTTCATTGCAGTGTTATTTATAATAGCCAAGATTTGGAGTCAGCTCTACTGCTTATCAGTAGCTGAGTGAATTAAGAAGCGGTGGCACATTTACACAAGGGACTACTATGTGGTCATTAAAAAAAAGAAGAAGTCTTACTCTTTGCAACAGTATGAGTGGACCTGGAGAGCATTATACTAAGTGAAATAAGCCAGAGTGAAAGCAAGTACCATGGTTTCACTTAGATGTGGAATCTATTGAACAAAATGAACTAACAAGCAAAACAGAGACAGACTCATAGATAGAGAGTAGGCTGACACCAGCTGGGTGGGAGGCTATGTAAGGCAGGGTGGAGGGATGGAGCAAAAAAGAAAAAAAAAGAACTCAGGGCCATGGGCAATAGTGTGGTGACTGCTCGGGGGAGGGCTGTTGGGGTGAGGTGGAGAAGGGCATGGGAGAATAAATGGTGACGTAGAGACTTGACTTGGGGTGCTGAACACACAATACAGTACACAGATGACATAGAATTGTGCACCTGAATCCTGTATAATTTTTTAACCAGTGTCACCCCAAAATGCAATTAATAGTAAATTAAAGGAAGTTGAAATATCTCTCAAATGGAGTATTTTAATATTTAATTTAAACTATAATTGAAAATAAATTTTAAGAATATTTGAGTGTGTTTTAAAAATCACAGTGGTCAGAGAAAACTTAAGGGGCCTGCAATGAGTTTCCTCATACCCTCACATACATGTGGGTGTGTGATCATGCTGTAAGCATAAGATTCTAACATAAGGATCATCAAACTATGGCCATGGGCAAAATTCAGCCCAGTGCCTGCTTCTGAATGGCCCACCAATCCAAAGTAGTTTCATATGTGTTCAGGGTTTGGGGAAAAAGAAGGATCTTTGGTGATATATAAAAAGTATATGCAAATCAAACTCGTCTCCATAAATAAAGTGTTATTGGAATACAACCAGGATCATTTGTTGACATATTATCTATGGCAGCTATCCTAACAATGGCAAATTGAATAGGTGCTAAGGCTATGACATGTAGGGCCTCACCCTTGACAGAAAATGTTTGGCAAACTTGACCCTAAAGTCTCAAACCTAGTAGGACTACAACCTGCTTCTTCTTTTACTTACCTATTCTTTTATGTCACCTCTCTATTCACTCACCTGTCTACCATACTGGGGTGACTTCTGTTTGTACCATATTTATTACATTTATAACAATTTAAATTATATTAGTTAGATAAAGCACAGGGCCAGTAGAGGACAATCAGGATGTGTAAGTTTCTATTTGTTAGGCATATTCTTGTGCTCCATTATGCCCCGCTGGTTGCTCTCGCCCCTCCTGTGGTTTTCCCGTTTCCTCATTATAGGGTTTCAAGACATAATTAAGGGCCTTCCAGTAAAGCACCTCACTCAGTTTCCTACACCCGGCCCCTCTGCACCTGGTCCGACTGGTTACTCTGCCCTTTACCAGAGACATAAATCTTCCACTCTCCATGCTCTGCCCCACTGATGCCATTTTGGCCTCAGCCCTTCTGCTAGCAGATGTAACAATCTATAATAATAAAAGCATAATATTCTAATTAGACCAGACAGCTGAATGACCTTCTAGACGGCATTCCAAACGTCCTTCTGGATGAAGCCACAGCAGTGGGGGCCAAGGCAGAGGAGGTTAGGGGTGATCAGACAGGCAGAGGGGTTAGGGGCAATCAGGCAGGCAGACAGAGTGGCTGTTGGTGATCAGGTAGGCAGGCAGAGTGGTTAGGAGTGATCAGGCAGGCAGGCAGGTGAGCAGTTAGGAGCCAGTAGTCCCAGATTGCAAGAGGGTGCAGGCTGGGATTAGGGACCACCCCTGTGCACATTTCATGCACCAGGCCTCTAGTCTATCTATACTAATAAAAGAGTAATATGCTAATTAGACCGGGAGACCTTACAGACATCTTTCCGAACAAATATGGGGGCTTGGCCAGCCTGCAAACCACCCTCAAATGGCCCTCAGCCCTTCAACCAGGCTAGCCACGCCCCCCAGTGGGGATACCCACCCAAATGGGAGCGTGGCCAGCCTGCAAACTGCCCTCATCCCCTCTCTCAGGCTGGCCCCACCCCCAGAAAAGACCCCCCCACCCCTATGGGGGAGTGGCTGGCCTGCAAACTGCCCCACGACCCTTGCCCAGACCAGCTACATCCCCAAGGGGACCCCCATCCTGATCTGAGACCCCCCTTCAGGGCAGACAAGCTGGCCCCCAACCATGCACCAGGCTTCTATCTATACTAATAAAAGGGTAATATGCTAATTAGACTGGACATCCTTCTGGACAAAGCCATGGTGGCTGGGCCAAGGCAGAGGCAGTTAAGGGTGATCAGGCCAGCAGGAGAGAGCAGTTAGGGAGAGTAGGTCATCAGGGAAGAGCAGTTAGGGGGATCAGGACAGGAGGCAGGTGAGGGGTTAGGAGACAGTGGTCCCAGATTGTGAAAGGGTTGTCTGACTGTCGGTTTAGGCCTGATCCCTGTACCTGGCTTCGGTAATAGACAAACATGGTAATTAACCATACCTCCGCTACGCTTCCCATTGGCTAATCAGGGTGATATGCAAATTAACTGCCAACCAAGATGGCTGCCAGCAGCCACGCAGCTGAAGCGAACATGAGGCTTGGTTGCCCCGGCAATGGAGGAAGCCAAGGTTCCCCGCCTGCCTGCACAGCTCTGAGCTCCGGATGCAACAATGTTGCAATTATAGGAGCTAAATAAACTCCAGATACCTGCTTTCAGCCATCCAGCCTCCGAGCTGGAGCTGCAACAAAGTTTCAATTACAGAAGGTAAATAAATCCCAGAATAAAAAAAAAAGAAAGAAAAAAAAGGAGAGACTGGGAGCTTCAGTTGCAGGCTTGGCCCGCCTGGAAACAGCCCTCAGCCCCTCATCCAGACTGGCCAGGCACCCCAGTGGGGATGCCCACCCTGAAGGGGGTGTGGCCAGCCTGAAAACAGCCCTCAGCCCCTCATCCAGGCTGGCCTGGCACCCCAGTGGAACCCCCATCCTGATCCAAGACACCATTCAGGGCAAGCCAGCCAGCCCCCACCTGTGCACCAGGCCTCTAACCTATATAGTAAAAGGGTAATATGCAAACTGACCCTAACAGCAGAAAGACTGGGAATGACTGGTCACTATGACACACACTGACCACCAGGGGGCAGACGCTCAATGCAGGAGCTGCCCTCTGGTGGTCAGTGAGCTCCCACATGGAGCTCAGGCACAAGCCAGGCTGATGGCTGCCAGTACAGCGGTGGTGGTGGGAGCCTCTCCTGCCTCCTCAGCAGCGCTAAGGATGTCTGCCTGCAGCTTAGGTCTGCTCCCCACTGGCAAGTGGACATCCCCCGAGGGCTGCCGGGCTGCCAGAGGAATGTCTGTTTGCCAGCTTAGGCCCAATCCCCTGGGGAGCAGGCCTCAACCAGGAGATGGTCATCCCCCGAGGGTTCCCAGACTGTGAGAGGGCACAGGTCGGGCTGAGGGATTCTCTCCCCGCCCCCCCAAGTGCACAAATTTTTGTGCACCAGGCCTCTAGTCTACACTAATAAAAGAGAAACATGGTAATTAGCGTACGACCACAACCCTTCCCATTGGCTAATCAGCATATCCTTATGCAAATTAACTGTCAGCCAAGATGGCGGCCGGCAGCCATGCACTGAAGCGAACAGGGAGGCTTGCTTGCTCCAGTGACAGCTGACCCTAACGTTCCCCGCCTGAGTTGCCGGCCTCTCAGCTGCAACTCTAAGCAACTATGTTGCAAATAAGAAGCTAAACAAAACCCCGGAAACCTGCTTTTAGTCAGTCAGGTTCAGCCAGCCTGACCGCAACATTGTATCAAATACAGAAGGAAAAACAAAGGCCAGAAACCAGCTTTCAGCAGCCTAGGCCTCAGAGCTAAAGCTGGCCCAGAATTTAAAAAAAAAAAGGAGCAGTTGGGAGCTTTAGTTAACCCACCAGCTGGAAAACGGCCCTCAGCGCCTCAGCCAGACTGGCCAGGCACCCCAGTGGGGACCCCCACCCTGATCCAGGACACCCTTTAGGGCAAATCAGCCGGCCCCTACCCGTGCACCAGGCCTCTATTTTATATAGTAAAAGGGTAATATGCCTCCCAGCACCCGGATCAGCGGAGCAACGAGGCTCCCGGCACCGGGATCAGTGTGACAGGGGGCAGCGCCCAAACCCCCTGATCGCCCTGCGGCTCTGTGAGTGACAGGGGGCGGGGCCACAACCTCCCTATCCGCCCTGCTCTGTTCATGACATGGGAAGGCGCACCAACCCCCTGATCAGCCCTGCTCTGTGCCTGATAGGGGGGAGCTCCCCAATCCCCTGATCGCCCTGCGGCTCTGTGTGTGACAGGGTATGGCGCCCCAACCCCCTGATGGGCCCTGCTCTGTGTGTGATGGGGGGAGCTCCCCAATCCCCTGATCGTCCTGCGGCTCTGTGTTTGACAGGGTACGGCGCTCCAACCCCCTGATCGGCCCTACTCTGTGTGTGACAGGGAGGAGCCATAACCTCTCCATCGGCCCTGCCCTGAGTGTGACAGTGGTGGCCCCCCAACCCCCTGATTGGCCCTGCTCTGTGGGTGATAGAGGGTGGCGCCCCAACCCCCCTCCACGGGCCTTGCTCTGTGTGTAACAGGGTAGAGTCATGACCTCCCCATTGGCCCTGCCATGAGTGTTACAGGGTACAGCGCCCCAACCCCCTGATCGGCCCTGCTCTGTGTGTGACAGGGGGTGGTGCCCCAACTCCCCTATTGGCCCTACTCTGTGAATGACAGAGGGGAGCTCCTCAACCCCCTGATCGGCCCTGCTCTGTGCATGACAGTGGGGAGCTCCTCAACCCCGTGATGGGCCCTGCTCTGTGCATGACAGGGGGGAGCTCCCAAACCCCCTGATCGACCCTGCTCTGTGTGTGACAGGGGGCAGCGCCCCAACCCCCTTATCGACCCTGCTCTGTGCATGACAGGAGGTGGCACCGCAACCTCCCCATCGACCCTGCCTTGACTGTGACAGGGGGCGCTGCTCTGAGCCCCACCAGGGGCTGCACCTAGGGATTGGGCCTGCCCTCTGCCTCCTGGGAGCAGGCCTAAGCCAGCCGGTTGTTATCTCCCGAGGGTTCCCAGACTGCAAGAGGGCACAGGCTGGGCTGGGGGACCCCTCTCCCCTCCCGAGTGCACAAATTTTTGTGCACTGGGCCTCTAGTATATATATAAAAACCCAAGTGACTGTTATGACCAAATGACAGGAATGACTGGTTGACTGGTCGCTATGATGCGCACTGACCACCAGGGAGCAGATACTCAATGCAGGAGCTGGCTCCTGATAGTCAGTGTGCTCCCACAGCCAACCTCCCATGTCCCCTCTGACCCCCACCTGTCCAGCCCTCCTGATCAGCCCCAATGGGGGAGCTGGCTGGCCAACCTCTCACGGTCCCTCGTCCCCCATTGGGCCTCAATAGGAGGGGCAGCAGGCCACCCTCCCATGGTCCCTCCCACCAGCTGACCGACCTCCCAATAGGCCTCAATCACCAGCCAGGCCGAGGTACCTCACCTGTCCACAGATTCGTGCACCAGGCCTCTAGTAAATGTATAATTCTTTACCTCTTTGGCCTCATGTGTTCCTCTTTCAGTGACCCTAACACTATTCTAACCTCTTTACTTTTCTTCATTATGCTTACTGCAGAGAGTTCAAATACACTGTGGGGCTTCTTTTAGCTTAAATCTCTAGATGCTTCTAGCTACAGTGTAGCACCTTCTTCTCATCTTAAAAACATTGAGGATCGATTTCAATAAGAAATAAAAGCTGTCAATTTCTTCACCCTGGTAGCCTACCATTGGCTGTATGTTGTCTGATTCTTTCTTCTTGGGGAAGCAGTTGGGTCATTTATACTCTGATATGATTCATAAGCACATGCTTTCTCAAGGCACTCCTTTTCCCCTAGGCACAGATGTTCTCAGACTCCAGGAGCTGAAGTTCGAAAGTATAAAATAGAAAGTGGTAGGGAAAAAGGAAAGACAAGCTGTGCTTCTGATAGACAGGGGAAAAAAAGTTGGCTTGTTTTTTTTCTACCTTAAAACCTCCAAATGCCATAGTTCCAGTAAGGATTTGGTATTTTTTGTTTGTTTATTTGTGTTTGGCTTTTTTTTTTCCTTCACATGCCAAGCATTTCAAAATTGGCAGATATGTCTACTAAGCTATTTTCTTGACCATGTAAATGGATTTCCATTTCATATTGACATAGTATGCATTTCAAAACTTGACTTAACTATTACAAACATTTTAAGATATAATTCATTCAAATTATATCATCCTGTGAATGTTGGTGCAGAAGTAGAGTATTTGCAAAAGTAAAAGATAATATATCTGATTCTGTTATAATACATTTTCAACTGCAGTCCCAGCTGCATCTGCATGACCGAAGGCCAATTAGCAGCACATAACTTTGTTTATAACCCTCTTTTCCCTTCTGACTGATATGGAGCAAGTGAGTGCACAGCAGTAAGTGCACAACAGTGGGCAGGCCTGTATCTGATCTTCCAAAGTCGCAGTTGAAAATGGCTCTCAACCTAATTAGCTCTTAAAAAATATTTAGGACAGAAATTAAATATTTACAATATGTAAGAAGAGTCAGAGTCAGACAATATGTTGTTCAGCTTTGAAACAGAAACACTGTTTCAAAGCTGAACAACATTTAGTCATTAGTAGAGACTTAAAAAGATTTCTGTGAGGGAATGAGAATGATAAAGGTCACTCAGGGTCAACCTCTACTATGACGCCAGTAGACTCAGGCTTCCTAAATCTCTAGAGTTAGCTTGGCAGGGCTTTTCCTTTAAACCATGGGACCCTATTTGCAAGGTCTACTCTGCCAGGGTCCCTGTTGTTGCCCTCACCCTGTTTTGGTCCAGTTCTCTTACCATCTCTAGTTTTTGTGTCTTGTCATTTACTCGTGGATCTGAACTTCTGAATCCAACTTCTACTCTTAATCTTTGCCTTTATTATGGGCCATGTCTTTTCACTTAAAATTCTGCACAGGGTTTCCTTGCTTGGGGTTGCCCAAAAATGTCAGGAAAGAAATGTCTGAACAAATAGTGATGGCAAAGTTAGTGACAGTCTGCGTTCATGAACACCCGGAATGCACCGTTTTCTCAAAACACTCTGGCGCTCTGTTGTTTTGTTGTGTGGATTAGTATCAGGACTTTCCAGAAAGGCTAGTTTGAGAGAGCATCTGAAGTTCTCTCCCAAAGGACAATTTCTTAAAATTTCAAGATAATCAAAACAAATAATTCATTAGAGAAAAAGTAAATGACTGCCAACTCCATTATGCTTATCCTTGCTGAAAACATTTTCTATACCCCGTGTACACAGATATGAAGAGGTTAGTGCTATTTAAATATATACATATAAAAATGCATTGTATAACCTAACCTGAGACATTCTAGCATAGAGTAATAATTTTATTCAAGAACTACTGATTTAGAGAATATACATTTTGGTAAACATATTATCTTTTATTCTTTAATATCTAGGGATAAAACATCATTTTTGTCTTCACAAATAATGTGAATGAACTGAAAAGTGTTGTATAGATATGAAGGAATTTTCTATGTTCCAAACATTATTTAACTTTCTTTCCAGATTATCAGTCTAATACATTTAAGAGAAATACAAGGCCCCTTTTCTGAAACTAAGTCTTGGATGGCAGCCTAGCATTGCATTCTGGCCACAGTCGTTAGTAGCTTTGTGGCATGGACAATTTACCCATCCTAACTTCACGTTCCCATGTGTGACACATGGATACTAACACTGCAGAAGGCAATCATGTGTGTTCATTGAGATGATGTTTGTTAAACGTACTACAGTAGAATTAGTAAAAATAACTGCCCTTCTTCTGCCTTTCCCCTGAAAAGTGTATTATTTCATACATCCTTTCAGTGGCAGTCCTGAATTTTGGGTAATCTCTGAACCGCTTCCCAGTCCTATGAGATACTTACTTTCTGGATTATACTTTTTGCAATTCAAACTCCCCATACATTTGTATTTCAGGATGACTTATATTTTGTAATGAACCACAGTGTGAATTCCCCCTGCTATTTTTTTTTTTACCTTCTGCAAAGATTGCTCTCAACTAAGAATAACTCTGCTCTTCCCAGTAGAGAACACAGTGCTAAGGTGATGTCATTCTGAAGTTTCTCTCAGAGGCATTTACTTTGCCAGAATCATGGTACATAGTTGTGAAAAATATATATTTCCACATTTATCTAAAATCAAACTGCTACCCTTTAAACAACTTAAGACAAATATAAAGTTTTATGTAAAACAAAAATTTTATATATTAGTTTCAACTCTAATTATTGAGTTATTATTGTAAGGAAGCAGGTATCTTTTCTCACTCAGATGCACTTGATTTTATTAGTCAATGATACTCTTCTCTCTCTTTCTTTCTCTCTCTCTCTCTCTCTCTCTCTCTCACACACACACACACACACACACTGTTTTCATGTGAGTGAGAGAGAGAGGAGAAGGGAGGTTCATGTCATATAGTAAAAATTATGTAATTATTTTTATAAATGCAGCTCCTATCAAATAATCTCTCTGAATTGGTCTGTAAACATTCAAATATGCAAATGTATTTTTAATATTTATTAACTTTTCTTCCTGAGTGGCACCAATAGGATGGATGCTGAGTGTTTTGCCTTCCAGCTGGTGGCTTGAGAATCTTTGCACTAGAATTTCAACCAGAAACCCAGGGCTACATTGGCTTCTGCTCAAGGAGAGAAGCCAACAATGAGATTGCTTCCATGGGGGTCAGCAGACCATTAGCCTGTCATTTCTGAAAGCGGAAGCATGTTAATTACAAAGAAGATTATTTTCCGTGAACTTCTAGAGGGAGCCAGTAAGGAAACTGCAGCAAAGAGGCAATGGTCTGTCGAAATCTGCAGCCTCCCCTTCGGACAGGTGCTGCTACACCACTGACCTGCCGACACCCAGTCAGTGTCGCTGCTCTCCGCTCAGCTCCTCAGCCTGGAAGAAGTGGTGAATCAAACCCAGGCTTCTTTTTTTCATAATTTGAAACAGGCTGCAGGACTGTGTTTTCTTCACGAGAAAGCGCAGGGTCACAAGGTGTATTCTCTTGGATCAGAGTGTTATTCAGTTCTGTCCTGACTGTAAACGATGTTGGTTTCCCTAAGGAAGGGGATAGAATATGAGTCTATAACATCACAATTGTGTTCCCACTTACTTGTCCTTTATCAAAGCTGAGTGCCATGGACTAAATTATAGTGTCTCCCCAAGATTCATGTGCTGAAATGGTAACCCCAATGTGATGACATTAGGGAGTGGGATCTGTGGATTAATGTCTTATAAGAGAGACTCTAGAGAGCCCCCTGCTGTTTCTGCCAAGTAAATACACAGAAAGGGGCCTCCCCAGACCCCAACCATGCAGGCACCCTCAACTCAGACTTCCAGCCTCCAGGACTATGAGAAATAAATTTATCTTGTCTATAACCCATTACGCTATGGTACTTTTTCATACAGGCAAACATGACAAAAATACTAGTATTTACTTACAGTACAATATTCTGACTTTCTGACTTGATCAGAAACATTTGAGTACCCTGAGGTTCAGGTTGGGACAACATTCTTTTTCTTTAAAAAATATATTTTTATTGATGAGATAGAGAGAGAAACATCAATGATGAGAGAGAATCATTTATCAGCTGCCTCCTGCACACCCCACACTGGGGATTGAGCCCACAACCCAGGCATGTGCCCTGACAAGAAATCGAACTGTGACCTCCTGGTTTACAGGTCACACTCAACCACTGAGCTACACTGGCTGGGCAGACAACATTCTTGCTGGTGGCCACAAATGAAGTCTTGTGTACATGTGTGAGCTTTTTCTTCATAATCTGAGCTTCACTGCCACCATCTGCACTTTAACCACTGTACTTCTGCCTGAGATTCTCACTCTTCAGCTTTGCCAGATACTCTTTGTATGAGGCTTGTACTGCTCATTGAATCATAGCCTCCATGAATATCAGGAATAAGGGGCTAGATCAGCGGTTCTCAACCTGTGGGTCGCGACCCCTTTGGGGGTCGAACGACCCTTTTACAGGGGCCGCCTAAGACCATTGGAAAACACGTATATAATGACATATTGTTTTTGTGATTAATCACTATGCTTTAATTATGTTCAATTTGTAACAGTGAAATCGGGGGTCACCACAACATGAGGAACTGTATTAAAGGGTCGCGGCACTAGGAAGGTTGAGAACCACTGGGCTAGATATTCTATTCCTAAGCCTTCAGGAAAAAAGATAATGCAATAAGATAATTGTCTTTGGCTTGGAGATTATTTCAAGGATGGAGCTACCTGGCGATACCATGTATTCTCCAGCTTCTCCATCCTATTTGATGATGTATCTGCAATACTGTATCGCTCTGCCAAGATCTATACACGTGACAGACTGGGTAGTGTAATCTCCCTTCAGTACTTTATTCATACTTAATTAATGTTGAAGGTGTTTACTGTGTCTGTGCCAGACACTGAGGCCACAGCAGTAAACAAGACCGTTCTGGTCTCAGACTCTTTCTGTGCTCACAGCCTCCAGTGCACCCTGCTCCTTTGTTCTACATTCCCTGCCTGCTCCACCACACACCACCACAGCTATGACCTCGTCCCTTATTGCTCACGGGTGCCCTCGCACCTGCACTGCAGTCTGCTGTGGCTCTTCATGGACTGACTTGCTTCCTCCCTTGAGCGTAATCTGCACTGACCGCAAACGGACACAGACCCCCCCAGCTCAACTCCTGGCCTGGTCTCCAGGCACAGGCAGTTCTCGGCACCATGGAATCAAGAAAAGGCTATGGCAGAGCTGAGGACGTGGGCTCAGGACTGGGCCCACCAGCAGGCTCGGTGTGCTCCTGCCATAGGATTCCGCCCAAGAGCCCCCATGAAACAGAAGCACACAGAGCCTGCAGATGGTCCCCTGCTTAGTTTTCAGGCCTCAGTAAAGACTGTGCACAGGGTATCAATACCCCCATATGGGATCTCAAAGATAATGAGTACGCTTTGCCTTTCTTCAGTGTTGTTATTTCAGTGTGTTTGCAACTCTTACTCATTTCCAAATGCTTTATTTGGTAGCACTTACTGTAGATGTTGGAAACATTTCATAAGGTAGAAAAAAACAACAACCATAAAATAATGACACGTTCATTCAACAAGAAGTCATACTCACCAGGAAACAGGCTGGCACATCTGTGCTGAAGAATTCTAGCGAGAAATACCTCCTATCATTATCAACACACACACACACACACACACACACACACACACACACACACACACACTGCATCTCAATTCAGCAAATAATTATTAAAAATATCATATAACACCAAATAGCAATTATTACATGCCAGTCATGAACACATATACCACTTATATTACAATTTAATTACACCCCAGTCACTGTTCTAAGAAATAATTTATTGAATTATTACATTCTTATGCATAAGTACTGTGTTTCTCACATATGAGGGAGCTGAGGCACTATAAGTTGTCCAAATTTACATAGAATGTAAATGTTGAATCTAGATTTAGACCCAGGGAGTCTAACTTCAGTACCTATTGTCAAAATTGCTCTTATTACTGCTTCCCATGTGATTATTAAGAGAATATGACACATTAATTCTTTTCATATTATTCTGAACAAAGCTATACAAAATATCAATTATGGCCAGTAATTGTTCTGGTTGCTAAAGACTGAAGTAAAATAAAAGACTCTCTCTGCCTTTGAGGTATAGTAGTCTAAAGGTTAATAAATATACATGTCAACAGATATTTATTTCAGAGAGGAAGGGAGAGAAAGAGAGAGATAGAAGCATCAATGATGAAAGAGAATCATTGATCAGCTGCCTCCTGCACACCTTCTATGAGGATTGAGCCCACAACCCAGGCATAAGCCCTTGACCAGAATCAAACCTGGGACCTTTTAGTCCATAGGCTGAAGCTCTATCCAAACCAGCTAGGGCAGATATTTGCATTTTAATAAAGGCTATGCTAGATTATAAAAGACTCCACAGTAACATCAGTGACTACCTTTATCCCCACATATGATGGATGTTGTAACAATGAAAGACATTTAAGGCATCACCTGTCTTCCAGAAAGTTATCAAAGTGGAATGGAAAGAGCATGAAGTATGCAATAGACAGAACCATGAAACTGCATAGAAGTGGAAAGGGCAAAGCTGATAAACTGAACATCTTCAAGAATAAATTACAACATAAAAAAGGGAGAAATGATCCTATATAATAAAGAGCCAATATGCAAATGGTCATCACGCCCTTATGCCATAGTGCCATAATGGCTCAGACACTCAACACTGGGGAGAGAGTAATGGGGACCAGCCAGGCACAAATGAGCTCAAGAGAGAGGAATGGGGACCAGCCAGGCTGTGGCCCAGGAGAGGGACAAGCTGGCCACCCCATGGTCCTGGGTGCCAGCAGCTGTGCCTGTGACTGTGGCCTGGCCCAGGAGAGGAACAAGCTGCCCACCCCATGGTCCCAGGTGCCAGTGCCTGCAGCTGAGGCCCAGGAGAGGGACAAGCCACCCATCCTGCAGTCCCGGGTGCCTGAGGCTGCGGCCCAGGTGAAGCCGCCCGTCCACAGTCCCCTGCTACTAAGGCCGGCCCAGGAGAATCCAACCTGGGTCCTGGGTGCCTGCAACTGGCCGGAGGAGGAAATCCTGGGTCCCGGGTGTGGGACAAGGTAGAGGCAGTTAGGGGTGATCAGGCAGGCAGGCAGGTGGGCACTTAGGAGCCAGCGGTCCCAGATTGCGAGAGGCAGTCGGACATCCCCTGAGGGGTCCCAGATTGGAGAAGGTGCAGGCTGGGCTGAGGGACCCCCGCCTCTCTGTGCACAAATGTCATGTTCCAGGCCTCTAGTAGATTATAAAACAGCTTGATGGCATATCAACCAAAGCAATGTGTCAACTTGGTTTACATTATCTTTGAACTAGTCAAGTTAAGAGCAATAGTATAGTGGGGTCAAATACTTGGGCACATTAACACTGTTATTTGGCTCATTTTATTTTTTATTTATTTTTTTTTTTTTAAATATATTTTATTGATTTTTTACAGAGAGGAAGGGAGAGAGACAGATAGTTAGAAACATCGATGGAGGAGAAACATCGACCAGCTGCCTCCTGCACATCTCCCACGGGGGATGTGCCCGCAACCCAGGTACATGCCCTTGACCGGAATCGAACCCGGGACCCTTCAGTCCGCAGGCCGACGCTCTATCCACTGAGCCAAACCGGTTTTGGCTATTTGGCTCATTTTAATAGTTACACAAAGGATGTTCTGTAAAATCCGTTCCATTATTTATTAGCAGCATTTTACCTCCTTGAGCTTCAATTTTATTACCTCTTAAGGGAAAACTTATATTTTATTAATTTAACATTTCTATGGACAAGGCAACACTGAGGAAACAAATTTGAATGCAAAATCCACACAATAAGGTTTAGGAGTTTCCATGGGGCGTGAATCCCCAGGGCCTGTGTAGATGGATACTTCCTGGGAAAGGGTTTAGGAAGAGTTTGATTAAGTGGAGAGAAATGCAAATAGGACTGCCCCGTTCACTTCTCCACATCCATATCCTCTTAAGCCATAAAAATTTATTAACATTGATCATTTAACTTTAAAAATAATTAATTTCTCAATGAGGAACTTATATTACATGTGCAGACCCAGGGATTTAAATCTGAGAAGTAAGACAATCTTATCCACCTTTTTAGTCAGAAAATTAATGGCAGGGTCTTTCTTTTCAAATAATTTTAAAATATGTATTATTTTATATGTTTAAGGACAGATTAAGCCACTTTACTTGCTTTCTTTCCAAGAATGACACATTCTTGGTTCATCCTGAGGTTCCAATTAATCTCCCAAATGCTCGCAATCAACTCAACTATTAGAATTACTGCCCATGGATCTCCCTGCTTTTACTCTTCCCTCTCGATATCTATTCTCTTCACAGCATCCAGATCATCCCTTTAAAATAGAAATCAAACATGTCACATCACAACTGAAAATTTTCCAATAATTTACTCTCTTTCTTAATAATTAATCCTGGTCCCCAGTGACTAGAATCAAGCCCCACAAGATGTGGCCTCATCTCTACAGGGTGGATGTTATTAAAATGTAGTTAGAAAAAGTGGAAACCTAGACACCCAGTGCTTGGACCCTTCTTCATGATAAGATATGCATGAAAGATAACATCTTATGGTATATTTCTCCAGAGGGAATTTGTAAACTGTTAAGGTTAAAATCTCATTATAAAATCACTAGAGGCCCAGTGCACAGATTTGTGCACTGGTGGGGTCCCTTGGCCTGGCCTGTGCCCTCTCATCCCCTTTAGGGATGTCAGAGAGCCAGTGTCAGCCCAATCCCTGCAGGCCAGGCTGAGGGGCCCCAGTGGTGAACGAATCTGTGCACTGGGCCTCTAGTATGCATATAAGATCTTTTGTTAATCTCTTTCCACCGTCCCCTTTACCCCCTCCTCTGAGATTCATCAGTATATTCCATGTTTCCATGCCTGTGGTGTCTGCTCCTGCATTGAACATCTGTCCCCTGGTAGTCAGTGCACATCATAGCTACTAGCTGGTCAGCTGGTCACTTAGCCTTTTATATATATAAACTAGAGGCCCAGTGCATGAAAATTGCGCATGGGTGCAGTCCCTAGGCTTGGCTGGTAATCAAAGTGCAAGCATCTGACATGGAAGTGGGGAGGGGGGGTCCCAGCTGACCTCTGGGCCCTGAGAAGCACATGGGTCCCTGGACCCCTATGTGCCCCCCTCTGCCTGAGTCATTAGGACCCCTCCCAGGTCCCTCAGCATCTGGGAGCCGGGCAGCAGCCCTGCCCTCTGCTGCCACTGCTGGTCAATGTCTGTGGGGCTATTGCAGGGAGATTGGGCCCTGCTCGCACCGGCCTTGGCCTGGCACTGCCTGCTCACCTGCTCCACCATCTTGCTCCAGTCCTGCTCTCATCGGGGCCCATTGGGGCCGGCAGTGCCTCCATTGCCACCAGCTGCCAGCGCTGCATTGCCAACACCAGCCATGTTCCGCACCTCCCCCTGGTGGTCACTGCATATTATAGCAAACAGTCAAACTCCCAGTCCAGGGGACAATTTGCATATACTCATTTTATTATATAGAAGAATGCTAGTAGAAAAACTTAGGTTATTTGAAAACAGGAAGAGGAGAGCTTTGTAAGCTTTCATACCTCCCTGATGGTGTACTGGTAACATTATCCTCTATTCTTGAGATTCTGTTGCCCATTCCCCAATTTTGCTTTGTCTGAGACCCTTTGGAATCAGAGAGAATGAAGGTCTGCTTTTGAGATGTGGAACATCCTTGCAGATATTAGGAAATGCATTCTTGGGCAAAGTAGTCTTCTCAATAAAACTCTGATCTTCTCACTGAGGCAGTGGAAATTTGCCTGTGCATAAGACAAATTTAAGTTTTGTCAATGTCTTTCATATAAGAAGATGCTGTGCACTACTTATAGGGAAGAAAGGCAAGAATGATGGATACAAAGACTTTAAGACTAAATTGCAAAATATAAAAGTGGGAAAAACAGATTATAAGAGATTTTGTTGACATCAAAAAATGCTATGTGTCAATTTTATTTGGATTCTGATTTGAAATAGTGAAGTGAAGAGTAGTGTGGAATAAAGGAGACATAAAAAGGAGGAAGGGGTGGGGAAGAGAATTGTGGTCATTTCAACACTTAGTTGATACTTGATACTATCAACTAATTTATTTTAATTTTTTGCATGTGGTATGATAATGGGTTTTCAGATGTAATTTTTAATGCAAAAGCTTTTTATAAATATGTGATATTTAAAGATAAAATTATATGTTGTCTGAAATTAGGCTAAAATAGTCTGTTGAAGACAGAAGGGAGAAGGTAGTATAAAAACAGAAATGTCCATAATTAAGATTTTTGTATGATAGAAAATAAATACATAGAGCTCATTATACTATTTTCTCTATTTTGTTTTATGTTTAAACTTTTAAAATTTAAGGAACAAAGACTATATAAGACTATACTTAGGCAAGGAAATGTGGCACAGTAAGGAATAGTGAGACCTATGAAAACTGAACTATATTTGTGACAAATTCCAAATAACTCAAATTGCAGAAATCTGTTTCAATTTGTTTGTGTGGCTGACACAATGGATTGGATATTGCCAACATCACTTGTTGTTGAACTTTAGACATAGAAAAAAATTTAACTAGAAACAAATAAAAATGTTACTCTTAGATTTCAAATGTGTCTTGAGCAAAAGGTGGGAGGATAATCAAAGTGGGAGATCAAGGCAAGGTGAGGTAGGGCAAATGTGCTGTCATGTCACTAACAACAGAGATTGATAAAGGAATAAAGGAGCAAGGAACATAGGAGATGAAGCCACCTCCTCCAGGTAACTAATTCCAAAAACCCTAGGCAACTCTGGACCCCAGAACTTCTTATGTTATCAGGGTCCTTAGACACCATGCCGTTTGGACAGATGGCTCTAATTAGACTGCTTCAATAAGATGACTTCTTCCCTTGGGGATGAGTGATTGATTTTTTTATCCCAAACTTTGCATCTGTGAAGCTGAGTGCCATTCTGGAACTGCTGACTATCTGCATTGCTAATCAGATGTAGTCCTTGTAAATAATCCCCTGGAGATCACTAGCAGATGGACAACTTTAATACACAGGCCCTTTGAGTGAGAAGGAGAACATAAAATTTGATAAAGAATGGTCCTGGAATCCAATTATTGATGGCTTATTGATCTTATTTGTAGGTCATTAAAAGTCACTTTTCTTTTGATCTTTAAGATGATATAATTAAAAACCTGTTTTTTGGAGGTCACTGAGCACTTTCTTGACAATAGTTTTCGAGCAGCTGGAACACAGGGTCTTGGTAACATGTGGCATGAAATGTAGAATCTGAGACTTGTGACAGAGATAAAAAGGATCTAATAGCTATTGAATCAGGTTTGAACAATACAGGAGCATTCATTTCTGAGCAAGTTTTTAGGAGACTAGAAATGCACATTTTTCTGAGACTCCCATCCCACCCAACTTGCACACCTGGCTCTGACCTTTTTCCAGCAGCTTTTCCACAAAAGGATACTGACGCTGTTCACACTGCAGAATTTCTAAAGTCTCTCAAAGGTCCACAAACTTCAGATAAGCAGCAAGTGGCCACAGGTGTCCTGTACCTCTTGCCAAATGGCCACAAGATGGAACAAGTAGCAATCTGTTGAAACTTGCCTGAGGTGTCCCCAAATGTGGACACCTCAGTGTTGACTTGGAACATAGCTTCAACAAAGAGGCCATAGTGAACAGAACAAGTGGTGGCAGGCCTCAGGTCATGTGCGGTGCCCATTAAAGGGCTCCAAGGTCATCACTAGTGACATCCAGCTTTGGCTCACAGCATAGGCTTTCTCAAGCAACTTCAAGCCCAGCAAAAGGGAAACCATTGGCGATCACTTTGTAACTGCCACCCGGTGATCCCAAACTGGGCACAAAAGGCAGATCCTCTCCTAAGGGCTTCAAAGCCGACAAAGCAAGTGGCTGGCTTCAGACCTCACCAGAGCACTCAATTAACTCAAAAAATGACACACCTGAGAAGAACCAGAGTCCTGTTAAAACAAATCCTTCTCTATGGGGTCAGCTCCTGCACATCAGCTCATCTGCTGTAGTCATGGCCAGCCCTCAGAGTCCACCAGCCGCAGGGCCAATCCCACCCACTGATGTACCAAAGTAGGAGAAATCCTAAGGCTCAACTACAAAGGTGCCCACACAACCCACACGAGAGACACCCATGGAAAACCTGACCCAGGTAAACAGGAAGACTGCACCACAGCCCCACACAGGACACCTACTACACAAGGCCACTCTGGGAGACACAACAGATCTACCTAAACATATGAGCAAACGCAAGGAGTCAGCCTAAACAAGGAGACAAAGAAGTATGTCCAAAATAAAAGAACAGAACACAACTCTAGAAAAACACCTAAATAAAATGAAGGCAAGCAATCTATCAGATGCAGAGTACAAAACACTGGTTATAAGGATTCTCAATAAATAAGGGGAAGAATAGATAAATTCAGTACAAACTTAAACAAAGAGATATAAACCATTAAAAAACACTTAAAAGTGAACAAAACAAGAATTGAAATGAAAAATACATTAGCAGGAATTAACAACAGACTGGAAGAAGCAGAGGATCAAATCAGTTTTCTGGAAGACAAGGTAGCAGAAAAGCCCCAATTGGTATAGCAAAAACAAACATGAATTTTTAAAAAATGAGGATAGTTTATGTAAATTAAATAGGGTGGTACTAAATAATGAATGGCTTAACAATGAAATCAAGGAAGAAATCAAAAGATACCTTGAGACGATGAAAATGAAAACACAATACAAATCCATGGGGCAGAGCAAAATCAGTCCTAAAAGGGAAATTCATAGCATGATAAGCCTACCTCAGGAAACAAGAAAAGTCTCAAACCATCTATTAGACATAAAGAACTAGAGAAAGAAGAACGACAAAGAGTACAGTGAGTAAAGAAATGAAATGATCAAGGTCAGAGCAGAAATAAATGAAATACAGTCTAAGAAAACTATGCAAAAGGTCAATGAAACCAAGAGGTTTTTTGAAAAAAAACAAAACAACAACGAAATTAATAAACCTTCAACCAGACTGATTAAGAAAAAAAAGAGGGAGGACTCAAATGAAAAAAAAAAAACTGAAACAAAAGAAGAGAAATGACAACTGACACCAAAGAAATATAAAGTATTATAAAAAAATATTATATACATTATATGCCAACAAATTATACTTTCTGGAAGAAATTGATAAATTTCTAAAAATACTATCTTCCCAGACTGAATCAGGAAAAATCAGAGAATCTGAATAGACAGTTTGCAACTAGTAAAACTGAAGCAGTAATAAATAAATAAATAAAAATCCCTAAAAGCAAAAGCTCTGGACTGGATGGCTTCATAGTTAAATTTTAACCAATTTATTTTATTATTATTATTTTTTTAGAACACCTATCCTTCTCAATGTATTACAAAAAAAAATCAAGAGGGAGAAAGACACCCAAGATTATTTTATGGTGCCACTGTTATCCTGATAGCAAACCCAGACAAAGACACTATAAAAATAGAAAATATTAGCTCAATATCTCTGATGAACTTAGATGCAAAAATCCTCAACAAAATCAGCAAAGTAAATTAAGCAACACCTTAACAAGGTCATACATCATGATCAAATGGGATTTATTCCTGGATGCAAATTTGGTACAATATCCCCAAATCATTAATTTGATACACCACATAAACAACAACAACAAGATATAAATAATTTAATTGTGTCAATAGATGCACAGATAGCATTTGACAAAATTTAGCATCCATTTATGATTAAACTCTTAGAAAGTGAGAATAGACAGAACATAACTCAACTGAATAAAGGCCATATATGACTAACATCAACTAACATCACACACAGTGGAGATAAGCTGACAGCTCTTTTTATTTTTATTTTCCCAACTCCACTTTTTTTTTCTTTTTTAATCTTTTTTTTTAAAAATATATTTTATTGATTTTCTACAGAGAGGAAGGGAGAGGGATAGAGAGTTAGAAACATCGATGAGAGAGAAACATCGATCAGCTGCCTCCTGCACACCCCCCACTGGGGATATGCCCGCAAGCAAGGTACATGCCCTTGACCAGAATCGAACCCAGGACCCCTCAGTCGCAGGCCGACGCTCCATCCACTGAGCCAAACTGGTTACGGCTCTTTTTTAATCTTTGTTGTTGAAACTATTATAGATGTTCCTCTTTTTCTCCCTGTTGATCCCCTCCACTGCCCTTCCACCCTCTCTCCAGGCCTTCCCTGCACTATTGTTTGTCCATGGGTTATGGATATAAGTTCTTTGTTTAATGTCTTTCCACCCTACCCTCTGAAATACATCAACCTGTTGCATGTTTCAATATCTCTGGATCTGTTTTGTTCATCAGTTTATTTTGTTCATTAGATTCCACATATAAGTGAGATCATGTGAAACTTGTTTTTCTGTGAGTGACTTATTTTGATTAGCATAATAGTCTCCAGGTCCCTCCATACTGTCTCCAAGGGTAAGAGAGCCTTCTTTTTCACAGCAGCATACTATTCCATTGTGTAAATCTACCATTTTTTAATCCATTTATCTACTGAGTAGGGGTTCAGTGCATGGATTTATGCATCTTGAAAGGAACTGTGGGCCACAAGGGGCGGGTCTCAGCACATCCTCTGTGTCCTCGCTTGGCCCCTCCTGTTGAGGTCCCAGTTCCCTGTCTGCCACTTGCATGCACTGCTGGTGCTGGCCCCACTCGTACCCGCAAGTGGGGATGGCGCTGTCAGTGGGTGTGAGTGGTGGCTGCTGCCCTGATCATCCCTCAGGATCAGGGGGAGGTGGAGAAGCCCTCAGGGGCAATCAGGGCCAGCAGCTGCTGCTCACACCCCTGATGGTGCTGAGCAAGCAGGGCCAGTGCAGGAAGCAGGTGCGAGTGCCGGGCAGCACCACGGTGTGTGGAAGCAAAGAATTTCAGTAACCACCAGAGGCTCACCTCGATGACAGCGACCAGCACCCTGCCTTGGTCTGGCATCCCCACTCACCTGCTCCATCATCCTGCCGCAGCTGACGCCTGCCATGTTCCATGTGCGCCCCTGGTGGTCAGTGCACATCGTAGTGACTGGTTGTTCAGTTGCTCTACCATTCGGTTTATTTGCATATTAGCCTTTTATTATATACGATGGACAATTAGGCTGTTTCTAGAACTTAGTTATAGTAAATAATGTGAAAACTTTCTTAATATCAGGAACAAGACAAGGATTTTCACTAACACCACCCTTATTCAGAGTAATAGGGGAAGGCCTTGCCACAGTAATCAGAAAATGATATTTTTTTAAAAAAGGCACCCAAACTGGAAAGAAAGAAGTAAAACTGTCATTATGTGGAGATGACTATGTAGAAAGAACCTTAGAGATTTCACTAAAACTACTAAAAGTAATAAACAAATTCAGTAAAGTACTAGGACATAAAACATTCAGAATCCGGTTGCATTTTTATACGCCAATAATGAACTATCAGAAAGAGAATTTAAGAAAACTATCTCATTTACTGCATTTAAAAAAGTGTTTAGGAATAAATTTACCCAAGAAAGTAAAAGACTTGTCCTTGACAAATTATAGGACATTGAGAAAATAATAAAAAGATACTAATAATTAAAAATATATACTTTATTCATGAATAGGAAGAATTAACATCATTAAAGTGTTCATACTACCCAAATCAATCTACAGATTCAATGAAATTTGTATCAAAATACCAATGACATTTTTTCACAGAACTAGAAAAAATAATTCTAAAATGTTTAAGGAAGGATAAAAGAACCCAATTAACCAAAGTAATATTCAAAATAAAGAACAAAGATGGAAGCATTAAACTACCTAATATCAAAGTATACTACAAGGCTATCATCATCAAAACTGCTTGGTGCTGGGGCAAAAACAGACCATAGATTAATGGAACAAAATAGAGAATTCAGACCTAAACCCATGTCCCCTGGTCAATTAATCTATGATAAAGGAAGTAAGAATACACAATGCAGTAAAGATGATATCTAATAAATGAGGTTGGGAATGCTGACAAATCCATAAAAAGAATGAAACCTGATCACTTTGTGACACCATATAAAAGAATAATCTCAGAATGGATTAAATATCAAAATATAGGACCCAAAACCTTCAAAGTCTTAGAAGAAAACGGAGGCAGTAAATGTTTTACTTCACTCATTAATTTTTTGTGGATATGTTTTCTCAGGCAATGGAAACAAGATAGATAAATAGATAAATAAATAAATAAATAAATAAATAACTGGGACTATATCAAACCAAATGAAAAGACAACCTATTAAATGGGAGAAGATATTTGCCATCTATATTCAATAAGGGATTAGTATCTAAAATATATAGTAAACTCATATAACATAACACCATAAAAACAAACTATCCAATCAAAAAATGGGTTGAAAACCTGAATAGACATTTTTTCCAAAGAACACATTTTGTTTAATTTTTAAAAAGCCAAAATGGCAGAAGGAAAGAACAAAGTGAAAGAAATTCCAGACTTTGGTGGCCTTGTTTGAACCAAAAAGTCTTCCTTATTGTTTTTAAAAAAATACTTTAAAATTAGATTATGGTGGTTGTTGTAGAACTCTGTAGATATACTAAAAACCATTGAATTTAATATAAAGTGAATAAATTTTATGGTATGTAAATTAGATTTCAATAAGGCATTTTTTAAAGGACAAAAAATTGTTTTGATAATCATTAGAAATTTTTTTAAATAGATGGAGGGGAATTTAAGAAGTTTACATTGGGGATTTTTTTTAGGAAAAATAATTTTGAATAGGTATTGCTAATGTCACGTATAAAATTACACATGGTTAAACATAAGACATGGCTAAACATAAAACATGTATATGCTTAGATATGATGTATTCACATAGAATGCATACATGTGTATATATCTGTATTGTACACATAATGTACTACATAACATGATATTATTATCTATTATTATATACTAGAGGTCCTGTTCACAAAATTAGTGCACAGGTGGGGTCCCTAGGCCTTGCCAGCTATCAGGGCCTATCAGGGACTCCCAGCCAGAGCTTTCCTGTCAAGGCCTTCCTGCCAGTTGCCAGCTGCTGGCCAGGGCCTGCCAGATGTGGGGATGAACTGCGGGAGGTTGACTGGCCGTGGGGAGGGACCAGGGGAGGTTGGCCAGACTCAGGAGGTTGGCTGTGGGAGCGCACTGACCGCCAGGGGGCAGTTCCAGCATTGAGCATCTGCCCCTTGGTGGTCAGTGCACGTCATTGCGACCGGTTGTTCTGGTCATTCTGATCATTCCAGCATTCCAGTTGCTTAGGCTTTTATATATATAATATATATAATTTTATATCTATATATTAACATGTGTTTATACACACACATGAACACCACTTATTCATATTTACCCTAGCAATGTAAGTAGTCAATTTTAAGCAAACAGTTATACATGCAATTACTGAATTTAAAAGAGTTATGTTTTAAATAATGAGGAAAATATTTCAGATAATATAGGGTGTCCCAAAAATGTACCAGGTGTACTGGTTAATAATGGGGATTTTTTCCAATAGATGGAGTTACACATACATTGATATATATGCGATTTGGTATGTATGCTATTTTGTTGTATTGACAGCAAGCTTCAAAACTTCATATGTCATATTTGCTGCAGGTGTTAACCTCATAGATATTTTTACACTTAAAAATGTTGAATATTGTGCCAAAAAAGAGAGCATTTTCAGGAATATTTAATTCATTACTTTATTTTGAAGAAAAGTGATGCTGAAAGTTATTGTATACTTTGGGAAGCTTATGGTGAACATGCTCCATCTCAAAATACTTGTGAACACTGGTTTAAACGCTTTAAAAGTGATGATTTTGATGTGAAAGGCAAAGAACATCCAGGTCAACCGAAAAAGTTTGAAGAGTGACAATTACAAGCATTGTTGGGTAAAAATGCATGTCAAACTCTAAAAAAACTTGCAGAAAGATTAAACTTTGCTCAGCAAACAATTTCTGATTTTTTACAAACAATGGGAAAGATTTTAAAGGAAGGAAAATGGGTGCCACATCAACTGAACAAAAGACAAATGGAAAACCAAAAAGTCAGCAGTAAAATATTGCTTCAACGGCATGAAAAAAGTCTTTTTTTGCATCAAATTGTGACTGGTGATGAAAAGTGGATTTATTTTGAGAATTCCTAATGCACAAAATCATGGGTTGATCCAGGTCAACCATCAACATGGACTACAAGGCCAAATTGCTTCAGAAAGAAGACAATGCTCTGCGTTTGATGGGATCAGGAAGGTGTGGTATATTATGAGCTTCTAAAACCAGGTGAAACTGTTAATACTGATAGCTACCAACAACAAATAATTTGAACCACACTTTGATGTTAGAACAACCAGAATGTTCCAGAAGACAAGGCAAAGTAAGTTTGCTACATGATGATGCACGATCACACACTTCAAAACTAGTTAAAGACACATTAAAAGATCTTGCCTGGGAGTATTAACCCACCCACCATATTCACTAGACCTTGCTCCTTCAGATGACCACCTGTTTCGATCGATGGCACACGCACTTTCTGAGCAGCACTTCAAAACGTATGAAGAAGTGGATAATTGGGTCTCTGAATGGTTTGCCTCAAAACAAGAAAAGTTCTATTGGGACAGTATCCACAAATTACCTGAAAGATGGGGAAAATGTGTAGCTGGCAATGGACATTACTTTGAATAAAGCACTTTTGATGTTTCTCTTGAAATTATCATGTTTTCTTTGATTACAAAATCCTCATTATTAACCAGTACACCTGGTATACACACTTAGAATATATTATAGGCAGTGTTTATGAAATTATATTTTATTTTCAAAATGTAATAGAATCTACAGACATTGTGTGTATCCATGTTGGGGGGGCACCCTGTAGTTAGGTTGCAAGTGACCTATTTTCTTCAAAAATAACCATATTAAAATCATTTCTGCTCAATACACAGAAAAGGAAGCACAGTTTAAAAAGTGAAGGAAAAGATGGCTATTGCAATAGTAGAAGTGTTAATAAAGACTCTATGTAATGACTGAATTTGGGGGAGATGCACAAATGAGAATATTCTGCAGTTAGAATTTCAATAATATTTAAAAGACATTACCAGCTCAATATCAGTTATGTATGATGTGAAACAACAACAAAATTTATGGGCAATGAAGAACTAGGTGTTGATCAAATAGACTCCTGTTCAAAAGATTTGTCTGTTCTCTCCTGTGATGAAAACCATTGTGGTGAGAGTTGTACTGTCAATGAGATATGTGCACACGCATCTACATATGAGTATAAACACACGTGCTCACACACTGTGTGAAAGGGATTTGTGTGTGTCAGCACAGATGATAATGTAACTGCACTGCCAGTCAATGCACAGAATTTTGCCTAAAACTGATGTGCTGTTCCTTCATGATCCTCTATCTGATTGAAACAAAGGAACATTTATTTAGCTTAATCTGATTTAAAACTTTATGAAAATCAATATCTATATAATAAAAGCCTAAGCAACCATTACGGTGGAACAACCAGAATGACCAGTCACTATGATGAGCACTGACCATCAGGGAGCAGACGCTCAATGCAGGAGCTGCCCCTGGTGGTCAGTGCGCTCCCACAGCGGGCACGCCGCTCAGCCAGAAGCCGGGCTCATGGCCGGTGAGCACAGTGGTGGAGGCAGGAGAGGCTCCCGCCATGGCAGCGCTAAGGAGCAGTGAGCTAAGAGGTAAGGAGCAGTCAGCCGGCAGGCAGTAAGGAGTGAGGGGTCCCGAACTGTGAGAGGGTGCAGGCCAGGCTGAGGGACTCCCTGTCTCCAGTGCACAAATTTCTTGTACCTGGCCTCTAGTTTTAAATAATCCCTTTAGATAATGTATTTTGTAGATACTTGCTCTGGCTCATAGATTCCATCCCTTCTCTGCTTGAACCCAATATGGCACCTGGCTGGAGGAAGGAGGGCTCCTGTGACCTTGTGGGATGGCATGACAGTCCTTAATTCTTTCTGTGTCTTCAGCATCCTTGCTAGTTCTGGTAGAGATGGGATGCACCTGGCATTCTTTTGTTATGATGGGCTTGGTCCCATTATTTCGAATGCTAATATCTGCTACTGACATTGTACCTAATACATTTATGTCCCTTTGTCTTGGTTTAGCTGTGGGCAGTTGCCTCTGTCTGCAGAATACTCCCAACCTCTTCCTCACTCTATACTGACTCTGTGATTCTTCGTCTGTCTCCCTTCCCCCTGCCTCAGGGAGCTGGCTCCTCCTTGATGCCTGGAGGCCATTGCCTCACCATGTGCTGTCTATGGGGACCAATGGAAGTTACTACTGACAGACAAGGAACAAATTGCTGGTAGATGAATGGTGATTTTAGAATTCTGCTTGTTGGCAACGCTAAAATCAGTGGAAACAATTTCATATTTAAAATGCAAAAGATAAGAGGTGTATCAATGATCTAAATATAAACTCTTTAAAAAAAGAATTTTCACCTTTTTAATCCTAAGTTTTGTTTTCTTTCCCTCCAGGTGCACTCCCTCTGAGCTAGCCAGAGTTCTGTGTCACGCGCCTCACTCCGATGGTTGCCCTGGGGAGGTGTGATGACTGACAGAGCACTGAGCTTGGCTGTGCTTCTCATCTATGTGATCCTGCGCCACTGGCGGAGCCCTGGTGCACTTGCCTTGGTGGGCTCATCTGTAAAATGGAAAAACATCTGCCTCACAACGGCTGTGAGCGTCAAATGCTCAGAACCGCGGCACCTGACAAACAGTCCATACATCTAATTTCATGCTCTTATTTATTAAAACCATAGATATTTATGTTGCTTTGTAGACAACACTTCAAATGTAATTCAACATTAAAATAAAAACAAAATCAGCCCATCAGGACATACCAACAATTTAATATGTTCCTTTCTACACTTTTTCCAACTATGTATATAGACACTTTTTAGAGATATAACAAAAGAACAAATATATGCATTTTCCATTTTTCACTTAGTACTAAACAATCATTTCAACATTATTATATAATTATTATAGCAATTAAATAGTTTCAGCTATTGAAGGATTGTTATTTTTGGCCAATCTGTTTTGAATCTGTAACGCACACACACTAAACATTTCCTCCTCACCTACAGTGTACGTGCGCACACTGCTGGGGCATTTATGGGTGGGAGCATTTCTCCGCTGAAATCTACGGGCCGCCGGCGTTCTTGGCCTCCACATATATGTCATTTAAAGCCCCTGGGTGCTTCTCATTTCCCAGTGCTTCTTTACAGGGAAACCAAGATGCCCAAAACAGCGGCAGCAGCTAATTCCAAACTATATCACTGACGGAAAGCTAGCCAGTCACTGGGCCTGCGTCAGCCTTATTACCAGGAGGGAGTAAGTGATGGTGCTGGGTTGAACTGCAGCCCTCATGTTCTGCACAGCAGCAAACGGGAACTATAGAAGCTGATGAAGTTGTCCAAGGAAGGCAGAGAGTTTTACGACACCTCACCAGCTGAGCTCCAGCTCATAATACCCTTCCCTGGTGCCAGCGACTCGGGTTCGCCTGCACGGCCGCAGACCCCTGTGCAGGAGAGGTGAGACTGGAGATGTCCGAAAGGCCGCCAGGCAGGGAGCCCTGCCCGAGGCCAACGCAGCCAGCATTCAAGCTGCAAAGGTCCTTTGGGTTAAATATCATTCATTTCCTTCTAAGCACCAGAAGTGGGGGAGTGGCATGTGTTTTCAGGAAAAAACACAAAGAGGACAATTATTCCATTTGGCCCAGTACAGAGTAGATATAATTGCTTATAAAGATGGTGAAAGTAAGGACAGGGGTCTCCTTTTGAATTGAGACTATCTATAACTTCGAGAAAGATACAAAAACATCTCATGCACACAGCATTTTACTTAAAATTGCTTAACAAGCAACTGAAAACCTTCCTAAAGTAATTTCTATTAGCAATAGACAGTAATCTTTACAAGAAAAAGTACCTGAGCTTTATGAATGTAAAATTATACTTTATTATCATATAATTTTTATTGATTTGTAAGCTGTTGAGGTTAAACATTGTGAC
Source organism: Myotis yumanensis (assembly GCF_028538775.1). Classification (NCBI taxonomy): domain Eukaryota; kingdom Metazoa; phylum Chordata; class Mammalia; order Chiroptera; family Vespertilionidae; genus Myotis; species Myotis yumanensis. Next base: position 90,845,442 of record NW_027223759.1, read on the forward strand.
TACTCCCACTTTAGGAGACTATGCCATTGAATTTTTTGAGGAAAATTAATTTAGAAATAATGTGTTTACAATACCAGATCTATGTATATAACTCAGGCATCTGAGACCAAGAAAGTTAAATGATCACTAGGTCACTTAACTAGACCAGAGCCCAACAATGAAGTATTTTGAAGCTCAATCATGTTCCATTTTAGAGAACAATTTTAAGAAAACATTTACAAAATCTAGTTCAATAGATGGTCTAATTGGGAAGACTTTTCTGTGTCATTCCTCTCGATATCTTTAGCCCATTTGCTTCACAGTTTCCACTTTTTACTTGCTGCAGAGTTTATATAATTCCCCTTCGTCAACATTTTGTCTGCACATAGATTAAAGGAACCAGGTTGGGGTCCAAAAGCTAGAGAGGAGTAAGGAGGCGGAAGGAGGCACTGTGCCCTCCTCCATGGTCCCAGGTCATCTTGATCTCTGAATTGTTCCTTTTGCTAATCTTCCTCCCACAGCTGAAAACAAATACCATAAAAATAAAAAAATAAAAAATCCCATCTCCCTAATTTCTGGCACTATCCTCAACTCATAGAGAACATAGAAGGTGTTCAATAAATATTTTTCATAAATAAGATTAAATTTATGAAAATTGCTCATCTCTATGGTGGTTGTCTCATCAGCACAATGAGGAATGTGTGTCAACATGTGAATGAGATGACATGACTTGTAAAGCTCAACTCAAACCTAGCACATGATAGGTAATAAATGCGTTTACTGCAGAGGGTAGTGGTACCGGTGGTATGACTGTCCATACTGAAGGGGAAAGAGAGGTATCTGAAATCATGTCCTGGGGGAGAGTAGTTTAAATAAAACTGTAAATGAGGATTGAAACTGAAATATGACAAGGTGCCAAATGGCGGAGGAGTAAGTGGAAGCTACATTGACACTCTCTCAGGACCAAACTGGAATTACAACTAAATGCAGAAAAAGCACCCTGGAAAATAAACTCAAGACTAGCGGGAGAGAATCCTGATAACCAAGGACAGGAAGTGGAGACCGCATAGAGACTGGTAGGAGGTACAGAGATGCGAAAGGGCTGGCCAGGCTCTCACAGGTAGCAGCTAAAGTTCTGGAGGGATATCTCAGCTGTGGTGGGGTCCCACTGACAACTCTGGAGTCTAAACCCCAAGCTTGGCTCCCCAGCCCAGAGCACCAGAACTGAGAAAGATGCCCACGTAATGTCTGGCTGTGAAAAGCTTCAGGGTTGCTAACTGCCAGGGAGGGACAGCTGGAAATGCAGGCATACTCTCAAGGGCCAACACAAAAATTGTGTGTGCAACCACTCAACTTGGGCTCTGGCAAAGGGAACTCAGAGTAGATGTGTGAGCAGAAGCCAGGGTCAGGGGCCCTGGAGCTAGAACTCAGGAGGCAGTCACCCCCGTTTCCTGTGCTGAGTCATTCCCTCATACAGCAGAGTATATTGTTCACAGGCAGACCATTACCATCCAGGCAGTGTTTGCCTGGAGGGGAGGAGCAATTACCCCACCCTGTTGGAAAACTCTCTCACCCTGTGATCCACAGCCTGGCTAATAATCAGACTATAGGGAGAGTTGGGTCTCTGGATTCTCTGAGTCTTTGCCTGATCTCCTTATGAACAGGAACTAGGAAAAGCAGCCCCTGGTGTACACATTGGCTCTTTCCAAAGAAGCAAGGCCCAGCATAGGAAGCCACAGCTGTGCATTGTTGCTAGCTCCAAACATAAAACTCAGCGGGAGTCACAAACAGCGTCTGACATTGCCCTGCACTAGGGATTGGGATTTGTAGCAAATCTTGCCAGTACACAGACACAAACCTAAACAGGCAGACAAAACAGGGAGACAAAAAACTAAGCCCCAAGTGAAAGAATAGGAGAATTCTCCAGAGTAGATCAATGAAATGGAGAAAGGAAATTTATCAGATATAGAGTTCAGAATAACAATGGCAAGGATGCTCAACAGCATGAGAAAAGATACAGTAACTGAAAAAGACCAGCTGGAAATGACTAATGACATGCCACCAATAAAGAACACATTGAAAGGAATACACAGCAGATTAGGGGAGGCCAAGGATCGGATTAATGAATTAGAAGACATAGTAGGAAAAAATCACTCAGTAAGAGATCCAACAAGAAAAAACAAGGGGACATTTTGAAGGAGCTATGGGACAGCGTGAAAGGTAAAAATATTTGCATCATAAGAGTATCAGATGGGGATGAAAGTAAGGAATAGAGAACATGTTTGAAGAACTAATGGAAAAACTTCCCTAATCTGATGAAGAATAAAAGCACACAAGTTCAGGAGGCACAGAGTCCCAGGCAAGAAGAACCAAACTGGCCCATGCACAGACACATCACAATAAAAATGCCAAAAATTAAAGACGGAGCAAAAACTTAGGTATCTCATGTATCATAATTTTCCAGTACAGGTATTTCACTACTAGTGGCTTCAAGTACTGGTGGTTTCAGTACTTGAGTGTTCTTTTGCAGCTTTCTGAACACATTTACAACAATCATTTTCAATTTTTGTTGAGAAATTTCTGGATCTTCATTCCTTTGGGACCAGTTACTGGGTGCTTGCTGTATTGTTTTGGTGGTGTTGTGTGTCCCTGATTCTCCATGATTCCCATTTGGCTCAGATGACTGAGGTGCACAGCATTAACAACTGTGTGCTCCTTGGTAGGCCCTGTGGGGGTTCTCAATTAGTGCAAAGGCTGTTGGGGGCCTCAGCACTGCCTCCAGGTCCAGTGCCTAGGGACCAGGACAGGGAGCTGTGGTGGCTGGAGTTGGTCGTGTGAACACACTCAGCTGGGGGTCAGCTGCAGGTGGCTAGGTAGTGAAAAGGCTGGTTTCAGACATACACATGGTGGTTGGGCCATGGCGGAGGCCAGCCCCTGGCTCACGGCCACTGCAAAGACCCTGGCTGTTGCTGTGCTCTCCTTTGACTGCTCAGACTCACCTCACATGCACTCAGTCAGGCAGCTGGTGGCAAAGGCCAGGCTGCAGGGGAGGCTGGCACACCCTTGGAGGAGCTAGCTTCAGGTGAGCATGGTGGTATAGGTCCCATACAGGACACAGGGCTGATACAAGCCCACAGGCAGCTGTAGGGACCCTGGTTGTTGGCATGTTCTTTGTGGCTGCACAGTGTTCCCCAGACGAGTGTGCTATTGGAGGCTGGTGACAAGCATCAGATTAGCAGTTTGCAAAGGCATAGCTGGAGTGCTAGCCCCGTGTGTTTGCACAGTAGGGTTCAGACACCATATCTGGCTGGCCTTTTACACTTGCACGATGCATGGGCTTGCCTGGCTGCTGGTGCAGTTCCAAGGCCTCAGTGGGTGAGTACAGAGTTGTTGGGAGGGACTGAGGCAGCTGGATTCACCAAACATAAATGCCTATGGGACAAATGTTGGTAAAGTCTGCAAGGGTTCATGATGCCTGTGCTGCCCGTTCCTTCCTTCAATTTTCACATCTGCGGGGCTTGTCTGCAGGGCTGGTCACTATGAATCAAGATGACTGCTGTTTCCTGGCTGCTGTTGACAGTCCCTGCCTGTCTGCTTTGTTCCTAGCGGTGTTGGTGCATCTCAGCTTTGCTGGGGTGGGTGAGGTGAAACCAAAGTGGCTCCTGTGTGCAGTGCCCTGAAGAACTGCAGAACCTAGTAACTCACCTTACTCTCCGCTTTGGCAATACCCCCGACCTTGTTTATACCGCTGTGGCTTCCTGCATAATTGTGAAGTTAAAACATTCTATAACATTGTTCATGGGTGAATGCACTCAGACTTAATGCACAGCATTGAGTTAACTGTGCATGTTCATAACAATAAGCAGACCGACTTTTAGTTACTTCGTTATTTTTTTAAAGTCTTTACATGAAAAGCATCCCTATTGTGTCTAAAGGACCTCACTCACTTCCACCAACCTGCCTTTGGCACACGCTGGGGAAGGGGCTGTGACAGCAGCCTGTGCATGCTACAGTGGAGGCACAAAAGGGCAGGGGTGATTTAGAAATTCTTACTTTATACTATAGATTAAGAAGACACTGCGGTCAATATATTTTCCAACCAATTCTTGGCTCAGGAATTTGGTATAGATCCTGGTAGATGGAAAGAGTCAATTTTCTGGTCCCATGTAGTTAAGATCTAAGCCAGTTTATTTCATATAAGTTTTAGGTTTTGAATAGATATATGAATGGTATCAGGGAAATGGTACAATATGATGAATACAAAGTGGGAGGGCAATAAATATTTCTTTAATTGAATTGGATTTCAGCTCAAAGCATGTGTCATAGCCATTCACAGGAAACCACGCCAGCACATGGCTTGGAGCATGTGAAAAGCTGCCCTGACAACTCTCATCTATTTGGAGGTCACACTGACCCTACAAGTATTGTTTCCTACACAGTTCAGTTCTCGATCCTTCTGATAAGCACAGTCACACATCTTTCTGTTCTTTGCCCATAAGTATCATCTCAGTCCATGTCCCAATAGCAAAAATGCATAAAATCATATGACTACATCAAAGCTGTGTTCCATTTTGACAATTGCAAAACAATGGTTAATAAGTTGGAAACTTCTTGTGCAATATCATTTGAGTAAGGCTGCTATCTTTCATATCATGGTAAAGTAAGGGCACACCACAATAACTGTTTGATATTTTAATATTTAGGCTTTGAAGGTGGAAAGTATTACTTGATTAAAGAGGCAGTATCAAAGATTACAGGACTGGGTTGAGAAAGATTTGAAGATGAGCTATTCTTAGGAATTCTAGAAGCATATAGTACCTCTCTTAATCCTGTCCATCCAAATGTGATTTCAGAACTGCTGACAGCAAGCTCAACAACCTTAGAAAATTGCAACTTTTATGAACATTAATTTCAACTGAATAGGAAACAGATATCTCAAAATTGTCATGAGATTAGAATGAGAAACATTGATTACATCAGGGTAGATATTATCTGAAACAGAGTAGAAAACAAAGGCAGTTCAAATCCTATATAATAAAAGCATAATATGCTAAGTGTCTGGTTGTCTGGTAGGCTGTTCAACCAATCAAAGTGTAATTATTATTAAATATGATTTTATATTTGTAAACATATGAACATTTCATGGTTTTTTTATTAAAAATAGATATTGATTAACACAATTTATTTTCAAATACACACAGGATGCACTAATGAAAAATTACAAGAGCACAAGCAACACAAGCCAAAAGACAGGCTTTCCACCATATTTGGACTGCACCATGGAGCTGCCAAAATAGCCGCTAGGAGCCAGATGTCACTGCTGGGGAAATACTAACCCCCACGCATTTAATGCTTACATTACTAACTAGCCTTAGCCCACACAGAACTAAAATTATCCCCTGAGAAAGATGCTTTGCCCACTTTAGTTACATTTAAATTTCAGACTTTCTGCTATTGCTTTTGTTGGTGCATCTTCTGCTTCTTGAGCTTCCTTCCTCGCTGCCTCCATTCGTTACTCAGCTGTTTGTGGGTGGACCTGACAAAATGTCCTTATCTCCACTTGGGTGTTAGTGTCCTCTCAAATTTAGCAAGCCCAAACACGGCTCTGAGTCTACGCCCATCCCAAGCTGTTCCCACTCTCAATAAATAACAACTTTATTATTTCCACTTTTCACAGACAATAAATCCTTTGAAGCACTCTTACTTTTTATTTATTTCCTTGATGACAGTCAACACATTCAAACATTTTACTCTAGAAAAATGTTCTTGAAACTGAAAACTTCTATTGTCTGGATTAGTGCAAGAGACTAAGTCCTGTGATGGGAAAAAAACAAACCAAAAACATTGTGTTGCTTGTTAGTCATTTTGCAGTAGGCAACTCTGCTCACACTTGGAGTCTTACATGAGGACCTGAGCTTAAGATTGTAGCCACAAGTTTCTACTTTGCTTTTACCTGAGAGCCTTTTAAAATGACCACTTAGAGTGGAGCCAGCAAAAAGTTCGTGACCTCCACCCCAACCACCTTTTAAATAATGTGTGTTTGTGACCTGTTCTCTATCTCCTGCTCCTTGTGAGCTGGGATGGAGGACTGTCCTTCCCCTTGCTCACTGCACCTCCTCATTTCTGGGGTATGTAAGCAATAAATCTGTGACTTTACTCTCTTTGTGTGAGAGTACTACAGCTCTGCTTCCAATGAAAATCATCCTAGGGCTTTCATTTTCCCAAAGTAGGACCTCTGAGCTGTTGGAGCCCCTTGCCCACCCATATGGGTGGCTTGTGCCTCATTCAGCAGGTCATAACCTGCACATTCTTAATCTAATACTGGAGCTCTGGCTTCCCACATATTACCTCAAGCTCTACTCTCTACTCCCAAAATATTGGCCTTTGAAAATTTCAGTGCCTTTTGCCGTTCCTTCTCTCATAATCCTCATTTGGATTCTCTTCTCAAGATTGTTGTGAGAATGGAATAAGAAACCTTTATGAAATTAGGGTAGGTAGTATCTGGGACATGATAAAGCCCAAGGGCTGTTCTAGATTGTTATGATAACTGGTGAGTAGTCATGAGCAATCCCTCTTAGTATTTACCCCCATTTTCTGGTCAACTCCACCTCTCCTCCACCTCTCCCTTGGACCCTTTCTACCTAATCAGTGTGCATATCCAATAATCATTCAACATTTTGATTATCATCTAATTACAACAATGCTATGCACATACCCAGTGAATGATTGCCAATGGGTCACTATCTGTGTGGAAAGTACTTTTAATTAGACATGACATATAATTATTAAATATTATTTTATATTTGTGTATGTAAAATCAATTTGAGGGGATGAACCAAATTCTCTATGATACCCTATGAGGGGCTCTTGCCTTTTCCCCACTAGCTTTCTCCCACTTGGCAGGGAGCTCCTCATTCTTCCTGATACCAGCTGAGCACACCCTTGGTACTTGCTATTTTTATGTATTAGATATTTTCCCCAGACAGAATCGCTTTCTTCAGATGCCCATTCAAACATCACTTTAAAGACAAGGCCTTTCTTCTCTACCCCACATATAACAGGGAGCCCCCACACAGCACATGCGTTACCTTCCCCATGCTTTATCTTTTCCAGAATGCTTATAACTATCTAAAATATTATGTAAGTACTTGTGTGTAACTTTTTTAGATTTCTGTTTTTCTAATAGAATATAAGCCCCAGGAAAGAAAGCAATTGTTTCTTTCTTTACTGCTCTATTCTGAGTGCTTAAAACAATGCCTGTCACATAGTAATCAATTAGTAAATATTATTAAATGATGATGTCAAGTGCCCACCACATATGAAGTAACTTACTTGGTTCTAGGGTTACAGCAATTACAGGAAATGACCTTCTCTCTCACGGTGCTCATAGGTTGCTCTCCCTTGGTTTGGGCTTGGAAGAAGAGAATCATACTTTGTCTGTCTATCCTGCTATACATGGGCTAGTTTTCTCAAAATAGACGCACCTAGTGTGTACCCCTCAACAAGTGGTGCTGACCAGACATGGTTCTATTCTAAAGTTGAATGAGTTCTTTGGACAATTTTGAATAGTGAAAATGGGAGATAATTAAATCCATTTCTTCTTACAAATGTGTTTACTAAATGGATTAAATCACCTCAATAATAGTCACTAAATATTTATAAAAGAAACTAGGGGCCCGGTGCACAAATTCGTGCACAGGTGGAGTCCCTTGGCCTGGTAGGTGATCTGGGCATAGCAGGGCCACGGGAGGTTGGCTGGCCGTGAGGCAGGGGCTGCACGAGATTGGCTGTGGGAGTGCACTGACCACTAGGGGGCAGGCCCTGTGTTGAGCATCTGCCCCTGGTTGTCAGTGTGTGTCATAGCGACTAGTCGACCAGTAAACCGGTTGTATGGTCGTTCAGATGCTTAGGCTCTTATATATATAGATTGAAGATATTGAAGCAAATTAAAATTGAATGCTTGTCCAGGACATGTTTATTTACACAGTTAGTTAAAATAAAAATAAATAAATAAATGTAAATGGAATACTAGCTCTGATTATGCTTCCCCACAAGGTTCTTTTGTGGGCTCCTGACACTGGTTGTGAGAAACTTCAACTCAAAATACTAGGACAACGTTTGTGGGGTCATGGGTTGTATACAATTAGGAAGAAACTAGTCAAATTGCACATGTAGAAGCAGTCACAGCAATAACTATGTAATTCACGATCCGATGTTGAACCTATCAGTCATTCAATCAAGAAATATGTCCAAAAACCCTCCTGTGACGACAAATCATTATTTTTAATTCAACTGCTAGTTATTTTTCTTAAATAGACAATGTCTGAAATGAACCTAGGCAACATAAGCATTATGAATTTGCAAAATAAATTTATTTGCCATTTTTTCTAAGTGAGAAATAATAAAATTGCTATTTTATATTGCCAATGAGTTCTGCAAATCAAAATAAAATTACTTTAAATAATAATGTATTACTATTAAGCTAGCCACATTAATTTTGTACATATTTGCAATTTATAGCAAAATCTATGTTCATTTTTGCCACTTAGTTTACTTAGCACAGTTGCTAAACATTCCTTAAAATATTCAGACAAGATTGAGCACCTGATTAATTCAAATACCTAAACATCATTGCCTGATTTGCTAATTTATTTTGTATTAACAAAATCAAAATACTTAAGAAATAAGCATACAGAATATTACTTACCATATTGTAAATGCCAACCTTATTAGAGGCAATATTATGTGTGGAATGCTTGCTTGATTCAAATTTCCTAGCATAATTAAAATGTTTTAAAATAAATTTTACATATTAAAAATAATTTGGTTACAACAAAACAAGGAAAATTACTCTTTTCATAGCGTTCTCATTTAAATACTTAGCACTACACTTGTACTCAATGATTATATCAAGTAAATCCTCCAAATTAGCAGTAAAAATGTAATTGCCTGAGAAGTAATACAACAAAAAAAAAAAAGCGGGTATAAGGAGTCTGCATTATAACTTTAGAACAGTTCAGAAACAAAAAGAATTGATAATGTTTGTTTTTTCTTAATATTTTAGAGGTATCATTTTACACTGCGTAGGTTGCAGCTATGTAAATTTATGAATGGTATAAAAAACGGCAATGTTAGAGAATGTATTCCTTTCTATACCTTAAAGCACAGATTAAATTGTCAAACACTTACTTATTGAAGTAATTAAAGAAAATGCATTCTTCTTAGGAAAACAGATTCAGTAAAATTCCCTGTATTTGGTCCAACTCTACCCACATATATGTTCCTTGGTCTTTGCTTCTCATTAAAGGGAATCAATTTTTGTTAACAGCTTGAAAGTAGATTCCATCCTCAACTTTGACCAGCTGGCTAGTTTCACTTTACAACTGGAGCTTGGGTTAACAGAAAATCCCCAGAACCTTTCAGCTGAGCCTTCTAAGAGAATCACACTTTTTTTTTGCCTCTGTAAGTGTACAATTACTAAAGCACCAATTACACTACATCTTAAAATAAGATAATCTGTTTCTTTAATTTACAGTGACACCTTTGAAAGGGTGTACCAAGTGTTTAGAGGTGTTTCGATACCAAATGGGAAACTTGTTGTAATAATCTGTAGGTTATTATTGAATTGTATTTACTCATTCTAACAGCAGTATGCCAAACATTATGAGTTAGTAACAGTGAACAGACATCTCCCAGACTTGAGTGACAGGATAACAGAATGCAAGAAAAATTGGCTCATTTCTTGCAATACAAAAACATATCTTTCCTCAAGGGTCTTCAAACATATAGGCTGTTTGCAATTATGTTACAATATGTAGCCCAGGCAGGGTGCTGGATTTCTTCTATAAAGCAATTATTTTCCCAGCACCTCATTACCAAAGTTAAATTACAGGGACACACATAACAAGGGTGTGTAATATTATGACCTAAGGTCATCACTGCCAATTCAGGTGATTCCAACACAATCACTAATATTAGGGGTGGTAAAGGGGAAAGATGTTAATCAGAAAAAAAAACCACCACCAACAAAAACAAACACAAAAACAAACAAAAACTCAATTGTGAAAAAGGTTCACTATAACATAGCATGGCTGTGAGATAGAGCCTGACTATGGAGCAGCAGGGCCATGGGGTTAGCCCTGGCAAGGCACCAAGGTATTACAGAGCTGGTATTAATATTTCAGCTCAGGTGATGCAGCACAGCTCTGGTGTCCTAGCTCAGCTCAGGTGTCCTGGCTCAGCTCAGGTGTCAAGCTCACCTAAGGGGTCCCAGCTCAGTTCAGGTATCCCAGCTCAGCACAGGTGTCCCAGTTCATATCAGGTGTCCTAACACAGGTGTCTTACTTCAACTCAGGTTTCCTAACACAGCTCAGATGTCGTAGCTCAGCTCAGGTGTCCCACCCTAGAGCAAATGTACCAGTTCAGATCAGGTGTTGTAGCTCACTTCAGGTGTCCTAGCTCAACTCAGGTGTCTTAAGTGAGCTCAGGGGTCCCAGCTCAGCTCAAGTGTCCCAGATCAGGTCACGTCTCCCTGCTCAGCTCAGGTGTTCATGCTTAGCTCAGGTGTCCCAGCTCAGCTCATGTGTCCCAACTTATCTCCAGTGTCCCAGCCCAGCTAAGGTGTTCTAGCTCAAATCAGGTGCCCCAGCTCAGCTCAGATGTCTTAATTTAGCTCAGGTGCCCCAGCTCAGCTCAGATGTCTTAATTTAGCTCAGGTGTCCTAGCTCAGTTCAGATGTTGTAGCTCCACTCAGGCATTGTAGCTCAGCTCAAGTGTCCTAGCTCAGCTCAGGTGTCCTAACTCAGCTCATGTGTCCAAGCTCAGCTCAGGTATCCCAAATCAGCTCAGGTCCCTATCTCAGCTCCAGTGTCCCAGTTCAGCTCAGGTGTCCCAGCTCAGCTCAGATGTTGTAGCTTAGCTCAGGTGTCCCAGCTTAGATCAGGTGTCCTAGCTCAGCTCAGCTGTCCCAGCTCAGCTCAGTTGTTCTCAGCTCAGGTGTCCTAGCTCAACTCAGGTGTCTTACTTCAGCTCAAGTGTCCTAGCTCAGCCCAGGCAACTCAATTTAGCTCATGTGTCTCAGCTCAGCAAAGGTGATTCAGCTCAGTTCAGGCGTCCTAGCTAAGCTCAGGTGTCCCAGCTCAGCTGCGTGACCAAGCTCAGCTCAGGTTTTGCAGCTCACCTCAGGTGTCCAAGCTCAACTCAGGTGTCTTACCTCAGCTCAGGTCACCCAGATCAGCTCAGGTGTCCCAGCTCAGCTCAGGTTTCAGCTTAGGAGTTGTAGCTCAGGCAGGTGCCCCAGCTCAGCTCAGGTGTCCTAGCTCAGCTCACGTGTCCCAACTCAGCTCAGTTGTCCCAGCTCAGCTGATATGTCCCAGCTCAGCATAGGTGTAGCTCATCTCAGGTGTCCTAGCTCAAGTCAGGTGTCTTACTTCAGCACACCTGTCACACCTCAGCTCAGGTGTCCCAGCTTAGCTCAGATTTACCAGGTCAGTTCAGATTTCCCAGATCAGCTCAGGTGTTCTAGCTAAATTCAGGTGTCTTACTACAGCACAGGTGTCTCAGCTCAGCTCAGATGTCCAGCTCAGCTCAGGTGTCTTACTTCAGCTCAGTGTCCTAGGTCAGCTCAGGCCTTTTACTTCATCTCAGGTGTCTCAGCTCAGTAAAGGTGTCTCAGCTCAGCTAAGGTGTCCTATCTCAGCTCAGGTGTCCCAGATCAGCTTGGATTATGTAGCTCATCTCAGGTGACCCAGCTCAGCTCAGGTGTCCCAACTCAGCCCAGGTGTCCCAGCTCAGCTGAGATGTCCCAGCTCAGCTTAGCTGTTGTAGTCAGCTCAGGTATCCTAACTCAACTCAGGTGTCTTACTTCAGCACACATGTCACACCTCAGCTCAGGTGTCCAGCTCAGCTCACATGTTGTAGCTCAGCTCAGGTGGCCTAGCTAAATTCAGGTGTCTTACTTCAGCACAGCTCAATTGTCTCAGCTCAGCTCGGATGTCCCAGCTCAGATCAGGGGTTGAGCTCAGCTCAGGATGTCCCAGCACAGCTGATGTGTCCCAGCTCAGCTCATGTGTCCAAACTCAGCTCAGGTGTCCTAGGTTGGCTCAGGTGTCCCAGCTCAAGTCATATGCCCCAGCTTAGCTCATGTGTCTTAATTCAGCACATGTGTCCTAGCTTAGTCACTTGTCCCATCTCAGTTCAGGTTTCTTTAATGAGCTCAGGTGTCCCAACTCAACTCAGGTGTTGTACCTCAGCTCAGGTGTCCCAGCTCAGCTCAGATGTTATAGCTCAGCTCAGGTGTACCAGCTCAACTCAGATGTTGTAGCTCAGCTCAGGTTTCGTAGCTCAACTCAGGTGCTCCAGCTCAGCTCAGATGTCCCAGCTCAGCTCCGGTGTCTTACTTCAGCTCAGGTATCTCAGCTCAGCCCAGGTGTCTTAATTTAGCTCAGGTGTCTCAGCTCAGCAAAGGTGATTCAGCTTAGTTCAGGTGTCCTAGCTCAGCACAGGTGTCTTATTTCAGCTCAGGTGTCCTAGCTAAGTTCTGGTATCCTAGCTCAGTCAGGTGTCCCAGCTGAGCTCGGGTGTCCTAGATCAGCTTAGGGGTCCTAGCAGCTCAGGTGTCCCAACTCATCTAATGTCTCCCAGCTCAGCTCAGGTGTTGTATCTCAGCTCAGGTTTCCTAGCTCAACTCAGGTGTTCCAGCTCAGGTCTGGTGTCCCAGCTCAGCTCAGGTGTTGTAGCTCAGCTTAAGTGTCCTAGCGCTTCTCAGGTGTCTAACATCAGCTCAGGTGACCCAGCTCTGATCAGGTATCACAGATCAGCTCAGGTGTCCCAGCTCAGCTCAGCTCAGGTGTCCTTGCTCAGATCAGATGTTGTAGCTCACCTCATGGGTCCCAGCTCAGCTCAGATTTTGTAGCTCATCTCAGGTTTCCCAGCTCAGCTTAGGTGTCCTAGCTCATCTGAGATGTCCCAGCTCAGCTTAGGTGTTGTAGCTCAGCTCAGGTGTCCCCGCTTATCTCAAGTGTCCCAGCTTAGCTCTGTAGTTGTAGATGCATAAAAAAAGGCAGTCTTTGATAAAAATGGAAAGCATACCCCTTAAAGTCACAAGTGAAGTTGACACATGTAAAGAGTGTCTGACCGTGGTTCCTGATTGGTCCACTCTCTTTCAAATGAGATTCCAAATTCTCACAGTTTGATTAGTCCAAAAAGCACCATCCTGTTTAGCTGGAATAGAGCTGCTCTGATTTATTGGTAATGATACAATTGAGGATATAGCTGCACAGCTCCTATTGGATCAGTAGAGTCTTAATTCTACTGATTAAATTTTGATACTAGCAGCTCTCTTATACACGTACGGGTCTACTCAGAGGGCAGGAGCACAATGCAGAAGGCTTGGCTACCAGGTCTGGGGCTTTTCCCTTAAATGCACTGAGGGCCTTCTACAAATAATGGCTGCTAGACTCTGGTTAGAAATTTGAGCCCAATTAACAATGAGGGGTCCTTTTTAGCAGGCATATTATTTTGCGGGCCACTAATATAATTGTGTAGACTGGATATGGATCCTGAAAATTTCCAGTAAACCTGGGGCTTTCAATAACCATGGCTTTCCTCACCAACATGGTTTCCCCACACAAACTCGATTAGCAGATGCTGACTTTCTGTGGACCAGAGAGCTTCCTACTGTCCCGCTCACCAGGCCTTGATCTGGACAGTCCCATCTCAGCAGGAAGCTCTCTCTAGCCTTCTGTTTGCTTCTTAGGGAAGGGGCAAGGACAGTTCCCCCAACTGGACGCTCTCTTTCCTCAATGACTCCTTACCTTTGTGCTGAACACATGGCCTCTGATGCTCCAAGACACTGGGTGCAGAATTTTCAATAAAGACATTAAGTACTTTCACCACTCTGTGCATCCATGTATTGGATCACTGGCTTTTCTTTTGTCCACGGAATAATTGTTGAATGCAGGCAGAGAAATGAGTAGAATAAGATGTGACCTCTGCTTCTATGATATCTGAATTTTTTTTAACACAAAGAGCACTATAGGGTATGTGCCTTTGTTCTGCTCTGTTCTCCCTTCCTTGTATTATTTTCAAAAGCTAAACATGAATGCCCACTACTGACTAGTATGTGTGTGTGTGTGTGTGTGTGTGTATGCACACATGTGTGTGCATATGCATTTGATACCATGTCTATCTTCCAAACACACACACACACACACACATACACAAGCACATCATCCTAATAAAGTAAATATATTTTTCTTTTTCTATCAAAGTTTGCTCACTACATGTAGAACACATTTTCTTTCTTTTTTTTTTCATTACAGGATATAACACAGTATCTGGAACATAGTAATTCTTCCATAAGCACCTGATGAATGATGAATAAATAAACAAGTAAACAAATGATCCGCCTACATTTGCAATCATGGGAGCAGTTAATTTTTTAAAGAAACTTGGTAGCTTGTAATAGAGTACTATTTTCAAATACTGATTGTTGCTGTCTGTATGGTGATTATATTTTCCCACCCCCTTGATGTCAGTCTAGGTCATATGACTCTTTTTGGCCACTAACATGAAGTAGAAGTGGTACTATTGACCCTTGAGCAGAACTGTTAAAGATAGCTGCACGTTTCCATGACTTCTCTTTCTCTCTGCGCTTTGTGACCAGCATGCCCCAACATTGGGTTCTGGGCCACAGGAGAAGGGACAGTGCTTCAGCTACACTCACTTGCTCTACATGTGATAGAGCACGGAGGCATGCACGATACTGCCAGGAGGGAGTCACTCTGTCCAGGGAAAGGAAATGGAGCCGGGGGTCACGAAGTGATTGCCTATGCGCACACCATTTACGAACATTTGAACAAGCTGTGAGGCCACCTCCTCAACTTGACTTTCCCCACCATGGCAACCAGTCCATCTGCACTGCACACCTTGATAGGAGCCAATTTAGTTCATCCGCTCTCATTCTTCATTTGCATACAGGACCTAAATGAGGTTGGAACTATCTCACTTTCTTACTTACTGTAGAAATACACCGTGGAACTTGCTTACCCTCAGAGTCTCACAACCCAGACCTGACCAATTCCTTTTTAAATTTATTTTATTTATTTATTTTCTAAAGTTTTACATATGTCTCCTTTTTCCCCCGCTTGACCACCCCCCCTCCAGCTATTCCCACCCCGGACAAGCCTCCACTGTCCCAGTGTCTGTGTCCATTGGTTATGCTAATATGCATGCATACAAGTCCTTTGGTTGCTCTCTAACCCCCCCACCCTGACATTTATTCTCTGGATCTATTCTTGTTCATCAAATTATGTTGATCATTCTATCTCACATATGAATGAGATCATGTGATATTTATCTTTCTCTGACTGGCTTATTTCGCTTAGCATAATGATCTCCAGTTCTATTCATGCTCTTGCAAATGGTAAAAGTTTCTTCTTTTTTACAGCGGCATAGTATTCCATTGTGTAGAGGTACCACAGTTTTCTAATCCACTCATCTGCTGATGGGCACTTGGTTGTTTCTAAATCATAGCTATTGTAAATTGTGCTGCTATGAAGATTGGGGTGCACATATCATTTCTGATTGGTGTTTCTGGTTTCTTGGGATATAGTCCTAGAAGTGGGATCACTGGGTCAAATGGAAGTTCCATTTTTAACTTTTTGAGGAAACTCCATACTGTTCTCCACAGTGGCTGCACCAGTCTGCCTTTCCACCAGCAGTGCACGAGGGATCCTTTTTCTGAACATCCTTGCCAGCACTTGTTTTTTGTTGATTTATTGAGGATAGCAATTCTGACAGGTGTGAGATGGTATCTCATTGTTGTTTTGATTTACATCTCTCAAATAATTAGTGACTTTGAGCATGTTTTCATATGTCTCTAAGCCTTCTGTATGTCCTCTTTCGAACAGTGGCTATGTAGGTACTTTGCCCATTTTTTTGATTGGATTGTTTACCTTCCTTTTGTTAAGTTGTATGAGTTCTCTGTAATTTTGGGAATTAAACCCTTATCTGAAATATCATTGGCAAATGTGTTCTCCCATGCAGTGGGCTTTCTTATTGTTTATTTATGGTTTCTTTTGCTATCCAGAAGCTTTTAATTTTGATGTAGTCCCATTAGTTTATTTTCTCCTTAGTTTCCATTCTCCTAGGAGCTGTTTTGGTAAAGATATTGCTATAACATATGTCTGCTTTTTGCTGCCTATGGAGTCTTGTAGGATTTTTATGCTCTCCCATCTTACATTTAAGTCCTTTAACCATTTTGAGTTTGTTTTTGTGTATGGTGTAAGTTGGTGATCTAGTTTCATTTTTTTGCATGTGTCTGTCCTATTTTCCCAGCATCATTTATTGAAGAGACTGTCTTGACTCCATTGTATGCTCTTGCCTCATTTGTCAAATATTAATTGAACATAATGTCTTGAGTCAATTTCTGGATTCTCTGTTCTCTTTCATTGGTCTATATGTCAGTTCTTGGGCCAGTATCAGGCAGTTTTAAGAACCATGGGTTGGTAATATAGCTTAATATCTGGTATTGTGATCCCTCCAAATTTGATCTTCTTTTTCTGGATTTCTGTGGCTATTCGGGGTCTTTTTTATTCCAGATGATTTTTGGAGAATTTTTTCTAAATCTTTGAAGTTTGCCATTGTTATTTTAATGGGGATTGCATTGAATCTGTAGATTGCTTTGGGTAGTATGGACATTTTAATGATGTTGATTCTACCAATCCATGAACATGGTATATTCTCCCATTTGTTTATGTCTTCCTCTATCTCTTTTTTCAATGTCCTGTAGTTTTCCGAGTACAGGTCTTTTAGCTCCTTAGTTAAGTTTATTCCTAAGTATCTTAATTTCTTTGGTGCAATGGTAAATGGAATTTTTTTTCATTTCTCTTTCTGTGAGTTCATTATCTATACTGATAATAGAGGAACATGCAAATTGTCCGGGACTCTGTCACAGTTACAGTAAGAACCAAACAGCAGGCTATGTGGGGTGACAAGCCCTGCAGGGGGGTTAGTGAGGGATGACCAAATGACTGAAAAGCAGGCTACATGGGGTGACCAGGCCAGCGGGGGGGGGGGGGGGCAGATGGGGGTGACCAGGCTGGCAGGGGGGCTGTTTGGGGGTGACCAGACCAGCAGGGGGGCTGTTTGGGGGTGACCAGACCAGCAGGGGGGCTGTTGGGGGTGACCAGGCTGGCAGGGGCAGGTGGGGGCAGCCAGGCTAGAGGGGGGCTATTGGGGGCAACCAGGCTGGCAGGGGGGATGTTAGGGGGGACCAGGCAGGCAGGGGGTCAGTTTGAGGCAAACAGGTCGGCGGCGGGGCAGTTGGGAGTGACCAGGCCGACAGAGGGGGAAGTTAGGGGCAATCAGGTGGCTGGCAGTTGAGCAGTTAGGAGTCAGTGGTCCCAGATTGTGAGAGGGATTCCTGACTGCTGGTTTAAGCCCAATCCCCAGGATTGTGCCTAAACCAGCAGTCAGACATCCCTCGAGGGGTCCTGGATTGGAAAGGGTGCAGGCTGGGCTGAGGCGACCTCTCCTCTTCTGCCCCTGACCCCATGCATGAATTTTGTGCACTGGGTCTCTAGTTGGTGTATAAAAAGTCCATAGATATCTGGGTGCTAATTTTGTTTTTTGGGTTTTTTAAAAATATATTTTATTGATTTTTTACAGAGAGGAAGGGAGAGAGATAGAGAGTTAGAAACATCGATGAGAGAGAAACATCTATCAGCTGCCTCCTGCACACCCCCTAATGGGGATGTGCCTGCAACCAAGGTACATGCTCTTGACTGGAATTGAACCTGGGACCCTTCAGTCCGCAGGCTGACGCTCTATCCACCAAGCCAAACTGACTAGGGCAATATCTGAGTGTTAATTTTGTATCTTGCTACTTTGCTGAATTCATTTATTAGGTCTAGTAGTTTTTTTATGGAGTCTTTGGTGTTTTCTATTTACAATATCATGTCAACTGCGAATAAGGACAGTTTTACATCTTTTTTTCCAATTTGGATGCCTTTTATTTCTTCTTCTTGTCTGATTACTATGGCTAGCACTTCCAGTACTATATTGAACAGGAGTGATGGAAGTGGGCATACCTGTCTTGTTCCCATTCTCAGGGGAAATGAGCTTAGGTTTTGCACATTGAGTATGATGTTGGCTGTAGGTTTGTCATATAAGGTTTTTATTATGTTGAGGTATGATCCCTCTATTCCCACTTTGCTGAGAGTTTTTATCAAAAAAGGATGTTGGATTTTGTCAAATGCTTTTTCTGCATTGATTGATGTGATTTTGCGATTTTTGTCTCTCAATTTGTTTATGTGATATATCAAATTTATTGATTTGCAGATATTGTGCCATCCTTGCATCCCCAGAATAAATTCTGCTTGGTCATGGTGTATGACCTTTCTAATGTAATGCTGGATCTGATTTGCTAGAATTTTGTTGAGGATTTTAGCATTTCTGTTCATCAAGGATATTAGCCTGTAGTTCCCTTTTTCTGTGGTGTCTTTATCTGGTTTTGGAATTAGGGTAATGCTGGCTTCATAGAAAGAACTTGGAAGTGTGCCTTTCTCTTCATTTGTTTGGAATAGTCTGAGGAGGATAGGTGTTATTTCTTCTTTGAATGCTTGGTAGAACTACCCTGTAAAGCCATCCAGACCAGGGCTTTTGTTTGCTGGAAGATTTTTGATGACTGCTTCAATTTCTTCGGTGGTTATCAGCCTATTCAGATTTTTTGATTCTTCCTGATTGAGATTTGGGAGTTTGTATTTTCTAAGAATATGTCCATTTTGTCTAGGTTGTCCATTTTGTTGGAACAGAGTTGTTCATAGTATTTTTTCATAACCCTTTGTATTTCTGTAGGATCAGTTGTTACTTCACCTCTTTCATTTCTGATTTTGTTTATTTGGGTCCTCTCTCTTTGCTTCTTGGTGAGCCTGGCTAGAGATTCATCAATCTTGATTATCCTTTCAAAGAACCAGCTCTTCATTTTTTTTTTTGTTTGTTTGTTTGTTTGTTTATTTCTATGTCATTTATTTTTGCTCTGATCTTTATTTCCTTCCTTCTGCGTGTGCTGGGTTTTTCTTGTTACTCTCTTTCCAACTCTTTGAATTGTAGGGTTAGATAATTTATTATCATTTTTTTTGTTGTGGTTTTTTTTTGAGGTAGGTCTGTAAAGCTATAAACTTCCATATCAAGACTGCTTTCACACTGTGTTCCATAGACTTTGTATTATTGTGTTTTCATTGTCGTTTGTTGCCATGATGTTTTTTATTTCTTCTTTGATCTCTTTGGTAACCCAATCATTATTGAATAGAATGCTATTTAGCCTCCAGGTGTTTGATTTATTTCATGGTTTTTATTGTAGCTGATTTCTTATTTGATGCCATTGTGATCTGAGAAGATGCTTGATATGGTTTCTATCTTTTTGAATTTGAATAGACTTTGCCTGTGGTCTATCTTTCAAAATGACTCATGTGCACTTCAGAATAATGTATATTCTGTGGCTTTGGGGTGAAATATTCTGAAGATTTCAGTTAATTCTATCTGATCTAGTGAGTCCTTTAGGATTGATGTTTCTTTGCTGATTTTTTTTTGTTTAGAGGATTTAACCAGTGGTGTTAGTGGGGTATTAAAGTCCCCTCCTATGACTGTATTGCTGTCAGTCTCTCCCTTGACATTCTCCAGAAGGTTTTTTGTTTTGTTTTGTTTTTTGTTTTGTTTTGGTTTTTTTTTTGCTTTTTTTAATGTATTTGGGTGATCTTGTGTTGGGCACATATATGTTTACCAGAGTTATATCTTTTTGTTTAATTGCTTCCTTTAGTATTCTGAAGTGGCCTTCCTTATCTCTTGTTATGGCCTTTACTTTGAGGTCTAATTTGTCAGATATAAGTATAGCTACCCCAGCTCTTTTTTTCATTTCCATCCCCCTGAAAAACCTTTTTCCACCCCTTCACCATCAATCTGTGGGAGTCCTTTGTTCTGAGATGGGTCTCCTGTAGACAGCAGATATATGGGTCATGTTTTCGTATCCATTCAACTACCCTGTGTTTTGACTGGGGGATTTAATCCATTTACATTTAAAGTTATTATTATTTTTGTATATTTTTTATTGATTTCAGAGAGGAAGGGAGAGGAAGAGAGAGATAGAAACATTAATGATGAGAGGGAATCATTGATTGGCTGCCTTCTGCATGCCCCCTACTGGGGACAGAGTCTGCAACCTGGGCATGTGCCCTTGACCAGAATCTAACCCAGGACCCTTGAGTCTACAGGCCAATGCTCTATACACTGAACCAAACCAGCTAGGGCTAAAGTTATTATTGATAGGTACTTGTTTGTCACAATAATTATTCTTTATGCCTGTGTTACTTCTTACCTTCCTATTTCTTTTTACAGCAGTCCCTTTATCATTTCTTGCATTGCTGGTTTGGTGGTAATATACTCCCTTAGTCATTTTTTTCTGAGAAGCTCCTTATTTCACCCTTAACTTTGATTGATAGCCCTGCTGGGTACAGTAATCTTGGGTTCAGACCCTTGCTTGGCATGAAGTTGTATATTGTATTTAATTCCCTTCTGCTCTGGTGTGTTTCTGTTGAGAAATCAGTTGATAGTCTGATGGGAGATCCCTTGTAGGTAACTTTCTGTCTCTCTCTGGCAGCCTTTAAGATTCTTATTTTGTCATTGTTGTTTGCCAATTTAATTATAATGTGTCTTGGTGTCAGTCTTTTTGGGTTGATCAAGTTTTGGACTCTGTGAGCTTCTTGGACTTGTGTGAGTTTTTTCTTCTTCCCTATATCAGGGAAGTTTTCTGTCATTATTTCTTCAAACAGGTTTTCTATTCCTTGTTCAGTTTCCTCTCCTTCTGGCACCCATATTATGCAGATGTTGTTTTGTTTCATGTTGACCCAAAGCTCCTTTAGGCTCTCCTCCTGTCTCTTAAGGTGTTTTTTGTTTGTTTGTTTGTTTGTTTGTTTTTTTCAGTTGCTGCTCTGCTTGGGTATTTTTTCCTACCTTGTTTTCTAGCTCACTGATGTGTTCTTCTGCTTCTTCTAGTCTACTGTTGGTGCTTTCTATTGAGTTCTTTATTGCAACAATGTCATTTTTCATTTTATCTTGGTTCTTACACATATTGTTGAATTTGTCTTCCATCCTTTTCAGCGTCCTTATGACCATTGCCCTGAATTCTTTTTCTGACATATTGCTTGCTTCCATTTCATTTACTTCCTTTTCCAGTGACTCCTCCTTTTCTTTTGTATGGGGACTTTTCCCTTGTTTCCTCATGTTAGTTCCTCTCAGGGTGTCTGGTTATGTAGCTCTCTCCCTCCTGTATTGACTTAAAGGCACAAAATACAACACTACAAGACACAACGCACAGAATACCAAACACAAATGTATTCACGATACTAATAACCCCAAATAAAGGTCACCACCAGAGAAAAGAGAATTAGGGGAGGGAAATGAGTGCAAAAATGACATTGAGAAAAGGAAAAAATGTAAGAGAGAAAAGAAAGAGAAGAAAATAGAAGGGGGAAAATATATTTATATGGGAAGAAAACTCCAAAAAACCAATAGCTAATCCAAAAAATGCAAAAAACAAACACTCTGAGATTAATGCAAACAACAACTAATCCAAAAAATGCAAACAACAAACATCCAAACAACAAACACCCAGCTGAATCTGAGGAGGCAGAGCTCTCTCTAGGTGACCTTTGACCTTTCTGTCCACGAATTGCCTCACAAGTTGTGTTTAATTCGCCAATTCCAGGTGGATGTTGTTAGGTTCAGCTGTTCCTTCTACCTGCTCTGTGAGAAGGCACAGTGGCCATCCACATATTCTACGCGTCACTTTGTCTCCCCCTGGACAAAGTTTTCAGGTGCCTGCAGTTGGGGAGGCTGATGTCTTGGTGTTCGTGGGTTCACAGCTAAGGCAGCTGGTCCCTGGGTGATGTGGTTGTAGGGTCCTGGGAGGTATCCAAGGTCTCCCTGGTTGAAGGTATGACTGGGCTTCTGATCACAGCCGCTCTTCCCTTCAAGATGGCGTTCTCTGCAGCAGAGCCAGCCACTCCAGAAGAGATTTCAGTGGTAGTAGAGGCTGCCTGACCAGGGGAGCCTGATCTGCCAGTCCCCAACATTCCTGTGGAATATAGCTGTCCCTCACTCACAAATACAGACACTTCCAGCACATCCACTCACTCTCCTTTCACTCTCACTCACACACTATCCACTCACATACTATCTTGCAGCCTGCCGTCCCGTTGGCTGCCATCTTTGGAGCTCCTGACCAATTCATTTTTAACTACTCATCACACCATGGTAGACACCAAATAGGAGAAGTTTCTTTTGTTACAAACTCTGTGTGTTTTCCTTTATAAACCTTGCTGTTTTTGTCTTACCCAAAGTATAATTCGAATTGTTACATGAATCTGTGTCTATTGGATTGCAATTCTTTGCTCAAATAAATGCTTTTCATTTTTTATTATAGTTTAAGCTTTTTTTGACAAAGTAAATCTTTGCTGTTTTAAGCCATTAAGATTTGGGGGTTCTTTTTTTACTGTAGCACAATTGAGTCTAAGCTAAGTGATTAATGGAATATCAGGGACTTGTTTATTTGACAGAGGAATTATCCAGAACTCCTAACAGTCTGAGATCTTCAAATTGCTTAAAGGAAAAACATATTAACATTCCCTGAGAATGTACTGGGCATTAAGCATATTAGTCACTTTTATATTTATAATTCTTAGAACTACATTGAGTGAGGATCTATCATAATTTATAGATGAGAATGCAGAAATAATTAATAAGAGTAATTACATTTAACCCCAGCCAGTATTGCTCAGTGGTTTAGCATTGACCTGTGAACCAAGAGGTCTTCATTCAATTCCCAGTCAGGGATCATGCCCAATTGCAAGTTTAATCCCCTGTGGGGGCCATGTAGAAGATAACTGATCAATGATTCTCTTTCATCATGATGTTTCTATCTCCCTCTCCCTTCCTCTCTAAAATCAATAAAAATATGCATATTTTTAAAAAAGAGTAATTACATTTGTTGAGCTTTTGCTATGTTTTTATTCCATAGAAGCTTTTGATTTTTAAAATTATTGTAGAGGTTGTGACTTACATAAATATAGAGCCTCTATTCCTTAGCTATTCATTCTGTATATTTGTGAAGTATGTGTCTGTGTGTGGATAAGTACTTGTGGGGGAGACATACAACCATGGCTACTTATGCCCATAACACTATGGATTTTGCAGAGTAGTTATTGTTACATACTTTGTTTTTTTTAAAATGGGTAATGGTGTTTCCTACATCATAACACAATTGTGAAAATAAATACCAAATACTACATGTAAAAATCTTTTGAAGATACAATTTATCCTATGTATATCGTGTTCCTTTGTTTTTATTAACAAGGGAGAAGGAACATGTCACTTCTGAATTTTCCTAATAAGTCAGCTTAGAATAGACAGAAGAAGGCAAACATTTTTACATGTGCATGTCCCTTGTGAGAAAAAACGTAAATATAATTTAAATTTAAAGCTAGTTCCAAGAGCTCATAAGTTCCCAATATCAAATAGAAAAAGATGATTCATGAAATGTTTTATATTAAATGAAAAAAGGGGAACAGGAAGCAAATAAAATTGTAGCATTCAATGGCATACTGGCTGAAGGAAATCTCACTTGACATTACCAATGTCAGTATTAGAAAATGCGTTCGAGACTCACAGACCAATATTGTCATTCCATAGTGTGAAAAACTGAGGAGTGAATAGAGGAAAGTGTCATTCTAGTAATTAGTTCACCTAAGGTATTTTAGCAAATTTCAGGACATCAGAGTTTGGTTGAGCTGAAATTTTAGCCTTGATAAAATAGTGATAAAGTAAATTTTATTTTTCTGTCACTGTCAGTAATATTAGAAATGGTTACAACTTATTTGGGTTCTGTGCTTCTTGAAATCCACCCCATTCAATTTATATATTTTATTTACTCTAATATCTGTCCAGTTATATTCTAATTTATTACATCATGTAGGAACTGAATTCTATTAGGCAAATGGGTATCATAACATGAGGCAAAGGAATACTTAAGCAATAATGCTCCCATGTTTACTTTTTATAATCCTGTTTTTCTTTTTTTTTTAGTGCTTAAAGTATTACAAAGGGTATTACATATGTGTCCTTCCCCCCCCCCTTGACAATACCCCGGCTTCCCCTACCCCCCAGTGTCTTATGTCCATTGGTTATGCTCATATGCATGCATACAAGTCCTTCGATTGATCTCTTAACCACCTCCCTCCTGCCCACCAACCCTCCCCGGCCTTCCCGCTGCAGTATGACAATCTGTGTGAGGCAGCTCTGCCTCTGTATCTATTATTGTTCAAAAGTTTATAATGGTCTCTATTATCCATGAATGAGTGAGATCATGTGGTATTTTTCCTTCATTGACTGGCTTATTTCACTTAGCTTAATGCTCTCCAGCTCCATCCATGCCGTTGCAAATTGTAAGAATTTCTTCTTTTTTACAGCAGCATAGTATTCCATCGTGTAGATGTACCACAGTTTTCTAATCCATTCATCTACTGATGGGCACTTAGGCTGTTTCCAGATCTTAGCTATGGTGAATTGTGCTGCTATGAACATATGGGTGCATATATCCTTTCTGATTGGTGTTTCTGGTTTCTTGGGATATATTCCTAGAAGTGGCATCACAGTTCCATTTTTAGTTTTTTGAGGAAACTCCATACTGTCTTCCAAAGTGGCTGCACCAGTCTGCATTCCCACCAGCAGTACACAAGTGTTCCTTTTTCTCCACATCCTCTCCAGCACTTGTCGTTTGTTGATTTGTTGAAGATAGCCAGTCTGACAGGAGTAAGATATGTACCTCATTGTTGTTTTGATTTGCATCTCTCGGATGATTAGTGACTTTGAGCATGTTTTCATATGTCTCTTGGATTTCTGAATGTCCTCTTTTGAAAGGTGTCTATTTAGATCCTTTGCCCATATTCTTATTGGATTGTTTATCTTCCTTTTGTTAAGTTGTATTAGTTCCCTATAGATTTTGGAGATTAGGCCCTTATCAGATATGACATTGGTAAATATGTTTTCCCATGCGGTGGGTTTTCTTGTTGTTTTGTTGATGGTTTCTTTTGCTGTGCAGAAGCTTTTTATTTTGATGTAGTCCCATTTGGTCATTTTCTCTTTAGTTTCAAGTGCCCTATGAGCTGTATCAGTGAAGAAATTGCTTTGGCATATGTCTGAGATTTTGTTGCCTTTGGATGCTTCTAGAATTTTTTTGGCTTCCCGTGTTACATTTAAGTCCTTTATCCATTTTGAGTTTATTCTTGTGTATGGTGTAAGTTGGTGGTCTACTTTTATTTTCTTGCATATATCTGTCCAATTTTCCCAACACCATTTATTGACCCCATTGTATGTTCTTTCCTCCTTTGTCAAATATTTATTGAGCATATTGATTCGGGCCGATTTCTGGGCTCTCTATTCTATTCCATTGATCTATATGTCTATTCTTGTGCCAGTACCAGGCAGTTTTGAGAACAGTGGCTTTGTAATACAGCTTGATATCTGGTATTGAGATCCCACCTACTTTGTTCTTTCTCAGGATTGCTGCAGCTATTCGGGGTCTTTTTTTATTCCAGATGAATTTTTGGAGAGTTCGTTCTAGATCTGTGAAGTATGCCATTGGTATTTTAATGGGAAGTGCGTTGAATTTATAGATTGCTTTGGGTAGTATGGACATTTTAATGATGTTGATTCTACCAATCCATGACCACAGTATGTTCTTCCATCTGTTTATGTCTTCCTCTATCTCTTTTTTCAACGTCCTGTTGTTTTCTGAGTAGAGGTCTTTTACCTCTTTAGTTAAGCTTATTCCTAGGTATCTTAATTTTTTTGGTGCGATGGTAAATGGGATTGTTTTTCTAATCTCTCTTTCTGAAAGTTCACTATTGGTGTATAGAAATGCCTCAGATTTCTTGGCATTAATTTTGTATCCTGCTACTTTGCCAAATTCATGTATTAATTCTAGTAATTTTTTGATGGAGTCTCGAGGGTTTTGTATGTATAATATCATGTCGTCTGCAAATAAGGACAGTTTTACTTCCTCTTTTCCAATTTGGATGCCTTTTATTTCTTCTTCTCGTCCAATTGCAATGGCTAATACTTCCAGGACTATGTTGAACAGGAGTGGTGAGAGTGGGCATCCCTGTCTTGTTCCTGTTCTTAGGGGAAATGGTGTTAGTTTTTGTCCATTGAGTATGATGTTGGCTGTGGGCCTGTCATATATGGCTTTTGTTATGTTGAGGTATGATCCTTCTACTCCCACCTTGCTGAGAGTTTTTATCAAAAATGGGTGTTGGATTTTGTCAAATGCTTTTTCTGCATCAATTGATATGACAATGTGGTTTTTTTCTTTCAATTTGTTTATGTGATGTATCACGTTTATTGATTTGCGTATATTGTACCATCCTTGCATCCCTGGGATAAATCCTACTTGGTCATGGTGTATGATCTTTCTGATGTACTGCTGCATCCGATTTGCTAAGATTTTGTTGAAGATTTTGGCATCTATGTTCATGAGGGATATTGGCCTGTAATTCTCTTTCATTGTGTTGTCTTTACCTGGTTTTGGTATTAGGGTGATACTGGCTTCATAGAAAGAGCTTGGAAGTGTTCCTTCCTCTTGAACTTTTTGTAGTAATCTGAGGAGCGTAGGTTTTAGTTCTTCCTTGAATGTTTGGTAAAACTCCCCTGTGAAGTCGTCTGGTCCTGGGCTTTTGTTTGCTGGAAGCTTTTTGATAACTGCTTCAATTTCTTCCATAGTTATTGGCCTATGGAGGTTTTTAGATTCTTCCTGATTGAGTTTTGTAATGTTGTATTTTTCTAGGAATTTGTCCATTTCCTCCAGGTTGTCTAGTTTGTTGGAGTAGAGCTGTCCATAGTATTTTTTAACAATCATTTGTATTTCTGTGGGGTCTGTTGTTATTTCGCCTCTATCATTTCTGATTTTGTTTATTTGGGTCCTCTCTCTTTGCTTCTTGGTGAGCCTGGCTAGAGGTTTGTCAATCTTGTTTATCCTTTCAAAGAACCAGCTCTTGGTTTCATTGATTTTCTGTATTATCTTTTAGGTCTCTATGTCATTTGTTTCTGCTCTAATCTTTATTATCTCCTTCCTTCTGCTCACTCTGGGGTTTTCTTGTTGCTCTCTTTCTAATTCTTTGAGTTGTAGAGGTAGATGATTTACTATCATTTTTTCTTGTTTTTTGAGATAGGCCTGTAGAGCTATAAACTTCCCTCTCAGGACTGCTTTCATTGTGTCCCATAGGTTTTGGACTGTTGTGTTTTCATTGTTATTAGTTTCCAGGATGCTTTTAATTTCTTCTTTGATCTCATTGGTAACCCAATCAATATTTAATAACATGCTATTCAGCTTCCAAGTGTTTGAGTATTTTGGGTTGTTTTTTTTGTAATTCATTTCTAATATTATGCCATCGTGGTCTGAGAAGATGCTTCGTATGATTTCAATCTTCTTGAATTTGGGGAGACTTTGTTTGTGACCCAATATGTGGTCTATTTTTGAATGTGTCTTATGAACCCTTGAGTAGAATGTATATTCCGTGGCTTTGGGGTGAAGTGTTCTGAAGATGTCAATTAAGTCCATCTGATCAAGTGAGTCATTAAGGGTTGCTGTTTCTTTGCTGATTTTTTGTCTAGAGGATTTATCTAGAGATGTCAGTGGTGTATTAAAGTCCCCTACTATGATTGTATTGTTGTTGATCTCTCCTTTGATATCTTCCAGGAGTTTTTTTATGTATTTGGCTGCTCCTGCATTGGGTGCATAAATGTTTACCAGGGTTATATCTTCTTGTAGTGTTGATACCTTTAGTATTATGAAATGGCCTTCCTTATCTCTGGTTATGGCCTTCACTTTGAGGTCTATTTTGTCCGATATAAGTATTGCTACCCCAGCTTTCTTTTCCTTTCCATTTGCCTGGAAGATATTTTTCCATCCCTTCACTTTCAGTCTGTGTGAGTCCCTTCTAATGAGGTGGGTCTCTTGTAGACAGCAAATGTATAGGTCCTTTTTTTTTATCCATTCAGCCACTTGATGTCTTTTGGTTGGAGCATTTAGTCCGTTTACGTTTAAAGTTATTATTCAAAGGTACTTGTTTGTAGCCATTTCTTTTTTTGTGTGTGGCTGTTTTCTTTCTGAGCTTGTTATTTCTTCTTTTTACACCAGTCCCTTTAGCATTTCATGCATTGTTGGCTTGGTGGTGATAAACTCCCTTAGACATTTTTTGTCTGTGAAGCTTCTTATTTCCCCTTCAAATTTGAATGATAGCCTTGCTGGATAGGATATTCTTGGATTCAGTCCTTTTCTTTGCATGACTTTGTAGATTTCCGTCCATTCTTTTCTGGCCTGATGTGTTTCTGTTGAGAAATCATTTGATAATCTAATGGGAGATCCCTTGTATGTAACTTTCCGTCTCTCTCTTGCAGCCTGTAAGATTCTCTCTTTGTCCTGAACATTTGCCATGGTAATTATGATGTGTCTTGGTGTGGGTCTTTTCGGGTTCACCTTGTTTGGGAATCTCTGGGCTTGTGTGACTTTTTTCTTCCCCACCTCAGGGAAGTTTTCTGATATTATTTCTTCGAGTAGGTTTTCTAATCCTTGTTCCTCTTTCTCTTGTTCTGGCACCCCTATTATTCATATGTTGTTTCGTTTAATGTTATCCCACAGCTCCCTTAGGCTCTCCTCCTGTCTTTTAATTTTTTTCTCTAATTGCAGTACAGTTTGGGTGTGTTTTGCTTCCTTGTCTTCTAATTCACTAATTCGGTCCTCCGCTTCTCCTAGTCTACTGTTAATGCTTTCAATGGTGTTTTTTATTGCAGCTATATTGCTCTTCATTTCTTGTTGGGTCTTACATAAGTTATTGATTTTTTCTTCTGTTTCTTCTTGCTTCTTGAATAAGTTGTTGACTTTTTCCTCCATCCGGTGTATGCACTCTAGGATCCTTATTCTGAATTCTTTTTCTGTCATGTTGCATGCCTCTGTATCACTTAGCTGCTTTTCTGGCGAGTCCTCCTTTTCTTTCCTTTGGGGGTTTGCCTACCCATGTTTGATCTCACTGACATATGTAAATATTGAGTTGTTCAGTGGCTGCTCCCTGGGTGGCAGGTACTCCTTGGGTTGTGGTTGCTGCTCGGACGGTTGTGGTAGCAGCTGCTCCTCAGTTGGCAGCAGCTCCTCTG
This sequence comes from Myotis yumanensis, assembly GCF_028538775.1. NCBI lineage: Eukaryota > Metazoa > Chordata > Mammalia > Chiroptera > Vespertilionidae > Myotis > Myotis yumanensis. The sequence continues at coordinate 90,874,683 of NW_027223759.1, forward strand.
GTGGGTGCTGTTCACAGCTGTGGTGGCTCTTCTGGCTGGTGGGGAGAGGCCTCACGTACAGCTGCTGTTCCTCAGACAGAAGGTGTGGTGATCAGGAGGCTACGGTGATCAGGGGGCTGCTGTTGCTTGGATCTGCTATGTTTATTTAAAGGCACGAAATACAACACAACAAGGTACAACGTACCAGGCACTGAACACAAGTATATTCATGATATTAATAACCCCAAATAAAGGTGACCACCTGAATTAAGAGAATTAGGGGATAAGGAAGAAAGAAGAGAAGAAGATAAAAGAGAGAAAAGAAAAAAAAATAAGAAAAAACAAACAAAAAAGGAGTGAAAGAATAGAATTGGGAAAAAGAGGGGAGAAAAAAGAAAAAAAAAGAGCGAAAAGAGAGAGTGAAGTAGAAGTGGGGAAGAGAATATTTGTATGAGGAGCAAACTCCAATAGAACTGCCACTAATCTCAACAAATTCCAGCAACAGATCCCTGGAGATGAATGCAAACTACAAACCACCAATAATATCAAGAGGGGCAAGGGAAAACAGAAGCACAAAAATAACCGGGGATGGGGGAGGGGAGGGAAGGGAAAAACCAGCAGAAAAAAATCAAAAGAAAAAGCAAAACAACCTAACAACCAGTCCTAAAAAAGAAAAAACACAAAACAAAACAAACAAACAACAACACACAAAAAAACCCCAATATATTCAATAATTAAGAAAATAATAGAAAGATAAGAGAAAAAAATGTTTGGAAAGTGAAGAAGGATAAAGAATAGGTGTATAAGGATTTAGAGCAGTGGATTGGAAATAGGATATATAAGTATAGTGTAATTAGACTGGGGGTAAAAAGACGGAATTGGGAAAATCTAAAGCAGGAATAGGGTAAGAGAAACAGGACACCAAAATGGGAAAAGTGAGGAAGAGGGTTTTAGCAAAGAGGTGAAATTGAGATAGGGAAAATTAATGCTAAAGGAACAATGAAAATAGAATGGAGAACTCTAATCCCAAAAGAAAATAAAGAGAAAATAAAATGTCACTTTAAAAATTGTTAAAATGGTAGCAGTAATAATACTGGTTAAAAATAAAAATGTAGTAATTGAAAGGGTAAAATCAGGTGATGGAAAAAGAAGAAAAAGAAAAAAAATTGGTTTCTTAGTAAAAAGACAAAAAAAGAAAAAAAAAAAGAAAAAATTTGCAGTAGTGATGGTCTTACGGTTCTTCTACTCTCAGCCTGGATCGCCTTAGTCCCACCAGGTATTCAGGAGAGTGTTGAATTTCCCTGCGTTACACTCTTCCTCCCTGTTGTAAATCACAGTCCTGATTTTAAAGCAGGCCATATTTGTGATCCAGTCTGCCTTAATTTGTATTCACCTAAGAGTCAGTTTGTGGCTCAGCCTCTGAGTGGCAGTGTTTTTGGGTTGGCCCCTGAGGCTATATGGCTTCTCTATCCTTTTTTAATTGTTACCCTGCTCTGTGTTGTTGGTTGAACTGAAAGTCCCTCTATAGGCCAGACCCTGGTAACTCCCAGGGACTAATCAGCTTATTTTAATCCTTTATCTCATACAGGGTGGAATCTGGGTGTGGCTGTGCTCCTTGCCTGGGGGGCTGGGGGGAGGAATTCCACCCTCTGGAGAGAATGGCTGCCCAAGTCCTGGGCCCAGGGGTGTCTCAACTCAATTTGCTGCCACCTCCCCCGGCTCCCCCTCTCTCCTCAGCATCTCCCCAGATTCCACTCGTCCGCACCTTCTCCCTCTCTTCAGCACAGGTGAGTGTCTGTATCTGAACTGTCCTATGAGCAGGGTTCAGTGAAAACAAAGAAACAAACAAACGCCGGCCGGCCGCGGAAACGCTCCTCTCTTACCGGCACTGCATGATCTGGGAAACGCTCCTCTCTTATGGGCACTGCATGGTCCGGTCAGTTCCTCAGGGTGCCCCCTTTAGTCTCAGTTCTCCGCAATCACAAAATCCAAATCTCAAATCTCCCGGCGCCAGCAAACCCGCGGAACTCCTTACCCTGGTCAGGGACTGTGTCTGTCCCAAGAGACGCGGCTGTCTGCCATGCGGTCTCCCTCCGACCCTCTGGGCTCAGGTCTGGCAAACTTTCCTGCCCAGATCCCTGGTTTTTTACCTTTCCAGGGGAGCTCTGCCCTTCCCGGCTGCTGCAAACCGTCTCACCAGCTGAGTAAATTTCGCCAATTCGGGGTAGGTGTTATTAGTTTCAGCTGCTTACTCGGTTTGCTCCGGGACAAGACCTGGGACGCGTCTGCCTATATCGCTGCCATCTTGCTTCTCCCTGTTTTTCTTTTTAAAAAAATATATTTTATTGATTTTTTTACAGAGGGGAAGGGGAAAGAATAGAGAGTTAGAAACATCGATGAGAGAGAAACATCGATCAGCTGCCTCCTGCACACCTCCTACTGGGGATGTGCCCACAACCAAGGTACATGCCATTGACCGGAATTGAACCCGGGACCCTTCAGTCCGCAGGCCGACGCTCTATCCACTGAGCCAAACTGGCTAGGGCTATAATCCTGTTTTTTACCTCTTGATTACATTAGATTAATAGTTTAACTTTAAAGCTTAGATGACAAATTTATTTTATGCCAACACAGCTAAGAAGCTACTTAAACAGAGCCTATCAAGTTTTAATGAGCATTAAGCAGGTTCCTCTGAGTGAGAATATATGAAAAGGATTATTGCATATTTTAAGTGAAGATGTTTGCATTCATTGATTACAGTAAAGCATCAGATGCCTGATTTCCTTTGAATTTTATAAGAGCATCAGGCAAGTGGGCATCCATTAACACTGTAGTGTGAATTCATGTGCTCTGTTAGAATACTAACAACACCTCAAAGTTGTCTCTGCAAAGGGAACAAAGCACTAGGCCTTTTAGAAAAGGCAAGTCTGGATCATATTCTAGAGTGGATGCTCTTGCAAGGGAGTCAGCAAATGCCAGGACGTAGGAGAGGACCACAGCAGCAAAGTTGGGATGGGGTTAAAGAAAAACTTCAAAGATTTGTCTAATCCCTCTTTGCATCAGGAAAGATAATTAAAATAACTTAGCCACGAAACATTCAAGTAGCCCTGCCCAGTGTGGCTCAGTTGGTTGGAACGCTGCCCTGTGCACCGGGAGGTCATGGCAGAAAGTCTCGGTTCAATTCCCTATCAGCACACGTAACTAGTTTGCCGGCAATGGCAACTGATCCGTGTATCTTTCTCACATCAATGTTCCTCTCTCTCTCTCTCTCCACTCCCCCCTCTCTAAAATCAATTAAAAAATCAATAAAGTATTCAAGTATGCATTCTGCAGTTTTGCCTTCAAAGTAAGACTAGCCAAAGAAAGACATCCTAAATCCTCTCATTTCAACAACCAAGAAGAATATCAAAATTATGCAAAAAATAAAGGATAAATTGGGATCTGGGACTATTAAGGAGCTGCCTTTATCCTATTATAAATGTTTATTGATATTTCTCTGTTAAAATAGAAATCCTACCTGGGTCGTATTCTTAAGAGCCCAAATATAAAATGAGAATGAGATGAGTATTTGATGGGAGCCAGAGGGCTGCTCTGTGAGTTCAGAGGACACAGGGAGCCCTCCATGTGGATAAATCAGGGCTACTTCATGACAACAATGAAGGCACCAACGAGGAACCATGGTGCAGTTTTCAAGAATACAGACATTTTCTGGAATCAACTTCTGTGGCTCAGATACTGGTTACATAACTTACTAGTTGCTTACCGCAGGCAAATTGGATTGGTGAATACCTTAAAAGCCCTTACAACAGTGCCAAGCATTTTTCTCCTTCACTGGGGTAAGTGTTCAGCAGTCTGAGATAGTGATGAGGGTTATAGAAAAAAGGGAGAGAATGACCAGAAGGTAATCTGCATAAAAATGCCCTAAGCAGGGTTTCAAAACTGCCCTGAACAGGGAAGAAGCTGAAAATCAAGGACAGGCTGGGGTCTCTGAGCTGCTGTTATATTTCCTGCTTCTTTTTTCTGGGATGGCTCTCTTCTTGCTTTTCACTTCACACCAGTTTATGGGTATGTCATGGCCCTTAACAACTGGCACCTGAGAAAAGTCCTTAAATATTCACTGAACACATGGGTGGGTACTTGTCAAATCACAATAAAACACTGATTAGGGCTCTGCACACCTCCACAGCTGAGGTCTGGACTTCCTTTTAAGCTGTACGTTTTGCTTTTCCTCCTGCTCAGTTTGGTTTCAGCCCTCTGCATCATTTATCCTCCCTGCTAGTTGTTCTCCTCATAGTAAGTCCTTCTCTTTACCTGTTTCCAGTTCTATTCTTCCATGTGGATACGCTTTCTTACTAAATCACGAGCCTACCCTCAGAGCCTCCGGGAAGCCGTTTCTCTCAGAGCCATGGTGCGTATCTTCCCTTGGTCACATCTCCACAGAATGAATGTCTACGTGGCACAGGCTTGTACAAACTGCTCTGTCCATAGCATCTTTTGTGACTCACCTGAGTCCTGTACCTGTGGTTGGCCTCCTTAAGAGGTTTAGTGTGAACGTCTTTCCAGTGGCTCTCTTGTGCGGACGCCAGGGCAGGGTAGCTCAAAGAGATGAGTGTGAAGTATCTAATTGTCTTTTCTCTAAGCAATGCAGCTAGATACTGCATAGGTAGCCAATAGGAGGGTCTAATTTCAAACTTTAGTAGCAGTTCAATATATAAAAATAGCCATAAAAAATCCCTAAAGTTTTGCCATCTTGAGTTCTAATTCAAAGGAGAGCCATGTCATTGAGCATATAACACAGACAGAGTCTCCCAAAGGCTGGACTTTGCAATCAGACACTACAGTTCCTGCCCCCAAATCACAACCACAGGAGCCCACTGCATTGTGCCAGGGGCCAAGGAAGCCCCAGTGGAGTGTGGGTTACCTTTTGGAGTGTCAAAGAGTTGGGGGAACTATAATTTCTTTCATTGAAATCAATTTAACCTGAAACTTAAAAGTCCTTAGATTCTAGCCACATGCGCTCAAAATAACTGTTCCCCTTGAATGGGTAAGAAAGAGTTAGGAAGCACCCCACGGAGATGTCTCTGTCATGTGGAGAATGCACTGAGTCTCCATTCAGTTTCTGTTTGGTTAACTGGTATCACCAGGAGCTTCCTTGAAAGCACGTGAAAAAAATGTCTTGCCCTAAAGAGAATATCTGAGGAAGCAATTTCAAGATAGAATCCCCCAGACACGGCTGTGTGACTCTGGTTGATCATGGACCTATGAACCAGGAGGTCATGGTTTAATTCCAGGTCAGGGCACATGCCTGTGTTGTGGGCTCCATCCCCAGTAGGGGGCAGGCAAGAGGCAGCCGATCAATGATTCTCAACATTGATGTTTCTTTCTCTCTCTCCCTCTCCCTTCCTCTCTGAAATTAATAAAAATCTATATATATCTACACTAATAAAAGAGAAACATGGTAATTAGTGTATGACCGCTATGCTTTTCATTGGCTAATCAGTGAGTATATGCAAATTAACTGTCAGCCAAGATGGCGGCTGGCAGCCAGGCACTGAATCGAGAATGAGGCTTGCTTGCTGCGGGCTCCAACATTCCCCGCCTCACTTGCCAGCCTCTCAGTTGCAACTCTAAGCAACTATGTACTATGTTGCAAATAAGAAGCTAAACAAAAGCCCAGGAACCAGCTGGACTGAAACCCAGCCGGACCGAAACTTTGTATCAATGTTTTCAGCAGTGAGGCCTCAGAGCTAAAGCTGGCCCAGAATAAAAAAAAAAAAAAAAGAAAAGAAAAGAAAACAAGGAGCGGTTGGAAACTTTAGTCACTCGCCAGCTGGAAAACAGCCCTCAGCCCCTCACCCAGACTGGCCAGGCATCCCAGTGGGGACCCCCACACTGATCCAGGACACCCTTCAGGGCAAACCAGCCGGCCCCCACCCATGCACCAGGCCTTTATTCTATGTAGTAAAAGGGTAATATGCCTCCCAGCACTGGGATCAGCGGAGCAGCGAGGCTCCCGGCACCGGGATCAGTGTGACGGGGGCAGTGCCCACACCCCCAATCGCCCTGCGGCTCTGTGTGTGACAGGGGGCGGGGCCACAACCTCCCTATCCGCCCTGCTCTGTTCGTGACAGGGGAAGGCACCCCAACCCCCTGATCAGCCCTGCTCTGTGCCTGATAGGGGGGAGCTCCCCAACCCCCTGATTGCCCTGCGGCTCTGTGTGTGACAGGGTGCAGCGCACCAACCCCCTGATCGGCCCTGCTCTGTGAGTGACGGGGGTGGCGCCCCAACCCCCCCCCCCCCCACGAGCCCTGCTCTGTGTGTGACAGGGTAGAGCCATAACCTCTCCATCGGCCCTGCCCCGAGTGTGACAGTGGTGGCGCCCCAACCCCTGATCGGCCCTGCTCTGTGGGTGATAGAGGGTGGTGCCCCAACCCCCCTCCACGGGCCTTGCTCTGTGTGTAACAGGGTAGAGCCATAACCTCCCCATTGGCCCTGCCCTGAGTGTGACAGGGTGCAGCGCCCCAACCCCCTGTTCCGCCCTGCTCTGTGTGTGACAGGGGGCAGTGCCCCAGCTCCCCTATCAGCCATACTCTGTGAGTGACAGGGGGGAGCTCCTCAACCCCCTGATTGGCCCTGCTCTGTGCATGACAGGGGGGAGCTCCCCAACCCCCTGATCAGCCCTGCTCTGTGCGTGACAAGGGGTGGCGCCGCAACCTCCCCATCGACCCTGCCTTGAGTGTGACAGGGGGCGGTGCCCCAACCCCCCAATTGGCCCTATCCTGAGCGTGACTGAGGGTGGCATCGCAACCTCCTAATCCGCCCTGCTCTGTGCATGATGGGGCGGCGCCCCAACTCCCCAATCGGCCCTGCTCTGAGCCTGACCAGGGGCTGCACTTAGGAATTGGGCCTGCCCTCTGCCACCCAGGAGCAGGCCTAAGCCAGCAGGTCGTTATCTCCCAAGGGGTCCCAGACTGCGAGAGGGCACAGGCTGGGCTGGGGGACCCCCCTTCCCCCGCCCCCTGAGTGCACAAATTTTTGTGCACTGGGCCTCTGGTATATATATAAAAGGCTAAGCAATAGTATGACTGTCTGACCAGTAGCTATGATGCTCAATGACCACCAAGGGGCAGATGCTCAATGCAGGGGCTGCTGAGCTGCAGTGACTTGCTAGCAATGGTTCTTGGGTATCCCACCCTGGAACCAGGAGGAGGGAGCCCAATTCTGGGGTGCGTCATCTGAGAACCACCCTCTTGCAATCCAGGACCCCTCAGGGGATGTTGGAGAGCTGTTTTTGGCCTGATCCCTGCAGGCCAGGCTGAGGGACCCCACCTGCCAGAAGGACCCCACTCACTTCGCAGATGCCCTTCAAGCCGCAGTGCTACCCCAGGTGCAGCCGGCTGGGAGGGACCTTGGCAGATGGACCACAGGAGGTTGGCTCCAGGGCATGTCTGGCCCATCTCTTCCAGTCCTGCCCCTCCAGCCACCTTCTAAATTCTAATTAATATCCTTTCAATGTGCATGAATGTATGCACTGGGGCACTAGGGTATATCTACACTAATAAAAGAGAAACATGGTAATTGGCGTACGACCGCTACCCTTCCCGTTGGCTAATCAGCATATCCTTATGCAAATTAACTGTCAGCCAAGATGGTGGCCGGCAGCCAGGCAGCTGGAAGCGAACATGAGGATTGCTTGCTGCAGTGACTACAGACTCCAACGTTCCCCGCCTGCCTTGCCGGCCTCTGAGCTGGCAGTTTGAAACATTCTAACAAATAATAGAAGCTAAACAAAACCCCTGCTGGGATCTCAGAGCTGGAGTTATACATTGTTACGATTATAGAACGGCAAACAAACCAGATACGAAGCCTCAGAGCTAGAGCCAGAGCTAAAGCTGGCCCAGAATAAAATTTAAAAAAGAGAAAAAAAAGGAGCAGTTGGGAGCTTCAGTCAGCCTGAAAGCAGCCCTCAGCCCCTCACCCAGACTGGCAAGGCACCCCAGTGGGGACCCCCACCCTGATCCAGGACACCCTTCAGGGCAAACCAGCCGGCCCCCAGGCCTCTATCCTATATAGTAAAAGGGTAATATGCCTCCCAGCACCGGGATCAGCGGAGCCGTGAGGCCTCTTGGCACTGGATCAGCGTGACAGGGGGCAGCGCCCAAACCCCCTGATCACCCTGCGGCTCTGTGTGTGACAGGGTGCGGCGTCCCAACCCCCTGATGGGCCCTACTCTGTGTGTGACAGGGTAGAGCCATAACCTCCCCATCGGCCCTGCCCTGAGTGTGACGGTGGCGGCGCCCCAACCCCCTGATGGGCCCTGCTCTGTGGGTGATAGAGGGCAGCACCCCAACCCCCTGATCTGCCCTGCTCTGTGTGTGACGGGGGGCGGTGCCCTAACTCCCCTATCGGCCCTACTCTGTGCATGACAGGGGGGGGCTCCCCAACCCCCTGATGGGCCCTGCTCTGTGCATTACAGGGGGCAGCGCCCAACCCCTTGATGGGCCCTGCTCTGTGCGTGACAGGGGGTGGTGCCGCAACCTCCCCATCAACCCTGCCTTGAGTGTGACTGGGGGCGGTGCCCCAACCCCCCAATCGGCCCCACCCTGAGCGTGACTGAGGGTGGCATCACAACCTCCCAATCCGCCCTGCTCTGTGCATGACAGGGGGCGGTGCCCCAATTCCCTAATCAGCCCTGCTCTGAGCCCGACCAGGGGCTGCACCTAGGGATTGGGCCTACCCTCTGTCACCCGGGAGCAGGCCTAAGTCAGCAGGTCATTATCTCCTGAGGGGTCCCAGACTGTGAGAGGGCACAGGCCTGGCTGAGGGACCTCCCCCCCCCCCCCCCCCGCCCTGAGTGCACAAATTTTTGTGCACCGGGCCTATAGTATATATATATATATATATATATATATATATATATATATATACACATATGATAGAAACCTACTGTGTCCGGCCTTGTCATTAGTCAAACTATTTTTGCTTAATTAGAGTAAACATTTTTGGAATGCTATAATTACTTATCAGTAAGGAAGATAATTGCTCTAATCAGATATCCATTAAAAATTTTCAAATTACTTAATATTTGCAATTAAAACTCGGACTGTACTTTGAGATTGAATTTCCCATGTCAGTAAACTAGCCAGTCCAACATGTACTGCTTTCAAAATTTGCTTAATTGACTAGAGTTCTGAGCGGGAAGGGGTGAAGGGGCAGACAGAAAGAAACAGAAAGAAGCAAACTTAATTGGAAAACCGTGGTGGGTTGACCAAGATCTGGAACAGGCAATCCCCTCAGAAGTCACAAATTTAAGGACCAGGCTGAGGTTTAATGAACCATGTGTTTAGAGCAGAGTTTGGGCAAAAGAGGGTGGGGAGGAAGTGTGAGGGAAGAGTGGAAGAAAGCAATAGTTATTCATTCAACAAATAACATGCGGAACAGCCCATGTTCACACATGATACTAAACCTTGAAAAAAAGACATGGTACAGGCTTGGCAGGGGTAGCTCAGTTGGTTGGGCATCCATCTCTCACAGAAAGTCATATATATAATATATTTGGAAAACTTCTATTTTCACTTGCATTAAGAATTCAATTCATTAAAATTTTGACCAAATGGCTTCTTGCCACATTGTTTTAAAAAAAACATTCAGTTTTTCTTAATTAAAGATATATTCATGCCCTAACCGGTTTGGCTCAGTGGATAGAGCGTGGGCCGGTGGACTGAAAGGTCCCAGGTTCGATTCTGGTCAAGGGCATGTACCTTGGTTGCGGGCACATCCCTAGTAAGAGGTGTGCAGGAGGCAGCTGATCGATGTTTCTCTCTCATCAATGTTTCTGACTCTGTCCCTCTCCCTTCCTCTCTGTAAAAAATCAATAAAATATATTAAAGCAATAAAATAAAGATATTTTCATAGATCTAATAAAATAGTAGCAAAGTGTAAAGCTAACTTTACAAAATACAATAATGATTGGCTGTGGGCTAACACATCTCCTAGCAAGGACTTCAATTTCCCTATTAATTCCTCTCCTCTCCACCCTGCCTTCCTTCTCATAAAAGCTTCCAAAGTTACCATATTTCTCCATGTATAAGAGAATATTTTTGTCTAAAATCTTTAGACTGAAAATTCGGGGGCATCTTATACATGGAAGTCAGCCGAGGAGGGAGCCCCACACTTGTGTGGCTGCTCATCCTTGTCAAACAGGCTTCCTCCAATCCTGAGCCTTATTGTTACTGACATCACCTGATGCTGTGATTGGAGGTGGAGGTGGAGAGCTGCAGATGCAACAGGGACTGGAGCATTCTGAGCCCATTAAGATGTCAACAACTAAAAAGATAAATACCAGTAAGCGGTTATCTTACTCTGTAAAATTCAAACTGAATGTAATCAGCTATGCAAAAGAGCATGGAAATAGAGCTGCAGAGACCATTTGGACCCCCTCCCACTGAGTGTGTCATCAGACAGTGGAGAAAACAGGAAGAACAACTCCTTAAGATGCCAAAAAAAGAAGGCCTTAAGAGGAAAACCAGCAAAATGTTTAAAATACTGATTTCTTAATTTTGAGTTGGAAAAGTGGGGACAGTCTTATGCATGGGGGCCTCTTATACACAGAAAAATACGGTATATGTTTCAATCACTGGATGAAGCTAGCATATTTTGGTTTTCTTTCAAAGCTATTCAAACTCTCAAAGGCAATTCCCAGTCAATAAACTGTGTTTTTTCACTTTAGGCAGATGCCACAGCTTTCATATTACAGGGTACTCTTGTTCTATTTTCTAATTCTTCCCTTTCCATGTCATAAACCTTGGCAAAGGAAGGTTTTGTCTATATGCACACTAATTTGACTGTTTTGACTGATGAGGGGCTATTACCTGCTTTTGATGAGTTAGTTAGATGACTAGTTGTCAACACGATCATGTTGCCTGGGTGTGGAAGCACAGCGAGGTGCAGAGAGGCTGTGCTTACTGCTGGCTGTGGCTCCATGAAGGAGCCATGGGTTCTATGCAGAGGCCAGTCCTCCCTGCAGGTGTCAGCTTAAGGTGTCACATATTTCATGATTCAATTTCCATGCTGATTAAATGAGCACACCAGGTATTACAGCTTGCCTTGATTTTAGAAATTTGTTTTTCCCATATACTCACTTATTTACTCACTTAATTAACCCTTTTATATCTATTCCTGTTTCAAATTCTGTGCCTGCATCAAGGGACTCACAATCTAATGCAAAGAGACACTGGCCCCTTCTCAGCCCCGACCCCAGGCTCTGCTTCCTCTCCTTGTCCCACAAATGCCCGGAGCTCTATGGAGTCCCTTCTCAGCCCTTTCTTCTTATTGTTTAAAAGTTATTCCCTCAGTTATTTCTATATATCCATTACCACCTCAATGCGAATGACTCTAACATCTGCTTCCACTCTATTCTAGCATGCATCTGTCTTGAGAACATCACTGCTTGTATGTTTCTCAGGCACTTGAAGTGTAACTCCTCTTACCTGTCCTGGTCTTCCTACCCAGACCTGCTCTCCATGGCAACGCCTGCCCCTGAGCAGCTTTTTGCCACGTGGCTCCCTCAGCCCAACCCCAGGGGAACAGCCTCAACTCTTCTCAATCTGAGGCTGCACTTTTAATACATTGTCTTAACAATTTTATCACATCCCTTTACGTATCTCAAATCTATCTGCTTGTTTCCTCACCGTCATCCACTGCTTGCACTACACCACCGCTGTTTCAGGACACCTAAAATTTACTAACATAATGAGCCAATTTAAAATATACAGAGGTCTTCACAGACTATTTATTCACCAGTTCATACATTCTTCACTGTGCAGAGTATACTTTACCATGTGCTTAATATCATAATATTTCCATTATACTTATAAACATAATGTTTGAAATGTATGAAAATGCAAGGCTCTCATAAGCAAATCTCAGTTCAAAAAGTAAATAGAAATCTAAATTGCAAAATTTCTAGAAAATAATGATATTAAAAACACTACATTTCAGAACCAAGATATAGCAAAAGAAATGCACAAAGGAAACATAACCTTAAATACTCATACAAATACAAAGTGAATGAATTATATCTAACATTTTCTAGAGATAATTATCTCATTAGAAATCAGAACCAAAGTTGAAAAATAGCCAAATTAACTGAAGAAGAGAAGAAAGAAAAGCAATATCAAAAAGTTACTTTTTTCATGAAACTAGGGACCACAAAGTGTATAATGTTTAGAAGGAATAAATGAAGATACAGTCATGGCTTTGCAGCTGGTACAAAGTTTGAGGACATGAACATAAGGCCAATGGACACACTGAGGAACAATTCTTACAAGAAAATTTCGAGAAAATGTTAATGAAGGAGGAAGCTTCCATGGAACATATTAGGCACCAGAAATAAGGACAGGATGTGGGAATATAGGAGGCTGTGTATAAACAAGCTGTACACTTAAGAGGTAGACTTTGGTTAAGAGGTGAGGTGTAGAGTGAACAACACACAGTTGTGAAGGAAACTACACCTGCTCTGCTGAAGGCTCCCTCATACAGACACTACAACCTATCAGGCTGGACCTTGGCTGTGGATTATCATATGTACCACCTGCAAATGTGGCTCAGAATATCTTGCCTGAGGAAAGATGAATAATAAAAAAAAATAAGTACTAGATTTATAAAAAGACAGCACAATTTACACATACACATTTGGCAGGAAAAATATGTTGCAATAGAGTGGATAAAACCTGTTGTCATTGTTATAAAATAAAAGGAAACTATAAAAACTTTAATGAAATATCACTTAGAAAAAACTGAGGACTCAAAACTGGCAAATAATATTTGAGGAAAATTATGAAGCAAAAGAAGGGCATAAAACATTAGGAGAACTTAAAAAACAAAACAAAGCAAAATATTAAAAAGTGAAATAAAAATATAGAATCAACAAAATTTGATAAAATTTTGAAGGTAGTAAAGGGGAAGAAAAATAATATATACATACACACACATACTAGTGGCCCGGTGCCGAAATTCGTGCACGGGGACGGGGGAGGGGGGTCCCTCAGCCCAGCCTGCACCCTCTCCAATCAGGGACATCCCTCTTGCAATCTGGGACCGTTGGCTCTTAACCGCTCACCTGCCTGCCTGCCTGATCACCCCTAACTGCCTCTGCCTAATCGCCCCTAACCTCTCTGCCTGCCTCCCTGATCTCCCCTAACTGCCTCTGCCTGCCTGCCTGATTGCCCCCAAGTGCTCCCCTCTGCCAGCCTGATCTCACTCAGTCTCTGTCTCTCTTTGTTTTTCTCAGCAGTACTCCAGGCCTCCCTGCCTCCCTGCCTCCCTCTTCCTCTTTCCCGGCTGGGAGGGGGCAGGGACAGTGGTCTCTGTTGATGGGGTCCTCCTAGGCCCTCAGCACACAGGGAGCCGGGCTACCCACCGCCATGCCTGTGGTACCACCCACTTCCTCTGGAGCCAGGCACACTAGGAGGGTGGGATCTTTAAGGAGGCCTTGGCAGAAACAGGTCGGGAAGGGAGTCTCAGGGTCAGTGGGACTGAGGGAAGTGCAGCAGAGGGGCTGGTGGAACGTGCATGCACCATGATCCCGGACTGCTGCTGGCAGTCATGAGTGACAGCACACTGGGGGACATTCACACATGAGGGTAGGGGAGAGGATGCACTCAGTGGAGGCCTGCACAGATCTGCAAACTCATGTGGCATGGCCAGGAGGACGTCAATGTGGCCCAACATGGTGGCTGTCCCTGCAATCCTGCACCTTCTGGGCCAGGAGGCTGCACCCGGGATCAGCCAGCAGCGAGGGCGAGGGCGAGGGTGAGAGTGAGGGTGGCGGCTTAGAGGGGACTGCTGCCACTGCAACTGCCTCCTTATGGGCAGTGCTACCTCTGTCGGTGAGGTCCTCCCAAGCCCTCAGCACACAGGGAGCCAGGCTACTCACCGCAATGCCTGTGGTGCCGCCCGCTTTCCTGGAGCCAGGCACGCTCAGAGGGAGGGATCTGCACAGAGGCCTCACTGAAACAGGTTGGGGAGGATGCCTCAGGGCCGGTGGGACTGAGGGAAGTGTGGCGAACTGGCAAGCGTGCCCCGCAGAGAGAAAACAGCAGGGCCTTCTTGCAGGTCGCTGCGGTGACTGGGCGAGCAGGCAAGTGGGCCCTGCTGTCTGCTCTCTGCAGGGCCGCTGACAGGACCGCAGACAGGAGGGGCTGACAGGACTGGGGAAGGGTGGTGCCCCCCCAGCCTGTGGACCTGATAGGACCAAGGACTCCAGCAGGGCTGAGGGCACTGGGCACCGCCATCTTGTGGTTATGGGCACCACCATAGCCCCTCTTTTTTTTTCCAGTTCCTCCAGAGGAGCCCAGGGTGGGCTGGAAGCCTGGGACGCCCCTGGCAACCCAGGCCCCCAGCCCCTCCTGGAGCGGAGTCCAGGGCCGGAGGGAAGCATGGCTTCCTCAGTCGCCGGGAGCAACACAAGCCTCCTGCTTGCTCCAGCTCTGTGACTGCTACCATCTTCAGTTGTCTTTAGTCTTCACTCCATGCCTGTGTATGCAAATTAACCATCATCTTTGTTGGGTTAATTTGCATAGTCACTCTGATTGGCTGGTGGGTATAGCGGAGTGATAGAGTGATGGAGGGATGGTTAATTTGCATGTTTCTCTTTTATTATATAGAATATATATACAGGAGACCTGGTGCATGAAATTTGTGCATGGCAGGGTCGTCCCCTCAGCCCAGCCTGCACCCTCTCCAATCTGGGATTTCTTGGGAGATGTCCGACTGCCGGTTCAGGCCTGTGGATCAGACCTAAACTAGCAGTTGGACATTCCTCTCACAATCCTGGACTGCTGGCTCCTAATTTTTCACCTGCCTGCCTGCCTGCCTGTTGTAAGAAGAAATAGAGAGAAAAGTACACACGCATACAAAAATAAGAATTGCTACAAACAAGTACCTATCAATAATAACCTTAAATGTAAATGGATTAAATGCTCCTATAAAAACACAGGGTAGCTGAATGGTTAGGAAAACATCACCCATATGTATGCTGTCTACAAGAGATGCACATTAGATCAAAGGATGCACACAGACTGAAAGTGAAGGGATGGAAAAAAATTCTTCAGGCAAATGGAAATTTAAAGAAAAAGCTGGGGTAGCAATACTTATATTTGACAATATAGACCTCAAAGTGAAGGCCATAAAAATAGATAAGAAAGGCCACTTCATAATACTAAAGGGATCAATACATAAAGAGGCTATAACTCTGATAAGCATATATGCACCCAATACAGGAGCATCCAAATAAATAAAAAAACTTCTGAAAGATATCAAGAGAGAAATCAACAGCAATACAAACATAGTAGGGGACTTTAATACCCCATTAATGTTACTGGATAAATCTTCTAGACAAAAAAAAATCAACAAGGAAACAGCAATCCTAAATGACTCACTCAATCAGATAGAACTAATTGACATGTTCAGAACATATCACCTCAAAGCTACGGAATATACATTCTTCTCAACTGCACATGGGATATTTTCAAAGATAAACCACATGTTAGGACACAAACTAAGTCTCCACAAATTCAAGAAGGCTGAAATCATTCTCCCAAATCACAATGGCACAGAGTTAGAAATCAACTACAACAAAAACACTCAAAAACAATCACACACAATGTAGGCTAAATTGCATGTTATTAAACAATGAATGGATTACCAAATAGATCAAAGAATAAATTTTTAAAAAATCCTGGAAACAACTGACAATGAAAACACAACAACCCAAAATTTATGGGACACAGTGAAAGTAATCCTGAGAGGGAAGGTCGTAGGGCTACAGGCCTACCTAAAAAAAAAAAAAAAAAAAAAAAAAAGAAAAACTTGTAATAAGTTATCAAACCCTACAACTTAAATCATTAGAAATAACGCAATAAGAAAAACCCAGAGTAAATAGAAGGAAGGAAATAATAAAGATCATAACAGAAATAAATGCCAGAGATACTAAAAAAAATTACAAAAGATCAATAGAAGCAAGAGTTGGTTCTTTAAAAGGATAAACAAGATTGATGAACCTGTAGCCAGACTCACCAAGAATAAAGAGAGAGGACTCAAATAAACAAAACCAGAAACAAAAGAGATGAAGTAACAACTCACCACACAGGAATGCAGAGCATAGTAAAAAAAAATACTATGAACAACTCTATTCCAACAAACTGGACAAAATGGACATATTCCTAGGAAAATACAATCTTCCAAAATTTAATCAGGAAGAATCAGTAAATTAAATATCCCAATAACTCTCAATGAAAATAATAATAATAATAATAATAAACTTCTAGCAAATAAAAACCCTGATGAAGATGGCTTTCGAGGGGAGTTTTACCAAACATTCAAAGAAGAACTAACATCTATTTTTCTCAAACTATTCTAAAAAATCCAAGAGGAAGGAAAACTTCCAAACTCTTTTTATGAGGTTAGCATTACCCTAACCCAAAACCAGATAAAGACACTACAAACAAAGAGAATTACATACCAATGTCCTTAATGAACATAAATGCTAAAAACCTCAACAAAATATTAGCAATCAGATCTATCAATACGCTAAAAAGATCATACAACATGACCAAGTGGGATTTATTCCAGGGATGCAAGGCAGGTACAATATCTGCAAATCAATAAATGCGATACAGCATATTAACAGATTGTAAGACAAAAAGAACACAATCATATCAATTGATACAGAAAAAGTATTCAACAAAATCCAACACCTTTTTATGATTAAAAACCCTCAGCAAAGTGGAAAGAGAGAGATCATACCTCAACATAATAAAACTCATATGGCAAACCTATAGCCAACGTCATATTCAATTGTAAAAAACTAAAACCATTTCTCCCAAAAATAGGGACAAGACAGGGATACCCACTTTCACCAATCCTGTTCGACATAGTACTAGAAGTGGTAGCCATAGTGATCAGACAAGAAGAAGAAATAAAAGGTATCCAAATTAGAAAGGAGGAAGTAAAACAGTCATTATTTGCAGATGACATGATATTGTACCCTAAATATTCCACCAAAAACTATTAGATTTAATAAATGAATTTGGCATCATAAGCAGATATAAAATTAACACATAGACATCTATGGCATTTTTATACCCCAATAATGAACTCTCAAAAAGAGAAATTAAACAAACAATGCCTTTTACCATTGCAACAACAAAAATCAAGATACTTAGAAATAAATCTAAACAAGGAGGTAAAAGACCTGTACTTGGGAAAGTAAAGGACATTGAAAAGAGAGACAGAGGAAGATATAAACATGTGGAAGAATATACCATGTCCATGGATTTTCAGAATCAACATCATTAAAATGTCCATACTACCCAAAGCAATCTATAGATTCAATGCAATCCCTATGAAAATACCAATGACATATTTCACAGACCTAGAACAAACTCTCCAAAAATTTACATGGAATCAAAAATCCCTGAATAGCTGTGACAATCTTGAGAAAGAACAAAGTTGAAGGCATCAAAACACCAGATATCAAGTTATACTACAAAACCACTGTACTCTAAACAGCCTGTTACTGGCACAAGAACAGGCATATAGACCAATGGAACAGAACAGAGAACCCAGAAATCGACAAAAGCCATTATGCTCAATTAACTTTTGACAAAGGAGACAAGAGCATACAATGGAGTGAAGATAGGATCTTCAGTTAATGGTGTTGGAAAGTTGGATAGATACATGCAAAGAAAAGAAATACATGAATTTGGCAAAGTAGCAGGATACAAAATTAATGCCAAGAAATCTGAGGCATTTCTATACACCAATAGTGAACTTTCAGAAAGAGATTAGAAAAACAATCCCATTTACCATCGCACCAAAAAAATTAAGCTACCTAGGAATAAGCTTAACTAAAGAGGTAAAAGAACTCAACTCAGAAAACTACAGGACTTTGAAAAAAGAGATAGAGGAAGACATAAACAGATGGAAGAACATACCATGTTCATGGATTGGTAGAATCAACATCATTAAAATGTCCATACTACCCAAAGCAATCTATAAATTCAATGCACTTCCCATTAAAATACCAATGGCATACTTCACAGATCTAGAACGAACTCTCCAAAAATTCATCTGGAATAAAAAAAGACCCCGAATAGCTGCAGCAATCCTGAGAAAGAACAAAGTAGGTGGGATCTCAATACCAGATATCAAGCTGTATTACAAAGCCACTGTTCTCAAAACTGCCTGGTACTGGCACAAGAATAGACATATAGATCAATGGAATAGAATAGAGAGCCCAGAAATCGGCCCGAATCAATATGCTCAATTAATATTTGACAAAGGAGGCAAGAACATACAATGTAGCCAAGATAGTCTCTTCAATAAATGGTGTTGGGAAAATTGGACAGATATATGCAAAAAAATGAAACTAGACCACCAACTTACACCATACACAAAAATAAACTCAAAATGGATAAAGGACTTAAATGTATGACAGGAAACCATAAAAATTCTAGAAGAATCCAAAGGCAACAAAATCTCAGACATATGCCGAAGGAATTTCTTCACTGATACAGCTCCTAGGGCAGTTGAAACTAAAGAGAAAATGAACAAATGGGACTACATCAAAATAAAAAGCTTCTGCACAGCAAAAGAAACCATCAAGAAAACAACAAGAAAACCCACTGTGTGGGAAAACATATTTGCCAACGTCATATCTGATAAGGGACTAATCTCCAAAATTTATAGGGAACTCATACAACTTAACAAAAAGAAGATAAACAATCCAATCAAAAAATGGGCAAAGGATCTAAATAGACACCTTTCAAAAGAGGACATTCAGAAAGCCAAGAGACATATGAAAACATGCTCAAAGTCACTAATCATCCGAGAGATGCAAATCAAAACAACAATGAGGTACCATCTCACACCTGTCAGAATGGCTATCATCAACAAATCAACAAACGACAAGTGCTGGAGAGGATGTGGAGAAAAAGGAACACTTATGCACTGCTGGTGGGAATGCAGACTGGTGCAGCCACTTTGGAAGACAGTATGGAGTTTCCTCAAAAAACTAAAAATGGAACTGTGATGCCACTTCTAGGAATATATCCCAAGAAACCAGAAACACCAATCAGAAAGGATATATGCACCCATATGTTCATAGCAGCACAATTCACCATAGCTAAGATCTGGAAACAGCCTAAGTGCCCATCAGTAGATGAATGGATTAGAAAACTGTGGTACATCTACACGATGGAATACTATGCTGCTGTAAAAAAGAAGAAATTCTTACAATTTGCAACGGCATGGATGGAGCTGGAGAGCATTAAGCTAAGTGAAATAAGCCAGTCAATGAAGGAAAAATACCACATGATCTCACTCATTCATGGATAATAGAGACCATTATAAACTTTTGAACAATAATAGATACAGAGGCAGAGCTGCCTCACACAGATTGTCAAACTGCAGCGGGAAGGCCGGGGAGGGTTGGTGGGCAGGAGGGAGGTGGTTAAGAGATCAATCGAAGGACTTGTATGCATGCATATGAGCATAACCAATGGACATAAGACACTGGGGCGTAGGGGAAGCCGGGGTATTGTCAAGGGCGGGGAAAAAAAGGACACATATGTAATACCCTTTGTAATGCTTTAAGCAATAAAAAATTAAAAAATTAAAAAAATAAATAAAAAATAAAAAAAATTAAAAAAAAGACAGACTCTATAAAAAAAAAAGAAATAAACCAACAACTTAACACCATTCACAAAAATAAACTCAAAGTGGGCAAAAGGTTTAGATGTAAGACTGAAACCCTAAAAATCTTAGAAGAAACCATAGGCAGCAAAATGTAAGATATCTCTCATAGCAATATGTTTAAGGATACATCTCTTAGGACAATGGAAACTAAGGAAAAAATAAATAAATGGGACTACAACAAAATAAAAAGCTTCTGCATAGTAAAAGAAACTATCAACAAAATAACAAGAGAGCCCACTGCATGAGAGGATATATTTGCCATTGATACATCCCATAAGGGGTTCATCTCCAAAATGTATATGGAATTCACCCAACTCAACAAAAGAAGATAAACAATCCAATTTAAAAAAATGGCCAAAGGTTCTAAATAGATACATCTCCAAAATGGACATACAGAAGGATAAAAGGCATATGAAAAAAGCTCAAAGTCACTATTAATCCAAGAGATGCAAATTAAAATGACAATGAGGTACCACCTCACACCTATCAGAATTGCTATCATCAACAAATTAACAAAGGACAAATGGAGAGGATGTGGAGAAAAGGGAACCCTAGTACATTGCTGGTGGGAATGCAGACTGGTGCAGCCTCTATGGAAAATAGTATGGAGTTTTCTCAAAAAATTAACAATGGAACTGTCATTTGAAACAGTGATCTCACTTCTAGGAATATATCCTAATAAATCACAAAGAATATATGTACCTCTATGCTCATAGCAGAACAATTAACAAGAGCTAACATTTGGAAACAGTGTAAGTGCCCATCAGCAGATGATTGAATTAAAAAACTGTGGTAGATCTACACAATGGAATACTATGCAGTTGTAAAAAAAAGAACTCTTATCATTTGCAACAGCATGGATGGAACTAGAGAGCATATGCTAAGTGAAATAAGGCAGTCAGAGAAAGATAAGTATCACATGATGTCACTCATATGTGGAATCTAATGGACAACATAAGATGATGATGATGAGCAAAAAATTGATCGAGAAACATAGAAACACAGAACAAACTGTCAAACCTCAGAGGGAAGGCATGAGAGGGTGTGTGGGTGAGAAGAGATCATCCAATGAACTTGTATGCATATCCCTTGGGCACAGACAATAGGATGGTGAAGGCCTGCAAGGCAGGGGCAGGCTGTGAGAGGTCAATGGGGGGAAAAGGGGACATCTGTAATATTTTCAACAATAAAGATTTAAAATGAAAAAAGAATGAAGGCAATAGCTGGCTGGTATGCCTCAGTTAGTGGTTGAGCATGAATCTATGAACCAGGAGGTCGAGGTTTGGTTCAATCCCCAGTAGGGTGCATGTAGGATTTAGCCAACAAATGATTATCTCTCATCATTGATGTTTCTATCTCTCTCTCCCACTCCCTTCCTCTCTCTGAAATCAATAAAAACTTTAAAAAAAGAATAATGGTGGTAGACATATTATTTAGGACTTACAAGAGCAGAGTAAAGATTTCCAATGAGGCCTTGTAGGTAACTGGATGGAATGGAGAGATGGATGGAGAAATGAGTGAAGAATTAAGTCCTGAGCACTGAGTTCACTTCACTATAGAACAAGGACTAAAACCCAGAATGTGAAGATGCTAAGCCCTGGTGTTATAGAAATACATAGCCATGTAGGAGACTTCCTTGTATTTTATAGCAGACCTTTAAAAAACTTACTT
The DNA here is from genome assembly GCF_028538775.1 of Myotis yumanensis. Lineage (NCBI taxonomy): Eukaryota > Metazoa > Chordata > Mammalia > Chiroptera > Vespertilionidae > Myotis > Myotis yumanensis. The sequence continues at coordinate 90,896,092 of NW_027223759.1, forward strand.
GAAGGAGATAAAATAACTATGAATACCTAAAAACATAAATCCAAACACACACACACACACACACACACACACACACACTCACACACAGAGACTATAATCATTAAAATTTAGAGATAAAGTGAGTTGTATAAGCATACAAAGTAGAAACATTTTGTTTTTATATTTATGGAGAGAACATATAGAAAATGTCTTTAAAATGTGGCAAATACAATACTCATAATCTCACTGTTATAAATGTAGTAACTAGTTTAAAATATATATAAAGAGACATAAACAATAGCAAAGCAATCACAGAGGGCATAGTGGAACATAAATAAAAATACATGCTCTAAATCATAAACAATAGCATTAAATAAATAATTGTATTGGAATAAAACTACCTGTGAATCAATAAATAAAAAGATTTAATAATGCCATTGAAAGGTAAAATAAAAATAAAGTTTGAATCCCCAAATTAAATTTTAAATATTCTTTAAAATATATAATACAAAGTAAGAAACACTTAAAACAAAATAAACAATGGAAAACATTTTTTGCAAAGTCAAACAAAAGGAAGAAACATGTGCCATTTTAATATTAAAAAGTGATTTCAGAAGAGAAATAATTAAATGAAAAAATAAACATAAATTTAAAGCTAAAATGGGAAATCTAAAATAAAAATATATATTTTATAAAATATTAGTGACACAATAACGTAAAATCAACAGCAATGAGTAACATGACAAAATACTTCACTCAAAATAAAAATGTTTTAATAGGAGACTTCGATTCATTATTTACAGTCCATTTCACTTAGAAATAAATTAAATAAATTAATTAAGCACATAAGATACTTCTAAAGATACAAATTAATAATGTCCATATAACTATATACATGTCAACTTCTATGACACAAATCAGAGAATATATACATATTTTTCATAGACTTATAGAACATTTTTCAATCAGAAAACTCTGTAATTTCTTTTTTATTTATGTTTTTTAAGTTCTAAAAATTATTATGTATTGATTTCAGGTATACAGCTTAGTGGCTACACAACCATATACTTTACATAGTGTTCCCCTTGATATTTCCAGCACACCAACTGGCCCCTTGCATAGTTATCACATGTTATTAACTATTCTTCTTATGCTTGACTTACTTCCTCATGACTATTTTGTACTACAAATTTGTGATTTTTAGTCTCTTCACCTCTTTCCCCCAGTGCCCCAATCCCACCTCCCCTCTGGCAATCACCAGGCTCTCTTGTATCAATGAATATGTTTCAATTTGGTGTATGTTCGTTTATGTCGTTCTTTAATTTCCACATATAGGTAAAGTCATATGATATTTGTCTTTCTTTGACTGACATATTTCACTGAACATAACATACTCTAGGTCCACCAATGCTGTTACAAATGTTAAGATTTCATTCTTTTTCTATGGTCGAGTAGTATTCCATTGTATATATCTACCACCACAATTTTATCCACTCATCTACTGATGGGCACCTGAGTTGCTTTCATTGCTTGGCTATCCTATATAATAAAAAGTTAATATGCAAATCGACCAAACGGCAGAAAGACCGGTTGCTATGATGCACACTGACTACCATGGGGCAGACACTCAATGCCGGAGCTGCCCCCTGGTGGTCAGTGTGCTCCCACAGGGGGAGTGCCGCTCAGGCAGAAGCCCTGAGCTGGGCTCACCACTGGCGAGTGCAGCAGCGGTGGTAGGAGCCTCTCCCACCTCTGCGGCAGCACCATGGATGTCTGACTGCCCTGCAGGAAGCGGACCAATTCGTCAGTCGGACATCCCCTGTGGGCTCCCGGGCTGCAAGAGGGTGCAGGCGAGGCTGAGGGACCCCCCAAGTGTACAGATTTCATGCACCGGTCTCTAGTTATAAATAATGCTGCAATGAACATGAAGTTGAATATATTCCTTTGAATTTGTGCTTTGGGTTTCATTGGATAAATCCCCAGAAGTGGAATGACTGGGTCATAAGACAGGTCTATTTTTAATCTTTTGAGTAACCTCTATATTAATACTGGGGAATAGTATTAGTTCTTTATAAATTTGTATATTAATTATTTATGAAACGTATTATTGGCAATTATCTTATTCCATATAGTAGGTTGTCTTTTCATTTACTTGATGGTTTCCTTTGCTGCACAAAAACATTTTAGTTTGATGTAATCCCTTTGTTTATTTTTTGTTTGTTTCTCTTGCCCAAGGAGATATATCAAAAACATATTGCTCAGAGAAATGTCAAAGATTGCACTGCCTATGGTTTCTTCTAGGATTTTTATGACTTTGAGATTTAAATCCATTTTCAAAAAATTGATTTGAGAGAGAGAGAGAGAGAGAGGGAGAAGGAGAGAGAGAAAAAACATCAAAGTCAGAGAGAAGCATCAATCAGCTGCCTTCTGCATACCCCCTACTGGGGTCCAGCCCACAACCCAAGAATGTGCCCTGATCAGGAATCAAACCAGCAACCTTTTGTTGTGGGATGACACTCAACGAACTGAGTCACACTGTCCAGGGCAAGACTTGAATCCATTTTGAGTTTATTCTTGTATAGGTGTAAGGAGATGGTCTAGTTTCATTTTTTTTTTTTTTGCATGTGTCTGTTCAATTTTCCCAACACCATTTATTGAAGAGGCTGTCTTTATCACATTGTATGTTCTTGCATCCTTTGTCAATTATTGGTTGATCATACAGACATGGGTTTATTTCCAAGCTCTCTATTCTGCTCCATTGATTTATGTTTGTTTTTATGCCAGTACCATAACTTTTTAATTATTATGGCCTTGTAGTATAATTTTATATTGGGTACTGTGACGCCCTAATTTTTGTCTTCTTTCTCAATATTGCTGAGATTATTTGGGGTTATTTTTTTGTTCCATATAAATTTTTGGATTATTTTTTCTAGTTCTGCTTTGTTTAAAGGTCAATGTATTTTTGACCCATGATTGGGAATCTGCATATGCAAATGGCTGACTTAAGTTATGTACTGATATTTTACTGTGTGGGTGGTTGCCCCTAAACCCTGTATCATTCAAGGGTCAACTCTAGTTCTTTTTTTTAATATGTTTTATTGATTTCAGAGAGAGGAAAGGAGATGGAGAAAGAGATAGAAACAACAATGAGTGAGAATCAGGGATCAGCTGCCTCCTCTATGCCTCCTGCTGGGGATTTTGCCAGCAACCCAGGCATGCACCCTGACAGGGAATTGAACTATGAACTCCTGGTTCATAAGTCAATGCTCAACCACTGAGACACATCAGCCGGGGAACTCTAGTTCTTTTGGAGTATGGCACACCTCTACATGAGTCACGTTTTAGTGTTGGCTGAGAATTGAATCTAGCTTTAGGTATAGAAGCAGAGAGAGATGCTGGAGTTTGTCCTGCTACAACTCAGTGGTGTCATTCAAGGCGCCCTTCAGAAGAGAGCAGTCTACCCAGGCTAAGCAGGGTTAATCTCAGACGGGGAGAACAGCTGCTTCTACTGGCAAAGAAGATTCATCAGAATTCAGGGACTCACAGGGCTGGAGTCTTTCCATATGTTCCCATTCCAACTTCCTGAATTTCATGTATTCCCAATCAACGCCCTCACTTTAAGGATAGAAATGCAGTGAGGTTGGTAATTCAATTTATATTGTAATTCAGCCACTCACATGATGACTTTCTGGCTTTATTTCCTCAGCAATTTCAGCTATCTAGCTGCAGTGGATAAAGGTCTCTTTCAGGGCAAACATAAAAGCTTTCGGGTCATTTATACATAATTTCAAGAGGGAATTAGAATCCTTGAAAGCACCCTTTCTTTTCTCCACTTTGTACATTGATAGAAGAGCAACCAAGTAATAGCATCATATTTACTAGTTTGACAACGATTTTCAAAGGTATCATGTATATGATCACATAGAACTTTGCTTCTTATAAGTATTGAATGTGATATCCAATAATGTTATCTTTCCTTTCTCTATTGCCACATCACACCATGCACTATTAGTGCTCTCTTTACTACTGGAAATAAAGTTATCAGTGCCTTTATATTTACTCAGATTAGAAAAACAATTCCAGAAACACCAGAACCAGCTCAGAAACTCATTCTTTAGAGTATGTTTCTCTAGAACCACTCTTAGTACCCAAATCCGTGATAGTCAGGGTTTCCCAGAGAAATAGAACAAGTAGCATATGTATGATTATAGTACTAAAATAAAATGCAAATAACATTCTTGGTGGATTTAAAGTCCACACAAAATACAGATTTACACTATTAAACTTAATTGACTGAGAACCAGGAAAACTGTGGACCAAATCTAGAAATATTATTAGGGAACAATGTCAGAAGATAATGCCAGAAGTAAAAAAGAATATATATATTCATATATACATATATGAATATATATATATATATATATATATATATATATATATATATATAAATGACAGAAGAAATATATATATATATGACAGAAGAAATACTAAAATCATTAAAGACAGCCAAGAGGTGACAAAAGCAGTGTTAGAATTCTGCACACAAGTTTTCAAGAACTATAAGATAGTTATAAAGGTAACTATTATAATAGTCAATGTAAAAAGGTAGAAGAGAATAATAAAAGGAAAATCAGGAGATTTCTACCAGAAGGGTCAAGATATAAAAAGTAAATCCAAACCTAGGCTAGGAATGCTGAATGACCAACAAGAAAGCACATTATCTGACTAGGAGAAAGTAAAGGCATTGTGGTGTCAGTCTACTAAAAACCTACATGGACATGATACAAAGATGACAGATAACTTTGAAAATCATTATAAAGAATGAAATGATAGCTCTCCTGAAAGTATTGGGAAGAAATAAATTGCCAGGGATATATGGGATTCTAATAGAGTTACTTCAAGCCATAGAGACTGACTTGTCAAAATCCTAACAAAAACAAATCAAGAACTATGGAAAACAAAACAATGGCCTACAGAGTGGGAACATTCATTATACATCCCAATCTTCAAAAAAAGTAGATGTCAAGTAGTGCAGTAACTATAGGACCATTGCTGTAATTTCCCGTGCAAGTGTTGCTTAAGGTGATACAACAAAGGCTTTACCTTGTATGTAGCAAAAAAAATGTCAGATGTTCAAGCTGGATTCAGGAAAGGGAGAGACACGTAATATGAAGTTGTGAACATTTGTTGGATACCAGAGTTTTATAGACTACAATAAAGCTTTGGAGTGTGTTGATTATTAAAAAAAAAAGAGTCGTAGGGTTTCTCTGAAATAAATGTATGTGCCACAGTACTTGATTATCCTGTTACTTAACCTGTACTGGGGACAGGAAGCCACTGTCAGGACAGAATATGAAGACATTCAAGGTTTTCCTATAGACAAAGTTGTCAGACATCTTACTGTTTAATCTGTACACAGAATATATCATACAAAAATCTGGGTCAGACTCAGAGGAAAGGGGAGTGAGGTTGGTGGAAGAAATATCAATAAGTTCAGCTATCAATAACTAAGCTATTTCTGTCTTACTGGCAGAAAGTGGTAATGATTCTAAATAACTTCTGATGAAAGTGAAAGGAAGTGCCAAACAGGACTGCATTTGAACATCAAGAAGACAAAAAACATGACTACAGAGAAACATAACTTTAACATAGATAATGAAGACAATTTTTATAGATTTTGCTTTCATTCTTTTAGTCATTGATTCAAATGGAGACTGCAACTAAGAAATTAAGAAAAGGCTGAGACTTAGAAGGGCAAAATGGAAGAATCAGGAAAAGCACCAAGAGCAAAAGTGAGTCATTATAAACCAAGCTAAGATCATCCACACCATTGTATTCCTGATTACTATGTTTGGGTGGAAAAGATGGACAGTGAAGAAAGGTGAGAAGGGAAAAAAATATCTTATTTGAAATATAGTGTGGGGGAGAGCTCTACCAATACCCTGGACTGCCAGAAAGACAAATACTGGGTCCTAGAATAATGACAAAACTGAAGCTTTACTACTTTGGACACAACATAAGAAGGCAGGCTTCTTTGGAACAGACAATAATGCTATCAAAAATAGAACACAGCAGGAAAAGTGGAAGACAAAATATGAGAAGGACTGACTCCATGGAAGAAGCCATAGGCATAATTCTTTAGGAGGGGTATTGTAGGCCTCACTCATTTATAGAGTCACCAGGAGTGAGAGCTGACTCAATGGCACATAACAAACACACATGACACTCATATATCTACATAGATATACATTATTGATATGAATATGGATATAAAATAGATATGTATAGATATAATCTACACTAATAAAAGAGAAACATGCAAATTGGTGTCACTCCGCTATCCTTCCCATTGGCTAATCAGGTCGATATGCAAATTAACTGCCAGCCAAGATGGTGGCCTACAGCCAGGCAGCTGGAAGCGAACATGAGGCTTGCTTGTTTCACTGACAAAGGAAGCTAACGTTCCTCGCCTGCTGCTGCTGGCCTCTGAGCTTGCAGTTTGAAACATTGTTACAAATATAGAAGCTAAACAATACCCCAGAAACCTGCTTTCAGCCAGCTGGGATCTCAGAGCTGGAGCTGAAACAGTGTTTTGATTATAGAACCCAAACAAACCAGATACCTGCTTTCAGCAGCTGAGGCCTAAGAGCTGGAGCCAAGCCTCAGAGCTAAAGCTGGCCCAGAATTAAAAAGAAAAAGAAAAAAAGGAGCGGTTGGGAGCTTCAGTCACATGCCAGCCTGAAAACAGCCCTCAGCCCCTCACCCAGACTGGCCAGGCACCCCAGTGGGGACCCCCACCCTGAAGGGGGTGTGACCAGATGCAAACAGCCATCATCCCCTCACCCAGGCTGCCGAGGTACCCCAATGGGGTCCCCCACCCTGATCCAGGACACCCTTCAGGGCAAACCAACTGGCCCCCACCCGTGCTCCAGGCCTCTATCCTATATAGTAAAGGGTAATATGCCTCCCAGCACCGGGATCAGTGGAGCCGCAAGGCCTCCTGGCAACGGGATCAGCATGACAGGGGGCAGCGCCCAAACCCCCTGATCGCCCTGCTCTGTTCGTGACAGGGGAAGGCACCCCAACCCCCTGATCAGCCTTGCTCTGTGGGTGATAGAGGCTGGCGCCCCAACCGCCCCCCACGGGCCCTGTTCTGTGTGTGACAGGGTAGAACCATAACCTCCCCATCGGCCCTGCCCTGAGTGTGACAGGGTGCAGCACCCCAACCCCCTGATCCGCCCTGTTCTGTGTGTGACAGCGGCGGTGCCCCAACTCCCCTATCGGCCCTACTCTGTGCGTGACAGGGGGAAGCTCCTCAATCCCCTGATGGGCTCTGCTCTGTACGTGACAGGAGGGAGCTCCCCAACCTCCTGATCAACCCTGCTCTGTGTGTGACAGGGTATGGAGCCCCAACTCCCCTGATTGGCCCTGCTCTGTGCATGAGAGGGGGTGGCGCTGCAACCTCCCCATCGACCCTGCCTTGAGTGTGACAGGGGGTGGTGCCCCAACCCCTCAATTGGCCCTAACCTGAGCATGACTGAGGGTGGCATCACAACCTCCCTATCCGCCCTGCTCTGTGCATGATGGGGGCAGCGCCCCAACTCCCCAATCAGCCCTGCTCTGAGCCTGACCAGGGGCTGCACCTAGGGATTGGGCCTGCCCTCTGCCACCTGGGAGCAGGCCTAAGCCAGCAGGTCATTATCTCCAGAGGGGTCCCAGACTGCGAGAGGGCACAGGCCGAGCTGAGGGACCCCCCTTCCCCTGCCCCCCGAGTGCACAAATTTTTGTGCGCCGGGCCTCTAGTCCTGTCTAATAAAAGAGTAATATGCAAATTAACCATCACTCCACGACAAAGATGGCTGTGCCCATAGCAGCTGGGCAGGACGCTGGCGGTGTCACCCCAGCAACGTGAGCCCAGCAGGCAAGGGGGCCCACAAGCAGCACCCAGCAGTGCCTGCTGGGCGGGGACGACTGCAACCAGGCAGCAGGCAATTGGGGTGCAGGCAGCACCCAGAAGAGCCTGCTGGGCCGTCGCCAGAGCGACTGGGGAGCAGGCAATTGGAGGCCGCAGGCAGCACCAAGCAGGGCCTGCTGGGCGGTGGCTGTGGTAACCCGCGAGCAGGCAAATGGGGCCCGCAGACAGCACCCAGCAGGGCCTGCTTGCCCATCCCCAAGGTGTGGAGCAGGCAGGCCCTGCAGAGAGCAGAGAACCACGGGGAATGGGCCCAAGCAGTCAGTAGCACATCCCCTGAGGGCTCCCAAACTGGAGAGGGTGCAGGTCAGGCTAAGGGACCTCCCGGCTTGCCCTCACCCCCCCGTGTACAAATTTCATGCACCGGGCCTCTAGTATTTATATGTTTGTCAATGAGAGACAGAGAGAGAGAGGCAGAGGTGGCGGTGAAAATTCTCTTGGAAAGAATTGGCCGATATGATTTTGAAGGTTGGAAATCTGCAGGATAAAGTGCAAATGCAAGACCTAGAGAGTTGTTGCACTTGGACCTTAAAAGCAGAATTATCTCTTTTTCAAGGGAGAGCAGTCTCTTCTTAAGAACTTCAATTGATTGAATCAGATCCACCCACATTATTAAGGGCAATTTGTTTCACTTAAAAACCACTGGTTTAAATTTTAATTCCTCCAAAAAATATCTTCACAGAAACATCTAGGATAGTATTTGACCAAATATGTGGGTAACATGAACTAACCAACTTGATATAAAATTAACCATCACAAATAACAAAAGAAATAGCTGAGTAGTTTTAAGCATGTGAGTTTTCTTATTGTAATATAGAAATAATAATGATTATGTAAATGCTGTTTTGTGATTTAATAAGATCATAAATGTAAAGTACAATAATAGATTTGTAGCTCATATTTAATAAACTAGAGGCCTGGTGCACGAATTCATGTATCAGTGGGGTCCCTCAGCCAAGCCTGTGAGATCAGGCCTAAACCAACTCTCCAACATTCCTGAGGGGTCCTGGATTGTGAGAAGGCACAGACCAAGCTGAGAGACCCCACTGGTGTATGATCAGGGCCAGGGAGGGACATGGGAGATTGGCCTGCCGGTGAGGGAAGGACTGTGGGAGGGCTCCAGGGCATGTCTGGCCCATCTTGTTCAAACCTGATCAACTGGACACCAGCAGCAAGCTAACCTACCAGTCAGAGTGTCTACTCCCTGGTGGTCAGTGCACATCATAGCAACTGGTTGACTGGTCAATTGTCTGCCCCCTGGTGGTCAGTGCACATCATAGCAAGTGGTTGAGTGGCCTTAGCATATCATTAGCATATTACACTTTGATTGGTTGAACAGACGAACATCAGATGACTGGTCACTTAGCATATCAGGTTTTTATTATATAGGATTGGCCATCAGTCATAATTAAGTAATCTTTTATGTTATTTTAATCTAATTTATTCAAATGATAAATGAAATTGTATTTCCTGCTTTTGTTGTTTATTATGTCATAGATTTTGCTTAGATATTGTTATATGAAATTAATAACTATAATGGATAGATAACATTACATCAAGTGGAATTCTATATCATAAATTTATGTCATAGATTTTGGAGGAAAATACGCACTGCTTTCTATTTTTATTATTACTCTTTATACAACATTTACATGCTCCCAAACACATGTTGGGATGCCCATCATCAGATGAGTAGATTAGAAAACTGTGGTACATCTACACAATGGAATACTAAGCTGCTATAAAAAAGAAGGGATTCTTACCATTTGCTACAGCATGGATGGAGATGGAGACCATTAGGCTAAGTGAAATAAGCCAGTCAGATATAGATAAATATCACATGATCTCACTCATTTGTGGAATATAAAAAACACCATAAACTGATGAACAAAAATAGATCTAGAGACACAGAAGCATCAAACAGACTGTCAAACTACAGAGGGAAGGTAGGGGAGAGTTGGGGGGGTTAGAGATCAATGGAAGGACTTGTATTCATGCATATAACCATAACCAATGGATGCAGACACAGGGGTGGGGTGAGGGCATGTGCCTGGGATAAGGGAGGCTGGGGGGTGGTCAATGGGGGGGAAAAGGAGACATATGTACTACTATTTGTAATACTTTAAACAATAAAAAATAAAAACTCTTGCCTATTCCATATTTGCCTTTATCCTCTGTCTTAAAGCTTAAAATGATCACAAAAGTCACATAACTCAGGAATCATTTTTTCTAGGGTTTAAGGGTATAAATTAGAATGCCTTAGAGACTGATTTTAAAATGCTCATGATAATTTCCATAGCACCGTCCTTGATATTTGACCATTACTCGAATGTTATGGTAGGAAAGTATATGGACAAAAACATCCCCAGGGGATTTCAATTACTGTGTGCCCAATTCTGCTTCCACCCACAATGAGATCACAGATGCTGCCAAATACTATTATTTCTCAATAAGAACAATTGGTTGCTGCTTTGTGATTTGAATTAGGAACAATTTGCAGGTCACATGACTCCCATTCTCATGCTTTTTTGTTCCATTCTTTTACGAGGAATTATCTTCAATTGAAAATTTGAAATTATAAATTTATTGTATCATTAAAATTGTAATAATGGCTAGTTTTCTATATTTCCAAAGATAGACAAACACTCAACAAAATTGGGAAGAGGATGATGGAGAAGGGAAGCTCGAAGGTAGGGTATTTCTGATACTCGAATACACCACAGACTCTGGGAAGAAGATGGGCTTTGGAAACAATTTACCTAGAGTTCAAAGTCCAACATCTCTACTTACCAGCTGTAGAAACTTGACTAAATTACTTCAACTTTCTCTTTCTTTGTTTCCTTATTGGCTTTATTAGGATAACAAAACCTATCTCATAGTGTTGTTAATATACTTAAATTATATAATTTATAAAAACTTCTCACTTAGAAATAGTGGAAATGATAGTAGTCATAATAGTAGTGGTTGTAACACAATAATTTGTAATCTCCTTAACTTGATAGTAGGAAGGAGGAGGGGTAGCATTTGTTTAGTGGTACTAGCAGATGGCACAAAAAGGTTTATTCTAAAAGTGATAGAAGAAACTGTCACATGCTTCATATTTCATCAAGAGTATTCTCTATGACCTTTCCAAATTGTTGGAGAAAAGATTTCCTGACTATACAGTGAGGTAGTGGGACCCAATCACACAAAGGTCCCCTTTTCTCTCTCATTACATGTGTCTTTAAGGCTACAGTGTCCCTGAGCAAAGGTTCTGCCATGACCACAGTGAATCTGATGATTTTCACTCTTATGAGGCCTGTCTAAATGGCACCCAATACATAATGCGTAACAAAAACAGTACAGGAGTAGGTAAAAAGACATGTTTCTCACCGGCAATGGTGATCACACCCCACTCTTCCCCACAGCCCAGGTAATACGCACAGGTGGTTCTGTGCCTTCAGCATTTATGGAGCTGGAAGAGTGGAAACATCAACAGGCACATAATGAATTCAGGAGTATTTGGACCATGTTGAATTCTTATAGAATTGCTCATTTCCATGCTGGTGTAGCTGCCTTTGGGGAAGAGGCATGAAGAGCTAACTGCTTCTTCTCCTCCACTTGCCTCCTTTCTAAGAGCATCTCAACCATGAAGGTGAGAGGCTCTTCCTTACTAACTCCCTTAACCCAGTGAAGGGCCAAAGAACACTAACCACAAATACTAATTTAGATTCTGGCAGTTCAAATACAGTAGCCATTAACCACATGTATTTAATAGATGTAAATGGGGTAGTGAGAGTGAAGGGAAAGGACATGCAGCAAGTGTGTCTTGGGAGTCTTGGCACCCCATGTTACTGACTCTATACAGTCCCAGGAGCATGGTAACAGTGGAACTTCTGATGGGGCACCTGCCTGGGGAAAATCAGAGAAGTGGGTTCAAAGGGCTTGACCTGGGGCACCAGGAGAGCTGCTGCACATGCTGCCTGTGGAAGAGGCTATTAAACTGCACCCAAGACAAGGGATACCAATAGTTCTCCTTCTCTCCTTTCCTGTTAGCACTTGTTTTGCCCCATGGAAAGGTTTCCTTGTGTTGGGTGAGGGCTGACACCTGGAAGAATCCCAGTTCACACAAGGCTGGTCATATGAAGGTGCTGCTCTAAGCATCACTGTTTTGTGATGGAACCTTCAGGAGGAGAAAGGCTGGGGGGGGGGCGGGGGGGGAGCGGGCGGGGTGGCACAGCCCAAGTGACAAGCAGCTATTTACAATCTTAACTTGGGGCACTTCACAGAGCACCAATATATGCCCCCCAAAACACAGTTTGTTTATTGCCAACATCACTCTTTTAAAGGCTTTGGGCCTGCTGGCACATGCCATGGAAATGTTTACCTTGTTTTCCTAAAGTATTTCCTAGCACAATATTCCAATATCCCAAGATTTATTTTATCAGAGATTAACTGATAATGTGTTAGTGTGGAATACATTTTGGACATTAGTTTCTTATGCTTCTGTAACAGATTACTACAAATTTATTGGCTTAAAACAATCTAAATATATTCTCTCACAATTCTGAAGATTGGAAATCCTAACCATAAGGTGTCAGTAGGGCCACATTCCATCTGGAGGCTCTAGGGGGAATCCATTTCCTTCTCTTTTCCAGTTTCCAGAGGTTGCCCACATTTCTGACCTTGTGGACATTTCATCTTCAAAGCCTGCAGCATGGTGTCTTATGATTACACTAGGGGCCCAGTGTCTGAATTTGTGCATGGGTGGGGTCCAGCTGGCCTGGCCCAAATCAGGGTGGATTGGGGCTGGGCCTATGGGAGAAGGAGATGGTGGGAGGTTGGCCCGCAGGCCCGCCTCAATCGGGGCCTGATTAAAGCCAGCTGGCTGGCGGAAGGGGCCGCAGGCAATTGGCCAGCAGGCCCACCCCCCTTATTGGGGTTGGGGGGCCAATTGGGGGTGAGGCCGGCCATGGGGAGGAGCTGTGGGTGGTGGGCTGCCCGGCCCCACCCCCAAATGTGGTGGAGGGTGCTAATCGGTGGCCAGTGACCTGGGGGAGGGGCCATTGGTGGTTGGAAGGTTGGCCTTGGCCCTGATTGGGGTCGGGGACCAATCTGGGGTGGGGCCAGGTGGGGGGAAGGGCTGCAGGAGATTGGCTGGCCGGCCCCGCCCCCTATTGGGGTGGGGGTGTGTGATCAGGGGCGGGCCAACCTGGGGGAGGGGCTGCGGGCCTATTGTGGTGGGGCAGGCTGATCGGGGGCAGGGCAGGCTGGGGGAATGAAGGAGGTGTTTGGCTGGCCGGCCCTGCTCTTTTTTAAAAAAAATATATTTTATTGAATTTTTACAGAGAGGAAGGGAGAGGGATAGAGAGTTAGAAACATTGATGAGAGAGAAACATCGATCAAATGCCTCCTGCACACCCCCTACTGGAGATGTGCCCACAACCAAGGTACATGCCCTTGACCGGAATTGAACCTGGGACCCTTCAGTCTGCAGGCCGATCCTCTATCCACTGAGAAAAACTGTTTAGGGCCGGGACTGCTCTTGATTGGGGTGGAAGAGTCCGATCAGGGGCAGGCCAGCAGGGGGGAGGGGCCATGAGGTGGGCCGGTGGCCCCACCCCCTGATCGGGCCTGTTCGCTGGCCACAGTGGGTGTCATAGCTACTGGTTGTTATGGTCGTTATGGCCATTACGGTCACTGGCTTTTTATATATATAGATTCCTCTCACCGACTGATGGAGATAAGCTAGGATTTCCTCTCCATCTCAAGATCCTTAATTTAATCCCATCTGTAAAGTCCCTTTTGGTATGCAAAATAGTGTATTCACAGACTCCAGAATATTAGAATGTAGACACCTATGGACGGGCCATTATTTAGCCCACCATAGCACCTTGACTCCTAACCTGGGTTTTTGTTTACTTGTTACTATTGGTCTTCCAGAAAGGATTCTACCAGATTAGTAGCTGATTCCACTCCTTTGATTGGTCCACAAATTAACACTCAAATATCATTTAAGCCTGTTTCAGCCATGGGACTAGGAGCTCCTGGGACTTCTTTTTAGAACATGTTTAAAATATATATGGTGACTTGAGAATTAGGAATTAACCAAATAACATGAATAAAAGCAATGGCAAATGGTGGCACATTTTAAAGTCCCACAAACCATTCTTCACTGATCTTAGAAACTGGCTATGCCTCAATTAGAACTTATCTACACTAATAAAAGAGAAACATGGTAATTAGCATACGACTGATACCCTTCCCATTGGCTAATCAGCATATCCTTATGCAAATTAACTGTCAGCCAAGATGGCGGCCAGCAGCCAGGCAGCTGGAAGCGAACATGAGGCTTGCTTGCTCCAGTGACTGCAGACTGCACTGTTCCCCGCCTGACTTGCCGGCCTCTGAGTTGGCAGTTTGAAACATTCTAACAAATATAGAAGCTAAACAAAACCCCAGAAACCAGCTTTCAGCCGGCCGGGATCTCAGAGCTGGAGTTATACATTGTTTCGATTATAGAACGCTCAGTAGCAGAAGCCTCAGAGCTAGAGCCAGAGCTAAAGCTGGCCCAGAATAAAATTTAAAAAAAGAGAAAAAAAAGGAGCAGTTGGGAGCTTCAGTCAACAACCACCAGCCTGAAAGCAGCCCTCAGCTCCTCACCCAGACTGGCCAGGCACCCCAGTGGGAACCCCCACCCTGAAGGGTGTGTGACCAGCTGCAAACAGCCATCATCCCCTCATCCAGGCTGGCCAGGCACCCCAGTGGGGACCCCCACCCTGATCCAGGACACCCTTCAGGGCAAACCAGCCGGCCCCCAGGCCTCTATCCTATATAGTAAAAGGGTAATATGTTTCCCAGCACTGGGATCAGCGGAGCTGCGAGGCCTCCTGGCACCGGATCAGTGTGACAGGGGACAGCGCCCAAACCCCCTGATTGCCCTGCAGCTCTGTGTGTGACAGGGGGCGGGGCCAAAACCTCCCTATCCTCCCTGCTCTGTTCGTGACAGGGGAAGGTGCCCCAACCCCCTGATCAGCCCTGCTCTGTGCCGGATAGGGGGGAGCTCCCCAATCCCCTGATCACCCTTCAGCTCTGTGTGTGACAGGGTGTGGCCCCCCCCCTCCCCCCCCGGCCACGGGCCCTGCTCTGTGTGTGACAGGATAGAGCCATAACCTCCCCATCGGCCCTGCCCTGCGTGTGACAGTGGCAGCGCCCCAACCCCCTGATCGGCCCTGCTCTGTGCATGACAGGGGGGAGCTCCCCAAACCCCTGATGGGCCCTGCTCTGTGCATGACAGGGGGCAGTGCCCAACCCCCTGATTGGCCCTGCTCTGTGCGTGACAGGGTACGGAGCCCCAACCCCCCTGATTGGCCCTGCTCTGTGCGTGACAGGGGGTGGTGCCACAACCTCTCCATCGACCCTGCCTTGAGTGTGAGAGGGGGCGGTGCCCCAACCCCCCAATCAGCCCACCCTGAGCATGACTGAGGGTGGCATCCCATCTCCCAATCCGCCCTGCTCTGCGCATGACAGGGGCCGACGCCCCAACTCCCCAATCAGCCCTGCTCTGAGCCCGACTAGGGGCTGCACCTAGGGATTGGGCCTGCCCTCTGCCACCTGGGAGCAGGCCTAAGCCAGCAGGTTGTTATCTCCTGAGGGGTCCCAGACTGCGAGAGACTGCGAGAGGGCACAGGCCGGGCTGAGGGACCCCCCCCTCCCCCCCGCCAAGTGCACAAATTTTTGTGCACCAGGCCTCTAGTCCTACATAATAATGAGGTAATATGCAAATTAACCCTCACACCCTCACAAGATGCTGCCTAGGAGGCAGAGCTTTTGATGCTGACTGGCATAGAAACCGACCAATCAGAACCAAATCTGGGTGAACTGCGAGGAGCCAATGGCTGCCTAGGAGGTGGAGCTTATGAGGCTGACTGGCATAGAAACCGACCAATCAGAACCTAATCTGGGTGAACTGTGAAGGCAGAACCTAAGGCGGGGCTGAGGAGGGGTTTTAAGGGCAACAGGTATTTGGTATGAGGTGTAAGAATGTAGTTCAATTTTTTAATGACCGCTTTGGCAGTATAGGTCATATGACTGGCTATCAGTCCAGATATAGGGATTATGTATTTTTGTCTGCAAAGAGCATCTCCTCCTGCTGAAAAAGGCTACCCCCCCCCCCCCGTTAAGCAATCCTATCCTATATAATCTATCTATACTAATGAAAGGACAATATGCTAATTAGACCAGGTCGACCAGCCATCTTCCATACATCCAACTTCCTTTCAGACAAAGCCATGGTGGTGGGGGTTGAGGCAGAGGCAGTTAGGGGCAATCAGGCATGCAGGCAGAGAGGTTAGGGGCTATCAGGCAGGCAGAGGTGTTAGGGGCAATCAGGCAGGCAGGCAGAGGTATTAGGGGTGATCAGGCAGGCAGAGGGGTTAGGGGTGATCAGGCAGGCAGAGGGGTTAGGGATGATCAGGCAGGCAGAGGGGTTAGGGGTGATCAGGCAGGCAGGCAGAGGGGTTAGGGGCAATCAGGCAGGCAGGCAGGTGAGCAGTTAGGAGCCAGCGGTACCAGATTACGAAAGGGATGTCTGACTGCCAGTTTAGGCCAATCCTGTGATCCCTTTGGGATTGGGCTTAAACCGGCAGTCAGACATCCCCTGAGGGATCCCCAATTGGAGAGGATTCAGTCTGGGCTGAGGGACCCCGCCCCCCTCCCTGTGCACAAATTTAATACACCTTTCCACTAGTTAAAAAATAAAACAAAACAGACAAAGAAAATCACTGGGATTTCCAATACATTAGAGGTAAAAGAAAAGTTGCCCTGCCCTTTGCATTGCAAAATGGAGGCAAGTTTTCATGCATATAATAATTTGGACCTTTTTTGAGCTAATAGGAGAGGAATTTTACAAGCATAGAAGAGGAAAGAAGTTCCACAGATTGAGGGTGAGGGCAAACAAGAAGGCCTGAGGACAGAGGCTGGATTTCATAGCTCAGCTTATGGCCTTCCCTGAAGCACATTTCATACAGGAGACCAAAGTGATGTAATGGAAAAGAAGCGGATGACCTTGAAAAAGTTGAGCTTGCTCCATATGTAGAGAAATACTCAGCCACTTCCAGAGTTTGAGGCTTGCACTAGAAAACAACACATAGAAAACACAAAATTAGAAGTCAGCCAGTCAGCCACAAGCTCCCCTGTCTCTCACTACTCGCCTAAGGGATGGAGACATGTTGGAACATGGTCATCTAGATCCTAATAGGAACGCTCCAGGCTTTGATTCTGTGAGTTAGTAACTCAGAAACTGGCATGAGGCTACAATGAAAAACACAGAAGACCTGGGTATAGGAGCAGTTTTGCCACCGAAACACAGGATGATGCCGGACAACACAGTTTACCACTTAAAGGACAAACGAAGTAGTGAAAATACATGAGACTCAATATTGACAGAGTTCATTTTGATTCTAGGAAATAGCACCACTTCTGAGGAAATGACTCAAGCTCTTTGAATAAGGAACAGGGCTGCCATGAGGAATGTGAAACGATGCATGCCAGTCCCTGAACGCAGTGTTGACCGTTAGTTTCTTCCCACCTGCTGGTGAGGCACAGCCTCCTGAATTTTTAGGAAACATACAGTCATGTTCCCTCCTGCTCCCACCTGTCAATGAATGGTGTGTCATCAGCCTATTAATAGGCCACACGTACAGAATGTCTCAGGTTGAACAGGAACTAGATGAAATAGCTAGCCTTGTGGCTCAGCTGCTTTAATCACAGGGAAGGTGGCTCATTCTCTCCACTGCCTCTCAGCTATTGATGGGATTTTATAGCTCCCGCTTCCAACTGTCACTCCACAATTTCCTCTCTTTGATGAGGGGCGTTTCCACAATGCACCTTGAAGATGAGTGAGCTACAGGGGAGTGGGGGAGATCTGCTCAAACCCCCAGCAACTCCCATCCTGGTGCAGCTGCCAGTAATTACCTGGCTGCACGCAGATATACTTCTAACGTGTCTTATATCTTCCTGCTCTAATGGGAAGTTCATATAATCTGTTCTCTCTCCTGAATTTTATGCACCTTCTGTGTGTTTCTCCAGTCACACCTGTTGTGGCTTATGACTTATCCATCCAGTGACCTTTCAAATACAATTATGCAAAATGGCTGAGACTAAGCATAAAATAAATATATATTTAGTTTTTGGGGTTTTTTTTTTGTATGCACAGTTAAACTGCCCTCATTAAGTCACATTACTCAGCGTTGGATTCCATTATATGACAGCAGCAAGAAGGGAACATGTAAGCAAGAGAATTACCAAGCACTCTTTCTAAAGACAGGAAAGCCATTGGTTGCAACTGTGCCTGGAATGGGAGCCAGATCCCGCCTCTGCTCCTGTAACCCTTTCTTGACCAGGCATACTCAGGAATCTGATGAACAATCCCTCAGTGACAGGGGTGCCAAAGGCATCCTTACAAATGATTTAATGGATACTCCCTGTCACAGCCTCTGTCTGTATAGCCTTTGCAAATGTGTCCAGAATTTTACCATTTCTCACCCCCTCAGCTGCTATAGGACCCACCATAGCCTCTCCCATAGATTGTCGGGTAACTTCTATCTTGGCCTTTGTGGCTCCAATTGTCCCCTCCTAGCCTAGATGACAGATAAAAAGGAATCAGATCTTGTCATTCTTCTACTCAAAACCTCCTGATTTTGTTTTCCGGAATAGAAGCCCAAATCCTTCAAATTGCCAACAATCCCACAGTCAGTCTAGCCCCCACCTCGGGCATGAGACCCTTGCTGAATTTTTCTCTCCCTGCTCATTCCTCTCTGCACTCCAGTCCCCTCTCAGCTCTTCAGACAGGCAGAACCTGTTCCCAGCAATCTGCTGACACACTCTTACCTGTTTTAAGACTTCTCCCAGGTATCACCTGCTCACCAGCTCATCCGGGCCTTTCTGTCAATCTTATTTGGAATTGAATGCTCAGTGACAACATTATTTTCCTAATGTTTTGCAATTTTAATTAGAGTATTTAGCATAATTTAGCATTATATATATGTATTTATATTTATATAGAGAGATATGAATTTGTGAGATTTCCTATTCGAAGGAAAGCCCATGAGGGAAGAAGTGTTTGTAATTTTGCTGCTATTCTATTGCAAAACACAGCACTGGAACAAAAGAGACACAATGTTCAATGTATTTGTTGAAAGAATAGATCTATAGAAATTCTCTAAATTAAAATGTATATTTTGTGAAAGCAGTTCTTCAAAAGGTATCTTAAATGAAAGCTGCATATGTAAACAAGTAAGGAGCTCTGGTAAGAGTGAGGTCTTGTGGTTAAAGTGTGATCATCATAATATTAGCTGACAGTATATGGCGCTTACTTTATGTCAGACTTTGTTCTAAGAATTTCATGTACAGTTATCTTTACAACAACCTGATTATGGAATGATTATTATTTCCCCCATTATACATATGTAAAAACTGAGGTACGGAGAGATTAGGCCACTTACTACTTACTCAATGTCACAAAGCTAATAAAGTGGAAGAACTGGATTTTGTCTGCTCATCGCCATTCTCACTGGTCCCTTAAGTCTCAGACCTCAAGGGGTGACGCCTGATTAACTCACCAAACAAATGGAATTTCCCAGGGACCCAGTCGGCCAACCACCCATCTGCACGCTGGAAGTGCAGATGGTGAGCAAGACTACTGGCCAGATCAGTCTGCTCCCACTTGTACATTTATGCAATTGTAGGTATCACTTTTTAAAAAATATATATTTTATTGATTTTTTTTACAGAGAGGAAGGGAGAGGGATAGAGAGTTAGAAACATTGATAAGAGAGAAACATTGATCAGCTGCCTCCTGCACATCCCCCACTGGGGATGTGCCCACAACCAAGGTACATGCCCTTGACCGGAATCAAACCTGGGACCCTTCAGTCTGCAGGCCTATGCTCTATCCATTGAGCCAAATCAGTTAGGGCTGTAGGTATCATTTTTTATTTTGAATGGCCATCTCATCCTCATCTGCCTGGCAAATTGCAAGTCATTTTTCAAGTGACTCATTATTACTATGAAGACCCACAGAGTTAATTTTTCCCTCAATACATTGTACACATTTATTAATGCAGTTTCTTCATCAATTTACTATTACTTGTTTATGAAACCTCATATTCCTAATAGACCACAATCTCCTTGAGCATAAAGACTGTCTTTGCTGCCTCTGCATCCCAGTAGCATCATGCCAGGAGACGAGGAGGCTGAGCAAACGCTCCCTGGTGTATAGTGACCTGACCTATCAAAGGTCAGGAACCCTGAAAAAAGATGGAATTAGAACCCGTTCTACTCTATTGTGGGATAGTGATAATCCCATAAAATGATTTTGCTTCTTACTACAGCTTTCACTTTAGATATTCAACAAATCATCAAAATCCACTCTCTATCCTCATCCCTGTTGTGTCTCTATGGCAACTTCAGAAACAAATGGGCATCCTGATCCCCTCAGCCGGAGTACTGAACCTGGAGTTCTCGCCTACGGGTGAGGGCGATCTCCTCTGCAGGTGACAGAGTGCCCGGCCCTAACTGGCTTAAGCAATCAGGAGGCCATTATCCAATGTAACAAGAAGCCCAGAGAACATGTGGATGCAGCTTTATTCGCAGCTCAAGGTGATCAAAGCAGTTTCTAGGCTCTCCCATAGAAACACTCTATGCAGTTAAAAAGCATAGTTTTCTTCTGAAGGAGATCACAAATAAAAAGCAAATCTAGACCTAGGGAAGGGGAGACTATGTTCGAAAGGACATCACACTGAGGGGAGGAGGGCCATTTTCCAGAAGGAACCCTGGCGTCAGAAGATCTCCATGCACAGTAACGTCAGGCGGAAAGGGCCTTCCATTCACAGGAGGAATAAACAATGTGAAAAGAACCGCAGATTGGGTGTGGGGTGTGGTACGATCATGCTTGGTGTGAGAGCATTGTAGCCCAGACTATGCTCTCCCTGAGGTTGGCCTGTTCCCAGGAAGGGCCTCAAAGAGTGGTTGTGGCCCAGCTGGTGTGGCTCAATTGGTTGAGCATCTTCCCATTCACCAAAAGTCTCTGGTTCCATTCCTGGTCAGGCCACATGCCTGGAGTTTTGGGCTTGATCCCCAGTAGAGGGCGTGCAGGAGGCAGCTGGTCAATGTTTCTCTCTCATTGATGTTTCTTTCTTTTTTATTGATTAAGTTATTACAAATTTGTGATTATCCCGTTATTGCCCCCCCCCCCACCACCACCCCAATCCTGCCTTCACCCTCGACCTCTGTTGTCTGTGTTTATTGGTTATGCTTATATGCATGCATACAAGTCTCTTGGTTGATCTCTCCCCCTAATCCCACCCTCCCCTACCTTCCCTCTGAGGTTTGAGCATCTGATTGATGTTTTGCTATCTCTGGATCTGTTTTTGTTCATCAGTTTATGTTGTTCACTATAATCCACAAATGAGTGAGATCATGTGATATTTATCTTTCTCTGACTGACTTATTTCACTTAGCATAATGCTCTCCAGCTCCATCTCATTGATGTTTCTATCTCTCCCTTCCTCTCTCTCTAAATCAATAAAAAAAAAAAAAGAACATATTTAGAAAAAAAAAAAAAAGAATAGTTGTATGCAGGCTCAGGTTTGGGTGGGGGGTGGAGGGGCAAAATTCCAGGACCTGGGGGAAGGAGAGAAACTTTAAACAAGTCAAGGACATAAATATTATGTCCAGATTCATCATTGGATACAAATAGTTCAGCTAAGCATTTATGAGGCAAAGAACAGGAATTTGTAGAGCCTGTGTGTGGCCTTGTCACAGCTCAACAAGGGGCCATTGCTAGGCATCTACATCTTATGGAGAAGGGTAGATCTTTGCAGTCAGCAGTTGCCCAGAATATTAAGGTGGGGATTTTCTTAACCATCACTGCTTTTTAGGATCAGAGGGTCAGGTAAAGTCTACAAATGATAGAGAGAACCCATTTTTCCAGAAGTTCAGTAAGTAGAGGACCCTTCAGGATTCATTAAACAGGACCAGGTTACTGGCCAGACTCTCACGACAAGGAAGGCTGCGGAAAAACTGGGGGCATTTTTAGTTACCTAAGGTCATTGGTCCTGCCAAGGGAAGGGGGAGTGGAAAAATGCTCCAAAGTAGTGACCAAGGGCCCACCACCCAAACGCTCTCCATCTACCTGTTTACCACACCCATTTCCTGCACTGTTGGAAACCTGGAGAGCAGCACCCATGACCCCCACTGCAGGACTGACCAGCGACAGCCAGGCCAGGGCTGCTGCCGCACATGCACCTTGCTCACTGACCTCTTGTAGCATTAGCATAGAGCCATTGTATGCGCCTAATAACTATTTAAGGCTGTTTATATATACTGATGGAGGTATATTAGTGGAAATTGATAAGAATCTGGGGTTAATTCATTTGTGTGATTAATCAAAGCTAACGAATTGGTTATTTTCAATATATCTTTTGCTTAATTCTCAATGTGTATATTTTATTTTGAGTGTATGGAAGTGTTAGGTAATTACTCATGAAAATTGATCTTGCAATTATGTAACTCAGGCCTAATACACATGACTGGGTATTTTTGTTTGTGTGCTTTTTAGTGTTCCCAAAAGCTAATTAGAGTTTCTATTTCCCCCAATTTTAAAAAAGGGCTATCAACAATGCAAATTTCTATTTATAAAAAAACTAGAGGCCCAGTCAGGGATTCGTACACCGGTGGGGTCCCTTGGCCTGGCCTGCGCCCTCTTGTAATCCTGGACCCCTCAGGATGTCAGACTGCCAGTTTCAGCCCAATCCCAACAGGCCAGGCCGAGGGACCCCACTGGTCCACGAATCCATGCACCAGGCCTCTAGTATGCATATAAGATCTTTGGTTAATCTCTTCCTGCTCTCCCCTCTCCTCTCTTCCCTCTGAGATTCATCAGTCTGTTCCATGTTTCCATGCCTGTGTGTTGAGCATCTGCCCCCTGGTGGTCAGTGTGCATCATAGCTACTGGTCGAATGGTCAAACAGTTGAATGGTTGAACAGTTGCTTAGGCTTTTATATATACAGATGCTATTACTCCCCAGCATGCAGAGAGTAATGCACAAAACCACTCACTGGAGAAGAAAGGCTTCTTTTGGTTGACCCCAAGCTACCTTTCTGACAGAACCTCTCACTTTCTATACCTGTTCCTCTGCCTGTGGACAAAATGAAACTGTCACTTCCCATTCATTTATTCATTCAATTATTTGAGGACTTGTTCTGTGTCAGGTAATGAATGATCATCTCTGTCCTCATAGTCCTGTAATGGACATAAAAGCAGACTTCACTGTGAGATAGAAGGTCCTGTGTGTGCTAGACCAAGAGAAAAAGGAGGAGCAGGGCTGGGGGTACCAGGACTAGTGGGGAACAGGTGATAGGATTAAATAGTGTCACCTCCTTGAGAAGACACAATTGTAGCAAAAGATTCAGTGGTGAGTGGTCCCCAAGCAGGTTTTGAGGGAAGAAAGTGTCAGGTTTGGAAAAGATCTAAGTTTGATGTGTGCCTGATGTGAGCACGGCACAGCCAGCCCGTGTGGATGAGCAGAGTGAGGAACAGAGAGAGCCCAGGGAAACGGACCCAGCACCTTCCATGCCAAGAGCAGCTGCAGACTTGGCTGCTGCTCTGAGTGAATGGACGGCCAGAGGAGGTGGTACATGGAACACCTGAGATAAGCACCATTGTAAAGCTGCAATGTGGGTGCCCTGTTTAGAACAGACTATAGATGGAGCAAGAGTAGAAGCAGGAAACTGTTAGAGGGCTACTACAGTAAACTGAACGTCGGTGGTGAAGGGGGTAGTGGCAGTCAAGGTGGTTTGGAATGGTCAGCGTCTGAAGGTATTTTGAGGTAGAGCCCAGTGGACTTTTTGAGGGTTGGATGGGCATGACTGTGAGAAAAAAAAATGTCAAGAGTGACTCTAAGTTTCTTGGCCTGAGAATCGAACATGCAGCTACTGATACAGGGGAGGCTGAAGGATTAGGGTTAGGTTAGGATTAGGTTTAGGGCTAAGGTTAGGGTTAGGGAACGAGGAGCAGTTCTGGACACATTGAGTTTGAAGTTCCTAAGGCATCCATGTAAGAGCATATTCTGTCCTCAGTGCACACACTCTTTTCTTCATCCAGAAATCTCTTCTTCCACATTTCCCCAATCATTTATTCATCAAAGCCCAGATCAAAAATTATTTATGCTGGAAGCCATTCTTTATGCCTACACTTCTATAAAAACAACAACAACAAAACACAGAAAAAACAACCTTTTTTTCTTCCTTTCTTTCTTTTTTTATTTATTGATTTTAGGGGGGAAAGGGGAGGTAGGAGGAGAGAGAGAGAGAGAGAGAGAGAGAGAGAGAGAGAGAGAGAGACATCGATTTGTTGTTCCACTTATTCATACATTCATTTGTTGGTTCCTGTAGGTGCCCTGTCCAGGATCAAACCTGCAACCCTGGTGCATCAGGTCAATGCAACCCTAGTGCATCGGGTCAATGCCACAATCACCGAACCTCCCAGCCAGGGCTGTTTCTTTATTTAAACCAGCCTGGTTGCCATTTTTTAATCCATTTATTTGTATCCAATTCACATCCATTCAGTGATGATTGAGCATCACTAGGGAACACATGGTTTTTGAAGGTGCAGACATAGTGGGGAAGAAGACCAGCAAAATCACAGCTTTTGTGGAACTTTCATAAGAGTTGGAGGAAAGAAAAGAAAGTTAAGAAATAATGGAAAAGTGATTTCAAATAGAGACAAGTGCTATAGAGTAAAGAGGTCATGATATTACAAAACAGAGTGCCTAGGACTGAAGGAACACTTCAGTAATAGTCAGAAAAAGGCTTTATGAGAAAGTGAAAGGAGTTAGACAGGAAGTTGGGAAGGTGTCAGATATGTGAAGAGATGTTATCATTAATACTAGGAGCAGTCACCCATTATAGATTCTGGGTCAGCGCTATCCACATACTCGAGCTATGTAATCCCCAAATCTTCACAAGCTCCTAAAAGTTGCTATCCCTTCACCTTATGGACACATGCAATGAAATTCAGATGGTGAGGCAGACCTACAGCTGGGGTCAGCCCTGTGCTGGAGAGACACAGCTAACAACCCTGTCATTCCCCACGTGTGCTGGTGCCTGCAGCCCAGCACTGCCTCCTGCGCACAGCCTGCCTCCACGTGCAGGTCTCAGTGTGATTAGGCAAAAGATGAGTACTTTGGGGTGGTAAAATAATTCTATTTTCTAAAAAGAATAATGAATATATGGAATAAGTTATTGAACACCAAGAATCTACTGAAACATGTGTAATTAAAATGTTACCAGGAGGTCAAAGTTAGATTAGAATACATTCGTGGAACAGAGAGTTTTACAAAGAGAAAATTGAGAAAATAAAAACTGCATGAGCCCAATAAATAAAAACGGGCAAAGTATCTATCCAAAAGTCTTTGCCTCTGCTGGAGTTCATTAACTTTTATTTTGGCTTTAACTCTTTGAAAAAGTTCTGCCTAAAGGAGTTTCTTAATTTGGACTTAATGTGGTAATGAGGCAAAGTGCGGTTTGAAAGGGCTCAGAGATGCTAAGAAAATGCTGGCAAGAGTCCAAGACCACCCAGGGCCTTCCAAACAGACAGGCTGCTGGGGGCAGCGCAGGGGGGAAGGGCTTCTGATGTCGGACAGTGAGAGTCGGGCCACCTGTGGCCCAGAATCGATCTTCCTTTGCAGGCAGGTGCCCTGGAAGAACACGGCGCCTGAGAGGGCATGAGGAAGGGTTTAAGATGATCTTGTCTCCTGGCAATGGACAAAGTCCAGCCACTGGAGTGTTTCTCAACTGCAGACTCAGGATTCAGAGTTTTTGATCTTCAAGGATTGTTGTCACCTCTCCTTACCACTCGTTGGAAAGTTTCAATGTTTTTTAATAAACAAATGTATATCTAAATTAATCAAAAATGGGAGAAAGAAACAAAATCCCTACAATCCCCACAATGCAGGCACATTATTTTAGTTGCACGTAGTACTTCCTTTACTATTTCATTACATACATATATTTAATTGACGTATATACAAACTCTTGTTGCTTTGCTTACATTTTAAATTTGCAGAAATTCCATTACATATGCTATAACAAGATTATATAGTGTAACATAGTGCTATAGAGCATCTTCTCTGAATCTAAGTGGTTCCACTATCTCCTAACAATGTTGCCCTGGACAAACAGAAAATAATAGTTTCCTGAGAGTGGGTGCTTGATAAATAACCCCCTTGCAATAATAATCACTGTATTGTTATTGTTTACAAAATATATTCACATAAATTCTCTTGTATTTATGGGTTCTAATACAAGAACTTTGTTAAAGCTTTATAAAAAAAGTTATGAGAATTTGAACGCCTTATTTTTTCACATGATCTAGAAGGTGCCAGCAGTAATCACCATTCTGTATCTGCCAACCCCAGAGCATCCTACTGAAAACACGTGTGATTCTTACGCTGTCTTCCTCTAGCCCAGTGGTTCTCAACCTTGGCTTCACATTAGAATCACCTGGGAATCTTTTTAAAATCCTCATTTCAGGGCCTCATCCTCCAGAAATTCTGTTTCTTTGTTACTAATGTTGTGGCCCCACCCCATTACAAAGAAACAGAATTTCCGGAAGATGAGGCCCAGAAATCAGGATTTTAAAAAGATTCCCAGGTGATTCTAATGTGCAGCCGAGGTTGAGAACCACTGCTCTAGAGGTTGTTGAAGGTAAGGACAGTTTTTATTGCAGGAGAGAATTGGTGTTTCTCTTGTTTGCTATAATAACTCCAGAGTCTAGCATAGTTCTGGCCTTTCCATATACTGCCTAAAGGAATAATAAAGATGGTGGAGAAAGAAACCTATTGGAATGGGTTAAAGAGGAAGTGGTTAGTGTGAAGATAAACCACTTCTGAGACTAATTCTGTGAATCTGAAGCATAGAAATAGAGAGAAAGCCAAATAGGAGTTAAGAAAAAAGAAAAGTTTATCTTTTTTTCCATTTTAAATATACAAGGTACCAGAGCATGTGTATGTGTTAATGGAAATTATTCAACAGCAAGATGAATGTTTATGGTTCAAGAGAAACAGGACAACCAGAAAGTCCAAGAAGGAACGAGATACAGACCCCAAAGGCAGAGGAACTGACCTCTGAGGAGAAAAGAAAAAAATCCTGCTTTGCAATAGGGATTAAGAAAATAAACTGGTAGAAGTAAGACTGTTAGTTTGAAGTAGGAAAGTGAGATAGCTTGTCTTTATTGGCTTCTTTTTCAATGTCATACTTGTAAGTGGAGGTAGAAGGAATGTCAGTCATATCAAGACAGGTGGTATATAATATTTATTCTTGGCAATAAAGTGTGGTCCTTCTGGAAAAACATAGAAGATGTCATGATACTATTTAGCTCCAGTTTAGACTTGTACTATGGTTTTCACTTTAATTTTGTTAATTCTCACCCAAGGATATTTTTTCCATTGATTTTTTAGAGAGAGTGGGAGGGCAGGAGGGAAGAGAGAGAGAGACAGAAACATTGATGTGAGAGAGACACCTCGGTTGGTTGCCTCCCACACACCCTGACCTAGTCGGGGATCGAAGCTTCGTGTCCTTGACGGGGAATTGAACCTGAGACCGTTCAGTACTCAGGCCAACACTCTAACCAGGGAACACACTGGCCAGGGTTAGACTTGTATTATAGTTTTAACATGAAGCCTGAGGATGGCTATGTGATGCCATGCAGCACAGGTTTCACCTTCATTTGGACTGTGGGAGGCATTATGTTGTCATCTGAAGTATGTTCAATGTAACGATTGCCATGGATGAAACTTGAAGGTATTTATTAATTACTAAGTCAATTAATCATTAAGTCAATTAATAAATAAGCTGGTCATTATCATTATGCCTGTTTTACTGATGTGGTGATAATTGATTTACACAAGCTTATACAGTTTGAAGGTGGGATAGTCCAGAGCACTAAAGCACACTGGCTCTCACCTCATTATTTTAACAACCACATAAATGTCAGAGGCAAGTGTTAGAACTTGAAGGAAAGGGCGCAGAGGACTCAGCTGAAAGGCACCACTAACTGAGGAGGAGATGGATATTCCCAAAGCACTCAGTGTAGGGAGACCTTGAAGATACTTAGTCGATTCCTTCCTGGCCCACCTTACTCCCAGGGAAGAGTCCAAACACCCCATGACAACACCAATGCTAATTTTCTATGCAAATGGAAAATGACCCCTTAGAACTGAGTGTGTGGTTCACTGTCCATGGTGCCTGCCTCTCCCGATGCTCTCACTGCCAAGCATCATCTCCTGCAGCAACACTCTCTCCTTGACAATCTGCTTCCTTCATATTCTTTTTACCTAAACCAAGCATAGATCAAAGGCTTTCACTTTTATGAAACCAATAAAAAAAAGAACTAAATGCTTCTCAGGAATTGAATCCAAGTGTACAAGTTGAGAGTGACATATTTATATCATGTCAGAAATGGAAAAGACCACTCTCTCCTCTCCAAACACATCTGTTCTCATAAACACATTCTAAAGAGGATATATAATTCACTGAAACTGTGCTTTCAGCTTTTTATTGTTGTTATTTATCATTAATAAGCCTCATTCCAACATTGTCTTCTAGAAGAAGAAAAAAACCATTTTACTTGAGAACTTTGTAGACAATTCTTTCAAAAATCATTGTACCTTGATATGGTAAAGCTATGTAAAATGATAATTTAAGGCTATTAACAAAAGACATTGAATTAATCTTATTTTAACTAGGAAGATGATATTGATCTTGTGTCTATTATTGCTTAGCTATAGATCTCTAGGTACTTTATTAAAATGTGCTCTAAAATCATATCAGTTCAATTGCTTATTACTTGGGTTTAACAATATTTACCATATTCTAGATTATTCTAGATTTGAACACAGACCTTAAAGACTCCTAAGTGTGGTTAGGTATAAAACAAAGAAGGTTAGTTCTCTTTTGGTTGTGAACTTTAATCTCCTCTCTTACACTTTTTTAGCTATTTGGCTATGGCTCATTAATTTGTCCTATCTGACACTCAGTTTTGTTTTTGTTCTTTTAATCCTCACCAGAGGGTATGTTTTTATCGATTTGGGGAAGAGACGAAAGGAGACAGAAACATTCATCAGTTGCCTCCCAAATGCTCCCTGACCAGGGATGGAACCCACAACCTAGGTATGTTCCCTGACCTGGAATCAAACCTACAACTTTTTTTGTGTGTGGAACTTGCTCCAAACAACTGAGCCACCTGGCCATGGCTGACACTCACATTTTTGGCCTGTAAATTGAGGGCAAACAATACTCTTTTGCATTGTTGTTGTAATTGATGAATAAAATAATATATGTGAAGAGGCACACCATTGTCCACAATACACTGAGGATACCCATCTGTTATTAATTGTTGTTTTCTCCCTTAATACAGCTCTTTATAGTTCTATATGAGGGTTGATTGAAACAATATGTATTGAAAATATTTGATAAATTTAAATCATATGATGTGTTGTGTAATTTAAATATATTTAATTTAATTAACCAAAATCACCCCAATAAATGTAATTAAAAATTACAGTAAGTTCTTGGCTTCAGTTGTAAGGCACATTTGAATAAAGAAACACGCTACAGTGATTTTGCTAAGCTCATGGAAGTGCTGAACCAGAATAATTCTGAGTTTGTATAATCTGCTCCTGACATTTTAAAGCTTAGAAAAGGGAGAATCAAAATATTAAATATAACTAGACCAAATAGGTTGTGATACAGCCTTAAGAATATGACATACTTGCTAAAAAATTCTTTGCAAATCACTTGTAAATTAATATTTGACTCTATAAAGAGAGGGTTAAAAATTCTTAAAATAATATAATACCAAATACAGAATGAGAGTGAAAGATGGGACCACACCCACACTTGCACGTTCTTTGTCAGTGAGGACAGAGTGACACACGGTTGGTTGAATGAGTGGTTCAGAGAGCCAGCCCTCTTCTCGTGCTCCATCAAGTAGCTGATGTGATCTGATCACCAGTGGGTTACAAAATGCACTTAACCTAACTGTAGAATGGTAGGAGGCTGCTTTAGATTCTGTCCAAACTACCACATCAATGTGTGGGAACATGAACTAGCACAGCACAAAAGAGAGAGGGGATTTGGGGCACAGGGGTCTCCCTCACGTCTTTCTCAGCTTGCTTGTATATGTACTTTGGGTGTGCCTGCTGCATGTATATATACCAGTGGTTCTCAACCTTCTGGCCCTTTAAATACAGTTCCTCATGTTGTGACCCAACCATAAAATTATTTTCGTTGCTTCTTCATAACTGTAATGTTGCTACTGTTATGAATCGTAATGTAAATATCTGATATGCAGGATCGTCTTAGGCAACTCCTGTGAAAGGGTCGTTCAACCAGCAAAGGGGTCGCGACCCACAGGTTGAGAACTGCTGACCTATACTAATGGAGCAGAAGAATTTCAAATACAGTATAACTCAAAGATGCTCCCTTTTGGAATAGGGCTCAAATTAGCATATTTTTTAGCATATTAGCAAAATACTTTCCAATGGGAATGACAAGTAAGATGATTTCTAACGAATTCTTAGGACAAAAACATTAATATTTAATAAAAGAAAAATATCAAATATTTACTCTTGAAATGTTGTTAAAACTGACTCTGACAGACATCAGAACTCTTAATATCTATACCAGTAAAGCCTAGGTGACCATCACGCCCTCACATCATCACAAGATGGCCACCCCATGTCATCACAAGATGGTCACCCTCATGTCATCACAAGATGGCCACCCCCATGCCATCACAAGATGGCTGCCACAAAATGCCCAGCAGGGGAGGGCTGTTGTGGGTGATCAGGCCAGCAGGGGAGGGCAGTTGGGGGAGAACAGGCCAACTGGGGAGAATAATTAGGGCAAACAGGCTGGCAGGGGAGGGCAGTTGGGCGCAATCAGGCCTGCAGGTGAGGGCAGTTGGGGGCGATCAAGCCAGCAGGGGAGCAGTTAGGCATCAATCAGGCCGACAGCAGGGGAGCAGTTAGGGGATGATCAGGCTGGCAGGCAGAAGCAGTTAGGGGCAGTTAGGCAGGTAGACAGGTGAGTGATTAGGAGCCAGCAGTCCCGGATTGTGAGAGAGATGTCCGACTGCTTGTTTAAGCCCAATCCCTATGGGTCCCAGATTGGAGAGGTGCAAGTTGGGCTGAGGGACACCCCCCCACAGTGCACAAATTTTGTGCACCAGGCTTCTAGTATTATTATATGCTTAGTGTTTGTCTGTTAAACTACTATTAACCAATGTTTATAGATATGGCACTGATTCTTTGAGAGTCTAAATAATGTGTTAAGATCAAACCAGCATCCAGCTGGTGAGGCTCAGCAGTTGAGAATTGACGTAGGCACCAAGAGATCACTGGTTTAACTCCTGGTCAGGGCACATGCCCGGGTTGTGGGCTCAATCCCCAGAAGGTGCCATGGAGGAGGTAGCCGATAGATGATGAGTCTTTCATCAATGTTTCTATTTCTCTATCCCTTTCCTTTCCTCTCTCTGTAAAAATAAATAAAAACATATTTTTTTAAAATAAAGATAAAACCAGCTAGTACATGATGGATCAGGCTCTGACTCACATACATTTAGTTTACATTCATAAGAATTCCTTTGTATTATCTACGTATATTGTTACAATTTGAATATTTATGAAATGTATCTCTTTAATAAAGTGAGCATGTTTACATTCAAGGCCCTTCAGACAGCACGATGTAGCCTCTGCCCAGCTTCCTTGAGCCTCAGGCCTTATACTCGTTACCCCTATAAAGCACCATGTCTTGGTGCTACTAAGAGTGTGCTTCTGCACTTGTTATACAACCTGTAGATATGTTAGTTAATGCTGTTGAAATTCCATGTCCTTACCTATAAAAATGAAGTAAAACTCTTACTTGAAATAGTTTGTATACATTAAATGAGAAAATATATCTAAAACATTTATCAAGCATGCAGTAGAAATGCTTTAAAGATTATAGAGTATTGAATACTTAATGTATAATGACAATTGGAGATCATTTTATGGGAAAGGGATTCTAATAGCTCTTATTAATCATATGCTGAGAAGTGACTTTTCAACGCACAACACCAGGGAGTAAGGTGAGCCCTCTGTGGGGTTCTGGGAGGCTGATGCCTAGGTAATGAACCTACAGACCAGTGCTGAAGAAGGTCAAGTGCTTGTCAGAAATGAAAATAGTTAGATATTTTATTCACAGTATTGACACTGATAAAATTACAATTGCAAATAATATGCTTTCAAATTAGCCATGTTTCTTACACTCTGCTAAGGCAAATTACTAATTTCTTTTTCTAAAATATGTTTTTATTGATTTTAGTGAGAGAAGGGCGACAGAGAGAGAAACATATATGAAAGAGAATCGGCTGCCTCCTGCACGCCCCCAACTGGGGATTGAGCCTAAAACCGTGACATGTGGCCTGACTGGGAATCAAACCTGTGACCTCCTGGTGCATGGGATGATGCTCAACCAGCCATGGCTGCTAAGGCAATTGAACTGTTTATTAAATTTAGCTTTACAGCACACCTTTCTAAGCTAGCCTGATTTCACTGAGAAGAATGATACTCTGAGATGCCAGGGGAATTGGTAAAGATCATTCTGTTACCAAGTGACTGACCTGTGATTCTAGGTAAGGGTTCTTTCCTCATGGACTTCACTGTTGTTCTATATTGAATGTCATAGGGATTTGGGGGCCCAAAAACAGGAAGCTAAATGATTTCATGAAATCTGAGCAGCAAATTGATATAAAGCAAGGATAGTAATCAAGAAAATATGGAAGAGAAACAGGCTCAGAGCAAAGATCATGCCTATAAATTGGTCTGAAAATTCTGTAATACTCAGAAATCAGATAGTGGAGTTGGAAGCATTGGGAAAGATTGTCTTCCACCTCTACAATAATTGCACTGGCAGAACTTTGTCTGATATAACAATTTTGGAATTCTGGAACCCATTGAAAACCTGCATCTTCCAGGAGGAAGATTAGACAGTGAACTGTGGTAAATTTCTGTCAATTTTAGCTTTTAGCACAGTAGCAACTGCTCATCTGCTACACTCAGCCAGATGTCAGGCAGCATGCAGGTGTTCCTGAAGCAGAAGCTAAGATGGGCAAGAAGAACACAGTGAAATACAGGAATCTGTACTTAATACAAATAGCAGACATCTGTACTTCGATTACTGATTGCTGCTTGTAATCACAGAGGTGCAGGCAAGCAGTGCAGCCAATGTGTTTGCACCTCCGTCCATCATTGTATAACCCTCCCACTCAGGCTCAAGTAAGTCCATAAGATTTAAAGGACCAACACCTTTCTTTTAACTCTCTTGCTCCTTATTATTCTCTTTTCCTCCCTTTCGGAGCCAGATATTTAAAGAAGACTAGAACATGACCACAGGTGCCCTTGAATGGGCTCAGAAAAGACTGGAGAAGACTTAAGTTCATACATCAGGCTGATCTTCATCAAACAAACAAGCAAACAAAAAAGCAGTAACCAAAAAACAACAAACACCTGGGAAGGAGAAATATGAGTTTCAGAATTAACACATTAAATTACATCCAATTTTTAACAAAATAATCTCAAAACAAACAAACAAACAAAAAAAACAGGAAATTATGGGCCATTCAAAAGAGAAAAATAAATCAACAGAAACTTTCCTTGAAAAAAAAACAACTGATGGCAAATATACTGGATAAGTCTAAAATAACTAACTTAAAGAAGCTCAAAGCACTAAAGAGATATGTGTATAAAGTAAAAAAAAAAAAAAAAAAAGTAAAAAGCAACAAGAGAAAAGTGTACACAGGATTTCTCAATAAGATTGTTGGCAGATTTCTTCTTAGAACCTTTGGATGCTAGAAAGCAATGGGCCAAGGTTTTCAAAGTGATTTTTAAAAGCTGCCAATAAAAAATTCTACATCCAGCAAAAATGTCCTTCAAGCATGAAGAGAAATTAATACATTCCTAAAAAAAAAAAGTTTAGGGAATTAGTTATACCTAGACTTAGCCAAGTTAGACTAGACCTACTGTTCAAGAAGTGCTCAAGGGAATCTTGCCAGGTAAGAGAAAAGACCACCAGACAGTACCATGAAGTCATGTGGAGAAATAAAAATCTTTATAAAGGCAATACATTAGCAATTATAAAAGCTAGTATTATTGTACCAATGGTTTGTAACTAGGTAACTGCACTTTCTGTGTTTTTTTGTGTGTGTGTGTTTTTGTAACTTAAGATGATACATTTGTCAAACTGCAGCGGGAAGGCCAGGGAGGGTTGGGGGGCAGGAGGGAGGGGGATAAGAGATCAACCGAAGGACTTTATGCATGCATATAAGCATAACCAATGGACATAAGACATTGGGGGGTAGGGGAGGCCAGGGGATTGTCAAGGGCGGGGGAAAAAAAGGACACATATGTAATACCATTTGTAATACTTTAAGCAATAAAAAAATTGAGAATGGAAAAAATATATAAACACCTATTATTAATATAAAACTAATATTGTTGTAACTTTGGTGTGTAATTTCAAATCTTTTTTTCTACATAATTTAAAATATTAATGCATTTTTTAAATTATAAGTTTTGGGCATAGAATGTATAAAGATATAATGTTGTGATATCAAAAACTGAAAGAAGTGAGTGTGAGGATGGAACTTTAAAGGGCAGATTCCTGTATTTCATCACCTGTAAGCTAATATAAATTCAAATTAGAGTGCATTGCTTTAAAGTGTTAAATATAGTCATCTTGGTATAGGATATACATAAAAGAAAATAAGAAAGAAATACAAAATAATTCATTTCAAAGTAAATAAACTAATCATAAATGAAAAACTGAGGCAAAAAAGCTATAAGACTTATAGAAAATAAATAGCGAAATGACTGAAGTAAATCCCTACGTACCAGTACTATTTAAAAATTGATTTCAGAGAGAAGACAGAGAGAGAGATAGAAACATCAATGATGAGAGATGATTATGGATTGGCTGCCTCCTGCCACTGGGGATCCAGCCTGAAACCTGGGCATGTGCCATGACTGGAAATCAAACTGCAACCTCTTGGTTCATGGGTCAATGCTCAACCACTGAGTCATGCTGGCCAGGCTACTTATCAGCAATTTCAGTAAATGTTAGGCGAATGTGATAACCACTACACTACGGAAACTTTCAGTAAATGTTAATAGACTAAAATCTCCAATCAAAATACCTTAGAGTTCAGAAGAATAAATAAAAACACAGGATCCAACAATATGCTTTCTACTACAGAATCACTTTAGATCAATGGACACAAGTAGAATGAAAATAAGAGTGTAAAAATGTATTCTAAGCAAATATGGACCAAAAAAGAGCAGAGGCGATATAACAATATCAAACAAAATAGATTTTTAATAAATAAATGTTTACAATTAGGAAAGAAAAAGAAATGAGACATCCAAATTGGAAAGGAAAAATTAAAATGATCTCTATTTGAAGATGCTATGATCTTTTATGTAGAAGGCAGTAAAGATTACATACACACTTAAAATAATAAATAAATTCAGGAAAATAACAGAATACAGAATCAATGCACAGACAAGAAATAGTTGCCTTTCTATTTATGATCATAGAAGAATCTGAAATGAAAGTTAGAAAACCTATTTTATTTACAACAGCATCAAGAAAGATAAAATATTTAGGAAATAACCAAGGAAATTAAAGACATACAGTGCAAAAGATAAAACGTTGTTAAAAAAATTGAAGACAGCCCTGGCTGGTGTGGCTCAGTTGGCTGGGCATCATCTTGTGCACCAAGCGGTTGCTGGTTCAATTCCTGGTCAGGGCACATGCCTGGGTTGCTGACTGGATCCCCAGTAGAGGGCATACAGGTGGCAGTCCATGGATATTCCCCTCTCACATCAATATTTCTCTTTCTCTTTTCCTCTCCCTTTCTCTCTCTCTCTAAGATCAATAAAAATATTTTTAAAATAAATCTATAAAAATGATAATAAATAAAAGATAGAAAAAATGGAAACACATTCCATGTTTATGAATTGGAAGACAATATTTTTTAAATGCCTATACAATCCAAAGCCAAAGTAATCTATAGATTCAATACAAGCCCTATCAAAATATCAATGATGCTTTTATGCAGAAATAGAAAAACTCATCCTCAAATTTATATGGAATCTCAAGGGACCCCAAACAGACAAAGAAATTTTGAAAAGGAAAGAAAACAAAAGAAGAAACCTGCAGTACTCACATTTCCTGATTTCAAAACTTACTATAATAGTCTAAATGAGGTACTGGATTAAAGATAGATCTATAGGCTAGAAGAAAAGAGAGAGTTCAGAAATAAATCTTCATATATATGGTGTAAAAATTAATAAACTTTAAAGAACTTTAATTAAAATAGAGTTGGGAGGTTAGAAGAGAGAGCTTTCATGCACATATCACTTAACACACACTACTGATCCAACAGGAAGGGATACTACATGACTCCCTCAGCAGGAAGAAGAAAAGACTTCCTTGCCCAGTAATAGTTCAGCCAATGGGAGACTGCCATGACTCAGCCAATGAACAATCACTATACTTCACACTTTCAGTTTCTCCCAATGGACTCTGTTTACAACAGTCCCTCCCAAGTTCATAAAAACATTCCTCTCCTTTATTTTTG
The DNA here is from genome assembly GCF_028538775.1 of Myotis yumanensis. Classification (NCBI taxonomy): domain Eukaryota; kingdom Metazoa; phylum Chordata; class Mammalia; order Chiroptera; family Vespertilionidae; genus Myotis; species Myotis yumanensis. The sequence continues at coordinate 90,932,763 of NW_027223759.1, forward strand.
TGATCTTTCACCTGGTTCACCATTTGACCATATGTCCTGAATTGCAATTATTTGCTTCTTCCAAATAAATCCATTTTGCTGGAGAAATATGTGCTATTTGTTAAAGGTCAACAATGATTAAAGAATTTTTGACAAGGGTTTCAATACCATTTGGTAGGGAAAGACAGTCTTATTAATAAACTAGAGGCCCAGTGCACAAAATTCATACACTTGGGGGTGGTCCTCTCAGCCCGGCCTGCACCCTCTCACAGTCTGGGAGCCCTCGGGGGTTGTCTGACTGATGGCGTAGGCCCACTCCCTGGGAGGAGTGGGCATAAGCCGGCAGTTGGACATTCTTAGTGCTGCCGCGGAGGCGGGGGAGGTTCCTGTCACCACTGCTGCACTCGCCAGCCTTGAGCTCGGCTTCTGGCTGAGCGGCACTCCCCCTGTGGAGCACACTGACCACCAGGGAGCATATCCTGCATTGTGCATCTGCCCCCGGTGGTCAGTGAGCATTATAGCGACTGGTCATTCCGCCATTTGGTTGATTTGCATAATAGCCTTTTATTATATAGGATAGAGTTGGAAAAACTGGACATACACATGACAAAAAATAAAGTTATAACTTTACCTAATACTATACAGACAGATTAATTCCAAATGATCAGAAAACTAAATGTAAGACCAAAACCAATAAAAGTCTGAGAAAAAAAAAATATAGGAAAAAACTTTATAACATTGTATTTGACTAGATCATAGGTAACACCAAATAAAAATTAGACTAATTAGACCTTATAAATGGTTTACAATAATGCATCAAAAGTCAATGTTAATAGAGTAAAAGGTACTCAGAATAGGAGAAAGTATTTGAAAAATATTTGTTAAAATGATAATATTCGGAATATTTAATATTTTAATAAATTATTTTAGAGAAGAAGGGAGAGAGAAACATTGATGTGAGAGAAATATAAATAGGTTGCCTCCTGTACACACCCCAACTGGGAATCAAACCCGCAATCTGGGCATGCGCCTGGACCAGGAATCGAACTGGTGACCTTCTGGTGCATGGGACTACACTCAACCAACTGAGCCACACAGGCCAGGGCAATATTCAGCATATTCAGAAAACACTGAAAACTCAGCAACAAAAAATCAACTCAATTTAAAAATGGGTAAGGGATTTGAATGTATACATCTTCAAGTAAGATATACAAATGTATAATAAACACATGAAAAGATATTCAATTCACTAACTTTTAGGGAATGCAAATCAAAACTACAATGAGATACCACCTCACACTCATTGGGATGGTTACTAAAAAAACAAACAAACAAAAAATCTTAGAATCTTTGGGCACTGTTAGTTGGAAAGTAAAATGGTACATTCACTTTTGAAAACAAAATGATAGTTCTTAAAATTAAAGAAATATATACTATATTATCCAGCAATTCTACTTTTGTTCATGTACCCAAAAGAATTGAACAGTTCTCAAAAAGGTATTTGCACTCCCATGTTCATAGTGGCATTGTTCAAAATAGCTGAAATGTGGAAACAATCAAGCTGACCATGAATGGATGAATGGATGAATGGATAAGCTAAATGTGGTCTATACATACAAGGAAGTATTATTCAGCCTTAAGTGAAAGAAAGTTCTGCTACATGTTACAACGTGGAGGAGTCTTGAGAACATTATGTTAAGTTAAATAAGCCATTTACAAAAAAATCCTCCTAAAAACAAATACTATATGTTTCAGGTTATATGAGGTACTGAGAGTAGTCAAATGTATAAAGACAGAAAATAGAAAGCTCAATTGGTTGGAGCATGGTCACATGAACCAAAAGACTGCAGGTTCCATTACACAAACTCTCTCTCTCTCCCCCACCCTCTCTTTCTCTCTCTCCCTTCATCTCTAAACATATGCTTGGTTGAGGAATAAAAAAAGTTCCAATGGATATAGAACCTTATTTTTGAAAGATGAAAAGATTTGTCAAGATGAAAGTGATAATGGTTTTACATTATAAATGTATTTAATACCGCTTAACTTCACACTTAAAATGTTTAAATTGTAAATCTTGTTATATAAATTTTACTACATAAAAAAATGAAAAAAGTCTGCAGTGTTAAAATCTGACTTGACTTTGCTCTTAGTATTGTGTGTGGGTGAATAGTTGGGTAACACTCAGGCTTGATGGAGCTCGAGGTCCAGGTCACCCAGACATTTATTACTGGACTCTACCAGGGGCGCTAACATGTCAGTGGACTAAAGAGAAAACAAGGTGCCAGTTAATGTGGGTTTGTGCACATAATTCAAATAAATGGTGCATTCTAAGGTGTTTTATCTCATTAAACAGATGTGATAAATCTCTTATTTTGAACATTAGCATGGAGCAGGAAGAAATTACCATTAGTTATAACCTACTGTCTTTAGAGGAAGGAGAATCCTAGCAACCAGGTCATCTTTTCTTTAGTGAGCACAAACCAAAACCTCCCAACAAAAGCATTCACCACTCTTAGAAACAGATTTGAGGAACATCTGCGAAACACCAAATAAAGATTCTGGGGCAGAGTGAAACAGCTCTGACTAAAAAAAATAAAATACTGAGCAGCCTGTGGGAAAGGGGAGGAGAGAAAGAGATGTCAGAAAAGTAATCAAGAGTCAGGAAACCTGAGCACAAGCCAGGAAACCAGAGCATGAGAAAGAGAAGAGAGAAAACAGAGACTTCGGGACTGCGCTATGGAGAGGAGGAACCCGCACCTCCCGCCCAGTGCTGGGCCTGGGACCCACCTTCTCGCTCTCACCTACACAATCCAGTCAGCACTGAGCTTCTCCCAGACAAGTGAAGTTTTACTTTGGGGGGAGCCTGAAAAAGCTGAAGAGATGACATCATATAACTGAGTAATAACAATTAGTGAAAGGTGTTCCATTAAGGTTAATTGAAAATTTATTTCTCCCTGTTTCCAATTTAATGAAATGTTGGGGTGAAGGGGCGGGGAGATCATCACCCTGCCGAGTGGCCCTGATGCTCTAGTTGGCCTCAGGTAGCGACAGCTTAGTTTACTTACCACAGGTCTACTCAAACATTCTCACTGCCGGTCCTTTCAAGACACCAATTAAGAGATACCTACTGTTGTGTTTAATCCAGGACAGCATAGGCCCTGGTTAAACAGCAACCGAGGATGATGGTTTACTGCCTAAGAATGGAGTTCTTCCTGCTTTCACTGACTTTTGTTGTCTCTGGATGTTCTTGTAAGGTCATTAATTAAACTGAGATTCGCACAGCAAATATTGGAAGTGGAGTCTAAAGGGAGATGGGGCCAGGATTTGTGAAAAATGACACAACTCTGCTCAAATGCCTTGGTTGGCCGCTCCCACCATCCCCCGGGAACATGCTGTATTCTGCTCTTCCAATGTGATTTCTCTCAGCATGCATGAGGAAGGCAATAGCTCTTTCATAGCAGGAAACAAGATCTTGAAGAATGTATGGAGCTATTTTTAAAACCATAAAGTGATTTGAAAGGAGCCCCTATTGGAAATCTATGTAGAAGAAAGTTACAATATTTATGTCCCAATATGCCACCATCCAGAAACTGTACATTATACAACGGCTATGAAAGAGAAAACAGAGAGCTACTGGCTTGGCATGAACAAAGGAGCTACTGTCCCTGCTGATCATAATAATAGCTACTGTGATATGATGCAGAGTGAAATTTTTCCAGTTGCCCTATAATTGACAATTAAGGCCCATATTCTAAAGAGAGCCATCGATGAGTGGGTCAGATGAACCTCGCACCCCCCTTGGGGCTTATAAAGTGGGATGGAAATATTTCTGAAACAATCAGCACGAGATAGCTTGTCAATCAGGATATATAATGGGTTACTGACAAGGAGCAAAGGAAAAAAACAAGATCATTTTTAAATGTCTTCCACCTTTTAGAGAATAGAATACTCATGGTAAAAAAATAAATTAAAACAATTATTCTCTCCTTGCCTTGATCACCACAGCCCTAAAGCCAAGAGAGGTGGCAATGTAGGACTAAGAAAATCACCCTGCAGGCGGGGTACACCTACCAGGAAGACACTGGCATTGCACCCCCTAGTGGATGGTCACATATTACAAATACTTAGGGCTGTTTCAATGCTCCCCAAAGCACTGCCTGGTGAGGGTTCCTGGGGAGATGGATGTGCTTGCCCTCAGCATGTAGAGAAGCTGCCTGGTTTTGAAGGCAAGATGACTCTGAACGTGGGAGGTCTGCAAGAAAGTCTCTCGCCAGTAGGAGAAAGTGTGCCCCGCCCACCCCAGATCCCAGGGTCTGAAGACATGGAAGGAAGAGTCCTCAGTGGCCCGAGTGGCTCCATATGAACGGAAGTTGGAGGCATGGATTCTAGATGGGGGCAGCCCAGGAGGGGACACTTATGTCCCTTTAACAATGGTTTTCAGTGGAGGCAGGTCGGGGAATCTGTATACCTTTTCAAGAAAACCATGCGGTCCATACACAGACTGTTTTTTCCGCAGGTGCCCCGCCTATCAGGGAAGCCCAGGAGCAGCTCTGCATCCTGGCAGCGCCCCCAGTGGCACATGACCGTTACTGCCTCACTATAGCTCTTCTCTCAAGTCCGAAGAGGGATGGCGATGAGATGAGAAACAACCAGCCATGCCAGGGGCCACACTATGCCTTTCACCCTCAGTGACAGCCAACGATGAGGGGGATGAAGCGTTCCATTCAACGTAGAATGTGGAATGTGGAATGTGGAATGGGATGTATAAACTGTCCTGACTGAGTTTAATAATCGTGAGCAGCCAGGAAGTTATGGAATTTTCATAAGTCCATCCTCAGATGGGAAAATGAGCTTCTATTCAGCAAGCTGAAAACAGTAAATGGAGAAAAAAGTCTTTGCAAAAATTAGAATATATTTTCACAGAAATTTCATCTTCTAGGTGTTGCACATATAGTCCTAAACCCTAAGAAGTGACATTGTTAGATCTATTTTGCAAAAAAAGAAATTGAGGTTGAGAGCAGCTTACCTAAACGGACACAGAGCATGACTTCAATTTGGATTTGGGTCTGACACACTCAAATCCTGTGCTCTCTTCCCTGCAGTACGCTGCTTTAGATTGGTTTCCTTTATCTAAAACATGTAAATTTCTTTAAGAATTACTAAAAAATAAAAGTAGATATTTTTAACTTTAAGGTCATTTACTGAGTGGAAAATCTAAATTGTTCTGTTATTGGTGTTAGATTTTTTTTTTAATTTAAATTCTTTATTTTTTAAAGTATGGAAAAAGTCTCCTTTTCTCCCCATTGTCCTCTTCCTGGCCACTCCCACCTGAAGCACATGCCCTCACCCCCCTACTGTCTGTCTCCATTGGTTATGCTCATATGCATGCATACAAGACCTTTGGTTGATCTCTAACCCCCTCACACTCTGCCTTCCCTCATAGGTTGTGCAGTATGCTCGATGCATCTATGTCTCTGGTTCTATTGTTGTTCATCAGTTTATTTTGTTCATTGTATTCCACAAATGAGTGAGATCATATGATATTCATCTTTCTTTGACTGGCTCATTTTGCATAGCATAATGCTCTCTAGTTCCATCCATGCTGATGCAAATGGTAAGAAATCCTTCTTTTTCTACAGCAGCGTAGTATTCCATTGTGTAGATGTACCAGTTTTCTAATCCCACTCATCTGCTGATGGGCACTTAGGCTGTTTCCAAATCTTAGCTGTTGTAAATTGTGCTGCTATGAAATAGGGGTGCATATATCCTTTCTGCTTGGTGTTTCTGTTTTCTTGGGATATAGCCCTAGAAATAGAATTACTGAGTCAAATGGAAGTTCCATTTTTAACTTTCTGAGGCAACTCCAAATTGTTTTCCACAGTGGCTGCACCAGTCTGCATTCCCACCAGCAGTGTATGAGGGTTCCTTTTTCTCCACATCCTCCCAGCACTTGTCGTTTGTTGATTTGTTGATGATAGCCATTCTCACAGGTGTGAGGTGGTACCTCATTGTTGTTTTGATTTGCATCTCTCAGATGATTTGTGACTTTGATCATGTTTTCATATGTCTCTTGGCCTTCTGTGTGTCCTCTTTTGAAAAGTGTCTATTTAGGTCCTTTGCCCAATTTTTGATTGGATTGTTTATCTTCCTTAAGTAGTATGACTTCCCAGTAAATTTTGGAGATTAAACCCTTATCAGAAATAACATTGGAAAAATGTTTCCATGCAGTGGGCTTTCTTGTTGTTTTATTGATAGTTTCTTTTGCTGTGCAGAAGCTTTTTATTTTGATGTAGTCCCATTTGTTTATTTTCTATTTAGTTTCCATTGTCCTAGGAGGTGTATTGGTGAAGATATTGCTACAACGTAAGTTTTCTATTTTACTGCCTATGGATTTTTCTAAGATTTTTATGGCTTCCCATCTTACATTTAAGTCCTTTATCCATTTTGAGTTTACTTTTTGTGTATGGTGTAAGTTGGTGGTCTAGTTTTATTTATTTTTTTGCATGTATCTGTCCAATTTTCCGAACACCATTTATTGAAGAGACTGTCTTGACTCCATTGTATGCTCTTGCCTCCTTGTCAAATATTAATTGAGCATAATGGCTTGGGTTGATTTCTGACTTCTCTGTTCTGTTCCATTGGCCTATATGTCTGTTCTTGTGCCAGTACCAGTCAGTTTTGAGAACAGTGGCTTTTTAATATAGCTTGATATCTGGTATTGTGATCCCTCCAACTTTGTTCTTCTTTCTCAAGATTGCTGTGGCTATTTGGGGTCTTTCTTTTATTCCATGATTTTTTGGAGAGTTTGTTCTAAGTCTGTGAAATTTGCCATTGGTATTTTAGTGGGGATTGCATTGAATCTATAGATTGCTTTGGGTGGTATGAGCATTTTAATGATGTTTATTCTACCAATCCATGAACACGGTATATTCTTCCATTTGTTTAGGTCTTCCTCTATCTCTTTCTTAGCATCCTATAATTTTCTGGGTATGAGTCCTTTACCTCCTTGGTTAAGTTTATTCTTAGGTATCTTAGCTTTTTTGTTACAGTGGTAAATGGAATTGTTGTTTTGTTTGTTTGTTTCTCTTTCTGTAAGTTCATTATTGGTGTATAAAAGAACCATAGTTTTATAGGTGTTAATTTTGTATCCTGCTACATTGCCCAATTCATTTATTAAGTCTACTAGTTTTTTGATGGAGTCTTTAGGGTTTCCTATTTACAATATCATGTCATCTACAAATAATGACAGTTTTACTTATTATTTTCCAACTTGGATGCTTTTTATTTCTTCTTCTAGTCTGATCACTATGGCTAGCACTTCCAGTACTATGTTGAACAGGAGTGGTGAAGTGGACATCCCTGTCTTGTTCGTGTTCTTAGGGGAAATGGTTTTAGTTTCTGCCCATTGAGTATGATGTTGGCTGTAGTTTGTCATGTAGGGCTTTTACTATGTTGCGGTATGATTCCTCTGTTCCCACTTTGCTAACAGTTTTTATAAAGAAAGTCTGTTGGATTTTATCAAATGCCTTTTCTGCACCAATTGATATGATTATGTGATTTTTGTCTCTCAATTTGTTTATGTGATTTATCACATTTATTAATTTACATATATTGTACCAGCCTTGCATCCCTGGAATAAATCCCACTTGGTCATGGTGTATGATCTTTCTAATGTAATGCTGGATCTGACTTGCTAGAATTTTGTGAGGATTTTAGCATCTATGTTTGTCAGGGATATTGGCCTGTAATTTTCTTTCTTTGTAGTGTCTTTATCTGGTTTTGGGATTAGGGTAATACTGGCTTCAAAGAAAGAGCTTGAAAGTATGCCTTCCTCTTGAATTTTTTGGAATAGTCTGAGGAGGATAGGTTTTAGTTTTTCTTTAAATGTTTGTAAAACTCCCCTCCAGGCCAGGAGTTTTGTTTGCTGGAAGTTTTTTGATTACTGTTTCAATTTCATCAGTAGTTATCAGCCTATTCAGGTTTTTTTATTCTTCCTGATTGAGTTTTGGAAGGTTGTATTTTTCTAGGAATATGTCTATTTTCAAGGTTGTCCCTTTTGTTGGAGTAAAGTTGTGTGTAGTATTTTTTTTTTTTTTTTTTTTACAATCCTTTGTATGTCTGTGCGGTTCATTGTTACTTCACCTCTTTCATTTCTGATTTTGTTTATTTGGGTCCTCTCTCTTTGTTTCTTGGTGAGCCTGGCTAGAGGTTCATCAATCTTGTTTATCCTTTCAAAGAACCAGCTCTTGTTTTTATTGACATTTGTATTGTTTTTTGGTCTCTATGTCATTTATTTCCACTATTATCTTTATTATTACTTCCTTCTGCTTACTTTGGGCCTTTCTTGTTACTCTCTTTCTAATTTTTTAAGTTATAGGGTTAGATAATTTATTACTATTTTTTTCTTGTTTTGTGAGGTAGGCCTGTACAGCTATGAATGTCCCTCTCAAGACTGTTTTCACAATGTCTCATAGATTTTGGATTGTTGTGTTTTCATTGCCGTTTGTTTCCAGGATGATTAATATTTCTCTTTTGATCTCTTTGGTAACCCAATCATTATTTAATAGCATGCTATTTAGTCTCCAAATGCTGGATTTTTCTCATTGTTTTTTATTGTAGTTGATTTCTAATCATATGCCATTGTGATCTAAGAAGATGCTTAATATGATTTATAACTTCCTGAATTTTAAGAGACCTTTTCTATTTCCTAATATGTGGTCTATCTTTGAAAAAGTCTCATGTGCACTTGAGAAGAATGTATATTCTGTAGCTTTGGGGTGAAATGTTCTGAAGATATCAATTAAGTCCATCTGATCCAGTAAGTCATTTAGGATGTCTGTTTCTTTGCTGATATTTTGTTTAGAGAATTTATCCAGTGTTGTCAATGGGGTATTAAAGTCCCCTACTATGATTGTATTGCTGTTGATCTTTTCCATGATATCTTCCAGAAGTTTTTTTTTTTTTTTTTTTTTTTAATGTATTTGGGTACTCCTCTATTGGGTGCATATATGTTTACCATAGTTATATTCTCTTGTTGGATTGTTCCATTTAGTATTATGAAGTGGCCCTCCTTATCTTTTGTTATGGTCTTCACTTTGAGGTATATTTTGTCAGATATAAGTATTGCTACCCCAGCTATTTTCTCATTTCCATTTGTCTGAAATAAATTTTCCATCACTTCACTACCAGTCTGTGTGAATCCTTTGTTCTAAAGTGGGTCTCTTGTAGACAGCAAATAGATGGATCATGTTTTCTTATCCACTCAGCTACCCTATGTCTTTTGATTGGGGCATTTAATCCATTTATGTTTAAAGTTATTATTGACTAGTGGCTTGGTGCACAAAATTCGTGCAGGGGGGGAAGTGTCCCTCAGCAGGGCCTGCACCCTCTCCAATTTGGGAACCCTCGGGGGATGTCCAATTGCTGGTTTAGCCCCGGAGGAAATGGAAAAAAATATACAAAGTGATGCAAAGGACTGACTCCAAGAATACTATACCCAGCAAGGGTATAGTATACTCTGTGGGATCTGGCCTAAACAGGCAGTCGGACATCCCTCTCACAATCTGGGACTGCTGGCTTCTAACTGCTCACCTTCCTGCCTGCCTGATCAGCCCTAACCACTCTGCCTGCCAGCCTGCTCTCTCCCAACTGCTCCCCTTGCTGGCCTTCTCACCCCCAACTGCCCTCCCCCCCGCCAGCCTGCTCACCCCTAACTGCCCCCTGCCAGCCTGATTGCTCCTAACTGCCCTCCCCTGCCAACCTCATGGTCCCCAACTGCCCTCCCCACTGGCCTGATTGCCCCTAACTGCCCCCCCCAGCAGCCTGATCACCACCATCTGCCCCCCTGCTGACCTGCTCACCCCCAACTGCCACCTCCGTGCTGGCCTGCTTACTCCCAACTGTCCCCTGCTGGGATGGTTGCCTCTAATTGCCCCCCACCACCAGCCTGATCTCCCCTAACCACCTTTGCCTCAACCCAACCACAATGGCTTTGTTGGAAGGATATCCGGAAGGTCTCCCAGTCTAATTAGCATATTACTCTTTTATTAGTATATATAGGTACTTGTTTGTTGACATTTTTACTCTTTATGCCTGTGTTCCTTCTCCCCCTTCTATTTCTTATTTTTACAGCAGTCTCTTTAGCATTTCTTGCATTGCTATCTTGGTGGTAATAAACTCCCTTAACTCTTTTTTGTCTGTGAAACTCCTGATTTCACCTTCAATTTTGAATGATAGCCTTACTGGTACAGTCCTCTTGGAGTTAGTCCTTTGCATCATATTGTGTATTTTGTTCCATTTCTTCTGGCCTGATGTGTTTCCATTGAGAAATCAGCTGATAGTCTAATGGGAGATTCCTTGGAGGTAGCTTTCTGTCTCTCTCTGGCAGTCTTTAAAATTCCTACTTTGTCATTGATGTTTCCCAATTTAATTATGATGTGTCTTGCTGTCAGTCTTTTGGGGTTTATCTTGTTTGGGACTCTAGGTGCTTCTTGGACTTGTGTGGCTCTTTTCTTCCCAACATCAGGCAAGTTTTCTGTCATTAATTCATCAAACAGGTTTTCTATTTCTTGCTCTGCTTCCTCTCCTTCTGGCACGCCTATTATGGGGATGTTGTTTCGTTTTGTGTTGCCCCATAGCTCCTTTAGGCTCTCCTCCTGCTTTTTTAGTTTTCTTTCCAGTTGCTGCTATACTTGGGTGTTTTTTTCTACCTTGTCTTCCAACTCACTGATGCAGTCCTCAGCTTCTTCTATTTTACTGTTGAAACTTTCTATTGTGTTCTTGACTGTGGCTATGTCATTCTTCATTTCCTTTGATTCATCTTCAGTCCTCTTGATTCTTATACATGTTGTTGAATTTTTCTTCCATCCTTTTCACTGTCCTTATAACCATTGCCCTGAATTATTTCTCTGACAAATTGTTTGCCTCTGTTTCATTTATTTCCTTTTCTGATGATTCCTCCTTTTCTTTCAAATCAGGGTTATTTCTTTGCTCCCTCCCTATTTTTTCTGTTCCTTTGTGATTGTTTCTACATAACAGACCAAACTGCTATGCCACCCAGATTTTTTGAGTTTGTTTTATATGGTAGATGTTTTGTGGGACCCAGTGGTGCATTCTTTTTGGTCTTATGGTCTGGGAAATCTAGGGATGCCTCCTACTTGGGATATTTGGGTTATCTTCGTGTAGTTAGGTATTGAGTGTTATTGTCCCATTCATGGATGGAGTTTCCTCTCAGGGTGTCTGGTTATGTGGCTCATTCTGTACCATGTTGACCAAACAGCACAAAATACAACTCAACAAGACACAAGACAAAGGGAACAAAACACAAATGTACTCATGACACTAATAACCCCACTATAAGTGACCACTAGAGAAAAGAGAAGTAGGGGATAGAAAAGAGAGCAAAAATGATATTGAGGAATGAAAAAAATGGTAAGAAAGAAAAGAAAAAGAATAAAAAGAAATATATATATATATATATATATATATATATATATATATGGAGAAAACAGCACATAACAAACATATAAACCAAAAAATGCAAATGACAAACCCCAGAAAAGAGGTGGTGGCAGAATCTGTAGAAGCGGAGCTTATTACAGAAAGTAAGATTAAGGAATTAAGTGAATATGGAGAGGACCTCAGTCCAGTAAAAAGGAGGTAGAAAGAGGATGAGTGCATAAGAAGAAAAGAAACCGAAAGAAAAAAATTTTAAAAAGAAAAAATTAAAAAATAAAAACAATTAACAAATCAACAAATGACAAGTAAGTGCCTGTGAGGGTGTGGAGTAAAAGGAACCCTCATGCACTGCTGGTGAGAATGCAGACCAGTGAAGCCACTGTGGAAAACAGTGTGGAGTTTCCTCTCAAAACTAAAAATGGAACTCCCAATTGACCCAGTGATCCCACTTTAGGACTATATCCCAAGAAACTAGAAACACCAATTAGAAAGGATATATGCACCCTTACATTCATAGCAGCACAATTTACAGTAGCTAAGATTTGGAAACAGCCTAAGTGCCCATCAGCAGATGGAGTGGATTAGAAAACTGTGATACATCTACACGATGGAATTCTACACTTCTTTAAAAAAGAAGGAATTCTTACCATTTGCAACAGCATGGATGGAATAGAGAGCATTATCCTAAGTGAAATAAGCCAGTCAGAGAAAGATAAATATCACAGGATCTCACTCATTTGTGGAATATAATGAACAACATAAACTGATGAACAAAAATAGAACCAGAGACATAGAAGCATTTAACAATCTATGAAGGAAGGTGGGAGTTGAGGAGTAAGAGATCAACCATAGTACTTGTATGCATGCATATGAGCAAAACCAATGGACACAGACAGACAGTAGGGGGAGTGAGGGCTTTTGCTTGGGAGAGGGGGTGATGGGGGATAGGTCAGTGGGAAGAAAAGGAGACTCATGTAATACTTTAAACAATAATGAATTTTTTTTAATTTAAAAAGTTAAAGTAAATAAAAATAAGATAAAATAACTATAAACAAATAAAAATAGAATGAAGAAATATAATGTGGAAAAAATAAAGAAGCAAGCAAAAAAAAAAAACAAAGAAAAAATTTAAATAGAAGGTAAAATAAATAAATAAATACATACATAAATAAATACAAAAATTGAAGTGCTGTTCCTTTCAGCCAAGTTTTAAGGCCCCATGGGCATTAATTTAATGCCCCACTCTTCTGTACTGTCTGCCACTTCTCAGTTTCCTGTTAGTTATCAGCCCCATGTTGATGTTCTAAGTGATCCACCCTTCCTTTGTTTGTGTCTATCTCCATTGCCTTGACTGCCAGTAGGCAGGACCAATCTGCCCACTTAGCCTGTCTGCCTGCTGTCAATCTTAATCTCTCAAGTGGCTCTTTGTTTCAGGGCTATAGTTAGGGAGGTTGCTGTATCACTTTCAGGGACTGAAAGGCCTCTCTTCAACACAGTCCCTGAGGGCACTTTGGCGCTATTCCTTTGTACCACTCAGGGTGTAGTCTAGGTGTGGCTGTATTGGTTGTCTGGAGACTTCTGGGAGGGGTTAGCAGTCAGAGGTGGGCAAACTTTTTGACTCGAGGGCCACAATGGGTTCTTAAACTGGACCGGAGGGCCGGAACAAAAGCATGGATGGAGTGTTTGTGTGAACTAATATAAATTCAAAGTAAACATCATTACATAAAAGGGTACGGTCCTTTTTTTTTTTTTTTTAGTTTTATTCATTTCAAATGGGCGGATCCGGCCCGTGGGCAGTAGTTTGCCCATGGCTGGTTAGCTCTTCAGGAGAAAATGGTTGCTTAGGTCCCAAGTGTCAGGTCTCCCAGTCACCTCTCTTCAACCTGCTCTTCTCCACAGCGTCTCACCAGACTCCACAAGTTTGCACCTCCATCTGCACCTCCACCTGCACCTCAGCCACGGGTGAGTGTTTGTATTTGAAAGGTTCTATGAACTAGGTTTAGCATATAAAAGCAAAGACCAAAAATAGAGGAAACAACTGCACCACTGTGAGTTTCTCTCCCCCCGGCACTGCGGAGCTTGGGCACTTCTTCAGGCCGTCCCCTCTGGGCTCAGTCTCTCGTGGCTGTGGACTTAGGTCTAGAATCCCCTGCGGCCAGCAGCCCTGTGGACCTCTTTCCACAGTCAGATGTTATGCCTGTCTTCAAGGGATGCAGACCTGGTGCTCTGTGGCTTCCTTCTGACCCTCTTGGCTCAGAGGTCTGGCACCTCTCTCCAGCCCAGATCCCCAATCCTTACTGTTCTCCAGGCGTCCTCTGCCCTTCTTGGCTGCAAATTGTCTCACCAGCTGTGTCTACTTTACCAATTCAATGTGGATGTTATTCAATTTGGATGCTCCTTCTATCTGCTCCGGGATAAGGCTCAGGACATGTCTGCCTATTCGGCCACCATTTTTCCTGGGTGTTACTTTTTACTGAGCAGCTACAGCAGGCCAGACATTATTTCAGAAGTGGTATATGCATAACATAAATTAATTTTTTTAAAAAAAACCTTTTGTGCATTTTAGAGAGGAGAAACTAAAAGCCAAGAGATGTAAGATAAAATGCCACAGTGATGCATTTGTAGAGCTGTGAAAGTCCCCAAAACCTATACCATTTACCTCTACCCAACTGTAAATGATAGATTTTTTTCATGAGTTGGAATTAGTTTTGCATGATTCTTCCTTTCTTCTTCTTCCTTTAATGCTCCATGAATATGAGATTATTAGAAGATAGGGACATTTATATTTTATTACTAAGGTGTGAGCCCAGGTTTATTTTCTCTGTATTTATGGAAAAAGTAGATCACGCCATGTGAAATTATAACAAAGAATGTCCAAGAGCATTCAGGGATGGGGGGGATGGTAATGTCGATGATAACAATTATGTTGCAGGTGCATGTGAAATGGAACCATTCTTGGGTAACATTTATTAGAGGAATCAGATAGGACATTTGAGAGAGAGTCTTGATTCCTTCTCATCTTGTTTCATGCAGGCTTCCCAGTTCATCAACTGCTGTGCACTGGCAGCAGATCTGCAGGAGCTCAGCTGCTTAGGCTGCAAAAGCAAAAGGTGTTTCCTTTACCCTTAACCTTTTATGAGGTGAAGGAGTTGGAGTACACATGAATTACAAGGACAAGATAGGTATTTATAAGGAGATTCTGGATGAAGTGTAAGGATTTGAAGTTTGAGATGGAGTTGGATATAAACTGATGCTGAAGTGTACAGAGTGTAACTGCAGAATATAAAATAAAACATAACTAAAATATAGCCATGGCCGGATAGCTCAATCCTGTACACCAAACAAGTTGTCTACTCCCAGTCAGGGTACATACCTAGGCTGTGGGTTCAGTTCAACCCCTGGTTGGAGCACATGCAAGAGGAAGCCAGTTGATTTTCTCTCTCTGTCTGTCGGTTTCTCTTTCTCTCTCTCTTTCTCTCTCACTCTCTCATCCTTTGGCTTTCTCTCTCTGTCTGTCTCTCTTTCTCTGTCCCTTTCTTCTCTCTATAAAATCAATAAACATATCCTCAGGTGAGAATTTTAAAAAAATAACTAAAATATCCTATACTAATAAAAGACAAACATGCAAATTGACCATACTTTTGCTATGCCTTAAGCCATGCCCACCAGCCAATCAGAGTGACTATATGCAAATTAACTCAACCAAGATGGCGGCCGCAGCCATGGAGCTGGAGCAAGCAGGAGGCTTGCTTGCTCCAGTGATGGAGGAAGCCAAGATTCCCAGCCTGCCACGGTCTGGCTCTGAGCTTCACTGAAAGCAACAAAGTTTCAATTATAGAAGGTAAATAAACCCCAGATACCTGCTTTCAGCTGGCCATGGCCACGGAGCTGGAGCGAGCAGGAGTGGATTGCCCCTGGCGATGGAGGAAGCCAAGCTTTCCGCAGGCCTCCACTAAAGACAACAAAGTTTCAATTATAGAAGGTAAATAAATCCCAGAATAAACAAAATAAAAAAGAAGAAAAGGAGAGGCTGGGAGCTTACATCGCCAGGGTGCTTGTCCAGCCTGAAAACGGCCCTCAGCCCCTCACCCAGACTGGCCAGGCACCCCAGTGGGGACTCCCCACCCTAAAGGGGGTGTGGCCAGCCTGAAAACAGCCATTAGCTGCTCACCCAGGCTGGCCAAACTTCCATGGGGTGAGGGTCCCCACTGGGGTGGACATCCTTCGAGTGGTCCCACACTGCAAGAGGGCATAGGCTGGGCTGAGGGACCCCCTGAGTGCACAAATTTTTGTGCACTGGGCCTCTAGTCCTATATAATAAAAAGCTAATATGCAAATTGTCCCCTTGACTGGGAGTTCAACCAGGGGGCAGGGCCAGCTGGCTGACCTCCCACATCCCCTCCTCCCTACTGCCCAACCCGATTGGCCCTGATCGGGGCAGACCAGCTGGACCCCTATGAATGAATTCGTGCACCGGGCCTCTAGTAGGAAATGAAACTCAATAGCAAAATTTCTTTGGTGTTTTTATCAGAGCATGAAAAAAAGCTTACATCAAATGTTCTATGCTTTCTTTCTAAGAAAATGATCCCTTTTCTCTAAAATTTGTTTTGTTGAAACATATCGAAAGGTTTAGCTTGAGACAGGCTAAATAGCCATCTCAGATGGTGGATAAGGAACAAATGACTTTATTTAAGGAAAGGAAATGGGGGATGGGATATCCAAAGAGAAGGGCTGCACAGCACCCAGCCAAAGGGGCATGGGGCCGATGCTGGCAGCCCCCAGAAGCTGGAGTTTCATCCTTATATGCAATCACCAGTTGTAAGCTCTTGTCAGTGGATTTGGGGGCTGAGCTGGGCTGAAAATGCAGAAGGAATGGAGGTGTGTGGTCAGGTGCCTTCAGGACAGTTTCCATTCCTTACATGGTCTGACTCCTGATGTCCAGCGAGCCTTTCCTGGCCTTTGTTCTCCTGTGGGAGGAAGCTTACAAATGACCATTAGGATCATATTGTCATATAGTCCCAACACAGACCATAATAGAAGAAATGAAACTACTGTAAATAATGCCTACTCCAATTGATAACCTAATGAATACTTATACACAAAGTCCCACATGGGTTTATATATATTATATTATGCTGTGTGGCATTCTATTGCACATTTTGTTTTAATTCCACTAATGAAAGGACTCATCAGATGACTCTAGGCACCCTTTCTGTTGTGACATAGATAGAAACCACCGGTCCCTGGGCCTGGCCATAGCCACAAGCTGCAGGCTCAGTGAAAATCAAGCACCAACCTGTATTTTTTTGCAGCTAAAGCTCCCCTTCTTCCACTTATGTGTCTTTGACTCTATTTCTTGGTAGTTTTTTTTTAACCTCCTTGTCTCCTGAGCCTGGAAATTGAGGTTTGATACCATATTTGAGATTTGAGGACCTCTCACTTTCCTCCTCCTTCTGCTAGGTTCCTCCTGAAGTCGTGGGTTATACTAATTGAGCCAAACAGAGTCTTGCCCAAGTTTTCACAATCCAAAGACACGAGAGTGTATTGTTTTCTTGTATTCCATTTGTCCTTTAGCTAGCTGTGTGTAGGAGGCATGTTGAAAAGGCAGCCTCTCAGGCTGCATTGACACATGGCAATCATTCTAAAATAGTGTGGTACAGTTGAAAGAAAGGGGAGTTGGGATTAGAGGTATCTAGGTTGAAAGTCAACTTCTATCATTCTAGGAAAACGTTTGCTTTTAAGTTACAAAAATGATTATTTAAAACTCATTTTAAAGTTAAACTGTAAATGGAAAACTCACAAAAGAAATGATGAATAGATTTTGGTAGGGGGATTTATAATCTGATAAATCGCCTAAATTCATCTGAAAAGTAATCAGATTATTTTAAATATTAGAACATATATACTTATGTACATAGGGGGTTAAGTTTTTCTTAAGTTTCCTTTTCAAGGCCTGTGAAAAGCAATTGAGGAGATGACTCAGCTGTGAATCCCGTAAGCAGAACCAATAAGCATGATCAGACCAACCCATCAGGAGTCAAAACATCATCTCATCCACATCATCTCTTCGAAGGACAATAGCTGATGCCTGCAGACCCCCAGGGCTGCACCTAGCTGTTCCCAGCCTCACCCTAGCCCCTTCCCCTTTATAATCCTGTCCCCTGCACCTTTCTGGAAAACAGGATTTGAATGCTTCTAAGCAACCTGTCTTCTTGGTTGGCTAGCCTTCTCAATAAACACCTGTTATGGTTTAACCCACCTTCGTTACTGGACACAATAATAGGCAGCCCAAGACCACTTGGGGATTTCCAGGTAATAATTTGACTGTGAAAATTCAAAGAGAAAGGAAAGTGCTATAGAAATAGTAAAAACAAAAGTAATAGGAAATAAGTGTAGCAAATATTGACATTTAAAGGGCTATGATATTTAATATTATGAGAATCGCTTGAATATTAGTAAGAAAATGAGAAATACTCTAATAGATAAATACATTGACAAAAGACATGATAAGACAATGACAAGGAAAGTGATGCAAATGACCAATAAGCATTTGAAGAGGGAAGTTCTCAAAAATAATAAAAAGATACAATTAAACATAATAATGGGGTCCCACTTCCACCTACAAAATCAGAAGTATTTTTGATAAGTGCTTTCTGGTACCGTTATGAGCAGACAGAGAAGTCTCTGTTTGCATGGCTGTCTCCCAGGTGTCATTCAAAACTTTCAGTTACTTCCTATAAAAGTTATCTGACCTTCTCACTGATGTTTTTTACTCTGTCCCAGCACCTGCTTTATTCTCTTTATAAAACTTATGATTACCCAGCATTATCTTGTTTTTGCTGCTAGAATAGTCTTTCAACTGGGATATAAGAAACCTGAAACTAAAACCCTACATGTCCACCCGCTTTAACCCTGTCAACATAAGAAACATCAAAACCTGCGAAGGATTTTTGTGAGTTTATTTGAACCAAACTGTCACCAATTGCTGGGAGGCAAAATCTCATCAGATTGAGATAATGCTCAAGTATAGGAGTTTTGCATCTTGTTTTATACATTATAGTCAAAAAAGGAGACATAAGTGGGTTACATGAAATCCATTGGTGACAGATTAGGGAGGCGGGAGAAAGCAAAGTTGGGTGGGGGGAAAACCTCTGGGATTGGATAAAAAGTAAAATGATAGACACCAAGTTCTTTTGCATGGTAGGTATAGGATAGTTAACAGTCAACAATTAGTTCAATAAAAATGAGGGGATTTGTGGTGTCCACAGAGCAGTGCCTGTGCTTTGAGGGGTCCAGAAAAAGGAAAATTTCTTTGACATTACACAGATATGCTATGGTAGATGCAAAAAGACAATGGTCAGGCTTAGTTAGGGTAAAGATTGACCTTTGTCAGGGAAGATAACGACCTAGGACATGACTACCCACCATAAACTCCTTTTAGGTAGGAACTGAATTTTAGACCATTCTCTGTGCTTGTCAGTTTAGCATGTGGCCCCTTTTCATCCACAAATCCCCTCCCCCCAAAAAAAGGGTTTTCAATCATTGTATGACTCAGTAGACACACCCTGATTGAAAGGGTGGAAGAAGTGCATATATACACTTTTAGGGATCATAGTTCTGCAATATATGCATATCAAAGCTTTCAAAATTATCTTTCGACTCAGTAATCCCATGTTCACAGATTTATTTCTAGAAAATAATCAGAAATACACAAGTTTTATGTATAGTGATAGCCATCTCAATATTAGTCTTATTTATAATAGCAAAAAATAATGTAAGTATCCAAAAATGCAGAAATGGGTAAAACATTTCTCTTGTATATCTAGCATGTAAAACTATACAATTGCCAAAAGTCATGTTTTCAAAAATTGATTTATCACGTAATTTAAAAAATAAAGTGAAAGAAATCAATATTTGAAATTTCATATGCAGAATAATCCAAATTTTGCTAATCTATGTATATAAATAAAAATACCTTACAATGTATCATAATTCACTGACCTTTGAGGTCATAATTTCCTTTATGCCAAATTACAATTGTCTAAGTGCTCATCTATGGTAACTGAAATAATCCTTGTATTTTACCGTCTGACTTCCCCCAGTCATCCCTGAGTAGCCAAAT
Source organism: Myotis yumanensis (assembly GCF_028538775.1). Lineage (NCBI taxonomy): Eukaryota > Metazoa > Chordata > Mammalia > Chiroptera > Vespertilionidae > Myotis > Myotis yumanensis. The sequence goes on from NW_027223759.1 coordinate 90,952,321, forward strand.
GAATGATTCCAGGTCTCATAAACTCAACCCATCGATCACTGTCTCAAACACCGACCTCGTACCTTCTGAGACACCCATCTTGCAAGGCCCGTGTTTTTCTTTATACCAGTGTGAGCTAAACATGGCATGAGCCCTTCCCTTTGAATATCTCAGTAGTCAGCTTTTTCTAATGTTTAATGACAGATACAATAGAGATACTGGAATTGAAGTACAATATAGAAAATAATTTATAAACCCTATCTTTGGGTTATCTGTAAAGAGACTCTGAGACAAAGAATTGGGTGCAGAAAATGTATGGAGAAATTCATGTGAGATGAACTTGCAGGAAGGTGAGGAAGACAGATTTGGCAGAGGAAGAGCTGACCTAGTACACTTGACAAACCCCACCTATCTTACAGTGAGATCTGGAGCTGGGAGGAGCCTTCACAGCTTGGGGCCTTTAATTCCCCACATCAGGTAGTGTTGGCTATGAGCCACACCCTGGGAGAAGGCATACTCTTGCATGAAGTAATTTCCTGTGGCAGACGATCCAGAAAGAGTCTGTGAGCCTTGAGCAGCAATATTTCCAGTATCTGTGGGATGAGTTTCAGGAGCTGAAGAGGGAACCTGGTGCCATAACAAAATATGGCAGACTGTGTGGCTAAAATAGAAATTCCAAATTCAAGGTCCTAGACATTCAGTTTCTGGTGAGATTTCTCAGCTTGTCTCGTGGACTGCTACCGTCTCACATGTGTTCGCACCGCCTCTCCTTGGGGCTTGTGCCAGACAAGAGAAGAAGAAGCTCTCCGAGGTGTCCTCCCATCGGCCCAGCACCCCACCCTTATGACTTAATTTAATTTAATTACTCCCTTAGAGGCCCCATCTCCAAACACTGGATGAGGGTTTCAACATATGAATTTGGGGAAGCAGGCAGACATCCATCCAGCACCCAGCGCTGCCCACTCCACAGCAGCAGGCTCAGCACCCTTCTCAGGCTCTTCCTGCCGCCCTCCTGCTTTTCTCTCACCAGGTGACAGTTCTTTCTTCTTTCCAAACTGAGATGCACATTTATGTCTCCACAACTAGAGTCTAGGTCAAATTGAATCCTGGCTCTTAAGAAAAATGGGTGATTATTCTTAATTCAAATCTGGGTACTCACTTTCTACCATGCATACTACGACAATAGAATTGTTCAAAATAATGTATTGATTAGTACTTGCCATACAAATGCTATGTACCAAACTAATCTGAAACTCATTAGCCTAAAGCAATAATCATGTGTGCGTGAGTTGGCTGAGCTAGACTTCCAGGTAAAGAATTAAAGGCAGACAATTTATTGGGGGCAAGCTCATAGGAGATACACCTGTGGAAAAACAAGAGCGCGAGACTGAGCCAGGGGGAGCTGATCTTGGCTTGTGCCGGGTTTGGCTTCAAGCTCCAGATTGAATCCAGGTTTGTTCCACATTATCTCTCATCCTCTTTGGGCAGCCAGGTAGATGGGGCGTATTTTCTTCCCGGATATGACAGAGGTGGGAGTATAATCGTAGCTGCTCAATATGAATGGAACAATAATAATTAAAATAATACAACTAGTGAATTGTTTAGCACCTGGATTTGTTTTCTCTTAATTCCTGTAAAAAACAACCTTGTTCATCTCCCACCGCATGCTCTTCTGGCTCATGTTCACCAGTCTCTTAAATTTCAACTCACTCTTCGTTTTCCCCATTACACCTTAGAGACATATTACACCTTAGTAGGAGGTCAACAATGCATTTGAAACCACAGTTGTGGTCATTTCTTCAGCATACTAGTGTATAGCTTTTTCAGTGGTAGAGGACCATTCAAATTGCTTAGCACACATACACAGAAAGGAAAATCTTCCTTTTCCTATCCCTTTCCCTTACAGGTTTCTGTTAGAAGTGCCTTGGAGCAAACAGGGGGAATGATCAGGTCTTGAAACACATTCCTTGGAGACTGAGAGACAGAAGCAGGAGCAGGAGAGGTGTGGGTTGCCCCGTTGACTGACATGTGGGGCAGTGCAGACACCCAGCAGGAAACACCACAGGGCTCTAAGGGATGGTGGGGATAGTGTATGGTGTGCAGGCAACCTGGCCTCAGTCTGCACTGCCAGCTCAGTGCGTGCACTGGCACCTCCCCCAGTGTGATGAGAGGCGCATCGGCCTCCCAGCTGCAGCTGCGCAGCAGGCAGAGCTGCTGACCAACCTGCAGGGGGACCTCCCCGCCAGGCCCCAGGGCCTGCTGCCCAGGACAGCAGGCTGCCAGCTGTGAGAAACCTGCTGCTGCAGCCCTTTTACTGTCAGTCCCATGTGTTGTGATGATCGAACATTATTTTTGAAATTTGCCATTTTAATCTGTGTTTACTCTTTATTAAACTTTAATATTTTTCTTTTATTTCCTCTCTTCTATATTCCAAAGGACATGGAAATTTTTCTTGTTAGAATTGTTTCATTTTTATTTTTCTGTTAGTTATTAATTAAATCCACATTTTGTTCTTCCTTGTATACTCCCATTGAACTTTGTGTTATTCATGTCTTTTCTGTCATCCCTGTAGTCTGACCTCCTTCCTGACTTCACCTGCTCCGCTCCCATGGCCTGGTGGTCTTTATGTCTGATTTTAGCTCAGATTATTATAGTCCTGCATCTTCTATCACTTTATCGAGCTGTCAATTATGTACTATAAACTTCACATATTTAGATGTACCATTTAATTCCTAAACACATATACACATCCATATATTTAACAGCACATTTAATAAATTATGTGCTACCTCAATGTTGTGTTCTCCCAGATTTCCCACTACTGTTCCCGGACTGCTTGCTATATGAGAGCTTTCAGAGTAAATCATTTTGTGATAAACGTTCAGAAGTGTCTATGACTTTAATTTTTAAAAATTTTAAACAATAATTTAGCAGAATCTTAAATTCCAGATTTGAAGTCCTTGTCCCACCTCTTTGAATGTGTTGCTCAGTTTTCTTTTTCCTTCAGCAGTGCTCTCGGGAGCTCTACGGCTATGTCCACCTGAATCGTATTTCTTATAGATAATCTGTTTACATTAAAAGGACATATTATATTGTTTCTCAGCATTTAATCTTTCAGAATTTAGCTGGAGTACACCAGGTGTGAATATCAGTTCTCATTTCTTAGGCTCTCTATAATCTATGTTTGGTATGTGTTGAACCAAAAGAGAAAATAATATAATATGATTTAAATTATTAAATGTGTTATATCAGAAACTTGGAATTTCTTATTATTTCTGTTGTATACACTCCCTCATTCTACAACAAAAGATAATGAAATATTCAGTGGAACAGAATCCCAATAATTGGACAATAGTTGATAATGGCAGATAGGTTCCTTCCCTAGAAATTAGACATTGAGAGATAGTTATTCGGTCTCATGGTGGAACTAGCAACACATAACCTCAATGATTATTACAGGCCAAACACTACCTCACAAACCAAATAATCAGGACAAAGCAAAATGGAAAATAAGAGAAGAATAAAGCATATCTGTGGAGCAAGGCAAAGATGAGTGAAGTCAAAAGAGCCTGGGCAGCCAGTACTGTATTTGCTTCCTATTCATTTCTGAGATCTGCCTTTGGCCATATGAGGTGATTCTCTCTCTCATCGTAAGTTCATCTTCTTATGTTTCTAGTTTAAGCTTTATTGTATTATTTACAACTAAATAGCCCTGCATAAATTACAGAAAGTAGGTGGTGTGGTTTCCATATCAAACACAAATATCAAGAAACATGAGATGAAACTTAAGGTATTCATACACATGAAACTTTTATCAAAAATATTGGGAACACCTAGTTAGATTGGGAATTGAAATATGCCATTTCACAATGTCAGTACACCAGAGTAAGAAGAAGATATGCTTTTATATTTGCTTATTTGTGTAGAAGAACTGTGATGGACTATGGATCATTAACATTACATGGCATTTTCCACTAGGTTTCCTATGTTTCGTTCCAATTGGTAAGGCCATATGAGCAAGTACTCTTTGCTATAACAAGCCCATGGACATTTGCTTATTAGGATTTGGAGATTAGGTTACAGCCAATTCATTTAGAAAGTAATAGCACTGCCACAATTTCATAATAAGCGACTTTGAGGGACAGAATGTCAAGTAAAACATTGATTTTTATTATAGTAATTCATAAGGTTAAACCTCATAATTAAAGGTCAACTGTATAGCACAATAGCTAGTGTTGGCTGGGAAAATGCAGATTATACAAATGGAAATACAAATGGCAATCAATTTGAGGGAAAATATTGGAAACTCAAAATGACAATAAGGTGTGTGTGTGTGTGTGTGTGTGCAATAGATATATGTGAAATATGTAATAATGGTAGTGCTTCCAGAATTTTCCTATGGATTGTGTGAGAGGTACCTAGAAGACATCTAAGCAAATATGCTGAGTAGCTATTGAGTTTAGAATTAAGTGGGAAGATTCTTGCCAGAGATGTAAATTTGACTCATCAAAATACAGGTTGTATTTATAGTCCAGAGACTGGATAAGACATCCAAGGGGTGTGAAGATAAAGTCCAAATGCTAAAGTTTTGCAAACATCAAATTTTTGTGATTTAAGAAATGACAAATAAAATTAAGTTCTAATAAAATATAAGCAAACTAGAGGCCTGGTGTATGACATTTGTGCACTGGAGGAAGTCCCTCAGCCTGGCCTGCCCCCTCTCGCAGTCTGGGACCTCTTGGGGGATGTCTGACTGCCAGCTTAGGCCCACTATCGGGTTGACTGTCTGCCTCCTGGTGGTCAGTGCATGTCATAGCTAGCTGTTGAGTGGCCTTAGCATATCATTAGCATATTATGCTTTGATTGGTTGAACGGACAACCGGACAACTGGACACTTAGCATATTAGGCTTTTATTATATAGGATTACATTAAGTGCTCATGGGTACATATTCCCTTCTTTCCAAAGTCTCACATGTGAAAATTATATTTCCTTTCTAAATTGCCAAAACTTACAATATTTATTTCAATCTTGATATAGAAAAAGGATGCTGCTAGGTTTTAGTGTCATTCAATGATCATGTAATCCTAAACATTACACAAATGTTATTTAAGATGTATGATAGCCTCCTAATTGTCTTGATCCTTATTGCCTGGAATTCAATTTCCATAAGGCTATCTGAATACATTTTTTAAATTATAACTAATTGTGTGCTTATACTGCTTTAGTGGCCCCCTCTTGACCTTGTCATGTCCCACAGGTTCTCCATCTTCTTGCCTCCACTCATCTCCCCTGGTAGTACCTTTCATCACTTTCCTGTTGATCCCCTGAACTACTTAACATTTTCCCTGAAGTTTCCTTCTCACTTGGCAGCAGGCTTTCATACATGGTGTTCTCTCTGGGTAGGAAACTCTTTCCTCCCTTGTGTGCTGACATTTTTGACATTCCTGTCAGGGAGCCCTTTCTGAACTCTTCAGTCTAGGTTGGGTGCTTTTTCAATCCACCTCTTGACATCCTTTCCTACTCTGTATTGCAATTACCAACATAATGAGTAAGATAATGTACCAGAAGAATAATCGTTCTCACTATTTGTTCCCTGGAGAATATTTGGCAATGTCTGGAGACAATTTTGGTTGACCCGATTAGGCATGAGCTACTGGCATGTAATGGGAAAAGACTGAGGATGCTGTTGAACATCCTACATTTCAAAAGACAGACCCTACAATAATGAATTATGCAGCCCACGCTGTTGATAATGTCAAGGCTAGGAAATTATGAACTAGAATGTAGAGAGAACTACATGAGGAAAGTAGAAAGCAGTATGAAAACTAGGCCAACCTTATGGAGGCTGGCTGTTATGGGGGCTGTCCAAGGCAGGGAGGATCCCAGTGCCTGAGGGCAGGGTGGGAAGAATGAGGAAAAGGAATATTTGTTATATTGAGAACACTGAGTAGATAAGAAAACACGGAGAGGTTATCAGCTACATTTTCAGAGAAAAATTGGTGCATAAAGATGACAATCAGAGAAGTTTTCTTGATGAGGTACTATGGGGAGCCCTCCTGCTGCCTTTTTGCAGAAACATATTATGGAGTTCCACATTGCACTTCCACACTTCTTGAAACAGACTACTGTTTCTTTTAATTTTATGGCAACAAAGCATGGAGTCTACTCCATTTGTTTGAACATGAGTCCCCTACCATTAATCTTCTATCATGCACTGTTTTCGCATGACAACAATATCATGACTTTGAAATCCCAGTGGACAGCACAGGTAAAGAACATGCTGAACACTTTACACTTCCAGGCCAGGCCACGTGAGATGTTAATGTAGTCATTGGCATGCCCTTGTCTCTTTCCAGTGACACTTTCCCTGGTTTTGACTTGGGTTCTGTCAGAACCAGCAGCAAGAGTACCGTATAGCTCTGCTGGTCTGACTGGCTCTGAGTCTGGGCAGAGCTTGGCAGAGGGTCTTGGGGGCCGGAGAAGGAGATGGAGAAGTTGTAGGTGTATAAGGAGAGTCTTAATTGCAGAAGCCAGTGGCCATATAGCCATTAGACAAGAACAGTCCTCACAGCAATGTCCATACAGGCAGGCAGCAGGACATCAGCTGGTGAATACATGTCTTTCCCAGAAAACAGCATATGTCTCTATACCCACAGCTATTCTCTAAGCAGCCACACGCTTGCCTCCTAGACTCACTGCCTCACATTGTAGAGGAACTTAAGCTCTCCCGCTAAGCGACTTCTTCTGTCTCTCCTGCCCAGCTGTTCTCTCTAGCACACTTCTTCTCACTCCATCCTCAGCCAGCTCCAGCCTACTCCAGCATACTCCAGCCAACTAGCAGGTCAGCAACCTACTTTTATATCATTTAGACAAAGAAGTCTTTGTGCCAATAGTTACATCAACATGTTGGCTACTGAAGGCCACAGTGTACCTGGTGCCCTTGCATCTGCTCATGGTATCTTGTCCTGATTAGGATTCCCAGGCTCAGAGTCCTTGAACATTCCATTTAGGCACATGCTCAGAGCAGCCTTTGGTCATTCTGGTGTATTGATAACGAGGCCTTTGTGCTCCCATTGGCCTTGACTATCCAAGGACCTGGTGTGGTTTCCACAGGTTCTCTTGTTGTCTTTTATGCCATGCCTCATGGCACATTCCCAGTGTACTCCTTCTCTGTCATCTGCTACCCTGCTGGAACATACCTATACTAGGATGTTATACCCCTCACCATCTTATCAATTACAAACCTAAAAAGGAAGTAGTTATAAATGCTTCATAAGTATATAATTTACTCATTCATTCTAAGCATACTGGCATAATATATTTCTTCTATATTTAAAAAAATTACTTTAAATAAATGAGAACAAAACAATGAATTACCATGTTAATATGTCAATATGTCAGGCATTCTTAAAGTATACAAGGAAAATATCTGATACCAGGAAGATATTTCAAATTCATTTTACTGCTGACTTCCTATAAAGCTGCCTTCAATACTATGTTGTTAAAGGCAGTACTTTATAATCTGACTAGAGGCCCAGTGCACGAAACTCGTGCACGGGTAGGGTCCCTAGCAACTGCTGGCTGCCGGCCAGGGCCTTCCTTCATTCCACACCGGCCCCTGGTGGTCAGTGCACGTAACAGTGAGCAATCAAACTGCCGAGGGGACACTTTACATATTAGGTTTTTATATATATACTAGATGCCCGGTGCACAAAAATTTGTGCACTTGGTGGGGGGGGGGGGTAAGGAGGGGGGTCCCCCAGCCCGGCCTGTGCCCTCTCGCAGTCTGGGACCCCTCAAGAGATAATGACCTGCTGGCATAAGCCTGCTCCCGGGTGGCAGAGGGCAGGCCCAATCCCTAGGTGCAGCCCCTGGTTGGGCTCAGAGCAGGGCCGATTGGGGAGTTGGGGCGCCTCCCCCTGTCATGCACAGAGCAGGGCGGATCGGGAGGTTGCGATGCCACCCTCAGTCACGCTCAGGGTAGGGCCGATTGGGGGATTGGGGCACTTCCCCCTGTCACACTCAAGGCAGGGTCGATGGGGAGGTTGCAGTGCCACCCCCTGTCATGCACAGAGCAGGGCAGATCAGGGGGTTGGGACGCTGCCCCCTGTCACTCACAGAGCAGGGCCCATCAGGGGGTTGAGGAGCTCCCCCCTGTCACTCACAGAGTAGGGCCGATAGGGAAGTTGTGGCACCGCCCCCTGTCACACACAGAGCAGGGCCGATCAGGGGGTTGGGGAGCTGCCACTGTGACACTCAGGGCTGGGCCGATGGAGAGGTTATGGCTCTACCCCGTCACACACAGAGCAGAGCCCGTTGGGGGGGGGACTTGGGGCGCCGCACCCTGTCACACACAGAGCAGGGCCGATCAGGAGGTTGGGACGCCTTTCCCTGTCACGAACAGAGCAGAGCAGAAAGGGAGGTTGTGGCCCCACCCCCTGTAACACACAGAGTTGCGGGGCGATCAGGGGGTTTGAGCGCTGCCCCCTGTCACACTGATCCCTGTGCTGGGAGCCTCACTGCTCTGGTGCTGGGAGGCATATTACCCTTTTACTATATAGAATAGAGGCCTGGTGCACCGGTTGGGGATGGCTGGTTTGCCCTAAAGGGTGTCCTGGATCAGGGTGTTGGACCCCACTGGGGTGCCTGGCCAGGCTGGCTGAGGGGCTGAGGGCCGTTTTCCGGCTGGTGGGTGACTGAAGCTCCCAACCGCTCCTTTTTTTCTTTTTTTTAAATTCTGGGTCAGCTTTAGCTCTGAGGCCTTGGCTGCTGAAAGCCGGTTTCTGGCCTGTGTTTACCTTCTGTATTTGATACAATGTTGTGGTCCGGCTGGCTGAAGCCCAGCTGACTGAAAGCCGGTTTCTGGGTTTTTTTTTAGCTTCTATATTTGCAACATAGTTGCTTAGAGTTGCAGCTGAGAGGCCGGCAAGTCAGGCGGGGAACGTTGGAGTCCGAAGTAACTGGAGCAAGCAAGTCTCCCTGTTCGCTTCAGTGCATGGCTGCCGGCCGCCATCTTGGCTGACAGTTAATTTGCATAAGGATATGCTGATGAGCCAATGGTAAGGGTAGCGGTTGTACGCTAATTACCATGTTTCTCTTTTATTAGTGTAGACTAGAGGCCCGGTACACAAAATTTGTGCACGGGGAGGGGGGTTCCCCCTCAGCCCAGCCTGCACACTCTCAATCTGGGACCCCTAGGGGGATTTCCAATTGCCGGGATCAGGCCTAAACCGGCAGTAGGACATCCCTCTCACAATCCTGGACCACTGGCTCCAAAACGCTCACCTACCTGCCTGCCTGTTTGCCCCTAACTGCCCCCCCCATGAGCCTCATCACCCCTCACTGCCTTTGCATGCCAGTCTGATTGCCTCTACTTGCCCCCCGCTGCCATCCAGGTCACCCCCAACTGTCCCCTTCATGCCGTCCTGGTCACTCCTAACTGCCCCCCTCACTGGCCTGGTTGCTCCCAACTGCCCCCCTGCTGGCCTGGTCACCCCCAACTACCCCCCCCTGCCAGCCTGGTTGCCCCTCATGGGCCCCTCGCCAGCCTGGTTGCCTCACACAGCCTGCTGTTCAGTTGTTTGGTCATCCCTCACTAACCCCCCTATCTGCCTGGTTGTAGGCAACCATCTTGTGAGGGTGTGATGGTCAATTTGCATATTACCTCTTTATTATATGGGACTAGAGGTCCAGTGCATGAATTCATGCAAGGGTGGGGTCCAGCCAATCTGGGCTGGGCCAGCCAAGGGGAGGGGCCATGGGTAGTTTGCCAGCTGGCCCTGCCCCTGATTGGGGTTGGGGGGTGACTGGGTATGGGGCCTGATGGGGAGGGGCTGCAGGCAGTTGGTTGGCCAGCCCTGTCACCTATCAGGTGGGGCTGATTGGGGGCTGGGCCAGCTGGGGGGAGGGGCTACAGGCAGTTTAGGGGGGCCCGATCAGGGATCGAGCTAGTTGGCTGCTGCAGTGCATGTCATAGCAACTGGTCGTTCCCGTCACTTGGCTTTTATATAGATAGATAGATAGATAGATAGATAGATAGATAGATAGATAGATAGATATTGTCAGCCTCTGGTAATAACCCTGATACTGTGTGTGTGTCTGTTTGTTCCTGTGTGCATGTGTGTGTGTATGTGTGCACATGAACACATGTGTAATGGGTAGGAGGCTGGTCTATTTGTGTTATTTTCTGTGTAGTACACTATTTGTGTTATTTTCTGTGTAGTACATACATACACTGACATATAATCTCTAAAAAATTGCTTCTAAATTCATCTTCTATCATGGCTTGTAAATTTAATAAAATAGTCCAGGCTTTTGAGTTCCAATTCAGGATATACAGTTTTCTAGCTGAGATCTAAGAAATGTATTTTGTCTTTCTTACCTTTACATGCCTTAACTCTAAAATGGAAATTAGTCTACATATTCCATGAAGTTATTGCAAACATCATGTGCTTTGGGATATCACATTGCTAGCAGGTACACCCAACAAAATCTATCACCCTTTTGGTGAGTGTGATTAGGTGGAAATAAGACCAGGAATAAAATATCAAAAATAGGAATAAAGCAGTGGTTCTCAACCTTGGCTGCACATTAGAATCACCTGGGAATCTTTTTAAAATCCTGATTTCTGGGCCTCATCCTCCGGAAATTCTGTTTCTTTGTTACTAATGTTGTGGCCCCACCCCATAACAAAGAAACAAAATTTCCCGAAGACGAGGCCCAGAAATCAGGATTTTAAAGATTCCCAGGTGATTCTAATATGCAGCCAAGGTTGAGAACCACTGGGATAAAGGATGTTGACATATAGTGCAACTCAGAATTCCCACTTCTAGATACATGTGCTTAAGGAGGTAAAAATACTGATATTTATTGCAACATTTGTAATATATAAAATTGGGAATGATTTTAAAGTGTCCATTAACAGAAGAATGGGAAAATAAATCATGATAGGTTCATCGTATACAACCTTTAAACAGGATAACTTAGCTGTAAATGTTTCTCAGTGAGGTGACATCCTCCACAAAGAGAAGATATGAGGAAAGGCGACAAAGATGGCAATACAAAAGAGATTTCAATGATAATTCTTTCACTCCTTCAGAAATATGGAGCAAATATTACAAAATATGAAAATATCATATCTGAATAATGTCTTATTGATCTTGGTATTTTATATTCTAATACCTGGATAACATAAATGATTTTGTGTGTAAAATATGCTGATGTCTGTGTACATATATGTGTGTGTGAGAGAGACTGACAAAGACAAATTGTTAATTTGAAAGAAACCTTCTGATCTGTTTAATAAGAATTTTTTGAGGCTTTCTTTGCTCTTTCTAGAGTAAAAAAAATAAGATAATTAAATCACAAAACCTGTTATTTCTGATCAGTCATTCACTGGATTTAATTTTCTTCTTCCTCTTTATTTCCTTAAATCCCAAAATTTATTTTTCAGAGACTGGTAAACGCAAGTTTTATTTTCTCTAAATTAATTTGTAGGTATCTAATTAATTTGTAAGTACATTTTTTTTTCATTTATTTACTCAAATATTGTCTTAGATTTCTGTGTTTCTGAACAATAATTAGAAGTTTGGTTTTAACTCTTGGGAATGATATTATTATTATCTATTTCCCTGTACTTGCAATTATGATTATTTACATTTGCCCCTTTAGTCTCTCTATCTGTGGTTTTCAAGATTGCCATTGCTTCAGGTACCTGCTTTGGCCTCTTGAAGGTTCTTATTAGTACACTTGGTATAGTTCCCATGCCTCTGGGCTTTTATGAGTTCCCAGTAATTATTCCTTTGTGTAGTCAAGCTTGAAAAACACTGAATTAGGGTAATTTTCTGTTATTTTATCCTTTATTTTTATAGCACAATTTTAAAATAATCATATTAAATCTTGCTTCTTCTCCCTAGTATTTCATAACACTCCCCCTGGTTATTTATCCACATAATGTCTTTGCCATTCAAGTATCGAGATCATGAACCCCTTCTCCAAGAAGCCTTCTTGGAACCACTGATTGCATTAAGATCCCCCCACTTTTCACTCCTCATTGCTTTCACACTCACTTGCTATCCTCACTTAGTGCTTGTCTTTCTGAGGATAGAAACCATATCTATATGCATGTTCCTACATTTAGATATATGATGAATGATGGATGACAGATGGATGACAGATAAATGAGAGAGAGAGAGAGAGAGAGAGAGAGAGAGAATTGTTGGATAGAAAATAATAATTTTTAATCCATCAGTGCTGAGTATAGGGCCTGATAAGAATTCTCAATGAACTAATATAACCAAATAATGGCTCAAAAACATTTAATTAGCTTTATTGAAGGGCAGATGTCCTCCTGGGCAATTAGCATCAAAAGGATCTGATTTTCTATTAGGCCTACATTTAATATTCTTGAGCTGATATTTAAATATGTTTGGCTAACCACTTCAATTGTTCAGTATGCAAGATTACAGTCATTATATATATACTAGAGGCCCGGTGCACAAAAATTTGTGCACTCCGGGGGGAGGAGGGGTCCCTCAGCCCGGCCTGTGCCCTCTCGCAGTCTGGGACCCCTCAAGAGATAACGACCTGCTGGCTTAGGCCTGCTCCCGGGTGGCAGAGGGCAGGCCCAATCCCTAGGTGCAGCCCCTGGTCGGGCTCAGAGCAGTGCTGATTGGGGAGTTGGGGCGCTGCCCCTGTCATGCACAGAGCAGGGTGGATCGGGAGGTTGTGATGCCACCCCTAGTCACGCTCAGGGTAGAACTGATTGGGGGGTTGGGGCACTGCCCTCTGTCACACTCAAGGCAGGGTCAATGGGGAGGTTGCGGCGCCACCCCGTCACTCACAGAGCAGGGTCGATCAGAGGGTTGGACGCTGCTGCCTGTCACTCACAGAGCCGCAGGGCGATCCGGGGGTTTGGGCGCTGCCCCCTGTCTTGCTGATCCCGGTGCCGGCAGGCCTCGCAGCTCCGCTGATCCCGGTGCTGGGAGGCATATTACCCTTTTACTATATAGGATAGAGGCCTGGTGCACGGGTGGGGGCTGGCTGGTTTGCCCTGAAGAGTGTCCTGGATCAGGGTGGGGGTCCCCACTGGGGTGCCTGGCCAGCCTGGATGAGGGGATGATGGCTGTTTGCAGCTGGTCACACTCCCTTCAGGGTGGGGGTCCCCACTGGGGGGTGCCTGGCCAGTCTGGGTGAGGGGCTGAGGGCTGTTTTCAGGCTGGCAGGTGACTGAAGCTCCCAACCGCTCCTTTTTTTCTTTTTTATTCTGGGACAGCTTTAGCTCTGAGGCTTGGCTTAGCTCTGAGACCTTGGCTGCTGAAAGCAGGTATCTGGTTTGTTTGGGTTCTATAATTGAAACACTCTTTCAACTCCAGCTCTGAGATCCCGGCTGGCTGAAAGCAGGTTTCTGGGGTTTTGTTTAGCTTCTATATTTGTAACAATGTTTCAAACTGCAAGCTCAGAGGCCGGCAGCCTCAGGTGGGGAACATTGGCTTCCTCCGTCACTGAAGCAAGCAAGCCTCCTGTTAGCTTCAAGCTGCCTGGCTGCCGGCCGCCATCGTGGTTGGCAGTTAATTTGCATTGATTAGCCAATGGGAAGGGTAGCGGAAGTATGGCTAATTACCATGTATCTATTATTAGATAGGATATATGTGGAAACAAAATCACCATCTAAATTCAAAGCAAAGTGGGAGGAAATCAACTTTCATCATTTTACTTTCAAGTAACCATTTTGCAATGGTAAATAAAATAAAATTAGTACCACAGACTAATACCTACTTACCTTGTGATAAACTTTCTGACACCCTAAACATGTAGACATAGTTAAACTAGAAGGAGCGACTTTCACAAAGCCCATGCACTGCATGTAAAGACAGTTTTCACTCAGCTTCCACCCAATGAATGACCTTAAAATTGCACCACCTCTATTCTCTCTTTGCATACATTGTCATTCTAGTGCCACAGATAATTTTTTATCACTGTAATAATTATATTGAATTTTTATATGGAAACTGACCAACTGAGAAATGTTTGCAACATGATTAGCACACAAGTCTAATTAACGCTCAGAAGGCTAAGACATTTACAAAAACTATAAATGTTCAATAAACATATGAAAAGACATATACTCATTTATAATAAAATTAAATAATCAGATGTAACTCCTATAATCTGTGAAATAGTAAAATAAATACTATCTTCAATGTGATCAATAGAAAGATATCTATTGGGTTATGTACAATCCTTTTGAAGGATAATTTGGAAATATCTTAAAGTCTTAAAATGTCCATTCCTTACTTTTACTATTCATAGAGACATACAGGGATGCTTATATAAACATTTATAAAACAGTAAATTTATTAAAATAAAATAACTAACAAAATGATGATTGAACAAACTATGTGAGGGTACTATTATCGAATAGACCGTTCTGTAGGGAATAGTCATCTATTGGCATATTCTTTATATTTGGAGAAAATATTTATAACATGATTTCCAAAAGGAGTAGATTTTTCATTGATAACACATGCTCAATATTAAGACCCACTTATATAATAATAATAGTTCTATGTGATGATTTTGTCATTAGTATTTAGCTCCATACCACAGCACGATCTCTGAATCCTAATCTGGCACCAAGCCTTTTTAGGGCTCCATAGTGATCCCCATGTATCTGGGTTCAGTGACATGACTAATTAAACAACACACACTTTTAATCTTCATCACTTAAAGAAAAACATAGTTATACTATGACATTTCGATGACTTAAAGATGGTCAGAAAAGTTTGTTCTCCAGAATATTTAGAAAAATTCCATATAGGATTGAAACAAAATAATGTTTCTAAAATTGTATGTGGATGTAAGGGAGATTCTATAATTTTATCCTAAGGCATTCATTCTGGTAATCATAGTCATATTACCACAGTTCTATGGTAACTGATGAGAATGTGTTATTTAATTATCTTCCTTGATGCAATAATAAAAATATTGAAATGAAAGCAAGATTGATTTAAAATTCAGATAATAAGGCTACCAACTGTGTACCTTTCAAAATTTATATAAGGATCAAGCCATAATACATTCTTTTCCTCAAATATAACTGTGGGAAATATATTAAAATATCTAAATGACATCCAGCCAAGATATCCGATCTTTTCTTCCTCACAAGATATAATCAATAACACACCTGATTTTTGAAAATTCAGGCAGAAATGGACAACCTGAAGCTCTAACAAACTCCTGACCTGTGCTGGCTTCTCCTGCATTTTCATGAGAAATGATGTAACTCACCCCTTCCACTGATGCTTTCAGGGCTCCTGGCAGCATCTTTGCTATTCATTTATTCAATCTAGAGTAATCTGTGTTTAATAAAATGCTGGAACATGTCAGAATGAACAATTAAATATGATTGCTGTCATTGGCAACTAGTACTTATTGCTAAAAATCTCCCAGGCACGAATATGAGCATTTGGGGCTTATCTACACTAATAAAAGAGAAACATGGTAATTAGCATACGACTGATACCCTTCCCATTGGCTAATCAGCATATCCTTATGCAAATTAACTGTCAGCCAAGATGGTGGCCAGCAGCCAGGCAGCTGGAAGTGAACATGAGGCTTGCTTGCTCCAGTGACTGCAGACTCCAACGTTCCCCGCCTGACTTGCCGGCCTCTGAGCTGCAACTCTAAGAAACTTTGTAACAAATATAGAAGCTAAACAAAACCCCAGAAACCAGCTTTCAGCCGGCCGGGATCTCAGAGCTGGAGTTATACATTGTTTCGATTATAGAATGCAATCAGCAGCGGGAGGCTCAGAGCTAGAGCCAGAGCTAAAGCTGGCCCAGAATAAAATTTAAAAAAAGAAAAGAAAAAAAGGAGAGGTTGGGAGCTTCAGTCAATCGCCAGCCTGAAAACAGCCCTCAGCCCCTCACCCAGACTGGCCAGGCACCCCAGTGGGGACCCCCACCCTGAAGGGAGTGTGACCGGCTGTAAACAGCCATCATCCCCTCATCCAGGCTGGCCAGGCACTCCAGTGGGGACCCCCACCCTGATCCAGGACACCCCTTAGGACAAACCAGCTGGCCCCCAGGCCTCTATCCTATATAGTAAAAGGGTAATATGCATCCCAGCACCGGGATCAGCGGAGCTGCGAGGCCTCCTGGCACCGGATCAGCGTGACAGGGGGGAGCTCCCCAACCCCCTGATGAGCCCTGCTCTGTGCATGACAGGGGGCAGTGCCCCAACCCCCTGATTGGCCCTGCTCTGTGCGTGACGAGGGTGGCGCCGCAACCTCCCCATCGACCCTGCCTTGAGTGTGACAGGGGGCGGTGCCCCAACCCCCCAATTGGGCCTACCCTGAGCGTGACTGAGGGTGGCATCACAACCTCCCGATCCGCCCTGCTCTGTGCATGACAGGGGGCGGCACCCCAACTCCCCAATCATCCCAGCTCTGAGCCCAACCAGGGGCTGCACCTAGGGATTGGGCCTGCCCTCTGCCACCTGGGAGCAGGCCTAAGCCAGCAAGTCGTTATCTTCTGAGGGGTCCCAGACTGCGAGAGGGCACAGGCCGGGCTGAGGGACCCCCCTCCCCCCCGAGGGCACAAATTTTTGTGCACCAGGCCTCTAGTCTGTATAATAAAAGGCTAATATGCAAATTGTTCCCACAGGCAGGAGTTCAACCAACCGGGAGTTAGACATGCACTGACCACCAGGGGGCAGCATGGAACATGGTAGGCATCAGCGAAGCAGCACTGGCAGAAGCAGCAGTGGAGGCGCTGCCAGCCCACATGGGCCCCTACGAGAGCGGGACTGTAGCGGGATGGTGGAGCAGGTGAGCAGCAGCGCCAGGCCAAGGTGTGAAGGGTGGCCCTGGACGGCAGTGGTGGCAGGCAGCTGGGGGAAGGGAGGCACTAGCTGGCAACTGGCAGGCTCTGGCAACCCTACCCGTGAATGAATTTCATGCACTGGGCCTCTAGTTTTAAATAAAGGAGAAGTTTAATTAAAGTAACTGTTCAAGATAATGGCAGTTAAATGCGGCCATGCACGGGGTGCACTTCAGACTAATAGGAATATGAGTACAGTGTTTTTCTTTGTTTCCCCCTTTCTTTCCTACTTGCTGGCACAGGGATTGATTTTCCCCTGGTGAGGCCTTTTAAAAAATGTGTTTTTATTTATTTTAGAGAGAGAGGAAGGGAGGGGAAGAGAAACATGAATGTGAGAGAGAAACACTGAACCAGCAACCTTTTGGTGCATGGACACAACCAACTGAGCCACACCAGAAAGGGCTGGTCAGGCTTTTGACTGGGGGTGTGATCTGCAGTTATTGGGCTCATCTCTTGGGGCGAGATGAGGAGGGGGCAGGGAAGTGACCATTTCTGAATAAGGCAAGAGAGGACGGGCCCTTGAGATGGGCTATAGAGGACAATGCCCTCTAAGCACAGAGAGAAAACAATAAATTAGATAGTGAGCAAATAAAATGAGATTTTACCTGAATTTTCATGTGAGAAAATACTTTCCATAAATGTCTCCCTTTTGCACCAACTGTATATGTAAAATGCATGTGATGCTTATCAGTTCCAACATACAACACCTGCTGTATGTACATAATACCTGTGTGTGTGTGTGTGTGTGTGTGTGTTCCTGCACAGGCATGTATGGAGAGACAAGAGATACATAATGTTTAGAGCAGCTGACATAAACACATATATTTCCTTTGAAAAAATTATTTAAGCTGCTGAAAAGGATACTTGTGTTTTTTCTAACCCCTACAAACCAATTTCCCATTATGGATATAGAAATGCTTCAAAATGGAAATGTCACATCATTGTCAAGTCACTGGGCTCCCAAGAACAAGCATTAGGAGGAATTCGCTGGGACGTATGTAAACACTTCACTCCACTGAGAATGGAAAAGAGTGTCTAAATGAAAAGGCTTGGGAGTTCCTGTGACCCTGTATCGGCGGTCGCCCCAGGGGAAGGCCATGGCCAGCATTGGCCACAGGGGTGCATGAGGACCAAAGAGAGACGGGGAACAACACAAAGGAAGGAAAGGAGGGACCGAGTCTCTCCTCACCCTCACCCTCACCCTCGCCCTCACCCTCACCCTCACAAACCCTTGAGGAGCTAGAATGTCACACTAGTGGGATAAACGCCACGTCTCTTACTGGGTCAGATATTAAGTCACAATCTAGCTCAGTGGTTCTCAACCTGTGGGTCGTGACCCCTTTGGCAGTCGAACAACCCTTTCACAGGGGTCGCCTAAGACCACCCTGCATATCAGATATTTACATTATGATTCATAACAGTAGCAACATTACAGTTATGAAGTAGCAAAGAAAATAATTTTATGGTTGGGTCACAACATGAGGAACTGTATTTAAAGGGCCAGAAGGTTGAGAACCACTGATATTCTAGCTTAAGGAAAACCCTGGCTGTGCTCTATTATATGGTTGATCACTAAGTAAGGAAGGACCTAGACAATCTTTTACTTTTTTAATCCATGGTAGCTCTTTTATACGGAACTTTTTCTAGGTAATTCTTCAACCTACTGGTATTTCAGCCTGCTTGTATATCTATTCAACAACTGATAAATAAAGTAGAATTTGACTTGATTGGTTGCACACTATTTCACTTGAACCATTAGCCCCTCCCTAATTCATCGAATTCAGGGGGTGACTCCTGGATATTGGCTAACAAACCAGCTTTCCCACTTTTCCACTATCCCTTCCATCTCACCCTTCTATACTAACAGAGGAGGTCTATCTTCCTAGAGCGGTGGTCAGCAAACTTTGGCCCCTTGAGTGTGGCCACGAAGTTTCAATAGCACTGTACGTGCACACCCACACGTGGTATTTTGTGGAAGAGCCACACTCAAGGGGCTGCAGTTTGCCGACCACTGTCCTAGAGGAAAGTGCTAGCACATTCTATCACACACACACACACACACACATACACACACACACACACTCACTCCATTATCCAATTAACCCAAGTTTATCACATGCTTTTTGAGGATGGGATCAATAACTAGAGAGTGCACAGGCATCTGCTCTTAGTTGTTCCTGTCAATGATATTTCTCATTGATTGGTGGCTGAGGCTGGAACCCGTTTCTGTCTCTGGGGAACAGCCACATTGCACAATTATCAATTACTCCAAGGGCAATTTCTCCATAGTTGGAGTTATATTGCATTATTTACATGCTCTTATTCACAAGCTTATCTTTACTATCACTTTGCCTAGCAACTTATATTTGAAAACCTCCAATAAATAATTGCAGTTGATTGTTTACTATTAGTAGACTCAAACTGTTCTTTTCCTTTAAATATTTCTTCCATCTCATGTATTCTATGGAATACAGTTTGAGTGGTAAGGAAAAGTCCCTTCAAATAAACAGCAAATTAAAACTCTGATATAAGCACCAGTAAAACTGGGGGAAATGAAATGAGATAAAACACATCAACTGGAGAGAGAAAGAGAAAGAGAGAGAGAGAGAGAGAACTATATTTTGATATGGACTTTACAGTAATCTTGGAGAAAGCTGGCTATTTTCTGAATAGATTGGAATAATTTAGTAAAGTAGAAGGGGAGAGCAGGAGGACGTTGCATACAACGAGGAAGTTAAAGGTCTACTTCCTAAAATGACCCATTTTCAGAGTTCTCAGAATTTGATACACACATTTCAACTAATAAATACCACATGTGCCCCCAAACCAAAACCAAAGAACTGTCTCCCCCTTCGGACACCAGAACTCCCCTCTCGCAGTGTGAAGCCACCAGCGTGCAGTCTGCATTGCCAGTGGTGTTCCCTGAAACACCGCCCCGAGCGGGGAGGCCCAGCAGGAGCGTGATGACTCGGGATGGAGAGACCTGAGCAGGACATGGGCACAGCAGGGAGAGGGCGAGGTGGCATGGTGCACGGCTCACGCTAAGGAAGAAGCTGTGTGCATATATAGATTCATCTGTCCAGTGCTGAGGGATTTGCTCACCCTAGAAAGGATCTTGGTAACAGGTTTTAAGTCAGAGCGTCCCTGTGCATATCTGCCTTTTAGTGACAGGGACTTTGCTTATCTTTACAAGATAAACACTGTAATTGTAGACAGATATGAAGTACATTTAAAAATTATAAAGTATCCATGACATGTCAGGACCTTGGCATTAAACCCAGGGCATGCTCAGTTGGGATTTTTCAAAGAAACTTCTTAATGAGGTGACCTTTTAGCAAGGTGTTTGCAGTTAGGGAACCACAAAGCGTATGTAGACACTCACAGACCAGCTACAGTGGGAAGCCATCTGCTCCCCTAGACCTGGCAGAGCAAAGGGAGGAAACGGGGTTAGGGAGCGCGGTAAAGAGCTGGTGTGAGCAGGGCCACCTGCATTGCTGTCCTAGTGCCGCCTAACCTGTACACACAGCATTGCGGGTGACCTAGCCCAGACCGACTTTTAATTAAAATTCACAAATTTCCTTAGATCAACCTGTAAACCCATTTACATCACCCTAGATGTTATAGGTGTGTGTAACCACATCGAGCACTCTGCTAGGAGTTTAACAGAAGGGCTGAGAGGTAATTGGTTAAGTTCCTTTCGTGCCAATGCCACCCCTGACGTTGACGAATGGCAGACCTGTCTTTTCAGGGACAAGCCCAGGATGACTTTCAGGACCAGGGACTCCTCTGGCTCAACCATCGGGGGCTGGTCTAGCGTCCAGGAGGACCCCTGCTGACCTCTGCATAAGCTATTCTCCTGATGCCCTCCTTCTGGTACTGAGTCATCCCCCAGGGGTGAAGGTTTCCTTCCATCTGTGAGCATGCGATCTATTAAAGGCATGTTTCTAGCTGCGCCTGCCTAGGAACGTCTAACTGTGCCTGCGATGAGGAAGCTCCCTGGATGTTTATACAGAATTTCCCTGAATAAAGACGAATGGATGTCCTAACCCGTGGTCGGCAAACTGCGGCTCTCGAGCCACATGCTGCTCTTTGGCCCCTTGAGTGTAGCTCTTCCTAAGCCTTAGGAGTACCCTAATTAAGTTAATAACAATGTACCTACCTATATAGTTTGAGTTTAAAAAATTTGGCTCTCAAAAGAAATTTCAATCGTTGTACTGTTGATATTTGGCTCCGTTGACTAATGAGTTTGCCGACACCTGCAACCGGTTTGGCTCAGTGGATAGAGTGTTGGCCTGTGAACTGAAATGTCCCAGGTTCGATTCTGGTCAAGAGCACATGCCCAGGTTGTGGGCTTGATCCCTAGTGGGGGACTTGCAGGAGGCAGCCGATCCACGATTCTCTCTCATCATGGATGTTTCTATCTCTCTCTCCCTCTCCCTTCTTCTCTGAAATAAATAAAATATATATTTTTAAAAAGACGAATGGGATCCTTTGCTTGTAGGCAGATTGCTTTGGTGAAGTGGTGGCCTCCACCCACAGGGGGAGGAGGTTTGTCTGAGGGCTTTCAATAAAGTATATTCTTTCACATACATTTTCTCAAGGTTGGCTCTTGGCTGCCAAGTACTCTGAAATTGGGCCTGGTTTGGTCCAGTAACACCAGTGCTGTAGCCCTGATGGGCACAGGGAGGGGTGGGGAGTGGGGGTGGGAGAGGACAGCGCCTGTGTCTGTCTGTCTGTCTATTCCCACCCTCTCACCTCTTCCCCACCTTCCCATCAGCCCCATGGATCTGGAGCCAAAGCGGGAGGGACCTCAGGCGGTGTCTTCCTGGGTGATCAGCCTCCAGAGACACAAAACAGGAGGGAACAAACTGGAGAACAAACGTGGAGAGTAAATGCTGAGAAGCCATCACGCAGGGAGTGACGCCTTTAAGTAAACATTGTAAAGGAAGCAGAAGTTATATGTATAGCAGCATTTTCCAGCTGAAAACTAGGCTGATACCGGAATTCTAGTTCCACATCTGCCCTTGGCTTGCTGAGAATTTCAAAAGCATCCCTCCAATCCTCTCTGCCTCGATCCATAAGAGTATTTTTATTTATCTTTTTTAAAACAAAAGGGTTTGTCCCTATACATGTGACAAGGGTTAAAATAAGCCATGCTTCCTAGGGCCAGAATGTGCGTAAACCCAGGACTCCCAATGTTCTTGGCACGGGAGATGCAGCTCAGTGATGAGGAAGTCGGTGCAAACGGCGGGTGCCCTGGGCCTATGAACTCACAAGCGTAAGCTTGAGCATTCTTCAGGAAACTTCAGAGGAGGCCTCATCAGAAGGTAACTTGGTGACAAGGGAAGCTCTGGGTTTGGAGAGGAGGAAGCTGGGTTCTATTTTCAACATAACCATTCATGGTGCGTTTTGAAATTCTTTAGATTTTCAAATAGTGTTTCAAAGGGTAATTTGGGTTGAAGTTACAAGTAGGCAAACACAGCAGAGTGTTCCCTTTCACATGCTTTTCTATTCATCTACAAATGTCTTTGGTCTGCAATTTGCCTTAGGAAAATGCATGCAATTTTCTTTGATAAACTAAAAATTCCAGCCTCATGCTGCTCTTCTGGGGGAAATCATGAGGCTCCTGTAAGAACAGGTAAACAGAAATGTAACTTGTCAAAAGTACTAATATTTAAAAAATTGGAATTATAGTGATTGCATGCATCCTCTTTTAAGGGCTCCTATGAAAATCATCGCCTAACATCACTCAGTTCAAAAGGTGTTACTGTCTCAGCTCCGGTGCTTTGGTTCTAACATGCAGAACCAAATGGACACCCGGCACAGAGGGGCAGGGAGCTCCCGGCAGAAGCTGAAGAGAATAAGCCTGGTGGACGGTGATCAATGGTAGGGAGGCCTCACGATCCAAGCGGGGCGTTAGCGTCCTCCAAAATAGCACAAATCAGACACGATGCACATGCAAACATTCTTCATGCCCATCTTCACCTCTGTTCGGTGTTTTTTTCATTGGAACTCTCCCCTACAAGCTTGAAGGTCTTAAAACATTAGTTGTTAAATAGTAAAAGTATTTTTTACCATGGCCCTTCAGATTTTTTGCCTGTTGATACCTAGTGTGTAGTAGTTTTCTTTTATAAGTAGTACTGAAATAAAATAAAGTCCAACCAAAATGTAAAAGGTAATAAAAGGTTTGCTAAGACAGTAGCTTTTAAGAGACACTTACTCAATTGTATTAAATATGAGCCCCCAAATTATCACAGGAATGGGAATTCTAGCTAAAGAAGGCTGAACAACACCATTTCTGCTTCACTTCTCTTCATATGAAACTTGCTAAGATCCACAAAACAATCACACACAGAAATCAAAGCCAAAGCTCTTTTCACCACAGCACGAATATGTTTCCAACTCTAAATGCCATGCTTGGAGATTATTTGCTAAATATAGTGATACTGGGCTCAAAGTGAGGTACAAGGCTGACGAAGTGCTCACCCAGACCCCGAAAGTAGAATATGGGTGCCAATGCTCATGCCCGGGGGAAGGGAGGGTGAGGCGTGCACAGGAACTTACAGCAGGTGCTCCCCAGCACAGGTGTGTGCCCATGTGCCCTCTGTCTTCATCTGGCCTCCTGGAAGAGAGAAATAAAAGAAGGAACAGAAATCATTAGCTCTCAACATGGAGGGCTTGTTACAAAGGTTTCTGTGCACCTCACTGCCCCACTGGATGTGATACATAAGGAGAAATTTTCCCAGGACAGAGAAACAGCTCCCCATCCCAGTCCTCAGACTCTTGCCCTCCCACTACCTCCACCCTCTGCCTCCCTCCCTGTCTGCCTCCTGCTATCAAGTGCCGCCCTGAGCAATTCTCCTGCAGGGACCGTGCTTCCTTTAGCTGTCTAAGGTTGTCCTCTGTTTTAAGTATTGCTTAGGTTTTAAACACAAGTAAATCCTTCTGTAAATTAAATATCAGATAGGAAACATTAAAAGTAATTAATTAATGCCTTAAAGAAGATAGAAGAAATTAATGACTGAAATTATAATACCATCATTTTAAATTCTACTGAATATATATTATTTATATACACATATATGTATAGAATCTATTTGTATAAATATGGGGAGAGAGAGAGAGAGAGAGAGAGAGAGAGAGAGAGAAGGAGAGAGAAGAAGAGACAGAGAGCACGAAAGAGAGAGAGAGGTGCCCCCTCCCGGGGGTGTGTGGGGCCAGTGGCGCTGGAGGCATGGGTGATGGTTTCCGTGCTCATGCTGTCTGGGTGCCCCTCACAGTCCAAATTCAGATCCAGCTCCCAGAAGCGTCTACGTTTGGATTCAGAGTCCTGACCAGCGGTCACGGAGCTTTCTTAGTTTTGGTGTGTTATGTATTGTATTATTTTTTGTGGGTCTTCCCAGAAAAACGGTCTTCCTCTATTTCTATACACAAATATACCCTAATCCCATATTAGCCATATCACGTCAAACGTAAGAGAATTTTCTGTCATCATTTATCATCTCAAGACCAATATTGAGGAAACAACACTGTTGTTTCCTATATCACTCTGCCTATAACACAACCGGTCTTCATTTTCTCTTAATTCATAATGATACTGTCATAATAACCTGGTTATTATTTAACAGGAAAGGCACACAGGGGAGACTAGATAATACAGGCTGCCATTTATGCGGCTTTGCCAGGAAGCTGCAGTTCACACTCTCCCGGTCTAGTCCCTGCAAAGTGCTGGGAGAAGAGATTGGACAGTTTAGAATGATGCCCAGTGAGACCGGGGTGGCCTGGGAAGGTACTCACCTGTCAGTCACACCCAGGATCAGGTCACTGGCCAGAATAGGGAGTGTGGGAATATGTGATATTTAAACTCCTGAGCGAAGGGGCTTCTCTCTCTCGGGCTGCTGGCCCTCTCGCTCTCTGGGACTCCGGCTGCAGGGGCATGCTCCCTGCACTTGCCCGCGTGGCTCGCAGCAGGCGGGACCCTCACGATGGACTCGTGGACTGCAATCATCCTGATGCCACATCAGACCTGCCCTACCGTGGAGTGGAAGCCCTGGGCACTGGCTCTGCTTGTGGCTCTGCTGGACTCCAGCTGCACCTCTGCCAGGACTGGCTTAAGGGACACGTGACTCTGGAAACTGAGAAATATAATTCGGCTCGTTCTCCCACATGGGTCTTAGAAAGTTCCTTTTCTCAGGATATCGCAAGAACCCCACTCCCACTAGTGACGGAGAAATTCCAACCACTCATTTCTCCAGCAACATTAGAATGTGAACTATTTGAGCCTAAAAGAAAGGAAGAGGGAGGGGTAAACATCACTGAGCTCTATTTATGTAGCATGCATTGTCGCATTCTCATTAAACTTGGTGTTAAAAAAAAGTCCCTTTGACATTGATAGCATTGCCCACATTCCAAAGGTGGGATAATTAGGCTTAAATGGGGTAAATAACGCGCACAAGGAGTCTGAGCCTGGTGTTGCAGCTGTGACCACAGGCGCTGAAGACCTACTGCGTTCGCCACAGTATGGGATTCCAGCTGAGGGTGTCTCGTCTAATGCTTCACCATACATACCAGGGGGTGAGGCTCGGCGTGAGCACTAATTCACACGGTGAATTTGAGTGCTTTTGTACAAACCCCGCTTGTTTTGTACCAAACAAGCCCTGAGCTGGCCTCACCGGAATGCAAGTGCTTTTACTGAACTATGAAGCTCCCCTGCCTGGTCCTCAGGTCACTCTTGTTCTTATCTATCTGCACAGTTCCTGGCACAGAGGCCAGGCAGGAAGCAGGTTCCTTTTGAAGATCTCACAAGTGCAGCCCAATCATTGAAGTCAGTGAGAATTAGCACTCTGTTATAACCTAGCTAATAGGAAATTTAAAAGTCAAGCCCCAATCAAGTTCTGCAATATACACAAACATTAACCAGAAACTGTGAAAATGAAATCTCACTGTTCTATTTTTTTGTTTGTTCTAAAAACATCTTGTATGGCCCTAGTTGGTTGGCTCAGTGGATAGAGCATCAGCCTATGGACTGAAGGGTCCTGAGTTTGATTCCGGTCAAGGGTACATGCCCAGGTTGTGGGCTCAATCCCCAGTAGGAGTCATGCAGGAGGTAGTTGATCAATGATTCTCTCTCATCATTGATGTTTCTCTCTCTCCCACTCCCTTCCTCTCTGAAATCAATAAAATATATTTTTAAAATAAATAAATAAATACTGTATTTTTCCGTGTATAAGACACTGTTTTTTTTCTAAAATCATTAGACTGAAAATCACGGGGCATCTTATACATGGAAATCAGCCAAGGAAGGAGCTGCGGGTGTGTAACTGCCCACACCTTGTCAAACAGGCTTCCTCCAATCATGAGCCTTGTTGGAGGTGGAGATAGAGAGTGCGCAGATGCAACAGGGACCAGAGTGTTCTGAGACTATAAAGTTGTCAAAAAATAAAAAGGTAAATACCTGTAAGTGATGGTCTTAGTCTGCAAAATTCAAACTGAATGTCATCAGCTATTGCAAAAGAGCATGGAAATAGAGCTGCAGAGAGAAAATTTGGACCACCTCCCACTGAGTGTGTGATCAGACAGTGGAGAAAACAGGAAGAACAACTCCTTAAGATGCCAAAGAAGAAGAAGGCCTTAAGAGGAAAACCAGCAAAATGTTTAAAATATTGATTTCTTAATTTTGGTTTGGAAAAGCGGGGTCATCTTATACACAGGGGCCTCTTATACACGGAAAAATTATGAAAAATATGTCTTGCATGGAAGTTTCTTTGAAAGCAAATGTTACAATATTCTAATTGTGCATTTCAGAGAATCATGTTTTGGAATTCTGTGACCAAACCTCTTCTAAACCAACAGTAAGACACACGCCCCTTAATGAATCAAACCTTCCATGTTTATCCCAAAGGGTATGCAGTAACATAGACATTAGGTTTTAAAGTCCTAATCCTGGAATAGCAGGACATGTTTTGAAAGTACTTTACCTAATCCACATGTATTGAATACTAACATTTCTAACACCCACTATTCCTAAGCAACAACTTTTCTAACACACATCAACCTTTCTAGTTCATTTTCTTGATGGATAGAACAGCCTCTGATATAATTTGGTGAGAAAGGAAGAAGACTTTCAGTAGCCACTTCTGTAGTGTGTCCTTTCTGATCTAAACTTATCAGATCTCCCTGGCATGATGGAGACACTGACAGACCGTGGTGTGGAATGGAAATCATCTAATATGCACATTCACATCACGTGGCCTAGGATGAATCATTTAAAGAAAATGACTACTTACAGATTTTCTGACTCACCTCCCCCCACCCCCCGGCCTGTGATCACTTGCTCACTTAACTCTCTTGACTGCCTTGCTTCTCTGATACTCTGATATCCTGACTTTCAATACAGGTGTGTTTCCAAGACCCTGACCTCATGCTCCTACCCTGTACCACTGTAGTCACTCTGGGCTTAGGCTAGAGACTTTCTGCACCTGCTTGGCCCTGCTTTCTCCAAAACTGCATGCTCACAACCAGCATCGTTCACACTATGCTTCCTGAGTCTGTCTGGTCCGGAAAAGAAGCACCAGGCTTCAGCTAGGACTCCAACTTAACGTCCACAAGAGCTCCTTCTGGAGGGATATCTGAAGGCAAGTAGGCCCATTTCTCGGCACAAGCTGGGCTTCTGGGAGTTCACCTTTCTCAGTCCATCATCACTCCCCATACCTGGCCTCCCGCCCCTCCCTGCCTCCCTTTTGTGACAGGGAGTTTGGAATGTTAGATGCTCCCAGCCAGCTGCTACTCTTGACTGTAAAGCAAAATGCTCAAGATACAGGATCAACAGATACAAGATGGCTCTCGCACAGGATGAAAACCTGCATCAAATATGAAATCTTATTGTTTTAATATATTTTGAGTGATTTTAACTTAAATAAATGCTGTATGAGCAAAATATTGCTATTATTCTGTATCTGCTGGTGCAGCTGGACATTGGGGCTAGATCATCTTAGCTCAGCTACAAGTGCTGAGGAACCCTACCTGTGAGGGAAGAGCTATGAGCCACTCTATTTCAGCAATAAAATGTCTCTCATAAGATATGAAATAAAATTGTTTTATAGAAAATCCTTTAAAAGCAGCATCTTCTAAAGGCTCCTCTATGAAAGACACAACAGAAGGCACTTTATCCAATTTGATCCTCATGGCAACCCGGAAAGCAGGTGTGTTTATTTCTATTTTGCAGATAAAGAGACTGAGAAACTCTAAGGGATAAGTGACTTCCCCAGCCTCACACAAATACGCTGCACTAGCATTTGAACAAACATTGTATTTGAATCTATGCCCTGAGAACAAATGGTGCCTCGCTAACTTAGACATATTTAATAACACTTGGCACTGATACCTTCTTAATCGCAGTGACGGTGAGGTGCTAGCACTGGCCCTTTTCACTCTCTTCCAGGAAGGTCATTAGGAATTCCTGTCTCACCTGTCCTGGGAGGGGGCCAGGGGAAGAACATCAGTCACCGTATTGAACCAGAATAGATCTACGTGTGAGAGGTTGGTAGGGTCACTCTATGTTTTCCCTTTCATTGGAATGTTTCCTTTTTACAACAGAACCTACCATAAATGGTGTCTGTTTTATTGACTTACTCTAATTGGAGTCTATGAAAATATCAAAGTACTCCCCAAAAGATGAAGAGAACTTCCAAGTAGATCAGCTGCTTGAAAAAATTTAAGAATATTTGCTTTAAAGTGTTACTGAAGTGGCTGATGCTCCTATTATTACACGACTGGGAAGAATTTTGAAAATGCAGAGAGAAAAGGCAATGCTAAAGCCAGAGCACCCAGTTATGAACAGGGAGATTTCAGTCCGTGTTGGGAATGTGGGAACATGCCTTAGAGAGGCAGCGCCTGACCTGGACACCACAAGCCATTCCCCTGGGGACGGGCTCTCTGGCATTCAGTCTGAAGGCTGGTCCCCCTGGTGGGTGTGAGGAACTGGAGGGGGTCTAAGAGGACAGAATGGGAACATGCAAGGGACCCTGATAATTTCAGAGAGAACCGAACAATTCATGTGGTTTTGCAGAAGGAGAATTTGATCTGGGGTCAGAGGACCTGGCTCCAGGTCCCTCACTTCCTAAGATGTGACCTTCCACAGAACTCAGTTTTCTCTATGCTCATAGAGAGGGATGGATAAAATAACAACAATGGCAGCAGCTGCATCGGTTTAAATAACTACAATTTCCTTGACTTTGTCTGCATGACCCAGTTAATCTTAGGGAAGTCCATGAATGTGACGAGTCCCCTCTCTTATGAAGGGCTACGTGACTGGCCCAGAACAACACAGCAAGTGCTAACTACAAATCCCAGTCTTTCCAGTCTCAGAGGACTCTGTTTCCTCCAACATCTTCCCAAAGTTCACTCCATTTCCACTATTTTTTCCTGAGAGCCATTACAATGTTAGGAAAAGATGAATAATAGCGATTTAATGAAGTACATAGCTCAGAGCTACAATGCCAGGGATTATACACAGGTGGGGAAAAGTAGGTTTACAGCTGTTCTTCTGTTGTTGTTAATCCTCATCCGAAGATATTTTTTTCATTGAGTTTAGAGAGAGAGGAAGGGAAGGGGAGAGACACACAGAGAGAAACATTGATGTGAGAAAGACACATCCATTGGTTGCCTCCCACACACACCCATCCAGGGCCAGATGTTGAGCCTGCAACTGAGGTAAGTACCCTTGTCCAGAATCAAACCCAGGGCCCTTCAGTCCATGGGCTGTTGCTCTATCCACTGAGCAAAAGTAGCTAGGGCTACAGTTGTTCTTATGGAAAAATATATAATGCAAGAGCAAATAATAATACAAACATAAACTCTGTTTTGCATACTCACAAGTGTAAACCAACTTTGCCCCCCCCCATACTATATAATAAAGAGCTAATATGCTAATTAGACCTAACAGCAGAACAACTGTCCGGACAACCTTCTGGATGAAGCCGGGGCTGCGAGGCCCAGCTGAGGCATCAGGCGGGGCTGCGAGGATGAAGCCCCTTGCACAAATTTCATGCATCAGGCCTCAGGTGATTCTAATGTGCAGCCAAGGTTGAGAACCACTGATTTGTGATTCATTAGAAAATGAGCACAAAGATTGAGGCAGGTGCAGGGGAAGGTGGAGGCCCCGTGCCTGGGTGAGGGACTAGAGGACTCTGAGGAGCTGCTTCCTGCTCTCTGCAGTGCACAACAGCTCCGCCCTCACACCTGTGCTCCGCAGGTCCTGGGCTTGCTGCTCGCCCCCTGAAGGCTGCAGCCCGACTCCCTCTGCGCTGCAGGAGGACCTGCCTTGCTCCTTCTCTGGGGCGACTGCGAATCTTTCAGGTATTTAGTGTGCCCTGCTCCGGTCTGGGTCTCCTCCCAGCTCAGCTAGATGGAGGGCATCTCTTCCAGGAATTTACAGGCATCCGCTGACCTTGTAGCAGTCACCATCCTGGGCCTGTTTACATGTAAGGTTTCCATTACACTGCGAGCCACCCCAGGGCAGTGGCTGTGACTGCTTCTTCGCCTTCGGCTTGTTTTGTTTCATTTTACCTTGAGGCCCACTATTTCTCTCTAATACACAGGGTAGCTCGCAATGAAACATGTTGACTGAGTAAAGGGATGAGTGGTTAAGGAACTCATAGCCTAATGGTGGAGACAGAGGCAAATGAGCAAGCAGAATCTGAGGAGCTCTCCAGGTGCCCCTGGGCAGGCACCCTGCCACAGCACTGGGGACAGTTCACGCCCAGTGTACTCTGGTGAGCTCGCACTCCACCGAGGAAAAGCTCAGTGTTGGTTTTTGCCCCAACTGGAAATGCAAGGCAGTGTAAACAAACGCAGGAGCGAGAGCCGTTGGACAGAAGGACTGTGGTCTGAGGAGAGTGAGGAGAGACCACAGGAGCTACTGGTGCCGTGCAGCCTGGGAGGACACACACTGCATGGAAACCCAGGGACAGGGTGGGCCCAAAGGCCGTGCACCTGGAAGGGCACAGAGCAGGGCTGGGGTAGCCGAGGGGAATTCTGGACATAACTTTAGCTGTGCCCCTGTGTCCTAAGAAGGAGAAAGAGGAAGGTTTTGACCTCCCTGAAAATTTTCCTCAGGTTATTTCAAGTTAAGAAGGTTTCCACGAGGTTCTGTAATGTTTCTTCCCACATGAATCAGCAAGGTAACGCCTATGCCTCCCCCCAGCACAAGGAGGGGCCAGCCAGGTGAGGTTACTGTGTAGAGTACTGTGTGAGACAGGGCATTTGCTGCGCAATTCTACCACTTTCATAGGAAATCCTATATAATAACAGCTTAATATGCAAATTGTTTAACCGGGAGTTCAACTGGCAGTTCGGCTGCTCGCCATGACATGTGCTGACCACCAGGGGGCAGGGCGGAACATGGCAGGTGTCTGGGATGTGGTGCTGGCAGCAGGTGGCAGTGGTTGCACTGCTGGCCCTTATGGGCCCCAAGGAGAGCCGTACCACAGTGGGATGGTGGAGCAGGTGAGTGGGTGGCACCAGGCCAAGGTGGGTGCTAGCAGGGGCGCAATCTCCCCGCAGATGGCAACCAGTGGCCGGGAACCGGGGGTGGGTGGTGGCGACCAACCTCCCACGGTGCCTGGGCGGTGGGCTGTGACTTCTTGCCAGCTACCTGTGGGCAGGGGTGATGGGGATGGAGGTGTGGTGAGAATTCGGGGTATCCTTTGAGCTCGCTCTCACTCCCCCGCTACCCTCCCCTGGGAAGCCAGGGCTCGCACTCGTGCTCAGGTGCCAGGCATCTGCGAAGAGCTTGCCCCGCACCCACACAGTCTCTCTGGGTGAGCCACGCCGCAGCCACCAGGACCACAGGGGCCAGTCGGGCTCCCAGTGGGTTTACACAGAAGCTGGTCTGCAAGGCTGGCAGGGAGAGAGCGTGCTGCCCGCCTGGCTTCCATGCGGTGTCACTGGGCGGCCCAGAGGCCCACACTGCACCATGGCTCACAGTGTCTGGCCGTGCTCACCGCATCTCCACATGGGGACTCGGGTGCCATGACTCAGGCAGAGGGGGGCACATGGAGGTCTGGGGGCCCAGGTGCTGCCCAGGGCCCAGAGATCAGCTGGGACCTGCCCTTCCATGCCAGACGCTTGTGCTTTGATCGCTGGCCAGGCCTAGGGACCGCACCTGTGCACGAATTTCATGCACTGGGCCTCTAGTAAACTATATTTGCATAGACAGTGTAGATCAAGTACAATCACCAAGTGGAAATTAAAACACACACACAGTTTCTCTCGGTAGCTGGATCAGAGAACGATTGCTGCACTGTGACCACCCTGGGCACAGCTTGGCCCACACGCTCAAGGCTCAGGTTCAGGAGCCTATGGAAGGCATCCTGCTTTTCTCTCCTCACATCTAGAGGAACTAAATGTATGAAGCCATTTCCCAGACAAATGTCGGTGGACAGGCTAGTCAGGACCTTCTTCCTGCATCTCGAGAGGACAGAGTGGAGAGGGTACCCTTAGCTGGGCCCTCAGCATCAGGCTCCACCAGCAAATCTTCTCTCATGGAGCCCAGGAGACAGGGGGTCTGGGTGGCAAGATGTGATCCTGAGGGCCAGCCTCTGCTGTGCACGCCTTCAGGAGGTGTATCTACAGGCTGGAAGCACTGTGTGGGTTCTCAGGCTCCCCCCTTCGCATCAGGCGAGATGGTCAAGAGACAAAGGACAGAGTTAGAGTTTCTTGTGTTTCTTTTCCTAAGAACTCAGGCAGAAATATGAAGAGAATAGACATCTCTTTGCCAGAACTTGAGAGCATCTTTTGGGCAAGAATGTAACATTTCTGACTTATGTTCCTGAACTTTAAAATTAGGAAAACAAAATAAATTTTCTTAAAGAGTAGTTCAGAAGATTAAATGAGATAATTTACTGAACAATTGTAAGATGAACTCAACAAATGTTAGTTCGTGGCAGCTTACAGATGTATCTAAAGCTGGCCTGACCCTCTCTCTATAAGTGATGATATTTTGTGAACACTATTTTTGAATCTTGTTTCCTGATTTACTGATTTTCACCAGTGTCCATCCCTAGGAAAAATTAGTATAATTTTAAAAAATTAACTTTCAATATGTATTACCTATTTTCATTTACAGCAATAGATTGGGTGAAAAAATAAAATAGATGAAAGGAATGAAAACCTTGGAACTGGTAACAGATAGTCAGTGGCACAAACTTGCAGGGCTAGAGAACACACACAGCGTAAACGGACACCATGAAACTGCACCAAAGAACCACAGAGCTGTGGGATGTGGCAAATGCCCATACGTGCCGAGAAAACAAAGGTCAAACAATCGGTGAGTATTACAGGAATTAGAGGAGATGGTTGTGTCACCTTTCCGTAAGGGGCTGGCAAAGTCGGGAATATCGGGGCGCACCCTGATATTCCCACCACAACTACCTGGGACAGAGATGGAAGCTGGTGCATGAGGACAAGCGCCACTGAGCCCGAGAGGGGTGCTGAGCGGACCCGGCGCCTCACTAACAATGCGAAGGCCACACTCACATTTCTCTAAGGGACAGGTAATCAAGGGCCAAATGATGAAGAAAGAAGAGGACAGATCACCTTTAGTAAAACAAACAAACAAAAACCAGTTTGGCAGTCTAGTAATAGAATGGGCTTCACACCATGAAAATCCGCATGTGGCCACAGTTGGGTGCACCCCTGAACTGTATATCTTAGCCACTGAAGATGTGTTCCCTCAGGCATAGCGTAACATCTGAAAATGGCTCTAACAGAGAAATGAGGCCGCGGGAATGCAAAGAACAGGGACATCCGAAAAGTAACCCATTTCAGACCCCATTTTTTTTAAATGTAGGAAAAGAAAAAGTTAATTTATTGCCTCAAATATATTAAGAATCTATTATGTACAAACACACACTTAGTTTCAACACTATGGGAGATACATTAAATAAGTTACTCAGAGCGCAGACCTCATGAAATTTACAACCCAGAAAAAGAAATACACATTCATAAATAATGACAATATCACATAGACAGTGACTTAAATGTGAGACACTAAAGTCTGAGCATTAGATTTTTAAAAAGAATGGACAAATCAGCTCATCTTTTCCTTATAATAAAAAATGAAAATAATACAAAGGGATTTGAAATAAATTGCTTCTCATTTGCAATAAAATAAATGTATGCCAAAGCAGGTTGAATCAGAGAAATGAGAAAGAAAACATTTAGAAAAAATATTTTTGTTGTTTTATCTCGTTCATGTGATAAACCTTATTGAATGTCATATTTGGGCTGGATACCCAAGAATACAGTTTTTAAGTTATTCGAAGTATCTCCCCATGAGGCATCATTTTTATTTAACTTAATAAGTTTATTGAAGAAATACAAGAAAAACATAAATTTAAAATAAATATAACTCTCATTAAGTTTATTCTACATACAGCCTTTTCAATGTACATAAATGTAAGTTAATATGCACTTACATAAATATATATACATAAAATGAATAATAGACATTAGCTACTTTTGTTCATTATATTTTTTTTTATAGTTTTATTAATTTCAAAGAGGAAGGGAGAGGCAGATAGATAGAAACATCAATGATGAGAGAGAATCATTGATCAGCTGCACACCCCCTACTAGGGTCGAACCCTCAACCTGGGCAAGTGCCTGAACTGGAATCGAACCATGAACTCCTGGTTCACAGGTCAATGCTCAACCACTGAGCCACATTGCCAGGCATGACTAATTTTAAACACCTTTTTGTAGTATGATTCACATGCGATAGAAATACCTTTTCTCATTAATAAAAATGCCTGTGACTTCATGCTCAATAACTCATTCCTTTGTTGGATGCACTATAACAGTTTCAGAAGCGTCAATTGTTAGACACTTAGTGTGCTTCCAATTTATTGTTACAAATAATGTAACAATGAACACCAATAAAGATTCATATTTCAAATTATTTTGTTATGAATTTTATTTTACTTGTGTGCCTAGTTACCCACAATTTTGCAAACAATAAGTATTTCTAATCTTTTATTTATGTATCTGACAGGAAAAAAGTGGTATCTCAATGCTATGTAATTTCTTTATTTTCAAAGAATAGTCAATGATTTATATATTTATAAATCTTAAATAATATGAACTTATTTCTTTTTAAAATTGTCTCATTATGATATATTATCCATCCATTTCCAATGAGATGTTTTATTTATTTTATTTAGTGACTAGAGGCCCGGTGCATGAAATTTGTGCATGGGTGTGGTCCCTAGGCCTGGCTGGTGATCAGGGCTGATCAGGGCCGGGCCGACCGGGGCCTGCCAGCCAGGGAAAGGGACACAGCGCAGAAGTTGGCCGCCGGCCCTGAGGAAGAAGCCGGCCCTCAGCCCCCATGGGAAAGGGTCCACATCCACCACCATCCACCTCCAGATCCCCATCCCAGCCCGGGGCCTGGCCCCAATGGGTGATCAAGGCCTGTGGCCAAGGGAGGAACCATGGGAGGTTGGCTGGCTGGGGGAGATTGGCTGTGGGAGTGCACTGACCACAAAGGGGCAGCTCCTGCATTGACCGTACGCCCCCTGGTGGTCAGTGTGTGTCATAGCAACCAGTCGCTGCAATTGTTCTGGTCGTGTAGGCTTTTACATATATAGACTAGAGGCCTGGTGCATGAAATTCATGCTTAGAGGGGGGGTTCCCTCAGCCCAGCTTCTCCAATTGGGGACCCCCTCACAATTTGAGACTGCTGGCTCCTAACTGCTCACCTGCCTGCCTGCCTGATCGCCCCTACCTGCCCTCCCCTGCCGACCTGATCTCGCCCCCAACTTCCCTCTCTTGCCAGCCTGGTTTCCCCCAATGGCCCTCCCCTGGTGGCCTGATCTCGCCCCCAACTGCCCTCCTCTGCTGGCCAATTTGGTTCTGATTGGTTGGTTTCTATGCCAGTCAGCATCTCCGGGCCTATCTCTGGGCCTGATCAGAGAGACGGGGCTGAACAGCAGCCCCCAGGAGAGAAAAACAATACCTGGTTGCTGGTGAAGCTCAGTAAGAAAGAGGGAGAGAAAGAGAGAGGCAAGTACTGATCAACAGCTGCCACTGAGGCTGCGGATCAGACCCTGCCTCTCTCTTGGTCTCAGCCCCCTGGACAGTCAGTGCTGGGTTGCCAGGCTGCAACTGGCAGTCAGTGCTGGGTCTCCACAGCAACCCAGTGCTGACTGAAGGACTTATGGCCTGGTCAACCTTCTATTGTGATCAGTTGTTACAATCCTGGCCTTTTATATATTAGGATAATACCATGTGTTCTGGCTGATTTGTAGAAGTTCTATATTCAAGATACTATTTCTTATTTGGTTTCAGTTGCAGCCAATGTCTTTTTTCAATATGACATATGTTTGATAACAGTATCTATATTCTTCTTCTTAAAGGAATTTCTGATTTTTTTAATGTAATGAAATCCAATAAGTCTTTTTTCCTTAAAGTTTTTGGTTTGACAACCTGGGATAATGTCTCTTTCTCTCACCCTTACTCGGCCTCTCATATTTTCTTCTTTAGCTTTATAGTGTTATTTTTGAGTATCTAAATTTATCCTTTATATATTGAATGAGAGGGATCCAACTCTACTATTCTCCATTTAGTGGGCATATATCCTTCACATTGTTCTGACTATATTGGCATGCAGTTGTATCTACTATAAATATGTACTTATGTTTATTAACTTTTAATCCAAGTCTCTCAGTCAATATTAAATCAAAAGTATATTGGCCACACCTTTACCCATGATGGCCTTTTAGAAATCTTATGTAGACTGGAAGAAATATTAATCTACTTTCATAAAATGAGTTGGGAGAATCTTCATGCCTTTTTTTCCCCCAATTTTCTGGAAAAAACTTTTGTAAACTATAACAGCTATTCCTTGAAAGTTTGTAGAATTTATTGGTTAATCCTTTGCTGAGCACATCAGTAGCTTTAATAAATACTGAATGACTCATGCTCCCTATTTTATTGACAGTTTTCTTTACATTTTTAATAGGAATTAACCACTTCATCTAAGTTTTCAAATTTATTAGCATGTAGCAGTCATAATATTCTTAATACTTTTCACAATCTCTTTGGCATATGTTTTAATTATCTAAAATATAATTTGGAAGTGTCTCTTTTATTATAATTACTAATTATAAACATTCTAGCCAGAGAGCTTAGACTACATAATTTCGTGTTTTTGAAATTTATGAAACTTTACGTGTGGCCTATATATGGTAATTTTGTGAGTATTACCTTGGGAACTTAAAACTTTATTTTCAGTGGTATATATATCTCTATACATGCATTATACTTATGCACAATGTATTCATCAGATTATGCATGTTTTCTATGAACTGATTAAGTTTGATTGCTGTTAGTTTCTGATAAATGTATGTTAAACTACCCAGCTACCATGTTTAGCTCATCTATTTTCCCCAGTACTTTGTCAGTAGTTTCAGACATTTCAAGACTACTCACTTGGGCTCAGGTATAGCCATGACTGTCATACCTTCTGGATCTGTTGTTTCGTACTAAATTCTCTTATGATGTTTTAAAACTTTGTTCTTATTTTTACTAATACAAAATTTTAAATATGCTAGAAATTGAAAGTAACAATCATCACATTGTAGCCATTGTTCATCTTTAAATATCTGATATAACTTATCCCTAACTCTAGAAACTTGAGGAATCCCCTTTGTCATTTGGTCACTGTAATGTCAAATATATTTTGTTATTTCTTATTACTATATGATGGCTATGAACCCATTCATTGGGAAGTCATCATCTCCATTAATTATGACAGATATTTTATAAAAATTTATTTAAGTACTTCCTTTTCCCTTAATTTATTTTATTTAATCTCCCAGGCTTATTTTTAAAAATCAATTCCTCCCTTCTCTTTCTGTTTATTAACTTATTTTTATATTTATTTCTGATGAGTTGTGGGAAAGGACTCTCCAAATCATCACTTTTTCTTTGTGGTTTTTATTCACCTGTATATCAATTATTTCAACTTTTATAATTTTCTTATTAAGTGTTTTTAATATCTTTTTCTGTATAACCATTGTAATTTCATATTTCTCATTACCAATATTACCTTCTCCATCTTTGAATATCATTTTAAATCCAAATCTCTGTGGATCATCAGATAGAGGAGAGTTTATTGTTTTTCTTTTCAAGGTTTATGACCCTAAGTGTCTTGTTATTTTTCCCTGTTAACGTATGAATCCAGGGTGCTCTCAGCTCTGTTCCAGTTGCTATATTCCTAGGGAGAGGAAGCACACCACACGCCATAGCTGCAGCTTATGCCATACGTGGTGTCTGGGACAGGCCGGGACAGGGCAAGTGTGTCTGCACCGGAAAGTCGCCCCCACTCCCCACCCCTGTGCAGCAGACCTACCAGTTGTTGCCTCATCCCTCTTCAGTAACCCCGGAGCTTCCTTGTCCTTTTCCCTGCTGTGTGCTTTTTTTTATGTAATCGCCTACCCTTTGGGGTCCTGTGCTGTGTGGATGGACAAGGATTTCTTGTGAACCAGCTCTCCTTCCTAAATGCACTGGGATCTCCATCCCACCAGCTCTCCTCCCTAAATGCACTGGGATCTCCATCCCACCAGCTTTCCTTCCTAAATGCACTGGGATCTCCATCCCACCAACTCTCCTCCCTAAATGCACTGGGATCTCCATCCCACCAGCTTTCCTTCCTAAATGCACTGGGATCTCCATCCCACCAGCTCTCCTCCCTAAATGCACTGGGATCTCCATCCCACCAGCTCTCCTTCCTAAATGCACTGGGATCTCCACCCCACCAGCTCTCCTCCCTAAATGCACTGGAATCTCCATCCCACCAGCTCTCCTTCCTAAATGCATTGGGATCTCTGTCCCACCAGCTCTCTTTCCAGCGCTGCTGCGCTGCACCCAGCATCCTGGGAGCGCGTGGAACCTGCTCCTCTTCCTGACCATACATGCTGGGACAAGGGAAGGACCACAGTCTGTTCTGAGACATGTTGGGAAGAAAGAAATGGTGAAAAGGGTAAACCAACATGTTCTCTGACCAGGTATCAGGGTCTTTTGACTCAAAACTGCTACTTCCCCCTCAATGGGACTTAATCACAAATTTTGCATTAGTTTCTCTCATCTCATGCATCATGCATCTCAGCATTTAAGTGAGTGTTCCATCTTCTCTGGAAGAAAAACCCAAGAAAAAATATTTTCATCTCCATTTCAAATATGAGGAAACTTTTATGTTTAGAGTTTAAATAATGCACAATACATTACTGCACCAGTGAGCAGCAGAGAGGGAGCAAACCAGGTTAGATCTGACTGCAGACCTCATGGCCTTTCCCTGGAGTTTGTATCAGATATGATGCAATATACTGGAATTGTTTCTAAGAATATAATTTGCTCAGTCAATAAAAATAAATCACCTTGTTTTTACAAACCCTGGAACTGGAAAATCATTTCAAATCTTTTCACCAAAATCAAACAGGTAGAAGATATCTTCAGGCCCAGAGGCCCATTCCCCCTGGATGGAGGTGAGAAAGGCTGTTGAATCAGCATAAAGATAATTCTGAGTTGCATTTAAAAAGACAACTCATG
Organism: Myotis yumanensis; assembly: GCF_028538775.1. Lineage (NCBI taxonomy): Eukaryota > Metazoa > Chordata > Mammalia > Chiroptera > Vespertilionidae > Myotis > Myotis yumanensis. Next base: position 90,991,790 of record NW_027223759.1, read on the forward strand.
TGGAAACTGTGTACACAAAGCCCCTCAGAGGCCACAGAGCTGCTGGCAGGTTGGACCCTCTCAGGGCCACGCCCAGGGCACAGAGGCAGCCGTGCTCTCTACCATCAGAGAATATCGCTGCATTTTCAGGTAAGTGCTGTTCTATGAGGTGTCCTGAGCAACAGCTCTTGAAACAATGTAAAAAAATTGTTTTTTAATAATCACATAGCTGCTTGCTATGGGCTGAGACATGCTAGTACCAAGTACTAAAATACATGTTAGACAAATAAAAATACCACCTGGGTGTCATTTCCTCGGATCACTATGGCGATGCTGAAAATCTCCCTGCAGTGATGGTTAATTTTGTGGGGTTTTTTTTTGTTTTGTTTTGTCTTTTTGTTCCAGTGCATTTTAAAATCTATGTTGTTAGTGGATGAAAATAATATGAACTTTCTGATTGATTTGCACCTATTATGAGGAGAGCTATAAATTATGCACTCCAAAGTGGGTTGAGTTGAGGTCTTTTATGCAAAATACTCATAGGTTTGTACATGATTTATACAGTGTTAAGTTTGTAAAAACCGCTTGCTGATAAAATGGAGCAGTAATGAATTAAATTTAGGTATTAATTATTATCCTATATAATAAAAGGCTATTATGCAAATTTTCCCCTCAACTGGGAGGGGATTGGCCCGCGGGTCCCTCCTCTGGCTGGCCTAGCCCAATTGGTCCCTGGCTGGACACTACCCATGCATGAATTCATGCACCAGGCCTCTAGTTACTAAAAAAATGATGCTAGTAATTTAAGTGGGAGTACAGCTAAAAAATACTAGCTATCATTCATGATGATATTTTATGTGCCAGGAGGTATATCAGATGTTCAATCTGCCTCATTTTATTGCATTTTTCTCTCAATGACTCTAAAAGTTTGGATACTGAGGCTCAAAGAAGCTAAGAAAGGTACTCAAGAGTCACTGATCTACAAGTTGTGCAGTGCAGAGAATTTGAATCTAGGCCTGCCCACATCTGAATTTCTCCCACTTGTCACACAGCCTCAGAGTTCCTCGTATGCTGAAGATTGAACCAGGACCAATAATGCTCTCTGACAGATGTTACCTTTTTTACCCTCTTGTCATTCTGTTGTTCCCATGAGGGAATCTATGAAAGTGAACCCTCCTCATCTAGGCCACATGTGTTATTTCCTTTCCTCTACCTGTTATGAATATCAGTAACAATCCAGGGAGTACAGCCTGCTCCGTGGGTGCCCAAGTTTATTGAAAATCACAGAATAATTCTGGCATGTTAAGCTGAAAACACTTTCTTAGAGATTGTCTGAAACAGCCTGGTCAGTGACACTGAAACAGAACGAGAGTGAGTCATATGCCGACCATTGGCTGGCAGAGCCAGAAGGGCCCTTAATAAATTGATAAATTATTTTATAATTCATTTCTAGAAGTGGGGACCTTGAGTGCTGCTAAGGTGAAGGATGGGCTTGAGTAATTTAGAGCAGAGGCAAAGCTTGACTAGATCTTTCAGATATTCCTACTTATACTCCTTATGCTGTTAAATATTCATGGTTTTGCTTATTAAAATATGAGGGAAGTATGAAAAGAATATAAAAACGCACATTATCCACCATCAAAATGCCCATATCCCTTATCCCCAGACACACTCCCCACCCAGTCACAGCTACCTTTATGAATGTAGGTGTGTGATTAGTACATTTTCTGCTTTTTCTCCCATGTAGTGTATGACACACTACATGAAGTGACTGGTGATTCTAGTTTACAGAGATGACATTGAGGAGTGCATTATGTTGCATAGCGTGTTTTGTACATTCAAAACTGTATTCTAGCAACTTGTGTTTATATGCATTCACATATTTTTATCTATTTACCTGCTCTATACTGCCACATCATATATATAACAGATTATTTAACCATATCCTGACTGCTGCCAATCTGTTATTATTTGCCCTACCTTTTTTACTTATGCTGCATATGTACCTGTGAATCCCAAAGCATATATCATTTTATTTTGCTTATTTTGTTTTTATAAAAAAATTATGATTTGTTATAATAACTTGTAATATTTGTATAAAATAATGTAATTTAGCCCTTGCTGGTTTGGAAGGGTCCCAGGTTTGATTCTGGGCAAGGGCATATGTCCAGGTTGCGGGCTTGATCCCCAGTGTGGGGAGTGCATGAGGCAGCCAGATCAATGATTCTCTCTCATCATTGATGTTTCTCTCTCTCTCCCTCTTCCTTCCGCTCTGAAATCAATAAAAATATATAAAATAAAATGATATAATTTATAAAAAGTCTTCTGTTATATTTCTAAGAGTGAGCCACGCCTGCCCCCAAGCTATATTTTATTTATTTTTACTGCTGTATGTGCTCCATTGCACTAAGTTTAATAATACGCACATTATTTATCTATTGTGTTCTTGGTAGACATTCAAGCTAGTTCCCACTACTTGCTGTTATGAACAGTGGTGCTAATGTAACGCCCTGGACGCAAGCCGCTGTCACAAAGAACCAAGAGACGCTTCTCATGCAAAAAGCAAAGGGTTTATTGTTTCCAGCATGCTGGGGCTCACAGCTTACTCTGAGCACAGAGCAGTGGCTGCGAGCCCCGACCAAGAGTTTAAGCACATTTTATATACTTTCTAGCAAACGGGGGAAGTAATCTGGGGTCATTCTACTGGAGATCTGGCGCCGTGTGAGTTAATGCCTGTCTGGTTTCTTATCAGGTTGTTTGTTCTGCAGCCATCTCCCGTAACCTCCCTGGCTGCAGCTGTCTCCCATAAAAGTTGTTTGTTCTGTCTGCCTTTTCTGACCCTCCTGATTATATTGGCGCCTCTCATTCCCCCCTTTTTCTGTGGGCGGTCTCTAATCTTAGAGACCCTCAGACTCAGCCAAGGCTGAGTATTGTTGCCTGATAATCAGGAGCTTAATGTCCCCTATCCTCTGTTGTATGAATTCCATAATTTTATTTATAATACAGGGTCCTATGGAGAGAATTAACAACAGGATTATAAGTGGTCCAGCGACTGCTGATAATAGGGTCGTTAACCAAGGCGATTGTGTGAACCAAGATTCAAACCAACTCTTTTGCGCCTTCCTCTCCTTTTGTCGTTCGGCCAGCTGCTGCCGAAGTTTGGTCATGGATTCCTCTACTACTCCTGTATGGTCGGCATAAAAACAGCATTCTTCTTGAAATTCCTTCATGGCTATCAAAAAGCCAAATTAAGATTAATTTATCTACTGTCCTGATATTTGCATAAACACAACAAGAATGGTAACTGACTACCTTTGCTGGAATCTCATGGTTGAATCTTAATGTGCCCCGTAGGGCCAGGAAGCCACGTCACCCAGCTGCCATCAGGCCCGCCTGCAGTATCTGCTAAGTTAGGTGAATTCTTCACCTGTAGCAATTCCACCTGAGCCCACGCTCCAGGCTTTAAGCCCATCTCAGTAGCCCTCCTACTTGTTGCGGCCCAGAGCGTATGGGGGTTCCGCAGGAACGTAGAGGCATCCCTACTGCTCCCCTTTTACTCTTACCAACCGCCAGTGATGGTAGGGCATCGGCCTGACACTCTAGCGCCAGCCATCTTCAGGGCTTCCAAGCAGAATACCAGGCTTCCTTCGTGGCATTTTTACTGGCTTCAAGTCTTTAGAGCTTAGACAGGGCTCTTTAAAACATGATACTCCAGTCAAAGTTTTCCGTTAATAAAACCACTATTAGGAACCAGTCTTATTGAATCTATGCAAAGAAACGTATTGCCATGTTAGCATCGCCAAATTTCGGAGGAATTACATAAGAAGAAAGACATACTGATCTACTCTAAGATTTTCTGACTTTCCTTGCCAATTCCTTTTAATTGTTGGCATTAAACTTTCTTTCTATGTATAACTATGTCTCAGACTTTTCACTCTAAACAGGCTTTTTTTTTTTTCAGACTACCCCTGACATGGGCATGGTCATAAAGGCCTGCAAGCAGTACACAGGCTGCTAACTGTTAGCTGTCTCTCAACAGAGACGAAAACCTGATGGGCACTGTTCCCTGCCCAGGTGGGCACCTGCACTCTTGGCAGCTAGGCACCCTTTACTTTTTGGGGTTCACCCCACATAGTACCCTTCCAGGATAGCCAACATATTTTCAAACCTGCAAGAGAATTAAAGGTTAATGTGACATATCAACACAATGAAACATAATATAGGCATCATGGCCGCTTTAGGCAGCCACATCTTCTGCTACTAAACATGTGATCCTATAAATTGTCCTTGTCTCTTTGGAGCCATGTCCATGAAGATGCAGGCATTATCTAAGTCTATTCAATGTTACCAGCATCAGGCAGGTCAAGCACGCCGTAGCTTGACGAAGTCTTTCCGGATTATGGATGGGTCCGCTGACCGGACGTGGGTGTGATGGACCCAGGTCACGACGCAGTCTATCTTGAGAGCGGTGGGGGTCGTCAGCACCACGGAGTCGGGTGTAGGGACCTTTCCATCGAGGCTCCAGGAGGTGCCTTTTGCCTGGGTGGCGCCAAGGCGCAGCCAAATGTCCTTGTGTGCCCTCTGGAGCCCTCTCAAGAAAAGAGACAATTCTTGCAGCAAGAAAGTCAGGAATGATAGGGGGTGGGGCCTGACTAGCTTCATTCTTGCCTATCTTTACAGATTTCAGGGCCCATTATCTTCCTTCACAGGCAGGGGGAAAGGCCCATTAAGTCTCTGCCTTGAGGAACTGTGAGCCCCATCCTTAAATGTCCCAATCAGACTAGAATTCCAAAATCCCAACCCAGCACAGAATATTACATAGAAAATCAAAGTTCCCAGTAAACAAACAGACAGAGGTGTTTATAAACATACTTACACCTTTTCAGTGAACAAGTATCTTTACAGTCTTGGGCTCTTGAGCAGATAACAGGAACATCATCCAAGTCCCCTGATGGGGGCCTGACAGGAACAGATGTGGGGGCCTTTGGCTGGGGGGGGTATAAAGTCTCTATTCTTCCTCCCTCGGCACTGCTAAGGGCAGGATCATTGAAGAGGTCTCTTCACCTAGGCAGGGCTGTGCTGAGCCATCTGGGGCAAAAGTGGTTTCTGCTTTCATTTTGGCTAAAAGGTCTTTGCCCATTAGAGGGACCAGGCAATTTGGCAAATACAGGAATTCATGAACCACCTGATGGCTGCCTAACTGACATCGGCGGGGGCGGCAGAACAGTCTGCAGCTGTGGTCCCGGTAGCTCCAATAATGGTGACTTCCTGTCCTGAGAGGGGAGCTACCTTCTGAGTAACTACCGAGTGCTCTGCCGCTGTATCAACCATAAAGTTCACAGTCTGGCCCCCGATTTTCATTTCGACCATCGGTTCATGGGGGCCCAGTTGGAAAGAGCCCAGCCTGTCCTAGTCAGAGTCAGCTGTTGCCAGTCCGAGGAGGTCTGCCTCAGGCGGCTCTGGCCAATAGCGGCCGGGTGGTTTGGATGGCCTTGCCAGCTTCTTTTGGCCTGCTCCTGCCCTGCCTGTCTCTCCACTCTTGCTACTAAACCTTACTCTGTCCCTTCTTACACACGCAGAACTGGACCCAAGGCAGCGAGTTTTGAGCAATTTTAAAATTCCTTAACATACATTTTATCATTCATGTTGCAGGGAGGGACCGGGTTAGCTCCTCCTGAATGAAAGAACTAATCAAAATAAGGCTTATTTTCTAACTTCATTTGTCCCTGGGCGTGGACAACAAATGACACTAATCAGATTGACATAAACGATTTAACCTTTGTTTAGGGAGGCAAATGCAAAGCATTTACTCCAAATGTCTTTGGTTTAGGGAAGACAGGATTTTTGCTTAGTTTCCCTATTCTACTTGTCCCAGCTTACTGGTCTATCATGCATTCAACTTTCTTTCAACATTTATCTTTTCCTTCTCATCACATACACAACCTTCACAAATTTCATTCTTTCAGGTTAGCCTTCAAACCTTCTTTCTATGTCCTTCAAAAATGCATAACCATGCCTCAGACCTTCCATTAAGTATTTCTTTACCTTCCTCCATCACACCAAAGCTGTACATTCCAGTTAGTTAGAACTCTGAGCCTTAATTAATTTTTAAGGTGACATGTAAGTAATTAACATTCCTCAGATTAGCAATACATTCATCATTTTTTTTTTTTAGAGACACAAACAAAAATTTTACTAGCTAAACAATTTTAAACAACAAAGACATATACTTAAACAATAAAGACAGATAACATTCTCCATTAAAACTTTGAATTACCACAGCTAGCAATTATCAGTTTGTGAGTATACAGGCCTTGTTGACGTCATCTTGGGATAGCTGTCTGTCTCTCTGTGGTCAGCGACTTCTCGTAAACTTCAAAAATACAAGACACAATTAACCAACAGATTCAATTCTACCCTCTAGATTTCGTACGAGGCACATTCAGATTAATATTGTATATTATGTCACTTCAAAATACCTAGACGAACGTTTTTTGTTTTGTTTTTTATTGTTTGACTCAGTAAACTTTAAGGTCTCAAGTTCCCAGCAGCTATGGAAAACCACACCTGAGGCTGGCAAACAGGCCTGGCCCAGCCCTTGACTTTAAAACCACCATTTTTCTCTGGGGAAAGTCAAGAAGCAAATTTGTAGCTACATAATTTCTTGAGATTCAAATCCAATTATTATTATTAAGGCATTTACTTTGGCAAATTTTGTAATAGAGGCAATCTTACTGAATTTTCTTTTGGAGGCTTGTTGCTAGAACAAGCCTGCATTGCTTCCCTGGGTAAAATTAGCCATTTTCCTTAGGAAATAATCAGTCTTGGGTTTTATTCTGTACATGTGTGAAGAGACTCTAGTTCAAAACTCTATCTAAATGTCCAAAAACAGGACAATTGCGCGCATTAGTTTTAAACCAGCTTTTCTCTTTACACATGAACAGAAATACCAGACACATTTTAAAACTTTTCAATTACAAGAAGGACTTTTTGTTATCTAGCTGGCGCGATCTCCATGGGAAGAGCCCTGCTCCCGTCCAGAGTAGCCGCACCGCCCCCAGGTGTCCGGCCCGTGGGCTCCGCGCGGGACCTTTCCCAGACCTTCCCCCGGACCCGACGCCGACGGGGGCCTCGCTGCTCCCGCCTCCCGTGAGCGACACGCGCCGGCCCCGCCCCCCCCGCGCTCCACCTGGCTCCACTCACTCGCCACAAGCCCGGGGCCAATGCCGGCCGCTGCTGCCGCCGCTGCCGCCAGGCTCCGCGAACGAGTCCGCGCCCGGCCCGAGCCCCCAGGGCCGCCCCCGCGCACCGCCGCCCATGGCGCCGGGCGCAGGCCCAAGCTGCGGGGCTCAGGCCGCCCGGGCTGCCGCCGCCCCTCCCGGCCTCCGGCCTCTTCCAGGCTGCGCCGCTCGGGCTCTAGCTCCGGCCCAGCGCCCGCCGCCGACCGGGCCGGAGGCCAAGCTCCCGGGGCCGCCGCTGCAGCCGAGCTGCCTGGGCCCGCGGCGCGGCCGGGCTCCGGGGCGAGGGCTGCGGTCACCGCGCACCGCACTCCCGCACGCTTGCCCCCCCCCCCCGTCTTTACACTCACATACTTTCACCAGACATTCATTCAGAGTTTAAACAATCCATTTAATTCCTAACAACTTCCCAATTTCTGAGGGAGCTCTAAAGCCTCCCGCAATCTCCCCGAACCGACCAATCACAACACCCAAAGGAGCAGTCCGAGTCCATTCCACAACGTCCGTCCAGGAAGAGCAGAGGGTGGAGGGGAGGGAGCAGAGGGTGGAGGAGAGAACACACACACCAACACACCAACAACAAGAAACAAAGAACAAAAGACAAGGACAGACACAACGCGTTGAGACAAAAATCGAAGGATCCACAAAGAAGGTTTTTCAAAGCCAATTGACCCAGCTGGCAACAAAGTTTCAGAACAAACGAGAGGAATCCAGGCGCCCCTGGTCCTCTCCAGACTCCACCAGGGCGTCCCCCGGGGATGTGGCCTGCAACCTCCCGACACGTCTGTCAGCCGCAGTCGGGGGAGGCTCACGCCCCTCCCCGACAGCCACCAAACGAACAGAGCTCTGACCGAACAGATTTGCTAGCACTGACCAAACAGATTTGCCGGCTGCAGTCGGGGGAGGCTCACGCCCCTCCCCGACAGCCACCAAACCAAACAGAGCTCTGACCAAACAGATTTGCCGGCTTCAGACAAAATTCGAGCTCTCAATATCTAAGCGATCGCTATTCTTATCCAAAAAGGCGCCGTCACTTACCCCAAGAAGCGTCTGTTGGAACGTTGATACCCGAAGGCGGCTGCGGTTAATCTCAGTGGAACCTCCAAATGTAACGCCCTGGACGCAAGCCGCTGTCACAAAGAACCAAGAGACGCTTCTCATGCAAAAAGCAAAGGGTTTATTGTTTCCAGCATGCTGGGGCTCACAGCTTACTCTGAGCACAGAGCAGTGGCTGCGAGCCCCGACCAAGAGTTTAAGCACATTTTATATACTTTCTAGCAAACGGGGGAAGTAATCTGGGGTCATTCTACTGGAGATCTGGCGCCGTGTGAGTTAATGCCTGTCTGGTTTCTTATCAGGTTGTTTGTTCTGCAGCCATCTCCCGTAACCTCCCTGGCTGCAGCTGTCTCCCATAAAAGTTGTTTGTTCTGTCTGCCTTTTCTGACCCTCCTGATTATATTGGCGCCTCTCATTATAAACATTTCTATGCATATGTCCTAGTGCATATTTTAGTAAGTGCTCCTGATTTGATGGTTATGTTCAATTTTGGAATACTTTGATAAAAAACATTGTATCAGTTTATCTACTTCACATTTCCAATAACATGTCATTTCCCCTATGTTATACAAAATTAAAAGTTATAAAAATTATTAAAATTTCCATTTGTCAGAATTCTTATTAATTTTATTTTAGAGAGAGGGGAAGGGAGAGGGCTAGAGAGTTGGAAACAACCATGAGAGAGAAACAGCAATCGGCTGCCCTGATTGTTACCTGAAGGAATCAAGGAGTAACTTCTTGGTTCCTGGGTCAACACTCAGCTGCTGAGCCACACCTGCAGGGCCCACTTGGCAGAATTCTTAAATGCTGCATATTTAGTGGGTGTAAGAGTGCCTCTCGCTGAGGTCTCAGTCTGCATAACTGAGCTCATTACAGAGACTGCCTCGCTTTTAGTTCATTGCCGCTTTTTCTTCTGTGAAATGCCCAGGCTTATTTTTTGTTCAGGTTTGTTTTTATTGTAGTTATCATATATTTAACATACATATTTATCTATAGATTTTTCTAATAATGTCAAAATGTGTTAAATATCTTGATTTTTCTCCTAAATGAGATAAGAAACACAACAGATTTTGAATACTATTCCAATCTTTTTGCTTCCTTTCCATAAAATTGTTCCTATTATTTTTGCCTAGAGTTTTAGTTTAAATGTTTTATTTCCTTAAATAACTATGTTTATGTTGGTTGCTGGTTTGTTTTTACCACTTTTAAGTAAATTTTACCCCATTTGATGCTCATCTTTATTATTGCATTCCACATCTCATCTTCGTATTCACATATTCCCATTAGAGTACTTGTCTTTGGTAGTGTTTTCAGTAAGTTTTAGAATTTACCGGTAAATTCTCTTCATTTGTAAATGCTTGAGAAAATATAGCATATATATTTTGAGTAATGACTGTGCATGTATCAGTAGTGGTAGTTAGCACTCACGTTGGGGTGACTTTTTATGCTTAATTTTTTATTTTTAAGTTCTGTATACTCTGTGTACAAGAACCTTTGCTGGAACACTTTCCACAAAAGCAACAGTGAATTTTCAGAGTATTCTACACTCTGTTCCCTGCAGCAAAAAGATAAATCAAGGTTTAAATTATGTTGTTCCTCTGTCATCTCTGACTGGGGCTGGACCCAGAAGCTGTTGACTAGCAAACCATTGTAGTCAAATGTTGCTGGTGCCCCAGGGGCCTTTATGCTAGGAGCTCAGTAAAAGATGTTTGTGTTTAATCCCTTTAAGGTCCCTCCAGGGGTGCCACAGCTCACAGACAAATGGGGTGATATTTTGTTATTTCCAGGCAGTGTGTCTCAGGCAATGTCGAATCAGAATGCTCACAGCCGCACGTCTGAGCCTCGTGCTTCTGTGTCCGGTCCTGTGTCTCAGAAGCACCCACTGTGTGCTGAGGAAGAGTGGGCAAGGCAGAGGGGCAGTGGGAAGGGTACTCTGAGGCTCAGGCTGCAGGAGGTTACCAGCTGGTGAAGAAGTGCTTAACAGCTGGCAATTGTTCTGCCAGGGCCAGCTTAGAGCAAAGGCCCTCACAAGTGTTGTTTATCTAGTTTTTTTCCACTGGTGAGAAATGCGTTCTATCGTTAATGTTCTTTTTTACCCCTAATCTCCATCTATTTTTCTGTACTATGTCCAAGTGAGGGAATTTTTAAATTTTGTTTAGTGCTCAGAGTGTATTTTTCATCTCCGGAGACTTGACTCTCAATTCTAGAAAATTCTCAACCACTATTATTTGGAATATTATCTTTCTGCTATTTCATCCCTTTCTTCTGGCTCTTATATCAAGTGTGTGTCAGTCTATCTAAATACATACCCCAGCCACGTAACTTCTCTTTCATAGTTGTCATGTTTTATTCTCTCTAATGTATTCCAAGTAAATGTTCCCTACTGTGGTTCCCCTCCCTAGTGTGTTCTTCCTGCCAGTGAAGAGTGTACCCCATTTATTGACTGTTTTCTAATTTCAATAATGTTTTTTATAATCAAAATATCCAATTAGACCTTTTTTTCTCTATATATTGATGCCTTAGATACATTTGTAGTCATTATTTCTTTTTTACTGTATGAAGTGTTCATATATGTCTATGTTAAGGTTATTTTGAAATTGCTCTATAACTTTGTCTTCTTGATTGTCTATAGTGGCTCTCTTTCTTCATGTTAAAATTCTAATTAACACAGAAAAGCATGTGTCGTAAGTTTTTAAATGTAAATAATAAATAACCAGAAATGAACTTTAATCTGAGTACTGTAGACAAAAAGCCATAATTTGATTTCAAGGATGAAATGTCCAGGTTCTGTTACACATAATCCACCTGGCACTGGTCAGTCATACACTGACCTGTCCTCCCAGGTGGAGGGTGAGAGCCTCAGGACACCATCTCCAGCTCCCAGGGGCAGCACTGCAGTGGCCTCCTAACTCTTGTACACCTCCCCATGCTCTTTTCTACCAAAATAACTAGGCAAGAAAAATAAATAACAGTTATCCAAATTGGAAAGAACTAAAAATGTCTGATTGTAGATTACAGGATCAAGTGGGTAAAAAAGAAAAAGTGAACTAAGCCAGTCACAAAAACATGAATACTGTATAATGTCACTTATCTGAGGTGCCCTGAGGAGTTACATCCATGGAGACAGGAAGTAGAGTGTCTGTTTCTGGGCCTGGGAAAAAAGGGAAATTGGGAGTTAGTTTGGGATCATGGGAAAATTCTACAAATGGATAGTGGTGATGGTTACAACATAAGAGTACATAGTGACACAGAACTGACCAATCAAATATGGTTAAAATGGTAAATTGTGTAATGTCTATTTTACCACAAAAAAAAAGTTGAAAAACAAAGCTCATTTTGATTTAGGGGTGGATAATGGATTGGAAAAAGAAAACAGCAAGTGCATTGGTTCCTAGCACACTTGTGCGATGAGCTTCAAGATGCAGAGATGGTGCATGTAAAACAATACTGCATGGGGGGTTAGCAGATAGAGCAGGTGGAGGGAAGCATGGAAGCACAGTAACTTCCATCTTAAAAACTGCTGTTTGAAACTATCTGCTATTGATAGATAGTCCCTTGCCCTGTAAACTCTGTCATTGTAAACTCTCACTTTAAGACAGTCTCTTATTCTATAAAATGACTTTGTTTTTAGTTCAAATAATAGAAAAATATAAACTTAACTGTCTGACCTTGCAAGCTAGCCATCTAATCTAATAAACAAGAAACATGCAAATTGACCATACCTTTGCTATGCCCCAAGCCACGCCCACCAGCCAATCAGAGTGACTATATGCAAATTAACCCAACCAAGATGGCGGCCGGCAGCCACAAAGCTGGAGCAAGCAGGAGGCTTGGTTGTCTCAGCGATGGAGGAAGCCAAGCTTCCCACCTGCCCTGGCCAGCTGTAACCTCCTCTCAAGGTAACAAAGTTTCAATTATAGAAGATAAATAAATCCCAGATACCTGCTTCCAGCCAGCCTCCACTGGGAGCTTGGGTGGCTGGGGGCCATGGCCAGCCTGCAAACAGCCATCAGCCACTCACCCAGGCTGGCCAGGCACCCCAGCAGGAACCCCCTCCCTGAAGGGGGTGTGGCCAACCGAAAAATGGCCCTCAGCCCCTCACCCAGGCTGTCCAGGAACTCCAGCAAGATCCCCACCCTGATCCAGGACACCCTTCAGGGCAAACCAGCTGCCCCCCACCCATGCACCAGGCATATAATAAAAGGGTAATATGCAAATTGACCCTAAGAGCAGAACAACTGGGAATGACTGGTCGCTATGACACACATTGACCACCAGGGGACAGACGCTCAATGCAGGAGCTGCCCCCTGGTGGTCAGTGTGCTCCCACAGGGGGAGCTTTGCTCAGCCACAAGCCAGGCTGATGGCTGCCAGCACAGCAGTGATGGCGGGAGCCTCACCCACCTCCTCAGCAGCTCTAAGGATGTTCGACTGCAGCTTAGGCCTGCTCCCCACTGGCAAGTGGACATCCCCCAAGGACTCCTGGGTTTCCAGAGGGATGTCTGACTGCCACCTAAGCCAGCAGGTGGACATCCCCCGAGGGGTCCCAGACTGCAAGAGGGCACAGGCTGGGCTGAGGGACTCCCCCGCCCTGAGTGCACAAATTTTTGTGCACCGGGCCTCTACTCCAATATAACAGACTAATATAGACTAATACTGATAATAATTTCCATATTCTTATGCCAAGTACTAACTAATTATGTATTCAAGGTTACAAACTGTCTGTAACAATAACCAACACAGAGCTCTTTGTGAAATCCACAGACAAAGAAGCTCAAAAGGTATAAATACGGGAAACTTCCTGTGTGACTTTGCTCAGAGATTTGGAAGAAACCCCTCCCTCTGGGCCCTGTGCAATAAACAACTCCTAATTAATTGGCTCATTAAGGCATCTTGTATCTCACTCGCTGATTTACGATAACAACAGCATAAATTAATAGCACCTTAAAGCTCTCTGAAGGTTAGAGACTGCTGATGACAAGAAATAGTATTTGATCTATCAGTTCAGTCTCTGTATAAACCAGATAGTTCCAGAAGGAAGACCTTAAACTATCACTACAAACTACAAACCAAAATAAAACTTGGTCAAGTAGAAGCCCCAAGTGCAGCCCCAATGCCAAATACTCCTCTTTGTAAAAGCACATTGTCATGGCTTTAGGTACACAAAATGGCCATTAATTTGGTGATTACATTATTTTCTATTATCACAAAGAGGTTTAGAAACAATTTTTATTACAAGAAACGAACAACAGTAAACATGTCAAGTATGTCACAGGACTATATTACCTTGCCTCAGCTTCTGTTATAATGTTATTCAAAGAGATATTGGCCATCTATACATCCCTTCAATGTCACATGATACACAGTAGTGACATCATGCACAGGAAAGTGAGCAAGAAATAGGTAGCACAGCAGTAACAGGGACATTTCTAAGTGTAAGAGAGAAATTTTACATGGACTGAAGGGCCTCTCATGTAAGTAAAATTTGGGGTTCTACATACATCTGATCCAGGGTTAAAAAAAAAAAAAAGTTACCGCATCTCCTATCTGCCACCATGAAGGAACAAGCATACAAGGATAGTACCTGGCTTAGTCTTCTCAGGCTGTCCAAAAAAAAAAAAAAAAAAAAAAAGAGGACTAAATGGCTTAAAAAGCAAAATTTTACTTTTTATGGTTTTGGGGTCTAGAGGCCTGAGACCAGGAGGCAGACATGGTCAGCTTCTGGTAAGAGTCCCCCGTGGGGTTGCAGATAGCTACTTCTTTGCTGTGTGCGTGCAGGACAGGACCCTTTCTGTGCCTGCAGAGAGGAGAGAGAGATAGCAAGCTCTCTTCTTGTAAGGCCATCATGTGTGCCCTGCCTGAAGGCTCTTCTAGCTCTAGCTCCCAAGTCCTAATCACCAAATACCATCACCATGGGGCTATGGTTTTAGCACATGAATTTAGGTCAGACACAAATATTGAGCCTGTAACAATGAGCCTCTCCAGGATCTGAAGAGAGCATTGTTCACACCTGAGAACACAGCTTTGGTGGAGAAGCAGGTCACGCTAAATACTGCAAGATTTGAGTGTGGCCTGGAACAGGAAAGGGTTCTACAGCATCCACACTGTGTTGTGAGCAGCCCTGTCCCTTTATCCTTAAAACACAGATGACTATACTCTCCCAGTTAGCAGTGATGGAGAATGATGCTGCCAGATGCCCAGATGCTCTGTCATATCCCAGTGGGAGAATTGGTGCAAGCTTCTGGGCTTCTGAAGAAAGGCTGTGCTGTTGCCAGCAGAGAATTCACACTTTTTGAAAGACTATTTCCTTTGTACTAATGCTAACAGTCTAAAAAGGTTTGTGGCCTTGGCTGGTTTGGCTCAGTGGATAGAGCGGCGGCCTGCGGACTGAAGGGTCCCAGGTTCGATTCCAGTCAAGGGCATGTACAGTGGGGAATGTGCAGGAGGCAGCTGATCGATGTTTCTCTCCCATTGATATTTCTAACTCTCTATCCCTCTCCCTTCCTCTCTGTAAAAAATCAATAAATTATATTAAAAAAATAAAAAATAAAGGGGTTTGTGTGCATTAGAGCCCCATAAGACACAAACAAGAGCTTGCAGCAAAGAAAGTAAGGGTTCATTAGGGAAGGGAGTGAGTGGCCCAGGCCCAGAGTCAAGGGTGAGCAATGCTCAACAATTTGGGTCCCGGATGGCTTCCAGGGGGTGGGTCATAGGGGAAAATGATTAATCACGGTGACTAAGGGAGTTAGGGTCATGGTCAGGGTCAGGGTCTCAGGATTGGTTGGTGCTAGGGTAGGGGGGTCATTAGTCATTGCCTCTGGTCCTGATGTCAGCCATGGAGTCCCTTCCTCTGATCTCACCTCTTGTCTGAGCCTGGAGCTGAAACACAAGGGGGGCCTAGATGTTATCTGTAGTTTTACTGAAAGTCTGTCTCTGTGGTGAATAGACCCAAAGCTTTGGTCCTAAGATTATTTGATGCTGCCTTGAGGGCTTAATGATCAAGGGAGTGGTGATGCCAGGGAGAAGGAGGCAGGTGAATCGGGGTGCTGGGTGGGGCCAGTTTGAATCAAAAGAAAGGAAAGGAGAAAATGTCATATAAAGAAATGAACTTTCTATACAGTTACATAATGGGCCCTGGCAGACACTGAGCATCTGGCCATGTAACACCAAGTTTCAAGAGTCTGGGACCGATCCTGAGCTGGGTTCCGTATAACAGTCTCCAAAGGTGCATGATGCAGGCCTAGCATACCACATGGTGTGAGATAAACGCAGTTCATCCGTGTGAGCAAGAAGAGAGGACACAAGCAAGCTGCTTGATCAAGCATCTGAGGAGCCGGTGTCATCACCACAGTTTCACCAGTGCTGACCCCTGCAGCCCACACATATGGCCCATGAGTGAACCCTTACAACCAAATGACATTATCTTTTCAACTCTGTCAAGATGTGTGGTAGGCAGAATAAAGTTTCCCCTAAAGATGTCTGTGCCCCATTCCCTGGAACCTGTGATATGGCACTTTACATGCAGAAGTAACTCTGAAAAGGTAACTGAGGTAGAAATCTTGAAGTTGAGAGATTATCTTGGATTATCCGTGTGGGCCTAAAGTAATCAAACAAAAGCTCCTTAAGGGAAAAGGTAGGCAAGAGGCATAAACAAGGAGATATGACGTGTGCGTGTGTGTGTGTGTGTGTGTGTGTGCGTGTGCGTGTGTGTGTGTGTGAATCCTCACCGGAGCATATGTTTATTGATTTTAAAGAGAGGAAGGGACTGGGGAGAGAGACAGAAACATTGATGTGAGAGAGACACATGGATTGGTTGGCTCCCATAAGCACTCAAACAGGATTAGAATTCGCAACCTAAGTATTTGATGGGGAATCAAACCCTCAACCTTTTGGTTTATAAGACAACACTCCAAGCAACTGAGCCACCTGGCCAAGGAAAATTTGTGTTTTTCCCCACTTTATTTTATTTTCCCATCACCATTTATCCCCCATGCACCCTGTTCCACCTCCACCCCCTGCCTCACTGCAGTCACCACACTTTTGTCCATGTCCATGAGTTCTTTCTCATTTCTTTTCTCTTTTTCTTAATCTTTCCACGCCCCCTAGCACCCTCCACACCACACCACAACCGTCTGACTGCACTCCATATATGAGCCTGTCTCTATTTTGTGTGTTATTTGTTTGTTCATTTAATTCTAAATATGAGTGAGATCATATGGTACTTGTCTGTCTCTGGCTGATTAGCTTATTTGTGGATATTTGTTATAGAGGCAATGGGAAAAACTAATATTACATATTGGAACTTTTTGTTTTGTTTTGTCACAGTTCCATTTAAACTTCACTCTTTCCACCTCAGCTACATCATTTAGTGCCTTCTTCTAGATGGGTAAGTGGGTAACAAGCTTTTGTAGTTTTTATATTTCTTAA
Source organism: Myotis yumanensis (assembly GCF_028538775.1). Lineage (NCBI taxonomy): Eukaryota > Metazoa > Chordata > Mammalia > Chiroptera > Vespertilionidae > Myotis > Myotis yumanensis. The sequence continues at coordinate 91,008,490 of NW_027223759.1, forward strand.
ATGCCTTTATTCTGACACTCATCAAGTAATATAATATTACTAGAGGCCCGGTGCATGAAATTTGTGCATGGGTGAGGTGGTCCCTCAGCCCAGCCTGCACTCTCTCCAATACAGGACCCCTCGGGGGATGTCCGGCAGTAGGACATCCTCTCGCAATCTGGGATCGCTGGCTCCTAACGACTACCTGCCTGCCTGCCTGATAGCCCCTAACCTCCTCCTGACAGCCCGATAGCTCCTAACTGCCCTCTCCTGCTGGCCTGGTCGCCCCTAAATGCCTCTGCCTCAGCCCCTGCCACTGTGGCTTTGTCTGGAAGGATATCTCAAAGAATATCTGGAAGATGTTCAGTCTAATTAGCATATTTCCCTTTTATTAGTATAGATAACTAGTATAAACTTATGAAGTTGGATACTTTAAAGATAATAGTTTATCTTGCTGTTTACTTTTAGTGATAAAAAATCTGTTGTCAATGTAATTGCTGTTGCTTTACAGAAAATCTGTCTTCTTCACCCTCTAGTGGCTATTTAAAATCATTTTTAAAAATTTATTTATTTTTTAAATTTTGTTTTATTCCTTAAAATATTACAAAGAGTAGTACATATGTCTTCTTTTTTTTTAAATCTTTGGTATTAGCATAGATTCCCCTCTCCTTTTTCAAAATATATCTATGTATTTTGTTTAACATAGAAATGCATTTTATTTGCCCTTCCTTTTTGTTAGAAAGAGATAAGGAAGTATTCTTTAATTCTCTCTCAGTTTTACATGGAACTAGAAATTCTTTAGAGATATTTAAATAAGAAATGGGATAGCTTTATTAAGACTTCTTAAAATATGATACTTCTAATTAAAACAGTTCTCATTAATTTTAACACATTTGTTCATTCTTAGGTAATCTTTAATTACCTCATTTTGTATTGTTTAAAATTTTTGTATGTTTTATTCTGTCCTGATCTTATTTTTTTCTATAATTGTTTCCACAAGCTCTGAATGCCTTCATATCCAGGTAAAATGAATATTAATGTTTCAGTTTAACAATTCTAATTCATTTATTTAAATTACAGAGACTAGCTTTATGCCACATTTGATTATTAAAGAATAAAGTGATGTCATCTTTTAAGGCAGAAAGTGGAAAAAAGCAAACACAATGCTAGTTGTATATGGTATTTGAATTTTCTGAACTTTTCTATAAAATAGATAATATATTTATTTTTGCAAGATTATTTTGATAATTAAATAAAATAATTAAGTAAAAATAATTCACTGCAATTAGCAGAGCACTTCGGTATGTGTTTATTTATATTCACACACACATGCACACATTCATTAGTTTTGTCTTTCTTGTGAAAATGCAAATGTTTGGGAGAAACCAAGATGGCGGAATAGGTAAACACTGGAAATTGCTGCCTTGCACAACCACTTCAAAAATACAACTAAAAGACAAAACGAACATCATCCAGAGCCACAGGAAGGCTGGCTGAGTGGAAATTCTACAACTAGAAGGAAAGAGAAAAGCACACTGAGAATCAGAGGAGGTGCAGAAGTGCAGAGGTATGGAGGCGCACGTGGAAAGGGCTGGCAACTGAGAACGCAGTTGTCTTTCTCATTCGGGAGGGAGTCTCAAGCTCCCAATGGCTCTGAACTCCAGTTCCAGGTGAGTCTCTGGGGACCCAGACTCATACGGGGAGAACCTGGACTGTCTGGCATCAGGCAGAACTCAAGGGCAGCTTTCTCTCAGAGGTGCTTGCAGCGATTACCTCAGGACACTGAGATCTGGGCCTCTTACGGCAGTGCTGAGGATCACCCATAGCTCTTTGCTCTTCCCTGTTGATTCCCCGAGATGCTGCCCCACCCAAGCTGTGTGCAGAGGCTTTTGTATATGAATGACCTGGCCCTTGGCAATCTAAAATTACTTAACAAACTGCGGCTGGGTCAGAGAGACCCAGAACATCCAAAAGAAGGCCCAGGGCCCCACAGCAGCTTGCATTGCTTCACAGCTGGGCCTCATCTGGGCACCTCCAAACCCCAAACAAAGAATAGGAATCTGCAGATCTCTCCATAGCTCCCGCTGGGTAGCCTCAGGCAGAGGCTAAATTAGCACCTCTTTAGAGATCCAACAGCCAGTGTACCCAGTGGTCAGAGTGGGACCATCCAGATTACAACTCCTCAGATCCATAAGGGACACACTAAGGGGGCAGACTCAGTGAGCACCAAAGCCCCACTGAAGCAAGTCTTGCCCCAGAAGGGTGTCTCCAGCACAGAAGTTCTCCCACTGCAGACACATCTGATTCTCACAGCCAATTGGCCTGGAGGTCAATTCCTCCCAGTGATACCTACAACAATCAAGGCTTAACTACAACAAGACTGTGCACACAGCCCACAAAGGGGTGCACCAAGAGTGTCCCCCTCAGGTAATTGGGGAGGCTGAGCCACTGGGCCCTATAGGACACCTAGCACAGAAAGCTACTCTATCAACATAGGGAAGCAGCCAAAATAAGGAGACAAAAAAACAGGTCACAAATGAAAGAAATGCAGGAAATCAAACTACTGAATATAGAGTGCAAAACCACGGTTATAAGGTTACTCAAGAATCTTCTAGAAACCACCGATAAATTTAGTGAGACCCTCCATTAATCTAGTGAGACCCTCAAGGATATGAAAAAGGACCAACTAGCAGTTAAGCATACACTGACTGAAATAAAGAATATTATACAGAGATCCAGCAGCAGACTAGAGGATCCCAAGAATCAAGTCAAAGATTTGAAATACGAAGAAGCAAAAACAACCAACCGGAAAAACAAAAAGAAAAAAGAATCCAAAAATATTAAGATAGTATAAGGAGCCTCTGGGACAACTTCAAGCGAACCAACATCCGAATTATAGGGGTGCCAGAAGAAGAGAGAGAGCAAGATATTGAAAACCTATTTGAAGAAATAATGACAGAATACTTCCCCTACCTGGTGAAAGAAATAGACTTACAAGTCCAGGAAGCCCAGAGAACCCCAAACAAAAGGAATCCAAAGAGGACCACACCAAGACACATCATAATTAAAATGCCAACAGTTAAAGACAAAGAGAGAATATTAAAAGCAGCAAGAGAAAAACAATCAGTTACCTACAAGGGAGTACCTATATGATTGTCAGCTGATTTCTCAATAGAAACTATGTAGGCCAGAAGGGAGTGGCAAGAAATATTCAAAGTGATGAATAGCAAGAACCTACAACCAAGATTACTTTACCCAGCAAAGCTATCATTCAGAATTGAAGGTCAGATAAAGAGCTCCACAGACATGAAAAAGCTAAAGGAGTTCATCACCACCAAACCAGTATTATATGAAATTCTGAAAGGTATCCTTTAAGAAGAGGAAGAAGAAGAAAAAGGTAAAGATAAAAATTATGAACGACAAATACATATCTATCAACAAGTGAATCTAAAAATCAAGTGAATAAATAATCTGATGAACAGAATAAACTGGTGAATATAATAGAATCAGGGGCATACAAAGGGAGTGGACTGTCAATTCTCAGGGGGAAAGGGGTGTGGCGGGTGCAGGAAGAGACTGGAAAAAATCGTACACCTATGGATGAGGACAGCGGTGGGGGGGGGGTAAGGACAGAGGGTGGGGTGGGAACCGGGTGGAGGGGAGCTATGGGGGGAAAAAGAGGAACAACTGTAATAACCTGAACAATAAAGATTTAATTTTTAAAAAAAGAAAGCAATTTTAATATTTAAAAAATGCAAATTTTTATTTTAGAAACAAAATAAATGTTTTCCAACTCTCTAGTACTAAGAAAATAATTTTGTTTTAAAATTATGAGTTTTATATATTTTTCTTTTTAAAAGTGAATAGCTCTATAGCATCCATTTATGTAGATAGTTTATGAGACTAGTTCAGAAATGTCTTAGCTCAACATGCCAGCCTGCTGGCAAAGGGGAGGTGCTTTGTGAGAGCACCCTCAAAGCCACTGCCTCCTCAGGCCCAGAGCTGTGCTCACGCCTGGTCTCTGAACTCTGAAATGCTGCCCTTCTCTTTGCCAGCCCTCTCACCAAAATCTTTTCTGCAGTTGCCTGGCGTTAGCTGTTGACACAGAGGAAACAAACAAAGACAAGCTGTACTCATTCAAACAAGAAACAATGTAAAACCATGGCCTATGGAGTAATAGCCCCGCCGTTAAAATCCTAGTGTCACCACCAAGGAGTACATTGACAATCTACCTTAGATCCCGGTTTCTCCTTTAAGATATTGAAGATAGAAAACATAATTGCCTCTTGCAATAATTATGAGGAATAAATTAATTAAAGTGTGTAATATTAGACCACAATGTGGTGTGAAGATACAGCCTGCAAACCCCAAATTAAGGATAAAGCATGTAGAGAAATGAATACTGAATTTAAAATTTAATCCAGACCCAGTACATGTGTGAAATGCTATTATTTATAACTTGCAGAACACTGTGTAATTGTTGACTGACATAACAATATCTCTAACCATAAATACCTAACATGTTGTAGAGAAGTTTATAAGATTCAGTGTTGATAGGATGTGTTGTTTATGGGTAATGCATCAGTACTGGTAACTTACAGAAACTGAAAACCGGGCAGCAGACTCAGACAGTGGGAGGGCTGGTATCACTAAAGCCTTCAGGTGGGACTCAAATGATGCAGAAATCATCTATTTTTGCTTCCATTAGACTAATTCTTGTACCAGCGCATACCTACAACCCTTAGCAAGTTTAGTTTAATTAAAACCTTAAGGACATTCAGTGCAACATTCTACAGAAATTAACAGCTCTCCTGACAAACAGCAGCCAGGAGTTTCTGTGGCACTAACATGCCGCTGAGTGGTTTGGGCTACTCAGACATCTGGCCCAAGTGAAACAGCTGGGAAAACACAGCTACTAACCTTTGTTCAGAGGCCAAAGTGTCAGGGCAGACTCTCCCCTGACTGCAGGCGATGGCGCAGTGCCTTCCTTTCCCCGCATGAGAAAGGATAGCCCCGTCTACCTTCCCCTAGCTGATCTATGTCACTTTGTGCACATCCTGTTCACCTGAAGCTCATCAGATTCTGGCAGAGAAAGACCTTATAGTCAAAAACTTCATACCATTAAAGGAGCACCATCTTCACCAGTAAGGACAGCGGATGAAAGGGAAACTAAACCAACATATGTTCTAAAACTATGAAATGTTTGTTTACAGAAGAGCAAAGTGAAGCGTGGACACCTTGTGCAAGTTGTCCACAATAACACATTTAAACACGGCTGTAATGAGATCAGAACCCCAGCAAAGCCGTGGTCTTTCCATACAGACCTCAAAGTCTATCAGATTATAATCTTGTCCATAATATTTTAATCTGATTAAAATTTTAAATGCCCCATATAATTTCTATAGATTAATATTTTTCTTTTCTTTTTAAATGTTTATTAAATGTATTGGAGTAACATTGAGTAATGGCATATATTTCAGGTGTGTAACTTTATAGCAGGACATTTATATACTCAAATCTGTGCTCACCACCTGGAGTCCAGTCTCCTTCCATCACCATATATTTGACCCCCTTTAACCTCTGTGACCTCCCCCAGTCGCCTTCCCCTCTGGTAACCACCATTTTATTGCCTATTCCTATGAGTGTGTTTGTTTGTATATTTTGTTCGGTCATTTGATGCTTTTTAAAAAATGAAATAATACAATTCTTATTCTTTTCCATCTGACTTACTTCACTTAGTATAATACTCTCAAGATCAATTCCTGATGTCTCAAATGGCAATTTTTCACATTTTTATAACAGTAATATTCCAAAGTATGTGTACCACATCTTCTTTATCCAGTAATCTGTCCAAAAACACTTAAGTGGACACAAGGGATACATATGTACTAGAGGCCCAGTGCACAAAAATTTGTGCACTCCAGGGCGGGGGGGTTCTCTCAGCCTGGCCTCTGACCTCTCGCAGTCTGGGACCACTCGGGGCATGTCCACTTGCTGGCTCAGGCCCGCTCCCCAGGGGATTGGGTCTAAGAAGGCAGTCAGACATCCCTCTGGCAGCCTGGGAGCCTTCAGGGGATGTCCACTTGCCAGCAGGGAGCAGGCCTAAGCTGCAGTAGGATATCCTTAGCGCTGCTGAGGAGGCAGGAGAGGCTCCCACCACCACCGCTGTACTGGCAGTCATCAGCCTGGCTTGTGGCTGAGCAGAGCTCCCCCTGTGGGAGTGCACTGACCACCAGGGGGCAGCTCCTGCATTGAGTGTCTGCCCCCTGGTGGTCAGTGTGTGTCATAGTGACCAGTCATTCCCAGTTGTTCTGCTCTTAGGGTCAATTTGCATATTACCCTTTTATTATATAGGATAGAGGCCTGATGCATGGGTGGGGGCCAGCTGGTTTGCCCTGAAGGGTGTCCCGGATCAGGGTGGAGGTCCCGCTGGGGTGCCTGGCAAGCCTGGGTGAGGGTTGATGGCTATTTGCAGGCTGGTCAAGCCCCCCAGTGGGGACCCTCACTCCATGAAGTTTTGGCCAGCCTGGGTGAGGGGCTGATGGCTGTTTGCAGGCTGGCCACAGTCCCCAGCCACCCAAAGCTCCCAGTGGAGGCTGGCTGGAAGCAGGTATCTGGGATTTATTTATCTTCTATAATTGAAACTTTGTTGCCTTGAGCAGAGCCAGCCAGGGCAGGCAGGAAGCTTGGCTTCCTCCATCGCCAGGGCAACCAAGCCTCCCGCTTGCTTCAGCTCCCAGCCGCCATCTTGGTTGTGTTAATTTGCATATAGTCACTCTGATTGGCTGGTAGGCGTGGCTTATGGGTGTGGCTTGTGAGTATAGTGGAGGTACAGTAAATTTGCATGTTTCTCTTTTCGTAGATAAGATATATATATATCTTATTTTATATATATATATAAAAGATATATATATAAGATATATATATCATATATATATGATATATATATCTTATGAATATATATATATATATATGTGTATATATATATATATATATATATATATATATATTCAAATTTTTCAGGTAGATACCCAGCAGAGAGATTGCTAGGTCATATCATAGCTCTAGTATTAATTTTTTTTGAGGAATCTCCATACTATTTTCCATAGTGGCTGCACCAATTAATATTCTTAACATTAGTGTGTGAGGGTTTCCTTTTCTCTACAACCTCTCTAACACTTGTTACTTCTTGTCTGATTGATCATAGCAATTCTAATAAGTGTGAGGTGTTATCTCATTGTGGTTTTGATTTGTATTTCCCTTATGACTAGTCATACTGAGCATATTTTTACATTATCTGTTGGCTATCTGCATGTCTTCATTGAAAATGGATCTATTCATGTCCTTTGCCTATTTTTTACCAGTTTTGTATTTTTGTTGTTGTTGAGTTATATGAGTTATTTATATATTTTGGATATGAGCACCTTATCAGAGGTGTCACTTGCAAATATCTTCGCCCATTTTGTTGGTTGCCTTTTGGTTTTGTTGATGACTTCTTTTGCTGGGAAGCTTTTCAGTTTGATGTAGTCCTATTTATTTACTTTTGTTTTTTACCCTTTGCCTTTGGGGTCAAGTTCAAAAAAATGACACTGAGACTGAGGTTCACAGTTAAGTGCGGTATGCTTTTTTTTTCTGTATATTATACTGTTTCAGAACTTACATTCAATACTTCATTCCATTTTAAGTTAACTTTTTGTAAATTGTCAATATTAGTCTAGTTTCATTCTTTTGCATTTGGTTTTCCTGTTTTCCCAATACTATTAATCAAAGAGACTTGCCTTTCTCCATTATATGTTTTTGGCTCCATGATTGAAATTTTATTGTCCATATGTGTGGGGGTTTATTTCTGGGCTCTGTTATGTTCCATTGATCTGTTTGTCTATTTTTCCATCAATGCCATACTTTTTTGATGATACAGGGAGTGTCCTATCTCCAGCTTTGCTCTTTTTATTATCAGAATTGCTTTCGCTATTTGGGGTCTTTTGTGTTACTACACAAATTTGGGGTTTTTGTTTTATTTCTGTGAAAAATGTTATTGGGATTTTGATGGAGATTGCATTAAATTTGTATATTGATTTATGAAATGTGGCCATTTTAAAATATTAATTCTTCCATCCATATACATGGAATATTCTTCCATTTCTTTGTGTCTTCTTCAATTTCTTTCAAATTATCTTATAATTTTCAGTGTACCTGTCCTTCCCGTCCTTTGTTAAGTGTATTCCTAGGTAGTGTATCCTTTTTGTTGCAATTGTGAAAGGGATTTTTTAGTCATTTGTCTATTTCATTGTTACTATATAGGACAGTGATAGCGAACCTTTTGAGCTCGGCGTGTCAGCATTTTGAAAAACCCTAACTTAACTCTGGTGCCCTGTCACATTTAGAAATTTTTTTGATATTTGCAACCATAGTAAAACAAAGATTTATATTTTTGTTATGTATTTTATATATTTAAATGCCATTTAACAAAGAAAAATCAACAACAAAAAATTGAGTTTGCGTGTCACCTCTGACACGCGTGTCATAGGTTCGCCATCACTGATATAGGCGTACAATGGATTCTTGCATATGGATTTGTAACTGGAAACTTCACTGTGTTAGTTTGTTTTTTCTAACAGTCTTTTGGTGGCGTCTTTAGGGTTTTCTATCTATAGCACCATGCCATCTGCAAATAGTGACAGTTTTACTTCTTCTTTCTCAATTTTGAAGCCTTTTATTTCTTTTTCTTGCCTGATTTCTCTGTCTAGGACTTCCAGTTCTACACTGGATAACAGTGGTGAGAGTGGGTGTCCTTGTCTTGTTCCTGATCTTAGAGGAAACTTTCAGTTATTCACCATTGAGTATGATATTAGCTGAGGCTTGGTCATATATGGCCTTAATTACGTCGAGGTATTTACCTTCTATACCTATTTCATTGAATGTTTTCAATGTAAATAGATGTTGCATCTTGTCAAATGCTTTTTCCACAACATTGATAACATCATATGATTTTTATATTGCATTTTGTTAATTTTGTGTACCACATTGATTATTAGCATGTCAAAACATCCTTGCATCCCTGGAATAAAACCCACTTGTTCATGGTGTATTATCCTATTAATGCATTGTTGTATTCAATTTTCTAGCATTTTGTTTAGAATTTTGGTGTCTATGTTCATCATAGATATTGGTCTGCAATTTTCTTTTTTTGCATTTTTTTATATCGGGATAATTTTGGCCTTGTAAAATGAGTTAAGAATTAGTCCCTCCTCTTCAATACTTTGGACAGAGTTTCAGAATGATATGTATTCTCTTTCCATCACAATTTAACCTCCTCTACCTCCTCCCACCCCTCTTTCCTTCTGATAACACCATACTGTTGTCTGTGTGTATAATTTTTGTTTTATTGTATTACTAGAGGCTCAGTGCTTGGATTTGTGCACCAGTGGGGTCCCTCGACCTGTCCTGCGGGGATCAGTTTGAAACTGGCTCTCCGACATCCCCTGAGGGGTCCCGGATTGTGAGAGGTTTCAGGCCAGGCCAAGGGACCCCAACAGTGCATGAATCCATACACCAGGCCTCTAGTATGCATATAAGATTTTTGGTTAACCTCTCCCTGCCACCCTCTCCCCCCTTCCCTCTGAGATTCATTAGTCTGTTCCATGTTTCCATGCCTGTGGTTTCACTCCTGCATTGAATGTCTGCCCCCTGGAAGTCAGTTTGCATCATAGCTACCAGTCAGATGGTTAAACGGTAGGCTGGTCACTTAGGCTTTTATATATATAGATTTTTTTTCTTAATTCTTTCAACTTTTCCATCCAACCACCAACACCCCTCCTTCTGACAGCTATGACACCCCAATAAATTCCATTAATTTTTTTAAAAAAGACAAAAAATAAAAGAAGGAGTGGTAGGTATTAAATCTTTGAATGTTTTGCAGAATTCACCAGTGAAGCTGTCTGGTCTTAGATTTTGTTTTTGAGGGAGGTTTTTTATTTTTGTTTTCATTTACTTACTGGTGATCAGTCTACTTAGATTTCTCAATTCTTCATAGTTCAGTCCACAGAGATTATATATTTTAAGAACTTTTGAACATTTTCTGCATTATCTAATTTGGTGTCTTGTAGCCTTTCACAATATTTTTGTAAAATCATTTGTATTTCAGTTGGGTCTATTGTAACCTTTCCTCTTTCATTTTTAATTTTTTAAACTATATCTTTATTTACTTCAGAGAGGAAGTGGGAGGGAGAGATAGAAAAATCAATGATGAGAGAGTATCATTGATCGACTGCCTCCTACATACCTCCTACTGAGGATTGAGCCAGCAACCCTGGCATGTGCCCTGACTGGGAATCGAACTGTGACCTCTTGGTTCATAGGTCAACATTGAACCACTGAGTCATGCTGGCTAGGCTCATTTTTAATTTTATTCATTTGAGACTATTTTGTTTATTCCTTAGTGAGTCCAGTCAGAGGTTTGTCAATTTTATTTATCCTTTCCAAAAATCAGCTCTTCATTTCATTATTTATTTCTATTGCTTTGTACTTTACTTCATTTATTTCTGCTCTAATTTTTATTATTTACTTTATTCTATTGGTGTTTGTTTTTATTTTATTTTCTTTACCTAGTTTTTTAAGGCATAATGTTTGATGTTTTTATTTGAGGTCTTTCTAATTTCTTGAGGTGAACCTGTATTGCTATAAATGTCCCTCTTAGTACCAGGTTTTCTACATTCCCAAAATTTTGGTGTCTTATTTTTTCTCAATGTACCTTTTGATCTCCTTTTATTTCTTCTTTGACTCAATAGTTATTAATTGTCATGTTTAATCTCCACATGCTAATAGTTTTATTCAGCTTTCTTCTTGTAGTTAATTTTCAGTTTCATACTGTTATTGTCAGAAAATATAGTTGGTGTGATTTAATCTTCCTTAATTTATTGAGACTAGTTTTGTGCCCCGACTTATGTTCTATCCTTGAGAATGTTCCATCTTCACTTGAGAAGAATGTACATGTTATTGTTTTAGAATGGAAAATTCTATAAATATAGATTATGCCATTTGCTCTGATGTGCCATTTAAGGCGGATATTTCCTTGTTGACTTGCTTTTGGGATGATCTATCCATTACTGTCAATGGGGTACTGAGGTTTGCTACCACAACTGTATTTTTGTCAGTTTCTCTCTTTAGATCTGTTATTAATCACCTTATGTATTTTGCTGCTCCCAGGTGCAGGGCATATGTATTGATGTGTTATGTCTTCTAGATTGTTTCCTTTATCATTATAAAATGTCTATCTTTGCCCCTGATTACCTCTTTATCTTAAAAATCTAATTTCTTCTGATATCAGTATGACCACACCCGCTGTTCTCTGGATCCTATGCTGGAAGTATCTTCGTCCACCCCTTCACTTCAAGCTATATTCCCTTTACAGCCGAGATGAGTCTCCTGAAGGTGACATATAGTTGGCCTTGTTTTCAATCTATCCTGCTGCCCTGTGCCTTTCGATGGATGAGTTCAGTTCATTTAAATTCAGGGTTCTTATGGGTATATGAGGACTTACTATCAGTATTTTCTCTTTTTTTCTTGTTACTCTGTATTTCCATCGTTTTTTTTCTGTTGTGTTTCCGTTTCCCGTTTTAGTTTGTTTTTCTATGAATGTTATCTCTCAGCTCTAGATTTTTGAATTGTGATTGCTATTAGCTTTATGTAAAACAATAAAGCTCGTTTCCTGCCTACAGGAGTCCTTTTTCTTCTGATTGCATCTTATTTCCATTCACCTGTGCAAGGCCAGTTCTTTCCCTCTTCTCCTTTCATGCTTTTGTGTTACAAATTATCCCTTTCTGCATTTGTTTCCAAATTATAGAAGTTACAGTCATTTTAAAAATGCATTTCCCCCTTTCACATATATGTTATACTTCATTGTTTAATACCCTATTCAGGAATAGAGTTACAATTATGTGCTTCTGTCTGATTGTCATCGTATTTGTCCGGTATTCGCTGGCACCCTGCCCCGGGGGCGAAAAGACCCCCTCCCTCTCTTGGGCCGGTGAGAAACTGACCTCACCACACTGACGTCCAGAAACTGCCCTACCCTGGTGGAAAGTCCCTGCCGGACAAACGGCTCCTGGAAATGGCCAAAACCGCAGGACAGACCGCAGGTTTCACCTGACCCTGGAAAACCCCCACTGCCACCAATTTCTGCCAGCATAAAAACTTGCCCCTGCTCCAGTCTGGCGCGGCTTCTCCTGCTCCCCTCTCCGAGCTGGTGAACCCGCCCGTGTGCTCCCAATAAAGCCTGTTTAATCTGGTCTCTGATTGGACTCACGGTTTTTCCTTGCGGCGGCGTAAAACCTAATAGTATTCACATGCTGTACATACTTGTCCTTGGCTTTGGGTGCAGCCACTCCTCCCCAGCTGGACTGTAATGCAGACTTTGTGATGGTAAATTCCCTCGGCTTTTTTATTAATTAATTTATTTTTCATATATAAAAGATAGCATCCTGGCTTTATTATTCTTGGCTTTTTCTTTCTCTTTTTCAATATTTTGAATATTTTATATCCTTTTCTCCTGGCTTGTAAGGTTTCTGCTAAAAAACCTGATGATAATCCAGTGGTGTTGGCTTTGTTGCAGTCTCTCTCTCTCTCTCTCTCTCTTTTCGACAGTGCCTTGAGAATTTTTTCTTTTTCATTAAAGTATGACAGTTTCAATATAATGTTTCTTGGATAACATGTTTTTACATTGAGTTGATTAGGTGTTTTATTGGCTTCTTGAAATTAGATTGTCCAGTTCTGCCCTCTTCCCTTGCTCTTCTCCTTTATACCTATTATTCTAATTCTTTTTGATAGAGTCAGACAATTCTGGTAGAAATATTTCACTTTTTAAAACTCAATCCTCTCTCTTCTTCCACTTGAGTTATTTCTGGATTTCTGTTTCTAAGTTCACCAATTCTCTCCTCCACCCAGACTACTGTTTCCAGTGCTCTCTAAGCTATACTTTATCGCATTTATTGAGTCCTTTAGCTCCAGAATTCTTGTTTGGTTACTTTTTGCAGTTCCAATTTCTTTGGTAAAGTACTCATTTGTTTGTTAATTTTATTCCTGACCTTACTGAGCTCCCTTTCTGAGCTTTTTGTATCTTGAGGTTTTCTTTTTTTCATAACTGCAATTTTGAATTCTATTATTTAAATCAGTCTTCCAGGTCTTTGAGTTTGCTTTTGGATACTTTTTATTTTCTTTCGGACTTTCCTTTTTACTTTGGTTTTTCATGGGCATTTGAGATAGTCACCTCTTCTTCTTTTTTTTTTCTTCTTTTAAGTACTGTTTGTCTCTTTAAAAGTCAGCAGTTTGAGGCCCTGGCCAGTCAGCTCAGTTGGTTAGAGTGTCACCCCAATATGCCAAGGTTGCGGGTTTGATCCCTGGTCAGGGCACATACAAGAATCAACCAATGAATGCAGAAATAAGTGGCACAACAAACCTCTCTTTCTGCCCTTTGTTCTCTCTCTAAAATCAACCAGTAAATAAAAATAATTAGCAGGTTGAACATTGAAATCATAAAAAGCATCTTCTCAGACCACGATGGCATAATGTTAGAAAAAAACTACAATAAAAACAACCCAAAATACTCAAACACTTGGAAGCTGAATAGCATGTTATTAAATATTGATTGGGTTACCGATGAGATCAAAGAAGAAATTAAAAACATCCTGGACACTAATGACAATGAAAACACAACAATCCAAAACCTATGGGACACAATGAAAGCAGTCCTGAGAGGGAAGTTTATAGCTCTGCAGGCCTATCTCAAAAAACAAGAAAAAATGATAGTAAATCATCTAACTTTACAACTCAAAGAATTAGAAAGAGAGCAACAAGAAAACCCCAGAGTGAGCAGAAGGGAGGAGATAATAAAGATTAGAGCAGAAATAAATGACATAGAGATCAAAAAAACAATACAGAAAATCAATGAAACCAAGAGCTGGTTCTTTGAAAGGATAAACAAGATTGACAAACTTCTAGCCAGGCTGAGCAAGAAGCAAAGAGAGAGGACCCAAATCAGAAACAATAGAGGCGAAATAACAACAGACCCCACAGAAATACAAATGACTGTTAAACAATACTACGGACAACTCTACTCCAACAAACTAGACAACCTGGAGGAAATGGACAAATTCCTAGAAAAATACAACATTCCAAAACTCAATCAGGAAGAATCTAAAAATCTCAATAGGCCAATAACTATGGAAGAAATTGAAGTAGTCATCAAAAAGCTTCCAGCAAACAAAAGCCCAGGACCAGACGGCTTCTCAGGGGAGTTTTACCAAACTTTCAAGGAAGAACTAAAACCTATCCTCCTCAGACTACTACAAAAAATTCAAGAGGAAGGAACACTTCCAAGCTCATTCTATGAAGCCAGCATCACCCTAATACCAAAACCAGGTAAAGATAACACAATGAAAGAGAATTACAGGCCAATATCCCTCATGAACATAGATGCCAAAATCCTCAACAAAATCTTAGCAAATTGGATCCAGCAGTACATCAGAAGGATCATACACCATGACCAAGTAGGATTTATCCCAGGGATGCAAGGATGGTACAACATCCGTAAATCAATAAACCTGATACATCACATAAACGAATTGAAAGAAAAAAACCACATGGTCATATCAATTGATGCAGAAAAAGCATTCGACAAAATCCAACACCCATTTTTGATAAAAACTCTCAGCAAGGTGGGAATAGAAAGATCATACTTCAACATAATAAAAGCCATATATGACAGGCCCACAGCCAACATCATACTCAAAACAAATACCAACACCATTTCCCCTAAGAACAGGAATAAGACAGGGATGCCCACTCTCACCACTCTTGTTCAACATAGTCCTGGAAGTATTAGCCATTGCAATTAGACAAGAAGAAGAAATAAAAGGCATCCAAATTGGAAAAGAGGAAGTAAAACTGTCCTTATTTGCAGACGACATGATATTATACATACAAAACCCTAGAGACTCCATCAAAAAACTACTAGACTTAATACATGAATTTGGAAATGTAGCAGGATACAAAATTAACCCCAAGAAATCTGAGGCATTTCTATACACCAATAGTGAACTTTCAGAAAGAGAGATTATAAAAACAATCCCATTTACCATCACACCAAAAAAATTAAGCTAGCTAGGAATAAACTTAACTAAAGAGGTAAAAGACATCTACTCAGAAAACTACAGAACGTTGAAAAAAGAGATAGAGGAAGACATAAAGAGATGGAAGAACATACCATGTTCTTGGATTGGTAGAATCAACATCATTAAAATGTCCATTCTACCCAAAGCAATCTATAAATTCAACGCACTTCCCATTAAAATATCAATGGCCTACTTCAAAGATCTAGAACGAACTCTCCAAAAATTTATCTGGAATAAAAAAAGACCCCGAATAGCTGCAGCAATCCTGAGAAAGAACAAAGTAGGTGGGATCTTAATGCCAGATATCAAGCTGTATTACAAAGCCACTGTTCTCACAACTGCCTGGTACTGGCACAAGAACAGACATATAGATCAATGGAATAGAATAGAGAGTCCAGAAATTAGCCCGAACCAATATGCTCAATTAATATTTGACAAAGGAGGAAAGAACATACAATGAAGCCAAGATAGTCTCTTCAATAAATGGTGTTGGGAAAATTGGACAGATATATGCAAGAAAATGAAACTAGACCACCAACTTACACCATACAGAAGAATAAACTCAAAATGGATAAAGGACTTAAATGTACAACAGGAAAACATAAAAATTCTAGAAGAATCCAAAGGCAACAAATTCTCAGACATATGCAGAAGCAATTTCTTCACGGATACAGCTCCTAGGGCAGTTGAAACTAAAGAGAAAATGAACAAATGGGACTACATCAAAATAAAAAGCTTCTGCACAGCAAAAGAAACCATCAACAAAACAACAAGAAAACCCACGGCATGGGAAAACATATTTGCCAACGTCATATCTGATAAGGGTTTAATCTCCAACATTTATAGGGAACTCATACAACTCAACAAAAGGAAGATAAACAATCCAATCAAAAAATGGGCAAAGGATCTAAATAGACACCTTTCAAAAGAGGACATTCAGAAAGCCAAGAGACATATGAAAACATGCTCAAAGTCACTAATCATCCGAGAGATGCAAATCAAAACAACAATGAGGTACCATCTCACACCTGTCAGACTGGCTATCATCAACAAATCAACAAACGACAAGTGCTGGAGAGGATGTGGAGAAAAAGGAACACTTGTGCACTGCTGGTGGGAATGCAGACTGGTGCAGCCACTATGGAAGACAGTATGGAGTTTCCTCAAAAAACTGGAAATGGAACTCCCATTTGACCCTGTGATCCCACTTCTAGGAATATATCCCAAGAAATCAGAAACACCAATCAGAAAGGATATATGCACCCCTATGTTCATAGCAGCACAATTCACCATAGCTAAGATCTGGAAACAGCCTAAGTGCCCATCAGTAGATGAATGGATTAGAAAACTGTGGTACATCTACACGATGGAATACTATGCTGCTATAAAAAAGAAGGAACTCTTACCATTTGCAACAGCATGGATGGAACTGGAGAGCATTAAGCTAAGTGAAATAAACCAGTCAATGAAGGAAAAATACCACATGATCTCACTCATTCATGGATAATAAAGACCATTACAAACTTTTGAACAATAATAGATACAGAGGCAGAGCTGCCTCAAACTGATTGTCAAACTGTAGTGGGAAGGCCAGGGAGGTTTGGAGAGCAGGAGGGAGGGGGGTAAGAGATCAACAGAATGACTTGTATGAATGCATATAAGCATAACTAATGGACATAAGACACTGGGGGGTAAGGGAGGCCAGGGGATTGTCAAGGGCGGGGGGGGGGGGAAGGACACATATGTAATACCCTTTGTAATACTTTTAGCAATAAAAATATTATAATAATAATAATAATTAGCAGGTTGATAAGTAGAATGCTTTCTTCCAATTTCCAGTAGACAGTGCTATAGTGCAAGCTTTTGTTTTCTATTCTCTTCATTACTGGCCCCCCTGTGATCTCGGTTTGCTAGTGTTATCTCAGTCATGGAAAATGTGTTGTTTTCCTTGAGGTGCTGGGCATCCTGCCTTGGTTGTCTCAGTTTCAGGGCACCAGCCTCATAGTGGGATGTGGCAGGGCATGGTGCTCAGGGCTTCAAGTTCACAATACTCACTACTGAGATTCAGTGGTTGCCGGCCACACTGTGCTATCTGAGATGTCTCCACTTCCTCTACCTGCTTCTGACTCTACCAGGTTCCACAGCCATGGGAGGCGAGAGGGAGAATGAGGGGAGGAGAGGGGGGAAGGGGAGGTGCGCTCTTGTACCTGCAGCTTTGCCTCCTTGCAGTAATGGCAGCCCTTGCCTACAGCTGCCACACTGCTGTGCTGCATCTGCAACCCTGTCTAGGGTGTAGATGCAAGAGGTGCTGGCTGCTCAGGCTGGAGCATGGCTTCTGCCCATCCTACCCTCCAGGCTGCCATGTGGGCTGCAGCTTGACTGCACCGAGAGGAAGAGGATCTCTCAGAAATGCGTGAGTGTTCAACAGGGGTCTTTTGTTGAATTATAGTCATTTGACTTGTAACTTTAAGGGGAGAACTTGTAACTTCTCACTCTGCTATGATGCTACTGTCACTTTCTGTACAAACAATAATTTTTGCTTGAAATGCCAAGGTCTAGATATATTTGGAAACTTGGGGTGTCTCAGTGATTGTTTTGTTTTGTTTTAGGGGAAAAATGGCAGATATATGATGTCATTTACTTTAGTTTCTTCGCTAGAGAGGCTCATGTGTGTAACAATTATGTTCAGATAAATTTATAAAGGCCAGTATCAGTGAGAGAGCAAAGTAGGAAGGGAAAGCATCAGAGCAAGATGAACTTGGAGAGGTAGACAAAGGTTAGAATATCTAGAAACTTAGTGATTATGATCAATTTTTCTAAGAAAAAATGTATTACAATGGTGTTGGTATTAGTTATGTTTTTTGTTTGTTTGTTTGTTTTTGTTAATTCTCACCTGAGGATATTTTTTTCATTGATTATTTTAGAGAGAGTGGAATGAAGCAAGGAGGAGAGATAGAGATAGAGTGACAGACAGACAGAAACATTGATGTGAGGACACATGGATTGATTGCTTCCCACACACGCCCTGACCAGGGCTGTTCGTGGATCAAACCTGCAACCGAGGTATGTGCCTTTGACAGAGAATTGAACCTGCGACCTTGCAATGTGTGGGCCTACTCTCTAACCACTGAGTGATGTTGGCCAGGGCTCTCTCAGCATTTTTTAAATTGCTATAATTGCTGTATGAAGAAAGAATTCCCGGAGGAATAAAGGCAGTAAATTATGGTATGTTGAACTATGGTGATGGCTATGAAAACAAATAGACTGGTTAAGGGACTGAATGTGGAGGGTAGAGAAGTAAGTGTCCAGGGGACTCAGGTTTCTGCTTGCATCCCAGGATGGATTAGCCAGTAGCCCGGAAACACTAGTGAGGACCTTGAAAAGGGAAGCCTCGAGTTCATTTTGGATTATAAGAAACTTGAGGTACATTTGAGACTCCTGACAGGGGTTGTCAGCCAGTAACTGCTGGGGTCCAATCCCAGCGGGTCCATGGGTCCCCAAAGGTGTGGACGGAGTCAGCGAAGAAGGAATGACACGAAGACAGCCTTCAGTTGATCAGCAGCCTAGTCAGGACCTCTAGCCAGGATCTCCAGCCAAAGTTCTGGTCGGAGTTCTGGTTAGGAACTGATCAGGATCTGATGAGGAGCTGATGAGGAGCTGATGAGGAGCTGATGTGGATCTGATGTGGATCTGATGATTATTGTCTTGTTACATCCGTATTTATACCAGCCGATTTTAATCCTGTCAATTTCTATTACAAAGGTTAGGGCGTTTCTTATCTCCATTCCAGGGAGTAAAGATTATGTAGCTTAACTACCCGCCTGGCACTTAATTAAGGGGTTATATCCCCTCCCTAACCTCAGGGAAAAATCCCCACCTGAGGAAACAACCTTTCTTGGAGAGGTGATCTTGGTTAAAACACATAGCGCCAAGAAGGTGAGCAAACATATTAAGAACAGTATGCCATATATGCCAGGTCCCTTGAAACAGCAAGGATGGACCGGCTCCCGACAAATTCCCCCTTTTTTATTTTTTAAATGATAGCGCATGTAAATCAGTGGAGTCGGCGAAGAATGAATGACATGGAGACTGGTTTCAGTTCATCAGCATAGCGAGGTCCTCCCTCCAGGATCTCCAGCGAAGTTCTGGTCAGGATCTCCAACCAAGTTCTGGTGCCATGTTCTCTCGCTAGGTTCTCCAGCCATGTTCTCCAGGTTCTCCAGCCAGGTTCAGTCACCAGGGTCTTTAGCCAGGTTCTATCCAGGTTCTTTTGCCATGTTCTGTCTAGGTTCTCCAGTGAAATTCTGTAGCCAGGTTCTGTCCAGGATCTTTTGCCATGTTCTCTGGCTAGGTTCTGGTTAGGATCTGATGAGGTTCTGATGTTTATTGTCTTGTTACATTCGTATTTATACCAGCCGATTTTAATCCTGTCAATTCTATTACAAAGGTTAGGGTGTTTCTTATCTCCATTCCAGGGAGTAAAGATTATGTAGCTTAACTACCCACCTGGCACTTAATTAAGGGGGTGTATCCCCTCCCTAACCTCAGGGAAAGATCCCCACCTGGGGAAACAACCTTTCTCGGAGAGGTGACCTTGGTTAAAACACATGGCGCTAAAGGGAGCAAACATATTAAGAACAGTATGCTATATATGCCAGGTCCATTGAAACATATGCTGTGCAGATGTTTCTTTCCTGCAGCGACTGTGTCAAGCAGCAAGGATGGACCGGCTTCCAGCAAGTAACTAAATAGGAGTGTGTTACACAGCAAGGAATCCTGGGATAGAGGCACCAACTTCTAAATAAATCTTACTGGAAGTCTCATCCCTGCTTAAGATTGCTTAGGCAGAGAAAACCGACACATTGAAGGACTCGGACAGAGAGGAGTTACTTCATCGTGTGTCACACAAGACAACAACGCTCAACCTCAGAAACCACCGGCCCTTTGATTCGCGGTGCCTGAACCCTGGATTTGCTCCACGTGGCAGCCCTGGTAGAGATCGAGGACACAATGACTTTGGGAAATGAAGGTGGGCTTGCAAAGTGAGTGCCTGTGAAGAGAGATAAGAGGGAATTGTGGACAATGTGTGATGATGGAAATTAAGGGAAGATAATATCTTGAAAGAAGGGCGATGTGAAAATTTACAACTGCCACTGAGACACCAAGTAAAATATAGTAAAAAAGAGCATTAAACTTGGCAACATAAAAGTAATCAGAATCATTAGCTAAAACTCTCTCAAAGGACCTCAGGAGGTGGGGTTCAGATTGGAGTAGGCCAAGGAGCGAGCTGTAATCTCACCTGTTACTTTCAACTCGTATAGCACTCCGGATTCTCTAATCACACTTATCTCACTACATAAATCTATCCCCATATTAGCCTTTCAAATTAAGTGTGATTTTATTGACATTGGGACAATATCTTTGCCTTCTAGTCTCATCACAGCAGTAGCGTGGTCCTTCTAAATCATAATTCAGATCAGTTCTCTGCTCTTTTTAAAACATTCCAGTGGTTCCCTATCTACACAAAACCCTTCATATTACCCCATAGACCAGTGGTTCTCAACCTGTGGGTCGCGACCCCTTTGGCGGTCGAACGACCCCTTCACAGGGGTCGCCTAAGACCATCCTGCATATCAGATATTTACATTACGATTCATTACAGTAGCAACATTACAGTTATGAAGTCGCAACGAAAATAATTTTATGGTTGGGTCACAACATGAGGAACTGTATTTAAAGGGCCAGAAGGTTGAGAACCACTGCCATAGACCCTCTGTCACTCGTTCCTCTTACCTCCCTGGCGTTATCTTCTACCACTCTCCCCTCCGTGCCTCCCACTAAGTGGCCATGGCCTTCTCACTTTTCCACAAATGCTACCTAAGCATGTTCCTTCCCACTTACTGTTCTGCTGTGTGCTCCTTTTCCACACGCCCTCATGACTAATTCCCTGGTTCTCCCTGGCCTTCAGTCAAACGTCGCCATTTCTGAGAGCCCTTCCCTGACAGGCTGTCTGAAGTGTGACTCCCCACCGTCCCTTCACAGTAATCTGTCAGCCTTTCCCTTTTCATGTTTTCCTCTTTAGTCCTTACTTTCAAGCATGCTATGTTTGCATTTCTCTATCTTGTTACTTTGCCTGTTTTCTATTAGAATATAAGTCCATGCAGGGAAGAATTTTGTGCGTGAGTCTTACGGCTGTTTTCCCAGCTCTAAAACAATATGCTGCACAGAAATCACTCAATAATTAACTGTTGTATAAATAAAAATGAACAGATAATAAATTAATGGATTACTAAGCTTTTATATCATGACCAAATTACATTATTAATTACTAGGATTGTAGTGAATAAAAGGATAGACTAATTTAAAAAAAATCTGTTTCTTTTATTAAAATCTGTTAGCTTTGGGCATTTATCTGTAATTCATCAAAATTACAACATGGTCATTATGGTGAAATTCTTTGAAGCAGTTTGCAATCATAGGGTTTCATTGGTCATTCATATAAATCAGTGGTTCCCAAACTTATTTGGCCTACCGCCCCCTTTCCAGAAAAAATATTACTCAGCCCCTGGAAATTAATTTTTTAAAAATTTTAATAGCAGTTACTCATTGCCCCCAAATGCACCTGTGGCCATCACCGCCCCCCCTGGATCGCTGCAGCACCCACCGGGGGGCGGTAGTGCTCACTTTGGGAATCACTGATATAAATCTTAAAATTAGATTGATGTAATACTGTGCATTCATTTGAATCTAGTGTCTCTCCTGGAACCTCAGGATATAGAAAACAGTTTTCATTCATTTCCAGAATAACAGCACACAAAACACATGGTGGGACAAGTCTGAAATCCTTTAGATTTTAATCTCATTTGAAGCATAAGCTTGGTTTCACTAAACACTAAGGAAAGATAATGCCATACTCTTGACTTGACTAAGAGGGTAAATAAAACAATTGTAAATGTTTTATAACATCCTTATGGCCTCTATTGATATTTATTTTAAATTGAATAACTTATTACTCCAAAATGTTCAACTGAATGTGGTTTCATATCATCATTCTCCTCAAGGAGAAGGAAGGCCATGTTTTTGAGGCCTGTCTCAGTTTTTTGTAGATCTGTGACGGGACATCCTGTGTAAGAATGTGGAAGTTGGCTCAGTGACGGCAGTTAGTCTGTCGGGAGCAGAGGGAGATTTTGATACATAACCTCTAAACAAAATAAACCACTTCCTCTGAGAAATTTGGCAAATGTTTTTAAGAAATATGGTTCACTGGTGATCCTCCCTCAACAACAGCTGTCTGTGTTCGGAGAATGCATTGAATAATGACAGGTAAACGGCACAGTAGCCATGTTTTCCTGAGGCCCAAACGCAAAATGTGTGTTGACCATGTTTTTTTATGGCCAGAGATCATAGTGTAGGATTTCTATCAAAAGGCAGGAAAGAAAAACACACACACACACACACAAAAACACAGTAGTTTAATTTCTCTGGAAGATATTTCTACCCCTTTGTCTTTTGTGTTGCATTTTCCTAACTCTTTTAATTCATTAATATGCATAGTAAAGATTTTTTTAATTCATTGGCACTCAAAATAAAGCTTTTTCCAGCACCTTAAGATAAAGGAAATATGAATTGTACTTTGATCTTCAAATTTGTAGAAATAGAACAACTGAGAATCCTCATCCTTTATCATAACAGAGACATTATTACCGCCCTGGCAGTTGATTCCTGGTCAAGGGCACGTACCTGGGTTGCAGGTTGGCTCCCTGTTCCTGGTCAGGCTGCATGCGGGAGGCAATCAGTCTATGTGTACCTCTCACATTGATGTTTCTTTCTCTTTCTCTCTCTCTCTCTCTCTCTCTCTCTCTCTCTCCCTTCCACCCCCCTTCCTTTGCTCTCTCTGAAAAACAAAAGAAAATATCCTCCTGTGAGGATTAACAACAACAAAATTACCTTCTATAGATAATTTTAAAAGGAAACAACTATATGGCCAATGTAGGTAGCTCCAGGGCAAGCCACTGCTTTCACCTTTGCCAGCACAAATCTCTCATTTTTTCAGCTCATTTAGGCTGGATCCCGCTCTCAAAGCCCCATGTATTTAAAAGTACCCTGGCAAGGGTGTGACAAAAAAAGAACCCTCTTGCACTGCTGGTGGGAATGCAGACTGGTGCAGCCTCTGTCGTAAACAGTATGGAGTTTCCTCAAAAATTAAAAATGGAACTCCCGTTTGACCTAGAAATCCCACTTCTAGGAATATATCCCAAGAAATCAGAAACACCAGTATGCATCCCTATGTTCATAGCAGCACAATTTACCATAACTAAGATTTGGAATCAGCTTAAATGCTCATCCGCAGATGAGTGGATTAAAACACCATGGTACATCTACACAATGGAATACTATGCTGCTGTGAAAAAGAAAGAACTCTTACCATTTGCAACAGCATGGATGGAACTGGAGAGCATTAAGCTAAGCGAAATAAACCAGTTGGAGAAAGATAAATATCACATGATCTCACTCATTTGTGGAATCTAATGAACAACATAAACTGATGAACAAAAATAGAGCCAGAGACATAGAAGCATTGAACAGACCATCAACCCTCAGAGGGAAGGCAGGAGAGGGTGTGAGGGGAGGTAAGAGATCAACCAAGGGACTTGTATGCATGCATAGGAGCATAACCAATGGACACAGACAGTAGTGGGGTGAGGGCATATGCTGGGGGGTGGGGGGTGGAAGCTGCCAGGGAGAGGTCAATGAGGAAAAACAGAGACATATGTAACACTTTAAACAATTAAAAATTTAAATTAAAAAAAGGACCAATAAACTACTAAAAAAATTAAAAAATAATGAAACATTTTAGTGAAAGACAAGTGTTATGATGTTGCTATTAAGGATTTTTGTGCTTTAGGACCTATTTAGTTATGTACTGACTAGAGGCCAGGTGCACAAATTCGAGTACCAGTGGGGTCTCTCTACCTGTCCTGTGGGATCGGGCCGGAACAGCCTTTCCAACATCCCCTGAGGAGTCCCAGATTGAGAGAGGGCACAGGCCAGGCTGAGGTACCCTACCAGTGCACAATTTATCAGATGTATCAATGCCAAATATGTTCTCCCATACAGTGGGATCCTTTTTTGTTTTGTAAAATAGAGAGATGCAGGAGGTTTAGCCAGCCAAGGACGGACTGCGGGAAGGCTCCAGGGTGTGTCTGGCCAGACCCCAGTAGCAAGCTAAACTACCGGTCAGAGTGTCTGCCCCCTGGTGGTCAGTGCACGTCATAGCGAGCGGTTGATCAGCCTTAGCATATCATTAGCATATTATACTTTGATTGGTTGAACAGCAGAAGGGGCAACCGGACACTTAGCATATTAGGTTTTTATTATATAGGATGTAACTTAGATATGTTTAGCCATAAGAAGTCTCTTTCCTGATGAAGGACAATTATCAAGTGCCTTTTGTCTCCTGCTTAACTAGAACAAGCCAGCAAGTCCACTTTTGGGAATCTATCTAAAAGAATGAAAATGGTATCTAAAATCTATACTCCTTTGTTCATTGCAACATTATCCACAATAGTGGAGATATGGGAGCAACCTAAGTGTGCATCAACGATGAATTAATAAAGACAATGTAGTACGCATATACAATAAAACATTATTGGGCCAGGAGAACGAAGGAAATCCTGCCATTTGTGGTAACCGTTTGATCTTAAGGGCATTATGTTGGGTAAAATAAGTCAGATAGAGAAAGACAAAGACCACACGATTTTGCTTATATGTGGAATCTTTAAAAAAAATGTCCAACAGTGAAACTGGATAGGGAGGTGGATACCAGGATCTGAGAATCAGGGAAATGGGGACACAGTAGTCAAGAGTACACATTTCCAGTTTTAAAACAAATAAATGCCTGAAACCTAATGTACAACATGATGATTGTGGCTATTACTACTATAATACATACTTGAAAGTGACTAAGAGAGATCATAACCGTCCTCACCACAAAGAATGGCATGCATGTGAAGGACTCGAGGGGTCAGCTAATGCTGTCACGGCAATCAGTGGAAATCTACAGGGTGAGCAAAAAGAAATGTACATTTTTTGTATGGAAAATAATATGATATTTAGTCAACAATATTACAAGAATAAACTCTTGCATACTCACAACTGTAAACCTACTTTTTAAAACATTTTATTTTTTCCCATCACTATTTATCCCCCTATACCAGTGGTTGACAAACTGCGGCTTGAGAGCCACATGCGGCTCTTTGGTCCCTTTAGTGTGGCTCTTCTACAAAATACCACGTGGGGGCGCGCATGAACAGTGCATTGAAACTTCGTGGCTCCCTTCCCCTGCCAATCACCACACTGTTATGGATGTCCATGAGTTTTTTCTCTGTTTTTTCTTTTTCTGCTTGATCCCTCCACACCCCTGGCTTACCACCTGACCCCTGCCGAGAGCTGTCAGCCTGCTTTCTATCTAGGAGTCTAGGAGTCTGTCTATATGTTGCTCATTATAGTTCAGTTTGTTCAATAGATACCACATATAAGTAAAAATTTATCAAATTAACACATTGTATATCTTAAAATTAACATAATGTTAAATATCAATTATTTTGAATAAAGCTATAAATAAAGAAATAAATAATGCCTGGCACAGAGTTGGAGCTCAGTTGATGTGGGAATTCTCAATGTCAGACTCCAAGCAGCTTTATGGAAACATCCATGTGGGTAATCATATATGTGACATGATAACCCATTCATTAAGTGGACTTTGCAGCTGTCTTAAAAAATTAGCAATAGCATTAGATTATTTGAAAAAAGTACAGATGTTAAATAGTAATAACTCTAAGTAAGTTTTCACTTGACTAAAGTTTTTAAGTCTGTATTTGTGAACCCAATCTATATACATAAAAGCCTAAGGAACTGTTAAGACTGAATGACCAAAATGACCGAACAACCGGTCAACCAGTCGCTGTGACACACACTGACCACTAGGGGGCATATGCTCAATGCAGAAGCTTCCCTTTGGTGGTCAGTGCGCTCCCACGGCCAACCTCCCATGGCCCCTCTCCCCCATAGGCCTCAATCACTGGCCAGGCCAAGGGACCCCACCCGTGCATGAATTTGTGCACCCGGCCTCTAGCATTGAAAATAATGTTAGATTCATAAAGTTCCTTTCTTGCATCATTACTAATATCTTTTTTTAATCCTTTATTGTTTAAAGTATTACATGTCCCCCTTTTCCCCCACTGACCCCTTCTAACCCGCACCTCATCGCTGCCCCAGGCCTTCACCACCATACTGTCTGTGTCCATGGGTTATGCATATGGTATATGCGTACAAGTTCTTTGGTTGTTCTCTTTCCACCAACCCAACCTCCCCTGCCTTCCCTCTGAGATTCCAGTATGTAACATACTTCTATGTATCTGGATCTATTTTGTTTATCAGTTTTTTTGTTTATTAGATTCCACATTTTAGTGTATTTCTCTGACTAGCTTATTTTGTTTAGCATAATACTGTCCAGGTCCCTCCATGCTGTCTCAAAGGGTAAGAGATCCTTCTTTTTCTCTGCTGCATAGTATTCCGAGATGTAAATGTACCACTGTTTTGTTTTTTTATCTACTCATTTACTGATGGGCACTTGGGCTATTTCCAGATCTTAGCTATTGCAAATTGTGCTGCTATAAACATAGGGATGCATACATTCTTTCTGATTGGTGTTTCTGGAAGTGGTATCACTGGGTCAAATGGGAATTCCATTTTTAAATTTTGAGGAAACTCTATACTGTTTTCTATAATGACTGTAACAGTCTGCATTCCACCAGCAGTGTACTAGGGTTTCCTTTACTCCACATCCTTGCCAGCACTTGTCATGAGTTGACATGGTAGCCATTCTGAAAGGTGTGAGGTGATACTTCATTGTCATTTTAATTTGCATCTCTCTGATGTTCAGTGATTTTGAGCATTTTTTTCCTATGCTTCTTGCTCATCAGTTTGATCATTGGAGAAGTGTCTATATAAGTCCTTTTCCCATTTTTCAATTGGATTGACTGTCCTCCTTTTGTTGTTATATGAGTTCCTTATTTATTTTGGATATCAACCCTTTATCAAATGTATCATTGCCAAATATGTTCTCCCATACAGTGGGATCCCTTTTTGTTTTGTTGGTTGTTTCTTTTGCTGTGCAGAGGCATTTTATTTTGATGTAGTCCTATTTGTTTATTTTCCCCTTAGTTTTGTTTGCCTTAAGTGATGTATGTATCTGTACATATATTGCTATGAGAGATAGCTGAGATTTTGGTGCCTATGGTTTCTTCTAGGATTTGCATGGTTTCACAACTTACATTTAAGTCTTTTATCCAGTTTGAGTTTATTCTTATGTATGGTGTAAGTTGGTGGTCTAGTTTCATCATTTTTTAATGTATTTGTCCAGTTTTCCCAGCACCATTTATTGAAGAGGCTGTCTTGACTCCATTGTATACTCTTGCTTCCTTAGGGAAATATTAATTGAACATAATGGTTTCGGTCAATTTCTGGGGTATCTGTTCTGTTTCATTGATCTATTTGCCAGTTCTTGTGCCAGTACTAGGCTGTTTTGATTACAGTGACTTTGTGGTATAACTTCATATATGTTATCATGATTGCTCCAACTTTTTTCTTTCTCAAGATTGCTGCATCTATTTGGGGTCTTTTCTGGTACCGTATTTTTGGAGTATTTGTTCAAGATCTGTTAAATATGTCACTGGTATTTTAATAGGAATTATATTGAATCTATAGGTAGCTTTAGTTGATATGGAGATGTTAAATGTTAATTCTACCAGTCTTTGAACATGGTATATTCCTTGACTTGTTTACATCTCCCTCTATCACTTTTTTCAATGTCCTTTACTTTTCTGTGTGTAAAAGTCTTTTACCTCTTTGGTTAAGTTTATTCCTAAGTATCTTAATTGTTTTGTTGCAATGGCAAATGTGATTGCTTGCTTAGTTTCACTTTCTGAGAATTTATTACTGACATATAAAAATGCCATCTATTCCTGGGTATTAATTTTGTATCCTGCTACGATGCTGAATTTATTTATTAAATCTAGTAGTTTTATAGTGGGGTCTTATGGTTTTTTATGTACTAATCATGTCATCTACGAATACAGTTTTACTTACTACTTACCAATTCAGAGGCCTCTTATTTCTTCTTGTCTGATCGCTGTGGTTGGGACCTTTAATACTATTTTGAATAAGAGAGGTATAAGTGGACATTCCTTTCTTGTTCCTGTTCTTAGGAGAAATGATGGAATTTTTTCCCATTGAATCTGATGTTGGCTGTTGGTTTGTCACATACGGAATTTATTATGTTGAGGTATGGTCCCTCTATTCCCACTTTTCTGGGAGTTTTTGTCAAAAAAGAGTACTGGATCTTGTCAAATGCTTTTTCTGCATTTATTGATATGATTATGTGGTTTTTAACTTTTAATTTGTTTATGTCATGTATCACATTTATTTGTTTGTAAATATTGTACCAGTCTTGTATCCCTGGAATAAATCCCACTTGGTCATGGTGTATGAACTTTTTAATATATTGTTGGATCTGATTTGCTAATATTTTGTGGAGGATTTTAACATCTATGTTAATCAGGGATATTGGCCTGTAATTCTCTTTCTTTGTAGTGTCTTTATCTAGTTTTGGTATTAGGGTAATGCTGGCCTCATAAAAAGAGCTTGGAAGTGTTCCTTCCTCTTGGATTTTTTGGAATAATTTGAAAAGTATAGGTGTCAGTTCTTCTGTGAATATTTGGTAAAACTCCCCTATGAAGTAGTCCGGACCAGGGTTTTTGTTTGCTGGGAGGGTTTTTTGTTGGTTTTTAAATTACTGCTTCTATTTCATCAATTGTTATTGGCCTATTCAGGTTTTCTGATTCAGTTTTTGGAGATGGTATTTTACTAGGAATTTATCCATTTCATCTACATTGCCCAGTTTGTTGGCATATAGTTGTTCATAGTATTTTCTTATAATCCTTTGTATTTCTATGGTGTCAGTTGTTACTTCTCCACTTTTGTTTCTGAATTTATTTATTTGGGTCCTCTGTTTTTGTTTCTTGATAATTCTGGCTAATGGCTCATCAACCTTGTTTATCTTTTTAAAGAACCAGCTCTTGGCTTCATTGATCCTTTGTAATGTTGTTTTAGCCTCAATGACATTTATTTCTTCTCTAACCTCTATTATTCCCTTTATTCTACATTCTTTAGGCTTTTGTTGTTCTTCTCTTTCTAGTTCTTTAAGTTATAGAGTTAAATCATTTTGTTATTAATTTTTTTCTTGCTTTTTGAGTTAGACCTGCAGTGCTATGAGCTTCCCTCTCAGGACTGCTATTGCTGTGCCTCAGAGATTTGGGTTGTTGTGTATGCACTTTCATTTGTTTCCAGGAAGTTTTTTTTTTAATTTATTTCTTGAACGCATGGGTAACCCATTCATTATACAATAGTATGCTATTTAGCCTCAATCTGTTTTTGCTGTAGTTGATTTCAAATTTCATTTCATTGCAATGTGAGAAGATGCTTGATATGACTTAAGTCTTTGTGAACTTGTAGAGACTTGTTTTGTGTCTTAACATGTGGTCTTTCTTTGAGAATGATTCATGTGCACTTGAGCAGAATGTATATTCCACAGATTTGGGGTGAACTGTTCTATGAATGACAATTAAAGCCATCTGATCTAGTGCGTCATTTAGAGTCACTGTTTCTTTGTTAATTTTTTTGTCTAGAAGGTCTGTCCAGTGAATTAATTGTGGTATTCAAGTCCTTTACTGTGATGATATTGCTGTTCATCTGTCCCTTAAGGTCCCCTAGAAGTTTTTTGTTTATTTGTTTTCTGGTTTTTTTTTTTATAAATGTATATTTAGGTGCTCCCATATTGGGTGCATATATGTCTATCATGGTTATCTCCTCTTTTTGCATTGATCCCTTTAATATTATGTAGTGACCTTTATTGTCTCTTGTGATGTCCTTCATTTTGAAGTCTATTTTGTCAGTTATGAGCATTGCTAATTCAGCTTTTTTTTTCTTCCATTTATACTTGCCTCAAAACCTTTTTTCATCTCCTCATTCTAATTCTGTTTGAGTCTTTTGTTCTGAGGTGGGTCTCTTGTAGACAGTATATATTTGGGTCATATTTTTGTACCCATTCAGCTACCATATGACTTTTGATCAGAGCATCTAATCTATTTACATTTAAGATTATTATTGATAGAGACTTATTTATTGACATTTTAATTCTTTATGTCTATGTTTCTCACTATATATTATTTCTTCTTCTCATTACAGCAGTCCCTCTATAATTTCTTGCAATGCTAGTTTTCTATTTTTATTGATAGCTTTGCTGGATATAATAATCTTGTTTTCAGATCCTTGTTTTTCGTTAACTTGGATACTTTATGCCATTCTCTTCTGTCCTGTAGAGTTTCTGATGAAAAATCAGCTGACAGCCTTATGGGATCTCCTTTGTAGGTAACAGTTTGCTTTTCTCTTGCTGCTTTTAAGATTCTCTTTCTGTCTTTATTTTTTGGCATTTTAATTATGATGTGTCTGGGTGTGGGCCTGTTTGGTTCTTCTTGCTTAGGACTCTCTGTGCCTCTTGAACTTGTGTGACTTTTTCCTTCATCAGTTTAGGGAAGTTTTCTGCCATTACTTCTTCAAATACATTCTCTATTCCTTGCTCACTTTTCCCCCTTCTGGCACTCTTATGATGCAAATATTGTTAAGTTTCATGTTGTCCCACAGCTCCCTGAAACTATCCTCCTGTTTATTAATTATACTGTGTTATTTTTCTTCTTTTTGGTTCTCTGATTGAATGATTTATTTCTACCCAATCTTCTAATTCACTGATCCAATCCTCATCTTCCCCTAATCTGTTGTATATTCCTTCCAATGTGTTCTTTATTAATGCTATGTAATTCTTCATTTCTGACTGTTTTTTTAGATTTACTATATCTTTTATCATCCTTGTCATCATTTTTTTGAGTTCTATATCTGATCAATTTCTTTTTTCATTAATAACTTTTTATTTATTTTTATTGATTTCAGAGAGAAATGGAGAGGGAGAGATAGAAACATCAATGATGAAAAAGAATCATTGATCAGCTGCTTCCTCCATACCCCCCTCCCCCAACTGGAGATCAAGCCAGCAACCTGGGCATGTGCGCTTGACTGGAATTGAACCTAGGACCCTTCAGTCCACAGGCTGATGCTCTATCCACTGAGCCAAACTAGCTAGGGCTGATCAATTTCTTATTTCCATTTTATTTATCTCTTCTTCTGGATAATTCTCTTTTCCTTTCATTTGGGGCTTATTTTTTGCCTGCCCGTTTTGACTGCCTATTTGGGATGGGTCAATGTATTAGGTAGATCTGCTGCAACCCCCAATTTCTAGTGCAGGACAATGTCAGATGCTGTTTGTGTGTGGCCTGAGTAGGCTGTTTTTAACTATCAGCAATCCACAGCTTTTGGCTCCATCTGCTGGGGCTGGATGACTTTGGAAAGTACCAAGATGTGCACCAGGGCCTGCTTTTCTTAGCCCTGAGCCCAGAAGGAGATCAGGCAAAGACTCAAAGCCTCCAGAGATCTGTCTCTACCTGCTGCTGATTGACCCTCAGTCTTTAATAGCCCCAGGTTATTGACCACAGGGTGGGGGGGGGGGAGAGGTCTTCCAACTAGGTGAGACAACTGCTTTCCCCTACTTCCCAGGCAAAAAACACCTGAATAGCAAAAGTTTGCCAGATAAAGATGTCTTCCACAGCATGAGGGAATGACCCAGCACAGGACACTGGGGTGGCTGCCTTCTGAGCTCCAATCCCAGAGCCCCCATTCCTGGACTCTCCTCACACAGCTCTAGTGCACTCTGCCCTCCCTCTGCCAGAGTGCAAGGTGAGTGGCTGCACCTGAAATTTTGTGCATTGGCCCTTTAAGAGGGTGGTTGTATATCCAGCTGTCTCTGGCTGGTAGACAGCAATCCTGCTGCTTTTCACAGCCAAGTGTTCTATGGGCTCCTTTTTCAGTTTTGGTGCTCTAGGCTGGGGAGTCCAGCTTGGGGTTTAGACTCCATAGTTCTTAATGGGGTCCCCCCACCCCTGAGATATCCCTTTGGAATTTCAGCTGCTGTCTGTGGGAGCCCGGCCAACTGGCCTCCACCTTTCCTACCAGTCTCTATGTGGTCTCCACTCTCTGTCCTGGTTATTGGGTTCTCTCCAGCTAGTCTTCAGTTGATTTTTCAGGGTGGTTTTCTGTATTTCAGTTGAATTTCCAGTTTGGTCCTGGGAGAGTGTCAGTGTAGCTTCCACATACTTTGCCGCCATTTTGGAATCTCTGACCTGCCACTAGTGATATGTTTTTAATCATTTAAAAATTCATGTGTGAATGGGTGGGAAGAGTTCAACCAAAGTATTTGTATACATTATACATAACCCATGGATTCAGACAATAGGGTGGTAGAGGCCTGGGGTGGGGTGCAGGGATGGACTATAAAGGGTCAATGGGTAAAAAAGGGGGACATATATAATACTTTCATCAATAAGTATTAAAAAAAGAATCTGTGGCATCTCTTCTTAATAGAAGTTATGATATCATACTGTGAAATGTGAATCTAAAGCATCAGGTAATTTGTAATTAGCTTCCAGCTCCAATTGAGTGAGAGGAGTTTGGAAATGAACTATCTATAATCAGGCCACCTAGAATCACAAAGTAAAAATCAGCCTGTTGGTATTTGCATTCTACTCTGAACTACATTATACTTCTAGTACTTACAGAAATGAACATAAAACTAAGAGAGCTGTCTATTTTTTGCATGCAAGCATAGTCTCCTGACCTTTACATTGTCACTTTAGCACTGTATTTAAACATTCAGAATAGACAAAACCACATTTCCAAAAAGTAAATGACACAAGTAAAAATATTTACCCATTTTTAAATGTATTAGGTACCTACTGTTCATAAAGATGTTAAAAACTGGGAATACAATAGTAAATATATCTGAAGAGGGACTAATGACTAATGGGAACTTACAGTGAATTTAAGGACTTGAATAATGATCGTGCTATAATTTTCTAGTCTCAAAGTGGTTGTTTATTCAAACTATGCCTAAATGTTTTCTTTAGTAAATGTAAATGTAAACAAGATTCTATCCTTACTGAGATGCACAAGTTATATTGAATTAAGCATGCCACATTTGTGCATATAAGATCTATATAATTGCATTTTCACTTACAAATGGTTAAAAAGACCAAAAGAATTTTGTGTCATATCCGTAAGGAATCGCATTGTAATCTGAAGCACAAGTTGATGGCCTATCTATTCTGTTGGAGTACTGATCATTATTGCAATGGAGAAGGTACCTACATCATACTTAGAAACCGCTGGTCTCTTTCCCTACTTAAAAATTACAAAGCTGATTTCCCAAAGCCTCATCCTTACCAGTGGCTCTTAAAGAGTGCTTCCCAGGCTAGCGCACTGATGTCATCGGGAACATGTTAGAAATGGAGTGAAGGGCCTCATCTACACCCATTTGAACCAGAGCCTCCTGATGTGGGGTTCAGCGATTGTGTTTTAACCGGCTTTGCAAGTGATTCTGGAGTACATCCAAGTTTGAGGGTCATAAATTTCATCTGAAGTCAATCCCTTGGATTGGTGTTTCCAACCCAGGTTTCACACTCCCTAGAGCTGCACAGTCCATCCTGGGAGTTAGTAGTTAGTGTGTGTATTGGTCATTTGGAATGTAGCTTACCCCAATTGAGATGTGCTATAATGGCAAAAAGAGTTTGGATGTCAAAGAGTTTATAAAAATGTAAAATATTTCAATAATATATATTGGTTAATAAACTATATTTTGGAGCAGTTTTTATGTTCACAGCATGATTGGGTGGAGGGTACAAAGATTTCCTATATACCTCTTGCCCCACACATGCATAGCTCCCTTCTTCCCAGTTATCAACATCCCTGTCAAGTGGTGCGTTTGTTTTAACTGGTGAATCTGTATTGACACATCGTGACTCAAAGACAATCATGTACATTAGGGTTGACATTTGGTGCTGTACATTCTATGGGTTTGAACAAATGTAAAAAGACATTTATCCAACATGACTATAATATACAGACTAGTTTCACTGACCTAAAATATCTCAGCTCCACCATTGCAACCTTTATTTTCCTCTAAATCATGGCAACTGCTGATCTCTTTACTGTCGCCATATTTTTGCCTTTTCCACGATATCATATAGTTGAAATCACATAGTATATAGCTTTTTCAGATTGTCTTCTTTCATTTGTATTATGCAATTAAAGTTTCTCTATGTATTTTCTTGGCTTGATCACTTATTTCTTCTTAGTGCTGAATAGTATTCCATTGTCTAGATCCGTGGTCGGCAAACTGCGGCTCTCGAGCCATATGTGGCTCTTTGGCCCCTTGAGTGTGGCTCTTCCTAAGCCTTAGGAGTACCCTAATTAAGTTAATAATAATGTACCTACCTATATAGTTTAAGTTTAAAAAATTTGGCTCTCAAAAGAAATTTCAATCGTTGTACTATTGATATTTGGCTCTGTTGACTAATGAGTTTGCCGAGCACTGCTCTAGATTATCACAATTCATTTATCTATTCATCTACCAAAGGATATCTTGGTTGCTTCCAAGTTTTGGCAATTAAGTTTGAAGTTGTTATAAACATCCATGTGCAGGTTTTTGTGTGGACAAAGTTTATAATCCATTTGGGTAAATACCAAAGATTGTGATTAAGGGTATATATTAAGAGTATGTTAGCTATATAAGAAACTGCCAAACTGTCTTCCAAAGTATCTGAACCATTTTGCATTCTCACCAGCAATGAATGAGAGTTCCTATTGCTCTATGTCCTTGCCAGCATTTGCTGTCGGTGTTGTTGATTTTGGCCATTCTAATTAATGGCTGTAGTAATAATACCTCCTTGTTTTTTCAATTTGCAATTCCCTAATGGCAGATGGTGTGGAGCATCTGTTCATGTGCCTACTTGCCATCTATACCTTCTTCAGTTTAGGTGTCTGTTCAGGTCTTTAGCCTTTTGCTTATTAGGTTGTTAAGTGTATCATTGACTTTTAAGAGCTATTTTTAAAAAAATATTTTGGAAAAAAGTTCATTGCCAGGTATTTTTTTTGCAAATATTTTATCCCAGTCTAAGCTCGTCTTCTATCTTAATTAATAATATTTTAATATTGATTGCATGTTGAAATAATTAATTTGATATATTTGATTAAATGAAATATATTACTAAAATTAGTTTTATTTTTTTATATTTACTTTTCTTAATGTGACTACTAGAAAATTTAAAGTTCATATGTGGCTTACATTTTTGTTACATTTCTATTTATATTAGACAGCACAGCCTTACAGTTCTCTCTTGAACAATCGCCCATTTCAAGGTGAGGCATCATGATGCAGAAAGCAATGGTGTCAGGAGTTCTGTGACAAATATTATAATAAGGAAGTAAAATGAAGTGTGAAAACTGTAGAAAAGGACTTACTGAAAGAATTCTTTTATGTTACTGTAGTCAAGAAAAATATACTGGAATGTATTTTAGAGCAAATATCTATTATGATTACAGCTTCATATCAGGAACTGGATGTCAACATGGCTTTCATTTCAAAACTCATATGTTTTACTCTTTCTTAAAACCATGTTTTGGCCTTCTTCCTCAGAAGCTCTTGGACTTGTCTGTTTCTCAGTCCCTGGTCCTCTTGCTTTGTTGGCAGCTGTCAGTGCTCATGCAGATGCTCTCTGTGGAAGATCCAGAGGCCCTGGCTCCTCCTACCACTGGAGACTTGAATGAAGAACCACACCCTAGTGGTTGCCCATGAAGCTGCCTGCACAGCCACTTGAAGCAATCAGAACCACAGGGAGGGGAGAGGGGCTTGCCCTGGGATTGATTTTGATCAATAGGAAACAGAAAAGGGCAAGCATGCACAGATACTTCCTTTCATCCTTTCTTTCCTCCTCCGGCAGAGCCCTGTGGAGAGGTCTTTCACATGTGCTTCTGTGGGTCTTCAAAAACAGAGGCTGGTTGCCATAGCCACCTCCCTGCCACCACACTCCTGCCTCAAGTGCCTGCTCCCACAAACACTGGACTCCGAACCTGGGATGTGAATGCTGGGCGGGACGACGGGAGGATGGAAACCGCAAGAGGTCAATGGACCACGGAAAGAGACCAGGATTCTGAGTCAGACGCCTCATTGCATGGGGATACTGTGTGGTGTGAGCACAGCAAAATCCATTTCTTCAGGTTGTTTTTTATAAGTGTTTATTTCAAATTAAAGGTATTTTTCATTGCAATCTTCCATGCAAATTCAGGAAGATTAACTTTCCAAGTGTTATTTCAAAAATAGTTACTTTTTCTCTAGTTAACCTAAAACAGCTTCTGTAAATACCAGTTGGCCCACTTTTTTATTATGTTTAGAGGTAAAATAAAGTTCCTCCGATAGAGAGTTTCTCTGACTTATTCTTCAGTCATCTCCTGCTACTTGTGAGTGTGACGGGAGAGCTAGCTCATCACTGCTCTCTGAAGCTTGTGTGGGAAGGCTGAGCCTCCTCTCTTACTTTGCTGTTTGACATTTTCTCTGTAATGTGTAAAAAGGAAGCTCATCCTGCTCTGTGGGAAGTGAAGAAATTGCTAATGACTTTATGGTGAATACACAAGTAGTGTAACATTTGGTTTGGGTATTTTGTAGACGGCATTAATGAACACCATTCCTCAATGTGGTGATAGAAAGGTGGAATGTCTACTGATACCTGCCTTATATTTATTTATACTGAGTGTAAAAATGGAACACAGAGAGACATTCCGTCAAAAATTTATCAGTTGCTGAGAAGCAGTACTGCCACAGTTCCTTGGGAGCAAACCTAAGTGAAGATTCTGAGAATCCTAGAAAGCTGGGGAAGGATGTGATATACCAACAGGACAGATTCTAAGCTAAGACAAGACTCACAACTTCAGTCTAAACCAGCCGTGGGCAAACTACGACCCGCGGGCCGGATCCGGCCCGTTTGAAATGAATAAAACTAAAAAAAAAAAAAAAAAAAAAAAAAAAGACCGTACCCTTTTATGTAATGATGTTTACTTTGAATTTATATTAGTTCACACAAACACTCCCTCCATGCTTTTGTTCCGGCCCTCCGGTCCAGTTTAAGAACCCATTGTGGCCCTCGAGTCAAAAAGTTTGCCCACCCCTGGTAAACTCACCTAACAGGTTTTCTTAAGCTTATTCATTGTTTTTATAAAGTGAATTAGTTACCAAAATTAAAAAGTTGGCAGGCTGCACACACACATGCAATCCATATTTGTGACTTCCTTTTAACAAGAATGGGATGCAGCCAACTGCTCCCACCTTCCTCGTGGCTTCTGTTGGAGGAAGCAGAGGAGCATGGTCTCCTCAGTTCACCAATGTCCCCACCTGACCTGCTTCTCACTCACTGTACCTGCTTGCACCTGGAGCCATTTCTGCTTGTGTTTTTAGTTAAGAACTCCTTTACATTTGCCCTGACCGGTTTGGCTCAGTGGATAGAGCATCGGCCTGCAGACTCAAGGATCCCAGGTTCCATTCTGATCAAGGGCATGTACCTTGGTTGCAGGCATATACCTAGTAGGAGGTGTGCAGGAGGCAGCTGATCGATTTTTCTCTCTCATCGATGTTTCTAACTCTCTATCCCTCTCCCTTCCTCTCTGTAAAAAATCAATAAAATATATTTTTTAAAAAGAACGTCTTTACATTTAATTACATCTGACCTGACCCATTGGAGAGTTCTAGAACAGTGGTTCTCAAACCTGACCACACAGGAGAATTACAAATAAAGCTTTAAACACCATTATGCTTAGCCCATACCCCATAGTAAACTAAATTTTCGGTGAAGGAAGGTATAGCATTCAAGCATAAGTGCTATTCAAAGTCATCCACGATATTCCAATGTGTAGTTTAAAAACCATGGTACCTGAGAACTTGGTTTAATCAAACTGCTGAAGTGTTCTTCCACGGATTTCAAATACCTTGCCCAGAGGAATAAGATGACAAAAGGGATGACACACGAAGGGCCCAGGGAAAGAGAAGCAGATTAGGTCAGAAGTTTGCAATGTTGGTTGCTCATTTGAACAACATAAGAAATTTTAAAAATAACTGGCCTCCTAGCCCTACCACCAGGTCCTCTGATTTGAGTAATTTGTCACAGTACATATTCATCAATAATTTTTTAAAGCTACCTAGTCTTTCTAGGAAAAAGCTAGGATTGAAGACTAGTAGTTACTACAGCTTAGAGTACTTAACTCAAAATAAATAAATTAATCACAATAACTATGAGTGAACAGGCACCCTGGATTTTGTTGAACAAGCCAGGATTTCTAATGAATCTCATTTTCTGTGTGTGGACCTGACCTTCAATTTTGTTTAGCCTTTTAATTTCCATGAAAAGTTGTCCCATCTCCAGAATTAGAGATTGGGTTTCTAACTGACAGGGTCTACAACATCATTTCATTTTCAGCATTTATGTTAAATGCCTACGAGCTGCTTGTTTCTATCTTATTTCTCATTCTGTTGCAAGAATTGAGTTTGAAACCTGGCACCTGGTATACTGTCAATAAATGATTATTGAATTTAGACTATAGCTAAAGAGTTGTCATAAATTTTAATATCTACCTCTAAGTTTTCTTTCTTAATTCTCAATTATAAAACAAATACTGCAACATGTTCTTTTCTGAAAAATTTCTAAAAGTTCTAAAATGTGGACTTAACTCAAAAAGTTATTAATTTAAACGTTCTTTAGGATTATCTTTTTAATTATTCAACAATCCAAGATACATTTAACCTGCTCAGCAATTCTCCTTTTTTAATATTACATTATCTAATAGTCTTTTTTAAATTTATTGATTAAGGTATTACATATGTGTCCTTACCCCCCCCCCCCCATTGCTCCCCCCACACTCATGCCCTCACCCCTGGTGTCTGTGTCCATTGGTTAGGCTTATATGCATGCATACAAGTCCTTTGGTTGATCTTTCCCTCTTACCCTCACCCTCCCCTACCTTCCCTCTGAGGTTTGATGGTCTGATGGATGCTTCTCTGTTTCTGGATCTGTTTTTGTTCATTAATTTATGTTGCTCATTTTATTCCACAAATGAGTGGGATCATGTGATATTTATCTTTCTCTGACTGGCTTATTTCGCTTAGCTTAATGCTCTCTAGTTCCATCCATGCTGTTGCAAATGTTAAGAATTCCTTCTTTTTTACTGCAGCATAGTATTCCATTGTCTAGATGTACCACAGTTTTCTAATCCAGTAGTCTGCTGATGGGCACTTAGGCTGTTTCCATATCTTAGCTATTGTAAGTTGTGCTTCTATGAACATAGGAGTGCATATATCCTTTCTGATTGGTGTTTCTGGTTTCTTGGGATATATTCCTAGAAGTGGGAGCACTGGGTCAAATGGGAGTTCCATTTTTAGTTTTTTGAGGAAACTCCATACTATTTTCCACAGTGGCTGCACCAGCCTGCTTTCCCACCAGCAGTGCACCAGGGTTCCTTTGCTGCATGGGAGAACATATTTGCCAATGTTATCACCAAGGGTTTAATCTCCAACATTTACAGGGAACTCATACAACTTAGCAAAAGGAAGATAAACAACCCAATCAAAAAATGGGCAATGGACCTAAATAGATACTTTTCAAAAGAGGACATAAGGAAGGCCAAGAGACATATGAAAACATGCTCAAAGTCACTAATCATCTGAGAGATGCAAATCAAAACAACAATGTGGTACCATCTCACACCCGTCAGAATGGCTATCATCAACAAATCAACAAATGACAAATGCTGGCGAAGATGCAGAGAAAAAGCAATTCTTTCTATCTTTGTCTCTGATCTTCTGGTTCTTGTTGGAAGAATCAGCAATGGGGGGAAAGGGTGATTTTCTTCCCCATCCTAGCACCAGAAATGTTGAGACAGCCTAACCAATGAGGAATAAACATGCTGTCTACTGTCCAAAGAGATAAAGTTGAATTCAGGAAAACAGGAGACCAACAGAAAATATATATGGAGATAAAAATATTTATTGTTAATCATTATTCTAGGCTGGACTCCCTTGCTCCATAAAATTTGCTCAAATTTGGAAGTGGTATTTTAAGTCACGCATGTAAATTAAATCTCAAATTGATAAAAGCAATGATTTTCAAGCATCCCCCCAGAGTGCCTTCCATAGTCCTAGCTACATATCCTTGGTTTTCTCAAAGTAATTTGTGGATTGGGCTCTGTGACAGATAATAGATTCTAAAGATGGCCCCAAATTATTTCCCATTTGTTATGTTCTTCTTAAATCTTGTCCTTACTGATATGAGAATTAGCTCACCTCCCCCGGAGTCTGGGAAAACTAATGACTTGTTTGTAACCAACAGAATGTGTAGATGTGGTTCTGCTATTGAGGCAAGAAAGTAAAAATTGATGTAACTTCCACATTCTTCCCTCAGACATTTGCCTGAGCACCACGAAAACAAGGCAACAACCAGGAGACCAACTCTGTGGGAGGAAGCGCAGCCAGTCAGCACAGCCAGAAAAGACTGTGCAAGACAGGCTTGGCCAGCTCTGTGGCTCCAGCTCCAAACTGATTGCATCTGACAGAAAGACCATTAGCCAGAGTGACCCAGCTGGACTCCTGGAAACATTACCAACAGAATTGCACTGTGAGTTATAATAATTAAATAATAGCTATATTTTAAATCACTGAGATATGCAGCAATTTTTTTTTTAAATTTAGTAATAGTAAGTGGAACACACTTTGCCCCACTGTTTATTTCTCAGGTAAGGAAGTTCCTACTTGGTTATTGTTATTCTGGTAAATGTTAAACTGCCAGCTCTCCAGAGGGAGCCCTGATTTTTACCACAGTGACAGGTTCTAGGGGACCGCAGCTGTAGGTTCATGTAAACCACAGTTACGGTCCAATGGCATGTTTCTGGTCACAAAACGTCACCACACTTATAAGTAAACATCCGAAGCATATCTAATACTAAGGATTGAAGTAAATGTGTGCTACACACACTGAAGAAAGATGAGTGGAAGCAAGACCATTCTTTCCAACCAGCTTATCCCCTCCCGCTCAGGGTCGCCAGGGGCAGGTCAGGGTGCCAGGCACAGGCAGGAGCCCACCCTGGTCGGGACCATTCACACATCCACACTTACCAGCCTGGCCAACATATGCACGCGGTTACCCAGCATGCACATCTCTGGGATGTGGGAGGGAGGAAGCCGGGATCCGGGAGCAAACCCAGGCAGACCTGGGGAGGCTGCAAACTCCACTCAGGCAGTGGTCCTAGCTGGGAACTGTTTTCCTTTCCCTCATCATTATTACAGCCAAACAACACAGAATGAAATAACATATTTGCGGACCTGCTGTACTTGCTGATTGCCTGCTGTCATTTCAAGCTACGAACGTGATACGACTGAAAGAGGGGTTGAAAGAGCCACAAGCAGCTCACCATGGGAGGTTTCCTACCACGCAGATGGCCTCAGGGCATAGATGGCAATGCATTGTAGAAGACAGTTCTAAGAACGTAAACTTTACCTTAGTTTATCTTTGTTTTTAATGTAATTTAATTAGTTTTAAATGTATATAATGTAATATTTAATAATGTCAGCGTCTAATAACCTAGCTCACAGAAGTCCTGAGTTCTCCATGAGCCCCAGCGCACCACTGCGCATGCTCTTCTCTGTCCTCTGTGCTGCTCAGGCTGCGTCAGACACCGAGCTCAGGGCACCGCTTCCAATAACAGGTGAGGCCTCTCTTGCACCTGCTGAGTGCCACACCAGGGACCAATCCACTCACTCTCCCAGCTTCTCGCACTGACTTCCCTGGCTTACCTGACCTTGAGCAATCTGATTATTCACAATCATCAAATCAAAACCCATGCCGCATATCACTTCACTAGGATTTAGTATTAATATGCCCCATAAGTAACTCACATTCAATTT
This sequence comes from Myotis yumanensis, assembly GCF_028538775.1. Lineage (NCBI taxonomy): Eukaryota > Metazoa > Chordata > Mammalia > Chiroptera > Vespertilionidae > Myotis > Myotis yumanensis. The sequence goes on from NW_027223759.1 coordinate 91,050,637, forward strand.
ATAAAAGTGGAAGTCAACATCTTTCCCATTGCCCCTTCCCTTCTTGTATCTTCTTTATTTTATTTAGTAACATTATGACAAACTGGGTCCCAGAGGATGCTTGAATTCCACTCTCTGTTCATGTTCAGTCATGAAAAAACCTGCTTATTCCACTGGCATCAGGTGACTCAACACAGTGTCCTTCTCTCTACTTCAGATGTGACTGCCATACCCCCGTATGGATTCTTTATAGATAGGTCTTTTCTCAAGCAGCCTTCCTACCTCTGGTCGTCCACTTAACCTTCTTTACCCTGACCTCAGGGTTACCTTCCTAACCAGGCTGTTCCTCTAGGCTGTTCCCTCCTTCCCAGGCCGGAAGATCAGTAGCCCCTACCACAGCACTCTTCCCACATCACGGCATCACCGGTGGAGACAAAGGGCCTTCTCAGGGTTCCTGTAGGCCTGCACATGGACAGTGTCTTCACTCAGATAATAGACGAGTCTGAGAAATAGCCTAGATTTTCCTTTGACCAGGGTCTTCTTGACTTGTGGAATTTTACCTCAGTTCAGATCATTTAAATTGTTCATTGTTCATTTCAAGGGTGCTTCTTCTCTATATTTCTATGCTCTAGCTAACCTAACCCATGGGAACTGAAGTCGACCTGAGAGCGATCTGCTATTGTCTGGAGATTAGTCCCACCTTTTCTCCCTGGTTCCCACGGGATAGAGCTATAGACGCACAGTTATGGGAACTAACTGATGTCTCAAGAAAAGATTTCCCATGGAGTTGTGTCACTTTGAACAACCTCAATTTATAACAACAGAACCATGTAGGTCCAATTGCTGTGGACATCAATTAAAAAGGAAATCAGTTCATGTCCCTACACTTCACCTCTGAGTTGGAGCATTTTATTTAAGTGACAGTGGCTGTGCAATAAAAAATATATTGGTTTTATTTTTATTAACCTAAATTCAGATACTCAGTATTTTAATCTTAATCCTAATGTACTTAGATTCAGCACAAACTGCTGAGATGAATACAATTCATTGAATCATAAAAGAAGATAGAAAAGTTAAATGATCTGAAATACATTTTATATGTGACTGTCATTTTTCAATAAAACTTCAGTAACATGCCTATATCCTACAGTAAAGAATATATTACCATCACATTAAAGATTTCAATAAGTTCTGATGGTCACAACAGATTATTTGGATGTTTATAACTGAAAGGAAATGTTTTCCATCAAAATCTGCTGAGTTATGTTTTCTAGGGAGATTTTCCCAATACAATTTCACATAGGAGACACACAGTGAGCTTTAGGAAAGCAATCTATTTTAGAAAGGATAACATTTTACTGAAAGATCTTTGTGTTTTTATTCCCATGTAGAGAGCTTTACAGTTCTCTAAACTCTGGCTCAATACAGACAGCAATGCACAGGGCTGTTTTCTTTGTCTTGGGGCCCAAGGACTAAAGTATTTTGCACCTGTCAGCCACGCCCCAGTGCTGTCCGTCTCCACCCATCAAGGTGCAAGAGCTTCACCTGAAAAAGGAAAGATGACGTTTCCACACAACTGTCCCGGGACTTGTTATGCCACTTTGTTTTGATTGTCCCTCTTACACAATGGGATGAAATATTTCAGAATTTACTTAGATTCCCGTGCTGTGCTACTTTAACAATAGCATTTATTTATTTATTCACTACCCAGTCATGTCTCCATGAAACATTTATTTTAACAGTGGTTGAAACTTATTGAGCAATTACTATATGCCAGGCATATTGCTTAGCAGTTCATCTATTACCTCATACACTTCCCCCTACAGCCATATAAGGCATAGTTACCATTACTATGTATTTTGCAAAGGAAGAAACTGGAGTAAAAATAAGGTTCATGTGACGTAGAATTTTTCCCTCTACTTCCCACCATCAGCTGTTAAAAATAATTATTCAGTCCTAAAATAGAAAAGGTGATTGTCAACATTTGTACAAATACTGTTATAGATTTAATAAATAAAAATATGCAATGTAAAGATAATGTATCATAGAAATGCACTGGATACCTATATAATTTAATTAACTGATGTCACCCGAATAAATTTAATAAAAATAAACAAACAAATAAATAAAACAACACGTAAAAATACAGTGTGCCTATTTGGATTTGAATTTCAGATAGAATGTGTGTGTGTGTGTGTGTGTGTGTGTGTGTAATATTCCTCATGCAATAACTGGAACATATTTATATTAAAATTATTCATTGTTAATAACATAAAATGGGCCTTTTGTGTTTTATTTGGGAACACTATTTATAGAGCTAGTTCAGCTTCTAAAGTTGGATGCCATCAATGTGCTACCTAGGCAAGGTTCCTCCAGGTCTGAACCCAGCTGGTCTGTGAGACACAGGATGATGCACGTGTCCCGCTTCCCCCTCACCCGCCGTGTCCTGAAGTCCCCAGCTGAGGACGCCTCTGCTGCCTGTACCAGGGTGGTCTGCTCCGAGGCCCCGCTTTCCACAGTGCTGTGTGTCTGCTGTTCTCTGCAGTGTTCGCTCCTGACCCATCTGACCCCCTGTTGTCCTGACGGGCATCTGTGCCCTGCCGGCTTGCATGCTTGGTGGACTCTGCGTGCATGCAGCCTGCACCAGGTTCTGCATCTCACTCATGGGCTGTGAGACACCATTTTTGTTATTTCCTCATCCGACTGAGAAACACATGAAGTCTGGGCACTGAAGGGGCTAAAGTGAAGAACTCAGCAAGGACCATGGCAGATTTAATGTCGTCAAAGTAGAAACACAGAACACAGTGGGGACAAAGGCAAAAGGAATGGGAAGGGTGAACTCGGTCACAATGGGTAAACAGAGGTTTGGGTAAGTGCTTAGGATGGTGATAGATGGAAATGCACTCCCTCTCCGCCCTGCAGTTGGTCACTGCCTGCATACAAGTGTTTTGAAAACTCTGGGGATGAATTCTCCTTGGACAGGCCAGGGGTATGTTGTGTCCTAGGTACCTTGCTTATATATCATTATTTTTTTAAATATTGATCACTACTTTTTTCAGTAGGTAATTAACCATTGCACACGTGAGGTAAACAGGGTACCCAGGACACAGCATGTAAGAAGACTCTTGATGGTAGGGGGCGTCCATCTTGCACCTGAATGGCCCTGAAATGAACCACTTCCTTAAAGGTTATGCCCGAGGCACCTTTCTTGCCTGCCTAAGCCTCAGCCCTGTGGTAGGACTGTCTTCTGCTCCATAAATATGTTGATTTCTTTGAGATCCCCACTGAGTCTTAACCATGTAAAATGAACATGTGTTGAACTGTATTTAATTCAAAGAAGAGCACTATCTCATTTGTCAACCAGAATAATGCAACTGCACAAAATTATAGTTCCTAAATGTCAACACTGACCCCAACCTGGTGTTCACTTGTCCTTTCTGTTAAAAGTAAGGTAGACTATATCCCAGTTTGAAGTCACAGTGTATAAGAGTGTGGGTTAGAAGGAACAGATAATTGGACTCCAGGGCAAGCCCCACCGCCTGCTGTGTAACCCCGCATGGATAAGTTCACCTCCCTAAAACACTTTCTTCACGCGTGCAATGCTTAAATACCTACTGGAAAAAGCAGTGGTAAAGATTTTTTTAAAAATAATGATTTATAATTGACTGAGGCTTTGAAAGCTCTTAATAGATAATGGTTCTTTTACCTCTGCTGCTTTGGCAATAACTTCTTTCCTTTGAGGTTAATTAAGTGTTAAGTTCTTATATAAGATAGTATGCAAATCCTTTTCCCAAAGACCATCTGTATTTGATGGAGGAGAACTCGCACTAGACATGCAGCCAAGAATCTGTGATTTGCGTCTTAAATTGGCCAATACTCTCAGGTGAAATCATTTAACCACTCTGAACTGGCTTTATCATTGGTGCAAAAAAAAAATGTGCATGTAGAAAACCCGTTTCTTTACGAATATTTCATTCATTATCCTGTGCAAAGACCAAGGCCTTCTTCCCTCACCCGCCCAGTACCATGTGCTCACCCAATTTGCTCACCTCACTTGCTCCTGCACCCTCTCTGTAGCAGCTGGGAGGACTCCACAGGAGGAGCTTTAATGTGGAGCAGGAACTTGGACACTGGCCTTTGTTTCAGGCTTGATGAAGACAAGATTGAATATTTTCCAGGGCAAGACAGATGGAGCTGAGCCACTGGGAGTCCAGGGTCAGCCTTCTACATCCACCCAAATGAGTATGACCACGCTGCAGTCTCCGGTCAGTGGGTCCCTGAAACAAGGCGATGCACTTAGAGGCAGTGCAGGTAAAGCCACCAACACCCAGCTGGGCACTTGGCAGTGTGCAGGGAGCAGTAAAAGAATTTTTGTCGTTGCTTGTTTTTCATTATGAAGAGTTGTGAAAAGTCCAGATCAAGTCTAAGAGCCGGTCAGACAGGGATGGGACAACAATAAGAAGCATATGCCGAAACCGGTTTGGCTCAGTGGATAGAGCGTCGGCCTGCAGACTGAAGGGTCCCAGGTTCAATTCCGGTCAAGGGCATGTACATGGGTTGTGGGCACATCCCCAGTGGGAGATGTGCAGGAGGCAGCTGATCCATGTTTCTCTCTCATCGATGTTTCTAACTCTCTATCTCTCTCCCTTCCTCTCTGTAAAAAATCAATAAAATATATTAAAAAAAAAACAATAAGAAGCATAAAAAACTCACAACAGAGGAAGCTGAGCTGGCGGAGCATCAGACTGGGAGAGGAAAAGCAGGAGCTATTGGGAAGAGTTAGAAGAGGCACAGTGGGAACCAATGGTCCCCAGCAGTACCCCTAGCACGTAGACCCCCCACAGCTGCAACACTGACCTGTCAGGCCCAGCAGCAACAGCAGTGAGGCCCCGCACACTGTGGGGATCCTACAGGAGAGGCCCCGCACACTGTGGGGATCCTGGAGGGAGAGAACCCGACACTGTGGGGATCCTGCAGGGGAGGCCCCGCACACTGTGGGGATCCTGCAGGGGAGGCCTTCACACTGTGGGGATCCTGGAGGGGGAGGGCCTCACACTGTGGGGATCCTGGAGGGGGAGGCCCTCACACTGTGGGGATCCTGGAGGGGGAGGCCCTCACACTGTGGGGATCCTGGAGGGGAGGCCTTCACACTGTGGGGATCCTGGAGGGGAGGCCTTCACACTGTGGGGATCCTGGAGGGGGAGGCCCTCACACTGTGGGGATCCTGCAGGGGAGGCCCTCACACTGTGGGGATCCTGCAGGGGAGGCCCTCACACTGTGGGGATCCTGGAGGGGGAGGCCCCGCACACTGTGGGGATCCTACAGGAGAGGCCCCGCACACTGTGGGGATCCTGGAGGGAGAGAACCCGACACTGTGGGGATCCTGCAGGGGAGGCCCCGCACACTGTGGGGATCCTGCAGGGGAGGCCTTCACACTGTGGGGATCCTGGAGGGGAGGCCCTCACACTGTGGGGATCCTGCAGGGGAGGCCCTCACACTGTGGGGATCCTGCAAGGGAGGCTCTCACACTGTGGGGATCCTGGAGGAGGAGGCCCTCACACTGTGGGGATCCTGCAGGCCCAGTGCCTAGGGTTCTGCAGCAACTGCCATCCATGCCATGGGCTAGTGACTTGCCCTCAGCTCCAGACCCCAGCTGGTCTGAGGAGACAGGGCAGCAATTAGAATAATTAGGACAAATCATCACAGTGAATTAATGAATCACCACCCTCCCCTTGAGCACTATGGAAGGTTTAAAAGACTAACTCCCAGATGTGCTGCTGACAATAAATATTCCTGAAATGCTGTGGCTCTGTTTGTCCAGGGGACAGCTGCTAAGAGAAAAAGAACGTTGCCTCCTCCAAATTTGGCTGATCTGGTCCTTTTGAACACTTGCTTAACTGAGTTTTTAAAAATAAGATTCTGCAGTTTAGCCAGTGTGACAGCATGAAGGCATTCCAAATGCAATTATTATGGTCAAACCACACAAATGCCCTCTTCCTCAGTGAAGGAAAATGAAAAGAGAAAAATACTATGACTTCCATTTTCCTTCACTCTGCATCCTGGACTACAGGAGGCATTCTGGGATTCGGGACATCACGCGCTGCTGTGGGCACATCCCAGTCCCCGGGAGCACTGGACGCAAAGCCTGAGAAGGTGGAACTCACACTGTCATGTAGACACCATGCTAGGTTTTCTCTGTAAATCATTTCTCTAGTTAATATGCACAACAATCACATAACGTAGGTGTTCTCTCCAGGTCCCTAAGAGAAAGCTGAGAGCTGGCTGATTGCAGCTTACCTGAGGGCACAGCCCACACCCTTCAACAGGAGGAAAGGGACTCAGCTCCGTCCCGTTAGGAACTGGCAGGCATGGCCCCTCTGCTGCTGTGAACGGGGGCTCCACCTGCCTCAGTGCCCTCGCCTTCTCCACTCCCACACTCTGAACTCCAGAAAGTCAGGCTCTGAGTTAATTAAGAAAATTAATTCCAGTGAGATGAAAAAGAAACCCTTATTTTTTCTAATTGTGTACACTGTTGAGGAGGACCAAAGTTCCGCCACACCAAAATGTAACTTTAAAAGTCACATTTCAAGACGATAGCTGGTAAGTGACATCATAAATTAGACATAGTGATGTGGTGTGATTCAAAAGCACTGACATTATTCATTCTTCAAAGTATAAACTTTGCTTTTAAGCTGGTTTTCAGAAACAAAAGACTCACAGGACCTTTGACCTTCCCGCTTTATCTACCTGAAGAAATTAAGATAGAAACACCTGCTTCAGGAAGGGAGCAGCCCCCGCGTACTCCCCTCAGCGCATGTGAACCTCATGCAGACGGGGGAATCCAGCAGCACAGGTCCCTCTGTGGCCACGGTTCCTGGCAGCCAGCGGGATTGTTGACCAGATGTTGGCTCTTTCTCACCTGCCTGGGCGTTGCCTGCTTTCCCTTCGAAGCCCCGCCTCCCTCTCCGTAGTCCAGGATGGCATGTGAGCCTCAGGGCCAGTGTGTTCTGGAGTCTCCTTTCCTTGTGGAACCCCGTGTGTACACATGTGGTAACTTGGCACATTTCCTCCTGTTAAGCTGTCTCACGTTAATTTGATTATTAGCCTAGCCACGCCAGAAGAACCTAGGAAGATGTCATCAATTATATCTCAGACCGGCATCAATCAATGTCAACAATGTTGGAAGTCGGTGTGGAAGGAAGAGCTCCAGAAAGCTCAGAGCAGTGGGACCATTGCTGTGCTCGCACACTGGGGACAACGTCACACGGGGGGCTGCAGGAGGCTGGCACAGGTGCTATTCCTCACCGGGAGGAGCCCGGTCTCTGATCCAGCCAACACAGGTGTGTGAAAACAAGTTAAAACATAACTTCTAGTTCCTCAGGACTTTGGGGAAATGGCATAATTACCCATCACAATGCTTCCTCTCAATTCCAAAGATTTTGTGATCAGATGATGACATCCATGTGTTCCTCTTATTTTTTAAGCAGAAGAACCAGCATTATACAAGCTTTTTCATTTACCTCCTGTTGGCTCCGAGCTCCTCTGCCAGGGACGGGACCTATCCAGGACACCAGAAATTGGAAAAAAATATGAGCAGCCATAGGTAGATGAGTCATGCTTTATTTCAGACAAAGCAGCCATTGCCAACACAGCAGCCCAACCTAGCAGCCAGCCACCACTGGTCAGCAACACATTTTATACCAACTCGGACAAAATAGGCTTCCTGTCAAGTGGTGGCATCCGTGTTACATATGATACAGGTGCACCCACAGTGCGTGCAGTGACACGGCTGTCATTGCCCTTGCACATGCGTGTGGCACGGGCCTTTAACATCAGGAGTACTCTGGGCAGGGTCCCCACACATCTCATTACAAAGTTATAAAATAGATAATATCTATCTCCATTATGAAGAAGGAAAATATGTTCTGGCAGGATAGAGCAATGCTAGGAAGGCCACAGTCAAAAGCTGTCAGAATTGGGATTCAAATTTGGACTTGATAGAATTTCAAGCTCTGGAAAACTGTGTGTACATGTTTCTGTGTGTATGTTTCTGTGTGTACATGTGCATGTATATATATATATAAAGTTTGTACTTTGAAGAATGGAATAATGTCAGTGCTTTTTGAATCATACCACATCACTCTGTCTAATTTATGATGTCACTTCCCAGCTACCATCTTGAAATGTGACTTTTAAAAATATAATTGATAGTGGAATTTTAAAACTGTAAGGAGGCCAGAGAACATATTAGCCAAATTATTCTTTATTTTATACAGAAGGACTCAAAGCTCCCAGGTGGTGCTGTTACACATAAACCACAGCAAACTATTGGCTGAGCCAAGACTCTCATCACATGGGCTGTGTTCCACTCAGTGTCTAAACTGCTCTCAGTGCCCTGCTCTGTAGATGGCAAAGAATACACACACACACACACAGGCACACACACGTGCACACATACACACTCACATGCATACACAGAGGCACACACACATGCACACGCTCACACACAGCAGTGGAAGCTGTCTTTCACTCCAGATTAAAGTTCCTCTTACTGAAATCCCTACTGATTTTTCTTCTGGGACATCCAGGTGCTCACTCAATGAGCACCCTCACTGGGGAAAAAGAAGAGATGTTTAGACACAGACACTGGAGGAAGAGCCAAGAAGTCACCTCCCCTCCCTGCCTGAGGCTCTGAAAGCCCACCAGCTGCCCTCCACCTCCTTACCCCCCTGTGGTCTCCTTACACCGACCACTCCCTCCTTGTCCACCCAGGGCTCCCACGCCCTGGCCTCCGGAGCTCCCTGCGGCATAGCCTGAGGCTGGTGGTGTCCCCAGAGAGAAGCGCCCTCCTGGAAAAGGGGGGCTGCTCGCCTTCAGGAATCTGTGGAGCAGCCTGTGTTTTCTGCTCTTCTGGAGGCGCAGCCTGGTGTCTGATCTGCAGCCAGTGAGCTCGCTTGCTCCTAGGAGAAAGTCAGTTCCCACAAAGCTCCTGGCCAAGGAGGCCGGGGCCACGGGCTCTGCCTGCGGGTCAGGAAGAGGCAGATCGCCTCAGGGACGCACTGCGACCCCACCCCCCCCACCCCACCCACTGGGAGCAGGGGCTGCCCCTGGCGCACAGAGGGGACCTTGGCCACTGGGAGCACAGCACCCTTGGCCAAGTTGCTTCCCTTTGGAGCTCAGTTGCCTCCTGTGTCAAATTAATATTTGGTAGAAAGAGGTCTTTGGAAACATGAAACCCATTTCCAAAGAACAAAACATAAGAAAGCCTGCACATAGAAGCAATAAAGCCACTCTGGTGGGAGCAGGAGGAAGACAGACCGATGCCAGACAGGACACCCCGAAGGGCCCTGCAAAGCCCTGGCCCGGGCACAGTGAGGAGCTTGTTGGGAGACTGAGACGTCCTCCCCCACGGATTACACTCTGCTCCTGACAGCAGAGCCCAGGGAAGATGCAGCTTCTAATCAGCCTCGAAGAGCGAGCAGTGGCAGCCTGGCCTCCGGAGAGCTCTCACAGGTAACTCCTGATCACTGACGCAGGTCAAGGAGGCATTCTCCAACCACCTGAGGAAAATACCCAGCCATCCCTTCCCTCTGAACTCCAATATAGCTTTCTCCATTGTACTCACAGCTGTCTGAGAGCATTTTGTGAACTTATTTGCTTATGTGTTTATTGTATATTTCTCTTATTAGGGGGCTCAGGACTCTGATGTGTTTAGTGACTATGTTTCTTGGCACAGAGATGTTCTATAGTACATTATGTGCACTATGTTTCTGGCACATAATAAATATTTAGTGCCCAGCCAGCTTGGCTCAGTGGTTGAGCATCGACCTAGGAACCAGGAGGTCACGGTTCAATTCCTGGTCAGGGCACACGTCTGGGTTACGGGCTTGATCCCCGATGGGGGCCATGCAGGAGGCAGCCTATCTATGATTCTCTCTCATCATTGATGCTTCTATCTCTCTCTCCCTCTCTCTTCCTCTCTGAAATCAATAAAAATAAATTTAAAAAATAAAATAAATATTTAGTGACTACATGTCTGCATCTCCCAGAATTTGATTGCAACTCTCCTTTGCTCCCTAAATTGCATTACTGTATGTATAGTCAACTTAAAGTCTAAATAGTGAGGTGAGCATTTCTTTGCCTCTCTAAATGGATCATTTCTTTGAGAGAAATAAATGAGACTTTTCAAACAAAGCCAATATTACACATTTTGTTCTACTAAAAATAATCATCCTCTTCATGAAAGTTTTAAAGCCAGAGGGTGGTGTCAGCATGCCCCCCAAGAGAAGCGCTGAGGAAGATGGAGCAGCAGCCAGTGGCTGGCAGGCAGCTTGTTGGCACAGGGTGGCATGATGGGAGCAGAGCCCAGGGAAGACGCAGCTTTGTAATCAGCTTCAAAGAGCAAGCAGCTGCAGGCCTCGGCCTCCTCAGAGCTTTGATTGCACCCACGCAGAGCCTGCAAATTTGGTGATAGTGAAGAAAATAAAACGGAATAAATATTGCTAAGAGAGTCCCTTACAATAGAGCCAGGAGGCTATTAAAAGCAGGGCCTCATGCTCAGGAGCTGCTCTGGCTACACCTGTTGCTAAACTCAGCCCGAGGCTCAGCCCTGGGACAGCACTGCCACATGGACACCTGAACTTCGCTTCCTTCCTTGTCGTTTTTGCCTCCCTTGTTTGCATATTGGAACTAACCAATTCCTATTGACCGGGTCAGAATCCTTCATTTGTTTGAAAGAATTATATGTTGTTGATTTTGCTTTTATGAATCCTGCCTTTCTTTGTTCTCGCCAGAACACACTTTGGGTTGCTACATGAATCTGTGTCTCTCAAATTGCAAACCTTTTACTTTAAATGATGCTCATTGTTCTTTATTGTAGCCTGAACCTCTTCATTGGTTAACATTGGAAAAGCATAAGTTGCTGGATTTCTAATCATTGTTCAAAACCATCTGGCTGCTCTTAGAGCAGTGGTTCTCAACCTCTGGCCCTTTAAATATAGTTCCTCATGTTGTGACCCAACCATAAAATTATTTTCGTTGGCCGAGACCGGTTTGGCTCAGTGGATAGAGCGTCGGCCTGCAGACTGAAGGGTCCCAGGTTCGATTCTGGTCAGGGGCATGTACCTGGGTTGCGGGCACATCCCCAGTGGGAGATGTGCAGGGGACAGCTGATCGATGTTTCTCTCTTATCAATGTTTCTAACTCTCTGTCTCTCTCCCTTCCTCTCTGTAAAAAATCAATTGGATATATTTAAAAACAATTATTTTCGTTGCTACTTCATAACTGTAATGTTGCTACTGTTATGAATCGTAATATAAATATCTGATATGCAGGATGGTCTTAGGCGACCCCCGTGAAAGGGTTGTTCGACTGCCAAAGGGTTCGCGACCCACAGGTTGAGAACCGCTGTATTAGAGGGTTTCTGTCTGTTCCCAGGTGAGCTGACGTTCCCTGCTTAGGAGGAGAAGTGTGCCTCAGAGCTGTGGCAAGCCCAGTTCAGTGCTACGACGCATTTGTTCTTGGTGCTGCTTCAAAGTAGTAAACCTCCTCTGTTACATGGCTCCCTCTTAGGATTCTGGATAAATGGAAATGATGTTTATAAGGCATCCAGAGCATTATTATTTTTCACCAGTTAATACTATTGACAAGAAAAAGGTTCTGTCATGTCTTAAATTAAATGACAGCAGTCCAGAGAGTGGGAGAAAGAGACAAGTTAATTAGTTAACAGGTGTGGGTGGAAACCAATGAAAAGCTACTCACATTTCTGAATGTATGTTGAAACTGAATGAACTTTCAGGCAGCTCCCTAGGAAGAATGGCCAACCCCCAGCTGTCCCAGCATCCTGCTTACCCATGAACTCTGAGTACAACCAATCCAGGAGCAACAAAGCCTTCTTTCCTACAGACACTGCGTCCTGTTTCTCCTTTTCCCAAACCCTTCATCTACAGCCAATGCAATTCCTTCAAAACAACTTACTTCTCCCAACTGATTGTGTGTTTATTTTTGAGCCTATTCCAGGAAGGTAAGTGCGTGTTTTCCCTACCTAGCCCTGCTGCCGCTGGCTTAGCCTGCACACCTTGGGACCTGTCCATTTTTGGGTTAGTAAATGGCTCAGTTAACTTTCTTTCAGGACAACTTTTGATTTATATGTTAATTTCTAATAACATAAATAGGCATTCCACATGATCATAATACAACACAAGCCAAGGATGAACTAGAAACCCTGTAAAAAGTGAATATAGATGTTATTGCCTATCACAGTGATTTTCAACCAGTGGGGCGCAAGAATCTTTAAAACATGCAGTAGCTGATTATTTAGTCAGGGCACTGACCTCTTTTTCTTCGATGGAATAAACATTGCTAAGAGAGTCCCTTACAATAGAACCAGGAGGCTATTAAGAAGTGGGGAATAGGAACTGCTCTTCCCCAGGAAACATACATTATAGGAGTTAAGAACCACAGTAGAAAGCCAATAGACCTGGCTTCATGCCCAGGTCAGCCATTTACGATCTCTCTCTGCACAAATTACTTAATGCCATTAAGCTCCAGTTGGTTCAACCATAAAATGAAGTTAACAACACCATCCTCACAGGGCTGTTAGAGAGATTAAATTTAAAAATGAATATAATATGCTTGGCACAATAGCAGAGCTAAGAGTCGAAATTTGATCTTTGTCCTATAAGATGACATTTGTAAAGGCGATAGCGTGAACTTCAGAGGCAATGTGGTACAATACTTTTTTAAAAAAAATGATGCATTTACTGAAAACTAGACAAAATTGAAAGCTATTTAACAAATGATAAATAGAAAATAAACGTTAACACTAAAAATTACATACATTCTAGCATGAATATGAAAAACAGTCCTTCTCTCTTACAATATTTTAATCCTCTTAGTGATGGGTTTGGTTGTCTTGCTCTTGGCAGGATAGTTATTATTTTTGTTTTATTTTGTTCACTAAAAGGTTTATATATCTGAAACAGTAAGATTTAAAATTTTACTTACTTTGCCTTGCATTTTACTATCTACTGAAAAACCCTTAACACAAATGACAGTCACAGTATAGCAGTCTTCCCTTATCCACAGGGGAGATGTTTCAAGACCCCCAGTGGATGCCTGGAGCCACTGCTAGGTGAGCACTAGATATATTGTGATTTTTTCTGATACATATATACCCGTTGTCAACATAAATTCCAGAAGACCATTCTGGGAGGCAAAAGAGATTTTAATTCATACAGGGTTTGCAAACTAGGCAGATATAGCCTTTGGCAAAGACCAAAAGTGCTTTAAGAAGAGGGAGGGTTAAAAGCAGAAACAGAGAGCTGATCTTTAAGGGATGTGTTGGGGCGAACAGCCACACTGCAAGTATGTGCAAGAAGGGTGGAGATTGGTCAGGACTATGGGGCAGCTTCAGTTTCTGGTGACTCATAGTCAGCAGGTAGAGTCATGAGATATGACCAAGGTTGGAGGCATAAGACATTATCAGGGATGTTACAACACATGGTTAGTAAGGGGGTGTTACAGGACAAGGTTAGTGGTGAGGATGGCAAGGCATGGTCAGCAGGGTGGAGTCACAAGGTATGGGCCAATGCATAAGTTTCCCTTGGCATCTGCAAATTAAATCGGCAAAACTAGATTTGTGGATAGAGAAACAATTCAGGGAGTGCAGTTCATTACATATATTCAGAGTTCAAACTGCAAAACTGCTTAGTCACTAGAGCAAGATCAGAGATCAAATTACAGGAAGGTCTAGATCAGTGATGGCACACCTATGACACGTGTGTCAGAAGTGACATGCGAACTCATTTTTTTGGTTGATTTTTCTTTGTTAAATGGCATTTAAATATATAAAATAAATATCAAAAATATAAATCTTTGTTTTACTATGGTTGCAAAGATCAAAAAATTTCTATATGTGACACGGCACCAGAGTTAAGTTAGGGTTTTTCAAAATGCTGACACGCCGATCTCAAAAGGTTCGCCATCGCTGGTCTAGATATTTGGTCACAAAATTGTAATATTAGAATCCTCACTATTGTAAAGTTTAATTTATAAATTAGGCACAGTAAGAGATTAATGACAACTAATAATAAAATAGAACAATAATCTATATATATATATAAAAGCCTAAGTGACCGAACGATGCTCACTGACCACCAGGGGACAGATGCTCAACACACAGGATCAGGCTCCCTCCTGTCTGGATCGGGCCTGCAGGGATCAGGCCAAACTGGCTATCTGACATTCCCTGAGGGGTCCCAGATTGCAAGAGGGCACAGTCCAAGCCAAGGGACCCCACCAGTGCACAAATTCATGCACCAGGCCTCTAGGAAGAACATACTGTAATAAGTTTGTGAATGTCGTCTCATTCTGTAACTACTCTGATGCCTGAGAGTGCTGCTAACAAGGGATGCACATGCAGCATGGATATGCTGACCAAGAGGTGATGCATGTCTGGGTGTGCCAGAGCAGGACTGCGGTGAGGACAGGGCCAGATTCCATCACGACACTCATAATGACACACAATTTAAAACTCAGGAATTTTTTATTTCTGAAACTGTCCATTTAATATTTTTGGACCAGGGTTGACAGTGGGTAACTGACACTGAGGAAAGGGGAGCCACAACAAAAGCACAATGGCACCTGCCAGTGCTTCCATTTTTGAAGAAATTTGCCCTGATTTTTGCTCCTTCAGTTGTTGCCCTAAAGTTAGTCAATTCAGTTCCTCCTCTTATGTCTCTGGCACTCTTTGAGCTGTTGTCACTGCACGAGATCTTAGAATGAGTGAGGTGTGAGCAAGTGAGTCTGTGCACGGGCTCTAGTAGCCCTCTGTCTTTCTTAATGGAATTCCTACTGTTTTTCTTCTTTTTAACCCCTTGAGTGACGAGGAGCGCTATCACGCTCCTCCTGCAGTGTCACTATTAGATGCTAGTAGTTAACCCTGACCGGTTTGGCTCAGTGGATAGAGGGTTGGCCTGTGGACTGAAGGGTCCCAGGTTCGATTCTGGTCGGGGGCATGTACCTTGGTTGCGGGCACATCCCCAGTGGGAGATGTGCAGGGGGCAGCTGGTCGATGTTTCTCTCTCATTGATGTTTCTCGCTCTCTATCCCTCTCCTTTCCTCTCTGTAAAAAATCAATTAAAATAATATGTGTGTGTGTATTTATATATATATATATATATATATATATATATATATATATATACTAGTAGTTCACTCTTTATGTGGGAAAAAAATTTAAAAACCTTAACTCAAAATGCCTTGGCAATTTTAGCATAGTTCCTAGGATATTGGTTGGCACTCAAAGGGTTAATCCATCGCCTGTGGATTGATTTTTTTTTTTTAGAGAGAGAGAGGAAGGCAAAGGAATAGAGAGAAAAACATTGATTGGTTGCCTCCCAGACAGGGTATCGAACCCACAAACTTTTGGTGTACGATATGATGCTGCAAACAACTGAGCCACCTGTACAGGGCTTTGTGCAATCCCTACTGGCTATGGCAGCCAAAGAGTATGGGTACTCTTCTCGGCATGCCTGCCCCAGGCTAGGGAGCTACGTGTTGTGCTGGACCCCTCACTTCTCAAGGGAACTCTACAGCTGAGACATCCCCCATTACTCACCTCCACACCATGGGGACGGGGCTTGTCCCATCTGCATCTCTGCTTGTCCTACCAGACTAGAGTGGCCTTTACTTATAGGAATTATATAGTTGTATAAAGGTAGTTCTCAGTTATGGTTGTTCAATAATTTAATTATAATTTTGACTGATTGTGGGAGGAGATAACCTAAGTTTTCCTACTCCATTATCTTGACTGGAAACCTCCGACAAGGGAATATATTTTAGTTTTATTGCATGGTAAATAGGGCTTGCAAACAATCACAATTTTTATGAATAATAATTGTTCATTTTTGTGCCCGCGCATATATATATATATATATATATATATATATATATATATATTCTGTATATATATTGTGTACATATTTCCTATATAATAAAAGCCTAATATGCAAATCAACCAAACAGCAGAACAACTGGTGGAACAACCGGTTGCTATGACATGCACTGACCACCAGGGGGTAGAGGCTCAATGCAGGAGCTGCCCCCAGCCAGCCTGCAGGCCCCAGGCCAGTCAAGGCAGGTGCCAGTGGGGGCCCTCCGATTGCCCTGCTGGTCAGCCCACCAATTGGCTTTGATCGCCGGCCAGGTCTAGGGACCCTACCCATGCACAAATTTCATACATCAGGCCTCTAGGAGTTCACTGAATATGGATATGGCACTTATTAAATAAAGAGCAGGATTCTAGTCATCATTGAGTTATTCCAAGCTTAAATTCTCAATCATCTGCCAAAGTATGCAAATTGCTTCTCAATTTCGAATGCACAATAATTAAATTAGCAGGTACTGTAACTGATACCTCATAGAGTAAAACCAAGCTGAAAAAGTAGTTACAGCTGGAATAGACTCAAGATGATGAAATAAAATGCAGCATAAAATATGGTCAGAAGCATAGCTGAGAATGATATAAAACAGCAAATTGGGAATGTTTATGAAGTATTGAGAAAAACAAAAAAAAATTATAAAACTATTTGTGTATATTGGCCTAAGTAATAGAACTGTTTTAGTACCCCTACACTTGTTGCTACAGAATTTAGAACCATGCTGTATAATAATTACAGGGCCAGGTTTAAAAAAAACATGGTTGCTGGCTTTCGGCCTGCCCCTAACTACTGAGAAATAACGACATTTCATGCCCGGCATCCGTTTTCCCCTCTAACACATGAGAGAACTACAGCCACCTTCCAGGGTTCTATTGGAATGTTACCTAAATAAGGATGCCTTCTAACTTGTAAATTATATTATGAATTTTAGTAATTAAAATCATCATGTTAGTTTATATAGAAAGGCATGAGACAATGTAATTATTATGCATACACTCATTTTTCATATAAAGAAATAAAACTCATTGAGGTTATAGTCATAAAATAAATATAACAAGTAGAGTTTAATGAATGGTGTACACTGTGCTTCTTTATTTAATTAATCTTTATAATGATTGTACAAGATGGATTACCCAATTTCTATTCTATAAATGAAAAACCTGAGGTTTGAGGAGTGAAGTAATTTCCTCAAAATCAACCAGCTCATAAGAAGTAAAAATGAGATTTATATCCAAGTACATCTATTCTAAGCTTATATTATCACCACTATATTTCAATGCATTAACATCATAATTAAGTGTCTTCCTACATGCAAGAAACTACACCAGCCGGAAAGGGCTGTGTGCTGGGCAGGAGAAGATACAGGTCACAGAGGATTTTGCTCTGTACATCTATGTACATCTATAATATTTCACAAAAAGAATCTGAAGTTAACTAAGCATGGGTCCCAGGCCCAAAGCTTGGGACTATCTGTCAGCCATAGGGGGTAAGTTGAGGCCAAAGTCCCTGAACTCCAGAGATCAAAAGCAAGGAAACGAAGTTCAGTCATCAAAGACCATATACAAGCCATAAATTTAGATTTTAAAAAATCCTGTCTGATTAAAAAAGGACAAAAAACATATGATTTAACTCATATATGGAATGTAAAGCAAAAAAGTCACAAAAAAATCAGACAAAATAAAAGAAGACAAACTCATAAATACTGAAAACAAAAAGGTAGTTATTAGATGGTAAGGGGTATAAGGGAAAGACAAAATAGGTAAAGTCAATTAAATAGATGATAATAGATTGAAACTACATTTTTAGTGATGAGCACTCTGTAGAATATACTGATATCAAATTATAATGGTGTACACCTGGAATTTATGTTATTGACCAATGTTATCTCAATAAAAATTAAATTAAACATGTGTCATGTCTAAATTCATTACAATAAAATAACTATAATAAAAATGCTAAAAGATCTAATGGAAATTGTCAATGACATAGGTAAAGAAATGAGGAATTCAATAGAGATTTAAAAATTTTTGAAAAGAACAGATGAAACCATTAGAAGTAAATAAAATGCAATAAATAAGGAATTATTTTGATGGCTTAGCAGAATGTACAGAGCAGATAAAAGATCAATGAATTTGAAAACACTTCTATAGAAACTATCAAAACTAAAATACAAAGCTAAAAGGATGACATAATAGAGACAGAGTATCATAAATCTGAGCTATAACATCAAATGTCAAATGCAAGATGTTCAGCTCTATTGGCTCTAACCCATAACTCAGGCTGGAAAAGCAGTGAGCATTGGTCAAAAATAATACAAGTCAAATTAACAACCCCCAAATGCTTGAGCAAAAGATTACAAAGTGTACAATTGGCTTATAAGGTCCAGAGCAAACACTGGGAGAGTTTCTTTCAGAAATTAAAACTTTTAGACGTAGCCATGTCTGCTGGGGATTTTAGAAAACCACATGCACACCCAGAGAAAAACATGCTCAGAAAAGACCTGGGAAGATGAAGCTTCACCATAGGCTGCTGCCTGAGTCACCTGGATACGTGATCAGTGAGGACGCCAGCAGAGAACCAGTCTCCAAAGACTTGGAGTGGTGAGCTCTCTCTCTCTCTCTGTCTCCTTCCTCTCTCTTTTCGTTTATTTTTCTCATTGCTTTCTTCATTTTCTGCTCTTTCAGAATCAGTGAAATAAAAATTATTTTTTTAAAGAACAAAAATTGGCAAATATTACACAGGTAAAAAGAGGAAAGACACAAATGATTAAAATAAGAAATAAAGGTAGGAACATTACTACTGACCTTACAAAAATAAAATGTATTATAAAATAAAATAAAAACTCATACCACCAAATTTTATAGCCTAGATCAGCCGTGGGCAAACTATGGCCCGCAGGCCGGATCCGGCCCGTTTGAAATGAATAAAACTAAAAAAAAAAAGACCGTACCCTTTTATGTAATGATGTTTACTTTGAATTTATATTAGTTCACACAAACACTCCATCCATGCTTTTGTTCCGGCCCTCCGGTCCAGTTTAAGAACTCATTGTGGCCCTCGAGTCAAAAAGTTTGCCCACCCCTGGCCTAGATGAAATAAAAAAATATTATATAAACACATAGATTAATAAGCTGACTCATGAAATTGAAAATATCAACAGACTTAAAAGTAAAGAGACTGAATAAGAAATAAAAAAAAAAACCTTTCCATCTAAGAAATCCTATGAGCAGGTGGCTTTATTATTAAACTCTACATTTAAATAATAATTAATAAAAATTGCCCTCTAATTAATAAAAAATAGAAGTTTTCTTATTCATTTTATAAGGCAAACAAATACCCTGATATCAAAGCCAGATAAAGATGTCACAAGAAGACTATAGCCTAATAGTCCTCATGAATATACACTTTAAAAAATCAATAGAATACTAGCAAATTGAATTCAGAAGCATATTAAAGGAACCACGTGAGATTCATCCCAGAAAAGCAATGGTGGGTCACATCTTATATAATAAAAGAGGAAGATGCAAATTAACCATCACTCCGTCAGTCCACCACTCCGCTACACCCACCAGCCAATCAGAGTGACTATGCAAATTAACCCAACAAAGACGGTGGTTAATTTGCATATGCACGCATGGAGCGAAGACTGAAGACGACTGAAGATGGCGGCGGTCACGGAGCTGGAGTGAGCAGGAGGCTTGGGTTGCTCCCAGGGACAGAGGAAGCCAAGCTTTCCGTGGGCCCTGGACTACCCTCAAGGAGTGACTGGGGGCGACCCAGGCCTCCAGCCAGCCCTGGCCTCCACTGGAGGAGCTGGAAAATAAAATAAAAAGGAGGGGCTGGGAGCAGCCAGAGTGGAGAAGCCAAGCCTCGCTGCTGCGGCCTGGGTCCCAGGTGCCAGAGGAAAACCGGTGTCGGCAGCCAGGGGAAGGAAGGCCTATTGCGCGAATCTTCATGCAACGGGCCAATCGTATTAAAATAAAAATTTAATATACTACATTAATGGTACAAACAAAAAACATAATTATTTCAATTGATGTGGAAAAGACATTTTAAAAAAACTAATAACCTTTCATAGTAAAAACAATTAGAAATCCTATATAATAAAAGCCTAATATGCAAACTATCCCTAGACCGGGAGTTTAAACAGGAATTTGATTGCTCACTGTGATGTGCACTGACCACCAGAGGGTGGCGTGGAATATGGAGGGTGTTGGTGACATAGCTCTGGCAGTGGGTGGCAGTGGGGAAGCTGCCGGCCCCAATGGGCCCCAATGAGAGCAGGATACCAGCAGGATGGTGGAGCAGGTGATCAGGTGGCACCAAGCAAAGGCAGGTGCGAGTGGTGTGCCATCACCCCGCTGATTGCCCTGCAAATGGCTACCAGAGGTGGTGGTGGGGGGCGGGGCCACCGCCTGGCTTCCAGGTGCTGAGGTAGCCAGGTGGGGGCCAGATGACCCAGGACTTAGGTGTTGGGGGGGGGTCATGCAGGGGCCCAGGGGCCTAGGTGCTGCCCAGGGCCAAGAGTTCAGCTGGGAACTGCCCTTCCATGTCAGACGCTCGCTCTTTGATTGCCAGCCAGGCCTAGGGACCTCACCCATGCATGAAATTCCATGCACCAGGCCTCTAGTCTATGAATAAAAAGTAACTTTCTCAATATGTTAAAGGGTATTTATAAAATATCCATAACTACCATCATATTAAATAGTGAAAGACAGAAAATTTCACCCAAATATGAGCAATAGATAGTCTATTCATAGCAATTAAACAAACAAAAACGGTATTTCAATTAGAAAGGAAAATGTGAAACTACTTCTACTCACAGATTATCTTATTCCATATATATAGAAAATTCAAAAAAAAATATACAAGAAAATTAATAGACTTAATAAAAAAATTTAAGCAAAGTTGTAAGGTATAAGATGTACAAGATCAACACACAAAACTTATTGGAATTCTATATAATAAAGAGGTAATATGAAACCTGACCATCACTCCAACACACAAGATGGCTGCCCCCATGTGGACACAAGATGAGTGCCACAAGATGGCTGGCAGGGGAGGGCACTTGAAGGGAACCAGGCCTTCAGGGGAGGGCAGTTGGGGGGGACCAGGCCAGCAGGGGAGAACAGTTAGGGGCAACAAGGCCAGCTGGGGAGGGCATTTGGGGGCAATCAGGCCAGCAGGGGAGCAGTTAGGCATCAATCAGGCTGGTAGGGGAGTGGTTAGGGGGTAATCAGGCTGGCAGGCAGAAACGGTTAGGGGCAATCAGGCAGGCAGGTTGGAGAGCAGTTGGGAGCCAGCAGTCCCAGATTGTGAGAGGGATGTCCAACTGCCCGTTTAGGCCCAATCCCAATCCCCAGTCAGACATCCCTCGAGGGGTCCCAGATTGGAGATGGTGCAGGCTGGGCTGAGGGCACACGAATTTCTTGCACCGGGCCTCTAGTTTTATATATAATAATAAGCAATTTTGAATAAAGCATTTAAAAGAAACTCTAATTATAACAGCCTCCTAAATAAATAAACAAATAAATAGGAATGAGTTTAACCAATGAGATGAAAGATTTGTATACTGAAAACAAAAATAAATAAATGAATGAAATGTTGATAAATGAAATGTAAAATGACCTAAGTACATGGAAAGACATTCCATGTCCATGGATAGGAAGATCTAGTATTGTTAGAATACCAATACCACCCAAAGTGTCTACAGATTCAATATAATCTCTATTAAATTTACAAAAATCAGTTTTCAGAAGTAAAATAATTGTCCAAATTATTGGCAGAGAAAATTAAAATGTTCCCTGAAGAGCTAAAACAATCTTGAAAAAGAACAAAAGTTGAGGTTCACACTTTCCAATCTCAAAACTTACTACGAGGCTATAACAATCAAAACAGTGTGCTGTTGGCATGAGGATACACATTGAGGCCTGTAGGATGGAACTGTTAGTCCATAAATAAACTCATATCTCTATGACATACATTTTTTGTCAAAGGTGTCAAGTCCATTCAACAAGAAGACCCCTTCTAACAAATGGTGCTAAGAGTACTGAGTCCCACAAAAGAAAATGAACTTAGACCCTTACTTCACAACATCTGTAATGTTAACACAAACTGAATCTATTACCTAAATGTAAGAGCTCAAAGACTATGAAACTCTGAGAAAAACACTTAAGGATAACTTTTCATGACCTTGGGTTTGGAAATGGATTCTTATATATGACATCCAAAAGTACAAGCCTCAAAAGAAAAGATAGATAAATTAGACTTCATAAAAATTATTTTTTCTTTGTATAGCAAAATATATTTGCAAGAAAATATATGGGAGTTGACCAGAGAAGTAGAAAATATTTGCAATATATATATTTAACTTTTTGTATATTTTTTATTGTTGATAGTATTACAGATGTCTCCCGTTTACCCCTGTTTACTCCTCTCCACCCCCCCAGACCAACCCAATTAAAAAAAGAACTGACTTTGAATGCATATTTCTCCAAAATATATACAAATGACTTATAAACACATAAAAATGCAAAATAGTATTAATCATTAGGAAAATGCAAATAAAAAACACAACGAGATACCAATTCATATCTATTAGGATGTCCATAATTAAACAAATAAACAAACACAACAGAAAATAAGAAGTATTGCCAAAGATGTAGAGAAATTGGAACCTTGTGAATTGCTGGTGAGAATGTAAGATGACGGAGCCACTGTGGAAGAACGTTCAGTGGCTTCTCAAAAAGGCACAGGTAGCATTATCATATGACCCAGCAATTCCACTCCCTTCTTAGGGACATAGCCTTCCTAAAAGTTTGGGTTTCTAATCTCCAGAACTGTTGAGAAAATAAATTTCTGTTGTTTTAAGCCACCGAGTTAGTAATAATTTATTATGGCAGCCTTAGGAAAATAATACAGATTTTGCTACTAAGAAGTTGATTCAATTTATGAAACATTTAAAGTTTGCATGTCATTAAATATATAGGATTAGTTTAGAATTATTGGTTGGCTACAATAACAGGTGATAGGTTTATCATCAGACACCTTTCTTGATCTAGGCTAGTTTTATTTTCTAAGAGTACTGTTAAGAAAATAATGTTAGGTGATGAAAATGTTTCCTCCAAACAGCAGTGTCTTTTTATGATCAAGGCTAACTTAAGAATTATGGTGTATCTGACTTCGATCTGATAAGTTCCTACAAAGTTCTGTCTCACAGTGACTAACTGAGAGAACTTGAAAGTAGTTATAGTTACTGCCATAAAGAAAGCATGTCAAAAGAATCTAACTTTTGAAAATAGCTTATTCATTTTTATAAAAGAAGTCATCTATATATATATAGAGCCAGGGTTGTCAAGACCAGGAGGCTGTGTAGGGCGACCAGGCCTGGGGGGGGGGGGGGGGGGGGGCAGTGAGGGACAACCAAAGGACTGGGCCCTGGGCCCTGGCTGGGACATGGCGGAACTGCGATGGGGGCGGGCGTGGCCAGCCTTCAAACCGGGGGCCCAGAGCTCCCTGCAGAAAGTGCTTCTGTTTGTTTAGTCCATTGGTTTTAAATCAGATTACACTCTCACAAATGAGGTAAGAGGAAACTGTTCAACACGCCTTTGGCAAGTCACAAACTCTTGCTGAACTTGAGCAAACCCTTCCTGGCATAGCTGTCTTCGCACTTTTCAGGGCACTTTTGAAGGAAGAGATCCAGCGCCCCTATGGCTCTCCCGCAGGGACAGAGCTGGAAAAGCAAAGTTTCCCAAGGAGGTGGGAGTGCAGTGGGGGCCCTCCCAGCTGAGGGAGGGGCGTGCCCAGACGCCCCCTGTGCTCCAGGGCTGGGGCAGGGCACACAGGGCGGGACATCAAGTGGTAAAGGTCCAGCAGACACCCGACCTACAGGCCGCCTGAGGAGGGGTGTCAGATGCATGAAGGAAAGGCTTAGCATCTCTGTCATCGCTTTGGTTTTCAGAATTCCCTGCTCCCCATCTGTCGGCTCCCTCCCTCTGAGGGGCATTGTCGTCCTCACATGAGTGCAACTGGAATATTGTATCTCGAGAGGATTGCCCCAATGTACGTATCGTTTTATCCGATGGTGAAAAAAATCCCAAAGAACAGGAATGGAGACAGACTAATGTCCTTTAGGCTTAAAAACAAAACAAAACCCAGAAGTGTCCTGCGAAGAGCAGAGACTTGCTTTCTGTCCACGCACCTCAGAGAGATTGGATGAGGAAATGGTCTGACTTGGCCCTGACTTACCCAGTTATGTTACTCTTGAAGGTGTCTTTGCCACAGTGTGAATAAACTGCCACCTTTTGGAACAGGGGATCATACGGAAGTCTGCATTCCCAACTTTTCTTGAAACAGATCTATGTTCTGCAGCTGTGGCCACCGTCCTGAGATCAGGTCCTGTTGACCAGGTCCTGTGGCCGGGAATCAGGGGGCACTGGAGTGGAGCCCCCCCTCGTGCCCTTTTACATTCAGGGGTTGAGCTGAACTCACTTTGGGGGAGGCCTGGCAAGGGAGACAGGTGCCACAGAGGAAAGGATGGAGAATGGAGAGGCGGACACTCTGCTTGGTCCCTCCCTGGGTGGGGTCAGGCAGATGAAGACCGGCCAGCCCACCCCAAAGTTGGGTGAGGCAGCGTCCTCTGTGTCCACCTCTCACCCTGTGGGCCTGGCCACTCCCCTCAGCTCTGGGCAGCCCCCTTTCTGCATTCCATGACAGCATGCTCTGCCCTCACATGCTGCTCGCCCTAAGTGAGAAGGAAGAGACCAGTTGGCCCACAGACAACTACACAGAAAGATAGGGCTCACGGCTAGTGAGTGCAGTGGCAGTGGCAGGAGCCTCTCCTGCCTTCATAGCAGCGCTGAGGAGCAGAAAGCCCAGTGGTAAGGAGCAGTGAGCAGGTGGGCAGTAAGGAGCGAGGGGTCCCAGACTAGGAGAGGGATTTCCAACTGTTGGCTAAGCCAGCAGGCGGACATCCCCTGAGGGGTCCTGGACTGCAAGAGGGTGTAGGCTAGGCTGAGGGACACCCGCCCCCCCAACCCTGTGCACAAATTCCGTGCACCTGGTCTCTAGTGACATTATAAAAGACATTGGATATAGGATGTCTTTGGCTCTTTTATACAAGTGAAATTATTAAGAAAAATTCTGCTTTCATAATATTGTGCAAACAGCCACCTGTACTGTAACTACATGTTGCCTACCTTTCAGCACAAACTAGTTTTTTTTTTTCAGGCTATCAGCATTAAAAATGAAAATAATAGATGATGCTTCTGATGTTAAAATTTCTATCAAGGGTGGATTTACCATCCATTTAATGAAACCTCAGAGACCCCTCCTTTGCACAGCATTCTACCTAATTTTGTATTTCCAAGGTCTGTACCTAATTTTGTATTCATAGTTTCATATTCTTTTTCTTAAAGAGGGACCTCAAATTGTATAAGTTTCAAACCAATAAAAATCTGATTTGGTAGTTTTTAATTGATGATATTTAGATGGGTTTTGGTCTTAGAATTGATGCTGTAATGGGTTAAGACTTTGGGGGAAGATGGCATGAAATGAATTGATTTTTTACATGTGAAGGACATAAATTTTGGGAGGCCAGAAGGTAGACTGTTGTTTGTTGAATTGTGATTCCCTATGTTAATGACTATAGTCTGACCATAATTTGAAATGTAATTTGCAGATGTAATTATTTTAAAATAAGATTGTACTGGGCTAGGTGAGGCACTAAATCCAGTCACTGTTGTTTTTATAAAATAATAGCATGTGAAGACACAGAGACACAGACACTCAGAGGGAAGATGGAGAGGAAAGCAGAGAGAAGCAGCGACAGGCCAAGGAATGACAAGGATTTCCAGCAAAACCAGAAGCTCTACAGAGGCCAGGGAGATCATTCTCTAGAAACTTCATGTGAGAGGATCCTGCTGATACTTCGATCTGAGTGTTTTAACCTCAGAATTGTGAGAGAGTAAATGTCTGTTGTCTTAAGCCATACAGCTTTTGGTAATAATTCAGCACTAAAAATATAATACAGCTGCCTATAAGAAACACTATTTAATTATAAATACATAAATATTTATAAAAGGAAATAGTGGGGAAAAAAACACAAGTCATGATAACACTAGCCAAAAGAGACTGAAGCAATATTAATATAAATAGTAGATTTAAGCACAAAGGAATAAAAGTCATTTCATTAAAATGAAGGACTGAATACACCAAGAGGGCATAGTCGCTTATAATGTTTACGCACCTAGTAGCAAAATACCTGGGGCAAAAACTGACAGAAGAACATGGATAAACAGGAAAACTAACAATTATTATAGGAGATTTTAGTGCATTTGTCTCAGCAATTGATAAAAGAAGTAGACAGAAAATTAATAAGAACATTGATATGAAATCATTATCAATCAGCTTGATATAACTGATGTGTATAGAACACTCCATGCAACAACTGTGGATTACACAATATTTTCAAATGTACATAGAAATGTTTTAAGTTAGACCATATCCTGGTCCATAAAACAGTTCTCAATAAACTTAAAAGGGTTCAAGTTGTAAAAAGTTTCTGCCTTCTCACAGTAGGATTAAATTATAATCAAAACCAGAAAAGTCTCTGGAATATGTTTGTGTAATTGGAAATAGAATAATAGACTTTTAAATAAACATTAACATGGAAAATAAAAATTCTTTAAACTGAAGTACAACAAAACACAATGTATCAGAAGGCATGGGGTGCTGTTACCACAGTATTCAAGGAGAAACTTATAGCACTAAATCTCTATATTAGGAAAAAAAAATAGTCTCAAGCATGTCATCAATATCTACTGTAAGGAACAATTTTATTTTTTAATTTAAAATAACCAGTGTAGCCGAAACTGGTTTGGCTCAGTGGATAGAGCGTCGGCCTGCGGACTGAAAGGTCCCAGGTTCGATTCCGGTCAAGGGCTGTATCTGGGTTGCGGGCACATCCCCAGTAGGAGATGTGCAGGAGGCAGCTGATCAATGTTTCTCTCTCATCGATGTTTCTAACTCTCTATCTCTCTCCCTTCCTCTCTGTAAAAAATCAATAAAATATATTTAAAAAAATAAAAAAATAAAAAAAATAACCAGTGTAAAAGCATAAAGCAAGATTCTAATTCTAGAGATTATTCCCTTGACAATGGATGCATGACTTTCATGTACCCCAGAGCTAGAAATTTAAGAATCAAGACAAAAGGAAAATATATTTTAAACAGTGTTGAGTGTTTCCTTCCCACGGCCCGCATGGATCAGGGTTCAGGAACTAGAAGCTGAGCCGCACACAAATGACAGAGAAAATACACGAGATAATTTGGAAATATTGGGGGACAGGTGAGTAACTCCAACTCAGGAGGAAGGACTTCCACTGGTGCTCAGGCAGTGCCAACCTTTTATTGGTCTGGGATACACCCATAGCATAGCCCTTAGGCAGGCGACCCCTCAACAACAGGCAGTCTAGCCCATCAGCAAGGATTTACATAATAATAAATGGGAAAGTTACTTCAGCTACCACTGTCTGGACAAACAGAGGTGGTGCCTAGCTCCAACCTTTGCTAGGGCTTCAAAGGCACCCAGCCTTGGGGGGAGTGTGGGGGGGGGAGGGGGAGGGGGGATCTCTGTCTACACTTATCAGCTAGTGAAAACAATAGGTGGTCTTCCACAAAACTAGAAGTTACACTAAAAATCACAACTCTGAGCTAAACTTATGTATTATTTTTATATTAAGAGATTGAAATGATGGATATTATTATTCTCAGGCTCTTGCTGGTTCCTAATATTCCACAATTCCCTCCCAATATACCTTATATCTAGCAAAGAATATGAGTTAAAGATCTTTCTAACAAATGTACAACTATCCAAATATTGAATGTAGTTAGCTACAGAAATCTAGAGAAATTTTAGGTAAAATCTGGCAAAGAAAGGAAGAAATGGCAGGAAAATAGGAGAGTCCAAGAAGTGCAGTTGGAGCAGAAGCTCGTGGAAGGAACACTTGGGAGACAGGACAGGTGTGACCGGGATCCCAGCTCCCAGCAGGAAATACTCCATGGACATTGGTGCTCCTGCCCTAGGGTTTTCAGGCTGCAATGCCCACCCTGTGGCTGCAGAATTTTTCTTGGCAGATTTCTTGACCGGACTAATATTTAATTACTAAATGTTATTTTAAAAAGCAAAGGGTCACATAGGCCGACAAGCCAGGTTCTTTTTATTAGTGGGCCAAATGAGGAGGTCAAAACAAAAGGAGGGACTTTGAAAACACTGTTTGAAGCGTTGGCCTAATTCTAATGAAGGGTCCCGGGAAACCGTGTCTGAGCTCATTCTGACTGTATTTCCTCAGTTACCTAATAACCACTGGGTATTTGTATTTTATTTTTTAGTTTTTTGACTTATTATATTTTTCCTTTTTATTGAATTTATTGGCGTGATCCTGGGTAACAAAATTATAGAGGCTTCTGGTGCACAATTCTACAACATATCATCTGTACAACGTATTGTGTGTTTACCACCACAAGTCTCTGTTCATCACATTTATTCCCCCTTTACCCTCCTCCACTTCTCGCCACCCATCTCCCTCTGGCAATCACCATACTGTTGTCCATGTCCATGAGTGTTTCTCTCTTTTATTTTTATTTTTTCAACCCCTCCACTCCTCCCCAAAACCCCACCCCCAACAGCTGTCAGCCTGCTCTTTTGAGTCTGTCTCTATTATGTGTGTTAGTTCATTTTGCCCATTAGTTTCCACACATGAATGAAATTATATGGGACTTGTCTTTCTCAACAAGCTTATTTCACTTAGCATAATGTTCTCCAAGTCCATCCACATTGTAGCAAAGGGTAGGATTTCCTTCATTTTTACACTGCATAGTATTCCATTGTGAAAATGAACCGCAGCATTTTTATCCGCTGATCTACTGATGGAAGCTTGGGCTGCTTCCATCTTGGCTATCTCTACTTGTAATAAGGTAATACGAAAACTGGTCAGGATGCTGTCACAGTAACGACCAATCAGCAGGCTGTGTACACAGCAGGCACAGGTGAGTGGAGACTTGCAGCATCAGGGACAGGGGCGGGGGGGGCAGGGGAGCAGGGTCCGGCAAAGGGCGGCCTGTACTCCCCACATGGTGGTGGTGGCTGTGAGCGGCGCCAAGTGGAGCCTGTGGGCCGAGCTGAAACAGTGCCCGTGGGCCATCAGCGCCGAGGAGCAGCAGTGCCAGTCCCTCCTCTTGGCCAGAATGTGCGTGATCACAGGGACAGCCATGGTGGCGGACCAGATTGATGTCCCCCTGGCCGTGCCACAAGGGTTTGCAGATCTGCACAGGCACAAGCCTCCAGTGCGCCATCCTCTCCCCGTCCTCACGTGCAAACATCACCCAGCATGCTGTCACCCATGCGCATACGCAGCAGTCTTGGACTGTTCCCTCCGCCATACTTCTGTCAACCCCCGCATGCCTACGTTCCCTGCATGACGTGCACATGTCCCCTCCAGCACGCTCATGTCCTTTGGAGCGTGTCTGGATGCTTGGGGTGGGTGGCTGTGAGATGACAGTGAGGGCGGAGGCCAGTGCAGTGGCAAGATCACCTCCGTGGGGCTAATGCAGGTGCTGAGGTGGGAGCAGGTCTGAACAGACATACCTGGTGGGCATGGGGTGGCCCTTGCTGAGGTGCCTTCGGTCAGCGTTCGAGGTCGGGAACCCAGAGGCAGCCAGGAGTTCCGTCCTCTCAGTGAAACAATGGGATAGTCGGGGTGACTGCAGAGGAGGAATGTGCACTCAGGATGCGGGTGCCCATGAGCGAAGGCCACCCTGACTGAGCCTCGCTTGCTTGGGGCCTAGCGCACTCCTGCCGGGCAGCGGGTGACAGGACGTGCTTTTCCGAGTTAATGAGAAAAAACATTGATTCTCCCGCTGCCCGAGAAGGTGGAAAGTGAAGTGGGGAGACATGCGGGGAGAGGTTCCCTGTCTGGGGGTTCCAAACCGCCATTGGTTCCTTTCACCGCTGACTAGAGATATACAGGGTGCCCCCCCAAAAATGTATACACACTTTGAATACCTACTCATTCCAATGGGTTTTAGCATGAAAAGAAAGAAACAACAATGGATCTGTCATCTGTTAAAAGCATGGACCTAAACCAGCAGTCAGACATCCCCCAAGGGGTCCCAGATTGAAAAGGGTGCAGGCCGAACTGAGGAATACCCCCCATGCACAAACTTAGTGTACCTCTAGTTGTAAATAACACTACAATGAACATAGAGGAGCATATATTCTTTCAAATTATTGTTTTGAGTTTCTTCAGGTAAATTTCCGGAAGTGGAATCACTGGGTCATAAGACAATAGCATTGGTAATTCTTTTTGGTAACTCCATACTGTTTTCCAAAGTGGCTACACTGATCTGCATTCCCACCAATGGTGCATGAGAATTCCCTTTCCCCACTTCCTCAGCAACACTTGTTGTTTGTTGATTTATTGATGATAGCCATCTGACAGGTGTGAGGTATGAGTGACACAGCAACTTTTCATGTGTCTTTTTGCCACCTGTATGTCCTCGTTTGAGAAGTACCTATTCAGGTCCTTTGATCATTTCTTAATTGGATTATCTGGGGGTTTTTTTGTGGGTTTTTTTGGTATTAACCTTTATAACTTTTTAATAAATTTTAGATATTAACTGCTTTCCACATTTATTATTAGAGAATATGTTCTCCCATATGGGTTTTCTTATAATTTTGCTGATAGTTTCCTTTACTGTGCAAAAACATTTTTAGTTCGATGTAATGCATTGTATTTACTTTTTTTTCTGTTTCCCTTGTCCCAGGAGATATATTGAAGAAACCATTTTAAAATGTCTTAATTATTCCCCAAGTAGAAAAAAGTAAGTAGAAAAAAGACAATAATAAGTATCAGAATAAGTAGAAATAAAATATAACTCAGAACAACAGTAAACAACTCAAACAAATCAAAAGCTGTTTTTTTAAGATCAATGAAATTAATAAAAATTTTAGACAAATTGATTAGGAAAGTGAGAAGGTACAAATTACCCATAATAATTGGAAGAGAATTACCATGTATTCTAAGATATTTTTTTTAAATATGAAGAAAATATGATGATCACCTTTATGTCAATATATCCTACAGTTGAGATGAAATATACAGATTTCTTGGAATATACAAATCATAAAAACACACTCAAGAAGAAATAGATAATATGAATAGTCATAAACTTATTAAAGAAATTGAACTTGTATAAATAACACTCCAGACCCAAATGACTTTATTGGTAAAATCTATGAAACTCTTAAGAAAAGTAAGGAGTGCCGAAACCGGTTTGGCTCAGTGGATAGAGCATCAGCCTGAAAGGTCCCAGGTTCAATTCTGGTCAAGGGCATGTACCTGGGTTGCAGGCACATCCCCGGTGGGGGATGTGCAAGAGGCAGCTGATCGATGTTTCTCTCTCATCGATGTTTCTAACTCTCTATCCCTCTCCCTTCTTCTCTGTAAAAAATCAATAAAATATATTAAAAAAAGAAAAGAAAAGTAAGGAGTAAGGGAATATCTGCCAACTCCTAATGCCAATGAACCACAGAATTACTCTGATATGAAAACCAGAAATATATATTACTAGAAAAGGTAACTATAGACCAATATCTCTCAAAATATAGATGCCAAAATTGTAAGCAAATGTTTATAATAGTAAGGAAATGGTTTCAAGCAATAAATAAAAATGATAATACATGATTAACAAGTAAGTTTTTCCCAGGAGCACAAAATCAGCTTAACATTGGAAGGTCAAACTGCTTAACATCTACTAAACACAATACTAATTTATAGAAATCAATTTTCTTTTTAAAAAATATATTACTTTATATTTAGTATCACATAATTTTTAAAGAAAGTCAATCAACGTATTTCACTGTCTTAATAAGCCACACAAAAAATTTCAAAAAAGGAGAAAAATATTTGAGAATTCTGATAGTTTCAATTTCATAAGTAAAAGCATAAAAATAAAAATTTATATGTGTGAGCAGCAAATAATAGGAAATTGAAAAATTTTAAAATATCATCTACCACTCAAAACACATCACATACTTAGGAGTAGGTCTAACAAAATATATGAAGTAACTTTATATTAGAAACTACAAAGTACATACAGAAGCAATTAAGGAGACATAAAAAAGGCAGAAATATATCATTTTTATAATTAAAAATACAGAGTATTAAGATGTCAATTTTTCTTAAATTAATGTATATACAAATTCAACAGTGATGGAATAAAAATCATAGAAGCTTTTATTACAGATATTAGAAAGCTAATTTTAAAACTTGTGTAGAATAGCAAAGAAACTAGAATAATCAAAACAAATTTGAAAACTAATATTATCTGCTTTCAAGACTCAGTAACCAAGCTAGTGTGAATTGGTATTTGTGCTGACAAACAGATCAATGAAATAGAATAGAGATCACAGAAATGGACTCACATTACTGATGTTCATAAAAAATGCAAAGGCTGTGCAGTGGAGGTAGAATGGTCTTTTCCACAAATGACAGTGGAGCAATTAGATATTCACATGCAAAAGAAAACATAACCAACCACACACAAAACTCTAATCCATTCCTTGTGCATATACAACAACCAAAATGAGTACCAAATCTAAATGTAACAATAAAAACTACAAAAACATTAGGAGAAAACATGAAGATAAATATTTGTGCCTTTGAATTAGGCAATTTTTTAAATATATGATACCAAAAGTCCAGTTGATAAAAAAATGATTGGTTACGAGGAATTCCTCAAATTTAAAAATTTCTGCTCTTTGCCCTAGCTGGTTAGTCTCAGTGGATAGAGCACTGGCCTGCTGATGGAAGAGTCCCGGGTTTGATTCCAGTCAATGGTATATGCCCAGATTGCAGGCTCAATCCCCAGTAGGAGGTGTGCAAGAGGCAGCCTATCATTGATTCTCTCTCATCATTGATGTTTCTCTCTCTCTCTTTTCCTCTCCCTTCCTCTCTGAAATCAATAAAAAACATATTTAATAAAATAAAATAAAAATCTCTGCTCTTTGAAAGACACTGTTGAGATAATGAAAGGACAACTTAAATACTGGTAGACAATATTAGCTGTCTATATAATAAAGTGTTTATATTCAAAATTACCAAGAAACAACAAATATAAAAAGCACAAAAACAATTAAAAGACCATAAAAACAGCCATTAAGATAATTAATAGGCATTTCACAGTCTCAGAATATAGTTCACAGTACATATATTTGATGAAGCAGTAATGTTTAGCCAATACAAAGAACTCCTACTTATTCACAATAAATTGATGAACAACCCAATAAAAATGGCCAAAACTACTCAGAAAACTCACAAAAGAAGATAGATGACTAGACAACAAGCACCTGAAAAGGTGCCAAATTTTAATTGTCAGACAAATACAAATGATAAACCCAATGAGACACCATGTTATATCCACAGGAATGCCTCCTGCCCCAATATTAAATACTTAACGAGCAAAATGTTGACAAGAATGTGGAGCAGCCATCCTCTATGACAGTGCTGGTAAAAATGTGAAATGGTGCAAATACTTTGGGGAACATTTGGGCAGATTTTCATAGAGTCAAACATATACCTATCACATGGTTCAGCATTTTTACTCCTCGGTGTTGTATTTTCCTAAAATATATAAAAACATATGTGCATAAATATGTCTACAAGATTAATAGCAGCACGTTATAGACCAACCTGGGAATGACTCAAATGCAAAACATGGTGCTATTACTAAATATTGGTTTGATGGAAAGCTACTTAGCAATACAAAGTTGTTAACTAGTGATACAAAAATATGAATATACAATATGCAAACATTATGCTGACTAAAAAGTATTAGTCTTATAAGAGCTCATATTTCATAATCCCATCTAAATGAACTTCTAGACTTGACAAAACTAACACACAGAAGAAGGAGTTGCCTGGGCAGGAACTGACTGGAAGGAGACCAAAGACATGTTGGGGAGAAAGAAAAGTATTTTTGGAATATTGTTTTAAGTGGCAGTAACATAGATAAATGCTATTATAGAAACTCATTAATCTGAACGCTAAAAAAGTATTCATTTTATGATGTGAATTATACCTCAAAACATAAGATAAAAAAGAGAGATGCAGGTATGAATTATCTAGTTTAATAACAGTGTTGAAAATGACAATTATTTCTTATCTCCAACTGGTAAAAAATAAAACTGAGAACTGCTTTGAGCTGAAGTATGATATGAGGAAGAATTAACCCCTTCTGACTCCTCTCCTCTTCCTCCTCGTTTTCCTCCTTCTTCCAGCTTTTCCCTTGATGCTTTTAAGATTCTGTCTTTGTCTTTAACCTTTGATGTCTTGGTGTGTGCCTCTTTGGGGGTTCCTCTTGTTTGGGGCTCAAAAAAAAAGATAGCTATAGCTGGTTTGGCTCAGTGCTTAGCATTGGCCTGAGGACTGAAGGATCCCAGGTTGTGGGCTTGATCCCCAATGTGGGGCATGTAGGAGGCAGCCGATCAATGATTCTCTCTCATCATTGATGTTTCTCTCTCTCTCTCTCTCTCTCCCCCCTTCCTCTCTGAAATCAATAAAACATTATTTTTAAAAAATTATTTTTAAAAAATATGAACATAAAATCACACTAAATATATATCTTTCAGCAATCAAATCTAAAAATCAAAATAAACAAAGAATCTAATGAACAAAATAAACTGATGAATAAAATAGAACAAGAGACATAGAAACATGGAACAGACTGATGAATCTCAGAGGGAAGCAGGGGAGTGGGGGCAAGAAGAGATTAACCAAATAACTTATATGCATGTATGCATTACCTATGGACACAGACAATAGGGTGGTGAAGGCCTGGAATTGGATGGAGGGGGTCAATGGGGGAACAATGGAGGACATATGTAAGACTCTCAACAATAAATATTTTTTAAAAAGAAAGTCTAAAGACAAAACATAACTTGCATAACTCAACACAGGCTTAATTAATAAAATTTTAATTTTCTGCATAGTTTCTTCTTGTATACTTAAAATAGTTCTTATCCTACCCTGTATGGTAAATCACACATTATAAATTCCTCATATTAAAGGTGCTAGAATAAAAAGCATTTAAATGCTTCATACTGTAGGGCCCTATTTAATTATAAGAATATGTTATTCAATGTTATCTTTAACTGTTTTCTAGAGCAGTGCACTTGACGTTATTTTTAAATATAGAAAAATCAAATTTTTTAAATTTTTAATTTACTTCATAAAATCAGTTCATTAAAAAAATAGACTACATAGTCACAGTGTTACAGTGTTTGAGAATATCTGTCCCCAACTTTATACGAGTGTATCGGTTAATAATGCGGATTTTGTAATCAAAGAAAACAAGATAATTTCAAGAGAAACATCAAAAATGCTTTATTCAAAGTAATGCCCATCGCTAGCTACACATTTCCTCATCTTTCAGGTAATTTGTGGATATCGTCCCAATAGAACTTTTCTGAGGCAAACCATTCAGAGATCCAATTTTCCACTTCTTCGTACGTTTTGAAGTGCTGCTCAGAAAGTGTGCGTGCCATAAATCAGAACAAATGGTAATCTGAAGGAGCAAGGTCTGGTGAATATGGCGGGTGGGTTAATACTTCCCAGGCAAGATCTTTTAATGTGTCTTTAACTAGTTTTGAAGTGTATGATGGTGTGTCATCATGAAGCAAAATTACTTTGCTGTTTCTTCTGGCCCATTCTGGTCGTTTCACAATCAAAGCATGGTTCAAATTGATTATTTGTTGTTGGTAGCGATCAGTACTAATGGTTTCACCTGGTTTTAGAAACTCATAATACACCACACCTTCCTGATCCCACCAAACACAGAGCATTGTCTTCTTTCCGAAGCGATCTGGCCTTGCAGTCGATGTTGATGGTTGACCTGGATCAACCCATGATTTTGTGCATTTGGGATTCTCAAAATAAATCCACTTTTCATCGCCAGTCACAATTCGATGCAAAAAAGACTTTCTTTCATGTCATTGAAGCAACATTTTACTTATGACTTTTCGGTTTTCCATTTGTCTTTCGTTCAGTTGATGTGGCACCCACTTTCCTTCCTTTAAAATCTTTCCCATTGCTTGTAAAAAATCGGAAATTGTTTGCTGAGCAAAGTTTAATATTTCTGCAAGTTGGTTTTGAGTTTGACATGCATCTTCATCCAATGATGTTTGTAATTGTTGGTCTTCAAAAGTTTTCGGTTGACCTGGACATTCTTTGTCTTTCACATTGAAATCATCACTTTTAAAGCATTTAAACCAGCATTCACAAGCATCTTGAGATGAAGCATGTTCACCATAAACTTCCTGAAGTATACAATAACTTACAGCAGCACTTTTCTTCAAAATAAAGTAATGAATTCAAACTTCCTGGAAATGCTCTTTTTTTGGCAAGAAATTTGACATTTTTAAGCGTAAAAATATATATGATATTAACACCTTCAGAAAATTTGACATATGAAGTTTTGAAGCTTGCTGTCAATACAACAAAATAGCATACATATCAAGTCGCATATATATATCAACATATGTGTAACTCCATCTATTGAAAAAAAATCCGCATTAATAACCGGTAACTTTATTCAGAATTCATTTATGTAAGAAAAACATGTATAGAGAAGAGAGATTCTGTATTATTTTATGTTTCAAAAAGTTATATAACATGTTTTATATGTGTACATATAGTACATGCATAAATGTTACATGTTATATGTATGCCTCATATTTATATATCATGTGCAATAGAGAGGCTTTATATATGTCTAAGATGGTTCTTAGTAAGAAAGGCTATGATTTCTATTTTTTAAAAAAGAATCAACCCTTCTTGTTGTAAACCTCTAACATTTTTGTATTCTTTGTTACTGAGGCATAACTAAGTAAACAGATCAAGTCTTATTTGTTCTAAGACAAATTACCTTCTTATTTCTGCAATTTTAAAAGCCTCACCATCTTCCAATGCTTAAAGCATGAAATGTATCAATTACTTATAAGGCCTTTTAATTAACTTGTTTTGTTGTGTATGGTTTTATTTTTTTGTAGTAAAATTCCACACAGAGGAGGACAACTGACAAGTATGTCTATGGAAATTAATTTTGAATGGCTTATGGTTTTAAAAAAGTAACATCTGAGGGTGGCCGTGGCAGCAAATGACAAGTCTATTGCTACAGGCTGAGAGGAGGTTGGGAAGAACCAATCTCTTTGCTGGATTAGTGAAGGTCAGAGGAGGAAGAGGTCTTCCTAAAGTCCCCAAGCCTTCTCTCATCTTTCACTCCCAGGAAAATGTTTAGCATTAAAATTGGAAGAAGGAAAGAAAGTTATAACTAACATTTATGGACTGAACATTACATACTTGGTATTTTGCAAGATGTTTGCCTACATTTCACTTAATCTTCATTAATCTCCATTTAAACCTACAAATTATGTGTTATAATTTCTGTTTTAAACATGAAGAAACTGGGGCTTATGAATTAAAGAATTTGCCTATTTTTCAAATACCTCTGCAACACCCTGGTCAGTGTGGCTGGGTTAGTTGGAGAATAGTCCCATACACCAAAAGTTGGAGGTTTAGTTCCCTGGGTGAGGGAAATAATTATGATGCAAACTAACTGTTTCCTTAACCTCTAAAGCATGGCCAATCTTCTTACAGACACACCCCTGTGTTTGGAAGGAAGTTGTGTTCAAGGTCAAGAGAAGGCAATCTCTTAGAGGGGACTTCCATCTTCAATTGCAGGCATATAATCAATAACTTCACCAATCACCCATCAAATGAATTAATGAGACTATCTTTCTCTTCTTTTTCATTCTGCAGACCTTGCATTTTCTTTACTCAGATGGCAAATTTCTGCTTTCAGCAACATAAAGACAATATGACAAGTTTGCCAGCATTTACAACATTACAGTCGGATTCTCATCATTTAAATTTGTCTTCAGTCTCCTGGTCACTAACAGACCTGATCAGTCTCTGTTCAAATTCTATTTCGTGTTTCAAATTACAAAAAATGTTGGCCCTTGCTTCAAGAAAGATTAGACCAAGTATCAGAAATTAGAAAGAAGCAATAAAATGAACATTCCACTTTGGTCAGCTCATTTCAAATATTTTGTGATGCAAATAGCGAACAGTGGAAAACAAAGTGGGTTTTCTTCAAAGCAGCTTTTCAATAGTGTACGACAGCCAATTACTGAATCTAGCTTGGACTTTCACACTTTTTACTTCAAATAAGAATATAAAAGAAGCAGCATCCCAATTCCTAGCTAATTTCATTGATGAGAATACTTACATATTAGCACTGAAAAAATAAGATTGTGACTGAATTATACAATACACTATTCCTGCTTTTCCTGAAGTCATTTGATCTAGGTGTAATTAAATATTCAGGCTGTGCCAATATATATTAAACTATTTAACTTTAAAAAGTAAAATCTAAAAATCACATGTTGCAAATATTAAATATTTGAAAAGTACCTAGGTGAATATCAGGAAGAGATAATTTACACTGAATCAGAGACAAAATAAGAAAATAATAGCTTCACCACAAATTTATTTTTGGAGAAAAATCGTTAAGAAAATACTTGATAATCACCTTTCAGTAGAGGTTCAGATCCTAAAACAACAGCCAAGAGCACACAAAAGATGGATAAGTAATACTATGTGAGAGCATAAGTGGAAAGGAAAAAAAAGAGGGAATGGGGAAGGCAAAAGGGAGAGAACCAAACTAGGACATGATCTGAAACTATGGACATGATGACATGGAAAAAGTACCCACAGTGGAATGGCCAACAGACTTTAAAGATTATGTTTTATCAACCACTTTTAAGGATTTTAGTTATCTCTTTGTAAACACCACCTCTCCCCCCACCCCTGCTTCTTTTAATGAATCTCTTATGAAAATGGTAAAATACAAATGCATGTGAGTGAAGACTTTTTGCTAATATTTTAAAAGACTTAATTTTTCTATCTTTCTATCACAAAACTCTTTCTATCACAAGAAAAAAATTAATTAATAAATTAAAATCTGAGGAAGCCAGATTCTGATCCAAAGTTCACCATAAAAACACAATCCTTCCTTCACTATACTTCCCTACACATACTCCTGTCATTATTAAAAACTAGAGGCCCAGTGCACAAAATTCATGAACAGGGGGGTTGTCCCTCAGCCCAGCCTGCACCCTCTCCAATATGGGATCCCTCTCACAATCCAGGACTGCTGGCTCCCAACCACTCACCTGCCTGCCTGCCTGATTGCCTCTAACCACTCCCCTGCTAGCCTAATCAACACCTAACTTCTCCCCTGTTGGCCCAATTCCCCTAACAGCCCTCCACTACAGGCCTGATTGCCCCCAACTGCCCTCCCCTACTGGCTGGGACACCACTAACTGCCCTCCCCTGCTGGCCTGATCCCTCCCAACTGCCCTCCACTGCCAGCCATATTGTGGTGGCCATCTTTGATCACATGGGGGAGGCCATCTTGTATGTTGGAGTGATGGTCTATTTGCATATTACCTCTTTATTATATAGGAACATCATACAAGAAAAGAAAACATGGGAAGATATCACTAAATAGTGAACATTAAAATATTTTAATATTGCTCTTAAGTGCTAAGAGGTTCCTCAAGTCATTTGGTGCATGCTGCCTTGGACCTGACCCAGGAAGGCTTAATTTAAACCAGTGATGGCAAACCTATGACAGGCATGTCAGAGGTGACAAGCGAACTCATTTTTTTTTGTTTATTTTTCTTTGTTCAATGGCATTTAAATATATGAAATAAATATCAGAAATATAAATCTTTGTTTTACTATGGTTGCAAATATCAAAAAATTTCTATATGTGACACGGCACCAGAGTTAAGTTAGGGTTTTTCAAAATGCTGACACGCTGAGCTCAAAAGGTCCGCCATCACTGATTTAAACACTCTCTATACTATTAACCTAGCTAATGGCATTGCTACAGGCACAAAGTTCCCATCTGGACACTCCCAAAGCCATATAAACTCTGAAGGAGAGTCTAGGTGGGCAAAACCATGCCTTATCTGGCAAGAGGATTAACCCTTGGCCCATGCCTGACATGGTTTACTAAATGAGATAAAACATAAAATTCTTACCTAACTTTGAGAGAAACATTGATAAAGATATGAATTTATGTGTTTTTGAATAAAAATAAATGTAAAATTAACTTTCTCTGGTGTTCATTTATTTCTTAACTAGAGGCCCAGTGCATGAAATTCGTGCACTGGGTGGGGGGCAGGTCCCTCAGCCCAGCCTGTGCCCTCTCACAGTCCCAGGGGATTGGGCCTAAGCAGGCAGTTGGACATCTCTCTCGCAGTCCGGGAACCCTCACTCCTTACTGCCCTCCTGCTTTCTGCTCCTTACTGCTTGGCTCACTGCTGCTTAGAGCTGCCACAGAGGTGGGAGTGGCTCCTGCCACTGCTGCTGCACTCACCAGCCCTGAGCCCAACTTCTGGCTGAGTAGTGCTCCCACTGTGGGAGCGCACTGACCACCAGGGGTAGCTCCTACATTGAGTGTCTGTCCCTTGGTGGTCAGTGTGCATCATTGAGACCAGTCATTCCACT
The DNA here is from genome assembly GCF_028538775.1 of Myotis yumanensis. Classification (NCBI taxonomy): domain Eukaryota; kingdom Metazoa; phylum Chordata; class Mammalia; order Chiroptera; family Vespertilionidae; genus Myotis; species Myotis yumanensis. The sequence continues at coordinate 91,091,191 of NW_027223759.1, forward strand.
GTAACAGTCACTTAGGCTATTATCCTATACTAAAGGCCCGTTGCACAAAGATTCACCCAATAAGCCTTCATTCCCCTGGCTACTGGCACCGGTTTTCCTCCGGCACCCGGGACCCAGGCCTTTGGTCCTGCCACAGCAGAGAAGCCAAGCCTCTTCAGACTTCAGTCTTCAGTCTTCAGTCTTTACTCCGGCCAGAGCCCACAGTCTTTGCTCGGTGCCTGCGTATGCAGATTAACCGCCATCTTTGTTGGGTTAATTTGCATAGTTGTTCTGATTGGCTGGTGGGCGTAGGGGAGTGACACCAATTTGGATGTTTCTCTTTTATTAGTGTAGATAATAAAAGGCTAATATGCAAATAGACTGAATAGAGGAACAACTGAACAACCGAACAACCAGTTGCTATGACATGTGCTGTCGACAAGGGAGTGCACATGGAGCATAGTGGGCATCAGCTGCGGTGGGATGGTGGAGCAGGTGAGCGCAGAATCCAGACCAAGGTGGGGCACCAGTTGCTGTCATTGGGGTGAGCTTCTGGTGGTTGCTGAAAATTCTTTGCTCCCATGCGCCAGGGTCCCTCCCGGTGCTCACACCTGCTGCCGGCCCCAATTGCTCAGCACTGTCAGTGGGTGTGAGTGGTGACTGCCAGCCCTGATTGCCCTTGAGGGCTTCTCCACCTCCCCCTTCTCCTGGGAGGAGATCAGGGCAGTAGCTGCCGCTTGCACCCACTGACTGCACTGTCCCCAATCGCTCCATGCTGTCAGCAGGTGCGAGCAGGGCCGGTTCTGTCAGCATGTGGGAGCGGCTGCAGTAAGAGCAAGGCTGCAGGCAGACAGGGCATGGGGGGATGTGGCAGGAGAGGCAAAGACCTGCCCCTGTGTCCACCACAGCCTCATGGCCCACAGTTCCTTTCAAGGTGCATGAATCTGTGTACTGGGCCCCTAGTATATATAGATTATTTCATGCACTTATGCCAATGAAGTTACATGTTTAAAATATATTTTAAATTGATGACGGTCTACAGAATAAGTAGTTTTAGAGTTACCTTCATTTTATAAATACAGTTATGTGCCACTTTACAATGGGAATATGTTCTGAGAAATGTGTCATTGTTAGGCAATTTCATACTTATGCAAACATCATACGGTGTACTCACATAAAACCTAAATGGTATAGAAAACTACTGTGATTGCATAAACTATACTTTTATATGACTGGCAGGGAAGTGCATTTGTTTACATCAGCATCACCACATACATGTGAGTAATGTGTCATGCTATGCTATTATGAGAGTTACAAGGTCATTAGGCAATAGGAATTTTTTTAGCTCCATTGTAATCTTATGAGACCATCATCAACATTGTGGTTCATCATTGAACAAAAAGTTGGTCATGAGTGTAATGTTTGTTATCAGCTCAAAATTAGAGTGGTATTACTGAAACTTAAACATATTTTAACTCAGCCTAAATAAATCCTATCTAATAAAAGAGTAATATGCAAATTAACTATCACTCTGTCACAAAGATGGTGGCAGCCACAGAGCTGGAGCGAGCAGGAGGCTTGAGTTGCCCCAGCGTTGGAGGAAGCCAAGCTTCCCACCTGCCCTGCCAGCCCTGAGCTCCATTCAAGGCTACAAAGTTTCAATTATAGACGATAAATAAATCCCAGATACCTGCTTCCAGCCATGAGACCTCCGCTCAAGGAAGAGCTGGGAGCATGGGTTGCCAGGGGCAACCCAGGCTTCAAGCGGGACCAAGGCAACAAAGTTTCAATTATAGAAGTTAAATAAATCCCAGATAGATGCTTCCAGCCCGGCCATGGCCAGCCTGAAAACAGCCATCAGCCTCTCACCCAGGCTGGCTAGGCACCCCAGTAGGGACCCCCACACTGAAGGGGGTGTGGACAGCCTGAAAACAGCCATCAGCCTCTCACCCAGGCTAGCCAGGCACCCCAGTTGGACCCCCCCACCCTGAAGGGGCTGTGTACAGCCTGAAAACAGTTCTCAAACCCTCATCCAGGCTGGCCAGACTCCCATGGGCTGAGGGTCCCCACTGGGGGGCTTGACCAGCCTGAAAACAGCCATTAGCCCCTTACCCATGCCGGCCAGGTAACCCAGTGGGGACCCCCCCACCCTGAAGGGACTGTGGCCAGCCTGAAAACAGCCCTCAGCCCCTCACCCAGGTTGGCCAGGCACTCCAGTGGGGACCCCCATCCTGATATGGGACACCCTTCATGTCAAACCAGCCAGCCCCCACCCATGCACCGAGTCTCTATCCTATGTAATAAAAGGGTAATATAAAAATTGACCCTAACAGCTGAACGACTGGGAATCACTGGTCACTATGACACACACTGACCACCAGGGGGCAGACACTCAATGCAGGAGCTGTCCTCTGGTGGTCAGTGCACTCCCACAGGGTGAGCTTTGCTCAGCTACAAGCCAGGCTGACAGCTGCCAGTACAGTGGTGGTGGCGAGAGCCTCTCCTGCCTCCTCAGCAGTGCTAAGGATGTCAGACTGCAGCTTAGGCCTGCTCCCCGCTGGCAAGTGGACATCCCCCGAGGGCTCCTGAGCTGCCAGAGGGATGTCTGACTGCCAGCTTAGGCCTGATCCCCCGGGGAGTGGGCCTAAGCCAGCAGGTGGACATCCCCTGAGGGTTCCCAGACTGCAAGAGGGCACAGGCCAGGCTGAGGGACCCCCTCCCAAGTGCACAAATTTTTGTGCATGGGGCCTCTAGTCCTATATCATAAAAGCTTAATATGCTAAGTGTCTGACAGTTGGTTCAACCTTTCGACCAGTTGCTATGATGTGGACTGGCCACCAGGGGGCAGGTGCTTCAACCAGTAGGTTAGTTTGCTGCTGGGGTTCAGCCGATTGGGTCTGGCCGAGATGAGCTGGACACGACCTGAAGCCCTCACGTAGTCCCTCCCAGGCCCTGACCATGCACCAGTGGGATCTCTCGGCCTGACCTGAGCCCTCTCGAAATCCGGAACCCCTCAGGGGATGTCAGAGAGCCAGTTTCAACCCGATCCCTACAGGCCAGGACAAGGGACCCCACCAGTGCATGAATCCATGCACCAGGCCTCTAGTAAAGCCATAGAAACACCCAACACAGAACACAGCAATTATTTGCCTTTGAGGACTATTTGCTACTGCTAACTAAAATGACTTGGTGGCCCCTTTAACTTCCTCTGCCCCGCAACTGTAAAGGACACAAGATGTAAAGTCCTTCCTTCTCTGCACCCACTGTCCTGCCTGGACTCAATGCAGTCTGCAGTGGCAGCCACATGCCTTCTTCTATCCCTGACTGTCTGGGACTCACTCTCTCCATTCTCCCAGCGGATATAATTTGTGAGCCAGCTCTTGTTCTGCCATCTGGTACTTCTTCAAGCTGAATTTTAGCTGTACAGTATACCAATTGAACTTTATTCCTTACAAATAAACATTGCCAAAGGATCAAAATGATTCATCCTGAGTCTCTAAACTGTTCTTTATATATTTGCAGCTTTCATTCATGTTTCTGTCAACTATATTCATTTATTTCTATATGATATTACAATTCAATGAGTAGATCAAATTGTATTTCTCAAAAGAATTATCTGAAAGGCTCAGTGTGGGTTAATTCTAGTCTCTGCCAGGTTTCCAACTTGGAGCAATCAATTATGACCAGAGGATTGGGTATATGTAGTACAAATGTAACAGACCTCCAAGAATATGTGGAGCATAAGAAATTTCTAAGAAAGGAGCATGACTGGATAATCAAAAATATATTGGGTTCCCTCTCCATAGAGGAAAACAGTCCAAGTATTTTGTTCAAGAGCAACAAACTTAAAAGCAACCTTAGAAACCAAATAGCCCAAATTCCCATAGGAATTAAAAGTCCTGTAAGAGAAAATAACTATAAATTAACTTTATTACTGATTTTCCTTAATATTAAATTAAGATTAAACAAAATGTCAAATATCTTAAATATAATATATTAAAAATAATATGTGGATTGTGAATATAACCATAAAATCACTGGTCACATATTTTTATGATTCTGTTTTGAAATATTTTATTTTGGAAATATAATTGTTAATTTTTATAATACAAAGAACTAGTCCATATAATTAATCAAACATCCAACTGTGACAAAGACTTAATATTTTCTAAATTATCTACTATTTTCACATAACCTGTATTAAACATGCCTCAGGAACATATATTAGACTATGATACCAAGAGTCAGACCTTACCTCTGCACTGCTAGGGTATGAATTGACATGGCTCTCCTTCAAAATGGTTATGACAAAAAAAGGTATATCTATTGTATGTATTCAATAATGTATTATAATGTATTTGAAAGTGTGCCTCACTTGGTTCAATAGTATATAAGTGCCCGAGGCTAGTGTCTATTGAAGAGTAAGAGTCATTATTAACCTCATTTGAACAACAGAAAATTGAGACTCAGAGAGGCTCATTAATACTATGTCCCAGAAAAACATTTAATTATGATGTGGTAAATATGAACTTGAATGCAGATTTGGCCAACTCCAAAGACTGTAATTTTCATCTGCTTTGCTGCCTCTTAAGAGATCTTAAGCATATCTTATCTGCCTCTTTCCACACTGAGAAAAGAATGAGTCTAATATTAGGTAGGGGACAACGAAAAATTACCTGCTGGCTTTGTGGGTGAAAATAATCCCAGAGATCAACCAAAACAATCTTTGCATTTGTTGATTGAGTTTCTTTCTATTGATTTACATAAGAAATCTCCCTTGTTCCAAAGGAACCACATTTTATCTCCTTGGTTGCAAGTTTGATCCCTGGCCCCTGCAGGGGCAAGTGTGGGAAGCAACCAATCCATGTGTCTCTCTCACACTGATGTTTCTCTCCCCCTCCTCCCTTCCTTCCACTCTCTCTAAAAAGCAATAGGAAAAATATCCTAGGGTGAGAATAAAAAAATAAAAAAATATAAGATATTAACTAAAAGAGTACATCAAAATAAAAGCAGACAATAAATAAACTTCTCTTCACCAGGCCAACTTGTAAAAGCAATAATTAAAGTATATACTCAGAATTATTGGAATTATTTTGATTTGGAGTTTCAAGACTATAAATGAAATTAGATGATAAGTTGCTCAATGAATCCTGATGTTCATTTCCCCTAAATAAGGAAAGAAAGAAGTAAAAGAAATAACTACTTAGAATAATAGACAAATGTTTTAAAAGCCACTTACATTAAAATAATCAAAGACTGGTCATTTCTAAATCCAAGAAATTATAAATAGCATTGTATTACAAGAGATGAGGAGAAAGAACCTTGATGCTTGAAGACAATATGATATTTTATGATGTTAATTTATTGATGACAAACATGAATGTCCTTATTTTTCTTTCCATTAATGTTAGGAAACTGGTGCTGATTTCTTATGTTTACATATTCAGAATCTCTAGGGATGGCCTCCCTGCATAATCAAAAGTGGATCAGCATAGAGAGCATTGTTTTTCTTTAGAGTGTTGGGACTGAAATATTTCCACAACCACCTTACCTGGAATTTTGTGCATATAAATGACGGAAAAACCATGAGTGACCAGTTAGCTTCCACCAAGCCTGAGCAGGCATGGAAGATGCACCTGCCGGAGAGAACTGAGTGATGCTTCCCAAGGTCACCTGAGACTCAGAACACCTGCTCGGCAACTATAGGAAGAGACACATCATGAAAGGACATTTATTTACTACATATATGCACATTACAAATGCTGAGAGAGAGAGAGAGAGAGAGAGAGAGAGAGAGAGACAGAGAGAGTCTCTCATTGTTCACTTGTGTCTTTGAAGCTGCCAGGCATGTATGGGGAGTCAGTGTTCCAAGATCACTATTAGTTCTTCTGACATTTTTCTTTTTCAAGATAAAATTATTTTACCAGTTTTGCAAGGTATTATTATTCCCTTTTGTGAAAATGAAAACTAGGTTTTAAAAATAGACAATTTAATGAGAAAACTCAAATTATGGGGCTATAAGCACTCACTGTTTCTATGTGCCTTCCCAAATAACTCTAACTGCTTGATGTCAAACATTTCTGTTATCAATCACTGAGTAGTGGGTCCCCCTAACAAAACGTCATCCTGAGTTCATCAGGTTAAGACTTGTGTATTATTAGAAGAGTTTTTCTTTTTAAGACTCACTGTTGTTCACTTACAAACCTTCATCTCATTTCCCATTCAAAATTCCAGACATGACTACCCTTTTAGCTCCAGCAGGCTGGCAGAGAGGGAGGCAGGTCTGCTCTTCCACCCCGTTCTTCCTCCTCCTCAAACCTGACCACCCTGGTGGGGCAGGTCATGCAGAGAGGGCAGAACAATTCTCACTCCATGAACCATGGCTCAGGGCAACTGCTCTCCCTTTTTGCAATAACATTGACTGCTGAGGTGCATGGGTTGGTAGTTGTTGCCTTCTCCATCCACAGTCCATTAGAAAGGAGGATCCAGTTTATGCACACCTCAGCCCCTCGTTGCTAGTTTCATGCAGTAAGTGATGCCATAGATATCAGCAAAGCAGTTCAGTCCTTAAACCCAACTCTTTTCCATAGCATACCAGGATCACACCAGATAACGGGAACACAAGTGTCCTAGCTCAGATGGCACACCTTGCCTTCCTTCCTGGCTTGTCTCCAAACTCCAGAATCAGGCATTCTGATGGTCTAGTGACTCAGAATATTTAAGTATGAGATTAACCAGGGCCCACTAGAATCATGAACTTGTCGTGTTTCCATTCCAGAACACTAATTCTAAAAATTATTATTGAGAAGGTACAAAAAAAAGAAAGAAACAATATGTAAAATATGAATACTTGTTTTCTTAGAATGGTTGCTTACAAGTAATTTTTTCAAAGCATATTCAATATTATGTAAAAGTAATAATTTACATATAAAATATTATATTGGAGCATATGAAATCAGTGTTGGCTGGAGGTAGTAGAGTCAGAGTCATTGATTTTAAGAAGTGGAATTTATGTTGACCCTTGAAAGATAGGCTGGTATATAGATAGCAAGAAAAAAGAAAAGGAAATTGGTGAATAGGGGTTAAATATTTTGGGGGAAGATACCAGAGGAGAAAGTACCTACTGTGAGTTTATCAGAAAAAAAAAGACAACTCTAACCAGAGAGTCTTTTAAAAGTTAGTATTAAGTGCTGATCCTTCTTAAAAACAAACTAGTAAGGCCCTGGCCAGTATACTCAGTGGTTAAAGCATTGTCCTGCACACCAAAGGGTTGCAGGTCTCATTCCTGGTCAAGGGCACCCACCTGGGTTGCATTTTTCTTCTCTCTCTCTCTCCCTCTCTCTCTCTCTCCTCTCTCCCCCTCACATGCACTCTCTTTAAAAATGCAATGGAAAAATATCCAGGGGTGAGGGTAACAAACTCCCCCCAAAAACTAGAAAGTTAAAAGTATGTAATACCTTTCAGGAAGGTGCTCCCATTGATTTCACCGAAGACTTAAAAACCATCAAGCACTTAAGAAAGCTTTTGACTTCATCAAGGACAAATGCCATCTATTACTTCTGAATAGTTAATTAAAAATGAAATTGAACTGTTTGTGCATTCTTATTTTAATAACATGTTATTTGTTAGAATTATTTATTTATAGGATCCTTGTTTCATGACTTTAAAAGTCAATGAAGAGCAAAAGTGGACATCATTTCAGCTGATATGAAATGCTTGGTTTAAGTAAAATACATAAAAACCTGAGCAATCATTTTATTTTGGTGGTCACACTCTTTTGATAGATTTTTTTTTTAACCATAAACTATCAGGAGAAGAGAGGTCACCATCACCCCAATGATATCCTAAATGTCATGGCTGACAACATCCCCCACCTCAATTATTGGTCAGGAACCTTTCCATTCTTAACCAAACACTTTGGAATCACCCATGACTCCTTTCTGTCTCTCATCTGCAAATCTTGTGACCTATCCCTTCAAAATGTATCCAGTATTTCATCACTCTGCTCCACCGCAGCCACGCTATCATCACTGGCGTGGAGATGATCACTGCAGTAACCTTTACTCAGCCTCCTGTGTCTCTCAGCATTCTTCCTCAGTACAGACATGACCATTGTATTTTTACCTCTTAAATGAAATAATACCTCTCTCCTGCTCAAAGTCTGCCAGTGGCTTCCCATCTCGTTCAGAGAGAAGGAGACATTACACAGTTGTCTTTTATTTGCCCCAACCCTCACCCCCTCCTCCCTGCCCCAGTGCATCTTGACCTTTGTCTTCTTCAGCTGTCCAGCTTAGACACTGCTCAAGCCACACTGCCCTCCCAAAAGCAAACCGCTGTCTCAGGGTACCAGCTGTTTCCTCAGTCTGGAATATTTTCCCAATATTTACCCAGCTCACTGCCTTAGATGTCATCTATTAAGTAAGGCTTTCCTTGACTATGGTATCAAAATGGCATGCAAGTCATCATTGTTACCCTGTGTGGTAGATTGCATTGTTGTCTCCAGTTATTTACTCCTTCCCGTAATAGAATAATGCATCCAAACCTTGCTCATATGATGCATGTTGCAATGTCACCCATGTGACGGGGTGCCTTACCATGTGGCTTGATTTGGCCAATACATTGAGGATGTGAGCTAGAATGTGGCAGCTCATTGCTGAACTTCCATTCAGCCTATTGTGTTGCTATAATTCTTTGTGAGGAGAGTGTGCTCTGGGAGGCCACCAGTACAAGTAGGATGAGACAGATTTGGGAAGATATGAACCTGGAAACCACAAAAGTGACTTATTACAGATAATTATAGGCTTGTGAGTAAGAGAAATCAATGTTTGTTATTATAAGCTGCTGAAACTTGAAGATGCTGTGCAGCCTTATCATAGCAGTAATAGCCGATTATTTACCATGGTTTATTTATTCCAGAACACTTAACAACCTGTGACTACAATACACCGTTACCTCTGTTTTCTATTTTCTTTCTCCATTGGTGGCTATTGCTTTATTGCTAACATCTATAACAGCACTTAGGACATAATAGGCACTAAATGAGCAATTATTAAATGAATGAATGAATGACTAAATGTATGAATGGATTATAAAATATACAAATCGATAATAAGAATGTGCCCTTTGAGAAAAACTAGAGGAATTTCAACAACATCACCACTTTGGGACTCTGAAAACAACTATCACACATGAGAAATTTTTCATTACCAGATAATATGTACAGTGGGCATCCTAACAGAATCCCTGAGCTTGCTCCATCCCTAAAGACGCTTGTCCAGAGGAAGTTTAATTCTCTAGCCACAAGGAACCTACATCCAAAGCAGTGGTTCTCAACCCTCCTAATGCCGCAACCCTTTAATACAGTTCCTCATGTTGTGGTGATCCCCAACCATAAAATTATTTTCATTGCTACTTCATAACTGTAATTTTGCTACTGTTATGAATCATAATATAAATATCTGATATGCAGGATGTATTTTCATTGTTACAAACTGAACATAACTAAAGCATAGTGATTAATCGCAAAAACAATATGTAATTATATATGTGTTTTTGGATGGTCTTAGGCGACCCCTGTGAAAGGGTTGTTCAACCCCCAAAGGGGTCTCGACCCACAGGTTGAGACCCGCTGGTCTAAAGAATTATTTTTTTCTTATTACGAACTATTGTGCCCCAAAGACAGTTCCACACGATTTTTGAAACCCACATGGATAGAGGGATGAGAGTGCAGTGAGGCTCTAGGGTGGAGTGGCGATGACAGTAGTATTGGGTCAGGTATGATAAGGGATGGAGATATGATTCAGGTACACTAACAAGAACCTTCAAAAAGTGTGTGTTGCCCAGACAGCATGGCTCAATGTATACCTATGAACCAGGAGGTCACAGTTTGATTCCTGGTCAGGGCACAGGCCCCGGTTGTGGGCTCCATTCCCAGTGTGGGGCATGCTGGAGGCAGCTGATCAATGATTCTCTCTCATCACAGATGTTTCTTTCTCCCTCTCCCTCTCCCTTCCTCTCTGAAATAAAAAAAGAAAAAATGAAAAAGTGTGATAGTATCACAGTTTAAACACAGGAACAAATATTACTTAGATTATCTGAATCAAAATGTTCCTGGTGATAAAGGGGCTGGTTCAAGATGGCTCAGTGATAATGACCTTGCCCTAGAGAAAATTTGAGGCCAAACAAAAGAAGTGTATTACCCAGAGTCATACGGCCAGGCAGTGGAAGACTTCAGTCCCAGTTTTCAACATGAAGGAAAGAGCACTAACAGGCCCCACACCTCGCTTTCAACTTCTCCCAGCTCTGCAATATGCCTTTGTGGCTCGTCTCTCAGTTCTCACTCTGTCCCTCCATGCTAATAATTATTCCTGCCACTGCTAGATAGGGAATATTATCTGAATACACTTGATATGACAGGTGGTTTGGATATATTATTATGTCATGTTTGTGACAATTCATGAACATTAGATAGTATTACTCTATTTTGCAGATGAAGAAAGATTCTGGAGGTGAGAGAGTTAGGTGAACTGGCTAATGGCTAATAGATGGGAAAGCCTGAATTCAGGCCCAGCTCTGCTTGGTGTCTTATTTTTGTGATCATTTTACTAACTCATGCTGCCACTCATCAGCATGCTTCAGAATGTCCTGTTCATCCATGTGTCTGCCTGCTCCCCCTCCCCCAGTGATCATGTCTGTGATATACCTGTCCTGAGCTTCCCAAACAGGACTCTGACCCCTCATCTCTGGTCACTAAGCTAATATCCAGCTGGATTATTATACCTAGAGCATCTGTGGAGAGGGAGCAATTGCAGTGATCCCTGCTGTCTGGTCATCTGTGGGTAACCTTACTTAAGAGAGGACACCCAGCTTTGTATGGAACCAGGGGCCACAAGATACTGTAAGCCTAACTGCCATTTACAGATTCCTTTGGTGGATATTCTGTATCTTTCTGATTTATCAAGGAAACCTGCATCTATTTTTGCTTAACCTTGTCACATGCTATGCAACCTTAGTATCTTTGCTTGGCTTCTTCAAAGATTTTTCTGTAAGGAAATGTCTTTTTTCCAAGATCTCCAGGATTGAGGTAACAGAACAGTTATATAGGTAGGCCAAGGTGCAAGAGTGGTCTGCCCCAAATACAGGCAATAAGGGTGTGCATTATCTCTAGATAATTTTATAAAACAACTAGAGAGGCCCAATGCACAAAATTCATCCACCACCGAAGCTGTGCTCATGGCAGGCCAGCTGTGCTCATGGCACAGCTTCATGGCAGGCCAGCCATGAGCACAGCTTGTGGGAGCGCACTGACCACCAGGGGGCAGCTCCTGCATTGAGCGTCTGCCCCCTGGTGGTCAATGTGCATCATAGCAACCTGTCATTCTGCTGTTTGGTCGATTTACATATTAGCATTTTATTATATAGAATGCTGTTGACTTAAATTTAGCCTGATATTTATTACCATGCTCCATCTACACTAATAAAAGACAAAGATGCTAATTGACCATACCTTCACTATGCCCTAAGCCACACCCACCAGCCAATCAGAGCGACTATATGCAAATTAACCCAACCAAGATGGCGGTCAGGAGCCACGGAGCTGGAGCAAGCAGGAGGCTTGATTGCCTGGGCGATGGAGAAAGCCAAGCTTCCCGCCTGCCTTGAGCTGGCTGTGGCCTCCGCTCATGGCAACAAAGTTTCAATTATAGGAGATAAATAAATCCCAGATACCTGCTTCCAGCCAACCTCTACTGGGAGCTTGGGTTGCTGGTGGTGGCTGTGGCCAGCCTGCAAACAGCCATCAGACCCTCACCCAGGCTGGCCACACCCTCGTGGGGTGAGGGTCCCTGCTGGAGGGCTTAGCCAGCCTGAAAACGGCCCTCAGCCCCTCACCCAGACTGGCCAGGCACCCCAGCAGGATCCTCCACCCAGAAGGGGGTGTGGCCAGCCTGAAAACAGCCCTCAGTCCTTCACCCAAGCTGGCCAGGCACCCCAGGGGGGACCCCCTAACTGAAGGGACTGTATCCAGCCTGTAAACAGACAAAGGCCCCTCACTCAGGTTGGCCATGCACCCCTGGGGGGACCCACACCCTGAAGGGGCTGTGGCCAGCCTGCAAACAGCCATCAGCCCCTCACACAGGCTGGCCAGGCACTCCCCTATAAGAAAAGGGTAATATGCAAATTGACCCTCACAGCAGAATGATTGGGAATGACTGGTCATTATGACACACACTGACTATCAGGGGGCCAATCCTCAATGCAGGAGCTGCCCCCTGCTGATCAGTGCGCTCCCACAAGGGGGAGCTCTGCTCAGCCACAAGCCAGGCTGATGGCTGCCAGTACAGCGGTGGTGGTGGGAGCCTCTCCCACCTCCTCAGCAGTGCTAAGATGTTGAACTGCAGCTTAGGCCTGGTCCCCGCTGACAAATGGACATCCCCTGAGGGCTCCCGGGCTGCCAGAGGGATGCCTAACTGCCAGCTTAGTTCCAATCCCCCAGGGATCGGGTCTAAGCCAGCAGGTGGTCATCCCCCGAGGGGTCCCAGACTGCAAGAGGGCACAGGCTGGGCTGAGGGACACCCCCGAGTGCACAAATTTTTGTGCACCGGGCCTCTAGTCAATTATAAATAATTTTAATGATAAAATACTCCTTTAAAATATATATGTAAGTTCTAAACAATTGTTAGAGTCATTGCTGTTTCAATATTACACATGCATGTCCCGTGAGCAAATTTTTATTACTTATCTTTTAATAAACATTGAACTCTACATGGGAGTTAATTTAAGAAGTCCCATTTATACAGTCAGCCCTGACACATACAGACTCAGCTACAGGTGTTTTCAGAGTAAAATTATAGGAATCTGAAGTCATTTGGGCTCACTCTGCACACAGCTCACTCAGGTGAAGTCCATGTCTTCAACGCCTGGAGTGATGCATTTTCTTGTGTTTAAACAGGAGAGTAAAAATAAATGAGATAGCCCAGGAACTGCAAAGAGAAAGAACTAGAACTTAACCTTAAGTGACTGCCATTCTATCATTCATAGTGACCATTTCAAATCTCTTTATTATGTTTGTTTGTTTTTATTTCCCTTCACCTTTTTCCCCTTCCCTCTGGCAACTGTCATTTCCTTCTCTGTTTCTATGAGTCTGTTTTTGTTTGGTTTGTTCACTTCTTTTGTTTTCTCTAGATACCAGATGTAAGTGAAATTATACATTATTTGTCTTTTTATGACATTTATTTTAGCATAATATCCTCTAAGTTCATCCATGTTATTGCAAATGATAAGATTTCCTTCCTTTTCATTCCTGAATAATATTCCATTATATATGTAGCATATCCTCTTTATCTATTTATCTATTGGTGCACACCTAGGTTGCTTCTGCATCTTGGCTATTATAAATAATGCTGAGATAAACAAGGGTGAATATATCTTTTCAAATATTTTGTTTGTTTGCATTCTTCAGATAAATACACAGTGGAGTTTTTGGGTCAGATAGTAGTTATATATTTAATAATTTGAAGAATTTTCATACTGTATTCTACTGCACCAATTTACAATCCCCCTTATAAAGCATAGTGTTCCCTTTTCTCCACATCCTCTCCAACACTTGTTACTTGTTGACTTTTTGGTGCTAGCCATTCTGCCAGGGTTGAAGTGATATCTCACTGTGGTTTCAATTTGCATTTCGAATTCTTATGATTAGTGACTCAGATCATCTTCTCATGTGTCAGTAGGCAATGTACATGTTATCTTTGGAGAAATGTCTATTCACGCCCATTTCCCATTTTTTAATTGAATTGTTTGGGTTGTATTTTTTGTTTGTTTGTTTGGTGTTGAGTTCTATGATTTCCTTATGTATTTTGGATATTAGCTCCTTATCAGACATGCCATTTGTAAATATTTTCTTCCATTCAGTAGGTTGTCTTCTTGTTTTGTTGATGGTTTCTTTTACTGTGCAGACGTTTTATTTATAATTTGATGTAGTAACATTTGTTTTTGTTTTCCTTGCTCAAGGAAGCATATTCATAAAGATAGCTTTTCACATGTACTTGTCCAATTTTTGAAATAAAATTTATTAAAGAGACTGTCACATCTCCATTGTATAATCTTGCTTCTTTGCCCTATTTCTGTTTGAAATATATCACAGTAAAGCAGAATACAAGCTGCTAAGTGTAATATTTTTTGTTTGTTAAGTGGAAACTTTAATTTTGCATGCAATATTTTTCATGAATATTATATTTAAATGTACTCTTATTTAGTTGTTAGTTGTTTTAAAGCTTAACAATGAATCAAAAAGTTATCTTCACTGGTAACTCATTGACTGTTACTGAAAATAATGTTGTATAGTAGGTGAAGGTTGTTAAAAATGACCCTCTCAGGTGTTGAATGTGCCAAACATACCCCTGGCGATACTAACCAGGACAGCGAGCCTCATACATTTGCCCAGACAGGTGTGTGCTTCTCCTCTCTGGTGTCACCAGGTGTCTCTGGCTCATTTAGTTCACATTCTTTCTACACAAAGAGCCAAACCTTCTTCAGCTTGAAGACAATTTCCGACGTAGGTATTCTGAACACCAGATAGGAAAGAACCCAAGGTGTGTTTGTAAACCCACGTAATGTTGATACATCAGAGCAGAAGATAAAAGGCAAACACTCAAAGAGAGTGTTGGCTATAAATGCCTATTAGAGATTACCGTGATTTCATCCATTACATTTTTACAAATGTTAATTGAGCCATCACATTTTAGTGAAGGGAATTGAAATAATTATTATCTGTTCCACACTTAATTGAGTGGTTTTCTCAGCTCACAGACATGTTTCCGTCTCCCTCACCCTCATCATTAAAGTCCCTTTGATAGTTCGGGTGGTGCAAAAAAGGGTCTGCGGGCCCCACACCAAGTCCAAGACCAGGACTGCAGTCTAAACTCTGCTCCTGCTTGCTCAGTGACTTGTAGTTTATATTAAGTTTGCTGACTTCAACATCTTTAATTTTTAAAATAGACATCAATGCTTAACTCCTGGATGGCTTAGAGGGATGAAATATTAAATGATAAAATGCCCATCAAGTGACACTCAAATATAGCAAAGTTTACTTTAAAAGTGCCTTAAAAACTTCCTTTTTCAGAGGTTTTCCCATATTGATATATTTGAAGATAAAAATAAATGGAAATAAGGTTTTAAGTTCATATTTGAAAATTAATGTGGTTACCAAATATGTTGCCTTTTTGCTTCTTTAATTTAATCTGGCATATATGTTCTGTTTGTTTAGTGAGACCAGACACATACCTAGGACATTGCTCACCAAGGACTGAATTATTTGTGAGGATTACACACACACACACACACACACACACACACACACACACACGAAAAAACAAACAAGTCTAAACTGCCATGTTCACATCAAACCATGTCCACAGGGTGGCACAATTCTATGACAGCATACAAAAACTTAGGCACATATTCATGATTCATTTGGAAATTAATTAACTGTGACTCCAAATACAAGTCTCAGTGTATTATTCCAGGCTATAGAGGATGTTGTCATTAGCATTTAAAGAAGCCCTGTCTCTATATAATATACTGAACCATCAATGCTCTCAACTCAACATAGGCTTATCTACTGGAAATATCTACTCGGTTTATAAAAATACTAGGGGCCCAGTGCACGAATTCATGCACCTTGAAAGAAACTGTGGGCCGAGAGGCTGCAGTGGGCACAGGGGCGGGTCTCGGCCCATCCTCCACTCCCCCACTCAGCCCCTCCTGCTGTGGCCCCCACCCCCTGTCTGCCAGCAGCCCCGCTACTGCCATGGCTGCTCCCACACAATGATAGCGCCAGCCCCTCAGGAGCAGAGGGAGGTGGAGAAACCCTCAGGGGCAATCAGGACAGGCAGCCACCTCTCACACACACTGACGGCACCAAGTGATCAGGACTGATGCTGGACGTCAGCAGTGGTGTGAGCAGGGCCAACACTAGCAGCAGTAGCGAGTGCCGGGCGAGACCACAGCATGGGGGAGCAAAGAATTTTCAGTAACCATCAGAGGCTCACCCAGATGACAGCGACTGCTGCCCCAACTTGGTCTTTTGCCCCTGCTCACCTGCTCCACCATCCCACCACAGCAGATGCCTGCTGTGTTCTGTGCTCTGCTGCCTGCTGCCGACACCCACCATGTTCTGTGTGCACCCCCTGGTGGTCACTGCATGGCATAATGACTGGTTGTTCAGTTGTTCTGCCGTTTTATCTATTTGCATATTAGCCTTTTATTATATAGGATTGAGAGCTGAGTCAAATCTCAGGCCTACATAAATTAGAATCTCTATGCCTTGAATCCAAAAGTATATCTATATTTTCTAAATTGACAGAGGTCTTAGTCTTATTCTTCTAATCACACAAATATGAATGGTATTGAGTTTTACCACACCACTTTGTTCCAACTTTAACCACATATATACCTTATTTCACTTTAAACACAATTTGGGGCAACTTTAAAGAAACATACAAAATGTAATAAAAGATCAAGGACAGGGAGAAAGTTCAAACAAATATGCAGTGGTGATGGCGGGAGTCTCTGTCACCTCCGCGGCAACTTAAGCTGTCAGTCAGATATCCCCTGAGGGCTCCCGGACTTCGAGAGGGCACAGGCCAGGCTGAGGGACCCCACCCCTCCCTGAGTGCATGAATCTTGAGCACTGGGCCTCTAGTGCCGTTAGTATTATAATAACTTTGAATGATGGCAGATGGATACTAGACTTATTGTGGTGAGCACAACATCTATAATAATAAAGTGTCATATGCTAATTAGACCGGATGGCTAAATGACCTTCTGGATATCATTCTGGCCATCCTATTGGATGAAGCCACAGTGGTGGGGGCCAAGGTAGAGATGGATTGGGGCAATCAGGCAGGTAGGCGAACAGTTAAGGCTGATCAGGCAGGCAGGCAGAGGCAGTTAAGGGAGATTAGGCAGCCAGGCAAAGGTGGTTAGGGGTGATCAGGCAAGCAGGTTAGTGGGTGAGGGACAATAAGGCAGGCAGGCAAATGGTTAGGGGCAATCAGGCAGACAGGCAGAGGGGTTAGAGGCAATCAGGCAGGCAGGTAGGCAGGCCATTGGTTAGGAGCCAGTGGTCCCAGATTGTGAGAGGGATGTCCAATTACTAGCAGTTGGACATCTCCCAAGGGGTCCCAGAATTCAAGAGGGTGCATGCCAGGCTAAAGGACCCTACCATGCACAAATTTTGTGCACTGGGCCTCTAGTCCTATATAATAAAAGGCTCATATGCAAATAGACCAAATGGTGGAACAACTGAACAACTGAACAACCAGTCGTTATGACGTGCACTGACTACTAGGGACGTGTATGGAAACATAGCAGGCATTGGCTGCAGTGGAATGGTGGAGCAGGTGAGTGGGGCTACCAGACCAAGGTGGGGTTCTGGTCACTGACATTGGGGTGAACCTCTGGTGGTTACTGAAAATTCTTTGCTCTTGCATGCCACGGTCCCACCCAGCCATCACACCTGCTGCTGACACCGGCCCTGCTCGCACCCGCAGCCAGCGCACGGTGCTGGTCCCGATCGCCTGGCACCATCAGTGGGTGCAAGCAGCAGTTGCTGGCTCTGATCACCCCTGAGGGCTTCTCCATCTCCCCATGGTCCTGAGGGGCAATCAGGGTAGCAGCTGCCACTCACAACAGCTGATAGTGTTGGCCCCACTAACACCTGCTGCTGGCACTGGCCCCAATCGCTCCTCACCATCAGTGGTGCAAGCAGCTGCAGCGGGAGCAGGGCTACTGATAGAGAGGGGGCTGGAGTCTGCAGTGGAAGGGGCTGGGCAGGGGCGTGGAGGATGGGCTGAGACCCAACCCTGTGCCCACAGCAGCCTTGTGGCCCACAGTTCCTTTCAAGGTGCATGAATTCATGCACTGGGCCCCTAGAAGGGTATATAAATGTCAAATCAATATTTTGGACTTTGGACACTTATATAAAATTGTATGTCAACAATACTTTAATGAGAATACATTTTAAAAATTAAGAATAAAATAAATATCAAGTGAAAGTTATAAATAAACAGTTTTAATCCAGAGGATTTCAGTATATTGGAGAGAGTAAAAGAGAGGGAGAGAGATAGAGAAAGAATCTGTTATAATTAAGATACACTTATTTCCTTAACAAAAGTCAAGTACTTGATAATAAGTTAAGAATAAAATACTAAATCAAAATCATAAACAAGGGAAATAGCTATATATAACAACCAATTATTTTAAGCAATTAAATAGATTTTATAGAAATTTAAATTATCACCTATGGTATCAAAATCCCAGTGGGTACATTAAAGAAACAGATTATATGTAATTAAGCAGAGAACTAGTGAACTGTAAAAGACCTGAATAATTACCCAAATCACAGAATTAAGAGGGAAAAAAAGTGCAAGTAAAACTGAAATAAGTTGAAGATAAAGGGATAATATCTAATGTGAATTTACTCAGATTTTCAGAAGAACACAAAGAGAAAGAGAACATGGAAATTTAAAGAGAAAGGGACTGCCAATAGATGAGTGGATAAAAAAGCTGTGGTACATTTACACAATGGAATAATATGCAGCTGTAAAAAAAAGGATCTCTTACTCTTTGCAAAAGCATGGATGAACATGGAGAATATTTTGCTAAGTCAGTCAGAGAAAGTCAAGTATCATATGATCTCAGTAATAGGTGGAATCTAATGAATAAGATAAACTTACCCCCAAAATTGGTCCAGAATCATGGAGACATGAAACAGAATCACAGATCTTTGTTGGCAGGTGGGGGGAGGGTCTGGAAGTGATTAACAAAAGAACATATAAGCATAAATTATAGCACATGGACACAGAAAATATTGTGGTGAAGTCCTGGGATCAGGGGGGAGAGCTGGTTGGAGGGGGCAAAGAGGGGCACAAATGGGGGACATTTGTAACATTGTCAACAACAAAAAAACTAAATTGATTAAAAAATAAAGAGAAAGGAACCAAGTGATAATATAATAACAAGGAATTTTTGAGAAATTATGAAGAAAATGACTCTTAAGATTCCAAAATTTAACATATTTAAAAAAGTATGAAGAAAGGGAAATTCACATCCCAAAACATTTCAATAAAACTGCAGCATATAAAAAACAAATCAATTTTCAGGAAGTCAGAAATCTGAGAAACAATCCTCTACACTAATAAAAGAGAAACATGGTCATTGGCGTACCACCGCTACCCTTTTCATTGGCTAATCAGTGAGTATATGCAAATTAACTGTCAGCCAAGATGGCGGCCAGCAGCCAGGCAGCTGGAAGTGAACATGAGGCTTGCTTGCTTCAGTGACTGCAGACTCCAAGGTTCCCCACCTGACTTGCTGGACTCTGAGCCGGCAGTTTGAAACTTTGTAACAAATATAGAAGATAAACAAAACCCCAGAAACCAGCTTTCAGATCTCAGAACTGGAGTTATACATTGTTTCGATTATAGAACGCACAGCAGCGTAAGCCTCAGAGCTAGAGCCAGAGCTAAAGCTGGCCCAAAATAAAATGAAAAAAAAGGAGCGGTTGGGAGCTTCAGTCAACAACCACCAGCTTGAAAGCAGCCCTCAGCCCCTCATCCAGACTGGCCAGGCACCCCAGTGGGGACCCCCAACCTGAAGGGTGTGTGACCAGCTGCAAACAGCCATCATCCCCTCATCCAGGCTGGCCAGGCACCCCAGTGGGGACCCCGACCCTGATCCAGGACACTCTTCAGGGCAAACCAGCCAGCCCCCACCTGTGCACCAGGCCTCTATCCTATATAGTAAAAGGGTAATATGCCTCCCAGCACCAGGATCAGCGGAGCCATGAGGCCTCCTGGCACCAGATCAGCGTGACAGGGGGCAGCGCACAAACCCCCTGATCGCCTTGCGGCTCTGTGTGTGACAGGGGACAGGGCCACAACTTCCCTATCCGCCCTGCTCTGTTCGTGACAGGGGAAGGCGCCCCAACCCCCTGATCGGCCCTGCTCTGTGTGTGACAGGGGGCGGGGCCACAACCCTCTGATCAGCCCTGCTCTGTGCCTGATGGGGGGAGCTCCCCAACCCCCTTATTGCCCTGCGGCTCTGTGTGTGACAGGGTGCGGCGTCCCAACCTCCTGATCTGCCCTGCTCTGTATGTGATTGGGTGTGGCGCCCCAAACCCCGCCCCACCACCGGCCCTGCTCTGTGTGTGACAGGGTAGAGCCATAACCTCCCCATTGGCCCTGCCCTGAGTGTGACAGGGTGCAGCGCTCCAACCTCCTGATCCGCCCTGCTCTGTGTGTGACAGGGGGCGGTGCCTCAACTCCCCTATCGGCCCTACTCTGTGAGTGACAGGGGGGAGCTCCTCAACCCCCTGATGGGCCCTGCTCTGTGCATGACAGGGGGGAGTTCCCCAACCCCCTGATCGACCCTGCTCTGTGTGTGACAGGGTACGGAGCCCCAACCCCCCTGATGGGCCCTACTCTGTGAGTGACGGGGCAGCGTCCCAACCCCCTGATCAGCCCTGCTCTGTGCCTGACAGGGGGTGGTGCCACAACCTCCCCATCAGCCCTGCCCTGAGTGTGACAGTGGCGGCGCCTCAACCCCCTGATTGGCCCTGCTCTGTGGGTGATAGAGGGTGGTGCCCTAACCCCCCTCCACGGGCCTTGCTCTGTGTGTGACAAGGTAGAGCCATAACCTCCCCAATGGCCCTGCCCTGAGTGTGACAAGGTGCAGTGCCCCAACCCCCTGATCCGCCCTGCTCTGTGTGTGACAGGGGGCGGTGGCTCAACTCCCCTATCCTACTCTGTTAGTGACAGCGGGGAGCTCCTCAACCCCCTGATCAGCCCTACTCTGTGCATGACAGGGGGGAGCTCTTCAACCCCCTGATGGGCCCTGCTCTGTGCATGACAGGGGGGAGCTCCCCAACCCCCTGATCTAACCTGCTCTGTGTGTGACAGGGTACGGAGCCCCAACCCCCCTGATGGGCCCTGCTCTGTAAGTGACAGGGGGCAGTGCCCCAACCTCCTGATCGGCCCTGCTCTGTGCGTGACAGGGGGTGGCGCCGCAACCTCCCCATCGACCCTGCCTTGAGTGTGACAGGGGGCGGTGCCCCAACCCCCAATCGGCCCTACCCTGAGCATGACTGAGGCTGGCATCGCAACCTCCCGATCTGCCCTGCTCTGTGCATGACAGGGGGCGTCGCGCCAACTCCCCAATCGGCCCTGCTCTGAGCCCCACCAGGGGCTGCACCTAGGGATTGGGTGTGACCTCTGCCACCCGGGAGCAGGCCTAAGCCAGCAGGTCGTTATCTCCCCAGGGATCCCAGACTGCAAGAGGGCACAGGCCGGGCTGGGGGACCCCCCTCTTCTCCCGAGTGCACAAATTTTTGTGCACCGGGCCTCTAGTCAAAGTATAAGAAAAGACGGCAGAGAATATTTCAAATTGATCAGTCAATACAATAAATGAAAATAAAATAATCAGTGAAACATGGCTTTCAGAGAATAACATAATCAAGATGATAGACAGGAAGTTCCTGACACCTGCTCCCCAACAAAAACATTAGAACAAATACTAGAGACTATTTACTTATGAAATATCTGGAGCCACACAGCTCAGTGCATGTCTGAGTCTTCAACAAGAGCTTCCCAAGGAAAAGTGCACATAAACTCTTGGCTGAGCCCAGGCAGCTGACACTTTTGCAGGATGCAACCTCAGCAGGGCAGTCCATCCATGTGCTCCCAAAGGTAAGAGTTCCTTCCTTTTTACAGCTGCACAGTATTCCATTGTGTAAATGTACCACAGCTCTTTTATCCACTCATCTGCTGATGGGCACTTGGCCTATTTTCAGATCTTGGCTATTGCAAGTAATGCTTCCATGAACATAGGTGTACACATATTCTTCCTGATTGGAGTTTCAGGATTCTTGGAATATATTCCCAAAAGTGGGATCACTGGGTTAAAAGGCAGTTTTGTTTTTAAATTTTGAGAAAATTCCATACTGTTTTAAATAGTGGCTCTTCCAGTTGACATTTCTGCCAATAGAGCACTATGATTCCCTTTTATCCACATCCTCACCAGCACTTGTTTTTTATTGATTTATTGATAGTAGCCATTCTGACAGGTGTGAGGTGATAACTCATTGTAGTTTTAATTTGAATCTCTCTGATTATTAGTGATTTTGTGCAATTTTTCATATGTCTATAGGCCATCTGCATGTCCACTTTGGAGAAATGACTATTCAGGTCATTTGTTCATTTCTTAATTGGATTGCTTGTATTCCTGATGTTGAGTTGTATATGTTCCTTATATATTTTTAAATTAACCCCTTATCTGATGTATTATTGGCAAATATGTTCTCCCATACAGTAGATTCTCTTTTCATTTTGTTGACAGTTTCTTTTGTTGTGCAGAAGATTTTTCACTTGATGTAGGCACATTTGTTTATTTTATCTTGAGTTTCCCTTGGCCTCAGAGACAATTGACAAAAATATTGCTGTGAGAAATGTCTGAGATTTTATTGCCTATATTTTCTCTAGGATTTTTATGTTTTTGCATCTTAAGTTTCAGTATTTTATCCAGGTTGAGTTTATTCTTGTGGATGGTGTAAATTGGTGATCTAATTTCCTTTATTTGCATGTATCTGTCCAAATTTCACATCACCATTTATTGAAGAGACAATATTGACACCATTGTATGCTCTTGCCTTCAATGTCAAATATTAATTGTCCATAGAGACATAGGTTGATTTGTGGACTCTCTGTTGTGTTCTATTGTCTATATGCCTGTTCTTATGCCAGTACTAGTCTGTTTTGATTACAATAACCTTGTATTATAATTTGATATCTGGTATTGTGAAACCCCAATTTGTACTTCTTTCTCAAGATTGCTGAGGCTATTCAGGGTCTTTGGTTCTATATATATTTTGGTAATATTTTTTCTATATCTGTGAAATATGGCATTGGTATTTTAATAGGAGGTGCATTGAATCTATAGATTGCTTTGGGTAATATGGACATTCTAATGGTGTTAATACTTTCAATCCATGAACATGGTATATTCTTTCATTTGTTTGTATCTTCCTCTATTTCCTTTTTCAATGTCCTGTAGTTTCCTGATTACAGGTCTTTTATCTCCTTGGGTAAATTTATTCCTAGGTACCTTATTTTTTGGTTGCTGTAGTAAATGAGGTTGTTTTTTTAGTTTCTCCTTCTGATCGTTTATTATTGGTATATAAAAATACCATTGGCCCTAACCAGTTTGGCTCGGTGAATAGAGCATTGGCCTATGGACTGAAGGATCCCAGATTCGATTTCAGTCAAGGGCATGTACCTTGGTTGCAGGCACATCCCCAGTAGAGATGTGCAAGAGGCAACTGATTGATGTTTCTCTCCCATTGATGTTTCTAACTCTCTATCTCTCTCCCTTCCTCTCTGTAAAAAAAAAAAAAAAAAATCAATAAAATATATTTAAAAATAAAAATTAAAAAAATACCATTGATTTCTGGATATTGATTTTATATCCCTCTACTATGCCAAATTACTTTATTAAATCTAGCAGTTTCTTTGGTGAAGTCTTTAGGGTTTTCTATGTACAATATCATGTCATCTGAAAATAATGAGTTTTACTTCCTTCTTTCGAATTTGGATGCCTTTTATTTCTTCTTCTTGTCTGATTTCTGTGACTAGAACTTCCAGCACTATGTTGAATAAGAGTGGTAAAAGTGGATATCCCCAACCAGTTCCTGACCTTAAGGGAAGCAATTATAGTTTTTGACCACTGAATATGATGTTGCCTGTTGGTTTTTCATGTATGGCCTTTACTATATTGAAGTATGACCCCTCTATCTCCACATTGCTGAGAGTTTTTATCACAAATGGGTGCTGGATTTTAGCAAGTGCTTTTTTTTTTACATCTATTGATTTGATCATGTGATTTTTATCTTTCATTTTGTTTATGTGATATATCACCTTTTATGATTTGCAAATATACCAGCCTTATATATCCAGAATAAATTCAACTTGGTCATGTTGTATGATCTTTTTAAGGTATTGCTGAGTCAGATATTCCGTTAAGGATTTTTGCATCTATCTATATTCATCAAGAATATTGATCTAGCCAAAACCGGTTTGGCTCAGTGGATAGAGTGTCGGCTTGCGGACTGAAAGGTCCCAAGTTCGATTCCGGTCAAGGGCATGTACCTGGGTTGCGAGCACATCCCTTGTGGGAGATGTGCGGGAGGCGGCTGATCGATGTTTCTCTCCCATCGATGTTTCTAACTATCTATCTCTCTCCCTTCCTCTCTGTAAAAAATCAATAAAATATATTTAAAAAAAAAAAGAAAGAAACTTCGTGGCCCATGCGCAGAAGTCAGTATTTAAAAAAAAAAAAAAAAAAAAAAAAGAATATTGATCTAGCCCTAACTGGTTTGGCTCAGTGGATAGAGCTTTGGCCTGCAGACTGAAGGGTCCCAGGTTCAATTCCGGTCAAGGGCATGTACCTTGGTTGCGGGCACATCCCCAGTGGGGGGTGTGCAGGAGGCAGCTGATCGATGTTTCTCTCTCATCGATGTTTCTAGCTCTCTATCCCTCTCCATTTCCCTTTCTCTCTGTAAAAAATCAATAAAATACATTTTTTAAAAAAAGAATATTGATCTATATATTTTCTTTCTTTGTAGTGCCTTTATCTGGTTTTAGCATTAGGGTAACATTCGTCTCATAAAAGGTCTTCCCATCTCTTGAATTTTTTGGAATAGTTTGAGGAAGATAGCTGTTAGTTCTTCTTGGAATGTTTAGTAAAATTCACCTGTGAAGCCATCACGTCTAGGACTGTTGTTTGCTGTGAGTTGTTTGATTATTGCTTCAATTTCATTAGTTATTATTGATCTACTTACATTGTCTGTTTCTTCCTGATTCAGTTTTGGAAGACTGTATTTTTTTAGGAATTTGAAAAATATTCACAGTGGGTTTTTTAAAGTCTCATACTATGACTGCACTGCTGTTGATCTCTCCCTTAAGTCCACCTTTATTTTCTTTATATATTTAGATGCTCCTGTATTGGGTGCATATATCCTCTTATTGCAAAAAAATTTGATGCTTTTATCCAGGTCTTCTATTTTGTTGTCATATAATATTTTGTAATATTTTATTACAAACTTTCTAGTGGTTACCTCTCCTCTTTCAGTTCTGATTTTATTTATTTGTGTCCTTTGTTTGTTTTTTATGAAGTACAGTTAAAGGTTCACCAATCTTATTCATTTTTTCAAAGAACCAGCTTTTGGATTCATTTATCTTTTTTTAATTTCTATGTCTTACATTTCTGCTCTAATCTTTATTATTTCTTCCCTCTACTTACTCTCAGCCTTTTCTGCTATTCTTTTCCCATTTTTTAGGTGTCAGGTTGGGTTGTTTACTAGAGATTTTTCTTGCTTTTTGAAGTAGGCCTGTAAAGCTATGAGCTTCCCTCTCAGAGCTGCTTTCACAGTGCCTCATAGACTTTGGGTGTTTGTATGTTCATTTTTGTTTGTTTCCAGGTAATTTTTGACATCCTCCTTGATCTCATTGGTGACCCATTCATGGGTAAGTAACGCTATCTTTAGCCTCCATGTGTTTGAATATTTTTGAGCCTTTATGTTTTTATCATGCTTGATTTCTAGTTTCATGCCATTTGGTCCAAGAAGATGCTTGATATTTCAATCTTCTTGAATTTGCTAAGCCTCATTTTGTGTCATAACATGTGGTCTATCTTTGAGATTATTCCATGCGCACTTGATATATATGTACATTCTGCTTATTTGGGATGAAATGTTCTGTAAATATTAATTAAATCCATGAGATCTGGTGTCACTTAAGGTCCTCATTTGCTGGTTGATTTTTTGTTTGGAAGGTCTATCCAGTGCTCACAGTGGGTTTTTAAAGCCTCATACTATGACTGCACTGTTGTTGATTTCTCCCTTAAGTCCACCTTTATTTTCTTTATATATTTAGATGCTCCTGTATTGGGTGCATATATCCTCTTGTTGCACCAATACCTTTATTATTATACAGTGACCATCTTTGTCTCTTTTATGACCTTTATTTTGAAGTCTATTTTGTTAGATATGAAGTATTGCTACACCAGCTGTTTTTTGTTCTCATTTGCATTGAACATTTTTTCCAACCCTTTACTTTCAACCTCTATGTATCTTTTGCTTTCAGGTGGGTCTCTTGTAGACAGCATATATATGGGTCCTATTTTCTTATACATTCATCTTTCAATATAGTTTGATTGGATCATTTAACCCATTTACATTTAAGATTATAACTGATAGGGATTTATTGCCATTTTTATGCCTATTTTCCTCTCTCTCTTTCTCTCTCTCTTTCTTCTTCTTCTTAAGGCAGTCTCACCCTAGCTGGTTTGGCTCAGTGGATAGAATGTCAGCCTGTGGACTGAAGGGTCCCAGGTTTGATTCTGGCCAAGAGCACATGCCCAGGTTCCGGGCTCAATCCCCAGATGTGGGCATGCAGGAGGCAGCCAATCAACAATGATTCTCTCTCATCATTGATGTTTCTATCTCCCTCTCCCTTCCTCTCTGAAATCAATATATATATTAAAAGCTGTCTCTATAGCATTTCTTGCAACGCTGGTTTGTTAGTAATGACTTCCTTTAGTCTTCTTTTGTCTGATAAACTCTTTATTTTGCCTTTTATTTGAAATGATAGCCATGCTGGATGGTGCAATCTTGATTGTAGGTTCTTGCTTTTCATTTCTTTGTATATTTCATTCAAATCTCTTCTGACCTGAAGTATTTCTGTTGCGAAAATCAGCTGATGACTTTATGGTTACTTTCTTTATCTTTGACTGCCTTTAAGAATCTCTATTTGTCTTTAATCTTGGCCATTTTAAATATATGTTTCGTGCTGTCCTTCTCTTTGTGTTCTTCTTGATTGGGACTCTCTGTGCTTCCTGAACTTGTGTGGCATTTTCCTTCACCAGGATAGGCAAGTTTTCTGTCATTATTTATTCAAACAGGTTATCTATTCTTTGCTCATTTTATTTTTCTTCTGGTACCCCTGTAATGTGGAAGTTGATATATTTCATGTTGTCCCAAAGTTCCCTTAAACTATCCTCATGCTTTTTAAAACTCTTTATTGTTAGAGATGCCCCTTCTTTTTTCTCCAAATTACCCACTTCCACTCAGTTCCCACTCAACCTCAGGCCTTTATCCCTATTGTCTATATCCTTAGATGATTCATATATGCATATAAATATTTTGGTTAATCTCTTCCCATCCCCATTCCTCTGAGATTTATCATTCAGCCCCATGTTTTTATGCCTCTGGTTCTATTTTATTCATCAGTTTATTTTGTTCAGTGGGTTCCTTGTTCATTTATTTTGATTTTTAGATTCAATTATTGATAGATATGTATTTATTGCCATTTTATTGCTCATATTTCTTCTTCTTCTTCTCCTTCTTCTTCTCCTTCTCCTCCTCCTTCTCCTTCTTTTTCTCTTCTTAAAGAATACCCTTCAACATTTCACATAATAATGGTTTGATGATGATGAGCTCCTTTGACTTTTTCTTGTATGTGAAGCTTTTTATCTGATTTTCAAATCTAAATGATACCTTTGCTGGGCAGAATGATCTTGGTTATAGGTCCTTATTATCCATCACTTTGAATATTTCTTGCTACTCCCTTCTGCCTGGAAGGTTCTGTTGAGAAATTAGCATTTTTAAATAATTAACTGCTTTTCTCTTGCTGCTTTTAAGATTCTCTTTGTTTTTAACCCTTGACGTGCCTTGGTGTGGTCCTCTTTGGATTCTTTTTGTTTGAGAGCTCTGCACTTCCCAGACTTGTAATTCTATTTCTTTCACCAGTTAGGGGAAGTTTTCTGTCATTATTTCTTCAAATAGGTTTCCAATATCTTGTTCTCTCTTTCCTCTCTCTGGCACACCCATAATGCAAATCTTGGTATGCTTGAAGTTGTGCCAGAAGCTCCTTACACTATCTTCATATTTTTGGATTCATTTTTCTTTTTGCTCTTCTGGTTTTGTGTTTTTTGCTTCCTCATATTTCAAATAGCTGATTTGATTCTCATCATTCTCTACTGTTGAATCCCACAAAATTATTCTTTATTTCAGTTAGTGTAACCTTCATTTCTGAATGGTCCTTTTTCTTGTCTTTGATGTTCTCATTAAGGTTCTTGAAATTTTAACTAAGATCCTTGAAATTCTCACTATGTCTCTTGAAGCTCTCATTAAGATCCTTTGATCATCCTATGACCATTGTAGTTTGTTTTCTTCCATTTCACTTAGTTCTTTTTCTGGATATTCTGTGTTTTTTGTTGTTGTTGTTGTTGTTGTTGGTGGTGGTGGTGGTGTGTGTGTGTGTGTGTGTGTGTATGTGTATGTGTGTGTTTTGTTTGTTTGTGTTCTCACTTGCAATATGTGTCTTTGTCTCTGCATTTTGGCTGCTTCCCTGTGTTTGCTTCTATGTATTAGGTAAAACTGTTGTGTATTCTGGAATTGGTAGAGAGGCCTTGTGTTTTAGTTGTCCTGTTAAGACCAGTGGTTCAATCTCCCCAGTCACCTGAGTTGGGTATTCTAGGTACACCCCTGTTTGGGCTGTGTGCACAGTCTTGTTGTAGTTGAGCCTTGATTGCTGTTGGCATCACTGGGAGGAATTGACCTCCAAGCTAATTTGTCGTGAGGGTCATATGAAAGTCCAGTGGGAGAGTTGCCATGCAAGAGCCCCCCCTATGGAGCAGAACTCACTTCAGTGGGGCTTTGGTGTTCCCTGAGTCTGCCCCTTGATTGTGTCACTTTTGGGTGTGTAAAGTTGTAATCTGGTATGGTCTGAAACTATCCATCAGGTGCACTGGCTCTGGGGCCTCCCAGGAGGAGCAAAGTCAACCACTGCCTGAGTCTGCCTGACAGGAGCCACAGAGTGATCAGCAGATGGCTGCTACTTGTGTTGGGCTTAGAATTGCGCAGGTGAAGCCAAGTTATGAAGCAAGGCAGACTGCTGCTAGTGTCGGGTCCTGTGCCTCTTATTAATAGTTACAGGGCACACTGACACTAGCTGCTGCTTGTTTGAGAAATTTATGAAAATCTGAAGCCTGAGTAAGGGCAGGCCATTTATATGGGAAGGCTTCTCCAAACAGCTTGGGTGTGGTTGCAAATTGTATCTGAAGGGGTCTCAGGGAATCACCAGGGTGTTGAAAACAGTGTGAGCCAGGTTGATGGAGACTCCGATATGACTGCCAGTCAGCTCTGTGGTAGGGGAGGTCTCAACATAAGAACAATGAATGTTGTGAGCACCCCAGTCTGGGAGAAAGCTGCCCCAAAGTTCTTGTTCCTTTGCCAGACAATCCAGTTCCCCCTGGTATATCCCTGGATCCCCCCAAGCTGCTGCCCCAACACTAGAACTCAGAGAGTTCGAGTCCAAGTGTGTGTACCATCCCTTTAAGGCGAACTGCCTGGGTGTCCAGCAGCCTCCGTGTCACTCAGTCACTATCCCCAATGATTTTTACAGTCCGAAGTCATGGGGCCTTCTCTCCCAGGCACTGGAAGCCTAGGCTGAGGTGGCTGGGGTGGAGCTTAGACCCCTTGCTCCTCACAGGGCCCTCCTCAGCTGAGATATCCCTCCCTATTAAAAGCACACTGCACATGGGTGTTGGGCCGGTCTACTCTGTGCTTCTGCCCCTCCTACCAGCCTCAGTGTGCTTCCTCTTTACTGCTCTAGTTGTAGGACTTTCATTCAGCCAGATTTCAGGTGGTTCTGAATGATGGTTGTTCTGTATTTTAGTTGTAACTTTGATTTGGTGTGGGAGGTGGCGAGTCCACATTTGCCTATGCTGTCATCTTGGTTCTCAAGTCCCATCCTATTGCTTTTTTATTATTTTCTTTCTTTTTGCTGTTCTGATTGATTTTTAAATTTTGTATTCAGTCTTCTGCTCTATCCAGCCTACTGGTTACTCATTCCAATGTATTCTGTATTTCAGATATGGCATTTTTAATTTCTGGCTTATTTTTCATTGTTTCTATGTCCTTCTTCATGCTTTGTTGTTCTCACTAAATTCCCTGAACATCCTGATAGCTATTACTTTGATCTCCCTATCTGATAAATTTTTTGCCTCCACTCAATTTAGCTCTGTTTCTGGAGTTTCCTGCTGTTCCTTTTTCTTTCCATTTTGGCTATCTCTTTGTGTTTGTGTATTAGATAGGACTACTCTAAGGAGTCCCAAGACTGGGATAGGACTCCCAGTCTTGGTGGCATCCCTTCTATTGTAGGTGTCCTGTGGTTCCCAGTGGTGCAGTCTCCTTGATCTTCTGAGCTGGGCTCTCTAGGAATATCTCTTGTGTGAGTTGTTTGGACCCTCTTGTTATTATAGTTTCTTGATTACTGATGGTGCTTTCATGGTTGGGATCAACTTTTAGGCTGGCTGACTATGAGGCTCAACTCCAACCATGGTGTGCAAACTGCTGTGCAGGTGCAGTCTTGAGGTGACTTGATGGGCTTGGTGCCACAATAATTAACCCTTCAGGCTATGTGTTTATGTAGTAAACCATGTATGAGATGCTGTACAGAGGCTCTCCCCCAAGGTGGGGTTGTTCCAGCAGGTCTGGATCCTGCTGGGATCTACCTTTGTGTGTGCTGTTTGTGTGTCCAGTTGGACTGGAATCTGGTGTGGTCTGAGGCCCACCACTAGTTGTATTGGTTCTGGGTCTTTTTGAGTGGGTTTCAGATATAGGCCGCTGTCAGACCTGTGTGTAACTGGCCTTTGGCTACCTGTGTGTAGTTACCACTCTGTTCATTGTTTGGCCTGCATTTACTAAACCAGTGTGTACATGGGAGGGACCAATCTCTGTAAATGGGTCGGCTTCTTTTAGCTTAGAGCTGGGAGCAGGTCTGTGGTCAGAATGAGATTCCATGAGGTCAGCCTCCACCTGTCAGCTACTCTGCCTCCCCTCTGAGGTTGCATGGTCTTCCTCCAGAGCCTTCTGAAGAGAGTCTGTAGGATGGACCCAGGCTAGTCTAGCTCTGGCTCGTGGGCCCCCTGTTTAGAGATTGCACAGTCAGGCACTCAATGAACAGAAATTAGTCTCTGCTTCAGAGCCAGACTCCTTAACCTCCACCAGAGACTCCAACTCTATTTCCCCCTAAGGGGGGCTTGCTGCAGGTTCAGGTTGGGTACAGCCTGCTGCCTCCTCTGAAGGAGCAGGTTCAGCCTCCCTGGGCTCAGGGGGGGTTGATCAAGAGTCTCCAGTTGAGGATGTTGCTGGCCCAGCCTGTAGGAGGGGATTAAGCACTTCTTCCCAGCCCTAGACAGTAGCCACCGAGGGTCTCACATTTGTGTTCTACTCTGAGCCACTCTCCCATCCCCCAAAGAAGTGTGCCCAGCAGGGGTATCTGAGACTTCACAGGGCTGAACCAATAGTTTCCTGTTGGGGATGGTGTTCACAGCCTATAGGAGGGGGGCACTGGCTCTACCTCTACTTCCTGGAGCTGGGATCTCAGATAAGCTTCCCTACAATGCAGTCCCAGAACCCAGCACTCACCTGTCTGTCTCCCTGACAGAAGCCTCCCCAGGGAATAGAGTCTAAAATCCCAGCTCTGAGTAGAATCAGCACCCACATCCCCCAGTCCAAGCAGGCAGGGGTAGAAATCAGCTCCAAGCAGGTCTCCAATCTCTCCACGGCTGGTCTCAGTAAAGTGGGGGACGAAATTCCCAGCTCTGCTCCAGTTCTCAACTCTGCAGTGTGGTCCAAAAATTCCTGGCCTGCCCTACTCCCGTGGACCATCAACCCAGCAGGATAGATAAGTCCAGCTACATATGTGAGGGGAGGATTCCGACCCTGTGCTTGAGGTGGGAGAAACCTTTCCCCAAGCTAAACAGTTTAGTCATTCCTGGGGTCTGCACAATGCCTTGTAAGAAAGAAGAGGTCCCTCAAAGTCACTGCTGGGTGCAACCAGCAGACCCCTCTGCTGGACCCAATCACAGCAGCACAGCTTCTCCCACAGGCAAAGCCTAGGACCTGGGCTGCTAACACTAGGAGCGCTCCTTCACTGGGAAGGTGTGGTTGGAGTCTCCCAGCAGACAGTGTACCCCTGTATCCCTCTGCCTGAAGCTATGTGGGCGCTCCTTCCTGTCTCTGCTACTCTGGGTTTAGGATCCCTATCTGGGGTTATGACCCCACACTCCCAGGGGAAGGGAGTTTTGTAGCCAGTATCCCTTGGGCCTTTCAGCCATTGCACCTGTTCAAGGAGGGCTCCCTCTTTCTGAGACTCCCCTCCTCTTACCAGTCTCTCTGTGGCTTCTTTAGTGCTCCTTAGATATAATATTTCCAATCAGCTACACTTCACTTGGTTTTCGAGTTGATTGCACAGTATTTTAGCTGTAAATCCAGTCCCCGGGGGGGAGCAAGGGCACATAACCTCCAGCCACTCTGCAGCCATCTCGCCTCTTCAAGTTGATTGTGCTATATGATTTGGTAGCCAATCTACTCTGCCTCATTCCTTCCAGTGTACTCCGCCCTGGGAAAGAAAGGCTTTTCTGGGTGCACTCAA
Organism: Myotis yumanensis; assembly: GCF_028538775.1. NCBI lineage: Eukaryota > Metazoa > Chordata > Mammalia > Chiroptera > Vespertilionidae > Myotis > Myotis yumanensis. Next base: position 91,123,722 of record NW_027223759.1, read on the forward strand.
TTCTTAGTTATCCCTCAGGGGAGCACCATGGCTTCTGAGGATCAGGATGATCTGGAAGAGACCACAGAATCATCCTATTCTATAGTGCTTTAGAAACTTAATTAAAACATCTGACTTTTTCATCAAGCGCTGACTCATTCCTGAGGAAGAATAAAAATAAATGTAAATGTGTGGAGTGAGTAAGAAGCTGCCTTAACCACCAGATCTAAAGTAGTCAAACTCTTAATGATATCTGCTATGTGACCTGTGTTATGCTAGAAACAGAGGATAGAGGCAAAATCAGACATAGCCTGTCCTTATGGTGTTCCAAGTAAATTGGGGTCGGAGTAGCTACCTATTGTATAACTATTGACATTTGACTATATTCACTCGGACTCAATTTCTAATTCACTGTGACCAGCCAGTCAAACATGCCTCTCTGAGACCTGCCTCACTGGGTGTGACTTTAAGAAAGAGGGAAGGTAGAGGCAGTAGCTTTGAGAGCCCAGGACCAGGGCAGTCATGGTTTCTAGGTGCAACGTTGAATCTCCAAGGCTGGGAGCTGCCACATCCTCTGCTCAGCTATAGGCATTGCAATGCCCTGCAATGTTGGTTAATAGTGTTTATGGGCCATGATTTCTTTATCCTGACTTGTATGTAAGCCCAACTCACTAGCATTTTGTACAGTGTTATGACTTCCTTTCAGCAACTTGTTTGCAGCTTAAACTATAGTCAGTTTCTTTTATTGCATGGTTTTTAAAATTTATTTCTACTAAGAAACATATCTGATGAAAACACTGTGTACGTGTGTGTAGGTGTATGAATATAAAACTCCATATGAAATGTTAAACTTAATTTTAGAAATGTCAAAAGATGAGAATCTACTAAAATGTAAACTTAATAAGAGCAGGACTGTGGCTTTATTTTTTGTTTTACCAGGGACTTGTTAAATATTTTCAGATGAATGAATCATTGCTGTTTGACTATCTGGATGCATATAGCTTATATCGGTTGATTTAGACCCAAGGAAGAAATCCACACAAACTGTGTTCTTTAATATTTTAAATAATGTTGTGGCTTGCCTGCTTTAAAATATCCCAGAAATATGCAAGTACTTCACATTACTAAGACTGCCTTGCAGAATCCTGTTGACAGTTCTTAATGCCTGAGGGAAATGCAAATGTCCTCCACTTTGCTCACCCCAACCTTCTGAAGAATATCATTTATCTTTATGTGGCATAAATGTACACCTCAAGGCAAAATATTATGGAAGTTCCCTGCATTTCTGAGGTGTAATGCTGCAGGCTTGTCCCTCAGTTTTCAAAGCAGGATGGGACAGATTTCTACTAAGTAGTTTATTCATATTCTTAACATTGCCGTTTTGTTCATGTTTCCTCACTCACATAATGGGGAGGTACAGAAACACACAGGGTTGTGCATCAAGTCTATTGCATTTATTTTGCACACATAATGCTGCAAAAGGGAGCGCAACAGAAGATAAGTTATGGCTGTGCAGCATGCTTGCTCAAAGCGCAATAGCACCTACTGCAGGCCTCCTCTGCTACACAATTGCCCATGCATCCAAGCAGTAGCTGTTAGGTGAGCCTTGCTTTCATCCTCACCACTGAGAAGGCATCACTCAACTTGTTCCCCAGTCAACCATCACCATGAAATGAAGACCTTATGCCATTTCTGAATAGATCAGCCATGACCACTTTTAGGAAAATCAATTCACAACATGGGACCTTCACCCTCTAAAACAGGGGTCCTTAAACTACGGCCTGTGGGCCACATGCAAATACAAATATTGTATTTGTTCCCATTTTGTTTTAGTTTTTACTTCAAAATAAGATATGTGCAGTGTGCATAAAAATTCATAGTTTTTTTTAAAGTATAGTCTGGCCCTCCAACGGTCTGAGGGACAATGAGCTGGCCCCTGTTTAAAAAGTTTGAGGACCCCTGCTAAAAGTTGCCAAGAAGTTTCTTCCTCAGAAACTCTAGCTGGTTATATGTGCAAACATTTTGGTTCTTCTTGTGACTTTTTAATAAAATAGATCAAGTTAGTAGCCAAAATAATTTAAAATTCTGATGGCCATTCATCAGAACCTTTATTTTAAGTTGACCTCAAAGTCATCTAACCTGAGAAGAGACGGTTTCAATATTCTGAGACAATGAAATGTGTGTTTTGAAAGACAAAACCTTTTTTCTAAAAAAATCTTAGACCCTTTGAGTAGGTGCTTTAAACTTTCTTACTGTTTGTCCCTCCTGAAGCCTGAAAAGGTATTATAAGAATTTAATAACTCTATAATTAGAAAGTGGAAAAATTAAAATTCTGATAAAATTTTTCAGGTTTTCTAAGCAACTTGCAAGTGCCTCCTACAGATGATCAGAAATATAAACAGCCCCAAACTCTCTGAAACTGAATGTTCCCTTGCCTAAGAAGAACAATGTCCTTCCAACCCTGACCCCTTAAAAGTTGCTTATCAAGGAAATACAATTGTTTAATCTTCTTTAAAAATAGTAAAAGCATAAGGCTCCTGAACAAATACTCTTAATTTATTCAAACTATATAAATAGCTTTTTGCCTGAACATGTCTCAGGGCTGCAATTGTAAAACCACAACTGTCAGGTCTTTGGTTGCATCTATTTATATTTGGGTTTTTTTACCTCCAGAGACTACTGATAGAATTCATTTATAAAGAGCTCTGTTTAATTGCCTTAAGTGAGTTAAACACTTACATAAATTAAGAGAAGTAACAGAACCTCACCCAAATGTTTTTCAGGTTCATAAAAAATATTTTGTATTAAAGTTACAAAAATAGACATGACTTTAAAATTGTCAGTATTAAGTATAATACTTTTATGCTACCTTAGCTTACAAACTGATTAGCAACAATAACTTAATACAGTAGCAGGCTTGATCTAACATCTCATTAACTTTTAGCAGGTAACTTAAACATAATTATTGAGAAAAAAATAAAATAAATTGATGTAAATAGAGATGTCAGCTGGATAAAATTAAAGTAATTTATTAAAATATTTAATATTGACAATACACTCATATTAAAATAAAATTTAAAGTTATTCCATCTGCTAACAGGGAAAATTTTTCCTGTACTGTTGGTATGCTATTAATAAGAGATTATGAAGAAAAAAAGCAAATATTTAATGTTTTATTAAAATAAATTATTGTCTGCTTTTTATCATCAGGTTTTTAATTGGTTAAGTAAACCAAGTATACTTAATATTAAAGGAACTAAATTTTACTTAAAACTATTTAACTTTCTGTATTTGCCTGTGAAGTATTTGTAACCATCCTATATAAGAAAGAGGTAATATGCAAATCGACCCTCACTTCATCATGCCATCACAAGATGGCTGCACCCACAGCAGAGTCAGGGTTCCCGTAACACAAGATGGCTGCGCCCAACAGTGGAGGCAGGATCCCCATAATGAGCCATAATGAGTGATCAGAAGGGACTTGAGGCTGCGCCCCCCTCCTGGTGGGGCTTGACAGGAGACCTCATGTCAGTGCCCCCCACCCCAGCAATGGGCTGGGAGACCTGAAGGTGCCCTGGGGGTCCTGAGGCTGTCCCCCCAACCCGGCGGGGCTTGACGGGGGTGGGGCCAGCCGGGTCTGGATCTCGCCTAATGGGGGTGGGGCCAGCTAGGTCTGGGTTTTGTGTGGTTTCGAGGTGCACATGGGTGGGCGGGAACTTGAGTCTGGGTCCTGCGGCATGCCGCAGATTCTACCAGGAGGAAGATTTTCATATACATTTTACTAATTTTCTTTCATCTGACACTTCTATTATAAATAAAGGGCAAATGGCAATATTAAAATATTTCCTCTAATTAATTCCCTTTTAATGTGCATGAATTTCGTGCACCAGGCCACTAATGTTTACATAAATAAGTATTGTTTCACGATTACCTATAATTCTATTTCACCAAATGTTTTAAAACTTTTGATATGTTTGACAAACTTCCCAAAACTAAAAAAATTATATCTAAGATATTTTTCTTGACCTTAAAAAAACACACCAAAAATATTTTATTTTCTCAAAATAAAGGAGGTGCGGCATTTGAAAATTTGAAATAATATCTCTTTTATTAAGGTTAAAACATGTAACTGTTTACATACATAGTCAAGGATGTTTAATACCAACTCCATTAGGGCAATTACAACCCCAATGTAGGAACCAGATTTTGAAGAATACTCTTTTCTTTTCTTTTATTAAAGCAAAATATTAAACTATTTAGGCTACTTTATTATGTTAAATTACTTGGGAAGCATTGTCAAATAAATGACATCAAACCTTTGATTATATTTATGTATATATTATATTAATATATTTTGTTCTAGATATTACATCAAATTATTATATTCTGACTTGGAAAACTTACATTCTTTATTTGTCTCTTAAGTCTGTAATTTTTTTATGTCTTTGAAATGTAAACTTCCAGGAACAAAAAATAAATAAATAAATAAAATAAAATAAAAACATGGCCCAAAGAGACAGAAGAAGAAAGAAGAAGAAGAAGAAGAAGAAGAAGAAGAAGAAGAAGAAGAAGAAGAAGGAGGAGGAGGAGGAGGAGGAGGAGGAGGAGGAGGAGGAGGAGGAGGAGGAGGAGGGGGAGGGGGAGGAGAATATATTTTAAAAATACAGAGTGTTGTAGAAGTTCCCTTATAAAATTGATTTATAAACAACTTAAGGTTCCCTACAAAACTATTAGAAAGTAATAAGAATAAAAATGATTATCTGTAAAAGTAGGATGTATCTTTTCAATAATAGAAGATATACAGAAAGAAGATGCATCATGCTGAGGGAAAATAATAAGTAATGATGTTTTGGTTAAAAAGATATTAAGAACATTTTATTTTACTTCTTTTTTTTTTCTTTTTTGGAGAGAAAAAAATAATTTTGTCCTAAAGTAAAATGATTGTTTTAAAATAAGAAATGAAAAGATTGGATAAAAGCTAAAACATATAGATAAGCTTCAGAAGATGTTGAAGTTACAGAAATTTTGTGGAGGCTATTGAAAGTTTCTAGAAAAGTGATACTGAGAAAATCATTTAATGTTGATCTAACTGACTAAAGTTGAAGTGTAAACTAAGTCAATTACACTATGTGTACAAGTATAGGAACCCTAACCAGCCCTTTAACTGACTATATTTCAGTACTTTGTCATTTGCAGACAATTGATGCTTTTATTGAAAAAATATTAATCTTCAAAGAGATTTAGGGAAAAGACTCAGAAACTCCAAAATGTAGGTTTCTGAAGAACTTTCAGACCGAACCATTAAACTGGTAAAGATTTGTAGAATTCTAAGGAGAAGTTGGGTTCATACAAGTGCTGCCAAAAAAATAATGACCAATGAGAATTAATAACATGGGACTAAATGACCTGATGAGAATAATTATAATTTTATAACTTTTATTTGAAATGTGAGTTTTTAATCTTTTTTTCCAGATATAGGAAATTTGCTTTTTTGCTTAAGCTACCTATGACTTACTACAATTTAGTAAATTAGACCTTTTAAACAAAATTAAAACATTATTTTCCTCTGTACCTGATCCCTCCAGAGTTAAAAACTTATAATCTGCACCTTCATTTTTCCCTTACTTTAGTTTCTTCCTATCTTGAAAATAATATGTCAAGCTAGGCATTCACTATAAATTTATTGTTTCCTTTTCTCCCTTAATTTATGCCAGGAAAGATAACTCAACTTTAACAATCATCTTTAATCCACTTCACAGGTCAAAACATGCAACTGATTACACACATAGTCAAGGATGTTTAATACCAATCCCATTAGGGCAATTTCAACCCCAATGAAGGACCCAGATCTTGACTAATATTTGTTTCTTGGGCAGGTATTACAATAAATACATACATGATTAAAAACTTGCCAAAAATCATAGAGGAAACTTTGGAAACTACTGCCTAAGGATACATATTTAAATTTCTCTACATGAGTTCCACTAGACAATATAATTCATCTTAATTAACCAAATCCTGGCTGAGTAAGTTTTGGTTTGCTCTGTTGGGAATATTTCCTGTTGTACTTGGGTAAAGCAATTCTGATGAAATGGAGATGCAACTGGATAAAACCTGGGCACAGGCCAGATGGTTAAAAACAGAGCCCACTTTCACCTCATGGTTCTTTATATATCCCGCCGACTGCCCTCAGGGACTGCCTTCTGATTAGGTCTGTGTTTCAGATTGGACTTGCATTTTGTTTGATGTTATAGAATCTTTGCTATTATAAAATTTTGTTTATTCTGCACAGCTCAATATTACAAAGACAGCACTCTGATAAAGGTTGCTCCAAATTTTGAGATGATCACTAAGGCCTATGTTTATCTTCCTCAATATTTTGATTTTTAATACTAGTTCTTCATTCACTCATTTATGGTCTTTATTCTTTGTTCAAACCTAGTATTTACTCTTTCTTTTTGAAACTATGTAGAGCCTTTTCTTTTTGACTGCACAGTGCTTTTGCCTTCTTTATGTCTCTTTTAGACACCCTGATATCTCCTCACACACAACATGTGTTGAAAGCAACTCAATTACTTCCCAGAAAAGGCACCCAGTAACAACACTGTGCACCAAATCACACATCCCTCCATCCTTGAGGCCACCTTCCTTTAGGCCAATGCAGATGCCTATTCTGTTGCACACACTGCATTATTTTCTGAGGGTTCCAAGATGAAGGAGAGGTCATGGCTCCTGCCTTCAAGGGACTCATAGCATAAAGTGCATGATGTACATCTAAAACACTAATTACAACTGTCAGAAGAGCCTTACCCTTACACTGTTGAAGCATGGAGCTTATCACCAATCTCACAGAAGGCTTTCTCTAGCAGGTCGTGTTTAAATTAAAATTTTAAAACAATAGAAATATTAGTTGCATAGGTATGAGAGGGTAAAAGTTACCTAATATAACTTTGGACTTTCACAAAGCATCTAATACAAATTTGGGTGATTGAATAAAGATGAATCTACATATCTTCCTAGTCTTTTATTTCTGAAACTAGAGGCCTGGTGCACAGATTTGTGTACCGGTGGGGTCCCTTGGCCTGGCCTGTGGGGATCGGGCTGAAACTGGCTCTCTGACATCCCCTGAGGGGTGCCGGATTGCGAAAGGGCAGCTCTCGGGTGACACACCCTGGAATTGGGCTCCCTCCTCTCTGGTTCTGGGTCCATCACCCAAGAACTGCAGCTGCCAAATCACCGCAGCTTAGCAGCTCCTGCATTGAGTGTCTGCCCCCTGGTGGTCAGTGCACATCATATCTACTGGTCAGAGTGTTTGTCCCCTGGTGGTCATTGCATGTCATAGCTCCTGGTCAGACAGTCACTTAGGCTTTTATATATATAGGTATTAATTCAAATATAAATTTATATCTCACAGTTATATTTCTATGATAATCTTTCTGCCTTTAGTGTCTCTTCTTATCCCACTCTACCATCCATCTTCTGGGATGATGTCTGATTAATCTCCAAATTATCACTTTTTGTTTTTACGTAAAGCTTTGGGGCCTAACTGATAAGCTCCAAACTTAACAGCCAAACATTCCAGACCCCATACTGATACCCCAATTTACTTCTCTATTGCATTTCTAGAAAAACCATCTGTAGTAGTCAATTTAGTCAATCTTTCCCCTGAGATGTGCTCTGCAGTCCTTCAGAGGTACAACGTTCCTTTAAGAAGTTAATAAAGCAGAGGGCTAGGTCAATAAAATAGCAGTGGATCCCAGGGAAGATTTTCAGGAATGCAACGACCATGATGTGACAGGAAGGAGCTAGAAATACAAGCAACCAGTGCTCTCTCTCTTTACCCAAATAACATGGAACCCTTGGGTTTGCAAAATTGATCAAGGACATATTTTTGCAAAACGTTTAGCACTTTTTACTTATTAGCTTGTGCCAAATGCTGCAAAATATATAACTGTACTCCCTGCATCCAGAAGAGCAAAGGCAGCATGAAGACAGACTTCAGAGGAACACCATGTCAACTATTTTCAGCCATGCCAGGCATCCATGGAATTGAAAGCAGAAATTTCAAGTGTTTTCAGCTTTGCTGGTTCACTCTTCTGAGCTTCTGCATTTTTGCTTTGCTCCTAACAACCTCTTTGTGCTGTTTCCTGCACCATTACCTCTGTGAATACTGTAATCTAAAAGGCATTAATTTTTCCACGAGTTGCATTGACTCATTTGCAAATGTGGAACTTCGGCCTCTATTAATTTCCTCCTTTTCAGTACTTTCTTAATTGAATTACAGCATGGTTTATAATCTGTCACTTCATTCTCTTGCTTTGAGGGTGGTTCAGTTATATTAAAATCATTGGGTAGGAATTTAGCACATATGTTGTGGATCAGTAAATTCAACACAGGTTTAGTACAGAGAGAGAGAGAGAGAGAGAGAGAGAGAGAGAGAGAGAGAGAACGTTTCCCAGAATTGTATAGCTTGTATGAAGATAGCTAAGAAGAAAGCTGACCCCAAATACCCCCATACCCTGGGTCCGCATTGCACTTCACATTTACCACTTCTGAAATATCCAGTTCTCTGTATTGTGCTTATTCCTCATTTTGACTGTGAACTTCTGGAAGTTAGGGAATAAGCCTTTTATCTTTATATCCCAATACCAGACTAGCTGTAGTCATATTACAAAGGCTTACTAGCTATGGACCAAGTCTTGGATTATTTTTGGAGTTGAGGGCTGGATATAAATTCATATTTTTAAAAAAGTCTCTACATTAGAGACTTAAAGGTCTAATTTTATAATAATATATTCTCCATTCTTTGAGGTATCTCTAAATTATTTTAACACATTTTGAGAAATTCTCAAAAATTTCTCAAATCAGTAAAAGAAGAAAAGATAACTAAGATTTATTTATTTTCATGTAGGGAAATGTGTGCTTTTGCAGAGATAAATACCTAGAGTAAACACTATGAATGTATCCACATGGCCTCACTGGTGTGCAGCAGGTATCACACACACACACACACACACACACACACGCATACACGCACACACGCATGCACACACACGTACACGCACACAGTCTTGAGCATGCCCCCTGATGCTCTGTCATCAGAGCTGCTGGCTTTCCACATGTCTGACTGCGTTCAGACTGTGAAAATTGATTAAAAGAAAGCTCATTCTTGATAGATTCATTTTCTGGTCAGAAACATATTAAAAATATACTCAAGCCCACTAGCAATTAGGAAAATATAAATCTTAATAAGATGAGGTATCATTTTTATGTGTTAGAATCAAATGGAATAAAACACAAACAGACCTGGTAAGGATGAGATGACGTGGACACTTCTATAGTCTATTGGTAAAAATTAATTTTTTGGAAGGCAATGTGTGTTCTCCCTTTAAACAGTAGCTATTCCAAAAGAATTTGCAGAAGAGTTGAACATACCTAAAAATAAATACAAATGATTCACTGAAAGAATGCTTAAATAAAGTTACAATGTACCAAGGGGAAGAATGCTATGCAACCAACAAAAGGAATGAAAATTCTTTTCATGTTAATTTGTCCACATATATTATCAAGAAAACATAAATGACAGAACAATATGTCTAGAATTATATTTTTCTTATATGTGTGTGCATATATATTTCTCCATATATATTTCTAGAAGGGTATATAGTCAATGTTTTACAGTTGTTAATTGTTGGTATTATTACCATATACGTTTAATGTAGAGGGAAGAAATTTAGGCACTTTTATGTATTTCTTTATATGCTTAAATAATGAAAATGTAACAGGGAATAAAAACTTTACACTGCTCCAACTCACCATGAAGCGGAATTAGAATAAAATGAACTAACAAACTGATCAAAGGAACTCACACACTGACAGTTTCTTATCAGCATCTTGCAGGCCTCAGCAGCTCTAGTTGCTTTTACAAGAAAAGGGCTTGACCACCACTTCGCTGACACGGATCGCCCAACTGCAGGAGCTTGGCTAGCCCTGACCACTGCCAGTGTGCTGACCTTAGCATCCACATCAGGTCCAGCAAGGGCACGGCCTGCCCTCCACTGCCCCTCCTGTGACCTCTTCGTCCTGCTTTCCCTCTCCCTCCCTATAATCCTGCCAGCACCGAGATGCTAAGAGGGGCTGTGGACAAGAGCCCCCCATCTTCTCGATATGCCGGCACTCGAAACCTCTTTCCTTTTCACCAGCAACTGTCTCACGAGTTTGATTTTCATGTCTGTAGACAGTAAGTCTGGTTACAAAATCATGGAGGAAAAATTTTTTAAGATTTCTTAGTATACACACACGTCTGCTGAGCTTTTTAAATGATAAAATAACCCATTAATTGGTTGAAATTAGGGGCATTTCAAATTTTAAAAGGCAGTTGAATGATATTGTGCTAAGAGCATTGGAAAAGTACATCGACTATTCTCAGTCCAAGTTGTAGTTTAAAGCAATAGGCCAGCCAGTGCCTGACATCCTCCAAAGGAGAAAGCCTTGGGAACAGCATGCTGGGCTGCTGGCATCTGTGCGCAGTTTCTGCAGCTGTGATTTAGGCTTAGCTGTGACTCTAAGGATGCAAGGAAATCAATTCCACTAACAATTACCTCCACTGGCTTATCAGGTGTCTCCAGGGGTCACAAAATGGAGATATACAGGTCTCTGCATCTCTCTCAGTTTTACCAACTATCACTGATGAAGCAAACTACAAATCTTTAGACCATACATGCTTCTTACAACAAATTATATTTAATTTATATAAATTACTGATGACTATAAAATCAAATTATGATAATTCTATAAATTGAACTATGAATTAAGACAGACTGTATGAAAAAAAAGCCAGTTCAGAGACAAAATACCTACATCTAAGTACTTTATACTTATTATTTTCATTCCTTATTCTAACTGGATAAATTATTTCAGTGCTCTCAATTTATAGAAAAGGAAGTTGAGTCTGAAGATGATCAGGTGTCTGTCTCAAAGTCACATGATCCGTAAATACCAGGATTGAAAGCCAGGCTGTATGACGCCAAAGCCTATAATTCTCCCTGGAACATGTTGCTTTCCAAAGCATTAGAATTTACTGAAGGAAGTAAGTGAACTTGCCTTTTCCCTCTGCAGGTATTTTTGTTAGAACCACCAATTTTATTTTCTGTTATCTGTGTTTCTCACTGGGTCCACCTCCACCTGTTTCAGTTGTGTTAGGGCTAATTCTCACATTGATGTTGTCCTATAAACTCTAGCGTTTCCAACTCTGGTCTATAGAGTCCCAAATATTAGGCATTGTCATTTTGGGGAAAACAATCAGTTAATGAGACCACAACTAATCGCACCTCAGAAGTATTTGCAAAAAACAAACTAGAAGTAGACAAGAGATGATCCTAATGTGGAAATAGGTGCATGTCTTTCACAGGCTGACACATGCCCATCACATCCCCGGTACACTCTTAAGCTTTCTGTACCTTGGGCCAGTGCCCCTGTTCTGCCAGATACAGCTGGACCATGTTCTAAGCACTGGAAACAACTCAGGTTGGGTCTTAACAACCTGGCTTTTTATCTTTTTAGTGTTCCAATTCCTAAATCACTGAGATCCATGGAGTCTCAGCTGCTCACCTGGAAAATGGGAAAGTTAATGCTGCCACAAAGAGTTTGCAGAGGATTAAAGATGTTTCCTTTAAAACACCTATGTAATACATTCATTCACAAATGAGTTCACAAAATGATCCACACAGCTCCTCCCAGGTGCCTGACATAGCCTGGAGGTTCAATCCCAGATCACTGTCTGGGGGCGTGGGGTCAGGAGGGGTGGGAGGCAAGCACCAGGGAATAAGCAAGTACAAATATGTTTGGCCTATAACACTGATCATGAGGTAATAGCTATTATGGCTTCCTTCGTATCAAACAAAATCCTTAGTGAGATGCCTAAAAATATATGTATAAGGCTATGTTACTTTATTATTGAGACCAGGAACAGGGAGCAATGGGAGCTTGACTTAAACATTTTAACAAGATTTTCAAAGAGGGAATATTCTTAAAGAGCCTAAGCTTAAAACTTTAATAACTTCAGCTAAACAAGGTTCTCATTCATATTCACCAAGATATTATCAGAACAATCCTATATAATAAAAGCCTACTATGCTAAGTGTCTGGTCGTCCGGTCATCTGTTCAACCAATCAAAGTGTAATATGCTAATGATATGGTAAGGCCACTTAACCGCCGCTATGATGTGCACTTACCACCAGGGGGCAGATGCTCCAACCAGTAGGTTAGCTTGCTGCTGGAGTCCAGCTGATCGGGACTGAGCTGGATAGGCTGGACATGCCCTGGAGTCCTCCCAGAGTCCCTCCCTGGCTGGCCAACCTCCCACGTCCCTCCCCCACCCTGAATGTGCATTGGTGGGGTCCCTCAGCCTGGCCTGCACCCTCTCACAATCTGGGCTGAGGGAAACCCCCAAGTGCATGAATTTTGTGCACTGGGCCTCTAGTTTTTTTAATAAAAGGCAATTGAAGAAAAATTGTCCCCAATGAAGTAGAACCACTTTTCTTTTTATTAAAATACTAGAGGCCCAGTGCACAAAATTTGTGCACTGGGGGGGGGGGGGGGGGCGGAATCCCTCAGCTGAGCCTGCACCCTCTCGCAGTCTGGGGCTCCCTGTGGGCAGTTGGACATCCTTAGCTTTGCTGCAAAGGCAGGCTCCTGCCACTGCCACTGCCCCTGCACTCGCCAGCTGTGAGCCCGGCTTCTGACTGAGCTGCTCCCTCTGTGGGAGCCCACTGACCACCAGAGGGCAGCTCCTGTTTTGAGCATTTGCCCCCTGGTGGTCAGTGCGTGTCACAGAGTCATAGCTTGGTCTTTCTGCCATTAGATTTGCATATTAGCCTTTTACTAGATAGGATATTTTATTGATTTTTTATAGAGAGGAAGGGAGAGGGATAGAGAGTTAGAAACATTGATGAGAGAGAAACATCGATCAGCTGCCTCCTGCACACCCACTACTGGGGATGTGGCCACAACCAAGGTACATGCCCTTGACTGGAATCAAACCTGGAACCCTTTAGTCCCCAGGCCAACACTCTATCCACTGAGCCAAACTGGTTAGGGCTAGAACCACTTAATGACTTAAGTGAAAATTAGATCCAGTCTCCATCCTGTACTAAACACATATTATCTTAGCAATTATAGGGGAGAGGAACTTTTCCTTTCTACCCTTCCAGTTTCTTTGCATGTCTGACAATCAATTTGACATAGGAGTCAACAGAAACAAAGTCTGAATGTACAAGAAGCCCAAAGATACGAGATTACTAACAGTCAGGACATTGAAGCTTATATACAGTGCGGAGCTAAGGAGAATGAGGCAGGGGTCTGGGACTTCAAAAGGAAGGAAGACAATTCAAAGAAAGATGGTAAGAGCAAACATTTGGTAACCATGTAAAAACTTATCTCTAGTAATAGCGCTCCTCCTGGCATATATTATTTTAGACAGAAGGCTCTTCTTAAATCTGTTGAACCTTGATTATATTCAGCTCAAAAAAAAAAAAGATGCCAAAGTGGTCCCTTCTGGGTTGACCTGACATGAATCCCATCACAATATATTTTTATATATGGTGGGTTTACATAAAAAATAAAAAACAATTTTATAACCTACATTTAGTGTTTTGCTTACGCAATTAAAGACTTTTATGTGTCATCTTCATTATACATTTAAATAGTTCATAAAGTTATAATCTAATGTATTTACCCATTTTTGTTATAAATTTTAACTACAAATGCAGTCAGAACAAAGGAACCAGAATGTCCATATTTTAGAGGTTTCAAACCAGCCCCTGCTTCAATTATGCATGGCTTAACAGAAATGAATTTGCAGCCTTTTATTTCTTGGTGTAATGAAGCTCAAGTAGTTCATAAAGTATAACTGTACAGCAAATTTTGAGCTCATTTTAGAATAATTAGCACAGTGATGTTACTTGTGAAATTAAAAAGAAATGTTAAAATTTACCAATTGTAAGCACTTTTTAAAGGCTCGTTCTGTTCTCTAAAGTGAATAATCTTTCACTCAGAAGAAAGCTAGTAGCTCTCCATTTCCTGCATTCCCTATCTTCTCTCTTTCATCTCCATTAAAATACTAGTGCTTGTTCAAACAAGAGAAAGAGCCTCTGTAGATTAAGCAGATAATGTTTTAAATGATGCATTTACCTCGAGTTACTCTAGCTCAGGCCTTTGAACTAAAAAATACTTAAAATCTGTACATTAAAGTGTCATCACTTAATATTCTCACTAATATATGACATTCTCATATCCTTTTCCCCCACCTTCTCCATAAACAGAAGGACACCCTCTGGGGAGAAAGGAAGAACTAACACATAATTTCTACCGTATGTCAGACATACTACAGTGTGAGGCATATCACAATCCTAATTCTTTGAATATTCACACAGTTCTATGAGTTCAACAATGCCCTTAGTCATTCTATAGGCTGCAGCGAAAATGACACGAGGTGATAGGCCATGGAGTGACACTGCACCTCAGTTCAGCCGTCTCAGTACATGAGTTCTGGCTAAGAAAGAATTCTGGCTAAGATCTAAGACTCAAACTATGAGAGAAAGTTTATTTAAAAAGCCACAGAGGAGGAAGAAGTGAGCAGTGGAAGAAATGGGCTCAGGGAACCAGTTACAGAGGCAAAAGAAGTGCCCTTGGAGCTTAGGAGAGAGAGCCCTAAGGTAGCACGCCTGGGAGGACAGGGGGTGGGGGCGGGAAAGGCTGGAGCGTGCTCCTGAGAAGAGCACCTTGGTCCTCCTCCTAAAGGCTTTCAAGGCAGGGATTTTAGGGGAGTCCCAGGGGAGGGTCTCAATAGAATATCCGTCAGCTTCCAGGTGTGTCCTTTCAGGGTCGTGGTCTCCACTGATTGGTTGGAGCCAGAGCAGGGGGGTCATTAGTCAATGCAGCTGGTCCTGAGGCAGCCATAGCATCACTTGTCCAGTTTCGCTGGTTTTCTGGGCCTGGAGATGAAAGACAACTGAGGCCCAGGTATTATTTCTAGGGGTTAATGCTTAAGGGAGTGGTCATGTAAGGGCTCACATGGGAATCATATGAAGCTGCTCTTTAATTCATTATTCCTCCTACTAGGGCAGTGATGGCGAACCTATGACACGTGTGTCAGAGGTGACATGCGAACTCATTTTTTTGGTTGATTTTTCTTTGTTAAATGGCATTTAAATATATAAAATAAATATCAAAAATATAAGTCTTTGTTTTACTATGGTTGCAAATATCAAAAAATTTCTATATGTGACACGGCACCAGAGTTAAGTTAGGGTTTTTCAAAATGCTGACACGCCGAGCTCAAAAGGTTCACCATTACTGGGCTAGGGGGTCTACCACGTGTCCAGCCACATGCCAGGGGAGGGTCTTAATTGCATGACCAGTGATGTGAAAAGTCAGGGGGTCCAAGCCGCATGATCAGTAATACGTTAGGGGAGGAAAGGTTACCCTGGGGAAAAGGTACTTGATTTCCCATTTTGCCCCTTGCTAGGCACCCTGGTGACCTTCCCTTGCTCTGTTCATGTCTGCGTAACTGTCTACCACAATTCCTGTTTTGCAAATGAGAATAGTCAGACTCAAGAACGTTAAGTAAGCTTCCCAAAGTCACATAACTTAGGGGAGGATTTAACTTAAACTGGTCAAAGTTTGGACTCTGTCTTGCTACATTCTGTCCCAGCCAAAGGGGGCAGAGGCTGTTTGAACAAGTTCTAAACAAATCTCAGTATGAATTTTATTTACTTTAACTTCATTTACTAAAATTACACATTGTAAACTAGGTTGTTAGAAAAGCTAACAAAGCTGCAACCTCCGGACTCTGGAAAATGTTAGCATGAGGCTTGGAAGGCTTCGGTGCCAGGAAACAAAGGCGGCCCGTGCCCCGGGCGCAGCTCTGGGCCTGCTCCTCATTGAGGCTGAGACCTTCACAAAGATTTGCATGATCCAGTATTTCGACCTGTTAGAGAGAGCTTCTCAGGTAGGATTCTGTTATATTACATTGTAGCAAACGAAAGAAAAATGACTACGAAATCATGTTATTTAAAAAAAAATTGTTAGCAAGCATTTATTGAGTGACTACAACACTATAATCCTATGCTGGGCTTGGGGAATACAATCTCAAAATAATTGGATGGAACCAGCTCTTACAGAGCTGGAGTAAGCAGGAGAGATAAACACAAAGTAGATACTTTGGAATCTCAGGCGATGCATGAGGCAAGTATCTAGTGAGCAAAAATGCTACAGCCAGGAATTCTGTTTGGTTTACACAAGCACCTAGTAGCTGGCAAACTGGACGCTCAATAACTACTTATTGAACAGAAGAGCCACAGAGCACCAAGGAGCCACATCGCTGCAGACTTGGTGACGGGGAGGTGGGGAGGAAGTGTGAGCGTTTCTGAGAGGAAGTGGTGCATAAAGGAAAACCAGAAGAAGAAGAAGCAGTTGTTCTGGTGGTAAGGGACTGCGAGGAATAGCATGTGCCAAGGTCAGCAAGAGGTGAGTGAGTCTGGACATCTCCTTTAAGGAAAAGAAAATACATCAGTCTTGGTCGCTGGGCTGCAGGGGCCCCTGCAGAGTGGGAGCAGGGAGGCAAAGTGTGTGAGAGCGAACCCCTGGGTTAGATTGCGGGGACTCCGTGCTGTGACAGTCTGGGTGAGAGCAGGACTTTTCAAAACACGTGCCCAGGATAATTTTCTTAAGTACATTTAGAATATGTTGGCTTAACAAAGTTATTTTAAAAATATGATAGGGTAATATGTTTTATATAAATTAATCAGATGGAAATATTGTTTCATGTTTATTTGACCACAAACTAAGAAAATCAGTTTGAGAAACACTGGACTGGAAGCAATGCACAGATCAGTTACAAAACTCAAATCTTCTCTCTGTGGTCAGGTCTGGAGTTTGCTAGGTGGCGATGGAGGGTTGTCGCCACTGTGGTGGGAGAGTTCTGGACATACATATGTCCGGAAATCAGGTCTTTTCATTACACTCTGCCCTGTGGCCAATCTCTATACCTTGGCTTTATGTACAGACTTCTACTTATTTTCTCTACATGATTCAGATTCTTACAGGGAACAGATATTTGGCCAATCCTACTCCATACTGTCAGAATTCCATCTCTGTACCTAATTCTAATAAAGTATTCTTTCAAATGCCCGGAACTTGCTTCTACATGCTCTTGCAATGACCTACTCCTGGCCTATACAGAATATCGTTTGATAGGACATGCACTTCTGCTGAGTCTCCTATGGAGCAGAGCCTCCTTATATATGTAATGACTATGAATTACAACCAAACTTACCACCCACCTTTAAATAACTTTTTTTCAAAGTTAGTGACCACCTACTTTGTATGGCTGCACGAAGCCAGGGCCCCAGCTCTGTTCTGCCTGGCCTAGGCTTGCTCTCCTCCACCTCCATCTCCACCATGTTGCCAAAAGCCACCCTGCTTTGACGCTAAAACACTGGATAACTGAAGAGCGAAATAGGTGTATTACAAAAATGTAATTGTAAAAATACAACTTGCTTTAGAAATTACTAAAAAATTTGTTTTTATACATTTTCAACAAAGCTTAATTTTTCTCCTTCCATATGGGTATTTGGCTAATTTACATATGAGGTAATGACAACCCATTGTCTTCAAATTCAAATTTCCCTCCAGGAGTGTGACTGTTCTCTGTTTTCCTCCAGGGGTGTGACTGTTTTGGTTTTTCCCCGAGGGGTGTAACTTTCTTGGTTTTCCTCCAGGGATGTGACTGTTCTCTGTCTTCCTCCAGGAGCGTGATTTTCCTTGTTTTCAGTAGTACAGCTGACTTGGCTCTCTTCAGTCACGGATGACTCTCTTTATATCTTATCTTCACAACCTAACCTTCTTTACACTCTTTATCATGTGCTTTGTTCAGCAGGTTTTCAGATAAGCTTCCGGGCCACATGATGGACATCTGACAAAGATGCTTTTTGTGGAACTCCCATTATGTCGCATAATGTTGAGATTAAAGCTAAAGTATCGGTTTTCTTAGCCAAATTCAATTTAAAATTCACATACACTCATATTTAAACACACTCACACAGTTCCTCATTATAATTCTCATGTTTTTCTCAAGTTTATTTATTTTGTTTTTATTTTTCAAAATTGTCTAGGCCAAAATTGCCAACAATGGTTTGTAGAATATTTCAAATGAAAATATAAAAACCCTTAACTTGAGGAGTGTTGCAATGGTATTATAGCCAAATAATCAATAATTTCCCCAAATCTAACCTAAACTGACCCATACATTTTTCCAAAATTTTGTAAAAAATACATCAAAAGAAATAATTGCAAAACATTTTCTAAAATATAAATATCTACACAATTTTATGTAGAATTCTGATAAAATGCTAAATTGCTGTAATTTGTATTCAAGGCTTCAGAAGTAATTGACATTCTTCTTAAGTCTGGGGAAAGGCAATCAATGCCAAAAAGGATGATGAATCCACTTATAATCAAGCCACAGGAATCAGAAAGAGAATGGAAGGTAACAATTACAGAAAAGGTTGTACTAAACTTATTATTTCTTTCATGTGAAATTGTTACCACAGACAGGGAGCCCCTGGGAGTGTCCCCATTGGCCGGGTTGGTGCATGGGTGGTTCTTGCACTGAGTGTACCAAAAGCTGGAACGAGAAATGGACAGGACCAAAGCACCTGGAAAAGTAGTAAGATAATTGGATAGAAAGATAAAGCCCACCCCTCCCTATCCCTATCCCTATAAGAAACTTGGGGTTTAGCAGGAAGGGGGAGAGGGTTGGTCTTTGAGATGGGAGTCCACCATTCTCCCAGGTCACAGCATCTAAATAAACCTCTTTCCTTTTTCACCAGGTTCTGTATCATAAGTCTGGCTTTCACTGTGGCAGGCAGCCAAACCTAGATTTTTGTTTTCAAAATTTTAAAAAGCCAGGGAGCCCAAGTACCAAGTACCATGACTATTTGGGCTAAAGAGTTTTGCTTTAACTAATGTTAGTAACAAAGAGAATTTATCTATTAGATAAAAAAGTCTGTTCATGATTTCAATCAAAAGAGAAGGATTTGTCAAATATATTGTATACATCAATTAAGATGAATATGTAAATTATTTTCTTAATTCCATTAGTATGTATATTACATTAATTCATTTTTATATATGGAACTTGCTTCGTATCCTTAGGCAACTTCCACTTGGTCGTGGTATAATCTTTTTAATATGCTGCCAGACTCAGTTTGCTAGTATTTTGGCAAGAACATTTTCACCTCCATGGATAGGGGCCATTGGTCTATACTTTTATTTTCTTGTGATGTATTTGTTTGGCTTTATTATCAGTTATATTTGTTATGCTGACCATATAGAATGAGTTAAGAAATTATTGTCCCTACTGTATTTATGAAAGGCTTAAATATTTGGTCCTTAAATCTTTGTAAATGTTTGATAGAGTGGTCCTTGGCCTTTTTTTGGAAGTTTTTGATGGCTGATCTATCCCCTCATTTTAAATTAATCTTTGTATATGGTGTGAGGTATAAATCCAACTTCATTCTTTTGCATGTGGCTATCCAGTTGAATCGGAAACAATTATTGAAGAGACTATTATTTACCTACTGAATTTTTTTGGAAGTCTTGTTGAAAAACTATTGACCATAAATGTAAAATTTTATTCAGGGGCCCTGAATTCTAAAATATTTATCTAAATACCATTTCTTATACTATTTTTGAGTTATTTTCTCAAAATTGCTTTTCATGGGGATTACAATTAACATGTTAATTGATAACAATTAAGTTCAGATTAATGCTGACTTGATTTCAATATTATACAAAAAGTTGGTTCAGATATAGATAGATATAGATATAGATATAGATATACACATACACATATACATATACATACGCATATACATATACCTATACACACAGACATGGACATGGACATAGATATATAGATATATAATTCATTCTCTCATCCTTTGTTCTATTATTGTTATATGAGTTATATCTTTGATCACCAATACAAATGTGTAACTAAAGCTTTATACAACTGTTTCAAAGTCAGATAGAAAGGAAAATGTGTTACAAACATATAAATATATGAATACTATCTTTTTCATTTACATATGTACTTAACTATACTAATGTTATTTATTTCTTCATGTGGGTTCAATTTACTATTTTGTGTTCATTCATTTCAGCCTGAAGGACTCTTTTTAATGTTTCTTTCAATGTACATTTTAAGCAATAATTTATCTATTTTTTATCTAAAATGTTTTAATTTAAAATAATGTAAAGGATAATGTTGATGGATATAAATTCTTAGTTGATACAAGAAAGTAAGTGAGGTTTTATAGGCTTTAATTAAGCTTCTAGGGCAAGTCATGTTCTTCAGTCAAGTTTTTTGTTTGTTTGTTTGTTTGTTTTTGCCTGAAATATATACAGACATTACTATTGCATATTCTCACTCTGTTATTGTTCTTTTTGTTTGCAACTTTTTTTGGAATCCAGAGGAGAGGAAGGTTGTTGGCCCTGCTAGGATTTGAAAAGTTGGAATTTCCTGGTCATAGTACCAGTAGGATAGTACCAATAGTCTAACCTGAGCTACTCACACTTTCCAGTTTGGCACCCATGAGAAATCATTACTATATCAAGCTGTCATAAAACCACACATGCCATAATTTGTTTGTGATTTTTTTTAGTAAATCAACTAAAGTAAATATAAGCATGTCATCACATACATGTTCAGCTATAGAGGAAATGGATATGACCCCAAACCTTGAGCATGTCCAGATACACTAGTCAGCAGCATATAGTGCACACAAGAACAGACACAGCTACTGAACTCAAAAACTAAAACACATCTTCAAAGTCTATTAAGTAAGAAATAAATATTTTAATCTTATATTTAAAAAAAAGATTGTAGGTCTACTATGTGGAAAATATTATATGGGCCAATTTGTATACATTGGGACTAGAAGAACCCTAAGATTAAGTAAACATTAGCATAATAATGAGAACATCTATATAGCATTCGTAATTTCACCAATTGGACCTCTTTAGCTATAATATCCAGTGAGGCAATGTGTTAAATGGCTGTTTTGACTTTTCTCTTTTTCAATTGTTTGGCTATTCCAGTAGAAAGTAAAATTACTCAGCAATGTCATTTCCTTTAATTTATCCAAACATACTATAAAATGAGTTTTATAATCCTCTCTGTTTAAGGTTCCAATTATTTAAGAAATTTGTCTTTAATTACACAGTTGATAAATGTCCTGAAATCGAAAGCCTATCATCTTACTCTTTTTGGGAAAACACACTGCTTCTTATGAATTTCATTGAGTATTCTCCAAAGAGCTACCCTCACATCTACACCCTCACATTCCTTCAGAAGATGTCTTTCTAGTCGCTCCCTTGAGGAGAGGAAGCTGGAAAAGGGTATAGGTGATCCGACTGTGGAGAGTATGACATGCCCAAGACCCTGGAAAGGATGCACAAAATTTCTCTGTCTGAGAGAAGTTGAACCTTGTCTTCTGGTTCTTGTTTCATGGATACATGGAATGCCATGGTCATCCTTCTAGCTTCTGGCTTGTACTTAGGCTAGCCAGGGATCTGTGCTTTCTGGCCCAGCTCCTTCAACTACCTATTCCTGGGCCTTCCCCGGCCCCCAATAGGGAGCATTGAGAAACAGGAAGTGTAAACCTCAGATTGAAGTAATTCTCTGAAGTCATGTTCTCTCATTAGAGCTGATATTGCTACCTTCTGTTGACCATCAGTTTTCTAAAGATATCTTCTAATATTCTAAACTCTGGGACAAAGGAAATATAGGTGTTGAGATCAGAGGCCAATTCTAAGGCCTCCAAATGGTCAGTGCTTGAAGACTGTATATTTAAAATTATGGGAGCAAATTTGCCAGTATTAATAATAAACATGAAAAGGTTTACATTTCTGGAGTCTCATATTTATCTTAATTACTTATAACTAGCATATTAAAAGCAATAATAACAATATCTGGCACATAATGGATACAAAATATATAGATGTAAATGAATGAAAGGAAGCAATCTGAAAGGCAGACCAGATTGTATGCACAAAAATGTTTACCAGAGCATTATATACTGGGATTTAAAACAACATTAGAAATGTCTTAAAACATAGCATTTTTAGGTCTTATGGTTAATATGTACTTATAGATTAAAATATGCAGAAAAGACTTGCATTTCTTAAAATATAATGACATTAGAAAATGTTATTGATCTAATGCAACCAAACAAAACTAAATAAAATTACTTGACCTGAATTTTAGTCCCCTATAAGTTAGAAGTATCTCTGGGAAAAATTAAACATATTGGAAAGGATTCTGAGAAGTTGGAAGCCTAAGTTCACATCTGCCCCTTCCCCTAATACTCGCTGGAATAACACAATTGTAAAAGGGGTCAAAGTGGTAGCAGACAGAGAGAACATTCACTAAAATGGGCATTCACTTTTTTCTCATTGACTTGATGTGGCAGAGCCTGATCCTAGCTCTCCTGGAATTGACTGGAGAGATTGCATTTGTAGGTCTGAGAGAAGATGGATGAGTGATGGAAGAGAAGTTTTGCTTCTCTTGCATTATGTGGCTCAAAAAAATTTCATTTTCATCTTTTATAGGCAAAGGTGTACTTGGATGGATGACTGAAGATGTGATATATCAAACAGGAATTTGATCAGAATCAAGTAGTTGTGCTATAGTAATATAGTTTGCTTCAGATAACTCTCAGAAGGATTTACGTTTCAATTTCGGTTAAGGTAATGTTAAGGAAATGAGGAATTGGTGCTTGAATGGAGGAACCTGGCCTCTGTTATTGAACCTCTAATGGTTAGTGAGCCTTAAATGGTTCCTGGAATTTTTTTGCAATTCACATTTTTTTGTCTCTTTAACATGTGAAATGATACCAATTAGTTTACCCAAAAGACTCCCACATCTGATCATTGGTCAGGAGGACTGTAACCCACAATATTTATCAACTTTACAAGGATATTTGAGAGAAATGACCTCCTCTGGTATTGATTTAATTCCTGCAGAATATCACATATGTGCATGGACTTATATGAAACAAAGCTATGTAGCAAATTCCTATCCCTTACTATGGCAACAACAACAAAAAGCAAAGAGCATCCAATGAAAACTATAGATAGACTTTATAGGGTACCATGACTTGAATAGTTGTATCAATCAAACAGCATAAAATAAAAGATGGCAGAGAATATAGTGTCATTTTCAACTGGAAAAAATGTGTCGTGTCACCTCCAAGGCATAAATGATAATCTGGAACCAAGTTAGCTGGCAATTTAACAAGTACATACAAGGGTCTGTATAATATGGCACACAAGAGGCACAAGCAACCATTTTGGAAAGCTTTGGGGCAATATCTCATAAATTTCAAAAAGTATATAGCTTCTGATTTAGTAATATCATGATTTGTTAGGTATCTTACATAAATTCTGAAATACGCGTAACTGAAGAAGTGGGTTTGACTGCCTGCTGAAACAAAAGCCAAGTGCTGGCATAAAAGAAAAGGGATTTATTCAGGTGCCATGCAACCTGGGAAAATGATGGATTTCTGTCTTAAAGACCATCTCCCCTTTCTTCTCAAGCCTGTTGTTCTTATAGAGAGGGGGTGGGGCTTTTCCCCCTATCCAATTATCTTGCATGCTTTCAGCCCTCTTGCATCCTGCTCATTAACTTTTCTAGCTTTTGAGCACTTGGGTCCTGTCTATTCATCTTTCTAGCTTTCTGTCTACTGATTTTAAAACCTCTCCCTGCACCATCTTGGCCAGTGATGCTCCTGACTATCTATGGGAACAAATGGGAACAAATCCTCCCTCAAAACTATGGACCTTTATAGTCTTACAAGAGTAACTGAATGGAGGTCTCATTTTCTGTAGGTTTTTTTTTTTCCTGCTGTCAAGAGTGGGGGTAGTCTTAGCTATTCTCACATCCAGAGATTCTTGCTATGTACTAAAGGAAGAAAGTGTAAGAATAGAGGGAAGCCTTTACATGTAGACAAAGGATTGCTGTCTTTGGAAGATGGCATATGCTTTGACAAGAGGATGGCACTGCTGAACAAGTGAACCTGGTAGATTGTTTCATATTTCAAGAGGCAGTGTTGCTGATGGGCTTCTGAAGTGAGATGTATTTGTAGACAAAAGTCAAGTGCTTAGTAAGGGGAATGCCTAGAAATGAAGAGGAATTGCAGTGAAATCAGAAACTGGAAAGACGAGGGGATCCTCATAATATAATCTTAAGTGGGGCTTTGAGTAGCATACCAATAGTGAAATAAGTTTGCCCAGGAAGCCACTGTCCGGGAAAGGTGGACAAAGGCTTTATCAGTCCAAGTATGTGCATAAAATATAGAAATTGTCAAAACATTAATAGTAAAATAAAAGGTAACCCTGTCACTTGGCCTTTGGAGATACTGTCCCTTTCTGAAAGAGGAATTTTAAATCTCTTTCAGGAGTGTAAGTCCAGCTTTCTCTTGCAGTATCAACAGCAGCAGCAAGAGCCAAGTTCTCAGGTGGTGCCCACTTTATCTATGTGTGGTGGATCCAAGGCTTGATTCTTGTGAGCTTTAAGGAACAGTGTGTGGTCAGAAGGACATCATAGGGATAGATTGCTTGGCTGTTCAGAACTTGAGTGTTTAAGGTCACCTGAGGATATGTTATTATTTTTTTAACATATTTTTATTGATTTCAGAGAGGAAGGGAAAGAGAGAGAGAGAGAGAGAGAGAGAGAGAGAGAGAGAATGAGAGATAATAATTGATCGGCTGCCTCCTGCACACCCCCCACCAGGAGTCGAGCCCACAACCTTGCCATGTGCCCTTGACTGGAATCGAACCCATGAGGATATGTTTTTATTGTTGTTTTTTAGATAGAGAGGAAGGGAGAGAGAGAAACATCAAAATGAGAGCGAAACATCAATATGAGAAACATCGATCGGTGACCATTAATTGAACCTGCAACCTTGGTATGTGCTTTGACCTGGAATTGAACCCACAGTCTTTTGGTTTATGTGACAATGCTCCAACCAACTGAGCCACCAAGCTGAGGCTTTGAGGTTTTTACTGAGACTTGGGTCTCCTGGAATGAGTGTAAGGGCTCCTCAGACAGGTAGATAAACCTGCAATAAACAAACTTGTTCAAAGATGCTAGTGTTTGCTTTAAATGTTGTCTAATATTTCCCCAGGTATGATGAAGGGATTCTAAAATTCTGTGGCAACACAGTCCAAAGTATTGGAGCTTAGCTTTAATTTCTGGGTCCTGCCATTCAAAGACAATTACTTGAGCCTGTTCATTGATTGGGATGCAGAAAAAAACAGACTTCAAATCTAGGACTGAAAATCATTTGCTGTCCCAGGGTCAACAAAGTCTAAGGGCTGGGCACTGAGTATGCAGCTCTCATACTGTGTCCTGGACAATGTCGTTTATGGCCCGAACATCCTGTATAAGTTGAATTCATCAGAGTTAGGCTTTTTGACTAGCAAATTGGGGTGTTATAGGGACACTGGCAAGACTACATTAATCCTGATTTTAAGAATTTTTGCAATACTGCTTGAATTCCCTCTAAGGCTTCCTTTATAAGGGGACATTGTTTCTTCCATGGGATTTGCGCCTCTTCTTTTCGATTATTTTATTTTTTGTGGTTAGGTGTTAACCACCCCACTTGGGTTCCATCAGTTGAGACATTTTAACTGACCTGCTCATAGATGGGAACAGTCACCTCTGGGTTCTTCTAGGCAAGTCAGGAGCACCTGAAGCTGGAAGGACTTCTAAACATCATTGCTGCTTCTCAGGGAAAAATATTTTTTTTTCATGCAACTTACAAAGTAAATATTAACCCAAAAATAGAATGGGGAAGCTTATGGAGAGAAAACTATGCATATGTTTTTGACCTAGAGATTGAAGGAGTACCTGCTTTAATAATTGTTCAGTCACTTAATAACTGAAACAATAGCTCAATTTTTCATGGTTAGCTGCTTAATTATTATTATTTTAAAAATATATTTTATTGGTTTTTTACAGAGAGGAAGGGAGAGAGATAGAGAGTTAGGAACATCGATGAGAGAGAAACATCGATCAGCTGCCTCCTGCACATCTCCTACTGGGGATGTGCCCGCAACCCAGGTACATGCCCTTGACCGGAATCGAACCCGGGACCCTTTAGTCCGCAGGCCGACGCTCCATCCACTGAGCCAAACCAGTTTCGACTGCTTTATTATCATTATTATTATTATTATTATTATTATTATTATTATTATTTAGCACTGAGTAGGTAGCTTTCATATTTATGAGGAAGTCAATTAGCTCATTCCCCACTGTCAATTGTACTCCGGGTTCCTGTTGGGATATAGTAATAGGTTGTGAGGTGCATGCTAGTGTCCTGTCTATTCATCTTTCTAGCTATCAGCATGCTCAGAGTTAGAACCTCTCCTTGTGCCATTTTGGCCAATGGGGGAGACTCCCCCACACTCTGACTGACTGTCTACAGTAACAGAACAACTCAAGGATATTACAATGCTACTCTCACATCCTGTGGAGCTACAGCTTATCTTGGGAGGCAGGTAGGAAAGAGCAAAGAGAGCTTCAGTACAGTCCCCTAGAAATCTGTCAAAATTGTATTATGGAGAAGGGTGTTTTCAGTTCAAACAAACTTATACTATACTAGAGGCTGGGTGCACAAATTTGTGCATGGGTGGGGTCCAGCAGGCCCACTCTGATCAGGGTCAATCAGGCTGGGCCGGCCTGGGGGAGGGGCTGCCCCGCCCCCTGGTCAAACTACCAGTCGAGGGGACAATTTGCATATTAGCCTTTTATTTATAGGATTATAATGTAAATTTATTTGGGTATAACTGAAAATATACTCATATTAAAATACACTAAGTAATTGAGGAACACATATCATATACATATGCATAATACAGTAAAGATGAGTAAGGAATCATTCCCAGCAAGACTGCTAACAAGGCAGACATGCCTGTTAACTCTAGGTCATGGCCTTTGTGCATTACTGTTCAATTTTAGAATGCTGCTGTACATCTTAAATGTAAATAATATTCCTGCCTTTATTGTAACTGAGTTAGAAGAGTTAGAAGATAAACTGCTTCTTGTTGTTGGTGCTAGCAGATATAATGGGTTTGACCTCAAAAAGGTTATTTTAACTTCATTCTTAAAATCTCTATTAGAGCATTTTCGTCTGCATTTGGGCATGATTAAATTGAGTCAGGTGTTAAAGAGCAGATCCTGGTTATAAAATTAAAAAAAAAAAGAGTTTGCTTCTCAGGATTTAGATACAAGGCAACATTGCAGATAGTTAAGCCAAGAATAGCAGTCATTTATCCAAAAGGTAAATTGGACAATCACATTAATATTTTTAAAATTTATGTTTTAGAAGAGGTTGGGATAAATAAAGCTCATGGCAAGAATAAACATTTTACAAAGTTCATAGTAAGGTGCATCAAATACATATTTTTTCTATGTGTCAAAGACCTAGAATTAATTCTTAATGTAGCAGAGCCTAAGTCCAAAGCAGATTGTCACTATCATAGAATTAACTTCAGAGAGCAATAATGAATCTTGAGGGGCAAGGTCAGCAACCTGCTGGAGTAAGCTGCTCCAAATTCCTGTCCTTCACACACAAAAAATTTTAATAAAAAAAATAAGCAGTAATTGTAAGGATTTACTTTTCCAAATCTCTAGAAAACAATTAAATGTCTACAGCAACCATGTGAATGAAAAATAAAGTAAAAGGCCACTTAAAAATGGTAGAAAAGGTTTGTGTGTTTCACTTGCTTTGCTCACCCAGCTAAGCTTAATAGTGATCTTGAAGGTGACACCTTATATAGCCAGTGTGAGATCTTGGTCCCTAATTCCATATAGAGCTGAGCTGTCATTATTTTCAAATTATTGTTTGTCTGTTATAATCAGTCTCTAGACTACCTAAAGTTTGAGAATAAAACCTGGGAAATTGTTATTTGGGAAATTAGGACATGCAAAAGCATCTGTGTGTACCAGTAAATTTAGGAGGAATATAAAACAATAGAGCTCTGGCTGGTGTGGGCTCAGTTGGTTGGAGCATCCTTCTGTACACTGAAACATTGTGGGTTCAATTCTTAGTCAGGACACATACCTAGATTTCTGGTTTGATGTCTATATGGCAACTGACCTTTCTCTCTCTCTCTCTCTCTCTCTCTCTCTCTCTCTTTCTCTCTCTCTCTCTCTCTTTCTCTCCTCGTAGAATCTCCTAACAACTTCTCTGACCATAATTCCCTTCTAGCTCACTCATTCCAGGCTTACTGGACATCTTGCTATTCCCCACCTCCCAGGCTACGCATACCTTACGGCTTTCATATCGGCTGTTTGCTGTGTTAGGAATGCTCTTCCCTTGATATCCCCACAGATATCTTCTTGGTCTCTTTCCAGTCTTTGCTCAGATGATACCTTTTCAATTAAAGCCAACTCTTAAACTTGCAACCATACCCTCCCCCAGCCTCCCAACTCCCTTAGCTCTTCTATTTTTTTTTGTCATAGTACTTATCACCTTAGAATATATTATACATTTAGTTATTTATTATGTGTTTGTATATTATCTATCTGAACACCCTAGACCAGTGATGGCGAACATATGACACACGTGTCAGAGGTGACACACGAACTCATTTTTTTGGTTGATTTTTCTTTGTTAAATGGCATTTAAATATATAAAATAAATATCAAAAATGTAAGTCTTTGTTTTACTATGGTTGCAAATATCAAAAAATTTCTATATGTGACACGGCACCAGAGTTAAGTTAGGGTTTTTCAAAATGCTGACACGCCAAGCTCAAAAGATTCGCCATCACTGCCTTAGACCATAAACTCCATTTCAGGTTTTTTAATCTGTTGTATTTATTGATACATCCCAAATATATTCCTTGTGCAGCACATACTTGATGTTGAACAAACATTTGTTAAATTAATATATAATTTAGGGTAGAAAGTTTTGAATAAGCAGGCAGATTTATCCTTGTCTTTCTACTGTAATTATAAAATGTAAAAAACCCTTTGCCTCCCTAGATTACAATTAATTTATTCTACAAATATCATTGGTTTTAATTTTAAAAATTATGAAATTTAAATAAACACATACGTAATACCTTAGTCAATAAAGAAAAAAATAATTTAAAAATAATACATAAATAAAAATTAATTAATTAATATTTAAGGAAAAGATGATGTTAATGTTCAATAAATAAAATATAAATATGAGGCTGAGAAACAAGGGTGTAAGGCCCTGGGCACAGTCCCAGCACATGGCAGGTGCTCAGTGGGGTCGGGTTGGCTGGGTGCTCATTACCTCCTGTGGAGAGCAGAGGAGGTTAGAGTCCGTATGGTGAAGCATAATCACTGAAGGGACTTCACATTCAATTTCAGGTAGAAATATAGTGTTTATTGGAGCAAGTCATAAATAAAATAAGCTAAGGCTTAGAAATGACTAATGACGGCCATGTGGGATTCAGACACTGGGAACCAGAACTCCAACATACTCGAAGGTTTGTAGAAACTGTGAACAAAGAGGACGCTATTTGAAAGTTAGCTAAGAAACACAGAGTTATTGAAAGGGTAGAAAACACCACTGTTCTGGATAATCTGGAGCCTCCATTTTCTAGCCAATATCATTCTCTCTAGCTTTTTCCTCATCACTCTCACTCGCATATCTTACTTTCCAGGTGTGCAGCTTCCTATCGCATATCTGTGCGTTGAGCCATACAGGACATTCTACTATCTTATAAACATCCCAGGCAGTCTTCTGGGAGACTGAGCTCACATTTACATATTCTTCTAGTACTTCCATGGCCCCTCCCCTGATCTCGGTGAGAAGTCTCTCCTCTTTGTACTCAGAGCACTCTGTCATGTTATCTATACTAATAAAAGCCTAGATGGTCCTTGTGCCCTCGCGTGTGACATCATCACAAGATGGTCACCACAAGATGGCCGTGGCTCCATGCAGCATGGAGGAGGCTGGTCCCGGTGTCTCTGCAGCCTCACAAGGAGGAGGTGGGTCCTGGCAGAGGAGGTGGGTCTTGGCAGGGGAGGGCAGTTGTGGGCAATCAGGCTGGCAGGAAAGGAGCAGTTAAGGACAATCAAGCAGGCAGGTGAGCGGTTAGGAACCAGCAGTCCCAGATTGTGAGATGGATGTCCAACTGCCCTATGGTATCGAGCTTAAACCAGCTGTCGGACATCCCTTGAGGGGTCCCAGATTGGAGAGGGTGCAGGCCGGGCTGAGAGACACCCCCCATGCATGAATTTTGTGTACCAGGCCACTAGTTTATCATAAGGAACTATAATTTTCTATTTACCAGTGTGTCTGTACACAACTAGATTATTAATTCCCCAGACATGCCTGTGGGTTTTTTCTCTGGGCCCTCAAAGTAGAACATACAACAAGACACTGTCTATGCTGGACAAACAGATCTCAACTTTTCTATCCACCAAGTATATCAAAAGCACCTGAAGGCTAGACTGTGTTTCTGTCACCTTTATATCTACCATAGTATTTTACACAGGGTCTGTTATACATTAATTGTTCAATAAAGTATTATAGTCATTATTATTAGTTAACCAATGTATTTATAAAGATCATATTCCATGGAGCTATAAAAAATTATTAGTTCAGGGGGAACAGGAAAAAAAGAGCTTAAAAAATGTTAACTGATATTTTGAGTCCTCTTCTGTTTTTCTTGGGAAACACTTACTGTTGTTGTAGATCTGAACCTAGTATAACTTCTTCCTGGAAGCCTTCAAAGAAGGGCCCTCACTTTGTTCCCTACATATATTGCTCAACTTTATTCTCTAGCATTCTATTACAGGCTCTCAAAATCCTCTCATCAAAGTACAGTCAGCCATGGATATTGATCCATTGTTAACTGAATTCCCCTGCCTCATTTTACACTGTAAACAACTCAAAATTCTTAAAGTTTGATGCTTCTATATCTCTGGATCTATTTTTGCTCATCAGTTTATGTTGTTCATTATATCCCACATATGAGTGAGATCATGTAATACTTATCTTTTCCTGATAGGCTTATTTTGCTTAGCAAACATAGAAGCATTGAACAGACTGTCAAACCTCAGAGGGAAGGCAGGGGAGGGTGGGCGGGTGGGAAGAAATCAACCAATGAACTTGTATGCTTATAAACATAATCAATGGACACAGATAATAGGGGGTGAAGGTCTGGGCTGGGGGGCAGGGGCAGGCTGGGAGGGGTCAATGGGGGAAAAGGACACATACATAATGCTTTCAACAAGAATTTAAAGAATCTTAAAGAATTAAAAACAATTCTTAAAGTTCTCTATTCTGTTGGCTTTCTTAACACTATTATAACTTAGTTCTATCCCTATGTCTGACAATTCCTTCTCAAGTTTGTTTTTCTTCCTCTCGACTATATTTTCATTCACTCCATTCTTTCATCAACAGGAAAATGTATTTATTGAGACCTACTATACAACAGACATTATTACTATTGGAGCAACATTTCTTGACATTTTATGTTTGACAGTTACATAGGAAGTTATTTACTTTATAGGAAGGCCCAACTAGGTGCCATCCATGTGCACTCTTCTTTGGACATTATTCCTTCTTGGAAAATGTGTTCAGTCTCATGGAAGATATAGGCGAGTTTTAAAAACTCACATGAATTCATAATTCCAGGCTTTATCCTCACATCCTTAATCTTGACTTCATATCTCAGCTTTTTAAAAGTTTAAAAAGTTTTCCATTAACACAATCCTTTGCTATACCCAACTCAAATTGGCATGTTGGCCTCATGCCAATACACAATAACTTCAATATGTTTTGTTATTATTACTTTTTATTTACTATATTGGAGTGCCATTGATTAATAAAAGTATACAGGTTTTAGGTATACAATTCCACAGTACATCATCTGTACATTGTATTGTGCATTTACCACTGCAAGTCAGTCTTCTCCCATAACCATTTAATCTCTCTTTACCTTCTTTCTCAATAATTTTGGCCTCAATATTTTCTAGCATAAAATGTCAGCAAAAAGGCTTTGTAATGAAAAATAAGATTACTCATTTTTAATCTCTCTCTCTCTCTCTCTCTCTCTCTCTCTCTCTCTCTCTTTCGTGTGGCTTAACAGTTACATAGCCATTGTGGGTTTCAGTTTATTTTTTTTTCTTAATTTTTTTTTTTCATTTTATTGAATTTACTAAGGGCCCAGTGCACAAATTCATGCACCTTGTAAGGAACTCTGGGCTGCAAGGCTGCGGTGGGCACAGGGGTGGGTCTTGGCCCTCCTATCCACCCCCACCCAGCCCCTCTCGACATGGCCCCCAGTTCCCTGCCTGCTGGTGGCCCCGCTCCTGCTGCCACTGCTCTCACATGCTGATGGTGCCGGCCCTGCTCGCACCTGCTGATGGTGCAGAGTGATCAGGGCTGGCGACAGCAGCATGAGTGAGCAGGGCCAGCACTGTCAGTGGATGCAAGTGGTGGCTGCTGCCCTGATTGCCCCTCAGGAGCAGGGGGAGGTGAAGAAGCCCTGAGACACCCAGAACAACAGCAGGTGTAAGTGGTGGCTCTGGTACCAGCAGTGGGTGCAAGCGGGGCCAGTGCTGGCAGCAGGTGCGAGCACCAGAGGGACAGTAGTGCACAGGAGCAAAGAATTTTTAATAACCACCAGATGCTTGCCCTGATGATAGAGACCAGCACCCTGCCTTGGTCTGGCACCCCCACTCATCTTCTCCACCATCCCACTGCAGCTGACGCCTCCATGTTCTGTGCTCTGTAGCCTGCTTCTGATGTCCACCATGTTCTGCACGCACCCCCTGGTGGTCAGCACATGTCATAATGACCAATTGTTTGGTTATTCAATTGTGCTGCCATACAGTATATTTGCATATTAGGGCTTTATATATATAGATTAGGGTGACACTGGTAAACAAAACTATACAGGTTTCAGACACACAGTTCTACAATGCACTATCTATACACTGTATTGTATGTTTATCACCCCAATTTAAGTCTTCATTCATCACCATTTATACCCTCTACACCCTCCTCCACTGCCCCTAACTCAATACCTCCCTGCAATCACCACACTGTTATCCATATCCATGATTTTTTCCTCTCTCTCTCTTTTTCTATTTTGCTCAATCCCTCCACCCTCCTAACAAGGTTCCCCAACCCCCACAGCTATCAGCCTGCTCTCTATCTATGATTCTGTCCCTATTTTGCTTCTTACTTAGTTCATTTTGTTCATTGGATTCCACATATAAGTGAAATCTTATGTTATTTGTCTTTTTTCTGATGGGTTCATTTCACTTAGCATAATACTCTCCAGGTCCATCCATGCTGTCCCAAAGGGGAATATTTCCTTCTTTCTTATGACTGAGGAGTATTTCATTGTGTCAACATACCAGAGCATTTATAGTCACTCATTTATAGTCACTCATCCACTTAGGATGGGCATTAGGCTGCTTCCAAATCTTGGCTATTTATATATATATAAGGCTAATATGCAAAGTGTCCCCTTGGGAGTTCAACCGAGAGACTGGGAGTTTGATCACCCCTATGACATGCGCTGACCACTAGGGAGAGGTGCGGAACAAAGGAAGACCCTGGCCTGCAGCTGGAAGGCCTCAATCAGTCCTGATCACTGGCCAGACCTAGAAACCCTACTTTTGCACAAATTCATGCACCAGGCCTCTAGTTGTAAATAAAGCTGCAATGAACATATGGCTGCATATGCTCTTTCTGATCAGTGTTTCTGGTTTCTTCTGATAAAATCAAAGAAATATAATCTCTGGGTCCTAAGGAAGTTTCATTTTAATTTTGGGGGGAAGCTCCATACTGTTTTTTCATAATGGCTGCAACAGTCTGCATTCCTACCAACAGTGCAGAGTTCCCTTTTCTCCACATCCTCACCAACACTCGTTGCTTGTTGATTTATTAACAGCAGTCATTCTGACAGGGGAGAAGTGATATTGCATTATGGTTTTAATATGCATCTCTCTTTTTTTTATTTTATTTTATTATTTTTTATTTTTTTATTTTTTTTATTTTTTGCTAAAAGTATTACAAAGGGTATTACATAAGTGTCTTTTTCCCCCCCGCCTTTGACAAACCCCTGCCCTCCCTTAAACCCCAGTGTCTTATGTCCATTAGTTATGCTTATATGGATGCATACAAGTCCTTCCGTTGATCTCTTACTCCCCTCCCTCCTATCACCCAACCCACCCTGGCCTTCCCACTGCAGTTTGACAATCAGTTTGAGGCAGCTCTGCCTCTGTATCTATTATTGTTCAAAAGTTTGTAATGGTCTTTATTATCCATGAATGAGTGAGATCATGTGGTATTTCCCCTTCATTGACTGGCTTGTTTCACTTAGCATAATGCTCTCCAGTTCCATCCATGCTGTTGCAAATGGTAAGAGTTCCTTCTTTTTTACAGCAGCATAGTATTCCATCGTGTAGATGTACCACAGTTTTCTAATCCATTCATCTACTGATGGGCACTTAGGCTGTTTCTAGATCTTAGCTATGGTGAATTGTGCTGCTATGAACATAGGGGTGCATATATCCTTTCTGATTGGTGTTTCTGTTTTCTTGGGATATATTCCTAGAAGTGGGATCACAGGGTCAAATGGGAGTTCCATTTCCAATTTTTTGAGGAAACTCCATACTGTCTTCCATAGTGGCTGCACCAGTCGGCATTCCCACCAGCAGTGCACAAGTGTTCCTTTTTCTCCACATCCCCTCCAGCACTTGTCGTTTGTTGATTTGTTGATGATGGCCATTCTGACAGGTGTGAGATGGTACCTCATTGTTGTTTTGATTTGCAACTCTCGGATGATTAGTGACTTTGAGCATGTTTTCATATGTCTCTTGGCTTTCTGAATGTCCTCTTTTGAAAGGTGTCTATTTAGATCCTTTGCCCATTTTTTGATTGGATTGTTTATCTTCTTTTTGTTAAGTTGTATGAGTTCCCTATAAATTTTGGAGATTAAGCCCTTATCAGATATGACGTTGGCAAATATGTTTTCCCACGAAGTGGGTTTTCTTGTTGTTTTCTTGATGGTTTCTTTTGCTGTGCAGAAGCTTTTTATTTTGATGTAGTCCCATTTGTTCATTTTCTCTTTAGTTTCAACTGCCCTAGGAGCTGTATCAGTGAAGAAATTGCTTTGGCATATGTCTGAGATTTTGTTGCCTTTGTATTCTTCTAGAATTTTTATGGTTTCCTGTCATACATTTAAGTCCTTTATCCATTTTGAGTTTATTTTTGTGTATGGTGTAAGTTGGTGGTCTAGTTTCATTTTCTTGCATATATCTGTCCAATTTTCCCAACACCATTTATTGAAGAGACTATCTTGGCTCCATTGTATGTTCATGCCTCCTTTGTCAAAAATTAATTGAGCATATTGGTTCGGGCTAATTTCTGGACTCTCTATTCTATTCCATTGATCTATATGTCTGTTCTTGTGCCAGTACCAGGCAGTTTTGAGAACAGTGGCTTTGTAATACAGCTTGATATCTGGCATTGAGATCCCACCTACTTTGTTTTTTCTCAGGATCGCTGCAGCTATTCGAGGTCTTTTTTTATTCCAGATGAATTTTTGGAGAGTTTGTTCTAGATCTTTGAAAAAGGCCATTGGTACTTTAATGGGAAGTGCGTTGAATTTATAGATTCCTTTGGGTAGTATGGACATTTTAATGATGTTTATTCTACCAATCCAAGAACATGGTATGTTCTTCCATCTGTTTATGTCTTCCTCTATCTCTTTTTTCAACGTCCTGTAGTTTTCTGAGTAGAGGTCTTTTACCTCTTTAGTTAAGTTTATTCCTAGGTATCTTAATTTTTTTGGTGCGATGGTAAATCGGATTGTTTTTATAATCTCTCTTTCTGAAAGTTCACTATTGGTGTATAGAAATGCCTCGGATTTCTTGGGGTTAATTTTGTATCCTGCTACATTGCCAAATTCATGTATTAAGTCTAGTAGTTTTTTGATGGAGTCTCTAGGGTTTTGTATGTATAATATCATGTCATCTGCAAATAAGAACAGTTTTACTTCCTCTTTTCCAATTTGGATGCCTTTTATTTCTTCTTCTTTTCTAATTGCAATGGCTAATACTTCCAGGACTATGTTGAACAGGAGTGGTGAGAGTGGGCATCCCTGTCTTGTTCCTATTCTTAGGGGAAATGGTGTTAGTTTTTGTCCATTGAGTATGATGTTGGCTGTGGGCCTGTCATATATGGCTTTTATTATGTTGAGGTATGATCCTTCTATTCCCACCTTGCTGAGAGTTTTTATCAAAAATGGGTGTTGGATTTTGTCGAATGCTTTTTCTGCATCAATTGATATGACCATGTGGTTTTTTTCTTTCAATTTGTTTATGTGATGTATCACGTTTATTGATTTACGGATGTTGTACCATCCTTGCATCCCTGGGATAAATCCTACTTGGTCATGGTGTATGATCCTTCTGATGTACTGCTGGATCCGATTTGCTAAGATTTTGTCGAGGATTTTGGCATCTATGTTCATGAGGGATATTAGCCTGTAATTCTCTTTCATTGTGTTGTCTTTACCTGGTTTTGGAATTAGGGTGATGCTAGCTTCATAGAATGTGTTTGGAAGTGTTCCATCCTCTTGAACTTTTTGTAGAAATCTGAGGGGGATAGGCTTTAGTTCTTCCTTGAAAGTTTGGTAAAACTCCCCTGAGAAGCCGTCTGGTCCTGGGCTTTTGTTTGCTGGAAGCTTTTTGATGACTGCTTCAATTTCTTCCATAGTTATTGGCCTATTGAGATTTTTAGATTCTTCCTGATTGAGTTTTGGAATGTTGTATTTTTCTAGGAATTTGTCCATTTCCTCCAGGTTGTCTAGTTTGTTGGAGTAGAGCTGTTCATAGTATTGTTTAACAATCATTTGTATTTCTGTGGGGTCCGTTGTTATTTCACCTCTATCATTTCTGATTTGGTTTATTTGGGACCTCTCTCTTTGCTTCTTGGTGAGCCTGGCTAGGGGTTTGTCAATCTTGTTTATCCTTTCAAAGAACCAGCTCTTGGTTTCATTGATTTTCTATATTGTTTTTTTGGTCTCTATTTCATTGATTTCTGCTCTAATCTTTATTATCTCCTTTCTTCTGCTCACTCTGGGGTTTTCTTGTTGCTCTCTTTCTAATTCTTTGAGTTGTAGAGTTAGATGATTAACTACCATTTTTTCTTGTTTTTTGAGATAGGCCTGTAGAGCTATAAACTTCCCTCTCAGGACTGCTTTCATTGTGTCCCATAGGTTTTGGATTGTTGTGTTTTCATTGTCATTAGTGTCCAGGATGTTTTTAATTTCTTCTTTGATGTCATTGGTAACCCAATCAATATTTAATAACATGCTATTCAGCTTCCAAGTATTTGAGTATTTTGGGTTGTTTTTATTGTAGTTTATTTCTAACATTATGCCATCGTGGTCTGGGAAGATGCTTTTTATGATTTCAATCTTCTTGAATTTGTGGAGACTTTGTTTGTGACCCAATATGTGGTCTATTTTTGAATATGTCCCATGAGCACCTGAGAGGAATGTATATTCCATGGCTTTGGGGTGAAGTGTTCTGAAGATGTCAATTAAGTCCATCTGATCTAGTGAGTCATTTAGGATTGCTGCTTCTTTGCTGAGTTTTTGTCTAGCGGATTTATCCAGTGATGTCAGTGGTGTATTAAAGTCCCCTACTATGATTGTATTGTTGTCGATCTCTCCCCTGATATCTTCCAGGAGTTTTCTTATGTATGTGGGTGCTCCTGCATTGGGTGCATATATGTTTATCAGGGTTATATCCTCTTGTTGTATTGATCCCTTTAATATTATGAAGTGGCCTTCCTTATCTCTTGTTATGGCCTTCACTTTGAGGTCTATTTTGTCGGATATAAGTATTGCTACCCCAGCTTTTTTTCATTTCCATTTGCCTGAAAGATATTTTTCCATCCCTTCACTTTCAGTCTGTGTGAGTCCCTTCTAATGAGGTGGGTCTCTTGTAGACAGCAAATGTATGGGTCATGTTTTTTTATCCATTCAGCCACTCGATGTCTTTTGATTGGACCATTTAGTCCATTTACATTTAAAGTTATTATTGAAAGGTACTTGTTTGTAGCCATTTCTATTTTTTTGTGGCTGCTTTCTTTCTGGGCTTTTTATTTCTTCTTTTTACACCAGTCCCTTTAGCATTTCTTGCATTGCTGGCTTGGTGGTGATGAACTCCCTTAGCCTTTTTTTGTCTGTGAAGTTTCTTATTTCCCCTTCAATTTTGAATGATAGCCTTGCTGGATAGAGTATTCTTGGATTCAGTCCTTTGCTTTGCATCACTTTGTAAATTTCCGTCCATTCTTTTCTGGCCTGATGTGTTTCTGTTGAGAAATCGTTTGATAATCTGATGGGGGATCCTTTGTAGGTAACTCTCTGTTTCTCTCTTGTAGCCTTTAAGATTCTCTCTTTGTCTTGTACATTTGCCATCGTTATTATGATGTGTCTTGGTGTGGGTCTTTTGGGGTTCACCTTGCCTGGGACTCTCTGTACTTGTGTAACTTTTTTCTTCCCCATATCTGGGAAGTTTTCTGTCATTATTTCTTCAAATATATTTTCTAATCCTTGCTGCTCTTCTTGTCCTTCTTGCAGCCCTATTATGCGTATGTTACTTCGTTTCATGTTGTCCCGAAGCTCCCTTAGGCTCTCCTCCTGTTTTTTAATTTTTTTCTCCAGTTGCTGTTCAGATTGAGCTTGTTTCTCTGCCTTATCTCCTAACTCACTAATTCGGTCTTCTGCTTCTTCTAGTCTGCTGTTGAAACTTTCCATGGTGTTTTTGATTGTAGCTATATCACTTTTCATTTCTTCCTGATTCTTGCATAGGTTGTTGATTTTCTCATCCATCCGGTGAATGAATTGTACACCATTATTCTGAATTCTTTTTCTGTCATGTTGCACGCTTCAACTTCATTAATTTCCTTTCTTGGTGATTCCTCATTATCTTTCCTCTGGGTGTTGTGTCGTCTCTTCATTCTGATTATCTCCTGATGGTTCAAAGGTTGAGTTGCGTGGGCCTGGGCCGTGTGCAGTGGGAGGCTCCCACCACCCTAGTGTCACTGAAGAGCTCTGACACTAAGATGTGTGGTTGTTGTTGGTTGGTGGGAACCAGGCTCGCTCTGTGTCAGTGTTGCCAACACTCAATGTGTCCTCGCACGTGCCCTTAGAATTAGGGACCCTGGCTGCACTGTGCTGAAATAGAGGCCCCCCTGGAGCGTGTTGAAAACCAGAGCAGAGCCCCCTAGCTTGCGCCAGGAGTCAGAGTTCCCCAAGAGTCCAGTATCAGAGTCTCTGTTGCTTCGCGCAACCTCACCTTGAGAATCAGGGTCCCTGTGTGCCCTTGCACCAGGAATTGGGTTCACTGGTTCTTAGCACTTGGAGTGCGGGAAACAAGTTAAGTCGGCTCGCGTGAATTGCGCGTACTCCGCGGGAGCCGTCTTAACTCGGTTCATATAGATTTGAGGTGGAGTGCGGGAAACGTGTAAACTCGGGCCAATTGTAACTGCGTATTACCAAATATTTGTTTGTTTGCCGTTCACAAAGATACCTACCTGCGTATGCGAACCGTTTCATACCCATTGGGGTAATAGGTATCATAAAAATCCCTGATTTTGCGCGGGAAACCTAAATAATTGCCCGCGCCATCTTATATTTTGGTGGGAAATTCACCCGACACCGTAGTGTTAGTATGAATGCACAGGAAATCAGGATTTCAGGCGCAGGTGATAAGAAACACAGTCAAGTCACTGGTGCTTGGTGCTGCCTCCTGCCCTGAGAAACAGGGTCCCTGGGCCTGTGCTAGGCGGACAAATTCCCGTTCGCGCGATTGCTCCCAGCCCAGAGTTCCGATGCCAGCAGTGCGCACAGGATTAGTTCCTGGTGCTGTGCGCGCTTTTGCTCCCAGCCCAGGGCTCCAAAGCCCGCAGTGCGCGTAGGATCAGTTCCTGGTGGTGTGCGCCCTTATTCTCCCAGCCCAGGGCTCCAAAGCCAGCAGTGCGCACAGGATTAGTTCCTGGAGCTGTGCGCGCTTTTGCTCCCAGCCCAGGGCTCCGAAGCCCACAGTGCGCGTAGGATCAGTTCCAAGGTACTCGCGCACTTCCAGGCCAAAGTTCCTGCAGCGCTGAGGCCCCGGCAAGGGGTAGGTCTATCAGTTAGTTACTCTGGCGCTGCCGGCAAGCCTGGGGGAAGGGGGGATGGGCTCTGGTACTCACGGATCTGCCGCAGGGATTTCTGAACTTTTGGTGTCCGAAGGTCTGTAGCTGTGGTCGCAGGTCTCTGTCCCCAGTAGCTGCAGGGTCCTGGTATGCTTCTGAGATCAGACTGGGTGGTGCTGAGGCCAGGATCCTAGTCTCAAGCAGCTCTGTTTCCCAAGATGGCGTGGTCACTGTGCCTTTCAATATGCATCTCTCTTATGATTAGTGACATTGAACATCTTTTCATATGTCTATTAGCCATCTGTATAAGCAATTTTGAGAAGTGTTTTTTTAGATATTTGATCATTTGTAATTGAATTTATTTGGATGAGTTATATAGTTATTTTTTTAAAGTATTACCTATGTCTCCTTTTTCCCTGAAGGACCCCTCCTCCACCACTCTCTCCCCTGAGAATAAGCCCCCAATGCCCCAGTGTCGTGCCCATTAGTTATACTAATATACATGCATACAAGTCCTTTGGTTGATCTCTTACTACGTCCCCCCCCTAACCCCCACACCTTCTCTCTGAGGTTGGACCTATTTTTGTTCAGCAGTTTATGTTATTCATTATCTCCCACCTATGAGTGAGATCATGTGATATTTGTTTCTCCGACTGGCTTATTTCACTTAGCATAATGCTTTCCAGGTCCATCCATGCTGCTGCAAATGGTAAAAGTTCCTTTTTTATAGTGGCATAGTATTCCATTGTGTAGATGTACCACAGTTTTCTAATCCACTCATCTGCTGATGGGCACTTAGGTTGTTTCCAAATCTTAGCGATTACAAATTGTGCTGCTATGAACATAGAGGTGCATATATCCCTTCTGAGTAGTGTTTCTGGTTTCTTGGGATATATTCCTAGAAGTTAGATTACTGGGTCAAATGGGAGTTTCATTTTTAATTTTTTGATGAATTGCCATACTGTTTTCCACAGTGGCTACACCAGTCTGCATTCCCACCAGCAGTGCAAAAGTGTTCCTTTTTCTCCACATCCTCTCCAGCACTTATTGTTTGTTGATTTGTTGATGACAGCCATTCTGACAAGTGTGAGATGGTACCTTGATGTTTTTCTTTGCTTCTCTTCAGTGATTAGTTACTTAGAGCATATTTTCATGTCTCTTGGCCTTCTGTGCGTCGTTTTTCAAAAAGCATCTATTTAGATCCTTTGCCCATTTTCCTTATTTCTTCTTCAATTTAAAATAATAGCCTTGCTGAGTAATGTATTTGGGTTGTAGGTCATTGCTCTTCATCATTTTGAATATTTCATGCCAATCCCCTCTTTCCTGAAATGTGTTTGTTATGAAAGCAGCTGAGTGTATTATGGGAGCTCTCTTATAAGTAATTAATTTTCTCTTACAGCTTATAGGATTCACTTTTTGTATTTAATTTTTGTCATTTTAATTATGAATTGTCTTGATGTGTACCTCTTTGGATTTATCTTTTTTGCTACTTGCTGTGCTTAACCATGTTAGGGAATAATTTTTTGGTCATTATTTCTTCAAATAAGTATTGATTTCTTACTTTGTTTTTCTTCTGGTACCCTTATGATGCAGATGTTGTTATATTTCATATTTTTCCACAGGTCCCTTGAAATATTCTAATTTTTTTTATTTCTTTTTATAACATTTCATTGTTGTTGTTGCTCTTATTGGGTCATTTTTCCTACCTTGTCTTCTGAGTCACTGCTTTGATTCTCTGCTTCATCCAACTAACCATAAATACATCCCACTGTATTCCTCATTTCAGATATTGTATTCTTTATTTCTGACTGGTCCTTTTTTATGGTTTCTGTATTCTTTTCTATATTCTTGAGCCTCCTTGTAACCATTACTTTGAACTCTATATCAGATAAATTTCTTGCCTCCATTTCATTTAGCTCTTTTTTTTTCCTGGAAAGTTCTCCTGTTCTTTCATTTGTGGCCTGTTTTTTGTTTGTTTGTTTGTTTGTTTGTTTTTTTGTCTCCCCATTTTGTATGCCTTTTTTTGTGTTTGTTTCTATGTATTAGCTAGATTTGCTATGACTCCCAGTCCTCATGGGGTGGCCTTATACAGTGGGTGTGCTGTGAGGTCTAGTGACGCAATCTCCTTTGATCACTTGAGCTGGCTGAACCAGAAAGTGTGTGTGTGTGTGTGTGTGTGTGTGTGTGTGTGTGTGTTTTATGTGGGCCTTCCTGTTGTAATTGAGTCTTGATTTATATTGGTTGGCTGACTTTGAGGCTCAAACCCAATCACAGTGTGCTAGCTGCTGTGCAGATGCTTACCACATGAAGCAGAATTTGCCTCAGCAGAGTTTAATGCCTGCCAAGGTCTCCCTTTGGTTATGCTTTGTGAATCTGGCTCTGCTATTGTCTAAGTTGTCCACTGGGTGTGTTTTTCCTGGGCCACACTGGGAGAACTCTGATGCAGGCCATTGTAAGATGCTGCTTGTGACTGGCCTTTGGACACTTGTTTGGGGCAGTCTTGATTAGGTTTCTTCTGTAAATCCTTGGTTATAAGTCTTCTCTTCAGCTTGTCTCCAGTTGTTTATTCAGTTCTATAATTTAATTGTAAATCCAGGTTGGTCCTGGGGGTGGGTGAGTATAGCTTCTACCTACTGCAGTGACATCTTGGATCACTAATATATTGCTTAATCACAAAATATCACACATATTCAAAGAGTCCACATACTCATATAAGGATAAATGTACACACACACACACACACACACACACACACACACAGACAGACATATCCATACAACACTGGTCACTAAAGATTAGTAAGTTGACCCAATGTCCTAATAACCCAGTGTCAAGAAGCAAAAGACAGTTTCACTTTAATATTATAGTTTTTATTGGCCTTTGACATCATTCCATGGGTGCTATATCCATCCATCTTT
The DNA here is from genome assembly GCF_028538775.1 of Myotis yumanensis. Lineage (NCBI taxonomy): Eukaryota > Metazoa > Chordata > Mammalia > Chiroptera > Vespertilionidae > Myotis > Myotis yumanensis. The sequence goes on from NW_027223759.1 coordinate 91,166,903, forward strand.
GTATAAGAAGATACTTTGGATTGCAATAACACTTTAAAACCATGTTTTCTTTAACAGATTTGAAGACTTTTCAGGTTTATTTTCTATTTATTCATACCAGCATGGAATTTTCTTCTACTCACTACCTAATTGAGCTTATTCTTATTTATGGATTTAAATACCATATTTCAATTCCAGCTTCAATCTCTTTCCTTATAATCAGATTTCTGTTTTATCTGGCTACGTACTGGCTTATCTAAGTATCTGAAATACATTGCAAACTTATCTAAAAACAGAACTCTTTTTTTCCCCATTTATTCTCTCAGCATGATTCTTTTCCAGTCTTCCTCATTTCAATAAATATCATCAATATTCAACCAAGAATAGTCCAGGAGATACCGCTGATATCTCCTTTTTTTACACGATATTTTGAAAATCTTTCAGGGTATTCTGATAACTCTGTCCTTTTTTAAAAAATATATTTTATTGATTTTTTACAGAGAGGAAGGGAGAGAGATAGAGAGTCAGAAACATCAATGAGAGAGAAACATCGATCAGCTGCCTCCTGCACATCCCCCACTGGGGATGTGCCCGCAACCCAGGTGCATGCCCTTGACCTGAATCGGACCCGGGACCCTTCAGTCCGCAGGCCGACGCTCTATCCACTGAGCCAAACTGGTTTCGGCGATAACTCTGTCCTTAAATATACCTTGAATCAATTGCTTTCTAGCACTTTCTTTGTTATCATCCTAGTCCCAACCACTGTCATCTCCCAACTCAACTATTAATAAAGTCTTCTATAATGTTCCCCAAAACCTACTTTTGGCTATACATTGTCTCTTCTCAACCCTGTAGTCACTATAATACTTTAAATATATGTCAGTTTATGTGGCCATCCTCACCATTCTACTCCCATTTAAAACCATAGCACTTGGAATAAAACCAGTGTTTCTAGCCTCATCTCTGTTTCTAGCCTCATCTCTGCCTGTGGCTCATTAAAAGCATCTGCATTGATCTTCCTGTTGTTACTCAAATATTACCTGTTCATCCTATCTTAGGGTATTTTTCTTAATCTCATCTCTGCCCAGAATATGCTTACTCACATGAATGATAATGTATGCTTATGCTCTATTGTCTCCCTTCCAGAATATGTCCCTGACCTCCACGTCAGCAATGCCCTCTGCCTCTCTTCTTATGCATTTACACACTGTCTTTCTCATCCACTAGAACAGTGGTCGGCAAACTCATTAGTCAACAGAGCCAAATATCAACAGTACAACAATTGAAATTTCTTTTGAGAGCCAAATTTTTTAAACTTAAACTATATAGGTAGGTACATTATTATTAACTTAATTAGGGTACTCCTAAGGCTTAGGAAGAGCCACACTCAAGGGGCCAAAGAGCCACATGTGGCTCGCAAGCCGCAGTTTGCCGACCACAGCACTAGAATATATACTTTATAATATGCATACCATTTTTAAAATTGCTATGTGCTGTCCACACTAAAGGGATGGTGAATTATGTTCTATCTCCTTGATAACAGAGTAGGTATTATGGTTATATTTGTTAATATTTTTTTTCTTTTTCCTCCCCCATGCAATATACACTCAAGTTTAGGAGCTAATTCTCATGGCCTAAAATAATTCCCAGTAAATTTGTAGATTCTCACTAAGCATTAACCAATTGAATGAACTAATCTTCCACCACACATACTTAATCATATGTCTGAGGCTCTACACAGCCACTTGCACCTACCTAAAAATCTCTTCTTTCCTTTTCCCATGTCTGCATAGTAAATGATCACTCACTCTTAAAATTCAGTTCTTCTTTTTTTAACCCTAACCCTAACCCTAACCCTAACCCTAACCCTAAACCCTAGCCCTAACCCTAAGCTTAACCCTAGCTCTAACCCTAACCCTAACCCTCTCAGTTCTTTATATATGCCTAAATGTAAAAACAAATTCATTTATACACTGCATTGTACTCAATATATAACTATATTATTGTGCATGTTACTCAAAATTACAAATTAAATTTTTTTTGCATTTCTGCTTGATGACATCCCTAGTGAGTTCCTTGAGGTTATTTATCTTTTGTAATTGTGATGGCTAGCACTGGTTCTTGGATATTGTAAGATATATCGTAATGATTTCTAATTAAAGGAAATTAAATTAGAGTCATGCACACCCAATGACTGTCTGTCAACACAGACAGCATATATGATGGTGTTCCCGTAAGATTATCATAGAACCGAAAATGTTATATTGCCTAGTGTTGTCAGAGCCATCATAACATTATACAAGGCATCACAAAAATTCTATACACACTTTAACAGCTGATAGCTCAATTTTGAAAATGAAATGTATTTTAATAAACACTGCCTTTATAATTATTCAAAGTGTGTGTACACACTTTATAGCACAATGTATTACTCATGTGTTTTTGGTGATATTGGTTTAAAAAAATCTCCTGTACCCTGGCCTAATTTGCTCAGTGGTTAGAGTGTCGACCTGTGGACGAAGGGTCTCGGGTTTGATTCCTGTTCAAGGGCATGTATCTCAGTTGCAAGCTCGATTTCTGGCCCAGGTAGAGGCTTTCAGAGAAGGCAGCCAATTGATGTGCCTCTCTCATAGCTCACATCAATGTTTGTTTCTCTCTCCCCTCCTCCCTCCCCTCCTCTCTTTTATATATATATATATATATATATATATATATATATATATATATATATATATATTCAATGAAAAAATATCCTTGGGTGAGGGTAGAAAAACATAACCCTACTGTTCTGCCAATTGTATAAAAAATATAGCACATACAATTATGTACATTACAGAATACTTGATAATAATGATAAATTACTATGCTACAGATTTAAGTATTTACCATAGAGTACTTTTTATCATCATTTTATAGTGAGCTCTTTCTACTTATAAAAGAGTTTGCTTTAAAAGAGTAGGCTGTGTTACTCCAGCAGCAGCCACATACATGTTGTGTTCACTTTCGTGATTAGATTATGTTAATTTCTGCTTGATTTAAGCCCGTGTTGTTTTGTACAGTAGCATGCTGCACAGGCTGCACCTGGGAGAAACAGGCTCTACAATTTAGCCTTCATGTGTAGTAGGCTAAACCATCCAGGTTTGTGTACGTGCATTCTGTGATGGTTGCACAAACACGAAATCGCCTAACCATGCATTTCTCAGCCTGTATCCCCCTTGTTCAGCAATGCATGACTGGAGATGAATAGCTTGAGTCTCACTTTCACACAGTTGATTTTCCAAGCCTATTTCAGGAACCTGACCTGAATCATCTGCTCACAATGAATCCAAATCCTTGCTTTGGATTACAGCGCCCTCACGTGGAATGGCTCTTTCTCTCCCTGGAGTCTACTAGAGCTGTGTTGTGTGTAATCAGTAGGACTCTGAGTCCTTTTATGCCAAGGGTCTTTACGCCTATAAACAGGCCAGAACAGAATGGAGATGAAAGGAAGTAACAGAGAACCAGGTAAAAGTTCAAGTAAGCAAGTCAAACAGTCACCTGGCATTTCAGCCATAGTTTGGGTACGGACATGTACATGAAGAAATCTGGAAATATATGGGAGGTTTTTTCTGTCCCAACTTCCTTACTTAGGCAAGCTGCATTTCAGGTCTCAGCTGCCTGTGCATGGTCTCTGACCCGAGGCACTGGGTGAGGATGAAAGGTCAAGATGTCTCTAATAGAGAAGACTGTTAATTAGAAATCAAGCCTGACGATTCTTTATTTTGCTGACACCACGGATTCCAGCGATTTGGTAACAGTCCAGATATCCAGGGTAAGATAAATATTTTCATGAATTAAAAAAATACAATATTTTTGGATTTTCCTTTCTATTGTAACGTTTTTATTATAAAAGTAAATAAAATTTTCCAGAAAAGGTAGGAACGTATAACAGTGTAGAGAAAAAAACATGACCCTCTTTGAAAAAAATGAATTGATATATTTTCAAGCACTATTTACAAGTACATTTAAAGTAGTTTAAATATACTTGTACAGATAACTTTACACCTTATATTTTAAGATCACATTATAGAATAAGATAATTTTACATCTTTAAAAAATCACATGGACAAAACTAAATGAATGTGAGCTATCTCCATGACTTTTTCAAATATTTTCCTAGTTGAGGAGGTTCCAACTTTTTGTCATTACAAATTATATTGTAATTACATCCTTTCCCCAATGTTGAGCAAATACTTTTTCTCAACACAACTTGTTCTGCCTTCCAGAGTAGCACAGGGTGAGCCTGTTACTCCTACAATATATAAATACTTTGAAAGAAATCCACTAGTAGCTGCTGAGTTTATTCTTAGATTTGATTATTGTTAGACTGAAAAGAAACTCTAAAGAAGATCTACCTGTGGACTGAGCATACATGAAATCAGAAGGCTTTCCCAGAAAGAAATGATAAGGTTTAGTTCAAGGGCCTGAAGGTCGGTGAAGGGAAACCTCATCCAGGCAGTCCCCAGCGATTTTGAAGAAGACAGACAAGCTGAGACTTCTTATAGGAACAGCACACTCTTGAGAAGAATCAGTCCTGCCTGCTCCGCCTCTGGACTGGTCGGGAAGGATAGCCCTCTGCATGGCTGGGGGTTTACTGGAAGCCAGAAGGTCTGGATAGGTGAGCATCCTCTCCTTCATCCTTCAGGGGCAATGGAAGGCTCGGCGGGAGGTCTGAGGTGTATGCCAGCATGGCATGGGACTGAAGAGCTCAGGAGTTTAGGTCCCAGGCTAGTTAATCCTCACGCCTCTACTTGATTTTAGTAATTTGGCAGCTTGGCAATAACGACTTCGTTCCCTTTCTTTACTTTTTCTTTATACTCTAGTCTCATTTTGTAAATAGGGGAAATTAGGTCCACAGTGGGACAGTCATGGGGCCCCCTCAACCCTACCCCCCACCCCCATGGCATACATAGTAGTGGCAGAGCTGAGTGGATTTGATTGTATTACAACTCTCAAGCCATGTATACATCCAACATGCTGCCTTCTCGTCTCCACGATGAATCTCCCATCCCCTCCAAGCATTCACTGTTCATACCGTGTTTCCCTCCTCTTCAGGTCTCACTCGTCTTCTCCCAAGTAGCTCCAGGAGTCTTTCAGTTCACTTGGTCTCATTGATACAAAAATGAATCCCCAGTATTTTTATAGGTGTTTTACAGAACACATCCCAGTGAATTCTCACAACCTATGGATTCAGGTTTGTCATCCTCTCTTCACAGATGAGAGAACTGAGGCTCTGTGCAGGGGTGGGCCTTGCACAATAGTACAAAGATGGTAAACAGTGAAAATAGGGTTTAGTTTCAAATCCATTTTTAATTCCTCTAATTCAAATTACATTTTTATGCTCTTGGTTGGTTTTAGAATTTATTAATTGTTGAATATCTAATTAACAGTAGAACATTAACTAGAATCCACGCCTCCTGACTTTAGAAAGTCTTCCCTCTCTTAGCCACATTATGACATCACATATCAAAACTGAGATCGAGATACTTGTACATGTTCAGGTCACAGTGATCATTGAAATTATCCCACCAACTGTTATTATGGGCACCACACTTTCCATACTTGTGTCTTATTGCAAAAAATTCTGTTTTTTAGCATCTGACCCCTCAGTGGCCTCTTTGTTCTGCTGCTGCCTGACCAGTTGATCCGGGTGCAGGGCATCATGGGCCTTCCAGGGCCGGGTGTGCAAATCTCTCAGCAGGGCGAGCACTGCCGGCCAGGCAGCAGAGTTGGTTACTCTCTGGAGAAATGATAATTTGGCTTGACTTTTAATTAGAAAGTGTTGTTGGACTTGAAATTAAGAGTGTCACCATAAGATGTTTGGTTAAATAATAATATATTACTGATTATTTTAATTTAAAAACAGCTATCACCTATAATTAAATGTTCTTTACTTAACATGTTCTCCTGTGGCTTGCTCTTTAAATATAAACAAGAAAAATGGTGGTAGCAGGGTTCAGACATTCCCAAAGATAACTGGGACAGGGCCCATGGCATCATTGCAGACAACTGCACATTTGAGAAGCAAAAATGTCTGTGCATTTTTCTCCCACTCAGAGACATTGGCAGATTAAATTCATGTTAAAAAAAAAACTCTAGCCACAGAATACAATATATGATGTTTTACCATGTAATTCAGGTAAGACATGTATTATGTACATAATCATTTAGCAGAAAGTAAAAATATTACTTCAGTTCATTTCTAATAAATACAAAGTTACTTACTATTAAGATTAAATCTTAGTTTTCCAGGCTCCTTGGTTTAAAGAAGCAGTTTGGTGCAGTGGGGATGAAAGGAACAAGGACAAAAATACTGGAGCTTGATAAGAAATAAATGCTGAGCGATGTACACTGGAAACTCAGGCACCAATTCTGCTCAATTTTTTTCAAGTTAGGGAGAGATGAGTTCATTCATCACTTCACTCAGGAACTTTCCATTTAGTCTCCCCTCAGTGTCGGCTCTTCCAGTCCTAAAGACAGTGAGCACGTCAGTCCCAGTCCTATCTTCACGTCTCCAACATTCTAGAGAAGAAATTAGAAGATAAACAAACAAGCTATTTTTAAATATTATTGCTTACTGTGAAGAGTGCCAGGACTGACTAGTAGACCCTGAGTGATGGATGAATGATTACTCTGACACATGTTTCTGTGAATGAGAGGCTAAGGGACTGCCTGGCTAAAGGAACTAAACAGCCCCATTTGCCTGCCTCCTTAGGCTTTTATTGTAGTAACAGCTTGAACTAAAATTAACTATTAGATACAATCAGCAGGATAAGTATCCTTGAGAAAGCACATGCTTCTACAAGGTTGGGTCTAAAGACTAAACATAAAGATTCTAGCAAAACACCTGAGGGCTCAGACTTGTTTGGAAAAGTAATGGCAGGGGCTGCCGCCTTCAGCAAGGTCCCCCTAGAGGCCCCCAACCTTTCGGAGAATCCTCCTTATAGACTTTATAACTAAGTCTTATGCTTCCTTGCATCTCCCCCCTTTTTGTTTTGCTGGCTGTAGAAGACAGAGGAAGGTGATAAACTTTTTGCATTGGAATGTCAGGGTCCGCAAAGCACATTTACTGCTCAAGTTTGATTTTGTAGACTATAAGAAAAACAAAGAGAATTATGGTTATCCAATCAGGTACTAATTGATTCTATGAAACTATGTGGTGGGGTTTCTCTACTCTAAATGCTCCTTTACTATATTCCAAGCAGTGGTCTGATTTCATGTTCATTGACAGCAAGTAAGGACTCTTTAATTTGCCCTTGTAACATGTTTACTTCTTCAGTAAGGTTATTATGAAAAGACTCTCTATAGATGCTTTTTAATATCAATCTACTGATGGTGACTACTGCTCCATTTTAAAGGGGTGACACATATGTACTTATGCTCCCAATCATAATTAAGCACTTGCCTGTATGCTATAGCGTCTTGTCTTTCCCCTATTCAATGGCTGTCTCTACTGTCTATAGTCTAGCTAATATATTTTTTTATCTATGTGCTGTTGTATAGTGAATTCCTTAGTTGCATTATAGGCCATATTGTCTACAAATGCGGCCATATGCACAGACTCAGAAAGGGCCACCACAGTGACACTGGCAGTAGCAAGAATAACAATAGCCAAGATGATGGCTGCAATGAGCATTCCTAAAAATCTTTTGGGCCATAAGTCTTTCTTCTAAGACTTCAATAGCCGATGAGCCTTGCATTTCCTGGTGAGATTAACAGGTATCAGGATTTCTGCTTGTCTCCTAAGTACCATAATAGTGCTGATGATAAATGAGGTAATATTTTGGGTGGTAATACAGAAGGCAAAATAATCTCCTTCTCCAACCTGTACTAGAAAAGATGAACTGTGGCTGATTAGTAGATGGGGGCCTATAACAAAGACATAGGGGTGAGTGGTGCAAATCAGGCTATTGTCAGTAAGATTATTAGTAAAATTATACTATAGTGGCCAGAGGAGTTCTGGTGGTCACCGCGCAACAATGTCAAAGAGCTGAAAAGATGGCCTAATCTCTTTAAAGTTTCCTGAACTGTCACACCTAGTACTCGAGGTCATGGGGAACTCATCCATCCCTCAGTCCAAACCTCAGGTATACCTGCATAACCGATGTAACTAGTAGCAGATGCACGGTGTACCAGGATGTCAATGTGCTTGGCTTGCAAATGACTATGTGGGCTCTAAACTATAACCTGCTGGTCCCCTAGGACGGTCAAATGGGTATGATTTCCTCTACAAACTTCCTAATGGAAAGCTTTGATAAAGGGGTCCTTCTGCTGTACGGAGGGATGGGAGGTACAATAGTATTAGTTAGATTGCCACAGGACAGACTGCCTGCTGAGAGAAATATTTAATTTACTAAATTACTTTAAACATGCTTCCTTATATCTGAAAAGTTTAAGAATTAGTAATACTTTCAACAAAAGTTACAAAAACTATATAACTATTTTCTAGTTATTTAGCTCTATAATAAAATTGTTGTTTCTTCTGATTTTTCCTACTAGTATTTCCATAAATTCAAATACTTTATAGAGTAATTTAAATGATATGGAATCTTGTTCTTTCTGTGAAACATAATAGTCTGGAATAATAATTAGAGCTATAAATGAAAGTATAATATAGTTATTATTTGATAAAGCTCCCTATGTACCTTAAGTAGAAAATTTTTCTTTATGAGAGAAAAAACAAACATGAGGTATTCTAGAGCCTATTGTATGATCTAAAGCCAATTCTAGGTCAAAAAAAAGTTTCTTAAAATTCAAACCCTGGGAAGGTAGTCAAATACATTAGAGTAAAAAATTATGTATTATTATTATTAAATAGTATTAAGTAATTTATTCATTTAAAGTAATCCAGTTCCTGATTAATATGACATAATTATGCTTCTTAGGCAAATATAGGATAAATCTCTTTTTTCCCCTTTACTTTTAGAAATAGGCTTATTTTTTGAATGCAAAATATACCTATATTTTTAAGAAGTATAACAGAGATAACATGACCTTGACGAATCTTAGGAGGCTGGAGAAATGTGGGTGTGTATGTGGGGAGATAGCCAGTCCTAAGGCTTGTTCCCAGGACTGCAGTAACTCCTGGGCCTCTAACAGCTTTAGTGTAAAAGTACCATTTTTTTCTTCTTTACAAGGAGAGTGCCCCTCCATCTATCCCATTGCTGCTGCTTCTGTAGCATACACAAGGGCACTTCTGTAGCTCCAGCCCTCTAGGATAAATATTTGTGGAGTTTAAATAATTATTTCCCATATTTTTCTCTTTTTGAGTAGACTAAGAATATGAAATATTATATATAAGAAGAAATTTTAAAAACAAAAACAAAAAAACCCTATAGTAAATGAATGAGTACTCACAAAAGGGTTGACTGGGACATGAGCCTTAGAACCTTATTTTACACTAACCCAGTACGGTAAATGAGTTTTGAGTGGAATAAAGCCTAAACAGTAGAGACGAAGGATTCCCTATGTTCATAAAATGGCAAAGTGAAAACTAAGTCCCTTAAAGATAAGAAAGTAAGCAAAGAACATCATCAGTAACTAAGCTACATTACAGACAGACAAGAACTTCCACTAGCTAAGAGTTTCTAGTGGCTGATGTCTTGAGAGGGAGAGCAGGAAGGGTCCCCAAGATTAAGAATTCTTGGCAGCTTCTGAGAAGTTCCTACAATCCCTGCCACGTGTTCAGCCTGCCATAAACAGCTGGGGCCTCTACTAACGTGAACTATGCCTTATCTTTAAACAAATTAAACCAAACAACAAAGACACAAAACAATTAACAGAGATACTCTATGTACAATGTTTATAGGTACACATAACCTACAGACAAGACTTAATAAACTAGAGTCCTTTCCATGGATCTGTCAGAAGATCTTATAGTTCCCAGGACTTACAGCCAGAAGGCGGCCCAGAGGGCTCCTGGATGGGGTGGACAGTGAAGGCCTATAAACAGCCTGTTGTTCACAGAGCTCATCACATTCTGCTCTCTGTAATAAATATTGACTGGCGTCTAGAGTTGTTTTGGCCAAAATCTGCCAGTCCCAAACAGCCATGTGATAGTTTTCAGACAAGGCAGTAAGGAGTCCCTTTTGTAAATGGACTGTTAGTCCCATTTTCTCTAATACTTTTCCTTATTTCTTTAAAGGTATAAAAGGAGAGCGGCTCATGAATTCTATTATCTTGTTGATCTTGCATAACTGGGCAAGTTAAAAGCTCTCCTCCTAACATGCCCGCCTGACACAGGACCCCATAATCGAGGATCTCGTTGACGAGCCTTCCCACACCGGATCGGGAAGTATTTCCTCCAGCAGCCGGGCTTTAGGTATTACAGGCTCTGCAGGCTCTGCTTCAGGAGGAGGGGGCGGTGGTAAATCCTCCTGTGCTCTGTAGGCTTTTGATCTTCAATATGAAGTGAGCACAGTGCAGCTCGAACAAGAGCCCACATAGTTAATGATGATAAGGACACTCGTTTTCCCTGGGCCTGATTTCTCTTTAAATTCCTGCCCACTTGTTCCCGGAGATTAAGGTCTAGCGTTCCAGCATCAGGGAACCAAGGATTATAAATTATAACAGTTTGTAATAAGCTTTTTAGTTGTTCTTCTGTAACAGAGGCACCACCTGCTTTTAATAACTATTTCAGCACTGTGATACATTGCTGCTGTTCTGTGGACAACTGTTATCCCATTATGAAACCTTAGCTGAGAAACAATTCCCTCAAACTTGGAAATCTTAATAGGGCTCCAATGACTTACTGCACAGTTACTTTCGTTTTCTTCCTCTTTGTTTTCTAGGGTTCTGTCGCATTTCATTGCATTCCTCAGTTCTCATATGGGGCGCCACTTGCCGGGACTGACCAGCAGTCCCTGAGCGACAGATAAATGATTATTCTGACAAATGTTTCTGTGAAAGAGAGGGCTAAGGGACTGCCTGGCTAAAGAAACTAGACACCTCGTTCTCCTGCCTCCTTAGGCTTTTATTGTAACAACAGTTTGAACTAAAATTAACCTCTAGATACTATCAGCAGGGTAAGTAATCTGAGAAAGCACATGTTTCCACAAGGTGTGTCTACAGACTAAACATAGAGTTTCCAGCAAAACACCCTGGGGCTTGGACTTGTTTGGAAAAGTCAAGGCAGGGGTTGCTGCCTTTGGCCAGGTCCTCCAGAGGCCCCCAACCTCTCAGAGAATCCTCCTTACAGACTTCCCAGCAAAGTCCCATGCTTCCCCCCAGAAGAGTATAGGATGGGCATATGATTGAAAGCAATTTATGGGCCATGATATGCAAATGCCTGTTGTAAAAATGAATAAAGAATTAATGCTAGACTGTTTCTAGATGGAAGATCTAAGGAAATATTATGGAAAAGGACTTTAACCATTCTTTGAATAATAAATAGGTTTTCCAGGAAGAAATGGGGTCAATGTTATTTCAGTTAGAAAAATAGCAAAAGCAACAATAGATTCTGGGAAGGGGCTGTTTCATTCAGTCATAAGCCTCTTCTTCTCATACTACAAATCTCTAAAATGGAGAACCTGATGGCTTTGCCATCCCTGGCATGTCATAGGAATGAAATGACATGCTTTTCAAAGGTCTCACAGATTCTGTAGAGCCTAATTCTTTTCCCCTTTATTAAATGTTTTTAATAATCTCCTCGCCCTGGACCTGTGGCTCAGTTGGTTGGAGCATTGTCCAATACACCAAAACGTTGTGGGTTTGATTTCTGGTCAGGGCACATACCTAGGCTGCAGGTTTGATCCCTGGTAGAGGCTTTTAAAGGAGGCAACCAATAAATGTTTCTCTCTCTCCCTTTCTCTCTCTCAAATCAATAAAAAATAATATTAATAACAAAAAAATACATATCCCTGGATGAGGAATTTTAAAAAAATCTTCTAAATGGTCTCCTGGCTTTCAGCTGCCTGAAATTTATATCAAAAACATAGGTTCTCAAATTATTTTTACCACAACCCAAAGTAAGAAAAACGAATTTTGTGACCTCCTACGCACATTTCATAAGGCAATACTTACTCATACTACTTGCAATTTGTTTTAATATTATTTTTTAATTTTATCTATTTTATTTTTAAAAATGCTGATTTGGAACATCTAATTTAATTTCATGACCCTAATGGATTTGAAACCTTTGTGTGTAACCCTCTGCTTTAAAGCATACATGTCCACAGAACTTTTCTGCTTAGTCATTTTTTTCAGAACTTTAAATTTTATTTTCCCTTACAGTTTACATTCAATATTATTTTGTATTAGTTTCAGGTGTACAGCATAGTGGTTAGACAATTATATACTTCACAAAATGCTACCCCCAATGTTCTAGTACCCAACTGGCACCATACATAGTTATTGCAATACTAGTGACCCGGTGCATGGATTCCTGCACATTGAAAGGAAATAATTAAAAGGTGGCCAGTGGGGTGGTACTGGGCAAGATAGGCCAGACACGTCCTGGAGCCAACCTCCTGCGGTCCCTCGCTGGTGTCTGCTGAGTGAGCGGGGTCCCTCTGAAAGGTGGAGTTCCTTGGCCTGGCCTATGGGGATCGCGCTGAAACCAGCTCTCCGACATCTCCCGAGGGGTCCCAGAGTGCAAGAGGGCATTCTGCAAAGTTGCTGTTGTACAGGATGTGGAACACAAATGTAAGAGTGCAGTTGACCAGATTCAGGGCCAACAGTGCCCCAGCAACAATATAACCAAAGGCTGAAGGTGGAATCACCTAGCCCCACAAGGAATTGGACTCCCTCCTCTCTAATTTTGAGGTGCATCACCTGAGAACCGTCACTGCCAAGTCACTGCAGTTGGGTAGCTCCTGCATTGAGCGCCTGACTCCCTGGTGGTCAGTGCATGTCATAGTGACCGGTCAGATGGTTGGACACTTAGCATATCAGCCTTTTATATATAGAGTGTTGACTATAGTCCCTATGCAGTGCTTATATCCCTGTGACTATTTTTTATTATCAATTTGTACCTTTCCTATGGTTGACACTATTATAGATGTCCTCTGCTTAATCTTCAATGGCTCTCTATTGTCCACAGTATAAAGTACAAACTTCTGAGCAGGGCTGAGGATTTTGATGATCTGGCCTTTTCCTTCTTCCCCAGATTTCCCACTAGTTCCCGCCTCATTACTTCTATTCCCATCTTGAATTACTTGCAGTTTTCTAATCCAGCCATCTGGAGCTCTACATACACATCTCCTTCTCTCCATAGGAAACTCCAATCCCCACCACTATCACCCCACAGATGAGGTTTCTGGGTCTTATGCTTATTTATACTCATAATTCAAGTCTGAGGTCATGGGATTCTTGAAAAAAAGATGGTCTATATTTGCTAGCCGGGCCTTGATTTCCAGTCCATGTTTCTCTACATGCACTTCTAGGAATGCCTTCATTATATTACACTAGAGGTCCAATGCATGAGTTCAGCCAGCCTACCCCGATGGAAGCCCATCGGGCTGGGATGGTGTGGGGGAGGGACTGTGGGCAGTTGGCCAGCGGGACCTGCCTCCGATCGGAATGTTGGGGGCCTATCAGGGCATGTATCAGGCTGATTGGCTACTGCAGTGACATCATAGCCATGGGTCGTCCTGGTCATTCTGGATATTCCACTGTTTCAGTCACTGGGCTTTTATATATATAGATTATAAATGTGTTTCTTTTTCTTTAAATTTGTATAGTTTGAGTTTTAGATTTCTGTATTCTTAATTCTTGGAGTCCAATGGGAATTCAATAAATGATTTTGTTAAATAATTTAATAAATGCTTCAATTAATGGTAAAACAATAAACTCTTCCCAAGGTACCTATTTCCTCTATATAGCCAGACACTTCTTTCCTATTTGGCTATGAATCACCTAGAAATCTTGTTTTCCTTAGTGTTTTCTCTGCTTCCTGAGAACTGACTCTATTAGGGACAGGAGTAAATGATTTGCCAATTGTTGTGTTTTAACTGAGTGCACTCTTTGATTCTATGGCTGGTTATATAGTTCTGGCTTCCCTTATTTCCTAACAATCTCAGAGATTCTATGGTGCTAAATACTGGAAAGGGTTAATTTGAATGTCTCTGTTTTAAAATATCTTAGATGTCAATGTGTTAAAGACAATTACTAGAAGAGTAGAGTTTTCAAGTCCTTTGTAGAGCTAAGAGTTCAGTTTATTTCTGAATATTCTATGACTGACTGGAGACATCCTATAAGACTTGCTAGTGTGCAGTTCTGAGACAAGGAAGGTTGTATAATAGTTGAACATGTGGGTTGAGTATTCTGTGAATACATATGCTGAATTTTCCTAAACAAATAAAATTCATAAAGTGTTTATGTAAACAGTACCAGTCACTGCTTCTGTAGGAAATAAAAGTATGCAAGAGAGCACCTTTATTTTCAGGTGCACATGATCAACTATGCTAACATGTTAATTCCTTTATTAAAAACTAAGTGGAGAGCTGTTTGTGATTTTCCTAGGTGAAGAGATAGATAAAACGATGGTGGGACACATTCTAAATTATTTTCTTAGCAACTTTGAAAGCCGAGAAATTTCATTCTCTGTGCTTTGAGATTAGATTACCTGTGGACATTAAAAAGTAAACCCACATAATGCAAAAGATATAGTTCTTGTTCTTAAGAATAAAGGGAAATAAAATGCTGGGTATGAGAATGATTCTAAGCTTGTCGAAGCTAACTGCAGCAGTAATACCTTACCATCATTCATCTGTGAGCAGCTCAGCTTCAGTGAGAAAATGCCCTTTGACACTGAAACTCTTGTCCTCCTGGCAGCCAATGGTTGAGTAGAGTCATAGAAACCATGAAAGGGTAAGGAAGAGTGAGCATGAGTGAGGGAGAAAAATTAGAGAACAGTCTAATATTTTCTTATGCCACACCTCTATATTCCTTTCTTATAAACAACAAAAACAGAAGAAAACAGATATCCCACCCCAATATATGTGACTTAAAAATTCATTCCACAAAAGAATCATTTGTGAATCATTTTAGACTTTTAAAAACTGATAACAGCAGTAGATAGTAAAAATCTTAATAGTTTTATATGTATACATCCATACCAAATGTATTTCTGCATTCCAAACATAAGGAGAAATGCCACTGGATTTGCATGTTGCCATTGCCTCTTTTTCCATGAAAATTAAGTTACTTCTCCAACATCACCAAGACCATACATAGAGATCTGCTTGTAATAACCAGGACAACTCAGGTAATCAGGACATTTTATTAAGAATATTAGATTGTGGTGGACACATTAAGGCTTTGTGCTCTAGCTGGCTCTTCAAAGGCTCAGAATCAGTGACGAACTAGTGTAGAAGAATATATGTCTGGCCATCTTGAACTCAAACAAGCATTTAAGCTCCTCAACTTCCTGTGAGATCAGCCAAATCTCTCATGTCTGTACCTCTGCTAACTTCTCTGCCCACTCTCCTTCCTTCCCCTCCCTTTCTCAGGGGTGCCTTTCCAGACAAACTGACTTGAACACGGAAGCACAGCAAATGTTTGTTGGGTTGTGATCATGTGGCAAAATAATGACTGAACATATTTTCTCTTTTAAATATAAATATACATTCTATTAGCTGGAGAAGTGTTAAGACTTTTTACCAATTAATTCTTTGACAGCAGTGTGAGTTTGAATCATATGTCTTGATATTTCCACATAATTTTATGCTACAAAAACAAATAGAAGCCACTCAGTTGGGACTGAGGATAATAATATGATTAAATATACAGAGTCAGACAGCCTAGATACAATTCTTACAACATCACCTATTTGACCTTGGGTGAGTTATTAAATTTCTTTAAGAACAAGTGTGCTCATTAATGAAATATTGATGTTAATAATAATATCTTATATGTAGAGTTCTTGTAAGGACTCAGAAACATAATTAACACAGACAAAATGCTTACCACAATGCACAGCCAAACATGAGCATTCACTGTGTGGTCTCTCTGAAACCCACCCAGTTATGCAGGCCCAACTGTGGTCTCTCTGAAACCCACCCAGTTATGCAGGCCCAACTGTGGTCTCTCTGAAACCCACCCAGTTATGCAGGCCCAACTGTGGTCTCTCTGAAACCCACCCAGTTATGCAGGCCCAATTGTGGTCTCTCTGAAACCCACCCAGTTATGCAGGGTAAACCTAACGTCCTAATGCCCACAGGTTCCAAATAAGGTAGCTTCCTATTGCTTCTCCAGCCTCACCCCTCTTACCACCCTTGCCTCACTTGTTCTTTCTATCACACTTGGATCTTCAATGCATTTAAACACACTAGTGTAACCTTCCCTCATGATTTTGCATCGAATGCTCCTTCATCTGAAGTGCTTTCCTCTACACCTTTCCAGGTCTTTTCTCAGATACTGTCTTCTCTCAGAGACCCACCTTTACCTTCCTATTCCAAATTGCAACATATATATATGATTTATTAGAAGGTAATATGTGCACTGAGAAAAATAAATTTTAAAGATGAGTAAAGAATATCATATCAGGATCGTTGGAGCAGGAAATGGGGACTTTGTAAAGTATATGATTGTCTAGCTACTGTGAAAAATAAAAAAGAGAGGAGGTTCTGATACACAAATAAATAGATCTACTACTTGCCATAATCAATTCTGTCCTTGCCATCACACTTAATAATACGGATTCTGGACCAGACTGTTGGACTAAGTACTCTAGGCATAGCCTTAAAAGCGATTTTGGATTAGACAGCAGTGTAGAGTTTTTAAATACTGAGTGTAAAATGCACCTCATTGTTATTTCTTGAATTTTACTTATGATGCTTAACTATTTTTGTGGTTTAATATCTGAAATATTTTTTCGATGCCTTTAAATTCTGAGATCTCTTTTCAGGAACTTTAAAAGACTGAACTATATATTACAGTGGGAAAAATAAGGGGGCTTTAAATAACAGGCCTAGATTTAAACCTTGGATAACCTATCACTTGCTGTGAACTTGAGTTTCCTTATATATAAAAAACAATACAATCATTCTCACTTTTTTTTCTTTATTGTACTTCACAGATATTGTGTTTTCATCAACATCATGGCAAAACTCTCCAGAGGCAAAAATATATTACAACTCGCTGAAGGTTCAGATAATACTTAGCTTTTTTTTAGCAATAAAGTATTTAATTATAGTATGTACATTGATTTTTAACATAACATTATTCCACACTTAATAACTTACAGCACAATTAAGTGTGCTTTTTTTTTATTTCTGGGAAATCTAAAAGTTTGTGTGACTAGCTTTGTTGTGGTATTTGTTTTATTGTGGTATTCTGAAACCAAATCACAGTGCCTTCAAGATATCTTACACTACATCACAGGCATGTTTTCATAGTACATGCACTCAATATATTATACAATTCTGAATGGTAGTTTTCCCTTCTTAGCTCCCAAATCCCATCACAGAATTCCCATAAGATCTCTAGAGCTTCAGTAAATGGACCATCAAGAGCCTGATGCTTGTCATTACTCATTCCATATTTAAGAATTATCAGCTTTTGCCTTGGCTGGTGTGGCTAACTGGTTAGAGCACCAACTCTCATTTTGAAGGGTCCTGGATATGATTCCTGGCCAAGGGCATGTGCCTAGATTGCAATCCCTGGGTTGCAGTTCCTGGGTTGCTGTTTGTTCTCCAGCTCAGGTCAGGGTACATGCAGGAGACAACCAATGAATGTGTCTCTCATCAATCTTTCTCTCTCCCCCTCCCTCCATTTCAGTTTCTCTAAAAAGTAATGGAAAAAATATCCTAGGTAATAATTAACAAAAAAATTACCCAAAGAATGTAAAAGACCTATATAATGAAAATCACAATGCATTATTAAAAGAGACTGAAAACTACACAACAAAATGGAAAACTATCCCATGTTCATGATTGGAAAAATCAATGTAGTTAAAATGGCCATATTACCCAAAGCAATATACAGATTTAATGAATCCCATTGAAATCCCAATGTCATTTTTAAAATATATTTTTATTGATTTCAGAGAGGAAGGGAAAGGGAGAGAGAGATATAGAAATATCAATGATGAGAGAGAATTATTGATAGACTGACTCCTGCACACACTACACTGGGCAGATGGAGCCCATAACCTAGGCATGTGCCCTGATCAGGAATCAAACCAGGATCTCCTGGTTCATAGGTCAGCACTCAACCACTGAGCCATGCCCAATGTCATTTTTTAAAGAAATAGAACAAGAAATCATCAGATGTGTATGGAACCACAAAAGACACCAAATAGCCAAAGAAATCATGAGAAAAAAGAACAAAGGTGGAGGTATCACATTTATTGACTTCAAATTATACTACAGAGCTACCATAATCACAACAACATGGTATTGGCATGGAAACAGACACACAGATCAATTGCACAGAATAGAGAGCCCACATGCAAAAGAATGAAACTGGATTACAGTTGGTCCTCATGTACAAAAATTAATTCAAAATGGGTCAAAGATCTAAATATAAGACCTGAAACAATAAGTTACATAGAAGAAAATATATGTACCAAACTTATGAACCTAGGTATTAGATAACATTTATGAACTTGGATCCAAAGACAAGGAAGGTAAAGGTAAAAATAAATTAATGGGACTATATCAAACTAAAAAACTTCTGTACAGCAAAAGAGACTGACAACAAAAGAAAGAGGCAGCCAACCAGATGGGAGATGATATGTGCAAACAGTAGCTCCAACAAAGGTTTAATTTCCAAAATAAATAAAGAATTCATAAAACTCAACACCAAACAAACAAACAACACAATCACAAAGTGAACAGAGGACCTGAAAATATACCTCTCCCAAGAAGATATACAAACAGCCAATCCTATCTAATAATAGACAAACATGGTAATTGACCGTACTTTCGCTACACCTCCCATTGGCTAATCAGCAAGATATGCAAATTAACCGCCAAAAAGATGGCAGCTAATTTGCATACTGCAGACAGGGCAGGCCAGCGCAAGCAGCCATCCGGGCCCCCGTGTGCTGCCTAAGCCACGCCCCCAGCCAGGACCCCTGTGTGCAGCCCTGGGCGGGCAGGACCCCCATGTTCGGTCCTGGGTGGTGAGGCTTGGTGGTGCGATCGGCCCGAGGAAGCCCTATTTTTGCAGGGGCTGCTGGGGGCCCGATCAGAGACACAAACCTGCAGGCCCAGCACCCAGCAGCCCCAAAGCCCACCACCTCGGTGCTGGGGCTGCTGGGGGCAGGATCAGAGACACAAACCCTGCAAGCCCTGCACAGGATGAGTGCTCTGCCCCAGGCGAAGTGCTTTCCCTTCAACCCAGCTCTCCCTGGGAGTCAGGCGTGGAGGGTGTTCTCCCTGGGAACCCAGAAATCTGCCTCTGGGATGACTGTGCAGCACCCAAGCCTGGCAAGCCACAGAGAGGGTGATGTACCCATGGGGATGTGTACACTGGCAGAGGCCATGCAGCTGCCATAGTTGAAGTCATCCTTGATGTAGGAGCGGGGGTAGCGGGGATCAGAGTGGGCCAGGTTGGCAATGGAACCCCAGCTCCCCACCGAATGACTAGAGCACACAGTCCTCAGTCGCTTCCTGAGCAGCAGTCAGCCCCAACCGGGGATCAACCCGAAACCTAAGTAGGTGCCCTGGCAGAATGGAACCCAAACCTTTGCTGTAGCAGAGGAGCTCCGACCCACAGCAGGGGCCAGGGCAGCTGGCGAGTGCAGCGGCAGTGGCGGGAGCCTTCACAGCAGCACTTAGGAGCAGCAAGCTGAGCGTAGGAAGCAGCAAGCAGATGGGCGGTAAGGAGGGAGGGGTCCCGGACTGCAAGAGGGCACAGGCCGGGCTAAGGGACCCCCCATCCATCCCCAGTGCATGAATTTCGTGCACTGGACCTCTAGTATATATTTAAAAAGATGTTCAACCGCACTAGCAATTAGGGAAATGCAAATCAAAACTACAGTGAGATATCACCCATTAGAGTGCCCATTTTCAACAAGACAAGCAGTAACATGTGTTGGAGATGTTATGGGGTAAAAGGAAACCCTCATTCACTGCTGTTGGGAATGTAGATTAGTACAACCACTCTGGAAAGCAGTGTAGTGGTTCTTCAAAAAATTGAGACTGGAGCTACTATACAGCCCAGCAATCCCTCTCTGGGTATATACCTGAAAAACTCAAAATCATGTATTCACAAAGATATACACACCCCTATGTTCATTGCAGTATTATTCACGGTGGCCAAGACATGGAAACTACCAAAGTGCCCTGTAATAGAGGACTGGATAAAGAAGGTTTGGTACAATACATAATGAAGTACTACTCAGCCATAAGAAAGGATGAAATAAGGCCATTTGTAACAACATGGATGGACCTTGAGAACATTATGCTAAGTGAAATAAGTCAGTCAGGAAAAACTCAGAACCATATGATTTCACTCATTTGTGGGATATAAAACTGAAGCTCGTGAACATGAGTAGTAGTGTGGTGGTTGCCAGAGGGAAAGGGTGCGTGAAGAGAGACTCCTAATATATGGTGACAGGAGAAGATTTGACTTTGGGTGGTGGTTACATGATCTTATAACATAGAAATCCACACCTGAAACCTTTATGATCATGTGGACCAATGTCATCCCAATCAATTTAATATAAAAATAATTATCAACTTCTTATTTTTCTAATTCTAACCTATGGATTAGGTAAATCAATAGTATCATTCACTTTGCTTATTACTGAAGAGTATTTGGGAGCATGTTACAAAAATCAAGGCCTTCCTAACATATTGAATGCAAGGGACTATTGTAAACTAAGCATATGTCACAAATTCTTAAATTTTAGCATGCATAACGAGGAGTGGAAGACGCCATTAGAGGTATATTTTCAGGAGAAAACAAAACTTCTCCTGGAAAAGAATTCAGTCAGTGGGAAGTGAGAGTTGCTTGTTCAGAACTGACTATAGTCTGAGTCAGTGAGAAACTCAATGTACACCATGCTGTCTGTAACCAGATTGATATTTGCCCCAGCTTCTACAGACCTCTACCAGAAAACTATAGTGAGAAGAACATCAAAAAAACTATGTAGAAAATTAAAATGCTTTTTGTGGTAAAATTTTATAAAGCTCTGAGGACGCATGATTGTGTTACATGTAAAACAATGTAGTACCTCACGTGGAAATGATAACTTTTTATTACAAATGGGTAATTTTGCATCATTACATTCAAATAGGACCAGAAACCTGAGTCATGAAATGATGACAATGCCAGACATTTGAGTGTCAATGCCAGGGTTGGAGGAAAGATGATGTGGAACAAAACAGGAGTGCATGGGGAGAGAACAAGCCTACGTGAGATACCCCTGGGGGATTCCCGAAACCAAAGGACTTGAACTGCTGCTGCATGAATGAAGGTAGAGACTAGCTTCTGCCTTGGCACCATTTTTTTAACCCTGTTTACCCCCAAGTGAAGCTAGATTGGGAAATAGCATTTCAGTAAGTTCACTGCTCTCCACACTCCAATTTCTTTGTGCGTGGCTTTGCCTTTGAAACTAAATATTTTTGAAAAGAAAGAAATTTTATCTGCAACAGGCTTTTAGGTAGCTTGGAGCATTTGAGATCTTTGGTCCTCTGAAGAGGTCCTCCATTTAATATATTTATTTATGAAAGATATTTCAAAACACTGTTAATATGATTTTATATTAAGAGTTATGAAATTTGACCTCAACACAAACTTTGTGCTAGATTTTTCATGTTCGAAAAAAGCTGGCAACTATGAGTGCCCACACTTTCTCAACCCAACCATACCCTCTGGGGGAAAAGTTTCACCTAGACATCTCCTTCCTTGGAGAAGGATGTAGAAAAAAATATTTTCATTTCTAAGCTAGAGAGACATGAGGGATACTTAGACCAATCAATTTTTGCAACACACAGATGAATGTCCATTCATTCATTTTTATATAATTCTTTCATTCAATCTCTCTCTCTCTCTTTCTCTCTCTCGCTCTCTCTCTCTCTCTCTCTCTCTCTCTCTCTCTCTCTCTCCTCTCTCTCTTGTCTTATAACCCTGTGGATCCTAGATTGAATCTCATTATAACACTTTCTCAAAACCATCTCAGCCCACATTTGTGCAACTCTTATAGGAACCCCTATATCCCTCCATTTGTTCCAGCTGTGACCCATATTGTATCCATCATCTCTTAATTTGTGTCCAAACCTGTTCTCCTTATTTGACTGTAAGCTCCTTACTACTAATGGCTGTAGCTTACTTATCCCCCCAAGTCCTGTGCTCAAGAATAAATGGTAATTCATCATTAATAAAATTGGTGAATGGCCTGCAGCCTCAGTATAAATGTAAAAACAATTAATCTAATATAGGCTCTGGAGGACTCAGGCCTGAGCCAACGGCTCCTCCGCAGTTTTAACCACCACTCAAAACAACTGGCCTTGGTGAAGATATTGCTTCAGCATATGTCTGAGATTGTGCTGCCTGTGGATTCCTTTAGTATTTTGATGGTTTCCCATCTTACATTTAAGTGCTTTATCCATTTTTAGTTTATTTTTGTGTATGGTGTAAGATGGTGGTCTAGTTTCATCTTTTTGCATGTATCTGTCCAATTTTCCCAACACAATTTATTGAAGAGACTGTCTTGCCTCCATTGTATGTTCTTTCCTCCTTTGTCAAATATTCATTTAGCATAATGGTTTGGGTCAATTTCTGGGCTCTCTATTTTATTCCATTGATCTATATGTCTGTTCTTGTGTCAGTACCAGGAAGTTTTGAGAACAGTGGCTTTGTAATACAGCTTGATATCTGGTATTGAGATCCCTCCTACTTTGTTCTTCTTTCTCATGATTGCTGCAGCTATTTGGGGTCTTATTTTATTCCAGATGAATTTTTGGATAGTTCATTCTAGGTCTATGAAATATGCCTTGGTATTTTAATGGGGAATGCATTGAATCTATAGATTGCTTTGAGTAGTATGGACATTTTAATGATGTTGATTCTACCATTCCATGAACACAGTATGCTCTTCCATCTGTTTATGTCTTCCTCTATCTCTTTTTCAGTGTCTTGTAGTTTTCCGGGTAGAGGTCTTTTACCTCTTTAGTTTATTCCTAGGTATCTTATTTTTTTTTTTGGTGCAATGTTAAATGAGATTGTTTTTTTATCTCTCTTTCTGTAAGTTCACTATTAGTGTATAACAATGCCATTGGTTTCTGGGTGTTAATTTTGTATCCTGTTACATTGCCAAATTCATTTATGAAGTCTAATAATTTTTTGATGGGGCCTCTAGGGTTTTATATGTACAGCATCATCTCATCTGTGAATAATGACAGTCAGTTTTATGTCTTCTTTTCCAACTTGGATGCGTTTTATTCTCCTTCTTGTCTAATTGCTATGGCTAGCACTTCGAGTACTATGTTGAACAGGAGTGGTGAAAGTGGGCATCCCTGTCTTGTCACTGATACAGTTCCTAGGGCAATGGAAACTAAAGAGAAAATAAACAAATGGTACTACATCAAAATAAAAAGCTTCTGCACAGCAAAAGAAACCATCAACAAAACAACAAGAAAACCCACTGCATGGGAGAACATATTTGCCAATGTTATCTCTGATAAGGGTTTAATCTCCAAAATTTACCGGGAACTCATACAACTTAACAAAAGGAAGATAACCCAAACGAAATATGGGCAACGGACCTAAATAGATACTTTTCAAAAGAGGACATAAGGAAGTCCAAGAGACATATGAAAACATGCTCAAAGTCATTAATCATCCGAGAGATGCAAATCAAAACAACAATGCGGTAGCATCTCACACCTGTCAGAATGGCTATCATCAACAAATCAACAAATGACAAGTGCTGGCGAGGATGTGGAGAAAAAGGAACACTTGTGCACTGCTAGTGGGAATGCAGACTGGTGCAGCCACTGTGGAGAACAGTATGGAGTTTCCTCAAACAACTACAAATGCTACACTGCGGTAAAAAAAAAGGAATTCTTACCATTTGCAACAGCATGGATGGAACTGGAGAGCATTATGCGAAGTGAAATAAGGCAGTTGGAGAAAGATAAATATCACATGATCTCACTCATTTGTGGAATATAATGAACAACATAAACTGATGAACAAAAACAAGACCAGAGACAGAGAAGCATCAATAGACCATCCAACCTCAGAGGGAAGTTAGGGGAGGGTGGAGGTAAGGGAGAGAGATCAACCAAAGAACTTGTATGCATGCATATAAGCCTAATCAATGGACACAGTCACCGGGGGCAGGGGGGAAGGCATGAACGGGGGGTGGAGGGGTGGAGGGGCAATGGGGAAATAAGGACACATATGTAATACCTTAATCAATAAAGAAAAAGCAGTTGTAAAAAAAACCCAAACAACTGGCCTCTTTAAATTCTAAATTGCATCAATCGTTGTGTCCAAAATGTTAGTTACAGCTCTGAATCCTTCTGTTTTTCACTTAGCACTCACAATAGGCCTTGGAATATTGGAAGCCCCTGCCAGTTTCTCAGATTCTTTCAGCTGCAGTGTTCACTACAGCAGAGAACCCAGAGCTACCAGTATGCTTACTAACGTGTCCATGCATCAAACAAAGAGGTTCCTAAGTAGACACCTAGGGATTTTAGTGAAAGAAAAATTGTCTTTGTATTGGTAAGGGGATGAGCTACCACAGTCAAAGGGAGGGAATTATGGCTAAGAGGATGTGCCTGACTAAATATAAAGTCCATTAAGGCACATCGCAGTTAAAGATCACTCCTTAAAAAGCCCCGTTTAAAATGAACCTCTGAAGGGTTGAGCCAAGCAGCCTACTCTGTTCCTGGAAGGGTATAAAGGGCCTCTGCTGGATAAAAAGGAAAAGGAAAGAGCAGTCAGCTGGACCTGGCTTCTCCTCTCTCCTTTGCTTTAGGGCTCCTTGCCCCCAGTCTGCATTCTTCAGTCTAGGACAGTGGTCGGCAAACTACGGCCCCTTGAGTGTGGCTCTTCCACAAAATGCCACATGCGGGCGCTCACATACAGTGCAATTGAAACTTCGTGGCCACACTCAAGGGGCCAAAGAGCCACATGTGGCTCACGAGCCACAGTTTGCCGACCACTGGTCTAGTATAACTAATCTCAATACTCAACTTAACTCTCTCATGTGGGGTTCACTTTCGTTCACTTCACCTGAAATAGAGTTTAAACTCCAAACCATCCTACTTATGTGTTGTTGGATTGTATTCCTATAGAGTTATTGGCCCAAACCTGTGTATTCCAAGGAATATTAGTGGGGAGAGGGAGAGTAGTGTTTATTGAACACCTATTGTGTGAATGATATTAAGTTAAGTCTTTTATGAGAAGTCATATTTAATTCAATCAAGAAATTATCTCTCTTCCAGAAGAAGTAAATCTATTGATTTTAGACCATATATATTTCTATCAACCCCCAATACATCACTAGTAGTTTTGTCCATTAACTAGTAGTTTTGTTTGTTTGTTTTCTGCAGGACCCTCCTCATCATCACACCTGTTATTCATTACCATGCAACATCCGTCAACTTTGACACCACTTCAGGTGTGCCTATTTGATGCATAGCATCACCATTCTCTACTTTCTTTGCAATACCCATCAATTACATTTTCAATCAACAAAAATATATTGAATGACTGCTGGGTCTTATTACATTAGATGCTGAGAATATTAAGAATAATTAGATTTAGCCCTTGCCACCCAGGAGGCAACAGAGACATGTAATCAAGTAAAAAATGATATAGTAGAGTAAGTACAATGAAAAAAACAAAGGCAGATGTAGGGTTTGTGGAGCCAGAAGCTTAGCAATTTGGGGTGTACTCCCTAAGAAAAATAATACAAAACTTCAAATAAAAGTTAGCTTTGAATATTAATGATAAAATATCCAAATACAATACAAATTATTTTAAAAGAATGAATAGCTTATAAATAATAAAATTTAGAAAAATAACCAATGCTATTATTAATTAACATACACCTGTTTAATATCTTTTCTCTACATTTTTACTGCAAATTATTTTATTTCCTTTTTGTATGACATCAGTTTCATAGAATATTATCTAGATATACAGATAATCTAATATTTCTTCTAACAACTTGATCCAGGTTATTTATTCTTATTTTTTATAGAAAAGTTTATTTTACCTGCATAAGTTTTTACTGGTAATACCATATAAATGTTACGTTTCCCTTAAGTTTAGAAGAAAATATTGCAAGAGTATTTGGTGTATGAACTATGAGATTCAGAAGAATTTCCCTAAACTAGCTTCCAGTCCCTCACTTATCAAAACTTGCTTCCACTTAGCTACATACACATTCCTTTCTTGCCACTAAGTATTCACCCATTTTGTGACACACCTTGGCCCCTGTGCCTGTTAGTCATGATGCCAATTCATCTGGCATGGAGAGTAGTTCAAAGACTCTGAGAAGTTGTTTCTATGCAATAGACTAAAGTGACAGTTGAATAATTATAAATAAACCCAACAGAATGTGTTTCTGACTCAGCATTACTTTAGGTGGATCCTTAAAATGCCCACGCCACCCCAACAGTGTCAACAAGTGGGGAGAAATGACAGAAGTTAGAATACAAAGAGGCATCGGACTAAGGTTAAAATACCTGATTTATGTTCATTTTTAAAGTAGACATTGTCTGCCCTAGCCAGTTTGGCTCAGTGGATAGAGCGTCGACCTGCAGACCCAAGGGTCCCGGGTTAAATTCCGGTCAAGGACACGTACCTCAATTGCAGGCTCTGCCTGGGCCCGGGCTTCTCCCTGGCCCCCACTCTGCCTGACCAGGTCTCTGCAGGAGGCAACCATTCGATGTGTTTCTCTCACATTGATGTTTCTCTCTGTCTTCCCCTCTCTCTTTCACTTTCTTTTAATCAATGGAAAAATATCCTAGGGTGAGAATATATATATATATATATAGTCTGGAATGCTGGCTTCTGGGCAGGCTCCTGGCCTGGTGGGGCTACTATATGTTTCCTCTAAACAGTGTATTCCAAGGGCACCAGGAAACATGTATTAGGATTTATGAACCTCCCTCCACGGACACATACAGCAACGACACTGGGTACCATGTGACTGCAGAAGGTGGATGCTCCTCCAGTCAGTCTGTGGTGGGGATAAAGCTGAGAAACTGCTCCAAGTGCCTCTGCTGGTTACCACAGCCCTCTCCTCTTCTTCCCAATCAGTTGTTCTGCAAGGTGTGATTTCTTGTTTAATTTCTTGGGAAGTTATCAAAGCACACATTCCAGCTTGAGTCTGAAACAAAAAGGAAAACATGTGATCCAGTTTCCTCCTGCTGGGCTGCCATGTTTCTTTCTCATTATAATAGCATTACTAATATTGTTCTTTGAGTTGTGGCTATGGTACAGCTTTCCTCTGAGGATTACCACCATTTTGCTAGATTGTGGGGTGTTTTTTGTTTGTTTGTTTGTTTGTTTGAAATATATTTTTATTGATTTTTTACAGAGAGGAAGGGAGAGGGATAGAGAGTTAGAAACATCGATGAGAGAGAAACATCGACCAGCCGCCTCCCGCACACCTCCTACTGGGGATGTGCCCGCAACCAAGGTATATGCCCTTGACCGGAATCGAACCTGGGACCCTTCAGTCAGCAGGCCGACGCTCTATCCACTGAGCCAAACCGGTTTTGGCTGTTAGTTTGTTTTTAAGTTGGACTATAATTCCTGTATTGGGAGAAATTTCTCTAAGGATCAGTTTCTGGAGCTGGTTTGAAGATTGGACTTTTTTTTTCCAGATTCTATTCTGTCTCAATACTAATAGGAAGTCAAATAATTTTTGTGTCCCAGTTTTACTTTCCACCTGCTTCCAACACCCAGCTTGATTGTATAAAAATAAATATTTTTCATTAAAAATGTAATTAAAATTCAGTACAATAAATAAAATAGAACTTTAGGAAAATGGAACACAACAAAAGAGGATTATTATGAAATCGATAAAAGCAATAATAAAAAGTTATAAACTTAACAATCAGCTCACAGACCACCTATTCTTTGTGGCTTTGCTGCCCTTAATCTACAAACTTTCTTCTTCCTCCCTTCCCAAGGCTCTCTTAAGAGCATCGTTCTCTGATTAACCAGGTGATATAATGAGACATGTTAGAATAATGTCTATTTTTCAGTATATACAGTCACTAAAATGAAGGAAGGATTTCTCATTCTTTTTTAGAAATATATTTTATTGATCTTTTACAGAGAGGAAGGGAGAGGAATAGAGAGTTAGAAACATCAATGAGAGAGAAACATCGATCAGGTGCCTCCTGCACACCCCCTACTGGGGATGTGCCCACAACCAAGGTACATGCCCTTGACCGGATCAAACCTGAGACCCTTCAGTCTGCAGGCCAACGCTCCACCCACAGAACCAAACCAGTTAGGGCGGATTTCTCATTCTTTGTTCTACCATCAGTTGAGGAAGGAAGTCACTACATCTGTTCAGATCAAGAAGATAGGACTATGTCTAACTAAAAGAATAATAAAAATGCTCTGGGTTAAGCAGTGCCTGGACGTTGTAAGTGACCAGGGTTGGCTGCCTGCCAGAACAAAATCCAAGTTTGCACAACAGGTGGTGGGAAAAGGAAAGAGGTTTATTCAAGTGCTATCAACCCACAAAGATGGAGGACTCTGGTCCCAAAGTCCAACTGAATATCTCAGTGCAGACACAAGTTTTTTTTAGGGAGGGAGAAAGAATACAGGACAAAGAGATCAGGGGTAGAGGTTGAGAGTTCTCTGTTGACAGGACTATGTCCAAGCCAACACAGTCTGTGCAGATAAATGGTTAAAAGTCAGCAACTCTCCAGGAGTGGGAATGTTGAAAATTCATAGTCTGTCTCCCCTGAAGCCAGCTCTAGAATCTGCTCCTAGAACAGGCTTACATTGCCAGTGGCAGCATCCACAGAAATAATGTTAAAAGAATGATGGGGTGGATACAATTCCCCACTGTGACAGTTCTCCACTGTCAATTTTCCCCTTCATATCTATGCAGCTTTTGAATTTTTTTTGGGGGGGGGAATGAAAAACTTGTGCCTGTTGTAAAGCAAAATCTTAGAGACAGATTCAGTTTTTCCACCACAGGAAAACCAACTCATAAGAAGCTTCAAAAACAATAAGACAAGCAGTATAAATAAAAGAATGGGTAAACCTAAATTAGATCAGAGGAATAGTGGCATGAGAGATCCCCTTGGTTTCTCCCCCAGCAATTTCAGCAAGTTTAACAACTATAACTCAATAAAGGATTCAATGCTCAGCATGCAGGCCCTCTGCAATTGATCCCAGCTGAGGAATGTGGGGGAAGCCCTGTGAATGTTAGCCACTACCAAGAAGACAAAATGAACCCTAACCCCAAGCATTATGGCTATACTGATGGCAGCTGCCGGGGTTAGCTTTGGGGTTTCACAATGCTAAGAGGCTTGTCAGTTAATGCCACCTACTGGAAAATACTAGAAAGTTATCTGTGTGGTAATCAGTTTGAGAAGTACCACCAATTCATAGATGTCTAGTCCAGCAGTTCTCAACCTGTGGATCGCTACCCCTTTGGGGGTCAAACGACCCTTTCACAGGGGTGGCCTAAGACCATCGGAAAATACATATACAATTACATATTGTTTTGTGATTAATCACTATGCTTTAATTATGTTCAATTTGTAACAATGAAATTGAGGGTCACCACAACATGAGGAACTGTATTAAAGGGTCACGGCATTAGGAAGGTTGAGAACCACTGGTCTATTCAGAGAAGGAACAGTCAAATACCATGAATAATCAAGGTAGCAAGTCAGCTCACAAAGAAAATGAAAAATCTCCAGAAAGCAAATGGGTACACATGGAAATATATGACATAAATGACAGAGAATTCAAGATTGCAGTTCTGAAAGTATTCAACGAAATACAAGAAAATACAGACAAGCAATTTAATGCACTCAGAAAACAAATTAATGAGCTGTACCATAGAGATTGAAATGTAAAAAAAATAATGAGTATGAAGAATTCAATAAAAAAGATTAGGAATGAACTAGTGAGCATAGGAACCAGAGCCTAACAGATGGAGGAAAGAATTAATGATATTGAAGATAGGACTCTCTTACTGACACAGAGGGAATGAGAGAGAGACCTAAACACTAAAACAATGGAAGAGCTCTAAGAGAACTATCTGACTCCATCCATCATAAAAAGCAATATAAGAACAATAAATAGGCATATCAGAAGAAGAGAAGGAAAAGGGAACAGAGAGTCTATTCATACAAAGAATGGAAGAGAACTTCCCAAGCCTATGGAAAGAACTAGATCCTTGAATGCAAGAAGCAAACAGAACACATAGTTACCTCAATCCAAAGAAGTCCTCTCCAAGGCATATCTTATTACAACTGTCAAAAATTAATGACAAAGAAAGAATTCTCTGAGCAGTCAGAGAAAAGAAGAAAGTGACTTATAAAGGAAAGCCCATCAGGTTATCATGAGATTTTTCAGCAGAAATGCTACAAGCCAGAAGAGAGTGGAACCAAATATTCAAACTACTGAAAGTGAGAAATTACCAGCCTAGAATAATATACCCAGAAAAGTTATCACTTAAATACAATGAGAAATAAAGACTTTTTCAGACATAGAGAAGCTGGGGGAATTTATCAACAGAGGACATCCTCTCCAGGAAATATTCAAGGAGGTTATTCTACCTGAAACAGAGAACAAAAGGTCATGATACTATGACTAAGTTCACACACAAAAATTACAGCATAAGCAAGTGTAATTTGTGACAACAAAACCATAAAAGGGAGGAGTAAAAGTCTGAATTTGCTAAGAAGAATGAAGATCAGATGAATTCAGGAAAAAAAAAAAAACTACTGTATATATGAAACATTTTTCCGCGTAAACCTAATGGTAAACACACATACACACACACACACACACACACACACACACACACACACACACCAAAATTGGTACACATAGCTGAAATAAGAGGGAACAGAGGACAGACGTATGAAATACCACCAAACTAAAACAACAGTTGCAAACACAAAGGAAAAGAACTAATGGTGGCACAGAGCTACCAGGAAACAAAAGAAAATGGCTATAGAAAATTCTCATACATCAATAATATCCCTAACTGTAAATAGACTGAATTCACCAATATAGAGGCATGAGGTAGCAGACTGGATCAAAAATAAAACCCATCCATATGCTGCCTTCAGGAGACACATTGAAACTGCAAAGACAAAGGTAAATTCAAAGAGAAAGGGTAGAAAATGATTCTCCAAGCAAACCATATCCACAGAAAAGCAGGTGTAGCCATTTTTATACCTGATATCATAGACTTCAAAGTTAAAAAGATACCAAGAGACAAAGAAAGACATTTTATAATGATAAAGGGAACACTATACCAATAAACATAACACTTCTTAATATATACGCACCCAACCAAGGAGCACCAAAATATGTAAAACAACTACTCACAGAACTAAAGGGAGAAGCAGACCAAATCACAATAATAGCTGGGGACCTTATCACACCATTGATAACACTACACAGATCAACCAAACAGAAAATCAATAAAGAAACAGTGGCCTTAAATGACTCAGTAAACTAAATGAACATAATTAACATTTATAGAACCTTTCATCCCCAAACATGAAATTATACATTCTCCTCCAGTGTACATTATCAAGGATAGACCATATGTCAGGTGACAAAATTAGCCTCAATGAATTTAAGGAGATTAAAATTATACCAAGCATATTCTCTGACCACAATGCCCTGAAATTAGAAATCAAGTGCAAATAGAAATAAAGAAACCCAAAATATGTGGATGATAAATAAAATACTAAATGTGGAGGTTAAACAATATAGTTAAAATGACCATATAACCCAAAGCAATATACAGATTTAATAAAATTCACATCAAAATCACATGTCACTTTTTAAAGAAATAGAACAAAAAAAAAAATCATCAGATGTGAATGGAACCACAAAAGACCACGAATACCCAAAACAATCCTGAAAAAAATAAAAAAGAATGATGCTGGAGGTAAACAACATAAAAAAATGAATGAGTCAAAGAAGAAACAAAAGGTGAGCTCAAAATATATAGAGAGACAAATGATCATGACAATACGACATACCAAAACTTCTGGGTTGCAGCAAAAGCTATAACAAGAGGGAAGTTAATATCATTACAGGCTTAGCTCAAAAAAACAGAGAAATCCCAAGTAAACAACCTAACATTACATCTTAAAGAACTAGAAAAAGAAGAAGAAAAGCAACCCAAAGTCAGCTTACAAAATAAAAAGAAATTTGAGCAGAATTGAATGAAATAGAGAATAAAAAGACTATACAAAATATTAATACAACAAAGATCTGGTCCTTTGAAAATATTAGTAAAATTAAACCCCTGGCTAGACTTGCTAAGGAAAGAAAAGATTCATATAAACAGAAATGAGAGAGAAGATACCACAGACATCACAGATACACAAAGGATCACACCAGAATATAATGAAAGACTACATGCTACCATATTCAATAACCTAGAAGAAATGGAAAAGTTACTAAAAATACATAACCTGCCCTAGCCGGCTTGGCTCAGTGGATAGAGCGTCAGCCTGCGGACTGAAGGGTCCCAGGTTTGATTCTGGCCAAGGGCACAAGCCTGGGTTGCTGGCTCGATCCCCAGTAGGGGGCATGCAAGAGGCAGCCGATCAATGATTCTCTCTCATCATTGATGTTTCTATCTCTCTCTCCTTCTCCCTCCTCTCTGAAATCAATAAAGAAATATATTTTAAAAAATACATAACCTTCATGAATCATGAAGAATTGGAAAATCTAAATAGACTGATCAGTAGAGAAGAATATGAAACCACCTTCAAAAAACTCCCCAAAAATAACAGTACAGGACCAGAAGACTTAATCAGTGAATTCTATCAAACATTAAGAGAAGATTTGAAACCCAGCCTTCTCACTCTTCCAAAAAAACTTGAAGGAAAGGCAATACTTCCTAACATATTTTATGAGACCAACATAACCCTGATACCAAAACCTGGCAAGAATAAAACACAAAAAAGAAAACTACAGACCAATATCTCTGATGAATATAGATACAAAAGTTCTAGACAAAAATACTAAGAAGATCAAATACAACCATACATTAAAAAAAATACATCACTATCAACTGGGGGTCATTCCAAGGGCACAAGGATGGTTCAACATATGCACACAGATTAATGTACTACACCATATTCACAAAAGAAAAGATAAAAATAATGTAATCTCAGCAATTGTTGCAGAAGAGTATTTGATAAAATACAACATTCATTTATGATTAAAACATTCAATAAAATAGGTGTGGAAGGAAAGAATCTCAACATAATAAAAGCCATATATGGAAACCCTTAGCCAATGTCAGACTCAGTGGTGGCAAACTGAAAGCTAGTCCTGGCCAGTGTGGTTCAGCTGGTTGGGCATTGTCCTGGGCACCAAAAGGTTGCTGGTTTGATTCCTGGTTAGGGCACATGCCCAGGTTACCGCTCAACCCCTAGTGCGGATGCAGCCAACCAATGTTCCACTCTCACTCTGATGTTTCCTTCTCTCCCTCTCCCTTCCACTTTCCCTCTAAAATTCAATAAAAATGTTATTTAAAAACTGTTATTTAAAAAAGCTAAAAATACGTTTGTTTAGCTTTTCCTCTAAAATCAGGAATAAGACAAGGATGCCCACTCTCACCACTCTTATTCAATATAGTTCTTGATAGTTCTTGAAGTCCTAACCAGAGTAGTAAGGCAAGAGAAAGAAATAATAGTCATCCAAATTGGAAAGGAGAAAGTAAAATTACCACTTTTTGCAGATGACATGATTCTGTACATAGAAAACTCTAAAGATCACACATACAGACAAACACAAACTACTAAAAAATAAACAATTACAAAATCAATGTACAAAAATCAACTGCTTTCCTATATATTAACAATGAAACTTCACAAAAATAAATGAAAAAAAAAACACACAAACCACAATTCCTTTTGCAATTGCAACCAAAAGAATAAAATATCTAGGAATGAACTTAACAAATGATGTGAAAGGCCTATATACTAAAAATTACAAAGCATTATTAAAAGAGATTGAAATGGAAATATAATCCATGTTCATGGATTGGTAGAATCAACATAGTTAAAATGGCCATATTACCCAAAGCAATATACAGCTCTAATAAAATTCACATAAAATCACAATGTCATTTTTAAAAAATATTTTATTGATTTTTTTACGTAGAGGAAGGGGGAGGGAAAGAGAGTTAGAAACATCGATGAGAGAGAAACATAGATCAGCTGCCTCCTGCACACCCCCTACTGGGGATGTGCCCACAACCAAGGTACATGCCTTTGACTGGAATCGAACTGGGACCCTCCCCTCCCCAGGCCGACACTCTATCCACTGAGCCAAACCAGTCATGGTTCACAATGTCATTTTTTAAAGAAATATAACAAAAATCATCAGATTTGTATGGAACCACAAAAGACCATAAATAGCCACATCAATCCTGGGGAAAAAAAAAATGAAGTTGGAGGTATCACACTACCTGACTTCAAATTATACTACAGAGCTATAATAATAAAAACAGCATGGTATTGGCAGAAAAACAGACACACAGATCACTAGAACACAATTAGAACTCAGGAATATATCTGCATTTGTATGGGAAGAACATTTTCAACAAAGGAGCCAAAAGCATACAATGGGGGGAAAAAAGCTTCTTCATTAAATGGTGCTGGGAAAATTAGAAAGCCACATGCAAAAGAATGAAACTAGATTACAGTTTGTCCCCATGCATAAAAATTAATTCAAAGTGGATCAAAGACCCTAATATATTATTTGAAACAATAAGTTACATAGAAGAAAGCATAGGTACTATTGACCTTTGTCATAAAGAACATTTTATGGATTAAACCCAAAGGCAAAGGAAGTAAAAGCAAAAAAATGAATGGGATTCTATCAAAATAAAAAGCTTTCACACAAAAGAAACCAACAACACAAAAAGGCAACTGACAAAATGGGGGATGATCTTTATCATCCTGACAAAGGGTTAATATCCAAAATATATAAATAACTCATAAAAATCAACACCAAACATACAAGC
This sequence comes from Myotis yumanensis, assembly GCF_028538775.1. Classification (NCBI taxonomy): domain Eukaryota; kingdom Metazoa; phylum Chordata; class Mammalia; order Chiroptera; family Vespertilionidae; genus Myotis; species Myotis yumanensis. The sequence continues at coordinate 91,202,043 of NW_027223759.1, forward strand.
AAACCAATTAAAAATGGGTGAAAAACCAAATAGACACTTCCCTTAAGAAGACAAACAAGCCGAAACCGGTTTGGCTCGGTGGATAGAGCGTCGGCCTGCGGACTGAAAGGTCCCAGATTCGATTCTGGTCAAGGGCATGTACCTGGGTTGCGGGCACATCCCCAGTGGGAGATGTGCAGGAGGCAGCTGATCGATGTGTCTCTCTCATCGATGTTTCTAACTCTCTATCTCTCTCCCTTCCTCTCTGTAAAAAATCAATAAAATATATTAAAAAAAAAAGAAGACAAACAAATGGCCAACAGATATATAGAAAGATTTTCATTTGTACTACCTAATAGGAAAATGCAAATCAAAACCACAATGAGATATCAGCGCACGCCTGTTAGAATGGCTATTATCAACAAGAAAAGTAATAAGTATTGGAGAGGTTGTGGAAAAAAAGTCACATTCATTCTTTGATGTGTACTGGTATAGCCACTATGAAAACAGTCTGGTAGTTCCTAAAAAAAAAGTAAGAATAGAGCCCTTGCCAGTTAGCCTCAGTGGATAGAGCATCAGCCTTCAGACTGAAGGGTCCCAGGTTCGATTCCACTCAAGGACACATGCCTGGTTTGCAGGCTTGATCCCCAGTAGGAGGTGTGGAGGAGGCAGCCGATCAATGATTCTCTCTCATCATTGATATTTCTATCTCTCTCCCTCTCCCTTCCTCTCTGAAATCAATAACAATATTTTTTAAATAAGAATAGAGTTACCATATAACCCAGCAATCCCTCTTCTGGGTATCTACCCTGAAAAACTAAAAAAAAAATGTATTTAAAAAGATATATGCACCTCTACATTCATGGCAGCATTATTAATGGTGACCAAGACATGGAGACAGCCAAAGTGTCCTTTGAAAAAGTGTTGGATAAAGACCATGTGATGTATATGGAATGTACCTTAAGAATATTATGCTAAGTGAAGTATGTCAGTCAGAAAAATGAAAAACCATATGATTTCAGTCATAACTGGGATATAAAGCTGAAATTTATGAATACAGACAATGTGGTGTTTACCAGAAGGAAAGTTGTTGGGGGTCTAATATATGGTGATAGAACATGGTTTGCTTTGTTGTGGGACCCAGTGCAATGTACAGATCTTGTATCATAGAAATGTGCACTTGAAACCTATATGATCCTACTAACCAGTGTCATCCCAATAAAGTTAAACATAAAACAAAAACTAAATTAACAATTTCTCCTAATATGGATCTAATTCCTTGTGGGATCCATGAAATTAGATTCACAAACCGATCTCCAGTTTCCTCAAAGGAAGGAAGTTGATGGTCCAGTGTTTTCTGAAGCCAGGTAGCCTGTTACCTGATTTTACTGTTGCTTGTTTCTACCTCAGCTGAGATGTTAGTGTAAATACCAATAAGGAGATTTGATGGTCATACACCTCCTTGTTCTGCTCACATATAATTTAAGGCAATTTTATTGTCTAAAACAATTTTGGCTAGAGAGTCCAGAGTTTTTTGAATATTAGAAAGTGAGATGGCACTTTCATTGTCTGTGGTGATTAAAGTCTTGGAGAGATTTTGTAGTACATGTTGATGAATAACTATTCCCTACCAGAGTCATAAAGTATATCTAAAAAATAGTAACACATTAAGCACCAAGCCTGTTTTGTCTTCCTTTCTGTTTAGCCCGCAATATCCGATTTCACTGATATGCTGGCGGCCGGAGACTGAGGAGGCTCAAACGGAAGGTATAGTATCAGTCACCAGTGACTGACATGATGCTTAACGTGTTAAGCACCATCTGGGGTTTCGGTGATGGTATCTCAATGTTGGTTGCTCTCCATGGAGTCGCATCTGCCCAAACAGTTCTACTCAGTTGCTTGTAGATCTTAGGGGGGAACAGTTCTCCTCCAAGTCCTCCTGAACAGGTGAAAAGCAGCTGGAGTTGAAGTGCATGTTCTGGTGGAACTTGTAGGTGAAGGAGAAAAGGTTACTTTACTTAGTGTGCAATTTATAGAGCAACTCCCATCCCAGCAGAGGGATGGGACATTCAGACACATAGAGGAAGCTGTGTGATAGTTTAAGATCTGTGAACTGGCATTCTAAAGGCTAGAGGAAGGCTTGTTGCTGCGTTTGCCCCATATTCCCTGTGACCAAGCCTATTGTTTTTAGTTTGTTTGTCTGCTTGCTTAGTCAATTTGGTGCTCAAGACATAGTACATGGATGGCTCCCATGTCTACTGAGAAGTCAAGCAATATGTTCCTCACTGTCAATTGTATCCTGGGCTCCTCTGGGGAAATAATGATGGGGTAGGAGGTGTCCAGAGAAGCCCCTGGGTCTGCTCATTCATTATCTGAGTGACCAATCAGCTTTACTATCTGTCTATGTGTCTTTATTAAATCTTTTTTTCCCCTATGCCCACAGCTAGGCATCAAACGCTTTCTGCCTTGGTGACCTTCTGTACCTGGCCTATTGTCTTTGCTCTGATCTTGTCTGTATCCCTGCCTATCACACTTACCACTTAATAATCTTGGCTTTGACTCCTTTCAGGGAAAAGGAATGCTGGGTCTCTTCTACTCCCTGTTTAAGAAGGGAGTCATTTTCCTTCAGAACATCAGCCTGCTGTTCTCAGTCAGCAGGTTGATGAGGCCTGGGCATAGAAGGAGGTTGTGATGGTGTCTTGGGGTGGTATTCCCTGAGTATAAGTAGGTCTTGTCACCTGGTAGAGATAAACTGTATTATAAATCTCAATGTTATTTGGGTGAAAGTGAGAAAAATTCAGGATCCAGTTCTATTCATAAGTGAAAAATAAAACTTTGAAGACAATGAACTGAACTACAATCTAATTATAAAGTCTATTGAAACAATTTGTCTTCCCCTAAAATTACTCTTATTTTTATTAAAGGGACAAATGAGGACCAATTCATTTACTGTATTAGTCTAGTTTCAATTTAGCCTGATTATTTACATAAACACAACAGAATAGCAGTTGATCACGTAGGCTTTCTTGAGTTGGCTTTGCTGGAAACTTATAAGGAATTGAATTTTAATTAGCCTCTCAGGGCAAAGAAGCCAAACCACACAGTTGACATTAAGCTTGGCCTGCAATACCTACAGATATGGGTGGGAACCTCAAGTTCTCTAGGTCCCCAAATGTTTTGGGGTTCCTCCTTTGCCATCTCCCAAGAAGTAACCTTTGCTCCTTACCTGAAAAGGCATGACTCTCTCAGACATGACATTCCAGTCAAAGTCTTGGTTAATAAAACCACAATTGAAAATTGGTTTTATGGGTCTAGTTATAAAGAAATCATATTCCTATGGATTCATGTAAATAGACGTATTACAATGAAAATAATAATGCTCACTCATTAATAGTCTTCAAATTCTGGAGGGATAAGGAAGGGAGAAAAATATAAATGCCTCAATATTGCTTATTAAAATATAACTTATCAAATTTCTTTAAGAAAAAAATAAGTTACTTTATATCTACAAAATTTTAAAAATTAAAAAATCAGCGATACTTTAAAAAATTCAAATACTACAATTTTCTTTAGTTTATTTAGTCCTATAATTATTTTTTGTTTAATCTGGTTGTTTGCAAGTATTTCCATAAACCCATTTTTTTCAGAGTTCTAGTAATCTTCATGCAGTTCCAAGGTATGATCTGAAAGTTTATTCTCAGAAATATGTAATCTAGAATAAGTGAGAGTCCCTCTCATGGATCTTTGTGAAGATGTAAGATATTTGCAAATGTGTCAGAGTAAAACAGTAACTGTCTCCAAATGACAAGAAAACCTAAAATTATATAGTTATAGATCTGACTATAATATAATTGACAAAGAAATTTGTTTTCCTGTAACAACAGTTTAAGATAACAATTAGAATTACAAATGAAAGTATATCAGAACTTTACAGACTCTTGGAGATATTTATGCAATCTCTAGAATATTCATCCTATATAATAAAGATGTAATATGCTAATTAACACTTATGCCCTCACAAGATGGCTGCTTACCACCAGGCTGGCAGCGGGGTTAGTGAGGGACAACCAAACGACTGAACAAGCAGGCTGCGTGGGGTGACCAGGCAGGCAGGGGGATGAGTTTGGGGGGACCAGGCTGGCAGGCAGAGGCAGTTAGGGGTGATCAGGCTGGCATGGGGGCCTGTAGAGATGATCAGGCAAGCAGGCAGGTGAGCAGTTAGGAGCCAGCGGTCCCAGATTATGAGAGGGATGTCCGACTGCCAGGTTAGGCCCAGTTGGACATCCCCTGAGGGGTCCCGGATTGGAGAGGTGCAGGCTGGGCTGAGGGGACCCCCCCCATGCACAAATTTCATGCACCGGTCCTCTATTATATATATAACTAAAAAAGACTCTAAAAAGCCTCAGCAGTCTTGAGAAAGAAGAACAAAGTTGGGAGGATCATGCTACCTGATATCAACTATACTACAAGATCATAGTAATCAAAACATCCTGGCACTAGCATTGAAAAAAAAAAGACATACAGCATAGGTCAATGGAATAAAATAGAAAGTCCAGATATAAACCCACACCTCTATATCTATTAATAATTGGGGAAAAAAAGAAAGAAAATACTATGGGTTAAAGGCAGTGTATTCAATAAATGGTGTTGGGAAAATAGTACAGATACATGCAAATAAATGAAAATCAACCACCTACTTGCATCATACACTAGCATATACTCAAAATAGATAAAATACTTAAATGTTAGACTCAAAACCATAAAAACCCTAGGAGAAAATATAGGCATTAAAATCTCAGATATTTTTCATACCAATATTTTGTCTGATATATCTCCCCAGGCAAGGGAAAGAAAAGAAAAATAAACAAATGGGATACATTAAACTAAAATGTTTCCCAGAACAAAGAAAATCATCAACAATATAAAAAGAAAGCTCACTGAATGGGAGAAATTATTTGCCAAAGATGCATCTGATAAGGGGTTAATATCCAAAATTTATAAGTAACTTATACAAGTCAACATCAAAAAACCAGTCAATCCGATTGAAAATTGGTCAAAGAGCTCAGCTGGGATGCTCAGTTGTTTGAGCTTGGTCCTATGCAGCGAAAGGTTGCAGGTTCAATTCCGGGTCAGGGCACATACCTGGGTTGCCTTTTCCATCCACTGTTGGGGCACATACAGAGTCAGCCAATCAATATTTCTCTCTCATATCAATATTTCGCTCTCTCCTCTCTTTCTCCCTTTTTCTAAGCATGTCTTTGGGTGAGGATTAAAAACTGAGAAATTGGGCAAAAGATCTGAATAGACACTCTTCTAAATCCTCCAGAGAGGACATACAGATGGCTAGTAAACATATGAAAAGGCACTCAACATCAGTAATCATAAGAGAAATGCAAATTAAAACCACAATGAGATATCGCCCCACACCTCACAAAATGGCTACCACCAATAAATCAACAAGTGTTGGTGAGGATGTGGAATTAAGTGAATCCTTGGGCGCTGTTAGTGGGAATGCAGATTGGTACCACCACTGTTGAAAGCAGTATGGAGGTTCTTTAAAAATGGCAAATGGAACTGCCTTATGACCCATAAATTCCATTATTTGGAATATATCTGAAGAAATATGCAACAGTGATTTGAAAGAATATATGCATCCCTGTGTTCCTTGCAGTGCTATTTACAATAGGTAAGATTTGGAAGCAGCCCAAGTGTCCATCAGTAGATGAGTGGATCTAAAATCCCTGGTACATTCAAACAATGGAATACTACTCAGCCATAATAAAGAAGGTAACCTTACCTTTTGTGATACCATGGGAAGACCTGGAGGGTATTATGCTAAGTGAAATAAACCAGTAAGAGAAAGACCAGGACCTTATGATTTCACTTATATGTAAAATCTAATAAACAAAACAAACAAACAAACAAACAAGATGGAAACAGACTCATAGACACTGAGAACACTGACACCTGTCAGAAAAGGGAATGGGATTGAGTGCTGGGTGAAATAGGTGAAGGGATTAAGAAAACAAACAAACAAAAAACAACTCATAGACACAGACAACAATATGGTGGTTACCAGGGGGAAAGAAGCTGGGGGAAAGTAGAAGAGAGTAAAGGGCAGATAAATAGTGACAGGAGGTGACTTGACTTTGGGGGGTGAACACACAACATAATATACTGATTATGTATTATAAAATCATACACTTGAATCCTGTACAATTTTATTAACTTATGAAACTCTAAAACATTCAATAAAAATAAGTAAATTAAAACTACTTTCTATGTCTCTTTCTTTTTTTGATTCACTTCTTGGGATATAAGATCTTTGGGTCTGACCTCAGGCAATGGGTAGGATATTTCTGTAATTCAGTTTATTTATTTTGTATATTGGAATGGTACTCTTCTGTTCACAGGTCATATTTCCTCAGAATTTGACCTTTTTTAGATATAAAATTTTTCCTAAAAACCCTAGGTATTATTTGACAGAAATACCTTTTACACTCACTCATCATACAGTCAGAACTAGTGAGCACATTTGGCCAGCTTTCATGTTGCTCACCTAGTAGAAAGTCTGCTGAGACCCTGGTGAGAAAGAGAGAGTTGTTTGGGCATAAATGAGTAGCTTTCAAAAAGTAAATGGTTGGGCAAAGAGGAAAAATAAATCTCTGTACAGCACAAACCAAAAACAACCGCAAACGTGACTCCTAGACAAAATGTCTTCCTAAAGCCATGTCTGCTCTCTAACGCACTCAGCGCCTGTGTTCACACCCGGGCCATGCAGCACCTGGCGTGGCGGCCCAGGTCTCCTACACGGGGAGTGACGTGGTTTCCTGTGGATTGCCTCGGCATGTGCAATGATGAAACCCCCGGTGACTGATGTGTGGAGGATGGAGGTCTTAGTCGTCACCTGAATCACTCAGCGTAGTTGCTGAGGCTGCTGCAGCAGGACGGGGTGGCAGTAAGAACAGCAGTTCATATGTGCAGGACACAGAGCACAGCTCCTTGGGTGCATCATATCACTTCAGTCATACTTGGTTCCACGGTTGTCCCATTTACAGATGAACTGCCTGAGGCTCAGATACCTCCGGGGGTTTGGCTGAATACTGCCATAGACTGCAGTGCCAGACGTCAAGTTTATTTCCACATTCTCTGAGGGAAGATGAGTACAGAAGAGTCACCCAGCCTCAGCAGTGAGAGTCCCTACCATGCCGATTTACCTCCACTTAATTTGTCCCCACACTGGAACTCAAATTAGTTGTGTGCATATCACAAACCATCCGAAACTTGCATTTGAAAACTTGCATTTGAAAAGTACCAAATGACATCATTTATGATGTCATTTAGTAAATGTTTATAATGATAATAAGGTTATTAATATTAACTAGTAAACACTTAATGAGTGCTTACTAAATAGAAATTAATTATGAGTAAACATTATTTACACTAGACTATGATGTCATTTTACTAAATATACTGTTTTTATAGGTTTGTTTAATAAATGGAAAATTTTATGTAGTTCAGAATTTTAATGAGTTTACTTTTTAGCTCTCCTCTCCTACCCCTTATTGTTGACCACAAATTCTCCTACCACAGACATCTGCAGGTGTGTGAGTGACCACATAATCCAGGGCAGAAAGCAGGAAACCTGAGCTGTCAGGACTGCACTCCTCTCTTGGACTCTTGACTATTTAAATGATCTGTGCTGTCGGTATTCTTTGCACAATGGGTATATTTCCTCTCCTAACTCAACCAGGGTTATGAGGATCACATAAAATGAAAGTGATTTTACAGTTAAAAGAATTGTACTGATATGGGGTGTTGTTCTTCAGCAAAATAAATATATTTCTAACCTTTGCTCTCCAGCTATATGTACTGGTTATAAATAATTCAGCCAACCCAATATTGTAACATTATTTACTTCAATATAACATTATGTAGAAAAAGAACAAGATTATCTTTTATTTGTTCTTATAAATAGGTGGATTATTTCAGGTGAGTTCTTCATTAATTGTCTTCATGCCAGCAAATCCATTCAGTCGATCAAACAATGTGGCGGATTTTAGCTTTAAACAATCTCATTTGGGTAATTAGCAACTACATGGAAGGTTAAATTGCTTAATTGATTTCGCAAACCCTAAAGCTTGAAACACCAAAGTTTGACCATTTTTTTTCCTACCAGTCAACTATGAGTTCTTTAAAAGCATTGTCATCATGTTTACATGGGAACTTACTATGTGTTACTACTGTGCCTTTGAGCAGGTGCTCAGGGAAGCGTTGATGAGATGACTTCATGGGAATTACAATCAAGTGGCCAACATAGACATTAAGCATGTACTCTTACATATTAAGGTAAAAATAAAACATAAACTTAGCTACAGATGGATATGCATAGTATTATGAGAAAGACCTTTGACTTGAAAGATTTGGTTTATTTGGGAAGATCAAGGAGTCCATCTCAGAAAAAGTGACAACTGATTCAAGCCCAAAAGAGAGGGTTGGGTTTAAGTAGACGTAGAAGAGAGGAGAAAGCTGCCTATAGAAAGCTCAGGCAACAGGAGAGGGAGCTGGAGTCTGGTCTAAACATTTCCAGGACCTAAATGTCAATGCCTGGAGTAAGGAGATTGAGAGAGACTAATGTCTAAAACTAGGAGAGGAGCAGAAGGCCCGCAGAGCTATGTAGGTTATACGGAGGATTTGGAATTGCTCCTAACAGAACATGGAAAGGCTTTGAGGTCAGGAAGGGGTCATATCTAAGGGATGGCATGACTAGATTTTCATGTTTAAAAGTCCCTATCCGGCCGTCTGACTGGTGGATTGGAGCAGAACAGCATGTTGATGGAGGACCGGCCTGGAGACTGTTGTAACTGTCTGAACAGAAGATGATGGTGCTTTGAGGGAGGGCTTGAGCCACTTGAGAAAGGTTTATGCTGAAAAAACAAGTAACCCCCAAATTTCACGGACATGAAAAAACCAAAGGTTTCTATGTTACTTATTCCGGGCCTGTCATTGGCCTCCAGGCATATTGTTCCAGGCTGCATCGTCCCATCCCAACTACATTTGCTTGAAGATTTCACAAGTCCTAAGCAGATGAGGGAGAATGGGGAATTCTACACTGACTTCTAAGTACTTCCTCAAGGAACTGACTATGTAACTCCTGCTCAGATTTTATTTAAAAAATTCTTGTGCCATGACTAACTTCAAGGGAAGAGAGACAGCACCACACTGGAATGAACAAGTGAGCTGAGGTCTGTTTCCTTTCTCTAACACAGTCATTCCCAACTGGATTGTTTTTTCCCCCAAGGGGACATTTGCAAGGACTGGAAATAGTGTGAGTCGTTACAACTGGATGGCTGTTACTGGCATCTAGTGGGTGGACACCAGAAATGCTGCTAAACATCCTCTAACACACAGTACAGTTCCCCAGAACAAAGCATCCTCTGGCCCCGATGTCAGTAGCGCTGAGGCTGGGAAATCCTGCTCAGGCCTCATGGTGTCTGCATTTTGATACATGATTGTACCTTTCTTGCAATTCGAACTCAGGGAATATATAGAGGTGTATGGTACTCTGCTGAGCTTGCTAAGCACTAAGCCCAGCATCTGTATCTGAGATGGTTCAAAGAATAACCTGGACTTGATGAGATGCAGCTGCACTGGGTTTTCAGAGCTACGCACTTATTCCAGACACAGCTGTGTGCTTTGCAATGTACAAAATGTTAAAGATGCCACAGTTGATGCTTCCCTCAGACAACGGTGTTCACACCCTCTTGGCATCTTCCCTAAGGAAACACTCATGCCAAGTGTAGAGCCATGTTAAGAAATTGGAAATTGCATGGAGGTTATGATCCCTATGCTGTTGCTATATATGCTGTGTTTTTCTACTTTCTATTTTTTCTTAATGCTATGTAAATTCTGTGCAGGGAGAAGCCTATTACATCTTGTGAGAGTTTTTATTAGTCCAAGCAAAAGACCGCCGCTCCTGTTGGAGAGGCCACAGGACAAGAGGCCAATCTCTTGTAAGCAGCAACGACATCTCCCTCAAATGCTTGGGATTGAGATGAAAAGAATCAGCAGTTTTGAAAGACTTTTAATAAATGATGCAAATGCTTTTGCTCCCTTTTAAAATCTATTCTGTACCATCTTCTCTTCTTTGCCAGCAAAGACTGAATTTTGTTCAGGTATCTTTCCTCCTCTGTGCTTTAGGGTAAGCTGGTTCCAGTTCCCATGCCAGTAATTGATTTAGGCAGGACATGTAATATAATTTAGGCAGATAATGTGTAGGGGAGAAGCCACTGGGAGGCTTCTGTGGACATGTTTCTGCATTCTTAAAAAGCAAAGCTTGAGAAGAGATGGCCTTTTTCCCCACTGAACATGGTTGGATTTACATGTAAGCCTGAAATGTGTTTCAGCACTCTTGCAATCATTATAGGAATAGTTGGAGGATGAGGCAGATGGACTAATGACAGCAGAGAGAAAAGTGAAGATGAGCATTGATTTTTACAAGTCACCTCTGACTCAACCTGCCCTGGAGCTTTCCTATTGAGGTCTTCCTATTATTTGACATTAAAAATTCTTGAATTTTAAATAAACTTAAATGGACATATTTTTGTTAGGTATAGCTAAAGCATATTAATACAGAATTTAATATGTACAGGAATATGATGGCCTGGGTACAAGAAATGGATAATAGAATTCTTAGACTTCTGGGTGGTAACTAGGGATATCATGGTCTTACAGACACGTAAACACTAGAATAGAAAGCTTAATTAGAAACATCACACATTTGCTTCTGGATATTTTGAGTTTTAGGTGCTTTGAATAATATAAGAAGAGATTTCAAGTGGGCAGTGGACAACTGTGTTTGCAGTTAATAGAAGAGGTCTGGTGTGGAGATATCCACTTGCAAGTTATCGGGGCACAGACGATGATTTGTGGATACGGGTGGGCTAGCCTGGAGAAAACTCTCAGGTGTAATTGCCTAAAACCAAATCTTCAAAACGTCAACATTTAACATCAATGTTCACATCAGGAAAGATGAGCCTGTGAATGTGGCCGTGAAGAGGAATTGAAAAAGTAAAATGAAACCAGGAATATATTGTGCCACAGAAATTCAGAGAAGGGTTTATAAAAAGAGGACGAAGTTGAAAATATCAATTTCTGTATGAAATAAAAATGATTATGAATCAAACATTCCAACCACTATTGAGTTTCCTCAAAAAATTAAAAATGGAATGTCTTTTAACCCAGTGATTCCACTTCTAGGAATATAACCAAAGAAACCTAAAACACTGATTCAAAAAATATGTAAACCCCTATGTTCATTGTTTTATTTACAATAAACAAGATTTGATGCAGCCCAAGTACCCATCAGTAGATGAGTGGATAAAAAAAAAAAAAGCAGCGTTACATTTATACAATGGAATACTACCTAGCCATAAAAAAGGAGGAAATTTTGCATTATGCGACAGCATGGATGGACCTGGAGAACATTATGCTAAGTGAAATAAGCCAGCCAGAGAAAGACAAATACCATATAATTTCACTTATATGGGAAATCTAATGAACAAAATATACAAACAAGCAAAATAGAAACAGACTCATAGATACAGAGAACAGACTGACAGCTGTCAGAGGGCAAGAGGTTGGGGGTGGGTTCGGCTGGGTAAAATAGAAGAAGGGATTAAGCAAAAGAAAAAAAAAGAAAAAACTCATAGATACAGATAACAGTTGCTGATTCCCAAGAGCAAAGGAATAGGGAGAGGTAGAAGAGAGTAAAGGGAAGATAGTGACAGGAGGAGAGTTAACTTGGGGTGATGAACACACAATACCATCTACAGATGATGTATTTTAGAACTGTAAACTTCAAACCTGAATAATTTTATTAATCAATATCACACAGATAAATTAAATAAAAATTAAAGGAAGAACATTTAATTTAATTCAAAAATATTAAAAATGAGAATTAGATTTTTTTAAAATTGTTATACTTACTTGTGTAGCATAAACTTTTTCACAGGCATTGTCTCTTTTGAGTTCACTGGCATTTGTTAAAAAGGATTAAACTGTTGCCCTAACCAGTTTGGCTCAGTGGATAGAGCGTCAGCCTGCGGACGGAAAGGTCCCAGGTTCAATTCCAGTCAAGGGCATGTACCTTGGTTGTGGGCACATCCCCAGTAGGGGGTGTGCAGGAGGCAGCTGATCGATGTTTCTCTCTCATCGATGTTTCTAACTCTCTATCCCTCTCCCTTCATCTCTGTAAAAAATCAATAAAATATATTTTTAAAAAAGAAAGGATTAAACTGTTATTGTTAAGTCAGTTGTCCTCAGGGACAATGATGCTTAGATATGCTAAGTGATTTGATCTATGAAGCAATGCCAAGCTGGACTTAGCACGTAGCTGACTAACTCTGGATTTAGGTCTTTTTCTATACCAGCCCAAAACCCTACTATAGTTCATCTCTTGCCAGGAATGGTGAGTTGATTCTGAGTCCCCTAGTTTGGAGAGAGGGAGAGAGAGAGAGAGAGAGAGAGAGAGAGAGAGAGAGAGAGAGAGAGAGAGAAAGGATATGTGTTAAGCACATCATAGTCTGGACCCCCTAGGACCCACATTAAAGGAAGAAGAGGTGTCCCTGACACTTAGCTCAACCTTACTTTACAGCTGCCACATCGGCAGCCAGGTAGGGAGAGCCACAGCCTGGCAGCATAAATCTCCCAGAGGTAGAGGGTTCAGAACAGGAGCACAGGGAGCGAGATGTGTCCACTGTTTAGTGAGAGGAGGAACGTCTGTTGTCTAGTGAACCACATCATCCCCTTTGGAAACATGGGATACCTGTGCTTGAAGCAGCTGTGTAAATAGGCATTGATGGATATATTAGCTTGGTAGGGCTGCCATAGAAAATGGCTTAAACAGCAGGAAGGTGACATGTCACGGTCCCAGGGCTGAAGTCCCCGATGAAAGTGTCAGCAGGGTTTGAAGACTGAGACTCTGCTCTGTGCCTCCGTCCAGCTTCTGGTAGCTTGCCTGGCATTCCTTGGTGTGGAGAAGCGTCACTCTGACTTCTGTCTTCATCTTCACCTGCCATCTCCCTGTGCGTGTCTCTGTGTCCAAATTTCCCCTTTTTATGAGCCTATCAGTTGAATTGGATTAGTGTCCATCCTAATGACCTTCTCTTAATTAATTAAACCTGCAGCAACTGCCTTTCCAAATAAAGTCACATTGTGAGGTACTGGGCCTTTGGCCCTCAGCACATGAATTTTGGGAGGACACAATTCAATCCATAACAATAAGCTTCTCTAATAATGAGTAAAACTGTAGTATATGGTTGGCTGATGCTGTCACTCTATATAGAGAGAGACTGCACATACACTTGCCTGCATGCATGTGTGTCAGATCCAATACTCCTAGGTCAGAGTAACATAGACATACATGGCTACTACTCACATGAAAAACAGTAGCCACAGCAGCTTCTTGCATAGCTTTCCATGCTCTGATCCCCAAATTATAATGCACTCGCATATACCTAAGAAAAGAAAGCATAAAATTAAGAGACTCTTAGCTGCGACAGTTCTCCTTGCACATCAGCCCATGCTAATCTCTGGAGAAAAATTACTAAGTATCTGAAATATAAGTAATTCTCCTCTAGGAGAGACTGGAAGGCATAGCCAGGCTTCTTACCCAAATATAAACAAATTTCTTTCCTGCCAGGAGACTTTTCCAGCAGAGTCTCTCTACATCTCTCTGGAGGGACACATTATCTGTAAGTTTCAAAACTGCCTTTTTCTTCCTGTACCAGCTCCCAAATTTTTAAAAGTTTATTGTTTATTTTATTGAATTTATTGGGGTGATATTGCAGCCGGGGGCCTCTGCCGACTCTGCCTCGGCTCCCACCCTCTGTGGCTTTGTCTGGAAGGAAGAATGTCTGGAAGGACGTCTGGTCTAATTAGCATGCTATGCTTTTATTATTATAAATCTGTCCAATTTTCAAAACACCATTTATTGAAGAGACCTTCTTTATACCATTGTATGTATTTTCCTCCTTTGTCAAATATTAACTCACCATAAACTATGGTTTTGTTTCTGTGCTCACTATTCTGTTCTGTTTATCTATAAGTCTGTTTGTGTGTGAATGTCATGTTTTGATTACTATGGCTTTGCAATGAAATTTGATATCAGGTAGTGTTATACCTCCAACTTTGTTCTTTCTCAAGATTGCTGAAGCTATTTGGGATTTTTGTTGTTTCATATAAATTTTTGGAATGTTTTTCTAGATCTATGAGATATACCAAGAGCATTTTAATAGGAATCCCTTGAATCTGTAGATTTCTTTGGGTAGTAAGACATTTCAGTGATGATAATTTTTCCTATCCATGAGCACAGTATATGCTTTCACTTATTTGCAACTTCCTTAATATCTCTTTTAGTATATTATAATTTTCTGAGTACAGGTCTTTTACCTCCTTGGTTAAATTTATTCTTAGGTACCTTATTTTTTGTGTCAATAGTAAATAGGATTGTTTTCTTAGTTTCTCTTTCTAATAGTTCATTATTGATGTGTAATATTGCTGAATATAAATTTTATATCCTGCTACTTTGCTGAATTCATTAAATCTAGCAGTTTTTTGGTGGAGTGTTTAGGATTTTTCTAAGTACAATATCAAATCATCTGCAAATAATGACAGTTTTACTTCACCCATTTCAACGTGGATGCCTTTGAATTCTTATTGTCTGATTGCCATGGCTTCCACTACTGTGTTTAATAAAAGTGGTGAAACTAGACATACTTAACTTCATCCAGGTCCCAAACAGTAGCCTTTGAGGGAGACACACTACAAATGTCTAAGTGCAGAGGTCAGCAGGGCGGGGCCCCTGGCTGCTGGAAAGGCAGGAAATGTGTCTCCCATTGGGGGAATAGCACCGACTGAGATCCCGGGTGAGATAAGAGTAATCACCACCACCCACCCAATCCCTGGGGATGTAATAACACAAACCAGGTCCCAACTGTCTGATTCCCAGACAAAAGTCTCCCTGGGAGACCCTCTCCGGAAGGCCTAGCTCTACATGGCACTCTGATTCCCAGGAGATTGAACTCAGAAAGGCAGGGCCACAGGGAATGATTTGACAGGTGGATGGAGTCAGCAGCTATGTGCTGGAGGTGGGTAACAATGGCCCCTTTCCAAAGCATCACAGTTCAATCACTACCTGAGTCTCTGCCAAGAGCTTTTTCAGAAAAAGAGCTTTTCAAAGGTCTTTGCTAGGTGAGGCTAACAGACCCCTCTGCAGGATCTGAACAGGGCAGAGTGGCCTTACCAGTGGCTGGAGGACTGGGCAGTGCACTCCCCAGGCTGGTGCTGTACCAATAGGAGTGCTGGACCCTGGGAAGGTGTTGTCTGGGTCTCTAGCCTCTGGGTCTTCTCTCCCAGTCAGACTTAATCTCCTCTGATTTTCCCCACCGGATGCTATGTGGGCTCCTCTTCTCGTTCCTGTTGCTCTGGACTGGGGATCCTGGTGTGGGGGTGAGTTTCCATGGTCCTGTGGGGAGGGAGTTTTGCAGCCGAGATATCCCTTTGGCTTCTCAGCCACCAGCCATGTCTCTGCCCTTCTTACCAGCCTCTATGTGGCTTCTTCTGTAAATCTTTGCTTACTATATTTTAGCTCAGCGAGCCTTCAGTTGGTTATTCAGGTTGATTGTGCTCTATAGTGAATCCAGTTTGGGTCTGGGAGCAGTGAGTGAAAACCTACTCTGCAGTCATCTTGGAATCCCTCAGCTCTGCCTTTTTATCTTCTTTTTACTTCTCTTTAATCTCCTAGGTTAAACATTCATGTTATTATTGCAAATGTTCCAAGTGCTTAAAATTAAGTGGATTATTTTTGATTGGAGGAAATGTTATTTCTTAAGATTCAATTAACCTACTCATTTAAACAGGTCTTGTTTCTTCTTAATTATAAAGAATTGAAATTTTATTTAAACTCTATTATAAGTTTTAAATTATATCCTGATAACTCTCATTTTTTATGCATATATTGGCCATTTTGAAAGTCTTTGGATTTATATTCCTGGATAATAATTAATGTATATGGAGGTCTACAGTGAAGTGACCATCACCTCACAAAATAAGTAGTTATTGGACACAGCTGCTTGTGCTATATTACCAGCCCATGTACCCAATAACAGTCCACGTATGCCAATTGGGGGAGAGGGTATTATTATGGTGTGTTGCAGGGATATAGAAAGATTGGAAAGATCAGACTCCACTCTTATGAATGAATATAACTCTAAAGTGCTTATTGATTTTTTAAAAATTCCTTTTTTTCTTATATTTCAGGTTTTTGGACTTTAAAAAAATAAATAGTTTTCATTTTAAAGGACTATAATGGCACTCTTAAATAAATATAAGAACCAACATAAAGCCACAGAGGACTCCTGTACAAGCTACCTATAAGAGGAACAAAAACTAAAAGTAAAATTGTTCCTGGCCAGTGTGGCTCAGTCGGTTGGGCATTGTCCTGTGCACCAAAGAGTTGCTGATTCATTCTTTGTCAGGGCACATGCCTGGGTTGTGTGCTTGATTCCTGGTAGCGGGCATGCAGGATCTGGCTGATGGATGTTTCTCTCTCACATCAATGTTTCTCTCTCTCTCCCTCTCCCTTCCTATTTCACAAAAAAAATCTTTAAAAAAGTAAAAGTGAAGAGTTTTTATAAGAGATTAGAGGCCTGGTGCAAACATTCGTGCACTGGGGGGTGTGGTGGTCCCTCGACCCGACCTGCACCCTCTCCAATCTGGAGCCCTCAGGGGAGCCCTCTCCAATCAGGGAGTTTCTGTCTGTCTTTGCAATAACATGAGTGAATTGTCTAAGACCCCAACTCAGTTTGGTTTGTTGCTCACAGAATAATAGAGGCTTTTTCTTTGCTTCATTGGTGGAGATTTCCTGGAAGTTTTAGGATATCTTCCCTTTAATTTTTTCTAGACACTCTGATTTTACTTATGTCTCTCACCTTTGCTTTCCCTCCATCCCCCACCACAACAGTAACTTACTCCAGGCTCACTTTGCTCTAGTGTCTAGGAGATCTGTCTGCCACCAGAACTATGATTCCCAGCATTCCTGGTGCTCCCCATGCTCTGGGCTTCCATTTTGGGTCCTGGGGCTGCCACCAGAACTACTATTCCCAGAATTCCTGGTGCTCCCCGAGCTCTTGGTTTTCCCTTCCTGCTCTGTCTCCATCCCATGGCCTCCCACTCTGCCAAGTCCTCCAAGCCGCCAGCTTTCCCTCTCTGCTCTCCACCCAGTAGCTTGAGGGAGTGACTGAGGGAGCCACAGCCCCCCAAGCCGCTGGCTCTCCTGCTCTGCTCTCCGCCGGGTGCCGGTGTATGCAAATTAACCTGCCATTTTTGTCAGGTTAATTTGCATACCCACTCCTGATTGGCTGGTGAGCATAGAGGAAGGACAGTCAATTTACATGTTTCTCTTTTATTATATAGGATAATATGCTTGTGGACCTTCTGTCAATGCCTCAAATTTAAGGAACATAGCTAAAGGAAAAAATACATAAAACAAATATATGGTTTTGGGGTTTGATTTAATAAGCTTTTTAATTTACACATACTCAGTTTAACTGAAGACATTGCATTTTTCATGCATAAGACATATTTTTTATTTCTTAGCCATAGTAAAGAGCCAAGTAGATCTTCTCCTATATAGAATCAACAAGTTTCATTCTGGTTCTATGGAAGGTTGATAGTGTAGACCTGTGTTCAACTCTCAAGTCTTTATTGGAGAAGGACCTGTACTATTGTATTTAACATCGCTAAGAGAGAGCTATGCTTCATTCAAATGGGAATAATGATTCCTACCTTTTGGACTTATTGTATTTTTACAGGTAATTATGTAAATGAGCCCAACTTTATAGACATATAAAGTTGGTAGTCACTACTAGTTGATCTGGACAGGAAGTTCATCTGGACAGAATGTAATACCAGTCCTGGCATTTTTGCCTTTCACATAAAATCAGCAAAATGACCCCGGTCTTTCTCATGCCCAGATGAGTAGCAGCACAAGTATTGATATTTTGTGTGCTACAGGAATGTCCTCTTCTGTCCCAAATTCCTTTCCCTGCTTAGTGAAGTCCTCATTAAAGAAAAAGAGTAAAGCTTTCATTCTACAGAGCTAAAAATTTGATTATTCCTTCCGAAAAAATAATAATGCACTGAGACATAGGAGAGAAAAAGAGTTTGAAACTATGAGATGGAAGAAAGAAAGATCACCAGGCAGAGAAACTGTCAAGTGACTTCACGTTGTCCATTCTCTTACTGGTTTTGATAATTTGTAGAACATGTTTCTATACCCAATAATTGAGTGAAATTCTTCTTCAGTAAACATATTTGAACAAATTATTTATGATATACAAACATCTTTATATGCATGGGTATGAATCCTATCTAATAAAAGACAAAAAGGATAAATAACCATACCTCCGCTATGCTTCCCATGGGCTAATCGGGGTGATATGCAAATTAACTGCCAATGAAGATGGCGGCTGGCAGCCACACAGCTGATGCTAGCAGGAGGCTTGCTTGCTCCAGTGATGGAGGAAGCCAAGGTTCCCCGTCTGCAGTGGCCCAGCTTTGAGCCCAAAAGCAACAATGTTTCAATTATAGGAGCAAAACAAACCCCAGATACCTGCTTTCAGCCGGCCGCAGCCTTAGAGCTGGGAGCGCCAGTGACAGGAACAATGTTTCAATTATAGAAGGTAAATAAATCCCAGAAAAAAAAAAAAAGAAAAGAAAAAAAGGAGAGGTTGGGAGCTTTCAGCCAGCCTGAAAATGGCCCTCAGTCCCTCATCCAGGCTGGCCAGGCACCCCAGCGGGACCCCCACCCTGATCCAGGACACCCTTCAGTGCAAACCAGCCATCCCCCACCCATGCACCAGGCCTCTATCCTATATAGTAAAAGGGTAATATGCAAACTAACCCTAACAGCAGAAAGACTGGGAATGACTGGTCACTGTGACACACACTGACCACCAGGGGGCAGACGCTCAATGCAGGAGCTGCCCTCTGGTGGTCAGTGGCTCTCACATGGGGGAGCTCTGCTCAGCCACAAGCCAGGCTGATGGCTGCCAGTACAGTGGTGGTGGTGGGAGCCTCTCCTGCCTCCTCAGCAGTGCTAAGGATGTCCGACTGCAGCTTAGGTCTGCTCCCCACTGGCAAGTGGACATCCCCCAAGGGCTGCTGGGCTGCCAGAGGGATGTCTGATTGCCATCTTAGGCCCAATCCCCCGGTGAGCAGGCCTACGCCAGCAGGTGGTCATCCCCCAAGGGGTCCCAGACTGTGAGAGGGCACAGGCGGGGCTGAGGGATGCCCCCCTCCCGAGTGCACAAGTTTTTGTGCACCGGGCCTCTCTCTCTCTCTATATATATATGTATATATATACACATACATACAGTTGAATCATGATCTAAAATGTATTCAGTCTCTGGATGTCTTTATAAAAAAACATGAAATCCATGTTTATAAAGACTTTTATAAAAGATATGCATTAAGATAGAGTAGAAGTTTTGGAATATTCTAAAATCACTTTCGGTTTTTGTTGTAGGTTTTGTTTTAAAGGGCATGGAACTTTCGGCTCTGAAGCTCCTTTGATACATGATTCTAACATGCTGGATAAATGTAACCAGATAATTAATCTTTCTAAAAAGATTTACATTTTTCCATTAGAAATATTGGTCCTTTCAGCAGGAGTCATAGGCTCCTTCTGAAGGCAGTCACCAACCTCCTACTTCTTCAATGACATCATACCTAGGTTTCACCCACAACATGCCATTTGAGTGGACTGACTGCTGATTGGGCATGCAGGGTGTGACCGCCTCATCGCACTGCTATACTTCAAGGAGCCCTGGATGGCATGGAACATATTCAGAAAGATGTTTATCTTTTTTACTGACACTTATTCAGGAGTGGATTTGCCATGTAGCTAATAAGCTTAATCTTCAGGGTCCCTCATTGTATTAGTTTATTTCAAGGCCTTGATCCTAATTTTTACTTTTTGGGGGTCTTTTGTATTATTTTTGTTAAAAGGTATTCCCAAATTTGAATAAATTTCAGGTCTTACAAAAGGTATTATTCACTTCTGCACTAATCACAGTCTAATCATAAAATATCTCACCTCATACTTCTTTAAAAGCCTCACAAAGTACAGTGTTAGGAGTTGCAGTGAGGAGAAGGGGTTTTGGAAACATATTGACTTTATTGATCTTGAGCAAGTCATCGATGGCTCTGAAAAATCTATTTCCTTAACAGCAAAATGAAAATAATAATTTCTAAGATACTTCTCAAGGCTAATTGTAACCTCCCACAGACATGGTAGAGACTAAAGCTTACCCTTTCCCTTCTAAACAGTCTGAAAATAGGTCCACTGTAAAACTGAGTTGACTCACTGCTTCTCAACCTTCTTCTTCCAAAGGTCCCAACCGAGTATAAGGGAAAGCATCCAGTGCCCTGTTTCTCTGCTGATGTCAAAGCATCGGTACATGTTGATGATTCTCTGATATAAAGGTATAAAGCCAATATAAGTACCTGAAATTTAAAAATGTTCCATTGGCTATGTCCAGTTGTTCCAGTACCTCTGATCATTGCAATCAATCCAGAGGGAAGCAGACAATGTACTCTACCATTACACAAAACAGATGCCAGGCACCACGTGGCTAAAACAACCCCATGAATGATCGAAGTTCAATCATAAATTTGTTTTGTCATCATATCAACCACAAAGTCCATGTTCCTGTTATCAACATACAAAAGACCTCATCAAACACATGGGGCCATCCTTTTCTACAAAAGGGGTGTCAGAACACTGAGAAATGGAGAGCAACAAGACAATGAATATTATTGTGGTAGATTCCCCAGGGCAGGCTTCTTTCTCTAGCACACCTCCAAATTAATTCCGAACAGTATGCAATGCTATCACTAAAGAAAGGCAATTTAAAGATGGTCAAGTTATAACTGATGGAGCGCTGCTAGATGTTTAGACAGTGATCATCCATTTTCCATCACTGGCAGGTTCTGTTTCCTCCCTGAGAGCCATTTCATAAATTCCCCGGGGCAGCCTGAATAAAGCTGCTCCTGGACAGCATGCAGACCGCCAGCTGCCCCGCCCCTGTTAAGGCTGAGGGAGCTTGAATGACAAAAGAACAATTGAACTGGTAATGCAGCAGTACACAGCATACATCACCATTGTGCAGCAGGAATGGGCAATCATCAATAATAAAATGATTTCCACCAGAGTAATTTATTGAACTGGTACATTAGCCAGTAAGTTACCCCAGGTGTGCAGGTGCATTGAGGCTCTGATCCTGAGAACTCAGTCAGTTTCTCAGCTCAGTTAGGTCCCTATCTCTGTGACTTCCACTATGGTAGTAGCAGGGCAGCAGGTGTGAAAGGAGAGGGGGTGCATATATTACGTTTTCTTTACTTCATGCTCTATAGCATCTGGCCACAAGAATAAGGGAGAGATTTGCTAAAGAGGCTTAATACTGAACATCAAGCAGCTGCCCAGGAATCATAACTTATGATTATTTCTGATCTCTATTGAATTGGAGTCATTACTTCTGGTCACATTGCTGAATGTGAACCACTCAACAGCCAGGGCTGCCAACAGGTTAGCTGTGAGGAAGCTGATCTGGGGAAAACAAGACTCTACTCCATCTTCAAATATCAAAAAGGTGTCTTTTTTTGTTTCTCATTAAAAAAAATCTACATCTCTAAACTAGAACATAAGTTTCATTTGAAGAATTCATACATGTTATAAAAATAAAAAAGAGCAGTCGGATCCCGGCAGCAGCTGCAGCAGAGCTCATCTTTCCAGGCTATCTTGCTATCTCCTTTAGCTTCCAGAAACATGGCCTCTGGTGTGGCTGTCTCTGATGGAGTCATCAAAGTGTTCAATGACATGAAGGTACGTAAGTCCTCAACACCAGAGGAGGTGAAGAAGCGCAAGAAGGCGGTGCTCTTCTGCCTGAGTGAAGACAAGAAGAACATCATTCTGGAAGAGGGCAAGGAGATCCTGGTAGGTGATGTGGGCCAGACAGTAGACGACCCCTACGCCACCTTCGTCAAGATGCTGCCGGACAAAGACTGCCGCTATGCCCTGCATGACACAACCTATGAGACCAAGAAGAGCAAAAAGGAGGACCTGGTGTTTATCTTCTGGGCTCCTGAGACTGCGCCTCTTAAGAGCAAAATGATCTATGCCAGCTCCAAGGATGCCATCAAGAAGAAGCTTACCGGGATCAAGCATGAATTACAAGCAAATTGCTATGAGGAGGTCAAGGACCACTTCACTCTGGCAGAGAAGCTGGGGGGCAGTGCTGTCATCTCCCTGGAAGGAAAGCCTTTGTGAACCCCCTCCAGCCCCCTGCCCGGAGCATCTGGCCCTCCAGACCTGCCTGTGGGAGGTTGCAGGCTGCCCTCCTTCTGCCAGACCCGAGGGGCTGGAGGGATCCCAGCAGGGAGAGGACAATCCCCTCACCCAGTTGCCAAACAGCCCCCCACCCCCTGGACCTTCCTTCTCCCTCCACCCCTGACAGTTCTGGCTTTTCCAAACAGCTTTTGATCTTCTGATTCCTCCTGGGTTGAAGCAGACCAAGTCCTCCCTACCCCAGGCACCCCAGTTTTGGAGAGGGCCTGTATTTTTTTAAGGACACCCCCTCTTTCCCATGCTGCCCACTTCTAACCGCAACAGTGACTCTGTGCTTGTCTGTTTAGTTCTATGTATAAATGGGATGTTGTGAAGATAACCCCTCCCCGTGCTGCCTGGTTCCCCTCCCTTTTTCCCCCTGGTCTCAGCCACTCATGGAAGCAGGACCAGTAAGGGACCCTTAATTAAAAAAAAAAAAAGGAAGAAAAACAACAATAAAAAGCCTCACTTAAATAAATAAATAAATAAATATTATAAAAAATATCCTGAGGAATTACCATTTACTTTTACATCAACAGAGAAACCGTCTTGGAAGAGTATAACAACAATATACAAACAAGCGGGAGAGGATGAGGGGCGTCATGGTTTTAGGAAGACCGTGCAGAGCTCTTGACACTTATTCAGGAATGGACTTGCCATGTAGCTAATGTGTCCCTTTCTTATGTGGCCTCCAAAGGAGATTATGTGAAACTAATTTAAAAGTGAAATTTCTTGAATTGTGTTGGAAGAGAAAGGAACATGTACAGACGAAAAGGTCTAGGACAGTGGTCGGCAAACTCATTAGTCAGCAGAGCCAAATATCAATAGTACAACGATTAAAATTTCTTTTGAGAGCCAAATTTTTTAAACTTAAACTATATAGGTAGCTATATTGTTATTAACTTAATTAGGGTACTCCTAAGGCTTAGGAAGAGCCACACTCAAGGGGCCAAAGAGCCACATGTGGCTCTCGAGCCGCAGTTTCCCGACCATGGGTAGGAGGGCTGTTTGTGTCAGTGGCTGGGCGGAAAACAGTGATGTAACAAAAAGAATCATGATGACTATCCCATCATAATGGTAATAAGAACGGCTGTTCACTTAGTTCTCATTGTTTACCAGGCACTGTGCTAAGCATTCACATACAGTTTCTTATGTAATGTTACTAATATCTACATAGAGCTGGTCATATTGTTGTCCCCACTTTAAAAATAAGAAACTAGAAGATCAGAAAAGTTAATTAACTTGATGAAAGTCAACCAGTGGCTGAGCTGAAAAGCAAACCCAGCTTCATTTTACTCCAAAAGATTAAAACACATTATTTTTATCAAAGCAAAATGAAATGTAGCAAGGATAAATAATGAATTCTCTTAGCAAGGCTACATGGAGACCCTTCAGTACCCACCACTGTGTCAGTCATCAGCAGTATAGAAAGAACAAAACACGTTCCTGCGTTCGAATTCCTCACAGTCCAGTCAGGGAAGCGAAATCACAAACAAATAACCACAGGCTCTTTAGGTACAAGCTAAACAAGTGGACTCTGGGAAGCTAAAACAGAAAATGATTTAACTAGAAAAATAGAGAGTTGAATTGGTTTGAGTAATTAACACCAGATACTGCGAGAACACCTCCCACTAAATCACAGTGACTGACCCCAGTAAAGATTTGGCCATCGTTTATGCCTCAGTCTGATACAGGTGAGATATTTGTTCAACAGCAACCCAGGGATTTAAGCTTCTTCCATGTTGCAGTTTTGCCACAAACTGGCCTCAAAGAAAGAGAAAGATAGAGGAGGCCCATTGGTTCTTTTTAAAATTATTTTTACCACAGTTTACATTCAATACCCTCCGGTACCAGTTTCAGAGGTACAGCAAAGTGGCCAAAAACCATGCACTCTGCAGAGTGGTCCCCACTGCCCCGGGCACCCACCTGACCCAAACCCCGTTATCTCCACATTACTGACTGCATTCCCCATGCTGCAAACCATCTCTGTGGCTGCTCTGCATAATTGCTTGGCCCACGAGTTAAACATATCACTTCTCACAGCTCATTGAACAAAACAAGTCATACAGCCCCCAAATAACTGCAAAGGAGTGAAAATGTAGGAGAGCATGAGGAATACCTGGAGATCACTAACCCTCCAGTGTAGAGGACTGATGTGAAGACTAGAGCAGTAGGCATGGAACACTAGGGAACTCGGCTGTCTCATCAGAAAATCATTCCTCGGCGAATGAGCTCCGGTAGATTTCTTCTTCACACTCTTCCACTCAAGAGGTGGCTCTTGTTTCTAGAGGAGGAGAGAGCTCTTGCCTGTGAAGGGAGAGTCAATCCCAAAAGGGGAAAAAGGAGAGATAGGACTATGGGAAGTGACTAAGAACTGTTCGGTGAACAGAGGAAAGGGGAAATGCTCAAAGCAAAGATGTAGCAAAACAGTAATGTGTGGCAGGACAGGAAGCTTCCAGCCATTCTTGACAATGTCAGAGAACTGAGTCTCAGGGGCACAAGGGAGGAGTCTGCAGATACTGGGCAATGGCAGGTCATAGTGAGTGCTGTTTGATCATTTAACTCAATCCCGGAGTAAGTAGATGGGTGAAACTGATGTACAAGACCGCACAGAAGTAGACTGGTCTCTGCACAACTAGAGCCATTTTATCATTCCCACAATCCGAGGATTGAAAAGAAATCACAAGGAGAGTGACACCGCTGCCCACTCTATGAAAAAACACACTCAAGCATTCACACATTCACACATACACACCTATTCACACACTCACATGTATCACATGCACATTCATACACTCATATATAATCTCCACACCATCACTTATGCACACATAAACACACTCACATATGCTCACACATACACTCATACATGCCCACACCTACACACTCAAATGTGCCACATACACACTCACACATTCAAGTGTGCCACACACACATGAACACACATTTAATATGCTCACACACTCCCATGTTCCCACATACACACATGCACACACTCACATAGCCCCCCACACAAATGTTTGCATGGAAAGGCGGTAGCAAAATAGACATAGAGTCTACAATTCTATTACTTCATTCAAAATTTGGACTTTGGAAAGATTCAAATGGTTGCAGGTGATGGATCACATAGAGTCTGCATATAATAACACATGTAGGTAGGGGAAGCCCTGGGCTGGAATCCACTCCCAGTGACGGGACCTCTGACGAGCTGCTGGAATTTTCCTAGACTTGGTTTTCTCATTGCTATCGATACGGGGGAAATGTTATCTTTCTTACGTGGCCTCCAAAGGAGATTATGTGAAAGTAATTTAAAACTAATCTGTATTCCATAGAAGTTCACATTTCAAGTGGAGCCCTCCTCCATTTGTGCTGACACCTGAAATAAATTTGAGCATAGACTTTAATAAACAAGGTTCTGAGGGACAAGATGTGGGAGAGAAGGAACAGATGAGGGTCAGAGAGGACTGGGTCTCTGTGCCTGTCTCTGACCCCATTGGGTAACCTCAGAGTAATGCTGAAGTACCAGTAATTAGCAATATGTACTCAGACTGATCAGGAATAATTCATTGAAATTAGAGAGCATCATTTTGTAAGCACTTAATTTTGAAAATGAAATTTCAAAATGCAATACGGCTCTCACTAATGCAAAGGTATAGTTCATTCAAACTAGTTTTAAGCAGGTATTACACACCGAAAAAGATAAAAATAAATAAGACTGTTAGGTCAAGGAAAATAATATGAAGTGTCAGTTTTATAATTATCCTTAAGTAAAAGACCTATCTCTATGCTGAGAGAAGAACCAAAATACATTGGATGGGCATACAGTGAAAGAACCATAAGTCTTTGATATTCATTGATTGGAGAAAAACAAACAAACAAAAACAACTGATGGATGTGAACTGAGCTATTCTAGGTTCCTCAAAGAATAAATGCTGTTACCATTAAGAGCTCATTGTTCACTCCTCTCACTCAGCCCTGACACACAGAGAGCTGGAAAACTGCTGAGTAGAAATGGCATTTGGCTGGGTCCATTTGTGGACAGTCATTAATATCACTAACAGGCCCATGTGTTAGACTTGGCCCAACAAGGGCACCAGATGCATCCTCCCAGGCAACCCGGGACTTCTGGCTGTGACTGAGGTGGGAACACTGCGTCTGCTTCCATTCAGACAGCTGGCTGCTTTGCTCAAGACAGAGCAGCGATGGCACTGTTGCTACGACTCCACTTTGTGAAAAATGAATGTAGTGGTGTGTGGGGGGTGGGGGCAAGGAGAGAAGGGCGCTAGTCCTGGCGCCAGATCTGACCAACAGATAGATGGTGCACTCTTGAGGACAGAGGATAGACAATTAAAAGTTACTCTAGACCTGTCTCTACAGACCCAGCTAAGTTAACTAAATTTAATAAGAACTTACACATAATGTGTATCTAGCCTTGTGGTCAGGAAAGAGATTCAGAAAAAGAAGAAAAGTACGCTTACATAGAATCAGAGCAAGAAATAAATTCCCTGTTGGGGTAAGAGTTAAGCATTTTTTAAGCTCTCTGACAGGGATTCACAGACATTGTTTTAACACTTGCAATCACACTATGAGTAGATACTAAAAGCTCCATTTTCCAAATAATGAAAGCAATGCTGAGCGGGTCTGTGGCTTCCCCAGGTCACACAGTTGATGGGGTGAAGACGTAAACCTCTGATTTTGAGGAACATGTTGTTAGAGTCCACATTAGATCTTAAGGGTTATTGAGTTCAGAAAAGGCAGCTCAGAATGTGACATTTACATAGTGCTCACAGGGCACCTACCATCTTTCTAAGCCCTTTTTCAATTATAACTCATCTAACCTGTCATAGCAAATCCATAATTAGATACTAATATATCTGTGCTGTAAAAATAAGAGCCCAGTAAACAGAGCTTCAGTCAGTAGCCCAAAGTCACAAAACTAAGTGGAAGAGTAGAGATTTGAACCCCAAAGAGGCCGGTACTTCTTATTGCCCACTCCCTATATTAAATAGTCACTGGTAATGTTCATTTTCCCCTTTCCCCCACCCAACATGTGGCCAGGCCTTTGGTTGAGTGGATTATTCATTTGTTTTATCTGTCTTGGATCAAAACAGAAGTTTCCAAACTCCTCACACCTTCCCCATCCTTTGTTTTCAAAACATAGAAAGGTATATTTGCAGCTGATTCTCTTAGACTTGAGGACATGTGAGAATATTGCTGTGCCAGGAAACAGCAGGGAGCACAGGAAGGGTGAAGGGGTGAACACACCAAACCTTTCCTTCTGGAGGCTAGGACTTCAAAGCTTACATGTGGTCAAAGTTCACAAAAGACAGATGGGTAGTTATATTGATAAATATATGACAGAAATATTATAGATAGGTAGATGATGATAAATGATAGGTAGCTATAGATAGATGATAGATAGATGATGTTGATAGATAATAGATGATATATAGATAATAGATGATACATACATACATACATACATAGATGATAGATGATACATACATACATACATACATAGATTTTCTTTTAACTTCTGACCAAACTAGAAAACCAGTGTGGGGTTAGGGAAAATTCCACAGGTGAAAGGTTCAATTACTTTGCTCCTCACTTAACACCCAGGAAAGATGGTAGGACTTCTGTTGGCAAGACTATAGGTAGAAAGCCTGTGCATGAGGAAAAAGCCTCCATGTGCCATTAATAATCTCCTTGTACATGCCTGACACACATGTAGCAGTGCTGTCAATTTCAAGGAACAATGTCTGTTTGGACAATTAATATATTATTGCTGACCATTGTGGATATTAGACTAGAAGGACTGAACCAAATGTTCTGATATGTGACAGCCTATAGGAGTTACGGAATGTTTCTCAAGAGTAAGAATTCTCAAAACAAAAATATATTCCATTTCTTATCTACTATGACAAATAGGAGCTTTAAGTAAGATTTTTTTCTGATTTAAAACAAATAATTTAACGAAAGATTCTCAGACCAAAGTAAATTAAACCCCTTTCATTATGTATATACAAACATAAAATTCTTCAATTTAAATATCTTATACTCAATTAGCTTGACTATCTGAAAAATGTTTTTCTTCTTTTTTCTCCAATTCTGTCTGACTCAGTCTCTCTGTCTCTCACAGCACACACACACACGCACACAGCTAAAAAGAATGTTGGTGGCAAGTGTAAAAATGAACACCAACTGGTTTTTAAGTAATGGAATCAAATGCAGGAGTCTGCTCTGTATCTAATTTTTCCATGAAGATTTTCATAGACAACTGAAAATCACTTTTGCAGAGAATACTGACAAGGTGTACTCACTTGGTTGAAGGAGAGGAAAATAAATATGTGCATTTAAAATTTTGTGATTACAATTTTAGGGAAATTGCTTTAATGCAATTGGTTCCACTTGGGGGAGAGACATGTTGAAATCCGATGAGTAATTGGATTTAAGCAGCAATAACACTGGGCATTGTCAAATTCTTACAGCTTTTTTTGAAAATGTCTTCTTTATTTCTGGGAAAAAATGTACATAATATAAAATACCATGACCTTACCCAATATAAAAGAAGAAATTTAACAGTTATTTCACCTAAGTGCATCTGCATTTGAATCAGCATATGCTAAAGTCTATGCAACTTCTTACGGCATAATTTCTTCTCCTCGCTTCTTCCTGTTATAAAAACACAGAATTTTAGAGCTGAATGGTGTATCTTAAGAATAATTTTAGTGTAAAGTTCTCATTTTAGAAATGAAGAATCAAAAGCCTAGAGAAATAAGGTAACTTGCCTGTGGATGTATAATAAATTGGTGGCAGAAATTTGATCAAGCTTAGAACTCCTGATGCTGCTTCTTGTGTAGTTAAGAGAAAAAGGTCTGAGGGGCAAGGGCAGGGGGAAGAACAGGTCAAGTAAAGAGGGTCCTGTGGTCTGAATGTTTCTATCCCCCTGGATTCTATGTTTAAGTCCTAACCCCCACATGTGGTAGTATTTGGACATGAGGTCTCTGGCAGGTGATCATGTATGGAGGGTGAAGCCCTCGTGAATGACATCAGTGCTTTAGCAAAAGACCCGCAGAGCTCCCCTGCCCCTCTTGCCCTGTTTGGGTAAATAAGTCTGCTACCTGGAAAAGAGCCCTCACCTGACCTTGCTCTTAGATTTCCATTCCTCAGAAATGTGAGCGATGCATTTTTGTGTTTGACAAGCCTCCCATTATGTGGTACTTTGCTATATCAACCAATACAGACCAACTGTGACAGAAGGCTTCAGGGACCAGGACCAGTCATCCCCAGGAAATAACGCGAGGAGCTAAAGGGGCATGATAGCTGATGAAAGGTAATTGGCCATTGCAATCTTTTCATCGGTACTCTTTTGCTCACAAGGGGGAGAAAACCATCTAAAACTATCTTGAGCTCAAGGACACATTTACATTTTTTATGCAACCAAGAGGCCTGAGTTTAGAAGCAATTTCAAGTATACATGCAACTCAGGTGCCCAAATGACCATCAATGCTTTCTCCTGAGCTTTCTTTCTTAGTTCTCTGAATTGGTCTATAATATTTAATATTTAATATCTTCCCGTGATGAGGGAAGATATTTACAGAGGCAGAGGGCCTCTGTAAACCCATATCCATATTCTCTCAGTTTAGCAACCTCGGTTGGAAAAGACACCTGTCTTCCCATGTTCAAACATTAATCACAGAGCAGACCATTACTCTGCCCTGCTTAGGTCATATACCAACGCTGGATTCAAGAAATGGGTTAATATGACTGGGGAGATTTTGGTCACATCTCAATCTTTCCTGTATCTACTGAGGGATTTGATGTTTCACTCACCAACTGGGAGTGTAAGATAAGAGTATCTTAAAGGGAAGGGAACATGTAATAAAAGAAACAGGGAATCCCAGCCAGCATGGCTCAGTGGTTGAGCATTGACCTATGAACCATGAGGTCAGGATTTGATTCCAGGTCAGGGCACATACCTGGGTTGTAAGCTTGATCTCCAGTGTGAGGCATGCAGGAGGCAGTCAATCAATGATTCCCTCTCATCATTGATGTTTCTATCTCCCTCTCTCTTCCTCTCTGAAATCAATAAAAAATATTTTTTTCAAAAAGAAACAGGGAAGAAACTTGCTAAAAAATAATTAGAGGCCACTTTCCAGGGAACCCAAAATATGATAGGTGGTACCCGGCATGGCCCAGGAGAGCTCACTCTGCATTTTGGAGATTTTGGAGCTGACCTAGGTCATCTTCATGCTGGCAGACACTGAAGATCCTAGATATGGTGGTTGGTGGAGGATGGGTAGTCCTTGGCATGTTGGAGTGGCATAAACTGTTGAAAGATTCCTCAATGAGCCTTGGCCAGGTGGCTCAATTGTTTGGAGCTTCATCCCATATGCCAAAAGGTTATGGGTTCAGTTCTGGTCAGGGCGTATAGCTAGGTTGTGAATTCCATCCCAGGTCAGAACTCAAACGATGGGGAACCTATTGATGTTTCTCTCTCACATCGATGTGTCTCTCTTTCTCTCCCTCTCTTACTCTCTCTAAAAATCAATAAAAACATATCCTCAAGTGAGGATTAAAGAAAAAAAGATTCCAAGATTCCCCAGTGACAAACTGCGATGGTATACCAGAAAAAGAGTTATGTGCAGTATATCAGATGATTAAGAATAATCAAGAATTAATAAGTATAAGGATTATGGAACTGGATGAATATTACTGTGGACAATAAACACTTTAAAGATACTAGTATAAGTAAAATGAAAGGTTGAGATGAATAATTTACAACCAAAGATTAAGACCAGAGGTTTTCTCTACCATCATTTATAAAGGGATTCTCATCTACAACAGGAGAGAAGAAAAAGCTGAGGGGAAGGGCCAACAAGAAGTTAACTATGAAAACTTAACAGGTTTGCCATGGCAGGATCATGGTTTTTCATGGAAAGGAAAGGACCTGGGACAACCAACAGCTGTGAGATTTTAGGAAGACCTTCAGTTAGTTAGGATTCCACCAGAAAAAAACAAAGACCTGTAGGATAAACATACTTACATCACTGTGTTCATGTGCATATACACATTTGTGTGTGTGTGTGTGTGTGTGTGTGTGTGTGTTATTTGTTGCAAGGAATCTGTCCATTGGTTATGCTTATATGTATGCATACAAGTCCCTTAGATGATCTCTTACCCGACACCTCCCCCACCCTCCAAAGCCTTCCCTCTGAACTTTGATGGTCTGTTTGATGCTTCTCTGTTTCTGGATCTATTTTTATTCATCAGTGTATGTTGTTCATTATATTCCACAAACGAGTGAGACCATGTGATATTTATCTTCCTCTGAAGGGCTTATTTTGCTTAGCATAATGCTCTCCAGGTCCATCCATGCTGTTGCAAATGGTAAGAGTTCTTTCTATTTTAAAGTAGCACAGTATTCTATTGTATAGATCAGCGTTTCTCAACCTGTGGGTCGCGACCACTTTGGGGGTGGAATGACCCTTTCACAGGGGTCGCCTAAGACCATCGGAAAACACATATATAATTACATATTGTTTTTGTGATTAATCACTATGCTTTAATTATGTTCAATCTGTAACAATGAAAATACATCCTGCATATCAGATATTTACATTTTGATTCATAACTGTAGCAAAATTACAGTTATGAAGTAGTAACAAAAATAATTTTATGATTGGGGGTCATCACAATATGAGGAACTGTATTAAAGGGTTGTGGCATTAGGAAGGTTGAGAACCACTGGTATAGATGTACCATGGTGTTTTAATCCACTCATCTGCTGATGGGCACTTAGGCTATTTCTAAATCTTAGCTATTGTAAATTGTGCTGCTATGAACATAGGGGTGCATATGTTCTTTTTCTTGGGGACATTCTTAGAAGTGGGATTATTGGGTCAAATGGGAGTTACATTTTTAATTTTTTGAGGAAACTCCACAGTGGCTGCACCAGTCTGCATCCCCACCAGCAGTGCAGGAGGGTTCCTTTTCTTCCACATCCTCTCCAGCACTTGTCATTTGTTGATTTGTTGATGATAGCCATTCTGACAGGTGTGATATGGTACCTCATTGTTGCTTTAATTTTCGTCTCTCTTATAATTAGTAACTTTGAGCATGTTTTCATATGTCTCTTGGCCTTCTGTATGTCCTTTTTCAAAAAGTGTCTATTTAAGTCCTTTGCCCATTATTTTATTGGATTGTTTATCTTCCTTTTGTTAAGTTGTATGAGTTCCCTCTAGATTTTGGAGATTAAGCCCTTATCAGATATAACATTGGCAAATATGTTCTTCCATTTAGTGGGTTTTCTTGTTGTTTTGTTGGTGGTTTCTTTTGCTGTTCAGAAGCTTTTTATTTTGATGTAGTTCAATTTGTTTATTTTCTCCTTAGTTTCCATTGCCCTTAGGAGCTGCATCGGTAAAGATATTACTATGACATATGTCTGATATTTTGCTGCCTATGGATTATTCTAAGATTTTTATGGTTTCCTGTCTTACATTTATGTCCTTTATCCATTTTGAGTTCAATTAGTGTATGGTGTAAGTTTGTGGTCTAGTTTCATTTTTTTTTTTTTTTGCATCTATCTGTCCAGTTTTCTCAACACCATTTATTGAAGAGACTGTCTTGATTCCATTGTATGCTCTTGCATCCTTTGTCAAATATTGATTGAATATAATGGCTTGGGTCAATTTTTTGGTTCTCTGTTTGGTTCCATTGGTCTATATGTCTGTTCTTATGCCAGTACCAGGCAGTTTTGAGAACAGTGGCTTTGTAATATAGCTTGATATCTGGTATTGTGATCCCTCCAACTTTTTTCTTCTTTGTAGGTGTGTGAAACATGCCATTGGTATTTAAATGGGGATGGCATTGAATCTATAAATTACTTCGGGTAGTATGGACATTTTAATAATGTTGATGCTACTAATCTATGAACATGGTATATTCTTTTATTTATTTATGTCTTCCTCTATCTCTTTTTTCAATGCCCTATAATTTTTCAAGTACCTCCTTAGTTAAGTTTATTGTTATGTATCTTAATTTTTTCTTGTAATGGTAAATTGGATTATTTATTTAGTTTCTCTTGCTGTGAGTTCATTATTGGTGTATGAAAAAGCCATAGATTTCTGGGTGTTAATTTTGTATCCTTGTACATTGCCAAATTCATTTATTAAGTCTAGTGTTTTTTAATGGAGTCTTTGGGGTTTTCTATGTACAATATCATTTCATCTGAAAATAATGACAGTTTTACTTCTTTTCCAATTTAGATGCCTTTTATTTCTTCTTCTTCTCTGATCACTATGGCTAGCACTTTCCAATACTATGTCAAACAGGAGTGGTGAGAGTGGGCAACCCTTGTTCCTATTCTTAGGGGAAATGGATTTAGTTTCATTGTCATTTTTTCTAGGATTTTTTTTATTTCTTCTTTGTTCTCTTTGGTAACCCAATTATCCTATATAACAAAAGCCTAATATGCTAAATGTCTGGTTATCCGGTCATCTGTTCAACCAATCAAAGTGTAGTATGCTAATGATATGCTAAGGCTGCTCAACCACTCTCTTTACATGCACTGACCACCAGGGGGCAGATAGTCAATTGGTCAACCAGTTGCTGTGATGTGCACTGATCATGAGGGGTCAGACACTTACAGGTAGGTTAGCTTGCTGTTGGGGTCTTGCAGATCAGGACTGAACAAGATGGACCGGACATGCCCTGGAGTCCTCCTATTATCCCTCCCTGGCTGGCCAACTTCCCATGTATCTTCCTCGGCCCAAATCATGCACCGGTGGGGGTCCCTTGGCCTGGCCTGCACACCCTCACAATATGGGACCCCTTAGGGCAGTGGTTCTCAACCTGTGGGTCGAAACCCCTTTGACGGTTGAATGACCCTTTCACAGGGGTCGCCTAAGACCATCCTGCATATCAGATATTTACATTACCATTCATAACAGTAGCAACATTATAGATATGAAGTAGCAACGAAAATAATTTTATGGTTGGGTCACAACATGAGGAACTGTATTTAACAGGCCAAAAGGTTGAGAACCACTGCCTTAGGGGATGTCGGAGAGCCGGTTTCAGCCTGATCCAGCAGGCCAGGCCAAGGGACCCCACTGGTGCACAATTCGTGCACTGGGCCCCTAGTTGTGTAATAACATGCTATTTAGCCTCCAAGTGTTTCAAATTTTTTATTGTTTTTATTATAGTTTATTTCTAATATTATGCCATTGTGATCTGAGAAGATGCTTGATATTATTCCAATCTTCTTGAATTTGGAAAGCCTTTGCCTGTGTTCCAATATGTGGTCTATCTTTGAAAATGTCCTATGTGCACTTGAGAAGAATGTATGTTGTGCAACCTTGGGGTGAAATGTTCTGAAGATGTCGATTAAGTTCATCTGATCTAGTGAGTCATTTGGGATTACTGTTTCTTTGTTGATTTATGTCTGGAGGAGTTATCCAGTGATGTCAATGGGGTATTAAAGTCCCCTACTATGATCATATTGCTCTCTATCTCTCTCTTAATATATTCCAGAAGTTTATTTTTGTGTGTGTTTTTTTAATGTGTTTTGGTGCTCTTGTGTTGGGTGCATATATGTTTACCAGAGTTATATCCTCTTGTTGTATTGATCACTTTAGTATTATGAAGTGGCCTTCCTTTTCTCTTATTATGACATTCACTTTGAGGTCTATTTTGTCAGCTATAAGTATTGCTACCCCAGCTTTGTTTTCATTTACATTTGCCTGAAAAATATTTTTCCATTCCTTCACTTTCAGTCTGTCAGAGTCCCTTGTTCTGAGGTGTCTCTTGTTGAGAGCATATATGTGGGTCATGTTTTCTTATCCATTCAGCCACTCGATGTCTTTTGATTAGAGCATTTATTCCATTTACATTTAAGGTTATTATTGATAAGTACTTGTTTGTAGCCATTTTTATTCTTTATGCCTATGTTCCTTCTTCCCTTTCTATTTCTTCTTTTTACAACAGTCCCTTTAGCAGTTCTTGCATTCCTGGCTTGGTAGTGATAAACTCCTTCAGCTCTTTTCTTTCTGGGAAGCTCCTGATTTCCCCTTCAATTTTGAATGATAGCCTTGCTGGATAGAGTATTCTTGGATTCAGTCCCTGGCTTTGCATCACTTTACATATTTCATTCCATTCCCTTCTGACCTGATGTGTTTCTGTTGAGAAATCACTAGATAATCTAATGGGAAATCCTTTGTAAGTAACTCTCTGTCTCTCTCTTCCAGCCTTTAAGATTTTCTCTTTGTCATTAACATTTGCCATTGTAAGTACGACATGGCTTGCTGGGGATCTTTATGGGTTCATCCTGTTTGGGTCTCTGGGCTTGTGTGACTTTTTTCTTCCCCAAATCAGGAAAGTTTTCTGTCATTATTTCTTTAAACAGGTTTCCTAATCCTTGCTCCCTTTCTTATCCTTATGCCATCCCCATTATATGCATGTTACTTCATTTCATGTTGTCCCGAAGCTCCCTTGAGCTCTCTTCCTCCTTTCTAATTTTTTTCTAGGATTGCTGTTCAGACTGGGTGTGTTTTTCTGCCCTATTGTCTAACTCACTAATTCAGGTCCTTCGAGTCTTGTAGTCTACTGTTGAAACTTTCCATTGTGTTATTTATTGTAGCTATATCACTCTTTATTTCTTCTTGATTCTTACATAAGTTGTGGATTTTCTCATCTATCTGGTTTGTGAACTGTATGCCCCTTACACTGAATTCTTTTTCTGGCACATTGCATGGCTCCATTTCATTTAGTTTCTTTTCTGACAATTCTTCCTTTTCTTTCCTTGGAGGGTTGTTTCTTTTTATCCCAGGCTTTGTTTCTCTTTCTGGCCCTGGGTATCCTGCTTGGGGTTTGAGAGGTTGAAAACCCTATCAGGGCAATTTTCTGGAAATCATTGGTCCAGAGGCTGGGTCTTTCTTGAGTCTCACACCTTTATTGTCTCTGCTTTGAGTTGTATCCCCTTGTCCCATGGATCTGATCCCTCAGTTGTCCGCTTCAGATGCTCGTGGTGGTGACAATTTGTGTATAGTTCCTCTGGTGTCAACTCCCTGTGAGGACCCAGAGCCCTCTGGTATACAATTCTCTGAACAGCCCCAGCACCCATGGCAGGGTAGCACCCTAGGTCCCTCTGGCAGCACACTTGCAGTCTGTTCCTGTGGCCGCTATCTGGGCACACTGGCTTGCTCCAGGTCACTCCAGAAGTGCTCTCCTATAACCTGGAATAAGGTGCATGCTGGGTTTCTCTTGGCAGCCCCTGCAGGACTGTCCCAGGGGCTGAGGAGAAGCAGGTGTAGGTCACTCTGTGTCCCATAGTCAGAGCTCCCCTATCGCCTGAGTGGAGCATGTGCTTGATTACTCCAGGTTGCCCTGGCAGCAAGACCCTGGGCTCAGGGTGGAAAGGGCATGGGTTGCTCTAGGTCCCACAGTCCTTGCTTTCTTGTAGCCAGGAGTGAGACACACACTGGGTTGCTCCAGTTCACCCCTCCTCAGTGTGGAGCAGGGATTGATTGCCATGGGTCACTCAGTCTGTGCTTTCCTGTCACAAGGAGTGAGGTGTGCACTGTGTTGCTCTGGATGGTCCCAGCAGAATTGTCTCAGGGGCTGGGGTGGAGCATGCACGAGTTGGTCTGGGTTGCAGAGTCAGATATCCCCTGTGGCCCTGAGTGAGGCATGCACTGGGTTTCTCTGGATCACCCCTCCTGGGGCAGGGTGAAGTGGGAGTGAGATACTCCATGTCACCCCAGCAGAGCTGTCCAGAGGGATGGGTTGGGGCATGCTCTGGGTTGCTCTAAGTCACCCTGGCAGCAGGTCCTGGGGTTCTAGGTGGAGGAGACACTGGGTGGTTCCAGGTCAGGCTAGCAGCACGTTTCTGGGGTCTGGGGAAGGGGTGGAGCACAGGGTTCCCCCTGGCTTGCATTCACTGCAGTGTCTTGGGGGCGGATCCTAGGACACTGGGTCCCAGTGGGATGGTGAGGAGGCCTGGTGCAGGAGCTCACTCTTGTGGCACACACTCCCTGCAGACATTTGGGAGCATGCTGGGAGGTACTGTGCCTCTCACTGCTGGGGCAAGGTGGTGGTTCCATGTGGGTTATGGTTGGCATATGGCGTTCTCTAGGCATTCTCTGCCTTTCCTTATTTAAAACTGTCTCCTCAGCTGTGTCT
This sequence comes from Myotis yumanensis, assembly GCF_028538775.1. NCBI lineage: Eukaryota > Metazoa > Chordata > Mammalia > Chiroptera > Vespertilionidae > Myotis > Myotis yumanensis. Next base: position 91,239,652 of record NW_027223759.1, read on the forward strand.
AATTTGTTAATTCATGGTGAATGTTCTCCAATTTAGTTGCTTGTCTGGCCTGGCCCCAGGAGGAGATGCACAACACTGCTGCCTATTTGGCCACCATTTTCTCCATCTAAAGTCAACTTCTTGTAGATGCTAATCACATCTACAAAACACTTTCTTAGCAATGCCTATTTTCATGTTTGGATAACAAACTGGGTGCTTTAGCCTGGCATAGTTGACATAGAACTGATCTTCACAGGCTTGGAACAGGAAAGAGTTGATTTTAACATCTATGTTCATCAGGGATATTGGCCTCTGATTTTCTTTCCTTATAGTGTTTTTATCTGGTTTTGAAATTAGAATAATACTGGCTTTGTATAAAGATCTTGGAAGTGCTCCTTCATCTTGGTTTTTTTGGAGTAGTTCAAGGAAGATAGGTGTTATTTTTTCTTTGAATATTTGGTAAAACTCCCCTGTGAAGTTATCTGAGCCAGGGCCTTTGTTTTCTGGGAGTGTTGTTGTTGTTGTTTTATTACTGCTTCTATTACATTGGTAGTTATCAGCCTATTTAAATTTTCTGCTTCTTCCTGATTTAATTTTGGAAGGCTATATTTTTCTAGGAATTTCTCCATTTCATCCAAGTTGTTCAGCTTGTTGGCATATAGTTGTTCATAGTTATTGTTTACAATCCTTTGCATTTATATGGCATCCATTGCTATATTGGTTCTTTAATTTCTGATTTTATTTATTTGGGTCGTCTTTGTTTCTTGATGAGTCTGGCTAACAGTTCATCAATCTTGTTTATCTTTTCAAATAACAATCTCTTGGATTCACTGACATTTTGTACTTTTTTTTATTAGTCTCTATGTCACTTATTTCCACTCTGATCTTTATTATTCCCCTTCTTCTATATTCTCTGGGCTGTTCTTGATTTTTCCTGTCTAATTCACTTAGTTGTAGGGTTAGATAGTTTATTAGTGCTGTTTCTTGTTTCTTGAGGTAGGGCTGTAATGCTCTGAAATTCCCTCTCAGAACTGCTTTCTCTGTGTCCCAAGGATTTGGGGTGTGTATTCATTTTCATTTGTTTCCAGGAAATTTTTAATTTCTTGCTTGATCTCATTAGTAACCTATTCATCTACACTAATAAAAGAGAAACATGGTAATTGGCGTACGACCGCTACCCTTCCCATTGGCTAATCAGCATATCCTTATGCAAATTAACTGTCAGCCAAGATGGCAGCCGGCAGCCAGGCAGCTGGAAGCGAACAGGAGGTTTGCTTGCTGTGGACTCCAATGTTCCCCACCTCACTAGCTGGCCTCTGAGCTTCAGTTGGAAACATAGTAACATTTACAGAAGATAAACAAAACTCCAGAAAGCTCCTGTCAGTCAGCCGGGATCTCAGAGCTGGAGTCGCAACATTGTTTCGAATACAGAAAACAAAGGCCAGAAACCTGCTTTCAGCCGAGCCTCAGAGAGAAAGCCGGCTCTCAGCTCCAGTGACAGCCATAGAAGCCAGAATAGAAAAAAAAAAAGAAAAAAAGGAGAGGTTTGGACCTTCAGTCACCCGCCAGCCTGAAAACAGCCCTCAGCCCCTCACCCAGACTGGCCAGGCACCCCAGTGGGGACCCCCACCCTGAAGCAACAAGATGGCTGCTAATTTACATACTGAAGGCAGGCGGCAGCAGGCAAGGCTGTCTGCGGTCTGGGACCCGGATCTGTGACCCTGCCGGGCGGGATCAGCGGAGCCTCGAGGCCTCCTGGCACCGGGATCAGCGTGACAAGGGGCAACGCCCAAACACCCTGATTGCCCTGCGGCTCTGTGTGTGACAGGGGGCAGCGCCCCAACCCCCTGATCGGCCCTGCAGCTCTGTGTGTGACAGGGGGCAGCGCCCCAACCCCCTGATCGGCCCTGCTCTGTGGGTGATAGAGGGCGGCGCCCCAACCCCGATTGCCCTGCGGCTCTGTGTGTGACTGTGGTGGCGCCCCAACCCCCCCACGGGCCCTGCTCTATGTGAGACGGGGAAGAGCCATACCTCCCCATCGGCCCTGCCCTGAGTGTGACAGGGTGCGGCGCCTCAACTACCCTCCCCCCCCCCACAGGCCCTGCTCTGTATGTGACAGGGGGCAGTGCCCCAGCTCCCCTATTGGCCCTACTTTGTGTGTGACAGGGGGCAGCTCCCCAACCCCCTGATTGGCCCTGCTCTGTGTGTGACAGGGGGCAGCTCCCCAACCCCCTGATCGGCCCTGCTCTGTGCATGACAGGGGGGAGCTCCCAAAACCCCTGATTGACCCTGCTCTGTGCATGACAAGGGGGAGCTCCCCAAACCCCTGATGGGTCCTGCTCTGTGTGTGACAGGGTACAGAGCCCCAACCCCCTGATCGGCCCTGCTCTGTGCGTGGCAGGGGGTGGCTCCGCAACTTCCCTATCGACCCTACCTTGAGTGTGACAGAGGGCGGTGCCCCAACCCCCCAATCGGCCCTACCTGAGCGTGACTGAGGGTGGCATCGCAACCTCCCAATCCGCCCTGCTCTGTGCATGACAGGAGGAGGTGCCCCAACTCCCCAATCGGCCATGCTCTGAGCCCGACCAGGGGCTGCACCTAGGGATTGGGCGTGCCCTCTGCCACCCGGGAGCAGGCCTAAGCCAGCAGGTCGTTATCTCCCAAGGGGTCCCAGACTGCGAGAGGGCACAGGCCGGGCTGAGGGACCCCCTCTCCCCCCGAGTGCACAAATTTTTGTGCACCGGGCCTCTAGTTGTTTAATAACATGCTATTTAGCCTCCATAGATTTGAGTTCTTTTGAGTTTTTTTATTGTAGTTTTATTTATAACTTCATGCCATTTTGATCTGAGAAGATACTTGGTATTATAGCAATCTTCTTGTTTTGTGTGCTAACATGTGGTCTATCTTTGAGAATGTTGCATGTGTGCTTCAGGAGAGTGTAGATTTTATTGTTTTGGTGTGAAATGTAATGTAAATATCAGATCCATCTGATCTAGTGTGTTATTTAAGGCCTCTGTTTCCTTGAAACTCTTACAAAGAGTTAAAAATAATGAGAGACAAATATATAAATTTAGTGAAAAGTTTAAGAAGAAGAACATACAAAAGGGAACCAAACAAACAGAAGGATGCAATAACTAAAATTTAACAAAGTAATAATACACTAGAGCAGTGGCTCTCAACCTTCCTAATGCCATGACCCTTTAATACAGCTTCTCATGTTGTGGTGACCCTCAATTTCATTGTTACAAACTGAACATAATTAAAGCATAGTGATTAATCACAAAAACAATACATAATTATATATGTGTTTTCTGATGGTCTTAGGCAACCCCTGTGAAAGGGTCATTCAACCCCCAAAGGGGTCGCGACCCACAGGTTGAGAACCACTGCACTAGAGGGAATCAATAGCAAATTAGGTCATGCCTAAGAACAAATCAGCAACTTGGAAGACAAGGCACTGAAAAACACACCATCACAACCAGGGGAAAAAGAGAATTTAAAAAGTGAGGATGTTAGAGGGACTTCTGTCACAACATGAAGTGTACCAACAATTGCATTATAGCAAAGAAACAGAGAGAGAAAATGACAGAAAAACTATTTAAAGAAATTACTGAAAACACCCACACCTAGTGAAGAAAACAAACATATAATTTAGCAAGTACACAAAGACTCAAACAAGATAAACCCAAAGAGGCCCAAACCAAAACACATCATAATAAAAATTCCAATAGCTAAAGAGGGAAGCTTAAAAAGAAAAAAAGAAAAGTAACTAGTTATTTACAAGGGACCTTGTAGTAAGACTGTCAGCTGATTTTTCAACAAAATATTTTCAGGACAGAAACGGAAAGCACAATATAATCAAAGTGTGAAGGGGGGGGGGGGGGTATTGTCAAGCAAGAATACTGTACTTAGAAAGGTTATTACCCAGAATTGAAGGAGAAAAAAATATTTTCTCAGGTAAGCAACAGCTAAAAGAGTTTATCACCACTACATTGGCTTTACAAGAAATGTTAAAGGGAATTCTTTAAACAAAAAAGGTCAAAACTAAAAATAAGAAAATATTATAAAGGAAAAAAATATCACTGGAAGACCTATCCAGTAATGTCAGTTGGGTGTTAAAGTCCTCTACTATAACTGTATTATTGTTGATCTCTCCCACAGGGTTGGGGGGACAAGAAGAGATAAACCAAAAAACTTATATATACTTATATACATAGCCCATGGACATGGGCAATAGGGTAGTGAAGCCCAGGGTGGTGGGTGGTGGTGGGGGGAAGGGGGGATGGGATAAATCTATCTGTAATACTACCAACAATAAAAATACATTTAAAATGAAAAAAAAAGTAATGTCTGGAAAATTTGTATAGCTCATCAACTAAAGCATAAATAAGGTTGTTATTTGAAAAATAATGTAAATGTGTCTTAGAAGTATTAAAATTACTTAAAACTAAATTTTTTGTTTTCTGCATTTAGGTGCTACCATGTTGATGCATATATTTTTTACAATGGTTATATTTTCTTGTTGAATCATTCCCTTTATTATTATGTAGTGACCTTCTTTGTTTCTTATCATGGTCTTTGTTTTGAGGTCTATTTTGTCTGATATGAGTATCGCTACCCGAGCTCTTATTTCTTTTCCATTTGCATGGAATGTTTTTTTCCATCTTTTCATTCTCAGTCTGTGTGTATCTTTTGTTCTGGGGTGTGTCTCATGTAGACAGCATATATATGGGTCATCTTTTCTTATCCACAGCAACCAGACAAGAAAAGCAGATAAAGACATCCAAATTGGGAATAAAGAAGTAAAATTCTTTTTTCTTGTTCTTTTTTTTGCAGATGACATAATACTATATTTAGAAAACTGCAAAGATTCCAACAAACTGTTGGAAATAGTAAATGAATTCACTAAAGTAGCAGGATACAAAATTAATATTTATAATACTATTACATTTGTATGCACTAACAATGAAATATCAGAAAGAGAAATTTAAAAAACAATTCCATTTACAATCGAATTAAAACAATAAAACACCTAGGTATAAATTTATTCAAGAAGGTAAAGAATCTGTAAACTGAAACTATGAGACATTGATGAAAGAAATGGAAGAATATACAAATAAATGGAAAAATGTTTCATGTTCATGGGTTAAAAATTAATAAAATTGTTGGATTTAATATTAAATTAATTGTTAAACTAGCCATATAACCCAAATTATTCTACATGTTAAATTCAATATCTATCAAAATACTAATGGTATTTTTCACAAAAATTGAATACACATCCTAAAATTTGTTTAGAACTATAAAAGACCCTGAGTCTCACAGCAAACATAAGGAAAAAAAAGTAAAGATGGAGTCATCTCGTTTCCTGATTTCAAACTCTATTGCAAAGTTGTAGTGATCAAAACACTGTATTATTGGCATAAGAATCCACACATAGATCAATATAACAGAATAGAGAGCCCTGAAATAAACCCATGTGTATGGGATCAAACTTGAGACAAAGGAGCCAAGACCACCCAGTGGGGGAAGGATAATTTATTTAATAAATATTATTGAGAAACTAGGACAGCCACTTGTAAAAAATGAAACAGGACTTCTATTTTATTTTACTAGAGGCCCGGTGCATGAAATTCATGCATGGGGGTTGGTCCTTTAGCCCTGTTTGCACCCTCTCACAATCTGGGACCTCTGGCTCCTAACCACTTGCCTGCTGGCCTGCTTAATTGCCTCTAGCCACTCTGCTTGCCTGCCACATGGCCCCTAACTGCCTCTGCCTGCCTGCCTGATCACCACTAACCACTCTGCCTGCCTGATCGCCCCAACTGCTCACCTGCCTGCCTGATGACCCCTAACTGCCTCTGCCTGCCTGCCTCATTCCCCCTCAGATTACACTGTTATTTGTATAGTTGGTTTCCTTACTCCAAGTTGTAAGGACCTGCTTGTCATAGAGACAGAAAAGTTTTAATGTTTACTCTTGATTATGGCAATTAACTAACATAGATGGCCACCAAAAAGGTGACTGCCAAAGGGTGTATAGCAAACGGTGCTGTTAAGTCTTCTTCTGTGAAAACGTGCATGTCGCACATTGCATCTGCCTGGGTACATGAAAGAGTGAAGTTTCTGTCTGTCTTTGCAATCATATGAGCAAATTGTCTGAGACCCCAGCCCAGTCTGGTTTGGTGCTCACAGAATGATAGAGCTCTTTGTTTTTTCTTTGATCCATTGATGGAGATTTCCTAGAAGTTACAGGATATCTTCCTTTTAAGTTTTCCTCAACACTCTGACTTATGTCTCTTCAGTAACTTGCTCCAGGCTCACTTCGCTCGAGTGTCTAGAGATCGCACAATGCGTCGCCACCAGAACCACAATTCCCAGCAATTCTGGTTCTCCCTGCACCCTCAGCTTCCACTCTGGTCCAGGGGCTGCCACCAGAACTATGATTCCCAGCATTCCTGGTGCTCTCTATGCTCTTGGCTTCCGCTTCCTGCCCGAGGCCCCTCCTCTCCCTCCATGCAGCTGGGGCATGGACACTGGGCTTGCATTGCCAGGGTGATGCCGCCAACATCCTGCCCAGGCCACTACGGGCACTGTCATCTTTGTAACAGAGTGAAGGTTAATTTGCATATTACTTTTATTACATAGGATTTTTTTTTGTTAAATAAGATTTTATTGATTTTAGAGAAAGAAAAGAAGATGGAGAGTGAAAGAAACATTAATGATGAGAGAGAATCATTGATCAGCTGCCTTTTGCACCCACCCCCCACCCCCCCCCACTGGAGATCTAGCCACAACCTGGGCAAGTGCCCTGATCATGAATCAAATTATGATCTCCTGGTTCATGGGTCAAAGTTGAACCACTGAGCAGGACTGCTATTTTACACTAGCTGGGCAGGAAACACACATATCAACTTGAAATGGATTAAACACTTGAATGTAAGATGTAAATCATAAAACTCTTAGGAGCAAACAAAACATAAGGGTAGGGTCCTTAAAATTATTCTTGGCAGTGATTTTTTTATATTTTACAAAAAATAAAAAATTACAGTACAGTTATTAAATCTAACTAAAATCCTGCATAGCAACAAATGAAACAAAATGAAAAAAGCAACCTAGTAAATTGGAGAAAATATTTTTAAATTATATATCTGATAAGATGATAATATTCAAAATAAAAATATATAGAGAACTCATACAACTCAATACGTAAAATAATATAATTAAAAATAGGTAGCAGAACTGAGTAAACATTTTTCCAAAGAAAATGTAAGAATGACCAATGTATACATGAAAAAGTGCTCAACATCACTAATAATTAGGAAAATTCAAATCCAAACCATGATAATATATCATCTCAAACCCAATAGAATAGCTGTCATCAAAGAGACAGGATGAACATGTAGAGGAAAGGGAAGCCTTTGTGCTATTGGTGAGAATGTAAATTGGTGCAGCCACTGTGGAAAACATAATGGAGGATCCTCACAAAATTAAAAATGTAATTGTAAAGTGACCTAGCAATTCCACTTCTGGATGCATATCCAAAGAATATAAAAAAATAGGATATCAACGATATCTGCATTCCTGTGGTCATTGTATCATTAATGGCATAGCCAAAATATTGAAAATCTACCTTCTTTTAACAATCTAAGCATTATTCAACAGATGAATGAATAAAAAAATGTGGTATATATAATGGAATATTATTCAGCTATGAGAAAGAAATAAATATCTCATTTGTGACAGCAGGGATAGACCTTGAGGGCTGTAGGGGCCATGTCAGAGTACACTGGATGTTCAAGGCCACTCTGAGCATGGAAATCCTAACCAGGGTGTTCAAGATCAATTTACTATCCTTAGGTGCAAGAGCAAGGACACAACAAGTTATACACTCCACAGATGTGCCTTCCTATAACTCAAATACTGATGTCACTATTTGGCATAAAGCCTCTTTTGTTTGAGCTCATACATATTTTGTCACTGGCCAGCCAGTTGTTGGCTGCTTTGTTTGTAATAAAGCATGTCCCACCTTCCTGCTTGTACCCATGAGTTTTTTCAGTTTCTGTGCCCAGAAGGGTTAAGTCCGTGGCTGAGGAGCTTTCCCTTGACAAGGACATTATGCAAAGTAAACTAAGCCAGGTAAAACAAGAAAGTATCACTCATATGTAAATTCGAGAAAAAAAAGTCAAACTCAGAATAAAAGTGGTCACGAGGTCGAGGGGAGGGGAGGTGGGAAAAATAAAGAGAGATTGGTAAAAGGGTACAAACTTTCAGCTACAAGATGAATAAATTCTGCAGATCTAATGTAAATCATGGTGACTATAGTTGAGAAAACTGAGTCTATAATTGAAATTTGCTAAGAGAGTAAAACTTAATTGTTCTCCTAAAACAGTTAAATGTGTGAGATGATGATTGTGTTAATTAACCAGGGCAGGGCGGGGGGGTTCACAATGTGCAATAGTATGTATACCAAATATCATGAAATACAGTTATATATCCTACAATTTTGTCAACTTTCCTCAGTAAAGCTGAAATAAGGAATCGATCAATTAATTAAATTAAGCGGTTGCTATACACAGATAAGTTTTGTGGTGATTTATTGTCCAGGATGAGGAGTATAATAGAATTTGGTCCTAGAAATGGAGTGGTGTTATAACTGAGGCCTTAAACGTGTAGTTTTGGCTCCACCGGGTGTTGAACAGACGCTGAAGGGCCTGGAGCAGGCGTCTATGAAAACATAATGGACTCAGGCAGCTGGGAAGTTGTGAGGGAACATGATACTGAAATGTGTGTAGTCTCTCGATCCTGCGCTCCAGGATGGAGAGGACCTGGGACTCTGGTTGGCAGTATTCATTTAACTCCCAGACAACAACCAGCATTGCCTTCTGGACATGTGTGTGAGCCAGTGTGGAATGTACAAGAATGCTGCCTGATGCAACTTAAATATAGGAAAGCTTTCGAAGTCTAACTTCCCTTTTGGTAACCAGCTGTTTTCAAAGCAGCCAACAACTGGCTGGCCAGTGACAACATATGTATGAGTTCAAACAAATAGATTTATTAACTGTTTTCATGCCAGAGAGCCAAAATCTGGAAAAATATTATAGTATTTATATATTTTATTTTTCTTATTGTATTGCCTAAAATGGCTATAATAGTGTTAAGTAGATGCATGTATATCAGATTTTCTTATGTTAGCCCCACATTAATGGTAACATAAAAGAGCTTTGTTAAGCCCTAGCCGGTTTGACTCAGTGGATAGAGTGTCGGCGTGCAGACTCAAGGGTCCCAGGTTAGATTCCCGTCAAGGGCATGTACCTTGGTTGTGGGCACATCTCCTGTAGGGGGTGTGCAGGAGGCAGCTGATCGATGTTTCTCTCTCATCGATGTTTCTAACTCTCTATCCCTCTCCCTTATCTCTGTAAAAAATAAATAAAATATATTTTAAAAAAGAGCTTTGTTAATAATAATAGTTATTGCTGATTCTTACTACATGCCATGTACATAATAGTGGTATATCATAGAGTTTCAGAAGCAAAAATTCAGAGGCCAGATGTCTGTATTTTACGCCCATCTCTACTCTTACTGATTGACCTTGGCCAAGTCATTTTACCAGTCCTCAGTTTTCTCATTTATGAAATGGGGATAACAATGGTCTACTTAGCTCACTAAGTTGTTACTGGGATTGAATGAGTGAGTAAAGATAGAATAACATAGTGCATTACCTGGTCTGTGGTAAACATTATGAAAGTGTCTGTTATTGTTAACTTTTATCAAGTAAATGCTATGTTCAGACTCTATGCTGCGAGCTCTAATACATTGCCTCATACAATGTTTACAACCTCTCTACAAAGTGTGCATTATTTCCCCAACATTTCAGAGGGAAATCAGCAGATCCAAAGGATAAGTAACTTGCCTACTTGCTCAACTATAAATGGCAGAGCCAGATTTTGAACTAAGTGCTATCTGGCTTTCTAGTTTATGTTTTGACCCAATGAATGAGTGGCATGCTTCCTCTCATGCCAAGTCCTTTGCAAAAGTAAAGAGATATATCCCATACGTGGGTCTTAAAGCTCCAGGAGTGAGTCAGGGCTGCCAGCAGAGTGCTCTATTTGCTGGATCACTGAATAGCAGGAGAGAAGGGCAGCTGCAAGGCATTTGGCTCAATCCAAAGTGCTGAATTTTGAACATTAAGAAAAGTGGCTGCCCTGGGTTTCCCTGAAGAGCAGTGAGCTGTCAGGTACTGAGATTGCATCAGACAAAAGGCCTCGGTTATCTCCCTGCAGGGATCTGATATTTTATGTTACTTAGTTTTTATTCTGAAGTCTTAATGAGAGCTGCCATGAAGGTAGCCCAAGAAATGTCTAGCACGGCGGGTTGGTTCCACTGAATAAACTGCAGTGATTGAGAAATGAACATGTTTTGAGACCTCTAAAAGACGTTTTCCATTTTAATGGTACTTTGTTTCACATAGTCTTTCTCTTCAACCTTAACCTGCTTTATGGCATTCAATTTCACATTTGCAAATGTGTCATCGGTGGCTCCATGAGTAAGAACAATAATGTCTTCTGAAACAGAAAGCCAAGGAAAATTGAAGTCATCATCCAAGTTTGCCTCCTCCCCCGCCCCCCGGCCCTTTCTGACATTGATTTCGTCCTTCATTTTATTTGGCATGCCTAACACTTTAAAACAGTCTTAACTCTCTCCTTTAAGATAATCTTTATGTTCTAATGTATTTTTTTTTCATTTCTTCTTCCTCGTTTTTATTAACTACAACTATCTCTCTAGTGCACACCCACAAAAGCACATACTCAGATTATGATTATTTTCTAATGAAACCTATTCCTTTCCCTTTAGTCACTCCTACTCACTTTTCAAAAATAAGTGATTCAAAAATAATCTTTAGGCCTGGCCAACATGGCTCAGTGGTTTAGTGTTGACCAGGATGTCACAGTTCAATTCCCGGTCAAGGTACATGCCCGGTCGTGGGCTCAATCCCCAGGGTGGGGCGTGCAGGAGGCAGCCAATCAATGATTCTCTCTCATCATTGATGTTTCTATCTCTCTCTCCTTCTCCATTCCTCTCTGAAATAAATAGAAATATATTAAAAATAATAACCTTTAGTAAAGAAAGGTAAACTAGTGACATCTTCAGTGGTTGCACAAAACTCTTCAACCGAACTCCACTGTTTATTAAATCCATGTGTCTGATCCTATTGTTTCTGACCACCTACTGCCTGCCCACTTTAGTCATCTTTTCTGGCAGCGAGAATAGTGTTCCCACCCGGAGATGACCGTGTGCTAACCCCTGGGACCTGTGAATATGTTACTTACACGTGAAAAGGGACTTTTGTGTGATCAGTGTTCGGGACATTGACAGAGAAAGATTATCTTGAGTTATTTGGATGGGCCCAATTGACCATATGAACCCTTAAAAGTAGAACACATTTGCTGTCCAAAAGCAGGACAGATTGTGGCAGGGGGAAGTCTGAGCAATTCCTAGCACAGGCAGGATTTAATGCACTGGCTCTGGCACGCAGGGTCTCAAATTCAAGGACCAGAAGAGGCATCTAAAAGCTAGGGGCAGCCTCCAGCTGACAGTCAGTGAGGAAAAAAGCTAAGTCATATGGCTGCTGGAAATAGATTCTGCCAATAACCTGAGTGAACCTGCAAAGTAATTTCTTCCCAAAGCCTCTCAATAAGAACCCATGGCAACCAATACCTTGATTTTAGTTTTGTGAAACCCCAGGCAGAGAAACAAGCCAAGCCAATCTGGACTTCAGACCTACAGAATTGTGAGTTCATAAATGAGATTTGTTTTAAGTTATTAAATCTGTGGTAATTTGTTACAACACCAAAGAAAGCTAACTCATTCTTCTATTCATGTACAATTATTTTTTGCTTCCTTCAAATGTGCCAAAAATGTTGAACACATTCCACAAAAATTAATGGTATTTTTATTTTGCCATTTAAATTCTATTTCTCTTGCCTAAATTGCCTTTTTATTGGCACAAATTATAAAATTTATAAAGTCAACATTTTCTATTTGATCTAAGTCACGCTTAGCCGTCTTGTTTATATTATCTCTGCCATGCATACGGTACATGGACTAGGTTGCCTCGTGTTGTTTTGCCATATGAATAGATAATTTAGGGCTATAGTCTTGCCTGTCCACTACATTTATACACACACACACACACACACACACACACACACACACACATACTAGAGGCCCAGCATGCGAAATCGAGCAAGACCCAGACCCGCTGTGCCAGTGGGATCCCAGACCCGCCGCTCGGGCAGAACCCCAGATCTGCTGTGCATATTTCCCTGCTGCGAGCCACTGCACCAAGCAAGTGGCGAGCTGCGAGCCCCACCTCACCACGCTAGCCACAAGCCCCTCCACACTGCACAAACCAGGAGACCCTCTGCACCACCGTGAGCAGCTCACGGGCTTGGGGGAGAGACTGAGAGGTGCTCCGTGCACCTCCTGGACCAGTCATTTGGTCATTCTGGTGTCAGGGCATTACAGCCACAGGCCTTTTATAATATAGACTAGAGGCCCAACACGCGAAATCGCATCAGACCCAGACCTGCCGCATTGGCGGGACCCCAGAACTGCCATGCCGGTGGGACCCCAGAACTGCCATGCGAGAGTAGGTCGCTGCCACAAGCCACCCACTGCGTGAGCCGTGAGCCCCGCCTTGTTGCATGAGCCATGAACACCACCTCGAGTGCGAGCAGCGATCCCTGCTGTGCCCCACAAGCCAGGAGCCCTGCCTCGCCCCATGATGTACAGGGGTAGGTTGTCTATGGGAGCACACTAACCACCAGGGGGCAGCTCCTGCACTGAGTGGTCAGTGTGCACCGTAGCGAGTGGAGGACCGGTCATTCTGGTCATTTGGTCATAACGGTCGCTCTCTCTATCCTTAAAGTCCAGCCCTCATTTGCACAAATATTGACATTCACACCTGATAATATTTATATTGTCAAGCTCTGAAAATTGCTGAAAAGTTACTTTGAATATCTTTGGGTATGTGAGCCTGAGAGAAAACATTCAAACCCAGTAAATGGTCTGTTGGTCAGGCACAAATTCACCAAAGGAAAGGTAAAGTTTGCCTAGCACTGTGTTTCCCTCAAATTTTTTTAAAATAAAAAAATCTCTAAACCATCATAGACTTCAATGTATCACTTTTCAAGATGCCTGGAAGCTAAGACATCTACACAAGACAAATCTGGGTAGGGACAAAGATGTGCCTTTCAAGATCAGAAGCTGGTGAGTTACTTTCACATCTGAAGTTCAATTTAATCTGAAAGGAAAGCAAATCCATCAATGTCCATTTGACCTGCTCACAAACCTGAGGGAATTCACTTTTCTCCCAGTTGAATCCCTGTCTTAGGTGTTATTTAGCTCTTTCTGCTCTGGAACACTTACTTTAAGGTGCACATATAGAATTAAACTGTGCTTTCTTTTGTTGGCCTGTGTATGCTTACATTTTCCAAATGCTCCTAAGATTTTTAACTGCAGGTGAGATTTCTTTAAAATGCAGGTGTGAATTTTTTCTTCACAAAGACATCCAGTTACACCATGGAAGCAGGCCAGAATTCTCAAGTGGACCATGAGTTTATCTGCCCCTGATTCCATGGCCCTCTCTTCCCCAATGGGCTCTGGTCCCTTTGCTATGGTGGAGTCCTTCCTCAATGCCCAGCTATGTTTAAGGGACAGTCTGACAGTTACACAGCCCAGGAAGATGTTATTTTAGTGATGCCTCACACAGAGACCAACTCTAATAGCCAAGCTTGAATGTAACCATTTCAATTAAAAATATAAGGCTACAGATGAACACAGCTTGGAAACTTCCATTTGATGAAGATAATTGGAAACATCCTCAGATAACAAAATGTTTGCCTTCCCCTTACTCCAGTGGAAGAAAGAAACTTCCATTTGTCAAACATATTTCCTCGGCACCACACACTGATAAACAATTTTAATTCCATTTTATAGATAAAGGTCACACAGATGGTAGAGAGTTAGGATCTAAACTTGGGTGTTCCATGCTCCAGAGATCTTGGTTATTCCCTCAACATACTGAATGATGCCACTGACAGTGCCAATCCCAGCACATACCAGCTGCAGCACTTAAACCGGCATTAAGAAGGGGATAGCATGAGCCTGATTTCTAAGTACAAGCAATCCAAGTTTAGGACTCGCTTTCGTTTTGTTTTCTTACTTGTTGCTTTAGTGATTATGTTCCTCTGTGGGAACGGAGATGCACCGTGGGATAGGGACTCTGCAGTAAGCCAACACTGCATCATGCCTTGGCTCTTGCCCAACCTGTGGCCAGAGTAACCTCTAGTGGGTGACCTAACCTCCTCAACTTCAATTTCTTCCTTCAACTGATGACGATAACTCTGACCATGCATAATGCTTGTGAATGCTAAAATAAACCACATCCTGAGTACTCACTGAACATGCATGAGTATAAAAGGTGCTCTTGCATGTTACCTCAGTTTTGCATTCAGAACCATGTCTAATCCCTCTCTATATAAGGAGTAAAACTGAAAGCTTAGCCAGATACTTAGGAGTTCAGAAACCTAGAAGAACCAGTTACTAAAGCTGACATAGCCTACTTAAGAATCCCCAGAAAATCCACCCAATTTTTAATAATCTCTGTTGTACTTTATGCCTCATTTATCCTTGTAGGAATTTAAAATACAAATTAAGACAAGTGCACCATGGCTTGAGATTATGAAGAATGTTAGCATGGGAGACAGACTAAGAGAAGACAAACTTTCTCTCTATGGAAAGCCAGGTCAGAGGACTCAACACGGTGACAGAGTAGGTAGAAGTTCCACCCACCTCCTTCCAGGACCAAACTGGAATTCCAGTTAAAATATAGAACAATCTACTTGAATAACCAACTGGAGACCACCTGGAGAGAAGTCCTATAACCAAGGATTTGCAGAAGAAACCACATCAAGACTGATAGGAAAGGGAGAGATGCAAAAGGGCTGATGCCACACTCAAGTGTGGCTTCTGAGAATCCGAGGGGTATCTCAGCTATAAAGGTTCCCCCTGAGCATGGACTGCTCAGCCCAGAGCACCAGAAGCAGGAAAAGACGTCCATGTAACATCTGGCTGTGGAAATCAGCAGGGATTCTTACCACCAGGCAGAGAGAGGAATCTGCTGGAAACTGAGATACCCTCTTAAAGGGCCAGCACACAAAATTTCATTTGCAGCCACTCACCCTGGGCTCCCGTGGAGGGAGGGCAGAAAAGACAAAAGTCACCTGTGGAGAGAATGGGTTTTGTGGCTCTGAGGAGAGAGCGGAAAGGACATGGTCCCCACGCTGAGTCCTCTCCCACACCGCAGACACCATCTTTCTTGGGTTGCCCACTCCCCGGCATATAGCATCACCCTGGGGAAAAGTGGTGGCTCCATCCTCTGGGCTCCTTGATGCCCTGCCCTGCAGAGCCCTCACCCTGTGGAAGCAGCAGCTGCCTGAGCTGGGCACAGAGGTCCAGGCAAACTCAGGGGTGTCGATGAATGCGGCCTGTGGCTCTGGCACAGGAGCCATTCCTCCAATTTTCCTGCAAGCCTGACCAGCCCCTCCCTCACGGGAGATATACTAGCCCCGTGGTCCTGAATACTGGTGGACATGCTCTGTGATCTTGGGCTGTACAGAAGGTCTGGGAAGAATCCAGGACAGACTGAGTCATGTGGCTCTAGGACGGAGGCCAGTTTTCGCTAAAAGCCCTTTCCTCACATAACACAGCTTTGTTTGTTTGGGTCTGATAAACTCTGCCAGCCTCCCCCTGACAGTTCCCTGAGATTCCCTCCCACCACAATGGTCTGCAGGACCCCAGCGGGTGGCAGTTAGCCTTGGTGTTCCCTGGGGCTTCAGTTACTTGTAAGGGGCCCTACACCCAGCACTGGAAACATGTCTAAACCTGTATTAGTCTGATGGACACCACTTGCTTTTCCCTGGTGACCACTGAGAACATACCTCAGGCAATGTGCGCACTGCCAGCGGCTCTCTCAGGAACTGAGCCCAGCAGGCAGCCTGCTGGAGAGGCTGGAGGAAGAGTATCTCCAGGTGCTTTGGGTGTATTGCCAACCTGCCCCTGGGCTGGGTGCTGGTTGAAGCCAGCCTTGGTGCACAGCTCAATCCTTCTCACACACACACAGGTTCAACGGAGGGAGCCACAGACTGTGCATGGTGTGTAGCACCAAAAAGTTTTCCCAGGGCCAGTCATAGGCAGATTCTGACATCTACCTGCACCAGAATCTTCCCAAGAGGCTCCAGAACCAACCAACACAGTGGCCAGATTCAGACAACATCAGAAAAGGATCCAATTAGCTCCAGATTCTGCTGAGGCAAATCCTGTTTCATGTGGTCAGCACCTGCACAGCAGCTCTTACACATGGTCGAGGTTGACCCTCAGAGTCAGCAAACCTCAGGGTTGAGCCCATTCACAAATGTACCAACAGCAATAAAATCTCAGTTACAACAGGAGGGTCCACATAACCAACATAAGGGACATTCTGATGACCAGTTCAGGGGATGAAGGTGACTGCACTACTGGGTTCCAAAGGGTACTTACTGTATAAGGCCACCTTACAAACTGAGAGACCCACCTAATACACAGAAACAAGCACAGAGAGACAACCAAATTGGGGAGAAAGAAAAAACATGCCCCAAATGAAAGAAATAGAGAAATTTCCAGAAAAAGAAGTAAATGAAATAGAGGTAAGCAATTTACCAGATATAGAATTCAAAAAATGGTTATAATTATGCCCAAGGAACTTAGTGAGAACTTCAACATCATAAAAACGAACATAGAAACCATAAAAGAGAACCAGTCAGAAGTAACAAACACAATATCAGAAATGAAGAATGCACCACAAGGTATTAAGCCCTTATTGGACATATTGGTGATTATATTCTCCCATTCAAGGGGTTGTCTTTTAATTTTGTTATCTTTTAGTTTGGTTATGCAAAACTATATTTTGATGTAGTCCCATTTGTTTATTTTTTGTTTCCCTTGCCAGAAGGAAATATATCAGAAAAAATATTGCTGTGAGAAATGTCCAAGATTTTACTGTCTATATTTCCTTATAGAATTTTTATAGCTTTGAGTCTAACATCTGTCTTATGACCTTAAAGTCCCACTCTGGGAATATATACAAATAAATCTAAAACACTAATTTATAAATATAAATGCACCCCTATGTTCACTGCAGCATTATTTACAATAGCCAAGATTTGGAAGCAGCCTGAGTGCCCATCAGTAAATGAGTGAATAAAAAAATCTGTGCTACATTCACACAATAGATTACTACACAGCCAGAATAACAGGAAATCTTATCTTTTGTGACAGCATGGATGAACCTACAGAGTATTATATTAAGTGAAATAAGCCAGTCAGAGAAAGACAAGTATCATATGATTTAATTTACATATAGAATCTAATGAACAAAATAAACTAACAAATTGGAGACAGACTCAGGGATACATAGAACAGACTGAAAGCTGATGGCGGGGCGGCGTGGGGGGCAACTGAGGGTTGGGTGAGAAGGATGAAAGGATTAAGCAAAGAAAAAAAAGGACTCATGGACACAGACAACAGTATAATGATTGCCAGAGATAAGGAGGTAGGGGCAGGAAGTGGAAGACAAAGGGGTAATTATGGTGATGGAAGGAGATTTAACTTGTGGTGGCAAACATATAAAACAATGTACGGTAGAATTGTATACCCAAAACCTATATAATTTTTTAAATGTACCTATCCATTTCAAAGAAGGGAAAGGGAGAGAAAGAGAGAAACGTCAATGATGAAAGAGAGTCATTGATTGGCTGCCTCCTGCACACCCACCACTGGGGATTGAGCTTGCAACCAGGGCATGTGTCCTTGACTGGAATCAAACCTGGGACCCTTCAGTCCGCAGGCTAAGGCCCTATCCACTGAGCTAAACCAGGTAAGGCCTAAACCTATATAATTTTATTAACCAATGTCACCCCAATGAATTTAACAAAAAATTTAAAAAAGAGAATACATCAGAAGAAATAAACTGTAAATTGGATAATTCAGAAGACTGAATCAGTGATAGTGAAGAAAAGGTAGCAGAAAACAGAGCAATAAAAAGAAAAAAATAATTTTTTTAAAATGAGGACTGTTTAAGGGTACTTTGGGGCACAGGATGCATAATAACATCCACATCATAGGAGTAACAGTAGGAGAAGAGAGAGTGCAAAAAATTGAGGAACTTTTTGAAGAAATAATGATTGAAAACTTCTCTAAACTAATAAAAGAGAAAGACACACAAGTCCAGGGAGTACAGAGATGCCAAAACAAGATGAGCCTAGAGAGGCCCACACCAAAACACATCATAATTAAAATTGCAAAGCTTAAAAACAAACACAAATATTTTTACTTACTTATATTTTAATCCTCAGGATATGTTTATTGATTTTAGAATGAAAGGGAGAAAGAGAGAGAAAGAAACATTGATGCATTGGTTGTCTCCCATAAACACCCCAACCATGATTAAACCTGTAACCTAGGTATATGCCCTGACTGGAAATTAAATCCATAAACTTTTTGGTACATGGGACAATGCTACAACCAACTGAGCAACCTGGTCAGAGCAGAATTTTAAAAGCAACAAGAAAAATAAAGTTAGTTACCTACAAGGGAGTTTCCATAAGAATGTCAGCTGATTACCCAACAGAAACATTTTAAGCCAGAATGAATTGGCAAAAAATAATCAAAGTGATGCAAATCAAGAAGCTATATCAAGACCACTTTGCCCAGCTAGGCCATTATTTAAAATTGAGATAAAGAAGAAAAACAAAGGAACTAAATTATAAGGAATAAAATAGCAATAAATATGTATCTATTAATTATGACTTTAAATGTAAATGGCTTAAATGCTCTAATAAGACAACACAGGGTACCTGAAATAATAAGAAAACATGACTGATATATATGTATGTTGTCTAAAAGAGACCCACCTCAGATCAAATAAATACACAGAGACTAAAAGTCAAGGTATAGAAAAATTTTTCATGCAAATGGAAATGAAAAAAATCTGAGTTAACAATAATTACTTCAGAAAAAAGTAGACTTTCAAACAAAAGCTCTACAGTAATAAGTGACAAAGAGAGACACTACATAATGATAAAAAGATCATTAATCCAGCAAGAAGATAAACATTCATATACCTAACATAGGGTCACATAAGCATATAAAACAAATTTTGATGGACAGAAAGAGAGACATTAAAAGTAGTACAGCCATAGTAAGATTATTTAACAGCTAATTTACATGAATAGAGAAATCTTCCACACAAAAATCAACAAAGGAACAGTAGCCTTATGTGACACACTAGATCAGAAGGATTTAATTGATATCACCAGAGCATTTCACCTCAAAGCAGCAGAATATATATAGTTTTCAAGTGTATTGAAACATTTTCTAGGATAGACCACATGACAGGAGATAAAATAAGTCAATAAATCCAGGATTAAAACAATATCAAGTGAAATAAGTCAGTCAATGAAAGAAAAATACCACATGATCTCACTTATATATGGATAATAAAGACCATTATAACCTGATGAACAAAAATAGATACAAAGGCAGAGTAACATCCAACAGACTGTCAAACTACAACGGGAAGGCCGGGGAGGGTTGAGGGGGTGGGTAAGAGATCAACCGAAGGACTTGTATGCATGCATATAAGCATAACCAATGGACACAAGACACGGGGGGTAAGGGAGGCCGGGGGAAGGTCAAGGGGGGAAAAAAGGGAGACATATGTAATACTCTTTTTAATACTTTAAGCAATAAAACAAAATTAAAAAATAATAATATCAAGCATATTTCCTGATCACAATGGTATTAAACTAAAAGTCAATTCCAAGAAAACTAAAAATCACACAAATAGCATGTTACTAAACAATTAATGGGTTAACAATGAGATCAAAGAAGAAATCAACAGCTACTCTGAAAAAAATGAAAATGAGAACAAAACAACCCAAAAACTATATGATACAGAAAAAAGTCCTAAAAGATAAATTTATAGTATTATAGGCCTACTTTAAACAACACGAAAATTATCAAATAAACAATATCTATATTAATAAAAGCATAATACGCTAATTAGACCAGATGTCCTTCCAAAGAAGCTGGGGCTGCAAGGGAAGCCTGGGTCTTGGGTGCTGGCAGCTGAGGGAAGGAAGGCCTACTCTTTCACAAATTTCATGCATCGGGCCTCTAGTAAATTTATAATTAAAAAAAACAAAATAAATAAATAAAGAAGAAGAAGAAGAATTGCAAACATAGTCCAAATGGAATAGAAGAAAATAATAAAAATCAAATGAGAAATGAACAGAATAAAGTAAAACAAAACAAACAAACAAACAAACAACAACAACAAAAAAAGGTCAATGAAGCCAAGATAAAAATAATGAAAAACATTTAACCAGACTCATTTAGAGGGGAAAAAAAATAGTCACCAAAAAAATAAAATAAAAATGAAAGAAAAGTAACAAATGATACACAGAAATATAAGAAATTATTATGAACAACTATATGCCAATAAACTAGACAATCTGGAAGAAATGAATACATTTCTATGAACATACAATCTGCCAAAACTAAAAAAAGAAAAAAACAAGAGACTCAATGTGGCAGCTGAATAGGCAGATGTTTACTGCACCTTGTCACAGAGCAGATAGAGGCTGCCAGAGAGAGACAGAAAGTTACCTAAAAAGGACCTCCCATTAAACTACCAACTTATTTCTCAACAGAAATACATCAGACCAGAAGGGAATTGAATGAAATATACAAAGTGATGCAAATCAAGGGAGTGAATCCAAGAATACAATAACCATCAAGGCTATCATTCAAAATGGGAGGCGAAATCAGGAGCTTCCCCGATAAAAACAAAAAACAAACAAACAAAAAAACTATGGGAATTTATTACCACCAAGCCAGTAATGCAAGAAATGCTAAAAGGCCTGCTGTAAAAAGAAGAAATAGAAAGGGATGGAAAACAAGCATCAAGAATAAAAATGGCGACAAACAAGCACCTATCAATAATAACCTTAAACATAAATGGATTAAATGCTCCAATAAAAAGACAGGGGGTAGCTGATGAATAAGAAAACATGACCCATCTATTTTCTGTCTATAAGAGACCCACCTCAGAATAAAGGACTCATGCAGACTGATAATGAAAGGATAGAAAAAAATTCTCCAGGAAAGTGGATGAAAATAGACCTCAAAGTGAAGGCCATAACAAGAGATAAGGAGGGCCACTTCATAACATTAAAGGGAGCAATTCAACAAGAGGATATAACTCTGGTAAACATATATGCACCCAATATCGGAGCACCCAAATACAAAACAAACAAACAAACAAACAAACAAACTTCTAGAAGATATCAAGGGAGAGATCGAGAGCAATATGATCACAATCACAGTAGTGAACTTTAATACCCTATTAACACCACTGGATAAATCCTATAAACAAAAAATCAGCAAAGAAACTGCAATCTTAAATGACTCACTAGATCAGATGGAATTAATTGACATCTTCAGAACATACATTCTTCTCAAGTGCAATGAGACATTTTCAAAGATAGACCACATATGGGGACACAGGCAAAGTCTCTTCAAATTCAAGAACATAGAAATCATATCAAGTATCTTCTCAAATCACAATGGCATAAAATTAGAAATATTAGAAATCAACTACAATAAAAACAATGAAAAAATCAAATACTTGGAGGCTAAATAGCATGCTACTAAACAATGATTGGGTTACCAAAGAGATCAAAGAAGAAATAAAAATAATCATGGAAACAAATGACAATAAAAACACAACAATCCAAAAAACTATGGGATACAGTGAAAACAGTCCTCTGAGGGAAGTGCATAGCTCTACAGGCCTACCTCAAAAAACAAAATACAAGAAAAATGGTAATAAATTATCTAACTCCACAACTTAAAGAATTAGAAAGAGAGCAACAATAAAAGCCCAAAGTAAGCAGAGGAAGGAAAGAATATAGATCAGAGCAGAAATAAACTACATAGACACACACACACACAACTGGTTCTTTGAAAGGATAAAAAAGATTGATGAGCCTTTAGCCAGGCTCACCAAGAAGAGAGAAGACCCAAATAAACAAAATCAGAAATGAAAGAGGTGAAGTAACAACTGACCCCACACACATACAAAGGAGTGTAAAAACTCTACTCCAACTGAACAACTTAGATGAAATGGACTTATTCTTAGAAAAATACAAGCTTCCAAAACTCAATCAGGAAAAATAAAAAAAAAAAAACCTGTATATGCCGATAACTATCAATGAAACTGAAGCAGTAGTCAAAAAACTTCCAGCAAACAAAAGCCCTGGTTTGGACTTTTGTAAAACTCCTTCACAGAGGAGTTTTACCAAACATTCAAAGAAGAACTAACACCTAGCCTCCTCAGACTAAAAAATTCTAAAAAATTCAAGAGGAAGGCACACTTCCAAGCTGTTTCTATGAGGCCAGCATTACTCTAATCCTAAAACCAGACAAAGACATGACAAAGAAAGAGAATTATAGGCAATTATCACTGAGTAACATAGATGCTAAAATCCTCAACAAATATTAGGAAATTGCATCCAGCAATATATAAAAGATCATGCACCATGATCAAGTGAGATTTATTCCAGAGATGCAAGGCTGGTACAATATTCACAAATCAATAAACGTAATACATCACATAAACAAACTTAAAGACAAAAATCACATGATCCTATCAATAGATGCAGAAAAAAGCATTCGAAAAATCCAACACCCATTTTTTATAAAAACTCTCAGCAAAGTTGGAAGAAAGGGAGTATATCTTAACATGATAAAGACTATATATGACAAACCTACAGCCAACATCATATTCCATGGGCAAAAACTAAAGCCATTTCCCCTAAGAACAGGCACAAGATAGGGATGCCCACTTCCACCACTCCTGTTTGACATAGTACTGGAAGTGCTAGCCATAGCAATCAGACAAGAAGAAAAAATAAATGGCATCCAGATTGTAAAAGAAGAAGTAAAACTATCATTATTCACAGATGACATGATATTGTACATAGAAAATCCTAAAGACTCAACCAAAAAACTACTAGACTTAATAAATGAATTTGGCAAAGTAGCAGGATATAAAATTAACATCCAGAAATCTATGGCTTTTTTATACACCAATTATGAACTAAGGAGGTAAAAGACCTATACTCAGAAAACTATGAAATATTGTAAAAAAAGATAGAGGAAGACATAAACAAATGGAAGAATATACCGTGTTCATGGATTGGTAGAATCAACATCATTAAAATATCCATACTACCCAAAATAATCTATAGATCCAATGCAATCCCCATTAAGATTCCAAGTGCATATTTCACAGACCTAGAACAAACTCTCCAAAATTCATATTGAATAAAAAAAGATTCCAAATAGCTGCAGCAATCCTGAGAAAAAACATCAAAGTTGGAGGAATCACAATACCAGATATCAAGCTATATTACAAAGCCACTGTTCTCAAAACTGTTTGATACTGGCACAAGAACAGATATATAAACCAATGGAACTGAACAGAAAACCCAGAAATTGGCCTAAGCCATTATGTTCAATTAATATTTAACAAAGGAGGCAAGAGCATATAATGAAGTCAAGATAGTCTCTTCAATAAATGGTGTTGGGAAAATTGGACAGATAGATGCAAAAAAAAAAAAATGAAACTAGACCACAAACTTACACCATACACAAAAATAAACTCAAAGTGGACAAAGGACTTAAATGTAAGTTGGGAAAACATAAAAATCTTAGAGGAATCCTTAGGCGGCAAAATATCAGACATATGTCTTAGCAATATCTTGACTTATACAGCTCCTAGGGCAATGGAAACTAAAAAGAAAATAAAGAAATAGGACTACATCGAAATAAAAATCTCCTGCACAGCAAAAGAAACCATAAACTAAATCACAAGAAAGCCCACTGCATGGGAGAACATATTTGCCAATGTTATCTCTGATAAGGGTTTAATCTCCAAAATTTATAGGGAACTCATACTACTTAACAAAAATGATAAAAAATCCAATCAAAAATGGGCAAAGGACTTAAATAAACACTTTTTGAAAGAGGACATGCAGAAGGCCAAGAGACATATGAAAACATGCTCAAAGTCACTAATCATATGAAAGATGCAAATCAAAGACAATGAGGTACTATCTCACACCTGTCAGAATGGCTGTCATAAACACATCCAAAAAGGACAACTGCTGGTAAGGATGTGGAGAAAAAGGAACCCTCGTGCACTGCAGATGGGAATGCAGACTGGGGCAGCCACTGTGGAGAACAGTATGGAGTCTTAGCTGATTTGGCTCAATGAACAGACCATTGGCCTGAGAACTGAAAGTTCCCTGGTTTGATTCTGCTCAAAGGCACATGCCCAGTTTGTGGGCTCAATCCCCAGTGGAAGACTTGCAGGAGGCAGCTGATCCATGATTCTCTCTCATCATGGATGTTTCTATATCTCTCTCTCTCTTCCTTCCTCTCTCTGAAATTAATAAAAATATATATTTTTTAAAAAAATAGTATGGAGTTTCCTCAAAAAATTAAAAATGGAACTCCCATTTGACCCAGTAATCCCACTTCTGTGATATATCCCAAGAAATCAGAAAGACCAATCAGAAAGGATATATGCACCCCTATGCTCATACCAGAACAATTTACAATAATATTTGGAAGCAGCCTAAGTGCCCTTTCGCAGGTGAGTGGATTAGAAAACCATGGTACCTCCACACAATGGAATGCTATGCTGCTGTAAAAAAGAAAGGAACTCTTACCATTTGCAACAACATGGATGGACCTGAGAGCATTATACTAAGCAAAATAAGCCAGTGGGAGAAAGATAAATATCACATGATCTCACTCATTTGTGGAATATAATGAACAAAATAAACTGATGAGCTAGAGAAAAAAATATTTTATAATATAATAGAAGTAATCCTGTTATTTGCAAATTTTTCATATTTTCTACAATTTTTGTGATATTATACTATGTTAGTACAGTTTGGTAAGCTATAATAATAAAAGTGTAATTAGACCAGACAGCCAAATGACCTTCCAGATATCCTTCTGGACATCCTTCTGGACGACCTTCCAGATGAAACCGGGGCTGTCAGGGCCAAGCCCCTTGCAGAATTTCATGCATTGCGCCTCTAGTATTATTATATTTAAAATCGTTTTATTGAAATATTAATGTTTATTGCATGTAATATTATATTTAAAATAATTTTTCTTGAAATATTGTTTATTGCATGTAAATGGCTAATTATTTTGTATCTACAAAAAACACACAAATATTATTCTGCTTGATGCTTTTCTGAAAAACTGTTAAACTATCCTCATATTTTAAAACTCGTTTTTATTTTTGCTCTTGTGATTGGGTGTTTTTCTGCTACCTCATTTTCCAACTATTTCATTCCTCTGCTTCATCTAATTGATGTTGATTATCTATAGTACATTCTTCATTTTAATTATTGTATTCTTCATTTCTTCTGGTTCTTTTTTGTTTTATATTTTATTTTTTTATATTTTCTCTATCTTTGTTGAAGTTCTCACTGAGTTCACCTATTATTTGTTGTTGTTGTTTGCTTTTTGGATGCTGTTGTTAATCCTCACCTGATGATATTTTTTCCACTGATTTTTTTAGAGAGAATCAAAGGGTGGAGGAGAGACAGACTGGTTTCCTTCCACATGTGCCCCAGCCATGGTTGGGGATCAAGCATATAACTGAGACATGTGCCCTTGACTGAAATCAAACCCGTGACCCTTCAGGCCAGCACTCTAACCACTGAGCAAACTGGGAAGGGTGAGTTAATTGAGCAATTTTATAACCTGTATTTTGGTTCTGTATCTGGTGGATTGCTTGTCTCTATTTTGTTTAGTTATTTTTCTGGAATTTTTGTCTTGTTCTTTCACTTGGTATATTTTCTTTGTCTTTTATTTTGGTTGACTGTGCTTCTTTCTGCATATTATTTAGATCTGCTACATACCCTGTCCTGACAGAGGCCTTATGCTAATGGTGTCCTGTGGGACCTAGCTTCATAGTCTCTCTGGTCATCTGAGTCAAGTGCTCCAGGGATGTCACCTGTGGGGTTTCTGTGTGCTCTGCTTGTTTGCTCTTGCCACATGAGTAGGTGGAGTTGACCCTCAGGCTGACTACTTGTGAGGGCTGACTGTGACTACAGCAGATGGGTTGTTGTGTGATGTCTGACCGCTAAGTGCAGGAGTGGCTTTAGTAGGGCTCTGATGCCAGTTGAGCCCACCCTTCAGATGTGTCATTTGTGGAATTCATTGTGCGGTGCTCTCGTATGGCCTGAAGCCAGCCACCAGGTGTGATTTTGGAAGGATTCTGATGTAGTTTATGTTCAGCTACCACTTATGCCAGGATTGAAGCTGCTTGGTAAGATCTACAGAGCGATCTGCAATTAGCTGCTGCTTATGTTGGTCTGAGAGGGCCTTAGTAGAAGCTACACTTTAAATGGAGGTGGGCTGCCACTAATACTTGGCGTGTAATACTTTCTTGGGAACCACAATGCAAGCTGAGGCCAGCCACCACTTGTGCTAGGCTGGTGACCACTTAGTTCAAGCCAAGTTCCAAGCCAGGACACTTACACCAGTTGGGGGGCTACCTGATGGGAGTTTAATGCAAATTGCTGCTTGTGAGGACACGGGGCCACTTAGCAGGTGCTACAACTCACACCCAGGCCGGCCACTGCTTGATGGGAGCTTGTAGGCCTTTGAGAGATTTAAGGAAAGACTGCAGCATGAGCTGAGGTAGCCTGCTTGTGTGGAGCAGCCCCTGGAAGAAGCTGGGCCAGGTGAGCAACTCAGGTGGTTTGGGGTCTCAAGGAATCACCCAGATAGGGGCCAGGGTGGTAGGTTAATGGAAAGCATCGATTTGGTGCCCACCTGCACTGGACTGGCTGGTTGGGAGGAGAGCTCTACAAGGGAACAAGCGTGCCTGCCAGCGCTCTGTCTTCAGAGAGATTTGCCTCAACCTCTGCACTTCTAGCCCTAATCCTACAGTTAGTCCATTTAGTTCTTCCCTGCACGTCCCTGGCATTTTCGAGCTGCTCCTGTGCTGGAACCCAGATCGAGCAAGTTTGTGTGCTGTCCCCGTTGAGAGCAGCATGTGTGACAGCTGTCGGTCTCTCTGAGACACAGCCCCACTGGCTTCTACAGACAGAAAGATATTGCTGGCACTTCTCTTCCAGGCACTGGTTTTCCCTGCCGGGAAGCTGGATGTGGGTCTGGGCCCCTCATTCCTCAGTGAGGAATCTGCAGCTGAGATATCGCTCCCTGTTCTTTGTGTCCACACTGTGGGTGTGGCACCAGCCCATTCTGCATCTTTGTTCCTTTAAAACCTCAATGTGGCCTCTTCTCTGTATCCTTAATTAGGAGTTCTGTTCAGCTAGTGTTCAGGTAGTTTTCAATAATGGTCGTTCTATAACTTAGTTATAATTTTGATGTGATTGCAGGAGGAGACAAAGGTAGGGTTTACCTACTCCACCTTGTTGACTGGAAGTTAGGTTTAGTGTTCTCTGAGAAGAAAGTCAATGGGCTCAAATTAATAGTTAATAATTGGTAATCACCCTTGGTAATCACCTCAAAGTTATGAACAAAGCCTTCTCTGAGAGAAAACAAAAGAGCCTTCAGAATGATTTGAGAAATTCACTGTGGCCCCTTAAACAAGAGAATATGTTCAGGAGAGAAAGATTAGACAACTTCTAATACAGCCCTCATCTTACAACCATGTAGCACTATTAGTGGATAGTAAAGTCTTTGATATTACCTACTCACAATTGTTTGTGGATAATGAAAATATGCAAATCACAAATGATGATAATATGGCAAGCATTGAGCTAGATATGTGTGATATATCTATATATTAATACACCTACATATCAGATATATCGCAAATATATGTGGAGAGAGAGAAGATATATATTTTTGTTGTTTTTTTAAGCAATGAGACATTATACTGCTTTATTTAATAAATTTTAAAAAGTTTTTAGCCCATATATTTATATAGTGCAGTCATATGTGTGTATATATATTTTACAATAGCACTGAAATTTGAATTTGCAATATTGTGGCTTGTATGCATTCACATTATATGTTATATCGAATTCTATGGGAGCTCACAATCTTTATTAACAAAGATTTGCAAATATGAGTGAATATATGG
The DNA here is from genome assembly GCF_028538775.1 of Myotis yumanensis. Lineage (NCBI taxonomy): Eukaryota > Metazoa > Chordata > Mammalia > Chiroptera > Vespertilionidae > Myotis > Myotis yumanensis. The sequence continues at coordinate 91,267,937 of NW_027223759.1, forward strand.
GATATATGAAAACAATTTCAGACCAAGTCCTTCAAACAGAAATATTTTAATAGTCAATATTTTTAAATTTCAGTTCTTTCCCTGCAAAGGAATTTTATCAATTCAACTATTTATATAATGTTTTTAACTACCAGGAAAACTCTATGGCAAATTGCTATAATTATACTGGACTTCAACCTAAGCTTCAGAGGTAAAAAAAAAAAAAAATCTTGCTTAGACTGAACTTCCCTCAGGAGAAGAAAAAAAAATCTACAATAATTTTCAACTCAGTTTATGGGATTAATAATAAAAACATCAACATCAATCATAATGTAATTAATTAGCCAGCTTGGGACTAAGAAGTATAAAACATGCTTTTAAGTTTTGGCCCTGTAGGATGCAGGAAAGAGAAGTATGATTAATGATAGAGAAATCAACATGTTTACTGAGTGTTGTAACTAAATTAAGTCTTGTCTTGTATCATCTCACTCAGGGCTCACAGAAGCTCTATGAGATATTTTGATGACTAGCTGCAAATTTTCCTGGGAGCTGTCTCTGAATTGCCAACAAGTTAGATGGAACCAGAAACAACACCTTCGCTCTAGAAGGAGAGGCTGCATTTTCCTACAGGTGCTCCCACACTCTCAGTACTGAGAAGCTGGCGATTCTCACCACACTCCTAACAACTGGCATCTAAGCTGATATTACATTGTATGGACATACAACCTCAGGTGAACTCATGGAACATTGCCAACCATTGTGGAGGTCATTCTTGTGCTCATCCCATTAAAGGGGGAGCAACAGGCCAAAGGGTCCCTTGCCTGGAACACAGCCACAGTGGGTCTAGCTAGCCCCACCTAAAAATCAATCAGATGTGTGAGAGCAAAGTTACACATTTTAGTGCATCTAATTTAAAAGTGGTTCTGGTTCCTGAAATTAACATATAGAAGTGATGCTCTGACTAACTTGTTGGCTATAATCAACCACGTATTCAATTCACAACCCAGTGCTTACATCACAGTGTGGTCTTCATCAAAAGATAAACTCAAGACCACCTGCATCATGATGCTCATGAGGCTTAGTACTAGGTCAGTTTTAAGACACCTACTCCAGGTTTGTGGCATCATTAAATCTGATGGCAGTAACCCCCACATCTTCGATTCTAGTAGGCACCCCAGGTGATCCCCAAGCACTCTAAAACTAAGATGCATTGCTCTTAGAAACTGCCCTCAACTTGCCACAAGAACTCATGTGCACATGGGGTTTCGAGGGTTGTGCAAGACAAAGGCCAGACGACCCATCTTCTCTCTAAATTGGGCTTATGGTGAAGAAGAAACTGTCCTTCATGAAATCTAACCTCCTGGCATCAGCAGTGGAAAAAAAGAGGAGGAATGTTTTATGATGACACTGGGCTTTTTAGACCCTAGGATAATCCATCTGCAGCTTAAAATAAGTGATTTATGTTAAATGAGTTCAAGGAAAATTCTTAACTTCGGTCAAGAGAAGTCCAGGTGAGTGTGTATACACTCCTAGAGAGGTAACAAACAATACTGTGGGCTATTCTGAGCCACATTGAGACAGGTAGGGAGAAGTATCAGTAAGTGTTTTAATGAAAAGTCATAGTTTTCTTCTTCATTTCCCAGGAGAGAAACCACATTGTTAACCAGCCCCTATAATCCAGAGGAAACCAGTGACAAACTGAGAAAAATGTGGGCCAGACCTGCACTGAGGCAAGCAGGGTAGAGGTGCCACAGTTACAATATGGGAAAAAGCTCTACTAGCCTGAGGACAGAGATCCTGCTGATCTCACTGTACTCACCTGCCCTCCTCTCCAGTCTCAGCAGAGAACTCGGCTTCACTTGGAAAGGAGGCCCAGGCAGAAGCTTGTGATCCACAAATATTTCACCTTATTCATCATTGTTAAGCGGGTCAAAAATTAAACCTTCCCATGCACTGTTATATATCACTCTGCCTGAAGCAATGGGAAATGTGTTATTTAAATGCAACAGCAAATGCCATGAATTCCAAACAACCAAGCAAAAGTCAAAGGCAAATTTTGAAGGAAGATATAATTTCATGTTACTTTTTGTGGACCTACATATATTTTTTAAAGTTAGTGGGGCATATCTGACATATTGGGATATCAAACAAAAGATGATCGATCACTGGACAAGAGTCAAATAAATATATTTCATTCATTTTGTACAGTGTCTGGCACATCAAAAATGTTCGGTAGTTTTTCTAATAAATCCATTAATAAATTCCAAGACTTCCACAGTTATTATTGCAGATCCTCAATATACTTACCCTCAACTTCTACATCATAAAAAAATATATAAAAATCAGTGAAGGCCCATGGAATTATTCCTCTTTAGCATTGTGCTGCCCAAAAGCTCCCACATATACTAATCCAACTTTGATGATTAGTTAGTTTACTTTCATATTAGTTGGTTTTTTTTAACTTTTATTTATTGCTCACAGTATTAATTTTCTCCCCCTCATTTTCTCCCCCTTTTCCCACCTCCACCAAGCCCCTGCCCCCACTCTCTCTGGGCACCACCATCCTTTTGTCTGTGTCCATGGATATATATATATATTTCCCCTTGGCTAATCTCTCCACCTTCTTTCATTTGTTCTCACCACCTCTGTATCCTCAGACCACTATCATTCTGTTTCATGTTTCCATGCCTCTGGTTCTATTTTGTTCTTCATTTTATGTTGTTCATTAAATTCCACATATAAGTGAGATCCTTTGGTATTTTTCTATGTCTGGTTTATTTCGCTTAGCATAATAATCTCCAGTTCCATCCATACCGCCAAAAAAAAAGTGTGAATTATTTGTTTTAATACATTGCTTGAAAAGAAAATGACATTTCCTTCATGATAAGTCACTTGTGAGAATGAAAATGAGAGTGACTGTGTCTCTGACCACATTTGAGGTGATTAAATTTTAGTAGGTAAATTAGGGAGACTTCTCCTAGGACAGCGTGCAATGTTTAGGTCAAGAGCAATGTGCAGTCTAAATAGAGAGCTTGTAGAAGCTTAAATGAGGTTTCAGCATAAGTAAGGAATTTTATGTTCCACTATAATTATGTTATCAAAATAAAAGATGGTTTAGTCAGAAATGGCCATAAAAATAAATTGATACAATTATGTATTTATGAATGAAGAAGATATAGTTGTTGTTTTTTCTGGGTTTACTGACAGTAGGAAAACATTGGATTTTGCAACCCTTAGAGGCTTCAAATGCAAATGATCTTTCTTTTAATTCTGTCTTTGCCACAGTTTATCAGGAAATCTCACGTGTTTCCTTGACCAGTTTCCTTATGTTTTTGCGAAGCAATAAAGTAGTAAAGTTCTCCCAATTCTCCCCACAAAATGGGGAACTGTTACTTGGTTAATATTTGAAACTTCTACATAAAAAAAATGCATGTGTTTATATGTATGTAAATTGCCTAAATGCATGTATAAGTTTACACATAAATGTATGTGTGTGCATATACGTATACATGTATATAAACAGAAAGAAAGAGAAAAATATCTTAGAGAAGTGGTTCTCAACCTGTGGGTCGCAATCCCTTTGGGGGTCGAACGACCCTTTCACAGGGGTCGCCTAAGACCACTGGAAAACACATATATAATTACGTATTGTTTTTGTGATTAATCACTATGCTTTAATTATGTTCAACTTGTAACAATGAAATTGGGGGTAACCACAACATGAGGAACTGTATTAAAGGGTTGTGGCATTAGGAAGGTTGAGAACCACTGTCTTAGAGTCTGCTCTCCCCTCAGCAGTTGGAATGATCTTTTAAATAAGAAAATCCAATTCTAGCTCTGCCCTAGAGTGGGTTTCTGCACATCCTATTATGGCCCTCAGCCTTTCCATCCTCCCTCCTTCCTGACCAGTAGCACCTGGACATCCTAGGTTCCTTTCTGGTTCTCAAACATAAGAAAACTTTATTTGCTTTGGGTCACTCACTTAATGTCCTCCCCTCAGACCACTCCTTGGCTAGCTTATTCAGAAACTTGAGGTTTCGACTCAGTGTCTACCTCCTCAGAACCCCTCTCAGAAACCATGGATCCTCTTTCCACCTCATGTACAGTGGTCTCACTTTCTATCACAACACTTTTAAGATTTCTTTCACAGCAATGTAATAACCTTGCTTATTACTTTTATTACTTATTCTCTGACTTCCCACAACAAACTGTAGAAATACTGTTAGTGCTGCCTGTAATATATCAATCACCACCTATCTTGGCACATAGTAGATACCCAGAAAATATTTAATAAGTGAATAAATAAATAAGTTCATAACTCACATTATCATGAGATAAGTTGTGTGTGTTTTTTCCATTGGTTTTAGGAAGAGTGGAAGAGAGAAAGACAGAGAGAAACATGGATGTGAGAGAAACACATCAATTTGGTTGCCTCCTGCATGAGCCCTGGTCAGGGGAGGAGCCTGCAACCAAGGTATGTGCCCTTGGCTGAATCAAACCTGAGACCTTTTGATCTGTAGGTTCACTCTATCCACTGAGCCAAACCAGCTGGGGCCCCAGCGTTCATTTTTGAACTTCCTTTTCTTAATAGGTGCCCATCTACATATAATGTTTTTTTTTAATAGCCTGGTCATCTCTGTGACCTTGTAAATGAAGAGTTTTTCCCTTCCTGCTTATTTAGCTATTAGGAATATTTTCTTCCATCTTCAGGTTTTAAACTCTCTGCTGTTTTCTTTGAGAGATCACAGGAATTTCTTAATTATCTTTAATATTTTTATTATTTTGACAGTACTTCTGTAAACATGCTGTCTTAGCCAGATCAAGCTGCTTTAACAAAATACCATAGACTGTGTGGTTTAAACAACAGACATTTATTTCTCATAGTTCTGGAGGCTAGAAGTCCACGATCAAGTTGCCAGGACTTGTCGGGTTCTGGTGGGACCCTCTTCCAGACTTGCAGATGGCTGCCTTCTTGCTGCATCCTGCTGAGAGAGAACTCCAGTGTCTCTTCCTCTTCTTATAAAGACATTAATTCTAACAAGGGGGATCCACATTCATGATCTCATCTAAACCTTATCCCAAAGTCCTTACTCCTAATATCGTCACACTGGTGGTTCGGGCGTCAACATATGAATTTAGAGGGACACAAGTATTCAGTTTATAGTGCAGATTTTTGCGTGTGTGTAACAAGCTGTCTCAAATGTTTTCCTGTGTGCATCTCAGACAGTCACTTCCCTTGTTTTTATGCGTCATGGACCTTGGGGTGGAGTGAGTAACAGGCTGTTCTAGGATACCGACCCAGTGGGCAGCAGTTGTCTGTACTCTGGAAGATTTAGATTATCTTGCCTGGCACCTGTGATCAGCCCAAGGTTGTCAGAGGAATGTTACATAGAGTCTATAAATAATGAGCAAAACCTTAGGTAAAAATCCAGGATGCCTGACCTAAATCCAATTCCACTGGACCTGTAGGTACCAGCTGTGTGACTCTTGAAAACTTGATAGCTCCTTTTTGCTGCCTTTTCCCCTCTTTCATCAAAAAATTAATAGGTTGAATAAAACTAAGGTCCCTTCAAACTAAAACCCAGTGATACAATAAATATGATCCATGTTTTTATTGTCAATGAACATATATATATATGCAAAATCATCCATCAGAACACTAAAATGAGGAGAAATAAATCTTAAATCATATCAATAATCCAAGACAATCCTTTATCAATTTGTAATTGCTTCAGATATCCTTTAAAATGGAATTGCTTTCCATGGGGGCTCTGTCCCGCCAGCCATCAACCCCATCCCCAGTCAGTATGATGCTGTAGGAAAGGAGTAGAGACCTACCCTAGGGACCACACAGAGCTCTTCCCTCCATGGGTGTCAAGTAGAACTGAGATTCAGACACCCACTCAGTTACCACAAACCCAAACTTCACTTTTCTAAAACACATTTTCCTCATTCATATTTTGGATTTATAGACTCAAATAGCAGAGTCAGCATCAATGAAATAATAATGATATTAATTGTAGAATTATAGCTGTGATAAATGCTAACAAACCTTTTAACATTGAGCCCTAGCTTTGATTGGTGAGGTCACAAACGTTTGGAAGTGATTTTGGAACTGTGATGGGAAGGTGAAGCAGACAGTGTGCCCAGCTAGAAGCACACCCTCCTATGGGCCCAGGAAAGCATGAAAAGCTCCAAGGGAACAAGAGAAAGTGCAGCAAGTACAAGGAGGCAAGGTGAAAGAGTTGGAGGGTCACATATGGTTAAAATAAGGTATGATGACCATAAAATTATCAGACAAACCATAACACACTTGAGCATAAATAGAAATTATTTTAATAATTATGCCAGGACAACAGGCAGAAATCAGGACTACTCCTAGCAAACAAGAGAATTAGAGAAAGGAACGCCTACTAGTGTATTATTGCAGAAACTAGGTAAGATACAAAATGTTAAAAAAGATGGAATTTTACAACTGAATGCCATACAGTTTTGGTGTGTGTGGTGGGGGCGGGGGGAATAGGGATAGATGAAAGTAAGCTTTTTTTATTTCTTTGGCAGAAAACTGGACCTGCCTCTAGCAGGGAACAGATGAATCATCTCTGGGGTCCAGCCTAGTTAATACATGAGATTTTTTTATTAAAGTAAAATAAACATTAAGCATTAACATTGCTGTGCCAATGAAGACTTCAAATCAATATTTCTGCATATGTTGATTTTGCTCTATAAAATAATTGTACAAGAAATGTAATTAACAGCTCCCAAGTTTGTTTTAGATGCACATAATACCAAATTTTTAAGAAATCACAGCTTCCTTTAACATTGGAATCAATAGTCATTTACCCCCATAATTGATACTAATTTCAGAAGCAAGACAACTTAAGGTTAATGCATCCTATCGGCCCTGCTCATTTGCTTCTACCTAAATCTTAGCTACAAGTTGAGAATTGTGAGGGAAACGAAAAGAGAATAGGGCAGAGACAGAAGAAATGAGAGAGGAAGAAAAGAAGGAAGGATTCATTTATATACATTAATTTGTTTACCCCCCGTTTCTGTAAAAAGTGTAAGCTAGGAACCAGAGCAAAGCCAACTCACAGTGAGCCATTTGTGCTTGGCTTCCAGAAGAAAATCAAAAGGCTCCCATGAACTGAGCTGCATAGAAGCTGGATTGGTATCTGCTCTAAAGTGAGAACCCAAATTGTGAAAAGTAAATTTTAAATAATCTTGAGAAAAATAAATAAACCTGTTAATAAGACTGGACACTTTCTATAAGTAGAAGTAACAACTAGGAATATACTTATTTTTGAGCAACTTTTATGAAGAAATATTGAACTTTTGTTAATAGTGTCACCTCTCTATGCCTCTCTCTCTCTCTTCCTCTCTCTCTCCCTCTCTACCCAACTCCACCCACCCATGCACCCTTCCCTCTCCCTTTCTCTTTCACAATCATCCACAGGCAGGGTTAGTCTGAAACCTGACGTGAGAAAAAAAAAATATCTGCTTTCATCTACCCTTTCTGGCCAACCTTCTCAGGGCTTTTTGATTACTCCTGGCAGGTTCTTATAATTTCTGAGTCCCTTGGGGCAAACTTGGAGTCCATAGGATCTTTTCCCTGCACCATCAGAGTGGTCATTTCTTTAATAACATAATATCATTCACCAAGAGAGAGACTGATTTAGAAAATATGAACTACTAAGGTATAAATAACTATGTCATGCACTACCCTACTCCATTCATTTTTCATCAGAATAATATGCATTTATTTAAAACATATGTGGAATTGATGGAACATGGCAGCAGGCAGGTCTGGAGTGAGGGTGAATGTGTGAGTTTGTGTGAGAAGGAGAGTGAGTGTGGGTATGAGAGTGGAAGGGCATCTGTTTGTGGGAGAAAGGAGCTTAGGGGAGTGACTGGGGTGCTCCTGGCAGAGGAACTGCCATTGCAGCGTGCTGCTCGGTGCACTTCTCTCCACTTCAGGTACTCACAGCCCCACTGCTGAGCCCCGAAATCCCAGACACACAGACCAGCCATACTGACTCAGCCTGACTGTGCTCCTTGGAGGGCCTGCTGGCTAACGTAACTGGCAGTGTACGGGGTCTGCCCTGCCATGTTGGTGGACAGGCACCCAGTCTGCCCTATGCACCAGCGGAGCAGCACACAGCCTGACCCTCCTCCCTCAACATTGGAGCAGCCCACCCACACCGCCACCCTGACACGGGCCCAGCCAGAGGACAGGAACCTGCTGCCCCAAACAGCATGCCTGACCCAGTGCCCCTGAAGGACTGGCCCCACCGCCTTGACATAGTGTGCCCAGCCCTGACACTGTGACACAATGCTCCAGGATGCAAGGACTTGTCATTGTGACCCACTGTGTTTTCCCTGGTGCCCCTGGGTAATTGGTTCCACCGAAAGAAACTGCCTAATAGATGTGATCTGATGCCCCTGGATCCAGAGACCAGACATGCCTAACCTGGTGCCACCAGAACATTGGATGCACCACTGCAACCCAGTGGAACCAGTCACCTCTGAAGACACAGACTTGCCACAGACCCACCCACCTCACCCAGTTCCCCAGATACTGGACTGCTAAAATGGGAAGACAAAGAAACAACCCCCAAATGAAAGAAAAGGAGGAATTTCCAGAAAAGGAACTAAATAAAATGGAGGGAAGTAATTTGTCAGATAAAAATGCAAAGTAATGGTTATAAGGATGCTCAACCATCTGAGTGAGAATTATAAGAAACTTAATGATAATTATAAGAAACTGAATAAGGAATACACCATAAATAAGAATCAAGAGGGAATGAAGAATGATATAGCTGCAATAAAGAACATCCTAGAGCCCTAACCGGTTTGGCTCAATGGATAGAGCAGCCTGTGAACTGAAGGGTCCAGGTTTGATTCTGGTCAAGGGCATGTACCTTGGTGTGGGCACATCCCCAGTGGGGGGCGTGCAGGAGGCAGCTGATTGATGTTTCTCTCTCATTGATGTTTCTAGCTCTCTATCCCTCTCCTTTCCTCTCTGTAGAAAATCGATAAAATATATTAAAAAAAAAAAAAAGAACACCCTGGAAGGATTCAACAGTAGACTAGAAGAAGCTGAGGACAGAATCAGCAAGTAAAAAGAAAAGGTAGAAAAAAACACCCAATCAGAGCAGCAATTGGAAAAACAATTAAAAGGAGGAGAGTTTAAGTGAGATTTGAAAAAACATGAAAAGAAACAACATCCGCATAATAGAGAATCCAGAAGGAGAAAAGCTGAGCAAGGAACAGAAAACCTGTTGGAATAAATAATGACAGAAAACTTCTCTGACCTGGTGAAGAAAAAGTAACACAAATCCAGAAAGCACAGAGTGTCCCAAACAAGATGAACCCCAAAAGATATATATATCTTTTGGGGTTCAAACTATATATATATATATATGTATATAGTTTGTTTTAACAAACTTTAAAGACAAAGAAAGAATCTTAAAGGTTACAAGAGAGATACAGAAAGTTACCTGCAAGGGAACTCCCATTAGACTATTGGCTGATTTCTCAATAGAAACACTTAAGGTTAGAAGGGAGTGGCATGATATACAAAGTAATGGAAATCAAGGGGCTGAACCTAAGACTACCCTCTCCAGCAAAGCTGTCATTCAAAATAGTGCTAGAAAGGCTAGCCAGAATAATGAGGTAAGATCTATAATAATGAAAGTGTAATATGCTAATTAAACCAGACAGCTGAATGACCTTCTGGACATCAACTGGACGTCCTTCCAGATGACCTTCCAGACGAAGCTGTGGCGGCAGGGGCTGAGACAGAGGCAGCCACCACGATAGGTGTGGGCTGAGGCAGAGGTGTTTAGGAGTGATCAGGCAGTCAGGCGACCAGTTAGGGGTGATCAGGCAGGCAGGCAGAGGGGTTAAGGGCAATCAGGCAGGCAAGAGAGTGGTTAGGGGCAATCAGGCAGGCAGGCAGAGGCAGTTAGGGGCAAGCAGGCAGGTGGGCAAGTGGTTAGGGGCAATTGGGCAGGCAGGCAAGTGGTTAGTGGCGATCAGGCCTAAACTGGTAGTCGGACACCACCACCACCACCCCCCCCCGAGGGATCCTGGATTGCTAGAGAGTGAAGGCCAGGTTGAGATACCCCTACCTTGCCCCGTGCATGAATTCCGTGCACTGGGCCTTTAGTAAATAAATAAAAAGCATCCAAATATGGAAGAAAGAAGTCAAACTGTCACTTTTGGGTGATGACATGAGTCTCTATATAGAAAACCCTAAAGACTCCACCAAAAAACTATTAGAAACAATAAACAAATACAGTCAAGTTGCAGCATATGAAATCAATATGCAAAATTCCATTGCCTTCCTGTGTAGTAACACAAAACTTCAGAAAAAAGAAAATTTTTAAATTACTTTTGCAATTGCAACCAAATACGTGGGAATAAACTTTAAAAAGGAATGTGAAAAGCCAATATACTGAAATTTACAAAGCATTATTAAAAAAGATTAAGAAAATGCAAATCAAAACTACAGTGAGATAACACCTCACACCTGTTAGAGTGGCCATTATCAACAAGAAAAGGACACAACAAAATGGAAAAATATCTTGTGTTCATGGATTGAAAGAATCAACATAGTAAACATGACCATATTATACAAATCAATATACAGATTTAATGCAGTCCCCTTCCAAATCCCAATGTCATTTTTAAAGAAATAGGATGAGAAATCATCAGAATTTTATGAAACCACAAGAGACCCCTAATAGACAAAGAAATCCTGAGGGAAGGGTGGGAAAGCTGGAGGTATCATGCTACCAGATTTCGAATTATACTACAGAGCTATGATAATCAAAACAGCATGCTATTGGCAGAAAAATAGACACACATATCAGTGGGACAGAATATACATCCCTGCTATAAAACAACATATATGTGGACAGATAATTTTCAACAAAATAGCCAAAAACACACGATGGAATAAAGACAGTCTCTTCAATAAAAGGTGCTTGGAAAACTGGAAAGCCACATGCAAATGAATGAAACTGGATTACAGTTGGTCTCCATGTACAAAAATTAATTCAAAATGGATCAAAGACCTAAATATAAGACCCAAAACAATAAATTATGTGGAATAAAATATAGGTACCAAACTTATGGACCTTGGTTGTAGAGAATATTTTATGAACTTGACCCCAAAGGCAAGGAAGGTAAAGGCAAAAATAAATTAATGGGACTATATCAAACTAGAAAGCTTCTGCACAGCAAAAGAAACTGACAATAAAACAAAAAGGCAGCCAACCAGATGAGAGATATTTTCAAGCAGAAGCACCAACAAAAATTTAATTCCCAAAATATATAAAGAATTCAAAGCTCAACACCAAAGAAGCAATTCAATCAAAAAGTAGGCAGAGGACCTGAAAATACACCTCTCCCAAGAAGACATAAAACAGCCAATACATATATGAAAAAATGTTCAACCTCACTGGCAATTAAGGAAATGCAAATCAAAACTACAATGAGACATCACTTCATACCTGTTCGAGTGCCCATTATCAACAAGACAAGCAATAACACATGCTGGAAAGGTTGTGGGAAAAGGGGAACCCTCATTCACTGCTGGTGGGAATGTAGAGTGGTACAACCATTATGGAAAGCAGTCTTGTGATTTCTCAAAAAATTAAAAATAGAGCTACCATATGACCTAACAATCTCTCTCCTGGGTATATTCCTGAAAAACTTGAAATCATATATTCGCAAAGATATGTGCACCCCTATGTTCATTGCAGCATCATTCATGGTGGCCAAGACAGGGAAACAACCAGTATCCTGTGATAGAGGACTGGACAAAGAAGACGTGGTACAATTCACAATGGAATACTACTCAACCACAAGAAAGGATTAAATAGCGCCATTTTCGACAACATGCATGAACCTTGAGAATATCATGTTAAGTGAAATAAGTCAGACAGGAAAAGCTCAGAACCATATGATTTCACTCATGTGTGAGATATAAAACTGAAGATCATGAACACAAACAGCATGGTGGTGGTTGCCAAAAATAAGGGGGTTGGGGAGGGTGACAGGAGGAGATTTGACTTTGGGTGGTGGGTACACAGTTTTGTAACATAGAAACCCATACCTGAAACCTATATGATCATGATGACAAATGTCACACCATTAAATTTAATTTAAAAATATTGAAAATAAATAATTATTATTTTGTACATACCTTCCTTATCTCTTTGGGGAGGTAGTTTCAAGCAGGGAGGCTATTTCAGTAATTCCTTGGTACAGGTTATGTCTCTGTAATAATCATCATATCTATATGCACGACTCAGCAGAAGTTTCTCACCAACATGATAGGAGAACTGGTCAGGTTCAAGCAAAGTGGAGTTACAAAGACTGATTATTTTATTTTATTACAGAAAGTAAAAGGGAAAGCAGATGAAAACAAGGAGAGCTTCCATGAGGAGATGATACTTAAGATGGTTTGTGAAGGATAGTAAACGTTTCCCAGGGCAGTTTTGCCAGGGCTTTCAGAGTGGGATGTGCACGCCCAGATGCTGCAGGTCTGCTGGGCACCAGCAAGATGCCATGGAGCTCAGACTAGGAGATCTTATCATTTCTAAAGGTCAGGCAGGAAGCTTTCTCTGGCATTGTTTGGGTAAGAACTATTAAAAGTGTTGTAGGGAAAACATTTATGCTGTATTTAAGTTTTCATTAATAATAAATTCAGGTGAAGTAGCTTTGCTAGTAATATTGGTCAACGTCCAATTGAAAGCACAGATGTCAGGACATTTTCATAAATGGATTCAGTTACATTTAATAGTGCTGTTGATGAGAGAAAACTTAATGAAAACCAACAGATGGTCTATTTAATATCGCTCTCAGCTTTGCAACATGTGCCAAATGTGATACACACAATGACTTGACAGGGCTGTTACTGGAAGCCTTTAATTACAACTATTTGCACTCCTGGGCCTGCTGAATTTCACAAAATAACACTGCAACTCTAACACTGGCCAAACCAGAATTTAAATAATACCCATTTTGTGCTATTGTTGTGACTTTGTGTTTCTAAATGACTTCTACAGACAGTTTTCTGACAGGTTTTTGGGTTTTTTTGTTTGGTTTGGTTTTTGTCAAGAAAATGAAACCAAAAAGCAGGATTAGTTCAGATGGTCTTTCTTCCACACATTAACACAGTTAGTCTGGAATGTTGAACAGCAACTCCAAGGTCAAGAAGAAGTACGAAGTCTTTTATTAGTAGAGTTTCCTCAATTACAGGGATAGCTCAACTGAGGCAAACTGCCAAAACAATAAGTAATTAAAAACGGTAGTGACTATTGTAACAACTGCCCTGTTCTGAACCTCGATAGGCTCCCGGCAACTACTGCGACTACCTATTGTAACAACGAGGACACTGGAGTTGAGGCCATGGAAGCCTAGAAGAGTCCCATGGCAGGCTCAATGTCACACAGCTTGTAAGTATTAACCCAAGCAGCTTAAGCAGAGTAAGAGCAGACACACTGGTCAATTAAAGCAGGATAGCAGATTACAAGAAGGAAGAGAATGAGGAGAGGGAGGGGAAAGGAAGAAGTTATTGAAGTTCAACCAGATGTACACAAAATGAGAAAATTCCCATTTAAATTGCTTTAGAAAAAAGGTAGTAGGAAAGGCTCAGCTACCTGATTCCTTCATGGGCCCTACCCATTGGGCTGCCTCTATCTTATGAGTGGCTAGAGTCTGGGGAAGGAGGTGGTGTTGCATGGAATCTCTGTGAAGGTGCCATGGAACAAACAAAAACAAAAAAACAAACAAAAAGCCTAGAACACTATATACAGGGGGATTGGACACAGTAGGCTTACAGTTAGTTGTTCATATAGAAAATAAAAGAATAATTAATAAAAAATAATACAAGAATAAACTGTATTTTGCACACTCACAACTTTAAACCTAGTCTTGCTACAACCTGTACATATGGGTGATTTATAAAAATGGTTCATCTCTCAGGTGAAGATGTGCCAGGCTGGGGCCCAGAAGGCCTGATGGCCACCCACTGGCTGTTGGGGAGTCCCTCAGAGTAGGAACACCGGGAGGTAACACCAATATACTGAACAGACTACTATTGACTTCAAGCACAAGGGATCAAACAAGCCTCTCTATGAGCCCAGAAGAAAATTGCAGGTTGCAAATCTGAGTCTCTCAGGATGCCAGAAATAGTGCTCCTTCCCCTGGATAGCTCCTGCCCTGACAGGCCTCTGCCCTGACAGGTACCTGCTCCAAGTGGTGGAGCAAATCAATCACTGAGAGGACAGAGAATAGTCTATTTTCTGTTAATTCTGCACAATAACAGAAAAATTGTATTATTTTCTGCACTGAAAAATAATAGTATATGCTAGAAAGAAATTATAAGGGCAGTATTCTTTATACATAATAAACCAAGAAATCCTAAACAAAAACAGGATGAAAAAAATTAAACACTTGGAACTTTAAAAGAATGCTTCTAAAAATCCCAATGCTTAGTAAAAATTTTAAGGTAAAAATTATAGATTTGTTCATTTATTTATTCATGGTGAAAAAAAGGACATCAGAGCCCGGGCAAAGCAAGAATTAAAATTTATGAAGAGAGATTGTTTTATATGTCAACCTACAAATAAATACCAGTAGTATTCAGAGGAAAATTTGTAGCCTTAAAATTAATTTATTAATAGTAAGATTACTATTAATGAAGAGGAGAAGGAGGAAAAACTGAAAAAAGATTACTCAACTAATATAATTTACTCAAAGTAATTAATAGATATAAACTTGAAATTAATGTGTTTTAAAATCAAGCCCATTTAAGAGAGAAAAAAATATTTACCAATTCTGATCAAAACCAAAAGAAATAAAATATGTAATACCAAGAAAAAGAAAGTGCATGAATTGATGAAATAGTTGTGGAAGAGTATATGCTCACTTTGTAAACAGGAAATTGTTATTTTATGAAAATATAAATTTGTAAGATTAATTCCGTTTACAAAACATTAAAAAGTTATAGGGATATACCATAAAATCAAGGTTGCATAGCTGAGTTCTACATATCTAAACGCCGTCGCCTGACCGTCAGCAGTTTTAGTTGTTTTCATTTCCCCAGCTTATAGACTAGGATATCAAAATTTGACAAAGATAGCACAGAAAACTGTAACAACTTTTTCTTATAAATATATATTTAGAAATCCCTAATAAATTATAATCACATTAAATATAGCATCATATTTTAAAGAGTAATATTTAAACTAAGAAAGTTTATTCCATGACTACTGATTCATTATGAAACAAATTTATCAACATAATATATAAACATATTCAAGCGAAAATAAAAAATACCTGATTATGTCATGTCCTGAAAGAATATTTAATAAAATTTAGAAGCCGTTCATAATTGAACTTTTAGTAAAATAAGAATAGAAAGCAATTCTTGAAACACAATAAAGTCTAACTAGTAATTTCAACCAACTAACAACAATATTGGTGAAATATGCAAGTCATCATGATTAGAAAGAGGAAAAGTAGTTATTTCAACAGTCACTAATATGTATAAGTATATATATGTTTTGCCTAGAAAATACAAAAGACTACTAAAAACATATTCGAAATAATAAAACAACTTAGTAAGGTGGCTGAATACAAGTCATAGATTTTAATGTTAAAAGTTTCATATTAGAAATAAGTATGCAAAAATGGAAAACTTACTAACAAAACCTGTAAAAACCACAACATATAGGTAAATTTAACTTAGACTTACTGGGCCTATATGAAAAGAGATATAAAATGTTATAAAAGGACATAAAACACAAGTTACTAGAAAGACATAGCATGTTAACAGTTTGGAAAACTTTATTAAAAGTCTAGATCTTAATTATAAAAATGGCAATTCTACCCAAACCAATATGTCTTTTTACTAAAATGACAATTTTTAATCTTGAATTTTTTGAAGTGGAAAAATAATTGCATGAAACTTTTTTAGAAAAATTCAAAAGCTGTTAGAAAGCTGTGTGAAACTTTTCTAGAAAAATCAGAAAGCTGTTAGTATCATAATAGTGGTATTGACACAGGAATATGTGGATCGGTGAACAAAACAAACAATAGTGTTATAAAATAAAACATATAATTAGAAATTAATATGTGCTAAGTGTGCTATGGTAATGAAAAAGAAAATTGTGATTTAAAAAAATGTGACATTTAAATAATTGCCTATCCATCAGCTAAAATAAATTTAAAAATTTACATAGGCAGATAGTAAACGTTTTCAGCAGTGTAGTCCATGCGTCTCTTTCATGGTAAGCTGTCAGCGGCAGAAGAGAGGAGCCACAGACAATGTATGAAGAAGGGGCCTGCTGTGTTCCCATAAAACTCTATTTAGAAAAATGGGCAGCGAGCGGCTTCGCCATAGTTTGCCAACTCCTGAACTAGAAGAAACTATAAGCAAATTACTTACATCACATAAACAAATTAAAAGTGGTTCAAAACCTCATGTCAAAAATCAAAACAAACATGTGGATCCTAACAACATGGAAAGGAGGGAAGCTTTATCATTTCAGAGTGAAGAGCTGGGATGATTTACATATTTGGTGCACATTTATATTTAAAAGAGTATAAAAAACCATAAAATTAAAAAAAAATGACAGTTTAAGAAAAACATTAGCAACACCATATGGCAGAAAAAAGATAAATATATCTAATATATTAAAAGTTCTTGAGATTGATAATTAAAACAATCCAATTGATATATCTGTAAATATATATATTAATTCAGGAATTAATTAATTTTAATTAATTAATTAATTTTATATGTAATATATAAGTTTTATATATATAGGCAATTTTCAAATGAAAAAAAAACAACAGCACTCAAAATACCCATTAGCCTTAGAAAGCGTGCTCTTCCTAAGTGAGTGCAGGTGACTGCTCTAAACCTGGCAATGGGCCATTTCACCGAGTGGAGACCTCACAGTGCCCACCAGCCCCGCATCTCCTGGCATTTCCCTTCTAATCTCCGTCTTACTCATCCCTCTGTCATCAGTGCCTCTTTGCTGTTCCTTAGAAACACAGGCGCAGTGCCCATACGGCTTTTGCACTGATGTATCGTCGACCTTGAGAGCTTCTCTTCAAGTTTCCTTTACATGGGCTCCAATGCCTTCTCAAGAGGCCTACCTCTGACTACTTCATGCACACCTCCCACGACACAGACAGTCCTATCCCCCATGACCTCACTCTGCTTTTTTTTTATAATATTATCTTGTAACTTACTACATAGTTTGTCTATTTTCGGGATCATCTGTCTCCTCTTCAGTAGTATAAGCTGTACAACAGCAACGATGTCTGTCCGTTTGATCACTGATGTATTCAAATCACTTAGAACAGAGTCTGCACAGATAATGGTGCACTAACTAACATATGCTTAACGAGTGGCTGGGGAGGGTACCATTTGTTGATTATTAGGATTAATGTCTCCCAGCTTGGCAGATTCAAGCAACGAAATTAACAACATAACAACACAGAGCTGGAAAAACTATCAGGAGTCACCATAACCTCGCTCCAGAACACCACTGGGCAGAGTATTTACTGAATATTTGATGAATGAACAAGTGTTAAACCTCACTAGTGATTGTGGAAATGCAAGTTAAAACAAGATGCAATTTTCACAAATCTAGTAGGCACAATGTGATAGAGACTAGAAACCTCAGAACCATGACTCAATAATGTCATTTTCAGGAATTAATTCTATAGAAATAAAAATATCAGTACTTAAAGGAGCTATGTATCCACATTTATTTATTGTTTGCAATGGCAAAAATAGAAATAATCTAAAAAAATAGAAATAATCTAAATACCCCATGAATAAAAAATAGTTAATAACTATAATACATCCACATCATTAAATGTCTTACATCCATTTTCACCTGGAAAGCTATGCATCATATGTTTTAAGTAAAAAAATGTAAGCTTCAGAGCAATGAGTATAATATGTAACTTTGCTGAAAAATATTGAGAAAATTGTTTAGATGTTTTTTTTTTATTTGCAGCATCACAAAAACTATTTAAAACAATTAATTCAGGTCAAAACCAGTTTGACTCAGTGGCTAGAGCGTCGGCCTGCAGACTGAAAGGTTCCAGGTTCGATTCCGGTCAAGGGCATGTATGTACCTGGGTTGCAGGCACATTCCCAGTAGGAGGTGTGCAGGAGGCAGCTAATCGATGTTTCTCTCTCATCAATGTTTCTAACTCTCCATCTCTCTCCCTTCCTCTCTGTAAAAAATCAATAAAATATATTAAAAAAAGAATATGTAATTTAAAAAAAATAATGATAATAAAAAAATAAAACACTTAATTCAGAAAAAATTTGAAACAAATATATGTGAATTTTCGTATTATTTTCCTTCTATGCGCTAAAAAAAATGCCCTGACCGGTTTGGCTCAGTGGGTAGAGCGTCGGCCTGCAGACTGAAGGGTCCCAGGTTCCATTCCAGTCAAGGGCATGTACCTTGGTTGTGGGCACATCCCCAGTAGGGAGTGTGCAGGAGGCAGCTAAATGATGTTTCTCTCTCATTGATGTTTCTAACTCTCTATCCCTCTCCCTTCCTCTCTCTAAAAAAAAAAAATCAACAAAATATGTTTTTAATAATTTTTTTTAAAAAATGGAAAGCCTTATTAATGGTCTCCTACCATACTTATAATTTTTGTATCTATTGAAAATTTTATCTATAAAGGCTCTCTTTTAGCAAAAAGGCCTTGTTAAATTCCTTTCAAATATATTATCCTTTAAACACCCTCTCTCACAGTGTTATTCTGAGTTCCCTTTCCACTAGATTAACTGCACAGCTCAAATCTTCTAGGACTCAGTTTACAATACCAAAAATCTGCCAACAAAATGGACCTTTCTTGAGACAAATGTAGTGCTAATTACCCATTATAGCCCAGAAATATAAATCAAAACAATGTTCCAAAATGTAATTGGAAAGAGGATATACATAATAATTAATAATAATACAGTTTCCATTTTTGAGATCTCAAATCTATGGGTAAACAAATTAATGAGTCTGGTGAGTTTGAGAATCAGAAGATCAATATGGCTATAACTTGATAGGTGAGGATTGAGTAATGTAAGAAAAATGGAAAAACTCAAATATATAAGGCCATGTTAGGGAGATCGGGGTCTATTCCAAAGGCAATGGGAAGCCATACACAGGATTTGTAAATTCTATGCAGTAAAATTTAAGAAGTAAAATGCCATGACTTATATCTTTAAAAGATCATTTTGATGGCTGTGTAGAGAGTCACTTTCAGGGACCAAAATAGTGGCAGGGAGCCCAATCAGGAACCAGTTGCAGTCGTACCCAGGAGGTGCTGTTGGTTTGGAAAAGGTGAAAGGGACCTTGGTAGTAGATAGATGTAAGATGTACCTTTGAGCACTTAGAGTATTTAGTGATGGATTTAATGAAGTGCTAAGGGAAAGAGAAATCAAGGATGACTCCTATATTTTGCCCTGCCATTGCCAATGCCGCTGGGTATTCCGGTATTTCCAGGGCTAGCAGAGAAATAGAAATGGTTGCAGAGACGGAAAAGGTTGTCTTACTTCAATAAGCAATGAATGGAGAAAGTCCACAGTGATATGAAGAGATGTAGATGAATTTAGGGTCACGACAGACAAGAGCTTGTCCAGAGCTTCAATGAAGTGGTTGATGACATTAAATACTGCTGAGAGAACATGGAAGACAAGCACAAAAAGTGGCCATTGCATGTGGCCAGAAAGAAGATAGGAGTGCACTTGACCCAGCCATTAGAGCAGATCAGTGAGTAAGGATGCCGTGTGAAATACAGAGGAGAAAATATAGGTAAGGAGGAGAACAGTGGAAGTAGAAACTCCTTTGTGAATCTTTGTTGAAAAGAAAAACAGAAAGGAGTCAGTAGATAAAGGAGAGTATTGAATCACTGAAGAGGTTTTGTTTTTGTTTTTAAATTAGGTCGTCTTGGTATTTATTTTTGTACTAGAGGCTCTGTGCATGAAAATTCATGCACTGGACGGGGGGGCGGGGGGCGTCCCTCAGCCTGGCCTGCCTCCTCTTACCATCTGAAAGCCCTTAGGGGAGGGAGGTGACCGAGCGATCAGGGAAAGGCGATGCCCCATCACACCTCTGCTGCTGCCACTGCTGGCAGTGCAAGTCTCAGCCGGCCCTGGTTACCTAAGCCTCAGGATGCTAATTGATTCTCACACTGTCACAAAGATGGCAGTGCCCACAGCCAATAAGGAGAGAATATGCTAATTGACTGCCCGGCCCTCATAGATGGTGGCACCCACAGCCATCCGAGGCTTGCCTGTGCCTTGGGCTGGCCCTGGGCAGCTAGGCAGCTGCCATCCAAGGCTTGCCTGCACCTCGGGCCAGCCTTTGGCAGCTGGGGGACTGAGGGAATTAGGGGGCTCCGGAGGCAAGTGCACCAGCACTCTGGCGGGGCTGAGGAGACTGGGCACTGTCATCTGTGGCTGTGGGTGAAGCCATCTTTGAGGGCGGGGCAGTCAATTAGCATATTCTCTCCTTATTGGCTGTGGGCTCCACTATCTTTGCGACAGTGTGGGGGTTAATTAGCATATTCCCTCTTTATTTAATAGGATTAATGGTAATGGACATAGAGAGAAGATGTGGAAGATGGAGGAGAGAGAGAAAATCCATGTGAGCAAAGCACTTGAGTGTAGAAGAGGTAAGACAGGCTACCCCTGGAGGGATTGGCCTTCTTGGCCCAATTCACAACAGGCAGAACCACAGAGGTGTGGATGAGATGCAAAAAGATTGAGATTGAGCAGAGGAGAGATTGGGATTCCCAAATGGAATTTTTCTTTTCCCATTGAAGTGTTAGGCAAGGTCTCAAACTAAGAGTAGAGGTGGAACAGCAAAGGAAAGTGGTAAGGAAAATTTTCAGAAAGAAGAAAATCAAATTCTTGTAACAGGACAATGTGTTTGTCTGTGATAAAAGCATTTGCACAGTTGTGATCTTTCATGAAAGTCTGATAGCCAGCAGGTACATTTATCCCCCTAGGAACTGGATGAAGGGGTATTATTATCTCCACTTTACAGGTGAGAGATACAAGGCTCACAGATGCTAAACAACTCTTAAATCCATCCAGTTCCTATGTGATGAAGCCAGGATTAAATGCAAGTACGTTAACTTCAAAGCTCTTTTGATAAAAACTATAATAATAATAACTGCTACCTCTCTAAGTACTTAGAAAAGTATGGGGATGGTAAAGGAAAGGGTTTTAAAGAAAATTCCAAGATCATAAAAACATGCTTCAGCAGGAACAAGGGGGTAAATTAGAAAAGCAACCCTCTGATACTTTTGGAAAACAATTATTCCATTACATATTGATAACTCTGAAATCTTTGTTGAAAGTTTACTTTCTTATCTTAATTGCTTAGTAGAAACCAGGTAAAAAGATAATCTACAAAATGACCTGACAGGAAGACATGTGCTGTAGTAAGCTTGGAGATATTTATTCAAAATGAATTCCTATCTATCAACCAATTAATAAAACCGGCAATGATCATGGTTTTGGGTAACAAAAACACTCGAGTCTAGCAGCAAAACAATGTCAAACAAAACAAATATCCTGTGAAAAATGTCTTTAAAAGCTCATCACCTTATAAATCAACCTGATCAAATCAAATATAGAAATTAATATGCAAACAATCTAGAAGAGGTACATAGAAAAAGAATGCAAGAAAATAACAGTTTTGTGTTGTTGTGTATTTTTTTTTACTTCAACAATGCAAAGGAAAACAGAAAGAATTCTGGTTGGTCAATTAATGCCAAATGAATATAATTGTTTTCTGGATAAGACTGAAGAATAAGTAGGTGGAGCAAGGGCAAAGGATGTGTATATTTCTATGTAATTGTGTGCTTGTGTACACATATTACATACAACTGTATATACTCATATGTATATGCATTTGATATGCATGATTTATAGTTAAGAAAGCTCACAAAATATTTTATTAAAGTCAACTTCATAGGCACATAAATCAATGTAAACATATCTAAAAAACTACTAATATGGGACACTGTCATTCGCATCATACTAATGTATGATGTGAGGTTTCCACTAATAACCTAGAAACTTGGAGATAAACATTCTTTTCTTAACTTGTAATATGAAATAGTGCTTTTCTTAGGAGTAGAAACTTAATACTCAGGGATTCAATAAGTTTTTAAAAATGCAGACAAACAATGAGTAGTAAAGACAAACCAAGGAAAATAATCCTATATAATAAAAGCCCAGCGACCAAAATGGCAGAATGACCAGAGATCAGAACAACCACGGCCCCTCACTCCAGTCGGCCTGCCCCCCAGTGAGTGGTTAGAAGCAATCAGGCAGGCGAGCAGTTAGGGGAAATCAGGAAGGCAGGTAGAGTGGTTAGAGGCAATCAGGCAGGCAGAGGCGGTTAGGGGTAATCAGGCAGGCAGGCAAAGGCGGTTAAAGGTGATCAGGCAGGCAAGTGGTTAGGGGTGATCAGGCAGGTAAGCAGGCATGGTTAGGGATAATCAGGCAGGCAGGCAGGTAGTTAGGAGTGATCAGGCAGGCAGGTGAGCAGTTAGGGGCCAGCAGTCCTGGATTTCGAGAGGGTGAAGGCCAGGCTAGGAATCCCCCGTATGAATTTTGTGCACCAGGCCTCTAGTCTAAATATATATAAAACCCTGATATGCAAATAGACAAAACACTAGAACAACTGAACAACTGGTCTCTATAACATGTGCTGACCACCAGGGGGTGCGCATGGAACATGGGGGGCATTGGCCGTGGTGGGATGGTGGAGCGGGTGAGTGGGAGGCACCAGACCAAGGCCAGTTGCTGTCATTGGGGCAAGCCTCTGGTGTTTACTGAAAATTCTTTGCTCCCGAGAGCCATGGTCCCACTTGGCACTTGCACCTGCTGCTGGTGTTGGACCTGCTTGCACCCACTGCTGGCACCAGAGCCACTGCTCACACCCACTGCTGTGGAAGGAGCTGCCACTTGCACCCACTGCCGGCTGCAAGCGGCCAGTGCTGGTCCTGATTAATCAGCGCCATCAGCAGGTTCAATTGGTGGCTGCCAACTCCAATTGCCCCTGAGGGCTTCTCCATCTCCCCCTGCTCCTGAAGGGTGATTGAGGCAGCAGCCTCCACTCTCACCCACTGCTGATGCCAGGGGCTGCGGCAGGAGTGGCCAGGCAGGGGCGTGAGAGATGGGCCAAGACCTGCCCCTGTGCCCACCGCATCTTTGCAGCCCACAGTTCTTTCAAGGTGCATGAATTCGTGCACGAGGCCCCTAGTAGATGTATAAATGCATTAATTTCTAAATGTCCTGAATCAACTATCTTGATGATTCCAAGCTGCTTGTTATATAAATAATCTTATACATAATGTGTCTACACCATTTAAATGTATAGAAATAATAATCTTATATAATAAAAGCCTAATATGTAACTTGTCCCCTCAACCAGGAGTTTGACCAGGAGTTCTACCAGAAGTTTGACCGTTCACTATGATGTGCGCTGACCACCACAGGGTGGCACAGAACATGGCAGGTGTCAGCAACACAGTGCTGGCAGAGGATGGCAGTGGAGGTGCTGCCAGCCCTGATTGGCCCCGATGAGAGTGGGACCATGGCAGAATGGTGGAGCAGGTGAGCGGGTGGTGCCAGGCCAAGGTGGGTCCAAGTGGGGCCTGATCTCCTGCCAATTGCCCCACAGACTGCGACCCAGTGGTGACAGCAGGGAGCGGGTCTACTGCCTGGCTTCCAGGTGCTAAGGGAGCTGGGCGGGGACCGATGACTCAGGTAGAAGGGGGCATATGGGTGTTCGGGGGCCTAGGTGCTGCCCAGAGCCCAGACGTCAGCTGGGACCTGCCCTTCCATGCCAGATGCTCGTGTTTTGATCGCCAGCCAGACCTAGGGACCACACTTGTGCATGAATTTTGTGCACCAGGCCTCTAGTTCTATATAATAAAGAGCTAATATGCAAATGGTCATCATGCCCTCATGCCATCACACTATAACGGCTCAGACACTCAACACTGGGGAGGAATTAATGGAGACCAGCCAGGCACAAATAAGCTCATGAGAGAGGAATGGGGACCAGCCTGGCACAAATGAGCTCACAAGAGAGGAAAAAGAAACAGCCAGGCTGTGGCCTGGGAGAGGGACAAGCTGCCTACCCCGTGGTCCCAGGCACCAATGTCCGTGCCTGTGCCTGCAGCACAGGAGAGGGACAAGCCGCCCAACCCACAGTCCCAGGCACCTGCGGCTGAGGCCAACCCAGGTCCTGGGTGCCTGCAACTGGCCAGAGGAGAAAATCCTGGGTCCCGGGTCCCAGGTGTGGGGTGAGGCAGAGATGGTTAGGGGCAATCAGGCAGGCAGGCAGAGGGGTTAGGGGCAATCAGGCAGGCAGGGAGAGGTGGTTAGGGGTGATCAGGCAGGCAGGCAGAGGGGTTAGGGGCAATCAGGCAGGCAGGCAGGTGAACGGTTAGGAGCCAGTAGTTCCGGGTTGTAAGAGGCAGTTGCACAACCCCCAAGGGGGTCCTGGATTGAAGAGGGTGCAGCCGGGCTGAGGGACCCCTCCCATGCATGAATTTCATGCACCGGGCCTCTAGTCTACACTAATAAAAGAGAAAAATGGTAATTAGCGTACCACTGCTACCCTTCCCATTGGCTAATCAGCATATCCTTATGCAAATCAACTGCCAACTAAGATGGCGGTTAACAGGCCAACAAAGATGGCGGCTAATTTGCATACGCCCAATGATGGGAGGCGAAAGGGGAAGGACTGAAGAATGGTGATTGGCAACCCAGGTGGCAGGCAAGAGCTAGGGGGTGGGCAAAGGCTGCCTTTCCCCACCCCCCAGCCAGTGATCGCCATTGGAAAGCCGGGCAGCAAACCCGACCCCAGGGGCTGGGGTTGCCGCCTGGCCTGTGCCAAGAGATGGTGGTGATCGGAGGCGTGAGGGCTGGGGCGCAGGCCATGGTGATCAGAGGGCGGGAGGGCCCGGGCGCAGGCCAGGCAGCAACCCCAGACCCTCAGGGGGCTGGGGTTGCCTGCTGGCCTGCTTGGAGCGATCCCCACGGTGATTGGAGGGCAGGAGGGCCGGTGCGCAGGCCAGGCGGCAACCCTGGACCCCAGGGGCTGGGGTTGCCGGCTGGCCTGCGCCCACGATGGCCATGGCGATTGGAGGGCAGAGCTGGGGCGCAGGCCCAGCGGCAACCCCGGACACCCCAGAAGCCACCTGCCCACCCGCCGCCCATGACCCTATCAGGTCAGGGCCACAGGCTGGCGTCCCTGTACAGCCACAGAAGCCGCCTGCCCACAGCGTGTGCAGCCACAGAAGCTGCCGGCTCACGCCTGTGTACAGCCACAGAAGCTGCCTGCCCGCCATCCTGACCCGACCCGGTCCCGGGTTTCAGGTCCGGTGGCCCCTGTGCAGCTGCAGAAGCCGCCTGCCCACAGTGTGTGCAGCCGCAGAAACCTCCGGCTGGCGCCCGTGTGCAGTCTGCAGTCGCAGAAGCCGCCTGCCTGCCGCATCCCACTATGATCCACTGAGTTATGAGGCCAAAGAGCAAGGAGAACTTCCACCTCTGAGTCAAAGTGGGGAGCGGAGTACACGGCCTTCCCTCCTAAAGTTGCCAAAGGACAGGACCTAACCTAAGCCACATCCTCTGAGACAGCCAGGCAGGCACCACTGACCCTCTCTGCAGGCCGGGCCCCCCTCCCCCTTCCCCTGTCCCTGCACAGCTCCCATAGCTCCCCACTGGCTGAGTCAGGCACAACAGGTTTGCAGCCACAGGGGCGATTTAGTAGCTAATGAAAAATGCGAGAACGAACAAATGAAGCAGCTACTGCAGTGGGGAAAAGACGTTCATCAAATTCGTTGTCTCTGAGAAACTGAGGCAGCCAGCACAGGCCCCTGCACAGGATGAGGCTTCTGCTTCTAAAGAAATGTCCTGGGGTTAGAGGTGAGGGGGTGCTGCCTTTCCCATCTCTGAGCTCTCGGAGGAGTCTGTGCTCCCCCTCCTGGTATTCTTAACACCCAGAGACCCCTCCCCAATCCAGGGCAGGAATGTTCCACGCTGACCGCCTCCAGAAAGCAGAGAACAAAGAGGCACTTCTTGACTTCAAGCCTCTAAACCAGTGGTTCTCAACCTTGGCTGCACATTAGAATCACCTGGGAATCTTTTTAAAATCCTGATTTCTGGGCCTCATCCTCTGGAAATTCTGTTTCTTTGTTATGGGGTGGGGCCACAACATTAGTAACAAAGGATGAGGTGCAGAAATCAGGATTTTAAAAAGATTCCCAGGTGATTCTAATGTGTAGCCAAGGTTGAGAACCACTGCTTTAAACAGACTTGACCACTGTGGGCAAAGACCTGCAGCTGAGAGGGGACAGGTTCTGGGTGCGAGGTCCAGAGCATGGAAGGCCTCCTGGGGGAGCAGTGGATCTGGAAGCCTGTGTGCTGGGTCAGAGACACCCCTGCCTCCCACTCTCCCCTGCCCTGCACATAGACGTGCCTGGACTGGGGTGAGGAGGAGAACTAGAGGGAAGGAACACTGAGTGTTTGTTGGCGGCCATGTAAAAAGGACTGTGACCCTCCCCTCCCACTGAGTCACTCCCTAAGGCAGCAGGAGACGGAGGGTCTGAGAGCAGCCACACAGCTTTGTGGCCGTGACCCAGGCACCAAGATGATGTCCATGCAACGGGGCTGAGGAGGTGTCAGAGGACCTCACCCCAGAAAGCCCAATAGCTCTTTGTGTGAGAGAGAGAAGGTGGCAGGGAGGGATGAAGAGAACAAATTGGACTCAAGAGGCTTCAAGGCCCAGATGAGGAGAATATACCAGGGGTCAGCATGGACTTGAGCTCTGAGGTGAGGGTCAGGTGAGGGTCAAGGGCACTGGGTGGGGGCCAGTCCAGACAGAAGACTGAGGTCCACATGTTCTTGACCCTGCTCAGTTCTACGGCACCTCTGCCTGAGATATAAACTGTCTGACATGGAAGTACAACTCCAGAGAAGGGGGTGGGGAACCTAAGTTAAATAATATTTTGTTGTTGTTTTTTCACTTGGCAGAATGGGGACTGAAGTTGAAGTTAGGTTTGGTTACTAAACAATAAAGAAAGCAACATTTCTTGCACACCCGACTGTGTGGTCTGAGTTTGCTGCTGCCTATAAACTGAGAAAAAGTTGTAAAATGAAGTACTAATCTCTAGGGTTTAGGTCAGACCAAGGAGTAGTGCCACTCAGCCAGAAGCTGGCTCATGGCTGGCCAGTGCGGAGGTGGTGGCAGGAGCCTCTACCACCTCCATGGCAGCACTAAGAATGTCTAACTAACAGTTTAGGCCCGATCCCTTGGGGGCCTAAGCCTTTAGTCGGACATCCCCCGAAGGCTCCCTGGCTACCAGAAGGATGTCTGACTGCAAGCTTAGGCCTGATCCCCCAGGGAGTGGGCCTAAGTCAACAGGTGGACATCCCCCAAGGGGTCCTGGACTGAAAATGGGCGCAGGCTGGCTGGGCTGAGGGACGCACCCCCCCACCCACCAACTGCACAAATTTTGTGCACCGGGCCTCTAGTAATAATAATAAACAGCTATCATTACCGAATTCCTACTCTGTGATAGATGCTATCAGGTTTTTTATAATTCCTTAACTGATGTAATGGAACCAAATATATTGTCCCTACTTAACATATAAGAAACATCTTTAATCAATGTGATAGACATCCCCCCCATGCTTTCTTCCCATTCTTGCTCAAAATGTGCATCCTAAAATGCATCTGTGTTATCCCACTATTTAAAACCCATTGTTAACTTGTAATCACCAAGTAATAGAAGCTTACGTTCTTCAACATACTGCAGAAGAGTCTTCCCAATGTTGCCACATCTCAGTGCTCCCTTCATCTTTTCTGATGTCTAGTTTCTACATATCAACCAAATTCTCACCTCTAGGACTTTGCAGAAGCCATGTACTCTGCCTGCCATGTGTCCCACTCAGGCCTGCTGAACTAGCAGCTCTCTCTTGTCTTCAAGTCTCAGCTCAAATATCACCCAGAACTGACATCACCTCGAATGTCCTTCCCCTGGGCTTTGCCCCTCCTCATCCCAGCTCCTGTCCTATGTGGGCTGCAAGCTCTTTGTGTTCTGTGAGTCTTATCATGTCTCTCCCTGTCTGCATAGTGCTTGTTACATGAAAAAAATATTTGAGTAAGTGAATGTATCAAACAATACAACAATCAGTAAATAACGATTTTCTTAATAATGATTGAACCAGCTCAAACTAGTATTAGATCTAATTTTTAAAATCAGAAATTTAAAGAGAAAAGAAAAAGCAGACAAAATGTCATATAGCATAAAAAAAATCAAACTAAGTAAGTCAGAGCTATACATGGTTTAAGTTCCTGGTTCGTATATGAAAGATTTTATGTGGTATATAGCCTCGTAGCTAATGCCCAAGTTTTGGAAATACCTGAGCTCAAAACCCAACTCTGAATTTATGTAATTGTTTAAGACAATGAAATATCTACTTCACATATTTTAAAGAATTTTAGACCTGCTACTGTGGGTAAATTTGAGGTATGCAGTATGTAAGGGTTGAGAGAAGAGAAAGGTTTGAGGAAGCAGAGACAGAAAAGCAAATTCCATTGAAAAGTGCTGCTATAGAATGAGATGCCATGATTCTAGGCAGCTGACACTCTTGGATGTTTGTAAAGTCATTAAATTCTAATTAATATTGGATTAAGCCTGCCACAGTGGGACATGCCCTAAAGTGTTTCTTCTCAGATCAGAAATGCCTAGCCTCCTGCTGTCTCACAGATGCTTGTCAGCTACAGCTTGTTCGTATTTGAGATGTGAAATTGCATAGCTTTCAAGTCACAGACAACAAGTGCTAAAAACTCATGACCTGAGTGCTGCCTCGTCTGGTGTTCGGGATGGGCTCACGACTCTCTACCCTCTTTGGGAAAAGAAATGCCTTAGTGAAGAGTTGTACTGACAGCTGTATACAGGCCACCTGCTTCCTCCTTTTGAATATTCCAGGAAGCATCTTAAAGCCAAAGAATTGTTTTTGCAATTGTTTTGAAGTTTACCAAACATTTTTTTTCATAAATTATATTACTTGGTCCTTATAAAAATTCAGAAAGTTATACACTTTAGTAATCTTAGATGAAGACTTTGAGGTTCAGGACACTTGGTGCAGAGCCCTGGTTCAAGCCTAGGTATAATTCCAAGATCTGGATTATTTTTGTTTCAACACAAGCCAACCTCCTGGAGAGCCAGGGAGGGGACACAGGACTCTTCCATTGCCCTCATCCCCATTTGCCAAAAGTAACCAGGAGTATAATTACATTTCTTTAATTTCCTCGATTATTCATTCCCTGCTCAGACAGAAATCTTCTTTTATTGTTGCCGCCATGCCTTCCCAGTGGATCTCAGAGGACAAACCACTCTTTGAAGCCCATCTTCCTCATTCTATCCCACTTCCAGCCACCCTGTATGTCGTTTTCTCCATGCCCCTTCCAGGCCTTTTCACTGGGCTTTGTGGGGTCCTGGGTCTTCTGGGAACGAGCTTCTCATTATTCTCAGGCTTTGCCATACACCATGCATTCTTCTCCCAGTCCCTACCTTTCTAGACTGGTTGGGGTGTCTTGTATTCCCACGGCACACAGAAATGATTCCTTAGTACACCTCAGTTGTTTTCCGATCTTCCTCCAGCTTTAGGCCATATAGTGCCTGGGACTCCAGACTGCTTTCTGTGCTCTGCTGAACACACCATGCTTGGAAAAATGTCTCGCACAAATGAAGCATTCAATAATATTTGTTGAATGAACAAATAAGTAAGTCTACAATGATTGAGTATCCTCATTACTCATTTTACATACTTATTTCTAGTATTACAGAAAAATATTACCAATCATGTATGAGTCGTTTATAAAATTGAACTATCTGGTATTTTGGGGGTTTATTTTAATTTCCTGTCACCTGCCTCACTGACATTTCAAGC
Source organism: Myotis yumanensis (assembly GCF_028538775.1). Lineage (NCBI taxonomy): Eukaryota > Metazoa > Chordata > Mammalia > Chiroptera > Vespertilionidae > Myotis > Myotis yumanensis. The sequence continues at coordinate 91,297,953 of NW_027223759.1, forward strand.
CTTTTCCATGTCACAGTCCCATTCACATTTCCACTATATTTACTCTCAGAAAATGGATTATATACTTTACCAGTGTTGAGGGCACCAATTTGAGCTTTCTCCTTTCCATCCTAATCTCCCTTGGATTCCTCACACTTGCTCACTCTCTCAGAAAGTGCAAACTGTGTTGGTAAAGTTGTTCTCCTCCCATCCCTCATCTTCATCTCTGTGCCCTTCATGCAGACACTGTTGTCAGCATCCCTCCTCTTGACCTTGCATGGTGCCTTTAATTTCCCCATCTAGTCTTCCATGCCTCGCTTGTTTTAGACAAAGAGGCACCTCTGTTTCAACCTGCTCTAATCATTCTGCTCCCGAGCAGCCCCATCTTTTCTGACATGTTCCCCTTGTGCCACTTTTTCATTTGGGTCCTCGTCTTTTCCTTCCCATCAGTCACACATGTGCTTCTTCAGCCCTACTTTTTCCTTAGTTACACTTTTCTTAGCTCTGTTTCCTCACAGTTTCCTCTCTTTGAGAGGTCTAACCTCCACTGAGAAAGGTGTCCTCTTTCCTCCTAGCCCCTAATTTCCAACCCTTTCCACCTAAAGAGGATGTCGCTTGGTCAGGGTTTCTCCTCTGTACGTCCCTTAAATTTGAAACTGAGAGGTGCCAATATAATTAGGTCAGGAAGGTCAGAAAAGGCAGATGGAACAAACGGTGCTAGGGCAATCAGGAAGGTCAGAAGGGGGAGATGAAACAAACAACTTTTATGGGAGACAGCTGCAGCTAGGGAGGTTACAGGAGATGGCCGCAGCCCGGGAGTGAACTGAAAAACAAACAACTTGATAAGAAACCAGACAGGCATTAACTCACAACGGCGCCAGATCCCCAGAAGAATGACCCCAGATTACTTCCCCCGTTTGCTAGAGAAGTATATAACCTGTGCTTAAACTCTTGGTCGGGGCTGACAGCCGCTGCTCTGCTGCGTTCAGAGTAAGCTGTGAGCCCCAACATGTTGGAAACTAAATAAACCCTTTGCCTTTTGCATGAAAAGCGTCTCTTGGTTCTTTGTGACAGCGGCTTGCATCCAGGGCGTTACATTTGGAGGTTCCACCGAGATAAACCGCAGCCGCCTTCGGGTATCAACGTTCCAACAGACGCTTCTTGGGGTAAGTGACGGCGCCTTTTTGGATAAGAATAGCGATCGCTTAGATATTGAGAGCTCGAATTTTGTCTGAAGCTGGCAAATCTGTTTGGTCAGAAATCTGTTTGTTTGGTGGCTGTCGGGGAGGGGCGTGAGCCTCCCCTGCTGTTTGGCCAGTGCTAGCAAATCTGTTTGGTCAGAGCTCTGTTCGTTTGGTGGCTGTCGGGGAGGGGCGTGAGCCTCCCCCGACTGCGGCTGACAGACGTGTCGGGAGGTCGCAGGCCACATCCCCGGGGGACGCCCTGGTGGAGTCTGGAGAGGACCAGGGGTGCCTGGATTCCTCTCGTTTGTTCTGAAACTCTGTTGCCAGCTGGGTCAATTGGCTTTGAAAAACCTTCTTTTTGGATCCTTTGATTTTTGTCTCAACGCGTTGTGTCTGTCCTTGTCTTTTGTTCTTTGTTTCTTGTCATTTGTGTGTGTGTGTGTGTGTTTAGTCATGGGCCAGTCTGCCTCTACTCCTTTGTCCCTGACCCTGGACCATTGGTCGGAGGTCAAGGGACGAGCTCAAAACCTTTCTCTTATCATCAAAAAGGGCAGATGGCAGACTTTTTGTTCATCCGAGTGGCCCACCTTTAATGTCGGATGGCCCCCGGAGGGGTCTTTCCATCTGCCTCTCATCAGGGAAGTGAGGAATCTGATTTTTCAGCCTGGCCGACACGGACACCCGGACCAGGAGCCTTACATTTTAGTCTGGCAAGACTTATGTGAGAACCCCCAGGCGTGGGTCAAGCCCTTCTTACCCCCTGGTTCTCTCCCTAGGTCCTCGGTCTCTGCTTCTGAGCCGGCAATCCTCCCTGTGAAGCTGGCTCTCCCCTCTCCTCCACCCTCTGCTCCCTCCCCTCCACCCTCTGCTCCTCCTGGACGGACGTTATAGAATAGACTCAGACTGCTCCTTTGGGTATTGTGATTGATCAGTTCAAGGAGATTGCGGGAGGCTTTAGAGCTCCCTCAGAAATTGGGAAGTTGTTAAGAATTGAATGAATTGTTTAAACTCTAAATGAATATCTGGTGAAAGTATGTGAGTGTAAAGATGGGGGGAAGGGGGGGGCAAGCGTGCGGGAGTGCGGTGCGCGGTGACCGCAGCCCTCGCCCCGGAGCTCGGCTGCAGCGGCGGACACCTGGGGGCTCGGCCTCCGGCCCGGTCTGCGGCGGGTGCTGGGCCGGAGCAGGAGCCCGAGCGGCGCAGCCTAGAAGAGGCGGAGGCCGGGAGAGGCGGCGGCAGCCCAGGCAGCCCGAGCCCGGCAGCTTGGGCCTGCGCTCGCTCAGCGCCATGGGCAGCGGCGCGCCTTCGGGGGGCGGCGCTGGGGGCTCGGGCCGGGCGCGGACAAGCTCGTTCGCAGAGCCTGGCCGCGGTGGCGGCCGCAGGGTGTTAACCCCTGGGTTTGTGTTGAGCGAGTGGGGCTGGGCGGAGCATAGGGGAGCAAGGCCGGCGCGTCGCTCACGGGAGGCGGGAGCAGCGAGGCCCCCATCGGCGTCGGGTTCGGGGGAAGGTCTGGGAAAGGTCCCGCGCGGAGCCCACGGGCCAGACACCTGGGGGCGGCGCGGCTACTCTGGACGGGAGCAGGTCTCTTCCCATGGAGACCGCGCCAGCTAGATGACAAAAAGTCCTTCTTGTAATTGAAAAGTTTTAAAATGTGTCTGGTATTTCTGTTCACGTGTAAAGAGAAAAGCTGGTTTAAAACTAATGTGCGCAATTGTCCTGTTTTTGGACATTTAGATAGAGTTTTGAACTAGAGTCTCTTCACACATGTACAGAATAAAACCCAAGACTGATTATTTCCTAAGGAAAATGGCTAATTTTACCCAGGGAAGCAATGCAGGCTTGTTCTAGCAACAAGCCTCCAAAAGAAAATTCAGTGAGATTGCCTCTGTTACAAAATTTGCCAAAGTAAATGCCTTAATAATAATAATTGGATTTGAATCTCAAGAAATTATGTAGCTACAAATTTGCTTCTTGACTTTCCCCAGAGAAAAATGGTGGTTTTAAAGTCAAGGGCTGGGCCAGGCCTGTTTGCCAGCCTCAGGTGTGGTTTTCCGTAGCTGCTGGGAACTTGAGACCTTAAAGTTTACTGAGTCAAACAAAAAAAACAAAACAAAAAAAACGTTCGTCTAGATATTTTGAAGTGACATAATATACAATATTAATCTGAATGTGCCTCGTACAAAATCTAGAGGATAGAATTGAATCTGTTGGTTAATTGTGTCTTGTATTTTTGAAGTTTACAAGAAGTCGCTAACCACAGAAAGACAGACAGCTATCCCAAGATGACGTCAACAAGGCCTGTATACTCACAAACTGATAATTGCTAGCTGTGGTGATTCAAAATTTTAATAGAAAATGTTATCTATCTTTATTGTTTAAATATATGTCTTTGTTGTTTAAAATTGTTTAGCTAGTAAAATTTTTGTTTGTATCTCTAAAAAAAATAATAAATATATTGCTAATCTGAGGAATATTAATTACTTACATGTCACCTTAAAAATTAATTAAGGCTCAGAGTTCTAACTAACTGGAATGTACAGCTTTGGTATGATGGAGGAAGGTAAAAAAATACTTAATAAAAGATCTAAGACATGGTTATGCATTTTTAAAGGACATAGAAAGAAGGTTTGAAGGCTAACCTAAAAAAATGAAATTTGTAAAGGTTGTATATGTAATGAGAAAAAAAAGATAAATGTTAAAAGAAAGTTAAATGCATAATAGGCCAGTAAGCTGAAACAAGTAGAATAGGGAAACTAAGCAAAAATCCTGTCTTCCCTAAACCAAAGACATTTGGAGTAAATGCTTTGCATTTGCCTCCCTAAACAAAGGTTAAATCATTTATGTCAATCTGATTAGTGTCATCTGTTGTCCACACCCAGGGACAAATGAAGTTAGAAAATAAGCCTTATTTTGATTAATTCTTTCATTCAGGAGGAGCTAACCCGGTCCCTCCCTGCAACATGAATGATAAAATATATGTTAAGGAATTTTAAAATTGCTCAAAACTCGCTGCCTTGGGTCCAGTTCTGCGTGTGTAAGAAGGGACAGAGTAAGATTTAGTAGCAGGAGTGGAGAGGCAGGCAGGGCAGGAGCAGGCCAAAAGAAGCTGGCAAGGCCATCCAAACCACCCAGCCGCTATTGGCCAGAGCCTCCTGAGGCAGACCTCCTCGGACTGGCAACAGCTGACTCTGACTAGGACAGGCTGGGCTCTTTCCAACTGGGCCCCCATGAACCGATGGTCGAAATGAAAATCGGGGGCCAGACTGTGAACTTTATGGTTGATACAGCGGCAGAGCACTCGGTAGTTACTCAGAAGGTAGCTCCCCTCTCAGGACAGGAAGTCACCATTATTGGAGCTACCGGGACCACAGCTGCAGACTATTCTGCCGCCCCCGCCGATGTCAGTTAGGCGGCCATCAGGTGGTTCATGAATTCCTGTATTTGCCAAATTGCCTGGTCCCTCTAATGGGCAGAGACCTTTTAGCCAAAATGAAAGCAGAAACCACTTTTGCCCCAGATGGCTCAGCACAGCCCTGCCTAGGTGAAGAGACCTCTTCAATGATCCTGCCCTTAGCAGTGCCGAGGGAGGAAGAATGGAGACTTTATACCCCCCCCAGCCAAAGGCCCCCACATCTGTTCCTGTCAGGCCCCCATCAGGGGACTTGGATGATGTTCCTATTATCTGCTCAAGAGCCCAAGACTGTAAAGATACTTGTTCACTGAAAAGATATAAATATGTTTGAGGGCTCCTCTGTCTGTTTGTTTACTGGGAACTTTAATTTTCTATATGATATTCTGTGCTGGGTTGGGATTTTGGAATTCTAGTCTGATTGGAACATTTAAGGATGGGGCTCACAGTTCCTCAAGGCAAAGACTTAATAGGCCTTTCCCCCTGCCTATGAAGGAAGACAATGGGCCTTGAAATCTATAAAGATAGACGAGAATGAAGCTGGTCAGGCCCCACCCCCTATCATTCCTGACTTTCTTGCTGCAAGAATTGTCTCTTTTCTTAAGAGGGCTCCAGAGGGCGCACGAGGACATTTGGCTGCGCCTTGGCGCCACCCAGGCAAAAGGCACCTCCTGGAGCCTCGATGGAAAGGTCCCTACACCCAACTCCGTGGTGCTGACGACCCCCACCGCTCTCAAGATAGACGGCGTCGTGACCTGAGTCCATTACACCCACGTCCGGTCAGCGGACCCATCCATGATCCGGAAAGACTTCGTCAAGCTACGGCGTGCTCGACCTGCTTGATGCTGGTAACATTGAATAGACTTAGATAATGCCTGCATCTTCATGGACATGGCTCCAAAGAGACAAGGACAATTTATAAAATCACATGTTTAATAGCAGAAGATGTGGCTACCTAAAGCGGCCATGATGCCTATATTATATTTCATTGTGTTGATATGTCACATTAACCTTTAATTCTCTTGCAGGTTTGAATATATATTGGCTATCCTGGAAGGGTACTATATGGGGTGAACCCCAAAAAGTAAAGAATGCCTAGCTGCCAAGAGGGCAGGTGCCCACCTGGGCAGGGAACAGTGCCCATCAGGTTTTGGTCTCTGTTGAAAGACAACCAACAATTGGCAGCCTGTGTACTACTTGCAGGCCTTTGTGACCATGCCCATGTCAGGGGTAGTCTAAAAAAAGGCCTTTTTAGAGTGAAAAGTCTAAAGCATAGTTATACATAAAAAGAAAGTTTAATGCCAACAATTAAAAGAAATTGACAAGAAAAGTCAAAAAATCTTAAAGTAAAACAGTATATCTTTCTTCTTATATAATTCCTCCAAAATTTGGCGATGCTAACATGGCAATACATTTCTTTGCATAGATTCAATAAGACCGGTTCCTAATAGTGGTTTTATTAACGGAAAACTTTGACTGGAGTATCATGTTTTAAAGAGCCCTGTCTAAGCTCTAAAGACTTGAAGCCAGTAAAAATGCCACGAAGGAAGCCTGGTATTCTGCTTGGAAGCCCTGAAGATGGCTGGCGCTGGAGTGTCAGGCAGATGCCCTACCATCACTGGCGGTTGGTAAGAGTAAAAGGGGAGCAGTAGGGATGCCTCTACGTTCCTGCGGAACCCCCATACGCTCTGGGCCGCAACAAGTAGGAGGGCTACTGAGATGGGCTTAAAGCCTGGAGCGTGGGCTCAGGTGGAATTGCTACAGGTGAAGAATTCACCTAACTTAGCAGATACTGCAGGCGGGCCTGATGGCAGCTGGGTAGCGTGGCTTCCTGGCCCTACGGGGCACATTAAGATTCAACCATGAGATTCCAGCAAAGGTAGTCAGTTACCATTCTTGTTGTGTTTATGCAAACATCAGGACAGTAGATAAATTAATCTTAATTTGGCTTTTTAATAGCCATGAAGGAATTTCAAGAAGAATGCTGTTTTTATGCCAATCATACAGGGGTAGTAGAGAAGTCCATGACCAAACTTCAGCAGCGGCTGGCCGAGCGACAAAAGGAAAGGGAGGCGCAGAAAAGTTGGTTTGAATCTTGATTTACACAGTCGCCATGGTTAACAACCCTCTTATCAGCAGTTGCTGGACCGCTTATAATCCTGTTGTTAATCCTCTCTATAGAACCCTGCATTATAAATAAAATTATAAAATTCATACAACAGAGGGTAGGGGACATTAAACTCCTTATCATCAGGCAACAGTACTCAGCTTTAGCTGAGCCTGAAGGTCTCTAAGATTAGAAACCGTCCACAGAAAAAGGGGGGAATGAGAGGCGCCAATATAATCAGGTCAGGAAGGTCAGAAAAGGCAGATGGAACAAACGGCGCTAGGGCAATCAGGAAGGTCAGAAGGGGGAGATGAAACAAACAACTTTTATGGGAGACAGCTGCAGCCAGGGAGGTTACAGGAGATGGCCACAGCCCGGGAGTGAACTGAAAAACAAACAACTTGATAAGAAACCAGACAGGCATTAACTCACAACGGCGCCAGATCCCCAGAAGAATGACCCCAGATTACTTCCCCCGTTTGCTAGAGAAGTATATAACCTGTGCTTAAACTCTTGGTCGGGGCTGACAGCCGCTGCTCTGCTGCGTTCAGAGTAAGCTGTGAGCCCCAATATGTTGGAAACTAAATAAACCCTTTGCCTTTTGCATGAAAAGCGTCTCTTGGTTCTTTGTGATAGCGGCTTGCGTCCAGGGCGTTACAAAACTTGTCTAGCTACCTCCAAGAGTGTATTACAATACTTTACACCTCAAAAATGCCCTTTATTCCTCAAGGACATTTTCACCTCATCTTGTTCCCATCAAGAACTCCATGAAAACATCTTCCCAAAATGTCTTTAAAAAGGTAATGTGGAAGTGCATGATTGTCTGTTTAACAACTATGGTCATAGAGGTTTTCAGTCAAGATGGTGGGGGAGATAAGCACTGCACTCACCACTTCCACAGCCACAGAAAAATTACAACTAAATTATAAAATAACTAGAGGCCTGGTGCACCAATTCCTGCATGGGTGGGGTCCCTCTGGGTGGCCTGCAGGGATCAGGCTGAAACTCACAGTCCAACACTGCCTGCAGCTCCTACCTGCTGCTCCCACTCATCCCGGCCCCACTGTGCCTGTCATAAAGAATCAGTCCAGATTGGGAGAGGCCATGAGCCCTGCATCTGGTGCCCTCCCAAGGGGAGTGGCCTGCAGGGTCAGGGCTCTCCAACATCCCCTGAGGGGTCCCAGATTGTGAGAGAGTGAAGACCAGGCTGAGGGACCCCACCAGTGTACGACTGGGCCAGGGAGGGACCCGCAGTAGGGTTCCAGGGCGTGTCCAGCTCATCTCATTCAGTGTGATCAGTCAGACCTCAGCAGCAAGCTAACCTACCAGTCAGAGCTTCTGCCCTCTGGTGGTCAGTGCACATCATAGCAACTGGTCAACCAGTTGACTGTCTGCCCTTGGTGGTCAGTGCACATCATAGTGAGCCATTGAGCAGCCTTCGCATATCATTAGCATGTTACGCTTTGATTGGTTGTTCTGCCATTAGGTGTATTTGCATATTACCCTTTTATTATATAGGATTACCCTGGATGACCATCTGAAGATGAGCTGAACAGAAGTCCTATAACTAAGGATATAAAGTAGGAACCATATTGAGACTGGTAGGAGGGGCAGAGATGTGAAATGGGCTGATCCCACACCCATCTGTGGCAGTTGAGAATCTGGAGGAATGTTTCAACTGCAGAGGTCGACCCTGAGCAATGAGAGGTCCTACCTCCAAACTGGGCTCTTGAGCCTGAAGAACCAGTGCCAGGGAGGAAAGAGCTCACAACATATGGCTATGAAAATTAGTGGGGCTTCCATCCATCTGGGTGGCATAGAGGGCTGCTGGAATACCCAGGTATCTTCTTAAAGGGCCTGTGCACAGATTCACTCACTCACAGGCACTCACCCTGAGCTCCAGGGAACAGATAGTAGCTGGAGGGGCACCAGAGACATAAAGGAAGAAGATGAATTGGGTGGCTTTGGGGCAAGAGCTGCAGGCATGATCACCATTGTCCCTGTATTAAGCCCTCCTCCCATGGTGCCTTCTGGCACAGGGGCCACCAAAACGGAATCTGAATTAACTTGGTAAATACCACTCACCCCACCTAGATGACTCCAAGACCCTGCCCAAACTAACACGAGCACCTCCTGAATCTCTATCAACAGCAGAAAATCAGCCTTGGTCCATCCTGCAGCATGCTTGAAAACTCTCAAAGGTCCACAGGCCTAGGAAGTCAGCAGCTGGCCTCTGTGTGCCCTGTCTCTTGCTGAATTGACACAGCCCAGCCTGCACCCTCTCCAATCTGGGACCCCCCAAGAGGATGTCCGACTGCCGGGTTAGGCCTGATCTCACAAGGCAGTTGGACATCCCTCTCACAATCTGGGACTGCTGGCTTCTAACTACTTCTGCCTGCCAGCCTGATCGCCCCCTAACCACTCCCCAGCAGGCCTGATTGACACCTAACTGCTCCTCTGCTGGCCTGTCACCCCCAACTGCCCTCCCCTGCTGGCCTGATCGCCCAACAACTGCCCTCCCCTGTCACCACCCACCTCTTTCACCAGGCCCCGCCTCTGCTGTGCATGCGGCCATCTTCTGACAGCCATCTTGTGACGACATTAGGGCATGATGCATGAGGGTGTGACGATCACCTAGGCTATGATTAGTATAGATAGTATTGTAAGACCTAGCTGTAGCAATCAGACAAAAACAAAAAACAAAAAAAGAGAAAAGAAATAAAAGGTATCCAAATTGGAAAAGAAGTAAAACTGCCATTATTTGCAGATGATACAATACTATAGAGAGAACCCTAAAGATTCTACCAAAAACCTATTAGAACTGATAAATAAATTCAATAAAGGAGCAGGATACAAAATTAATATTCAGAAATTGGTTATATTTTTATACATAAATAATGCACTTTCCAAAAAAAATTTACAATTGCATCAAAATATAAAATATCTAGAAATAAATTTAACCAAGGAGGTAAAAGACTGGTATTCAGAAAATTATAAGAGATTTAAGAAAGAATTTGAACAAGATAGAAATCAATAGAATCATGTACCCTGCTCATGGATAGAAAGAATTTCACATTGTTGAAATGTCCTTTCTACCCAAAGAACTCTATAGATTAAACACAATCTCTATCAAAATATCAACAATAGTTTTCACAGAACTAGAACAAATAATCCAAAAATTTATAAGGAGTCAAAGCAACCTTGAAAAAGAAGAACCAAGAAGTATCATGCCACCTGATATCAAACTATATTACAAGGTTTTAGTATCAAAACTGCCTTGTACTGGCATAAAAATAGACATGTAGATCAATGAAACAGAATAGAGAGCCCAGAAATACCCATACTTATATGAACAATTAATATATGGCAAAGGAGGCAATAACATACAATGGGGTAAAGGTCTATTCAATAAAATGTGTTGATAAAATTAGATAGATAACATGCAAAAATGAAACCATACCACCTTCTTAAGTCATATACAAGAATAAACTCAAGTGGTTTAAAGACTTAAATGCAAGTCTTGAAACTATAAAACTCCTAGAAGAAAGCATATCCAGTAAACTCTAACATTTATCTTAGCAATTTTTATTTTTTTTAATATCTCTTTGGGCAAGGGAAACAGAAGAAAAAATAAATAAGTAGGACTACTTGTAACGGAAAGGTTTTGTATGTGGCAAAGTGGACCATCAAAGAAATGAAAAACAACATACCAAATCAGAGAACATACTCACCAATGATATATCCAATAAGGGGTTCATATCTAAAATATATGAAGAATTCATAAAACTTAACATCAAAAATACAAACAATCCACTTAAAAGATAAGCAGAGCACCTGAGTAGATATTTCTCCAAACAGGACATGCAGATGGTCAATAGAAATATGAAAAGATGCTCAATGTTACTAATCATTAGAGAAATGCAAATTAAAATGACAATAAGATATCACCTCAACTGTCAGAATGGCTGTCATCAATAAATCAACAAGCAGTAAGTGTTGGTGAGGATAAGAAAAATGAGAATCCTTGCGCACCATTGGTGGGACTGAAAATTGGTGCAGTAACTATGGAAAACAGTATAGAAGGTCCTTAAAAATTGTTTAAATAGAATTGTGCTTTTACCTAGCAATTTCACTTCTGGGTATGTATCTGAAGAAATCCAAAACACTAACTCAAAAAGTGATATGCACCCCTATATTCATTGCAACATTATTTACAATAGCCAATATATGAAATCAACATAAATGCCCATCAGTAGACAACTGAATAAAAAAGGTGTGGTACATATGTACAATCAAATATTATTTATCCATTAAAAAGAATAAAATCTTATCATTTGTGACAACATGGATTGACCTAGAGGGTATTAATTGAAATAATTCAGAGAAAGACAAACACCACATGATTTTACCTATATGTGAAATCTAAAAAAAAAAAAAACAAACAAAATAGATACAGAGGATAAACTGATGATTTCCAGATGGAAGAAATTTGTGGGGCAGGGGATCTGAGAGAAAAGGTGAAAGGATTAACAAGTACAAATTTTCAGTTACAAAATAGTCATGGGTATTTAAAATACAACATAGGAAATATAATCAATAATATTGTAATAACTATATGGTGTCAAATGAGTACTAGACTGATTATGGGTCACTTCAAAGGTATTATAAATGTCTAACCACTCTGCAGTGTTCGAGTCACCGAAGGAGGAGTGCCCTAGGCCAAAAAGGGTGGAGAATTACGAATTTATTTATTTACTAGAGGCCTGGTGCATGAAATTCATACACAGGTAGGGTCCCTAAGCCTGGCCTGTGATCAGGGCTGATCTGTGGGGTGACCAGTGTGGCGATCGAGGGGGCTCCCACTGGCACCTGCCTTGGCAAGCCTGGGGCCTGCCGGCTGGGGGAAGCTCCTGTATTGAACATATGCCCCCTGGTGGTCAGTGAATGTCATAGAGACCTGTCATTCCACTGGTCATTCAACTGTTTGGTCAATTTGCATATTAGGCTTTTATTATATAGGACTTTTAAGTAAACATTTTTTTCAGTTATTTTTATTTCAAGAAAAATGATTTTAAATATAATAATGTTACATGCATTAAATCTTACTATTTCAAGAATTATGAATTTATTAGGTCATCTGGATACCAGATGGGCTGAGCCCCAAAATGGCACCAGCCCCCAAAGACAGGAAGTCAGAGGGTTTTAAAGGTGGGTTTTTTTCTGGGCGGGAATTCTCTGTGCAGATCTGGACTCTGGGAAACTCGGGAGGGGAGAGATAATGGTCTTAGCAAGTGGAATGTAGTCTGAGCAAGTGAAATGTCCATTGTGAAGTGGCCTAAAGGTCAGTCCCCAGGGGAGGGGATGTCAATTCAATTATCTGATCAGACTTAACATCTGAAATAATATAATATTTGCCATAGACCAATTCCAGCATGTCAGAATTTTAAGTTTCATCAAAAGGTTGATGAGACTTGGGGACTCAACAGGGTTGAGTCACACATGTAGTCACCTGTTGGGAATGGCTAAAGGCATTTCCCCAAACCTGAATAGGAAACTGATTGTGGCTGCCAGACAGCTAAAGGGCATTTTAATCTACATGCTATTGCCTCCTACTGGCCAAACACCTGAACAGCCGTAGGCTATTCCCCAAACTGACAATGCTTCTGTGCCCTTTGAAACCTTACCCTTTGAAGTGTATTATCTCCACCTTGCCTTAGGACAAATTCTGTTAATAAAAACAAGGGTCCAAGACAAGGAGGGAGTCTTCAGTTCCTTAGCTGAAGGTTCTCTGACCCCCAATGCCTTTCAAAATTATATCTCGTCTCCAGACTCTTTATTAGTCTCTGGATTCCTATGTCATCTACGCTTTTCCAGATTCCTGAACCCTTCTTAATGCTGGGACATGAACCCCGGCAAATATTGAACATTAACTGGATTTGAAAAAAATAAAAATTGAAAAAATAAAATATGTTGATAATTATCAACAGGACAAGTAATAACACATGCTGGAGAGGTGGAGAAAAACAAACCTGCATTCACCGCTGATGGCCATGTAAACTGGTACAGCTAGTATGGAAAACTAAGAAGATAGCCACCCTATAACTCAGCCACCCCTCTTCTGAGTATCTACCTGAAAAATTTGAAAACATTTATTTGCAAAAACATATGCATCCCTGTCTTCATCACAGCATTATTCACGGTGGCACGGAAACAACTGAAGTGTCCTTCTGTGACGGGCCAAACGCATTCTTTTTCGGTGTCAAGGTAAAGAATTTCAAACGGCACATGCGTGGAGAAGCTTAAACATGATGTTAAGATTTTATTTGGGGGCCAGGGGATTAACAACCCTTGGGGACGTATCGGGCTGGCAGGATCTAGAAGCAACTGCCAGGAGGCGCCTGTTAATCCTCCACGTGTCTCCTGGCCCACGGCAAGGACAAGGTGCCATTCAAACCAAGCGAACCTATTTCCTGATCTTTCCAGGCTTGAGATGGCCCTCCCCCCAACCACTCCTTTTCCTGGGCCTCCTGGGCTTCCACAGGCTCTATCCAGTCTGATGACCTTTCCAGTTTTCCCAGGCTGGGCCCTGCCCCGCCATGGTGTCACCCTGGCTCTCACTGTGCATGTGCAGGAGTTCTGTGAGGGCTGCTGGTTTCCAATGTGCCCCTGCCCTGCAGAGGAATTCCTCCTCCTCCTCCCTCTGGAAACTTGGCACAGCCCAAAGCACCCCAGGGAAGTTTCCTGATGCTCTGAGGAGGAAGTCTCCTGGGCAGCAGCCCCCTGGGGGTGGGTGTATAAATGAGTCTGTTTAGACTATAGCTTCCTGATATCTGCTTCAGCTTCCTAGTTTATTAAACTTATTATTTGATTCCCTTTTGCTTCTTTCCTTTTATTAATAACTAGCTACCTACACTGACACTTTTATAGAGGATTGGATAAAGAAAGTGCGGTACATATCTACACTGGATACTACTCAGACATATGAAAAGATGAAATCTGCCATTTGTGTCAACGGGAGGGATCTTGAGAATATTATTCTAAGAGAAATAAGTAAGACAAGAACTGTGATTTAACTCATATGTGGGGTATAACACTGAAAGCAACAAATGAACAAAAATAAATAAACAAACAAAAACTAATAGACTCAGACAACAGTATGATGGTTACCAAGGGAAGGAGGGTGAGGGGCAGTAAAGGATAAAGGGGGTCAAATATGGTGATGGGAGATTTGACGTGGTGGGCACTTAATGCAACTGTTAACATAAGAAAACATTCAAACCTGTAAAGAATTTTTGTGACTTTATTTGAGCCAAACTGTTGAAAATTGCTAGGAAGCAGAATCAATGCTCCAGAAAATGGTGGCTTTTAACTTAGTTTTGTAAATTTCCATCAAAGGAGGAGACATAAGTGGGTTACATGAAATCCACTGGTGATAGATTAGGGAGGTGGGAGAAAGCAAAGCAGGGAAACCTCTGGGATTGGATAAAAATTAAAATGATAGAACATACTTCTTTTACATAGGTGAGTGCAGGATAGTTAACAGTTGGCAATTAGCACAATAAAACTGACAATGAGGGAGTTTGTGGTTTCCATGTTGGTGTCATTTGTTGTGCCCTGAGAGGCCTGGGGGACAAAGGGAAGTTACAAGTTACCCTGACATTCCACAGGTAGGTTATCTTAGATGCAAAAAACAATAGGCTCAGTAAAGATCTAAATTGATCTTTGTCAGGAAAGATCCTGGCCTAGGACATATCTACCCATTATAAACTGCTTTTTTATTTAAAAGTTTTCATTTCAGACCAACCTTTGTGGTTACTTTAGATCTTTTGAGTTTACAAAGCTGCCACACAGGTCTTCCCTGAGTTAGTCAGGTTAGCATGTGGCCCCTTTTCGTCCATACAACATACAGATCATGTATCATAGAAATGTACTCTTGAAACCTGTATAATCTTATTAACCAACTAGAGACATGATGCACGAAATTGGTGCGAGGGGCTCAGCCCTTGCAGCCCCAGCTTCATCCAGAACAGGTCATCCTGAAGGACGTCTGGATGGTCATTTGGTTGTCCAGTCTAATTAGCATATTATGCTTTTATTATTATAGATGTCATCCCAATAAATTGAATTTAAATAAATTAAAAAGAAACCCAATAAATTTAATTTAAAAATATGGAGTCCTACAACTTAAGTTAACATTTCCTAACATTAATCTCACAAATCTCCAAACTACCCTTTTTGATAAGGAAATAATATTTTAGTGTTATGTGATAAATCAACCTCACTTATATGTGTTTATTTTATAAAGTGTAGTCAACATGGATTTTCAGCTTTATGTCAAAGGTCCCTCATAATAGACTCAGTACGAATTCCTCAGAAGACTGACACTACAGCATGCTGGGAGGGGGATTCGAGGTTCAGCGCAGAAGTGGGATGTCTGTAGACATGCAGGGCCACTCACAACTGAAATGCCCACCTGTGTAGGGCACCTTTTTCATGTTAAGTGGTACAAGGTCTTCCAGTTGGAGATGCCACAAAAGCTAATTGTAAGCATCGCTTCTCTACTTCCCCTTTCCTTTACTAATGCTGGAGACTTGTCATTACTCTTTGCCAATTTCTGTAAACACAGATGTCAAGGTCTAATTCCACATTAACTCAATCTACTCAAAATTTCAAGTATGTTGACATTTTAATCTACTTATTAAATTGCAAAAAGAAAAAACATATTTTTGTGCAGTGTATTGACAGTTTGAAAAAAGTGCTGTCTTTAAATAAGAGAAGTACCATATGGTTTTACTCATATGTGGAATCTAGTGAACAAAATAAACTAACAAGCAAAACAGAGACAGACTCATAGAGAGCAAGCTGACAGCTGTAGTATTTCCAAACTACACTCCAAGGACCGTGTGATTGGCTGGCTAGCATATGAAAAACTGTGGTGGAATAGAAAAATAAAGACAAATATAAACCCCCCAAAAGAAAAAAGAAATTGGAAGTGTAGTGATGAGGCTCTACCAAAAATGTCATTTAAAGGTGATGGTGATTCTCACCCAATTGACCACCATCCCCACAGCAATTACTGCTACAGGGCATATGTCAGCATTGCTGGAGAAATGAAAACCTTCAAGTCTCTGCCACAGGAAGATTATATTTAGGTAGCAAAGTAAGATACAACAGAGAGTAGAATAAGAGAGATATAAATAATGATAGAAAATATGTCACAAAAGCACACTGAAAAATAACTACTGTCGAGAAAACAGAGTTCCAAAGACTTTTTGCTCTGATAACTAGAAGGTAAAATCTGAGTCTAAAAATACACATAGCCTTGCCAGGCTGGTGTTGCTCAATGCTGAGTGTTATCCCATGTACCAGGACACTGCAGGTTAAATTCCTGGTCAGGGCACAGGCCCGGGTTGTGGGCTAGAACTCCAGGGGGCCATGCAGGAGGCAGCCCATCAATATTTCTTTCTCATCAATGTTTCTACATCTCTCTCCCTCTACCTGTCTCTCTCTGAAATCAATAAAAACATTTAAAAACAACAACAACCCATAGCCTAGCCCTGGCTGGTGTTGCTCAGTGGTTAGAGTGCCACACCGGCCCCTCCACCCAACACACACACACACACACACACACACACACACACACACACACACTGAAAGTTTTAATTCTGGGTAAAGGGCACATACCTGGGTTGCAGATTCCATTCCAAGCTCTAGTCGGGGCTCGTGGGAGGCAACCAATCTCTCTCTCTCTCTCTCTCTCTCTCTCTCTCTCTGTCTCTCTCTCTCTCTCTTCCTCCCCCATCCCCATCTCGCCTTCCATTCTAAAAATCAAAGGATAATTATCCTCAGGTGAGGATTAACAAAAATAAAAAAAACACTTAAAAACGCACAGCCTATGGTTGGGTGGAGGAAGGCTGCAGGAAAGTTGTTTTCCACGTGGGTGGAAAATTAGGCCAATTTGGCATTATTGCGAATAACTCCCTGGGCCCCAGGGATACTGTGGATTCATTCTTCCTATGTATCTAGCACATGTGTTATTTAAAATATTTGTTACTCACTTGCCTTTAGGTAGCTATTTACCTGGTTATATGAGCCTTTTACTAACCTGGTTATATGAACCTTTTACTAACCTGGTTATATGAGCTTAATAAATTACCTTCATTTATCTCATCAGTTTGCAATGGTTCCATTATGCCAACATTGGGACTCTTTAAGATGGCCTCAGAGCAGTCACTTACCCCCATCAGCCATTTGGAGCAAAAGGATATCTAAGGTAACAAGAAGACATTTGTCAAAGTTATGGCTATTCTTGTTTGTAATACATGACCGATATTTTGTTCTTAACTTTCAATCTAGCGATTTGAAGGTTTTTCCTTATATGGCCAACAATTCGGTGATTTCTGTTGAGTATGCATTACTGAGTCCACAGCAGATGCTCAAGACTGAGTTTCTAGCTTTGGACAGAGCAATGTAATTGACTACATATTACTGTTATCAGTCCTATATAGTTCAAATCACTCTGGTTATTCTTGCCAGATCCAATATGGATCAATCCTTTGTGTCTGTTGTTAACCATTGCAATGCTCTATATCCAGCTAAAGGAACAGACAGCGAAACATCCCCTCTAAAGAGACATCAAAACTGCCCACATTTTCTAAAGCCCTCATGCCTCCCTGGGCTGATGCTGATTTGCATGGCTGAAATAAGGTGATCTGTTTACTGAGGCAACAAAGCTGACGATTAGGTTGTAACCATTACTCGTTGGAAATAATTATTTAACTTTAGTTCAAATTTATCAGTCACCAGGGAGTAGTTGCCTCCAGATTACCATCTAAAATTTTGCTTTGAAAGAGTTTCTAATTGTCATGGACTAGAATATATTGTTTTTCTTAATTATATCACAATTTCATTATTGGATAAGGTTAACAAGATCAAATAATTAATTAAATTCTAACAATTACAATCTACACAACTTCATTCTTCAGCCACTCTTTGGAGGAAAAAAAAAAAAAAAAGGCATTTCTTTTTCTTTGCTGTAACCTCCCATAAGCTATGAAAAACACCTGGCAATTAAACCCCAAGACTGTTAGCTCCTCTGGTTCAAACAGCCCCTCTGTTCAAACTGAGGGACAAGATAAACTACTCTTCAGGCTACATTCTTGTATACCCCTCCTCCCTGCTGTTTTAATAACTCTAGGGAAATTGAGCCTGAAAGTTTCTACTTAGTAGAAGGACTCTACTCCCTCCCTTTCAAACCCAAGCTGCCCCCCTTTCAAACAATTTATAACTTTTGCTCTAAGAATGTTTTACAGGCTTTGGAAAAATACTAATATGACACCTCCCAGGCTATCTCCCAAAGAACTAACAAAGACAACCCTTCTGATGTCTGCTCAATTTCAGCCCCCAAATCTCCCTCCTTTTCTTGTCTTACAACACAGCAGCCACTACGACAGCAGACCACTGTTTATTTCTTTGCATTGGTTAGCAATGCACCAGCCCTTTCCCGTTTGGGAAAGTAAAATAAACTTTCTCTCTGCACCTATCTCTTATTTTATTTATTATTTATTTATTTATTTATTTATTATTTTCAGAAGCATTTTTAAATGTTTTATTTTATTTATTTTTTAAGTTACTAAATATTTTATTTATTTTTTAATTTTTTTTACCTCTCTCTTATTTTAGTTGTGAATTCTTTCACAGCTCATGTCATCTGCCAAAAACTCTAACAGTGACCACTTGTTTATCAAGAGAAAGTGATCCAACTGTCATAATAACCTAGTTATTGTAATATTTGACATATGGAATCAAGACAAATTACTCTAATAGGAATTTACTGGGTCTCTGGAGGTTTGGCTGCATAATAAATGGCACAGGTGTCTTCTAAGTTTGAGTATTGGCAGTGACAAGATGCTATTTTTTAAAAACTGCAATAATTTTTCAAAATTAATTACAATGATTGACATATTTTGAAGTTTGCAAAGTTTCTTATTTCTTAACTTTTCTTTCCACTTTTTAAGGGTATGTTCCTTCCTATTTTCAGCCTCATTCAAATAACTTAAAAATGTTTTCCTATCTCCAAAAAGTATTTTAAATCTTCCCAAGTGATACAAAATTATCTATATAGTAGATTCATATCTATGGGGAAATAGAAGAAACTGGTTAGGAAAAAAAACTAACAAAAATAAATAAAAAATGTTTAAGATGGGTAAAGTTTATTCTTTCTATTTTTTCAAATGTCTATAACTAGAAAATATCACTTTTGTGATAATAACAATAATAATCCTATATAATAAAAGGCTAATATGCAAATAGACTGAACAGTGGAACGACTGGTCACTATGATGCACACTTACCACCAGGTGGCAGACGCTCAACGCAGGAGCTGACCTCTTGTGGTCAGTGCGCTCCCAGAAGGGGAGCGCTGCTCAACCAGGAGCCAGGCTCATGGCTGGTGAGTGCAGCAAAGGTGGTGGGAGCTTCTCCCGCCTCCCCAGCAGTGCTAAGGATGTCCCACTGACAGGATGTCCTAGGGAGCTGGCCTAAGCCATCAGTTGGCCATCCTCCGAGGGCTCCCAGACTGCGAGAGAGTACAGGCCGGGCTGAGGAACTGCCCCCCTTCACTCCCCGAGTGCATGAATCTCATGCACTGGGCCTCTAGTAATATGATAATGATGATAACAATCCCAATAACATAGTGGAAAGAACATGAGCTCAGGAGTCAAATAATCTGATTAAAACCTTTGCAATGAGACCATAGGCAAGTCTCATTTTTTCTCTGTAAAACACTGTTGTTAGCTTTACAACAAATTACTTATAGAATAACTTCCTCACAAAGCTGCTGTGAGAATTAAGTAAAATAATTGTACAAAGTGTATCATATCACATGTTACTTTGCTACACAGTGAGATCTTTATCACAAATGAGAGAAGTCTCACTGAAAACTAAGATGAAATACCTTCTTTTTAAAAAATTTATTTTATTGATTTTTTACAGAGAGGAAGGGAGAGGGATAGAGAGTTAGAAACATCGATGATAGAGAAACACCGATCAGCTGCCTCCTGCACACTCCTCACTGGGGATGCGCCCGCAACCAAGGCATATGCCCTTGACCGGAATCGAACCTGGGACCCTTGAGTCCGCAGGCTGACGCTCTATCCACTGAGCCAAACCAGCCAGGGCTGAAATACCTTCTTGAACCCAAGGTGCCAAGTCTTTGTCTCTGCAGAAGCATGCATTCAGAAGGTTGGATTCAACATAGCAATGTCTTCCACATTGGCTGCGTCATCCCCAGGTAACCCGGAGTGGCTATCACAAAGCTGTGGCTGTGGGAAACAAGGAGGCGGGCAGGCGTGCAGGTGATTGGCTTTGGGTCATGACAAGGGTTCCAGCTTTTTCTCCTGTAACCAGAGTAGCATTAGATTTTTTAATATAAATATAAAATGACTATTAAGTGATATCTTTATAGTAAATAGCTGCCATAAAAATAATTAACTGAAGAGTCCAAAATTCTCTGCCTGCCCGACTGCTGTGACATGGGACATGGTTGGGAAACCACCTCCCCACTCTGCAGAGGAAGGATGGGGAGCTTGCTCTCATGCTCTCCATGCGTAACAATGGTTCCTCCCAGGTAACCTGGGATAACTAGGCCCAGGTTGTTCTCATTCTCTGGAGAGAAGCCAGTGTCAATGACTGTAGGTATTTAACTATTTAAGGAAATATGCAAGCCCCATTATGGACCTCTAAGGTATGTGACCTCTGGTGAATGAAGCGGTTTGCATAAAAATTTGGAAAAAAAATCTTTTGAACAGAAATTATTAACAAACATGTTCTGAGTCTCTACTAACTGCCAAGACATAAAGATACCATACAAAGTAAATGCTGCCCCAATAGTCAACCCCTAACATATCCTGTCTACTTTATAACCACGGTATACCCTTGTTTTTCATCCTCACCGCCATATTGTTAACCCAAGTTTTAACTTCTCTCATTTAGATGAATGGAAACAACCTTCTGATTATTTTTTGTTTTTGTTTTGGCAATTGTTTCCCATGCCTAATTGACTGTCCCCTCTAAAAAATCCACGCTCTCCTGGAAAATACCCTGGATGCTTCTGACTTTGCCTCCGATTTTTCTCTGCAGTCTCATCCCTCATCATCCTGGGTCCTGCAATTCCAGTAAAACTGAACAATTCCAGTGAAAGTCAAGGATTCAGGGGCCATATCATGCTCTATCTGCTCAAACTTTTGGTCACCTTGGTGTGCATTTGGCCAACTCTTTGCATAGATAATTCTTTGTCCTTGTCCCAAAACTCACTGAATTAACCATGCCTTTTAATTTTCATATTTCTGATGCTTTGACATCTGGGCCTTTGCTGACCTGGGAATGACAGAGCCTCTGAGGTTAGCCAATTCCTAGACACAATAAAAAGGTCGCCTGCTAACACATCTTACCTATGAAAACCAACCCATTCAGACCCCTTACCCAGACCACTTCCTTATTAGGATCTCCAGAGGCTCTCACCCTCCAGGTCACTATCCCACTGCCCTATTCATCCTTGCACCAGGATGCAGGCTTCGAGGGACAGCCTTCCCCACTCCAGAACCTGCTGGAATGATTCATGCTAGCTAAGCCTAAGCCTGCTTACTCTGTCTCTGGGTCCTTCCATGAGACCACAGTAAGGATCTTTGTCATGTTTTGTCCTCCTGAGAGACTCTAGTGTCTCTCTGTGAGGTCCTGTGTGGCATGGTATGTCTCCCCCTATTGAGTAACAAACCATTTTTTCAATGGTAATCCTTTCTTCATCTGTCAACCTCACCCATACCTGAATAATGACAAACATACATTCAAAATTTCTCACCTACCTAACCATCTTTTTTTTTTTTAATCCTCACCCAAGGATATTTTTTCCATTGATTTTTAGAGAGAGTGGAAAGGAGAGGGAGAGACAAAGAGAAACACCAATGTGAGAGAGACACATAAATTGGTTGCCTCCGGCATGCCTCAGACCAGGGCCAGGAGCCTGCAACCAAGATACATGCTCTTGACTGGAATCGAACCCAAGACCCTTCAGTCTGCAGGCCAATGCTCTATCCACTAAGCCAAATCAGCTAGGGCTACCGACATAATCATCTTGTGGGAAACCTGCCCAAACCCCTTTTCTCTCTTAATCTAAATATGATGCAATGGATCTCACCTATGCTTCCATTGGCCTCATCACACATTGCATTGAAATTGACTGATTCCATTGTAGATGGAATCTAGCCCACCAAGCTGCCCGGTTAGAACTACATATTGTACATAGACTTATGCCAACGCTTAAAAGAACACCTATGCCTATGGTACTGTACGTCAAACTCTCCATTTAGGTTTATTAAATTGACCTAAACCAGATTGTTCCAATGCAGCATGGTAAATACAAAGAGAGCAATAAACAGGGTGGGCACTGTGAGAACGCAAAGGATGCACGTGGGACTCTTACTTGACATAGGAAATTTTAAGAGGGTAAATGTTGGCTTGCTTTTTGGCTTTAAAAGCCCGGGATATTTCTACTTTCAAAAAAATGTGTGCATTGTTCCACAGTAGATTTAAAAGCACTAATAGAATGAAAAACGATAGCCTCAGAATATGTAAACCTGGCATATTTTCAAAAGCAGAAAAAGTTATTACCTCAATTAAATTAGCTGCCCTGGAGTCCATCTTCTTAATGAATTTTCACCTTCCCTGTCTTTATTCCCTCTGCCGCTACCTTGGCCATGGCTTTTGTTGGCCGCATGCCTTCCTGGAGAAGGAAGGACCTAAAAGTGACTAAGTGTCCTGAGTTAAAGTCCCAGCTTGGCCATCACTTTCACAACAAGGACAAACTGTTAACCAAACATGTGTCTCTCCAGTGTGCTCACATCACCTACCATTCAGCATTGGAGTGAAGCATAGTTACTCCACCGAATGTCTGCACATGTTAAGAACTCAGTGATGTTAACAATCACTACCCTTCCAATAGGTTCCTCACTACTCTCCTCATTTCCAGTTGCAAACATGTCATTAAATTGTTACTCTCCATGGGCACTGTTCTAACATATCATTCTGGCCATTTTTAAATTTATTGGGGTGATATTGGTTAATAAGATGACATAGGTGTCAACTGAAACTTCTATGATGATCATCTGTATATTGGATTGTGTGTGTACCACTCAAAGTCAAATCTCCTTCCTTCACCGTGTATTTGATCCCCATTACATTTTACTACATCTACCCACCTCCCCCTTCCCCTCTGGTAACCACCATACTGTTGTCTATGTCTATGTTTTTCTGTTTGTATGTCCTATTTGTTTATCTGTTGTTTTTTCTTGGCCATGTTTCCATCCTACCTTTAAATATTTTTCAAAAGTTTATGAGATGAAGTCTAAAATCTTGACTATGACACTAGAGACTCCAGTTATCAGCCCTTCTCTGGCCTGGCTGAGCCTCTACTAGTAGCTACTGAATGCTCCACGTCTGCCTGCAGAAAGCTACATCCCCAACACCCGCAGTCCGCATCCTTATGTCACACAAGTCAGTCCTCCTTGCATGTCCCTGGTTCTTTTCAAGCTGCTTCCTCAGTACTAGGGTTCAGAGGGAGTTTTTTCAAGTCGGTCTGTACACATGTCCTTCCAAGAAGAACAACCTAGGACTCCAGAAGCCTCATCTCACTCATGATCCCTGCTGATTTTTACAGCCAGAGGTATGGGGACTTCTCTTCCTGACTCTGAAACCAAGGAGGGGCTGGGAATCCCCCTTACTCCTCAGGGGGGACCTCTGCAGCAGAGATATTTCTCCAGATTTTTAGATGTGGGACCAGCCCGTCTACATCTCTGCCCCTTCTACTAGGCTCCATGTGGCTTCTTTATTTTATTTTATTTATTTTATTTTATTTTATTTTATTTTATTTTATTTTATTTTATTTCTAGAGTTCCGATGCATGAAAATTCTTTCAAGAGTAGGCCTTCCTTCCCCCCAACTGCTAGTACCTAGGACCTAGGTTGGCTTCCCTCCTCCAGCCACCTGCAGGCACCCGGGACCCAGGCTGCCTCAAGCCCCGGCTAGGTCAGGAAGGATATCTGGAATGACATCCAGAAAATGTCTGGTCTAATTAGCATATTACCCTTTTATTATTATAGATTTTATTTTATTGATTTTAAAGAGAGAGCAAGTGAGGGAGAGAGAAGCATTGATTTCATGGTCCACTTTTTTATGCATTAATTCTTGTATGTGCCCTGATTAGGGATCAAACCCACAACCTTGGTGCATCAAAATGATGCTCTAACCCAGTGGTCAGAAAACTGCGGCTCACGAGCCACATGCGGCTCTGTGGCCCCTTGAGTGTGGCCACCAAGTTTCAGTCTCACTGTATGTGTGTGCCCGCATGTGGTATTTTGTGGAAGAGCCACACTCAAGGGGCCACAGTTTGCCGACGACTCCTCTAACCAAATGCGCTACCTGCCTAAGGCCATGACTTTTTCTTTAAACCCTAGTTGTAGGACTTTGATTCAGCCTAATGTCTCTAATATCTAACAAAATTTCTGACTCAGTCAACACTTGTGGAATAAACAGAGATGGAATGAAGACGTGACAAAATAAACACCTGATAGAGTTCTATTAGACTATGAGTGATCCTTGTAGAGAATTTGTTTCCAAACCTCAGCCTGTGTGTTCATTGGGCACTAATATTAAGAGTCAGAGGAAAAATAATGAAGAAAAGAAGAAATTATATATGATGCTAAATATTTTCTCGGAAATTACTTTAGGTATTCTATAAATAGAGAAATGACTAAAACAGGTGTCTTGGTAAAAACTGAAATGTTTTTACATTTTAATCACTGCATAAAAACTACAAAGCTGCCAATAGGGAATGCATAAGATTAAGTGATTAAAACAGTTAAATAATGAAGACCCATTTTTCTGACAAGATAATAAAAAGCCCCCAAACCATGAATCACTTATATTGTCCTCTGTGATACATTCCTGAGGTTACCCAGATGGTCATTTCCACACCCCTTCCATTCAAATCTTTCTTCTCAAAGCCTGCAATTATTTCCCCACCACTTTCCTGTCATACCCTTTAAGAACAAGTTCAAATTATAGTCTCTCTGAGCAATTCCCCCTTACCTACTATGACTCATATTAATTTGCAACTCAGCAGAGAAAAAGATGGTGTCTCTAAGAACAATTATTTAATGCAGTGGTCGGCAAACTCATTAGTCAACAGAGCCAAATATCAATAGTACAACGATTGAAATTTCTTTTGAGAGCCAAATTTTTTAAACTTAAACTATATAGGTAGGTACATTGTTATTAACTTAATTGGGGTATTCCTAAGGCTTAGGAAGAGCCACATTCAAGGGGCCAAAGAGCCGCATGTGGCTCGCAAGCCGCAGTTTGCCGACCACAGATCTAAGGGATAACCACATCGCGTAAAAGAGATGAGGTGGTACAATTATTCCCAAGAAGATTCACTTTCATATGCTTTATAGAATAGATGAAATTAGATTGACAGAGAAGAGGATAGCTGGAAGTACATGTAAAGGAAATTGCTGAAGTAGAAAAGGAGGATCTTTTACTCTTTGAGACAGTGTGTGTAGGGTATTATGCTAAGTGAAATAAGTCAGTCAGAAAAAGATAAGCATTGCATGATTTCACTCATATGTAGAGTCTAATGAACAAAATAAACTAATGAACAAAATAGATCCAGAGACATAGAAGCATGGAACAGACTGTCGAAGCTCAAAGGGAAGGCAAGGGTGGGTGGGTGGATGAGAAGAGATCAACCAAAGAACTTGTATGCATATACTAGAATATGCATGGACACAGATAATAGTGTGGTGAAGGCCTGGGACAGAGGGTGGGCTAGAAGAGATCAATGGGGGGAAATGTGGCATATGTAATGCTTTCAACAATAAAGATTAAAAAAAAAGAAAATTGCTGAAAATGTATAAGTGGTGGGTATTAGTCAGAAAAGCCTAGGTTATGATGCCATAGCAAGTAACTCCCAAAGTGCAGTTACTTAATGCACAAGTCAATTCTGCTTTCTCTACAGTGTACCCAGTGGGTTGATGCTTGTTTATGCACAGTCACTAAAGACCCACCCTAAGGGATGGTCCACTATCTTTTAGAGCATCTTCTGCAGTATGCTGCCTTCTCAGTTGCTGTAGCAGGGAGAGAGAAATACTGGCAAATTGCACACGGACTCACTACAGCCTCAGCCTGGAAAGGAGACATATCACCTCCCAATAGCTCATTGACCTCAGAAATAGCCACATAGCCCCCTCTAAGAAAGGTGACTGAGAAATGTAGGAGAGTAAATAAAATAGTTACTGAATGTTACCATCTCTTCCACTTAGTGTAAAAATCTTTCTATAGAATCTTCTAGATGGTACTGCGAGAGTTGATTTCAAAAACATTGTAGCCGAAACCGGTTTGGCTCAGTGGTAGAGCGTCGGTCTGCGGACTGAAGGGTCCTGGGATCGATTCCGGTCAAGGGCATGTACCTGGGTTGCGGGCACATCCCCAGTAGGAGATGTGCAGGAGGCAGCTGATCTATCTTTCTCTTTCATTGATGTTTCTAACTCTCTATCTCTCTCCCTTCCTCTCTGTAAAAAATCAATAAAATATATTTAAAAAACAAAACAAACAAACAAAAAAAAACATTGTAGACTGTAACTATGAGTCTACTAGAGAAGGAAAAACCAAAAAAACAAAAATTACTAATATATATATATATATATAGAGAGAGAGAGAGAGAGAGATTAGATGATATAGATATAGATGTAGATATAGATATAGATATAGATATAGATATAGATATAGATATCCCAAAATATTTTACTCCATTTTCTATGCTCTTTTATCTAGTATAACTCCTCTTCCTTAAAGACAAAGATATTAAAATATAACTTCTTTCTTACAAACAAGAAGGATCAATGCCATCTGAGAATGATAATAAATCCTTGGATAGAAAAATTTTAAGGGACTAGGGAATGAAACATGAACAAATATTTCTAAATCCTTCTAGATATATTCGTCCAGGTTCTGTCAAGATGTAAGATGGCATGCCTCCCATGTGCCAGATAAGCTGCCAAAGGCTCTGTCTCTGGGTGCACATGGTTGAATAAACCTTGTTCCCACACAAAACAGGGTCAGCAGATAAACACATGAAGTCATGTCTCCAGAAAACCATCACAGAATCTTCTGAAGTTTAAGGATTAAAAAAGAGAGAAAAATCAGATCTGTAGGTAGACATGACAGTAAGGGTTTGAAGAAACGTCATAGTGCAAGTGACATTGAAAGAAACTTAAAAGACAGTTTGAGTATGATTCCAAATATTAGAAAAGTGCTCATTATTTTTTTCAATATTTTTGACCACACATTGAAAAGAAAACTTATCTTCCCATTTACTCACTTGACAGAACTGACAGGAGTCCATAGGGATACCACCTTTTCTGGTTCCATATCATTTGGTGTTGCCTTTTCTAATTGCTGTGCTGAATGTAAGTGTGAAAAACCAACCATGAGGCATAGGAAGCTGAGGGCTGAGAAGCCTGCTCATTTTCTGCTTCTTTCCCAGTTGATGGCTGAGTCAGCTTTTAAAATAACGCTTCCCTTATTTGTTATTCCCCTTCCTTAGCACCACTGCCAGCAGTACTTTCCACTTCACATGAATTTTGGCCTATTCCAATTTTCCACTTCTCTGCTTCTAATCCCATAGTTATAAATGGAATCCAGGATACACTAATATCTCTTTCTTGCAGGCACTGAATAGATAAATATTTCAAAGTGCTATATGTTTTGTAGATCAGCTACTGAATGCATAGTAAGCAATATTTGAACGATTATAATATTTGTAAGTTACATAAGCCAGTGACCAAAACAGGCAAGCTTCCCCTTCTCTCTAAATTTCTAAAGGTTTCTTGATGACTGACCAGTGAGCCACTGTTCACATGTCTTTTCCTGTATCTAAGCACTGGAGACATGGCAGAGATTGAAGTAGAAAAAAATCACCAAAATTGCCAACAGTACATTGGGTAATTAATGCGAGCACACTCATTGATGAGCAGACATCCCCAGTGTCCAGCATGAGGCTTCGCCCAATGGCAGTACTCAGTTCCTGCGAGTCTTTGTCCTTACCCATTCCTTCACTCATTCAATCAACAAATACTCACTGAGCACTCATATTTTATGGCTTAAACTATCCTGCAATGATAAAAGGACAAATAGATCCTTTCTCAAGAGGTTCTTGGTCACCAGAAGAGAAACATGTGTCCACAGGCAATGGGGCCTAATAAGGGCAGTGATAGGAACACGCAGGCTTGGAAGTGTAGGGAGGCCTCAATCTCCAGGAGCCCAAGGGGTCAAAGGACTGAACAGGTGGTCAAAGGATGAGTAGGAGTCAGCCAGATCAGAAACTTCAAACTGCGTATCTTAGAAAGAATGGTATATGTAGGGAACTGCAGGTGGTTCAATATGACGAGAGCAGTTCATGACAATGAGCATGTGAAAGACAAAAACAGAAAGTGAGCAATGATCTGTGCTTCAAAAATATTGGCGTTTTTGGGACAATTCAAGATAAAAAGTAGCACTTTGGGGTGATCCATTGTATATATATATGTATTTGGTGTTTTTACATATTTTTAAATTTTTTCTTTCTTATAATAGTCTTCAATTAAGTTTTGCAGTTGAGAAAACTAGGACACAGAGGTTAAATATTTTTTCCTTGGCTCTTCATCAAGTAAATTACAAAATTAATCTGCAAGCCATGGACTCTAAAGTTGACAAAAGTAGACCAAAATTCTAATTGAATGATATTTGAAACCAGACCAAGGGGCATACATTCTGAGTATAGAAATTTGAAGAAGGGAAAAAAATCTGTGTTCTTAGAGTGCATATAGGAAAATCATGTGGTAGGTTACATGTGAACCTGAAATGCAAGCTACAAATTCACAGGAAAAGAAGGAAAATATTTTCACAGGCAGAAAATAAATTGTTGCTTAAGAAATTGTCATTCAGCCCTAACCAATTTGGCTCAGTGGATAGAGCGTTGGCCTGTGGACTGAAGGGTCCTGGGTTTGATTTCAGCCAAGGGCATGTACCTTAGTTTCGGGCACATCCCCAGTAGGAAGTGTGCAGGAGGCAGCTGATCGATGTTTCTATCTCATTGATGTTTCTAACTCTCTATCCCCCTTCCTTCTTCTCTGTAAAAAATCAATAAAATATATTTTTTTAAAAAAGAGATTGCCATTCATTTATAGTTTAATTCTTTTGTTATGCATTATTCTTGTAAAAGGACATTGGAGGAGGGTTCAACAAATATTTATTGCCTATGAAATATTAAATCTTATGTCTCTTTATAAGACTTCTCTCAACCCCCACCACAAACTAATATTTTTCATCCATTAAATGGGAATGAATGCCTTGTGGGAGATCAAGTATCCAACTAGAGGAGAAAAGAGTGCATTGTAACCCACATCTATCATACCTTCACAGCCTTTTAATTAAACCAGACAAATTTATTTGTCTAGGGTTAAACTGAGGCAGAACTTTAATAGACAATGTAGGCATTCAAGGAGGCAAGAATACTCTGCCCAAAACTAAATTTCTAAGGTTTGATTGCCCCACAACCCCCGCCCATTGATATCTTCACTAGTAGCCCTGTGCATGAATCCGTGCGCGAGTAGCTCGCTGCCACTTGCCTCAGGTGGCCACCCTGCCCACCGCTGCTGGTAGTTCTCAGCGGCTTGTAGCTCGCTGCTCCGCCCTCCTGTAGCTCTCCCAACTCTTGGTTTGCTGCCCCACCCTCCTGTGGCTCTCTGCTGCTTGTAGATTGTTTGTCCTGGCTAATTTCATGTTCCTCTATTATTATATTAAATTTCAGGAACCTGAAACTTCATGAAATTACCATCAATTCTGATTGCTTAAAATTAGATAGATAGTGTGAGCAAGACAGAGAAATAGATATTAGGTATTTATACTTTACTGTGATTTTACTTCCATGCTTGAACTCTTCCTTACATGTTCTTCATATTGTAAACCTTTTCTATGATCTATAATTAACAAATATACATTTTCAGTTGATTTCAGTGACCAGTAAAAGTTGAGGTGTCAGAAGACCCCTTAGTCATTACAAGCAGACTCTATCCTTTGATTTAGCAAAACCAAACCATATTCAAATATCAAAGAATGTAAAGTCACCAGGCTTTACAGAATCTCCAAAGTAATAATATGAACCAGTTTCAAGGGAACAAGAATGACCCTCATTAAGTAGTTTTAAAAATTAGGTATGTTAATACATCTTCAGTCCATAGGAGCAGCAATCAAATGAAAATAAATTTAAAGAGTGGCTCTGGTCTCTGTGGTGTGTGTGCCCTGGGACAGATACCATCTTTTTAAATAACTTTGCTGTATTTCTTTACCAGATTATTGAAAAGTGCTTAATGAGCAGTTTTCCTCAGAGAAATTATCAAGTTCTCAGAAGCAGTTGCCATGAGAGATACTCTCAAAGCCTGATAATGTCATGTTTATACTTTTACATTTCTTCCTAGAGTGTTAAAAATGGTGGTGCTTTCCTTTATTCCTCTTTAAGACTATGTTTTGCTTATAAAAATAATACATTTTCATGGTAGAAAACCTGCTAATGGAAAAGTATAAAGAACAATAGAGAGCTATTTATGAAAAAGTATAAAGAACCCCTGCCAGGTGGTTCAGTCGGAGCAGCATCCCATAGACCGAAAGGTTTGATTCCTGGTCAGGGCACACACCTAGGTTGGGGGTTCAGTCGCCAGTCAGGGTGCGTATAGGAGGCAACCAATCAATGTTCCTCTCTCTAATAAATCAATAAACATATTCTCAGGTGAGGATAAAAACACACATCAATGGGATTCCACTGTTCAAATACATAAGGTAGCTAAGTATTGGTACTTGATTACATTCTAAACTTGAATTCCAGCATTGTTTCCATGAGTAAGATTAAATGAATATATGGTAATCACTTTGGTCTGCTACTTTAATTCTGTAACCCATTTTGTTTTTCAAGTTATCATTATCCCATGTTCATCATAGTCTTCTTGTAACCCAGACAGCAGCTTCCTGGATATTTCAACATCCTCCAGTCTGTAGTGATATTTTTTTAACATCCAACACTTGCTTTCATTCATAACTCCTGAGTCATTAGGCAGCTAGTCTCCCACTTTTAGCCTAGTTGGCGTCATGCTGGTATCACCTATCTTTCTTCAGCATAACCCATGATTACACTTGTTGACACTAAAGTCAGACCACCAACGGTCACCTTGCCCACCTTCCTTCCTCGCTGTGTGATTTGGCGTAAGTTACTTAAGCCCCCGAGGCCTCCATATTTTTTCATCATTGAAATTAGAATGAAACCAGATTAAAACATAAAACATATGAAGTGCATAACAGTGCTTGGCAAGAGTAGACCACGGCTACACATTGGCCTCCCGCGTCAGTGTATGTTGAGGAGAAGTAGTGCAGGGCCTTTCAGTTATAGTGATAGTTACAACAGTCTCCAGACACTGCTGACAAGATCCTTGGGTATAATTGACCTTATTAAATGTTTCAAGATAGAAGAGTTATTACAGCAGAAAAGAACAAAATAAAATGTAATGTCAGACATCACTTTCCTAAAATTAAAAAAATAAGTCTCCCAAGGACATTTCTTACTGACCGTCTTCTCAGGTAACAGCACAGTTTTGCTTCTAAAAACCTCAGAAATGTCTTCTAAATGTTTCCTTCATAAGGCACCTCTGTCCCATTTTTACTGACTATTTGAGTATCTTTTTTGTGGATTATTTCTGTATGGTTCTTAAATAATTCATTTTGGGGGGGGGGTTAATATATTTCTTATTGATTTTCAGGTGTTATTTTTATGTCATATTGCCGGGGTTCTTGTCCCAGCATCAAGAAGGGTTCAGGAATCTGAAGAAGAGGCTGTGCGTAGATTAAAGAGTCCAGGGACTAATAAAGAGTCCAGAGACGAAATATAATTTTGAAAGGCATTGGGGGTCAGAGGAGCTTAGCTAAAGGAGCTAAGATCTAAGGTCTTAAGTCTAAGGTCTTAGGTTCTCTCATCTTCGTCCTCAGGACCCCGTGCTTTTTATTAACACAACTTGTCCTGAGGCGAGGCAGAGATATATACTGCAAAGGGTATACAGAAACATTGTCAGAATGGAAGAATTAGCTTACAGCTGTTCAGGTGTTTGGCCAGTAGGAGGCAATAAGATGTAGATTAAGATGCCTTTTAGCTGTCTGGCAGCCACAATCAATTTAATGTATCCTATTCAGGTTTGGGAAAATGTCTTTAGCCATTCCAACAGGTGACTACATGTGTGACTCAACCCTGTTGTGTCTCCAAGTCTCACCAACCTTTTGATGAAACTCTTTAAATTATGACATGCTGGAATTGGTCACCAGCATCATATCATATTTTTGTTGTTGTTGTTGTTAATAAAACATTTTAAGTGTTCCATTTTGATCCCTCTATTGGTATTTTGGCTATTATCTCTGCATAATTTTTACTGGTTTCACTGGAAACTACAATGTTCATCTTAAACATAAGCTAATCTACATGGATTTTTTTATTTGACTATTTCATGTAAAAATGCAAAAACCTTCTAATATCATAGTTCAATTCACCCCCACTATACATCCTATCTAATAAAAGAGAAACATGGTAATTGGCCGTACATCCGCTACCCTTCCCATTGGCTAATCAAGGCGATATGCATATGCAAATTAACTGCCAGCCAAGATGGCGGCCAGCAGTCAGGCAGCTTGAAGCGAACAGGGAGGCTTGCTTGCTCCAGTGACAGCAGACTCCAACGTTCCCTGCCTGACTTGCTGGTATCTCAGCTGCAACTCTAAGCAACTATGTTGCAAATATAGAAGCTAAACAAAACCCCAGAAACCTGCTTTAGTCAGCCGGGCTTCAGCCAGCCAGACTGCAACATTGTATCAAATACAGAAGGTAAACAAAGGCCAGAAACCTGCTTTCAGCAGCCAAGGCCTCAGAGCTAAAGCTGGCCCAGAATAAAAAAAGAAAAAAGAAAACAAGGAGCGGTTGGGAGCTTCAGTCACCCGCCAGCCTGAAAACGGCCCTCAGCCCCTCAGCCAGACTGGCCAGGCACTCCAGTGGGGACCCCACCATGATCCAGGACACCCTTCAGGGCAAACCAGTCAGCGCCGACCCATGCACCAGGCCTCTATCCTGTATAGTAAAAGGGTAATATGCCTCTCAGAATCAGGATCAGCAGAGCAGCAAGACCTCCTGGCACCAGGATCAGCGTGAGAGGGGACAGCACCCAAACCCTCTGATCGCCCTGTGGCTCTGTGTGTGACAGGGGGTGGGGCCACAACCTCCCTATCTGCCCTGCTCTGTTCATGACAGGGGAAGGCGCCCCAACCCCCTGATCAGCCCTGCTCTGTGCCTAATAGGGGGGAGCTCCCCAACCCCCTGATCGCCCTGTGGCTCTGTGTGTGACAAGGTGCAGTGCCCTAACCCCCTGATCGGCCCTGCTCTGTGTGTGACAGGGGGCAGTGCCCCAACTCCCCTATTGGCCCTACTCTGTGAGTGACAAGGGGGAGCTCCTCAACCCCCTGATCGGCCCTGCTCTGTGCATGACAGGGGGGAGCTCCTCAATCCCCTGATCAGCCCTGCTCTGTGTGTGACAGGGGGGAGCTCCTCAACACCATGATCAGCCCTGCTCTGTGTGTGACAGGGTACAGAGCCCAACCCCCCTAATGGGCCCTGCTCTGTGCATGACAGGGGGCAGCGCCCCAACCCCCTGATCAGCCCTGCTCTGTGCGTGACAGGGGGTGGCACCGCAGCTTCCCTATCAACCCTGCCTTGAGTGTGACAGGGGGCAGTGCCCCAACCCCCCAATCGGCTGTACCCTGAGTGTGACTAGGAGTGGCATTGCAACCTCCCAATCCACCCTGCTCTGTGCATGACAGGGGGCAGTGCCCCAACTCCCCAATTGGCCCTGCTCTGAGCCCGACCAGGGGCTGCACTTAGGGATTGGGCCTGCCCTCTGCCACCCGGGAGCAGGCCTAAGCCAGCAGGTCATTATCTCCTGAGGGGTCTCAGACTGCGAGAGGGCACAGGATGGGCTGAGGGACCCCCTTCCCCCACCAGTGCACAAATTTTTGTGCACCGGGCCTCTAGTTGTATTATAAATATCATGCCAGGCAGAACAGTAGAGAGGGGTCTTAAACCAACCCTCATGAGTCATTGAAGCTCCACTGAAGCAAACGACCTTCACTACTTCACTTTTTTATTTTTTATCTTTTATTTAAAAAACTAAATTTTTTCTCACTTTATTTTACTTTTTACAATTAATATATTTTTATTTTTATTATTATCATTACTAATATTATTTTACCTTTTTGAGTTTTGTTTTCTTTTCTTTTTTTCTTTCTTTTATTGATTTTATTTTGGATTAGTGTTCTACATTTTATTTTTATCTTTATGTTAGCATTATTTTACTATATCTCAATTTTTCCTTTATTCCAACACTTCTTCCTCATTTCCCCTTTTTCATCCTGTTTCTCTTACCTTGTTTCTGATTTAGTTTTTCTCTATCCTTTCTTTTTACTCCCTGTTAAAAATTGATCTTACTCGTATATCCAATTTCCTCTCCCCTGCTCCAAGTCCATACACACTTGTCTTTTCTCCTTCTTCATTAACCATTTTTTCCCTTTTTTTTTTACTTCTTTCTGTCTTGTTGTTGTTTCTTTGATTATTTGTTAGTTTGGTTTTTTTCTTTTTCTTTTTTTTTCTTGCTTCTGTTTTTCCTCTCCTTGCTTGTCCTCTTCTTCTACTAATAGGTTAATTAGTTTCAATCACCAATCCAGGATTATTTACTCTATATTCCACTTTTCCAAAAATAGGTGAATACATAAATAGATAGACTAAAAAAATTAGAAATTTATATATATATATTCTTTTATATATATATTTAGCTTTTTTTTTTTTTTACTTTTCTTCTTATGCACTCATTCTCTTTCTACCTCCTCTATACTGAGTCATGGCCATTCTTCTATTCATTCAATTCCTTGACCGTACCTTCTGGAAATAATCTCTGCCTCTTCAGATTCAGCTCCCCTCCTTCTATTCTGGGTGTTGTTTGCATTTTCTGGGTTAGTCATTGGCTAGGAGTTTACTCCCCATATACATATATTCCCCCCTTCTTTTTTCTTCTCTTTCTTTTCTCTCCTACATTCTTTCCTTTTATCCATATAATTTTTGCACTCTTTTATATCCCCTAATTCTCTTTTCTATGGTGTTCACCTTTATTTGGAATTGTTGGTATCATGAAGACATTTGTGTTTGGTACCCTCTGTGTTGTGTCTTGTCACGTTGTGTTTTGTGCCTTTAAGTAAACATGGTAGAGAGAGAGATACATAACTAGACACCATGAGAGGAGTAAACAGGGAAGACAAAGAAACAGCCCCCATTGAAAGAAAAGGAGGAAACACTGGAAAAAGGAAGTAACCAAAATGGAGGCAAGCAATTTGTCAGAGAAAATTCAAAACAATTGTCATAAGGAAACTGAAAATGATGGAAGAGAAATTCAACAACATGTGTAAGAACCAAGAGGAAATGAAGAAGAACTAAGAAGAAATGTAGAATGACATTGCTGCAATAAAGAACAGAATAGAAAGAATCAACAGTAGACTAGAAGAAGTCAAGGACCACATCAGTGAGCTAGAAGACAAGGTAGCAAAAAATACCCAAGCAGAGCAGCAACTGGGGAAAAAAATTATAAAACAGGAGGAGAGCTTAAGGGAACTTTGGGACAACATGAAACAAAACAAGATCAGCATAATAGGGGTGCCAGGAGGGGAGGAAACTGAGAAAGGAATAGAAAACCTTTTTGAAGAAATAAGGACATAAAACTTCCCTGATATTGGGAAGAAAAAATTCACACAAGTCCAAGAAGCTCACAGAGTCCCAAACAAGATGAACCCAAAAAGACAGACACCAAGACACATTATAATTAAATTGCAAACACCAACAGCAAAGTTAGAATCTGACAGGCTGCCAGAGAGAGACAGAAAGTTACCTACAAGGGATCTCCCATCAGACTATCAACTGATTTCTCAACAGAAACACTTCAGGCCAGAAGAGAATGGAATGAAATATACAAAGTCATGCAAAGGGAGGGTCTCAACTCAAGAATACTGTACCCAGCAAGGTTATCAATCAAAACTGAAGGTGAAATTGGGATCTTCACAGACAAAAATAGACAAGGAAGTTTATTACCACCAAACCAGCAATGGAAGAAATGATAAAGGGTCTGCTGTAAAAAGAAGAAATAGGAAACAAAGAAGGAACACAGACATAAAGAATAAAAATGGCGACAAACAAGTACTATCAATAATAACTTTAAATGTAAATGGATTAAATGCCCCAATCAAAAGACATAGGGTAGCTGAATGGATAAGAAAATATGATCCATATATCTGCTGTCTATAGGAGACCCACCTCAGAACAAAGGACTCACACAGACTGATAGTGAAGGGATGGAAAAAATTTTTTTCTGGCAAATGGAAATGAAAAAAAAAGTTGGGGTAGCAATACTTATATTTGACAAATTAGACCTCAAAGTGAAGGCCATAACAAGAGATAAGGGAGGCCACTTCATAATACTAAAGGGAGCAATTCAATAAGAGATATAACTCTGATAAACATATTTGCACCCAATACAGGACCACCCAAATACATAAAAAAAACACTTCTGGAAGATATCAAGGGAGAGATCTACAGCAATACAGTCATACTAGGGGACTTAAGAACCCACTAACACCACTGGATAAATCCTCTAAACAAAAACTCAGCAAAGAAACATCAATCCTAAATGACTCACTGTATCAGATGGAACTAATTGACATCTTCAGAACATTTCACCCCACAGCCACAGAATGTACTTTCTTCTCAAGTACATAAGGGTCATTTTCAAAGATAGACCACATATTGGGGAACAGGAAAAGTCTCTACAAATTCAAGAAGAAAGAAATCATATCAAGAATTTCCTCAGATCACCATAGCATAAAATTTGAAATCAACTACAATAAAAACAATGAAAAAAATCAAACACTTGGAGGCTAAATAGCATGCTATTAAACAATGATTTGGTTACCAAAGATCAAAGAAGAAATAAAAAAGCATCCTGGAAATAAACAACAATAAAAACACAACAATGCAAAATCTATGGGACACAGTGAAAGTAGTCTTGAGGGGGAAATTCATAGCTCTACAGACCTACCTCAGAAAATAAGAAAAATGGTAATAAATTATCTAACCCCACAACTCAAAGAGTTAGAAAGACAACAACAAGAAAGGCCCAGTGAAAGCAGAAGGAAGGAAATACTAAAGAGAAGAGAAGAAATAAACAACATAGAGACACAAAAAAATACAAAAAATAAAAACAAAATAAAACAACAACAACAAAAAAAAACAAAACAAAACAAGAGCTGGTTCTTTGAAAGGATAAACAAGATTGATGACCCTTTAGCCAGGCTCACCAAGAAGCAAAGAGAGAGGACCCAAATAAAATTAGAAATGAAAGAGGTGAAGTAACAATTTCAAAATACAAAGGATTATGAAAAAATAACCAGCTCTATTCCAACAAAATGGACAACCTAGGCAAAATGGACATATTCTAAGAAAAATACGAGCTGCCAAAATTCAATCCGCAAGAATCAGAAAACCTGAATAGGCCAATAACTACTGAAGAAATTGAAGTAGCAATCAAAAATCTCCCAGCAAACAAAAGCCTTGGTCTGGACAGCTTTACAGGGGAGTTCTACCAAGCATTCAAAGAACTAGAACCTATGTTCCTCAGACTATTCCAAACAATTCAAGAGGAAGGCACACTTCCAACCTTTCTATGAAGCCAGCAGTACCCTTATTCCAAAACCAGATAAAGACACCACAAAAAAAGAGAACTAGAGGCCAATATCCTTGAACATAGATGCTAAAATCATCAACAAAATTCTAGCAAATCAGATCCAGCATCACATTAGAAACATCATACACCATGACCAAGGGAAATTTATTCCAGGGATGCAAGAATGGTACAATATCTGCAAATCAAAAAATGTGATACATCACATAAACAAATTGAGAGACAAAAATCACATAATCATACCAATCAATGCAGAAAAAGCATTTGACAAAATCCAACACCCTTTCTTGATAAAAACTCTCAGCAAAGTAGGAGCCTTATATGGCAAACCTATAGCCAACATCATACTCAAAGGGCAAAATCTAAACTCATTTCCCCTAAGAACAGGAACAAGACAGGGATGCCTACTTGCACCATTCCTGTTCAACATAATACTGGAAGTGCTAGCCATAGTGATCAGACAAGATGAAGAAATAAAAGCCATACAAATTGGTAAAGAAGAAGTAAGCCTGTCCTTATCCACAAATGACATGATACTGTACATAGAAAAACCCCCAGACTCCAACAAAAATCTATTAGACCTAATAAATGAATTTGACAATGTAGCAGGATACAAAATTAACACCCAGGAAACTATGGAATTTTTATACACCAACAATGAACTCACAAAAAGAGCAACTAAAAACAAATAAAAAATACAATTTACCATTGGCGCAAAAAAAAATTAAGATACCTAGGAATAAACTTAACTAAGGAGGTAAAAGACCTGTACTCAGAAAACTACAGAACATTGAAAAAAGAGACAGAGGAATGCATAAGGAAATGGAAGAGTGCTATGTTCATGGATTGGTAGAATCAACATCATTAAAATGTCCATACTACTCAAAGCAACCTACAGATTCAGTGCAATCCCCATTAAAGTACCAACAGCATATTTCAAAGATCTAGAACAAACACTCCAAAAATTCATCTGAAATAAAAAAGATCCAGAATAGTCACAGCAATCCTAAGAAAGAAGAACAATGTTGGAGGGATCACAATACCAGATATCAAGCTATATTACCAAGTCACGGTTCTCAAAACTGCCTGGTACTGGCACAAGAACAGACATATAGACCAATGGCACAGAACAGAGAACCCAGAAATTGACCCAAGCCATTATGCTCAATTAATATTTGACAAAAGATGCAAGAGCATTCACTGGAGACAAAACAGTCTCTTCAATAAATGGTGCTGGGAAATTTGGTCAGATACATGCAAAAAAAAAAATGAAACTATACAGAGGGGCCTTGACTTACAAGTGTCCCGACTACCAAGTTTTTTGAGATATCAGCTGTCTCTCAGCCAATTTTTTGCATTGAGTTGATAGAGTAATTTGAGTTAAGGACCTCCTGAATGAGCTCCTTAACGAGCTCGGTCTCAGAACAATTTAAACTCGTAAGTCAAGGCCCCACTGTATCATCAACTTACACCATACACAAAAACAAACTCAAAATGGATAAAGGGCCGAAACCGGTTTGGCTCAGTGGATAGAGCGTCTGCCTGTGGACTGAGGGGTCCCGGGTTCGATTTTGGTCAAGGGCATGTACCTGGGTTGCGGGCACATCCCCACTGGGAGATGTGCAGGAGGCAGCTGATCCATGTTTCTCTCTCATCGATGTTTCTAGCTCTCTATCTCTCTCCCTTCCTCTGTAAAAAATCAATAAAAATATATATATATATTTTTTTTAAAAATGGATAAAGGACTTTAATGTAAGAGGGGAAACCATAAAAATCCTACTAGACTTCATAGGCAGCAGACATATGTCGTAGCAATATCTTTACAGTCACAGCTCCTAGGGAAATGGAGACTAAGGAGAAAATAAACAAATGGTACTACATCAAAATAAAAAGCTTCTGCACAGCAAAATGACAAGAAAGCCCACTGCATGGGAGAGCACATTTGCCAATGCTATTTCAGATAAGGGTTTAATCTCCAAACTGTATAGGGAACTCATACAACTTAACAAAAAGAAGATAAACAATCCAACAAAGAAATGGGCAAGGGACCTAAATAGACACTTTTGACAGAAGACATATAGAAGGCTAGGAGACAAGTGAAAACATGCTCAAATTTACTAATCATCCGAGAGATGCAAATCAAAACAACAATGCGGTACCATCTCACACCTGTCAGAATGGCTATCATCAACAAATTAACAAATGACAGGTGCTGGCGAGGGTGTGGAGAAAAAAGAACCCTTGTGTACTGTTGGTGGGAATGCAGACTGGTGCAGCCACTGTGGAAAACAGTATGGAGTTTCCTCAAAAGTTAAAAATGGAACTCCCATTTGACCCAATAATCCCAGTTCTAGGACTATATCCTAAGAAGCCAGAGACATCAATCTGAAAGAATATATGTAGTCCTATGTTCATAGCAGCACAATTTATAATAGCTAAGATTTGGAAACAACCTAAATGCCCATCAGTGGATTAAAAACAGTGGTACATCTGCACAATGGAATACTACACCACTATAAAAAAGTAGGAACTTTTACCATTTTCAATAGCATGGATGGAACTGGAGAGAATTATGCTAAGTGAAATATGCCAATTGGAGAAAGATAAATACCACATGATCTCACTCATATGTGGGACATAATGATCAACATAAACTGATGAACCAAAAAGATCCAGAGACAAATGTCAGGGGAGTTGGGGGCGGGGGGGGGGTGGTTAGAGAGCAACCAAAGGACTTATACATATGCAATTAGCATAACCAATAGACATAGAGATTGGGGTGATGGGGGCTTTCCCAGGGTGGGAATGGCTGGGGGTTGGGGGGTCAATCAGGGAAAAATGAGACATATGTAAAACTTTAGACCAAAATAAAAAGTTGTTTTTGTCTTATTGCTTTTAAATAGTCTCTTGATCTTTAACCTTTGGCACTAGAGGCCTGGTGCACAGATTTGTGCACTGGTAGGGTCCCTCTGCCTGGCCTGCACCCTCTTGTAATTCAGGACCCCTCAGGGGATGTCAGAGAGCCTGTTTTGGCCCGATCCCCACAGTCCAGGCCAAGAGACCCCACCAGTGCAAGAATCCATGCACTGAGCCTCTAGTATTCATATAAGATCTTTAGTTAATCTGTCCTCACCTTCTTCCCTCCCCGGTTCCCTCTGAGATTCATCAGTCTGTTCCATGTTTCCATGCCTGTGGTTTCTGCTCCTACATTGAGCGTCTGAGCCACAGTGGTCAGTGCACGTCATAGCTACCGGCAGGTCAGCAAGTCGGCCATTTGCTTAAACTTTTATATACATAAACTAGAGGCCCACTGCATGAAACTTGTGCATGGGGAGGGGATGGTCCCTCAGCCCAGCTTGCACCCTCTCCAATCCAGGACCCCTTGGAGGATGTCCGACTGCCAGTTTAGGCCTGATCCTGTGGGCCTAAATCAGCAGTCAAACATCCCTCTCACAATCTGGGTCTGCTGGCTCTTAACTGCTCTCCCCTACTGGCCTGATTGCCCCTAACCGCTCCACTCTGCCAGCCTGACCGCTCCTAACCACTCTCCCCTGCTAGCGTGATCACTTCTGACTGCTCTCCCCTGTTGGCCTGATCATCCCTAACTGCCTCTGTGTCAGCACCCACCACTTGGCTTTGTCTGGAAGGACGTCCAGAAGGATGTCCAGTCTAATTAGCATATTACCCTTTTATTAGTATAGACTAGAGGTCTGATGCACAAAATTCGTGCCAGGCCCTGGCCGCCTTGGTTCATGCCCCAGCTTCATTCTGAAGATCATCTGAACAGTTGTTCTGCTGTTCAGTGTTTGGTCAATTTGCATATTATGCTTTTATTATTATAGATGTGTCTTTATATAGATCTGTTTGGGTTCTTCTTGTTTGTATTGCTCAGAGGTTCCTGGATCTGAATATTTTCTTCCTTCTCAAATTGGAAGTATTTATTCCTCTTGCATTTTTGGAATAGTTTGAGAAGGATAGGTGTGAGTTCTTTGAATGTTTGGTAAAACTTTCTGATGAAGCCATCCAGACCAGGACTTTTGTTTGCTGAAAGTGTTTTAATTACTGCTTTCATCTAATTTATTGTTATTAGTCTATTCAAGTTTTCTGATTCTTCCAGGTTAAGTTTGAAAGAGTGTATGTTTCTAGGAATTTCTCAATTTCACTTAGGTTTGTTGTCAGGTAGTTGTCCATAGTATTTTCTTACAGTCCTTTGTGCTACTTTGGTGTCAGCTGTTACCTCACCTCTTTTATTTCTGATTTTATTTACTTGGGTCCTCTCTCTTTGTTTCCTGATGAATCTGGCTAAACAGTTACAATATTTTTTTCCCTTTTTTTAAAATCTTTTCAAAGAACCAGTTTATGGGTTTTGTATTGTTTTTTAGTCTCTATGCCATTTAATTCTACTTTGCTCTTTATTATTTTCTTCCTTCTACTTCTTCTGGGATCTTCTTATTCTCTTTCTAGTTCTTTTGGTTGTAGGGTTAGATAGTTTATTAGAGAATTTTCTTGTGGGTTTTTTTTTTCTTTTGTTTTGTTTTTAGCTAGGCCTATATGCTATGAACTTCCCTCTCTGGACTGCTTTTGCTATGCCCCATAGGTTTTGGTTTGTTGTATGTTCATTTTCATCTGTTTCCAGGAAGTGTTTTTATTTC
The DNA here is from genome assembly GCF_028538775.1 of Myotis yumanensis. Taxonomy (NCBI): domain Eukaryota; kingdom Metazoa; phylum Chordata; class Mammalia; order Chiroptera; family Vespertilionidae; genus Myotis; species Myotis yumanensis. Next base: position 91,340,231 of record NW_027223759.1, read on the forward strand.
TTCCTTGATTTCATTGGCAACCCATTCTTTGCATAATAACATGCTATTTAGCTTCCATATGTTTTAATGTTTTGTATTTTAATTATAGTTGATTTCTAGTTTCATGCCTTTCTTATCTGAGAAGATGCTTGATATAATTTCAGTCTTCTTGAACTTGTAGAGAGTTATTTTGTGTACTAATGAGTGGTCTATCTTTGAGAATGTATCATGTGCACTTGAGAATAATGTGTATTTTGCAGGTTTCGGGTGAAATGTTTTGTAAATATCAATTAAATCCATCAGATGCAGTGTGTCACTTAGAGTTGTTGTTTCCTTGTTGATTTTTTGCCTAGAATATCTATCCAGTAATTTCCGTGTGGTTTTAATGTTCCTTACTATGACTGTGTGGTTGTCAATCTCTCCCTTAAAGTCCTCCAACAGTATTTTATATATATATATATATATCTTGGTAATTTTATATTGGATGCATACATGTTTACCAGGTTTCCCTTCCTTTGTTGGATCAATCCTTTTAGTATTATACTAGAGGCCCGGTGCTCAAAAATTTGTGCACTCAGGGGGCGGGGGGCGGGGGGTCCCCCAGCCTGGCCTGTGCCCTCTCACAGTCTGGGACCCCTAGAGAGATAATGACCTGCTGGCTTAGGCCTGCTCCCAGGTGGCAGAGGGCAGGCCCAATCCCTAAGTGCAGCCCCTGGTCAGGCTCAGACCAGGGCCTATTGGGGAGTTGGGGTGCTGCCCCCTGTCATGCACAGAGCAGGGCAGATCAGGAGGTTGGGGCGCTGCACCCTGTCACACTCAGGGCAGGACCAATGGGGAGGTTATGGCTCTACCCTGTCACACATAGAGCAAGGCCCGTGGAGGGGGGTTGGGGCGCCATCCTCTATCACCCACAGAGCAGGGCCCATCAAGGAGATGGGGCACCACCACTGTCACACTTGGGGCAGGGCCGATGGAGAAATTATGGCTCTACCATGTCACACACAGAGCAGGACCCGTGGGGGCCGGGGGGGTGGGAAGTTGGGGTGCCGCACCCTGTCACACACAGAGCAGGGCAGATCAGGGGATTGGGGAGCTCCCCGCTATCAGGCACAGAGCAGGGCGCGTGGGGGGGTGTGGGGTTGGGGCGCCACACCCTGTCAAACACAGAGCCCCAGGGCAATCATGGGATTGGGGAGCTCCCCCCTATCAGACACAGAACAGGGCTGATCAGGGGGTTGGGGCACCTTTCCCTGTCACAAACAGAGCAGGACGGATAGGGAGGTTGTGGCCCGGCCCCCTGTCACACACAGAGCCACAGGGCGATCAGGGGGTTTGGGTGCTGCCCCCTGTCATGCTGATCCCGGTGCTGGGAGCCTCGCTGCTCCGCTGATCCCAGTGCTGGGAGGCATATTACCCTTTTACTATATAGGATAGAGGCCTGGTGCACGGGTAGGGGCTGGCTGGTTTGCCCTGAAGGGTGTCCTGGATCATGGTGGGGGTCCCCACTGGGGTGCCTGGCCAGTCTGGGTGAGGGGCTGAGGGCTGTTTTCCGGGTGGTGAGTGCCTGGAGCTCCCAACTGCTCCTTGTTTTCTTTTTTTTTTTTTTATTCTGGGCCAGCTTTAGCTCTGAGGCCTTGCTGCTGAAAACATGGATACAATGTTTCAGTCCGGCTGGGTTTCAGTCTGGCTGGTTTCTGGGCTTTTGTTTAGCTTCTTATTTGCAACATAGTACATAGTTGCTTAGAGTTGCAACTGAGCGGCCGGCAAGTGAGGCAGGGAATGTTGGAGTCCGCAGCAAGCAAGCCTCATGCTCGCTTCAGTGCCTGGCTGCCGGCCGCCATCTTGGATGACAGTTAATTTGCATATACTCACTGATTAGCCAATGAAAAGGGTAGTGGTCATACACTAATTACCATGTTTCTCTTTTATTAGTGTAGATAGTATTTAGTATTATTTAATCCCTTCTTTGTCTCTTGTTATAGCCTTTGTATTGGGAAGTATATTTTGTCAGATATAAGTATTGCTACCCCTTGCTTTTGTTTTCATTGCATGAATTTTTTTTCAACTTTTCACTTTCATCCAATGTGAGTCTTTTGTTCTGAGGTGGGTCTCCTGTAGACAGCATATATATGGGTCATGTTTTCTTATCCATTCAGCTACCCTATGTCATTTGATTTGGAGCATTTAATGCATTTATATTTAAGGTTATTTTTGATAAGTACTTATTTATTGCCATTTTTATTCTTTATGTCTATGTTACTCTCTCTATTTCTTATTTCTCCTACCACAGTCTCTTTAACATTTCTTACAATGTCAATTTCATGGCAATAATCTCCATTAGCCATTATTTATCTGGGAAGCTCTTTATTTCAACTTCCATTTTTAATGATAGCCTTGCTGGATATAGTAGTCTTGGTTATATTCTCTTGATTTTCATTACTTAGTATACGTCATGCTAGTCTCTTTGGGCCTGTAGTGTTTCTGTTGAGAAATCAGCTAACAGCCTTATGGGAGCTCCTTTGAAGGCAATGAATTGCTTTTCTCTTGCTGCCTTTAAGATTATCATTTTGTCTTTAATTTTTGGCATTTTAATTATACTATGTTTTGTTTTTTTTTGTTTTTTAAATATATTTTTATTGATTTTTTTACAGAGAGGAAGGGAGAGGGCTAGAGAGCCAGAAACATCAATGAGAAACATCAATCAGCTGCCTCCCACACACCCCACCGGGGATGTGCCCGCAACCAAGGTACATGCCCTTGACCGGAATCGAACCTGGGACCTTTCAGTCCGCAGGCCGATGCTCTATCCACTGAGCCAAACCGGTTATGGCTATACTATGTTTTATCATTGTCCTCTTTGGGTTCTTCTATCTTGGGATTCTGTGCTTTCTGAACTTGTGTGACTTTTTGGTTCACCAAGTTAGGGAAGTTTTCTGCCATTATTACTTCAAACAGTTTTCTATCCCTTGCTCATCTTTTTCTTCTTCTGGTACTCCTATAATGTGGATGTTGTTATATTTTATGTTGTTCCACAACTCTCTTAAAGCTCCCTTTTGTTTTTTAATTGCTTTTTCTCTTTTTGATTCTCTGATTGAGTGATTTTTACTATCCTATCTTCTAATTCATTGATTTGATCCTCTTCTTCCTCTAATCTGCTATTATTTCTTCTGGTGTATTCTTTATTTATGATATGTCACTTTTCATTTCTGACTGGTTGTTTTTTATTGTTTCTATGCTTTTTTCATGCTGTTGAACATTTTTATAATCATTACTTTGAACTCTATATCTGACAAACTGCTTATCTCCATTTCAATTAAATCTTCTTCTGGAGAATTGTCTTGTTCTTTTCTTTTTTTTTATCTCCCCATTTTGGCTGCCTCTTCATGTTTATATCTATTTATTAGGTGGATCTACTATGACTGCCATTCCTGCTGGGCTGGCCTTTTGTAGTGGGCATCTTTTGTGACCCTGTGGTGTAGTATCCTCAATCATCTAAGCTGGATGTTCTAGAAATGTCTCTTACATGGATTATGTGGGTTCTTCTATTGTAATTGGCTCTAGATTGCAATTGTCCTTTTCATGGCAGGCTTGGTCATCAGGATGGCTGAGTATGGGGCAGAACCCAAATCATGTCATGGCAGCTGTTATATAGGTGGTGACAGAAGAATATATGACAAAATTGGACCAAACTCAAAACAACACACAAACACACAATAAAACTAATTTAACAAGAACCAAAGGAACCCCACCAACCTAAAAAAAAAAGAGTAAGAGAAGAGCAGAAATAAGAGTAAGAAAAGGAAAGAAAAAGGAATACTATAAGAGACCAAAATAATTAGAGCAGAAAGAAGGAAATGGAAGAGGAGAATGTGAAAGAAAAGAAGGTAAAAAATATGAATAGTTGAAAAGAGAAATGTATATATGAGATCATTACAATTAAAATGTAATAATGATTAAAATAATTTATGAACTAGAAAGAGAAAAACAGAAAATAAATTTAAAATAAAAAAGCAAATAAAAAATAGATGCAATAAAGAAAAGAGAGATAAAAGGATATTAGAGGAAAAAGAGAAGCGGAAACACAGTGAAATCTTAAAAAAAATGAGATTACATACAAAATAATATTTTCACCCTTTGAAGCTATTGTTTGTGGCACTTGCTGGAGTTTGCTCAGATGTTGTGCAAAACAGGTCCCTAGGTGTGCAGGTCACTGGCATCCCGGTAGGTTGATTGGTGCAATCAATGCCAGTCACTATCTGTACCTGGCTTTCAGCTTTCAGCCACTAGGCTGACAGTCAGCAGGGCAAGTCCCAAACAGTCTAGCAGGCGCGACCCCTGAAGCCCAGAGGCTGGGTATGCCTCGGGTCTCTTTCCTTAAACATCTCAGCTCTGATGTGCTCTCCCTTTCCCTATGGATCTTGGCTCTGCAAGAGTATCGGGGACTAGCCGGGTGGTTTAAGCAGACTCGTGTTGGGGGCAGAGCTGTAATCTGTAGGAGTGGGGCAGGCCCTTCCTCTTTTCCCCAGGGCTGCCGGGGCTGTATTCACTGGGGAGCTCAATCTGCTTCCCTGTAATGCTGTGGAAAGGCCCAGCCTAGGCCCTGTCTCCTGAACAGAAACACACGCAAGAGATACTATTCCAACACCTCAGCTCTACCTGGCTCCCTGGCATTCCCACGGGCTCTGCATGGCCCTGGGTAGCAGGAGGGTTACAAAATCATCCCCACTCAAAATTCAGATCTCCCCATGCGGCAGGTCCCAGCAGCACAGGGCCAAGGGCTCTCAGCTTTCCACAGTGCAGGCCAAAAACTCCCTACTTCTGGCTCTGCTGGGCCTGGGTCCCGGACACATCATAGTCACCCAAGTCATTCCAGGTAGGCGCCATGTGGGCCCTGAGCAGCCTAGGAAGGGCCTGAGCCAGGGGGCTCCTGGGCAGGGCCAAGCCTGCAATCAGAGCCAAGGGGTCCCCTGCCTAGGCCTAAAGCCTGGGCCAGAGGGGAGGAGTCGGTGAACGGAGGATGCTGGGGGTCCCCTGCCCAGGCCCTGAGGCTTTAGGCCTGGACAGGGGCTGAGCTGAGGATCGGTGTGAACTACAGAGGAAACACCTTTTCTGACCGCTCATTGGCTAAGCTCCCAATATGCCATTGGTAATATTCTTAGTAACTTGGGTAATAAGAATCCAAAAAGGTGATCTAGGTTTTTGCACCTCACTCCTGGAGAAAAAAAAATGAAGGTCCACTGCTGGAGGGCTAAGAAATGTCATATCCTGCTCTAGCTGGTTTGGCTTAGTGGATAGAGCCTCGGCCTGCCGAGCGCAGGGTCTGGGTTCAATTCTGACCAAGGGCATGTACCTAGGTTGCAGGCTCCTTCCTGGCCAGGGCCCAGGTCAGGGCTCATGCAGGAGGCAACCAATCAAAGTGTTCCTCTCACTTTGATGTTTCTCTCTGTCTTTCCTTTTCTCTTCCACTCTCTAAAAACAATGGAAACATATCCTCAGGTGAGTATAAAAAAAATAAAGAAATGTTATATCCTATGAAAGAGACATCTTGAAAATGCCTAAACGAACTTGTCATTTTTTCATGCAGAAGGGACTGGAGTCCGGGTTGATGAAAACACCTTGGTGGCTGCGGTGACTGGCAGTGGCTGCAGCAGCGTAGTGATGGGGCTGGTGCCTTCCCCTGATCAGCCTGGTTGCCTCCCACAAAGGCTGCAGCTTAGGCCTGCTCCCCAAGGGGAACAGGGAGCAGGCCTAAGCCATCAGTAGGACATCCTCTGAAGGCTCCCAGTATGTGAGAGGGGGCAGGCTGGGCTGAGGGACACCCCTGCCCTGGTGCACGAATTTCATGCACCGGGCCCCTAGTTACTATTATAATATTAATAGGTACACTTCATTAGCATTTTCTACGAGCCAGGTATTCTTCTAAGCATTTTTGTGTTTATTAACTTAATTCTCCCAGTGACACTATAATAGAAGTCATGACTTACAATTTATTTACACATGAGGAATCCAAGGCACAGACAGGTTTCCCTTCTCCTGGGGACAGAACACTAATTACATTCCCAGGAAGTCTGGCTTGTGAGATCCCACTCTTCTCAATCACTGTGTTACAACACCCTTCACAGCAGTGAACAGGTGAAGGGAAGGAATAAGAGAATGAAAGTGTTTTGGAGGCCTACACTGTGCCAATACCTAAGCCAGGTATTGCAGCTGTTTTTACATATGACACCAATTTCAAGGTCTCAAAATTTTGCTCTTTTATTTCTGTCCTATGCTCTTGGGGATATTCTTCCTTATCCTTGTCCTCAGTGGTCTTACCTGTAAATTGAGGGTGGTATTGCATTCTTCCTACGAGTCCTTACAGTCTGATCTTCTGTTTCTATGCCTATTGATGAAATAAAAGGATCTTTTATTTTTCCATGACTAACACTATGTTTTACTTTGTTAACTTTTTTAAAAGCCTTCAGAGATTATAGTCTTTATATTTTGGTTTTGGAGAAGTGTACTCTACGCTATATTTTCCTCGTATTATATTATACCACCCCTCATCTTAGTGTTGTGTCATTTAGAATAAGTCTGTTGGCAATAGTAAAATCTTTGTAAAAAAAAATATCAAAGTAATTACTAGACTTAATCCTCCTCAATTTGGTTTTCAAATTAAGGGTCACCTCTATGCTTGGACCTGACAAAATGTCATTTTTTAACTGCAAAATTTTATGTACAACAAGCATCTTAAATAGTATAATGCGTTTCATGCTCCACTGTCAATTCTCAATAGCTGCTAAGTCTAAATATAGTCACAGAACTTAGTGAAGTTTATCCAGAGGAAGTCTAGGGAGATTTTGACCTCAATATTTCAGTGAATATTTAATACACAAGCTGTTTCTTACCAACAATTTAGTCAGGGAGCTAACAGGACATAACTCCCATTAGAAACAAACAACCCTCTCTGTAAACCTTATCTCATATACACCTTCATTAGAAGAAAACATTCCTACATTTCTTAAGTAATCAAAGCAAATAAAGAGAAAACAATTTTAACCCTTTATTTTAATGTATACATATGTGTATATATACAGACAGTTCATGACTTACAATTTTTTAAATGTGTATATACATACACACACACACACACACACACACACACGAGGCCCATTTCACTAAGAGATTTGTGCAATAGGCCTTCCCTTCAGTCTTTGCTGCTCCGGCCAGCCAGAGCCTTCAGTCTTAGCTCCGCCACTTCGTGCCTATGTATGCAAATTATCCACCATCTTTGTCAGGTTAATTTGCATACTCTCCTGATTGGCTGGTGAGTGTGGCAGAGGGAAGGTCAATTTACATGTTTGTCTACTATTAGTTAAGATATGTATATATATTATTGATTCCAGAGTGGAAGGGAGAGGAAAAGAGAAACATCAATGATGAGAGAGAATCATTGATTGGCTGCCTCCTGCGTGGCCCCTACTGGGGATCAAGCCCACAACCTGGGCATGTGCCCTTGACCAGAATCAAACCCAGGACCCTTCAGTTTGCAGGCCTACACTCTATCCACTGAGCCAAACAAGCTAGGGCATGACTTACAATTTTAAGAAATAATTTTTTAACTTTACTATGATGTGGAAGCCATACTCCAAATTTTGAATTTTGACCTTTTCCTGGGCTGGCAGTCTGTGGTATGATACTTTGTGGTGATGCATGCGATTCGAAGGGTAAACATCTAATTGATACTATAGCTTGTAGTATTCAATGCATTTTTAATATGACTTCTTTTTAACTTGATTTGTAATCCCATTGTAAGTCAGGAAGTGTGTGTGTGTGTCTATATTTATATTCTTAAGAGAGTTAAGTTCTTGTACAAATGATTTCTTTTAAAACAGTTTTGTCTGATTTTTCTGGATGCTAAACCTTCCAATAAGTTACAGAATGTAGTTCATAAACCAAGTTATGAGTCAAATGGTAACTTCTCAGTATGTCAATACATTTTTCTCAATTTGTGAAATTCAGTTGTTCATATAGATGTAAGCTCTTTATAATATGCATTGAAAAAACTTTGAGTTATAGATCTATATGTTTTAAACAAGAAAATAAGTTTTAAGTTGTAGGCTTCTCTGCATGAGTAATATAAAATATTCCACCATGTTCTGAAATGGTTTATTCTTTGGGAAAATGTTACAGTTTGATTTTTTTATTTCCACAAGACTTTTTAATAAAAAGAATTGCATATTGAAATGCAAGTGAGACATTTTAATAATTGTTTCTTTTTAATTATCAGCATTGTTCTGTTTTAAGTTTTAATCTTTAATTCCTTTATTGGTTAAGGTATTACAAATGTGTAATCATATGTAGTCATGTATTCATCCCCCCCTTAACCTGAACCCCAGCCCCCCCACCCCCCACTCATGCTCTCATCCCCCTGTTGTCTGTGTCCATTGGTTGGGCTTATATGCATGCATACAAGTCCTTTGGTTGATCTCTTCCCTTTACCCGCACCATCCCCCACTTTCCCTCTGAGGTTTGACAGTCTGATTGCTGCTTCTCTGTCTCTGGATCTGTCCCTGTTCTTCAGTCTATGTTGTTCACTATATTCCACAAATGAGTGAGATCATGTGGTATCTTCAAGAGAAAACTTTCAAAATATTACTATACTATGAATAAATAAAAATTATACAATATAAAATTACTATGAATTTAAAACAAAGGCACAACTCAATTATAAGGGGAAATGTTTTTAGAGGGCACTCAATGCACTGTAGAAAAACTAAAGATATCCTTATACAAAACATAATTTTGGATACTTTAATCATTCTTGGGGAGACACTGTAGAGAGTACTAGACTTTTTAAAAAGTATTTTATAGTGTACTTAGTATTAGGTATACCGCGATGAGGCATAAAATGATGACAAGCATAGAGAGGATTTTGAATCTCAACAGGATATACATACATCATTTCTTTAGAAAGTGGAGGAAATAACTTGGTATAATATATACAGATAATACTTATTAGACATCATATAGAAAATAAGAACAAATAGTAAATGCCAACAATGGAATTGGTAGCATGTAAGAAATTTTATTTGCTTTGCCCATTTAACAAAATTGCTGGTGGAACAGATCAATATATATTACTTTGCAATTACATCCTAGGCTCCAGTACATGCTATCTTAACAAAGTACACTTTCATAGAAATGTTAGGGCTGAATGGAAGGGAGGGGTATTGCAGTTTCTATTCTAAAAATTCTAAAGTGTTTATAAAGTCTTTTGCATCATGCATGTATTCATGGCTGCCATACGTAGGGGATATAGTAAGTTGGATAGAGGTTAAGGCAGTATCTGGGATGTGTGTTCTGCCTTGTTCTTCTTCAGGGAAGTGCTATGTGGTATTAAAAGGGGCCGTCTGCTCATATTGCTGGGATGGTTGTAGAGATGGAGGTGGTAGAGGTGCATAAAAATGTTGGCTCTAGATCTGCAAATGCACTTTCTTAATTAATCAAGGACATAGTATACGTACTGACTACCAGTATATCCCTTACTCTTTCAATATAAAGTCAGATGAATATAATGTGTTCTTCCTTTCTAGGTTATATCATTTCAGCTATTAAAATGGAAGAAGTTATTCTGTTGAAGCTAACTTGCATTAATTAAAGAACTTTATGTTACAAACTATAGGAAATGGCTTAGGCTAATTGAGGAAAAAAATCAAGAACTTAACTGAACTTAGTAAAGGAAGGCTAATGACTTAGTCACAGTTTAAACAGCCCAGTATTTCAAAGGAGAGGAATTGAAGCAAGCCAAGCAGTGGAAAAACCTTCATTTGAGTTGCAGACAAAGGATAACTCACCACTACCACCATTTCCAATCTCTCACTCTCCTGTTTTACTCTTCCAAGTTATCAGTACAGATTGGTCATAGATAGTTGTTTACTCGGGATAACTAGGCCGGATGATGACAGCAAGGTAGAGAAGTAATGACTTTACTTAACTAGTCTGATTTGAGTACATATTTGGCAGAAAACAGAGCCTTTTTTCAAAGGAAGAAGTAAAAAATACTCAGATAAAAACAACAGCAACTGTAATCCACCTCTTAGCTTCTGTGTACTTGTGGGCACACGGGTGCACATATAGTTCTTTTACGTGTGTTTTTATGGGGAATAATGCAGCAGAAAATGAAAAGTTGCAAGATAATCTAATATGTATACATAAAGGTGTCCAAAATATCATAGTACAGGTTTAAGCTTTAATAATTTTAAAAGGGTAAAAGCTACAAATTATAAAGATCATTTAAAAGTGGATCTATTTTATTTTCCATTTTCCCGTATAGTTTTGGGAATTATAAATAATACTTTTTGAATTTTAATTTTTTCTTTCATATCGCCTGAAGATGGCAGAGAGAGAGCAATTAACATTGGTAGTTAAAAATATACAAAGTCAAATAAGTATAAATGACATGCATAAAAATAAAAATGGAAATTTTGTTTTTCAACAGTTGGTAGCTGTCATCCTTCTACAGTTATTAAACTTAAATATGCATTATGACATTTTAGAAACCTGTATATATACACGTTAATCTAAATATTAGAGTATCTTGTAATTGTTCATTGTGAGCTCATCTTTCCCCATGATACATATGTATAAGGGGTGTATATGCACCTGTGTTTCCACAAGTTCATAGAAGTTTAGAGGTGGATTATAATTGCTTTTGCTTTCATCTGTGCAGTACCTTTTTATACTTCCACAATGTCTGCCTCCCGGCCAAATAATGACGAAGCTGAATACATTAGATGATGATATTGGAAAGAGGTATATCTTCATTTAAAGAAAGGTATATAGAAAAATATGTAAATTTGTAAATTTGTTAACAAAGACCAATTGCATAGAAATGTGGGGCTGAATACAGGGGAGAAGAATTACAATCTGTACTATCAAGATTTTGTAATGTTTGCAGTCTTTTGCATTAAGAATGTCTTCATGGATGGTATATGATAAAGTTGGAGAGAGGAAAGGCAGTATCTGGAATGGTGTGGTCTGATTTCCTGTCCCTTAGGAAAATGGTGGATGGTATTAAAAGGGGCCGTCTGCTGGGAGAGGTGGTAGGGTGTAGAGATGGTGGTGGTAGATACGAGTATAAAGCTTGGACACTATGTCTGCTTGAAGGAAATGAGCCTCCTCAGTGGTGTCTACCCTTCACATCCTCTCTTTTAGGGGCTGAAAAACAGTCTCTTTAGTTGTACAAGGTTGTCTTCATGGCAAAATGTTTGTCATTTAGCGTCTAAATAGTGCCTTCTCTTTTTTCTCCTTATTCTTCCTCTTACGTTCTTTGAACTTTAGATGAGCCATGGCATTATGGAAAACATGGCAGCTGAAGCCCTCCCTGACCCCATACTCCACATGGTCCTGAAGGATTTTTAAGCTAGGGAATACCCTGCAGCAGGCCATGCACCTGAACCCACTCTCCAGGGCCACCAGCCACTCAGGCGTCTTAGCGCTGGGATACCAGCCCAGAGCTGGAGGCCGTGCTGGACTGTCAGCCTCCTCTCTTTTCTCCTGGGCTCCGCTGTCTAACATGGGCTCATGGGCAATTAGGTGTTTCTTCTCAGACCTGTGATAGACGGGGACATTTTTATGGACCTTTCCAATGTAGGTCATTTCTTCCATTTTGATTTTTTTTGAGGGGGGCTCCCACCCTTCCTTTGTATGGTATAAGACGGCCACACCCCTTTTCAGTTGTACGTGCGTATAGTAAATTTTCATGGGCCTTACATCTGTCCCATGCACTGCGGACATAAAGGGCTCGTTATTATTAGGTGTGTGGGAAGGAATGTAGGGATGTGAATAGTCAGAGGAGTTCTCCGTTTGCTCCGAGTCCAGGGATACAGGCATCTCCTTGATTTCTAGGAAAGAAAATTTGAAACATGAAAAGATTAGAAAATATATGTAAGGACCGTAGGAGTTAAGGTACACATGCAGTATGTGACCATGTGAAGTAAAAATAAATATATATGTGATATTTCAGAATTCTGTATGTGGTGTGCTATATCTGACGTGTTTACATGGTATAACTATATCAGAATGAGGATATAGGTTGAGTAGCATGTTCTTGTAGTGTTGTATATGTATTCTTGGCCATATCTTGGAAGGGTTTCTGTGTTGCTAAAAGAGAATGGCAAATCGGTGAATGCATGGTTGTTATGTGGTGTGACAGCGCATGTGAACAGTGCAGGAGTGGTACCTGTTTTACTGTGAGACAGTGAGACTGAGTGTGTTATGGGCTTTCAGAATGTTCACCTCTATGAAGGTCTTATGGCCTGGTGGATGAAGTGGCATATGATTAGTAGGGACACAACAGATGGAAGTTCATTTCCTTCAGGGCATGTGAGTTTTCTACAGTTTAAACTAAAGAGGTTATTTGTGTGAGGGGAAGTAGATTACTTATGGAACTAGTGTGTAAATGGATGAGTCTGGAAATGATTGTGTGAAGGAATGAGGGTAAGAAGGCATCTAGATAATGCTGCTAGAGAATGGGATATACAGATGAAGAAGAAAGGCCTGTGTATATGAGAGAACAAGGGAAAAATAGGAGAAATGGAGGCTTAGCTGGTATGGAGGAGGATAGCGTGTGAGTGTGTGAGGATCTGATATTGTGCTCACCTGAGGGGCAGGTTCTGAGGAAACTCTCATATCCATGTCAGCACTGAGGTCTACCTCAGGCACAGCTGCCCCAGTGCTGTATGTTGGGGATTTGTGCTGCAGGACCTTGCCCAGTTCTGCAAGGCGCACTCTCTACCTGTCCCTCCACAGAAGCCTCAGTGCTAGTCCTTCTGCCCTAAAGCCCTTTCCAGTTTTTGAGGGGAAAGTGAACTAATAGGGAGCAGGCTGAGCAATTGAGCTACAGCTCATGACCAAGCTCAGATCCCACCTTTGTTTATTCCTTACCATCCTCATCATGACGGGTACTGTTGGATGAGGTGGAGACACTGATAGGATGTTGTGAGAATGCAGTCTTTTCTCCTGCAGCCTGACTGCAGACTGGGGCTTCCACAGGTGGCTCGGGCTGAGCCACATTGTCTTGGCTGATGCGGCGTCCTGGGCAATGGAATAAAATAGAACACTGAGATGAAGCATTTTCTAGGGTCTCTGTCTATTCAAAGAGTACATGTTGAGTGGACATGACATGTGAGGCATCATTGCTACACATGACACCTCTTCTCATAGAAATTAATATGAATTTTCCATTTAAAATTCCATTAGCTCCAAACTATAAGAAAACTTACTAAATGATATATTTTGTGAATATCAGTGGGATTGGGTATCAAAGTGTCATTTGAATGTAGTGTGATTGCTGTTTAAATGCATAATGTGTTGGTTAAAACTGGGTTAAGGTTTAATGTGAGGTTGATTTGGTATTTGCTAATGTGAATATGGGATCAAATTTTTGTGACTGAAAAGGTTAAGGTTATGTGTGCTTTCTGTCTGATGTTAGTTCAGCACACATTTATGTATGTAGAATGCATTATCAATAATGATGTATTTATGTGCTTCACATATTATGTTGTTTAGATAAGGCATGTTATTTCTCAGAATATACTCTGAGGCTAGAGCAGTTAGTGTATTTGCAAAATGTGAGGGAATAGTTGAAGTGGATGTGGAAATTAAGGTTTATAAAAAAATAATACCTGTGCTTTGAAAAAAATTACAGAGACTTCAGTGGAGGATGTGTAACATTATAAATGAAAAGTATGAAATATGGGGCATGGCTACAGTGCTTTGGACAGGTTCAAGCCTTGGATTAAGGAGAGGGCACAGTCTTCTCATGGGCACGTGCAAGTCTGAGCTGGAGGGCAGAGCCTTCCCAGCACAAGTATAGCCAATATCTATTGATGTAAGCTTGAACCTATGATCTCCACACATGGCCCCACGTGCTTTGTATTAGAGTTCAGGTGCATGCAGGTGAGTAGGGTTGAGAATGCTGTTAACAACTTGACACGCCCCTGGTTTGCCTCCTGGCATCTGCTATAAAATAAAGACTCTGCTTGTGGGCAATGGCGCTGTCTCCTCATCAGAGAGCAGTGTCCCACTGAGGCCCAGCTTTCATTCTCTTCTCTGTCTTTTCTTAAACCTTTCATCCCCTCCACTCAGGATCACTGTAGGCTGTGCGGGCTCAGCACAATGAAAGATTGAGTTCTGAAGGGATTAAGATAGAATATGGGAACTAAGGCCTAGCAATCTAACTCTTAAGCACTCACTGAACAGAAATGTATATATAGTGAAAAATACATGCAATATATGACCAGATCATTATAGTCAATGGAAATATAATATTCATGCAATGATATACATGCACCAAAAAGGAACAAAATTAATGTCATAGACAACATGGATAAATTCCACAAATATATTGATTAGTGAAAGGAGGTAGAGAAAAAGTATATATTGTGCCCTTGTATTGCCACGAAATTTAAAAAGAAGGATACTAATCTAGTGGCTTAGGAGTCAGAGAAATTAAAACTGTTTGCATGGCATGGACAAAAATCCCACATGGAGAATTTAAATGCAAGTGGAATGTTTTAGGGAAATGAATGAAGGGGACAGTGACAGCAAAGGGGTCCTACAGGAGAAGAATGTGAATGGGAAACTCTGGCTATGTAAATATATGGATCTGATCGTGACTTTGCCGGGGAATCTCTGCACTCTACCTCAAGTTCAGTTCTTGAGGATCCTACCATGTTGGGCCTGTGTTAAGTTATTAGTGCTTCACAGGATGCTGGTAACATGACATGTGCTTAGCCAGCTCATAGGAATATATTCTTCCATGTTTCTCTGATAAAACTCTCATCCCCTTGGGCCCGCTCCCATTATTTCCTCAAATAGAACACTGTTTTCCACTGATCTCCTTGGGCTCCCTCCAGCTGTTTTCGGTGTTTTCCCCTGTTCCCACTGCTGATCCTCCTAAGAAGATGCAGAATCATTGGAGTATCTGTTTGTACTGGGCAGCTTGTTGTGGATTAATAGGCAGAAACACTCAGCTGAGAAATTAAAGTAATAGATTTGCAGCCCATTCTTGTAATTTGTGTATTTACCTTTCCATTAAACAAAGAGTCTACCATGTACCACATTTATTGAGGTCACACAGCCTTGGATGAGTAGTGTTATGTGGTTCCTATGAAAATATTAAATGCACGGAAGTAGTTATTGTGCTAATATATGTCCTGGGTGACTGGGTTTGTTCAAAGTGGCTTCTTTGAAAACGGACAGAGATTGCTGTCTTCTGTCAACCTGGACATAAAACTGTGTTATCTTTGTTAGCTTCCCTTGAAGGTAGTTCTGACCATGACATTACTTTTCTGCAATGGAAAATGAATGGAAATGACATGTGCCATTTCAGGCTTCGCCATACAAACCTCCTAAGTGCCGCTCTGTGCTCTTCTGTTTCATACCTGACTGGAATTCAGGCATCTCTGAGGTGCCAGTACAGGAAGCTTTTTGACGTGGTTGACGGAATACTGGGAAAGAAAATTTTTAACATAAGCAAGCTAGAAGATGTGTGTGAAGTCTATAGGAGTTCAGAAGTCCATGACCCACATAAGAATTTGGAATGAAAGTTCATATACATATTTTAGTTCAGAATTCTATGTGTGGGATACTTTGAGGTATTTACATGGCATATCCATGTGGGAATGAGGATATAGTTTTGTATACAAGTATTTGTGGAATTGTATGCATGTATTAGAACATATCTGGTGAGTGTTTTCCATGTTGGTAAAGAGGATGGGGAATGAGTGTGTGCATGTTTGCAATGTGGTATGACAGCATATGTGACTGGTGCAGGACTGGTCCTTGTCCTTACCGTAAGACAGTGAGACTGAGAGTATTAGGGGAAGGGTGTATGAGATCTCAGAGTGTTCCGTTCAGTGAAGATCTGAAGGCCTGGTAGCTGAAGTGCCATATAGATTAGAAAGGAAACAGATGAAAGTAAATTCTCTTCAGGGCATATAAGTTTATTAGACATTGACCTAAAGAGGTTTTCTGTGTGAGGGGATGTGGCTTATTTATGGGATTAGTGTGTGCATATTATGAAATTAGTGAATCTGATACTGATTTTGTGATGAAGTGAACGTAAGAATGTATCTCCGTAACGCTTCTAGAGAATGCGAAAGAGAGATGAGGCGGGAAAGCCTGTGTATATGAGAGAACAAGGGGAAAGAAGGACATACCGAGCCTTACTTGGTATGGAGGAGGACAGATGTGTGAGTGAGTGTGTGAGGATCTCAGTTTGTGCCTCTCAGAGAGTAAGGTCTGAGTAAAATATCATATACACACATCAGCACTGTCTATTGCCTCAGTGTCAGCTGGCGCTATGTTGGAAATTTGTGCTGAGAGACCTTGCCCTGTCTTGAATGCACACTGTCTGTTTGTCCCTCTGCAGGAGCCTTAGTCCTAGGTCCTCTTTCCTGAAGCCCTTTCCTGCTTTTGAGGGGAAAATGAACTAAGTAAAGAGTAAGCTGAGCAATTGAGCTACATCTCTTGATCAAGTTCAGATCCCTCCTTTGTTTATTCCTTACCATCCTGAACAAGAGGTGTTTTTCCGTACACATGCATCTCCAGACTCGACAGAGGTGGTAATGAAACACCATCCTCATCAAGACTTATATCTCCGTAAAAGCATACGTTCCTACACGGCTTAGATGGTCCGAAAACAACGGTGAAAGGTTTACAGAAGGCAGACTGTTTCCCTGCTGCCTGACCACAGGCTGGGGCCTCCAATGGTGACGTGGGTAGAGGTTCCTTGTCTTGGGTATTGCAGGGTCCTGGGCAATGGGATAAAAACCAACACTGAGATGAGGCATTTCCTGGGGTCTTTGCCAATACAGAAGCTGCATGTTCAGTGGGCATTGCATGTCAGGCATCATCATTTCACTTGACACTTGGTCTCACAGTAATTCAGGTGACTTTTTTATTTAAAACTATAAGTTTATATTTATTCCAAGCTATAAGTAAACTCTTATTAAGTGGTGTGCTTGGTAGATGTCAGTTGGATTGGGTATCTTGCATAGGATATTTCTGGAGATCTATCTATACAGATTATCAACAACTTCGAATCATGCCTGAAAGAAGTATGCAGGGATTAATAGGTGGATATCAACTCAAATTCCTCATGAAAAATTGTGCATTTAACAGATATATAGTGTTACTTTTATGAAGTTCTTAATGACTATCTATATATTTAATTACTCTTTATACTGATATATGTATATATATATCTACATTTTCAAGTAGTTCGAGGTCAAACCAACCTGAATGATCAGAAGAGTATAATCAACGAAGAAATAATATTCGTGAAATGATATAGACATACCAAAAAGGAACAAAATTAACATCATGTACAACACGGGTGAATTACACAAATATAATAATGAGTGAAAGGAACTGGACACAAAGTATTATCGTGCCTATCCATTTCCTAAAATTTAAAAACAGGGATAATAACCTAGGGTCCTAGAAGTCAGAGAAATTATAACTCTTTGGATGGTATGGGATTTTAATCCATGTGGAATATCAAAAGGAATTAGATGATAGGGAAAGTGAGTTCATAGGAATTTCATATGTAATGAATGGGAATGGGAAACATAGGCTATGAAAGTATATGGATGTTATGGGATCTTCACTTGGGTATCTCTGCACTCTACCTCAAGTTCAGTTCTGAAGGATCTTACCACTTTGGGCCTGTGTTAAGTTATTATTTCTTCACATGTTTCTAGTAAATATAACATGCCCTTGTCCAGATCATATAAAAATATTCTTCCATGTTTCTCTGATAGGCCCTCTCCCACTCTTTCCTCAAATAGAATGCTGTTTTCCACTGATCTCTGTGGGCTTGCTCCTGTCCTATTACTTGTTTTTCCCTTGGAATGTTTTGCTTCCACTGTTTATCCTATTAAAGATGATGCAGAAGCATTCCTGTTTTTGTCCTTGGCATCCTTGTGTTGACTATTAGGCAGAACCATTCAGCTCAACCCTGGGTTCTGTCTAGATCCCAACCTCCCTTTGCAGCCTATTCGATAGTCCCTCCTTAGCAGCACCATTTAGCTTGTCTTTAGAAGAGATGCAAGATAAACTGTCTGAAGAAGCAGCTTTGCATGCTTTTCAGCCTTGAGTTAGGGCCACTGCTTTGTTCTGTCCTGCAAAGCACCTTCTCATATCTTTAATTTGCTGAGAAATTAAAGAAAAATAATAGAGATGTAGTTGATGTTGCTATTTGTGTATACTAGTATATCTGTCCATTTAACAAACAAGAAGAGCCTACTATGTGCCATGTTCAGTGAGCACACATGGCCTTCATCTTCACTGGTAGTGTAATATGGTTCTCATGAAAATGTTAAATGCACAGAAATATTTATTGTCAATAAATGTCATGGGTGACTGGGTTTGCACAAAGAACGTTCTTCGAAAATGGACAGAGACTGCTGTCTCCTTTCAACCTGGACATACTGCTGTGTTACATTTATTAGCTTCCCTTGCAGGCAGTTCTGACCATGGGGTTACATTTCTACAATAGGAAATGAAGGGAAGTGAGAGGTGCTACTTCCAGGCATCACTATACAAACCTCCTTATGCTCCTCCGGGCTCTTCTACTTCCTAACTGGCTGGGATACATGCACCTTAAAGGTCCCAGGACAGGAAACATTTCGATGTGATTGATGGAATCCCAGGAAAGACATTTTCAAACGTAAGGAAACTAGAAGATGTGTGTGAAGGTGGTAGGAGTTAAGACGGCCATGACCTACATGAGCATGTGGAGTGAAAGTTCATGTACATATGGTATTCCAGAATTCTGTGTGTGGGATATTTTGTTTGATGTGATTACATGGTATAACAATGTGGGAATGAGGATGTACTTTGCGCACAAGTTTTTGCTGAGTGGTATGCATATTCCCGGACTTACCTGGGTGTGTTTTCCACGTCTGTAAAAAGGGATGGTGACTGAGGGTGTGCATCTTTGCTATGTAGTGTGACAGCACATGTGAACAACTGCAGGAGTGGTACCTGTTCAACTTGAGATTTTGAGAGGGAGCCTGTTAGAGAACATGTGCGTGCACTCTCAGAATGTTCACTCTATGAAGGACGGAAGGCCTGGCTGCTGAAGAGCCATTTGGTTACACACACAACAGGTGAAATTTCATTTCCTCCAGGGCATGTTAGGTTATCTGTATGGATTTTATATGGAATTAGTGTGTAAATGGGTGAGTCTGAAAATGATTGTGTGAAGGAATGAAGGCAAGAGTGTGCCTAGGTAATGTAGCTAGAGAGTGGGAAAGATAGATGTGTGCTGAAGACCTCTGTATATGAGAGAACTAGGGAAAAGAAGGAGAAATGGAGCCCTACTGGGTATGAAAGAGGACAGAAGTGTGAGTCTGCAAGAATCTTTGTTTGTATTCATTTCAGTCTTAGGTTCTAATTAAACTTTATTACACTGATTGGCATGGTCCTCAACCTCAGTCACAGCTGCCCCAGTGCTGCTATGTTGGGGATTTGTGCTGAAGGACTTTGCCCAGTTCTAGAAGGTACACTCCCGACTTGTCCCTCTGCAGAAGCATTAGTACTCATTCTTCTACCCTGAAGCCCTTTCCTGTTTTTGAGAGAAAAGTGAGCTAAGTAGAGAATAGCCTGAAGAATTGAGCTTCATCTCATGACCAAACTCAGATCCCACCTTTGTGTATTTCTTACCATCCTTATCAAGACAGGTATGCTTTGGTGCGGAGAAGACACAGATGAAAGGTTTAGAGAAGTCAATTTCTTCTGCTGCCTGATTACGGGCTGGGGCCTCCACAGATGTCTGACGCTGAGGTGTGTCCTCTTGGATGTTGCATGGCCCTGGGCAATAGAATAAAAAAGAACATTGATGTGAGGCATTTTCTGAGGTCTGTGTCAATTCAAAAACTACATGTTGAGTGGATATTGCATGTCACTTGCTCTCACAGAAATTAAGGTGACTATCACACTTAAAATCCCATTTACTCCAAACTCTAAGCAAGCACTTATTAAATGGTATGTTTGTGGATGTCAGTGACATTGGGTATTTCTGTATGTGACATTTCTGAAGATCTACATAGATGATCAACAACTTAATGTCCTGTGTGAAAGATGCAGGAACAAAAGTTGGATATCAACCCAATTTCCTCATGAGAAAGTATACAATTTGGAAGTATGTGGTGTGAGTTTCATGAAGCATCCTGCATGTATCCATATATTTATATTGTTACCTATAGTGATATTGATATACAGAGATACAAAAAGATGAATTTTTATTTTTGAAGAAATTATATTATTATGTCACTGTCCTAGTTTCAATGTTAGCCAAGCTCAATGCTCATTATTATCATCATGTGTCATGAATGTGTATGCTATGTATAATATTCAGATTTGTAGCAAAATGCTATGGTGAAGGTAATGTGCGTGGTGTTTAAGTTTATAATGTGTTGAGAGGCCAACCCAAAAACACTGCCACCCAGAGGTTGAGCCACAAACTGACTCTTAGGGGAATACAAATTAAGGCAGACTGGATCACAAATACGGCCTGCTTTAAAATCAGGACTGTGATTTACAACACGGAGGAACAGTGTAATGCAGGCAAACTCAACACTCTCCTAAATACCTGGCAGGACTAAGGCGAACCAGGCTGAAGAGTAGAAGAACCGAAAGACCATCACTACTGCAAATTTTTTCTTTTTCTTTTTCTTTTTAATTTTATCACCTTTTTACTAAGAAACCAATTTTTTTTTTCTCTTTTTCTTCTTTTTCCATCACCTGATTTTACCCTTTCAATTACCACATTTTTATTTTTAACCAGTATTATTACTCCTACCATTTTACCATTTTTTAAAGTGCCATTTTATTTTCTCTTTATTTTCTTTTGGGATTAGTGTTCTCCATTCTATTTTCATCGTTCCTTTAGCATTAATTTTCCCTATCTCAATTCCACCTCTTTGCTAAAACCCTCTTCCTTACTTTTCCCCTTTTGGTGTCCTGTTTCTCTTACCCTATTCCTGCTCCAGACTTTCCCAATTCCCTCTTTTTACCCCCTGTCTAATTCCACCCTACTTATATATCCTATTTCCAATCTACTGCTCTAAATCCTTATACACCTATTCTTTATCCTTCTTCACTTTCCAACCATTTTTTTTCTCTCTTATCTTTCTATTGTTTTCTTGATTGTTGAATATATTGGGCTTTTTTTTTTTTTTTTTTTTTTTTTTTTTTTTTAATTTGTTTGTTTGTTTTGTTTTGTGTTTTTTCTTCTTTTTTAGGACTGGTTGTGAGGTTGTTTTTCTTTTTCTTTTTCTTTTTCTTTTTTTTTTTCTGCTGGTTTTTCCCTTCCCTCCCCCACCCCACCCTAGTTATTTTTGTGCTTCTGTTTTCCCTTACCCCTCTGGATATTATTGGTGGTTTGTAGTTTGCATTCATCTCCAGGGATCTGTTGCTGGAATTTGTTGAGATTAGTGGCAGTTCTATTGGAATTTGCTCCTCATACGGGGAGTCTCTTCCCCACTTCTACTTCATTCTCTTTTTTCGCTCTCTTTTTTTCCCCCCTCTTTTTTCCCAATTCTATTTTTGCACTCCTTTTTTGTTTGTTTTTTTCTTATTTTTCTTTTCTGTTCTCTCTTTTATCTTCTTCTCTTCTTTCTCCCTTATCCCCTAATTCTCTTAATTCGGGTGGTCACCTTTATTTGGAGTTATTAATATTGTGAATATACTTGTGTTCAGTGCCTGGTACGTTGTGCCTTGCTCTGTTGTATTTTGTGCCTTTAAATCAACGCAGCAGATCCAAGCAACAGCAGCCCCCTGATCACCGCAGCCTCCTGATCACCGCAGCCTCCTGATCACCACACCCTCTGTCTGTGGAACAGCAACTGTACGTGAAGCCTCCCCCCACCAGCCAGAAGAGCCAACACAGCTGTGAACAACACCCACCAGAGGAGCTGCTGCCAACTGGAAAGCAGCTGCTACCGCAACCGTCTGAGCAGCAACCACAACCCAAGGAGCCCCTGCCACCCAGGGAGCAGCCACTGAACACCTCAACATCTACATATGTCAGCGAGATCAAACATGGGTAGGCAAAGAAACCCCCAAAGGAAAGAAAAGGAGGACTCGCCAGAAAAGCAGCTAAGTGAGACAGAGATATGCAACATGACGGAAAAAGAATTCAGAATAAGGTTCCTAGAGTACATGCACCACATGTTCAAGAAGCAAGAAGAAACAGATGAAAAACTCAACTACTTATGCAAGAAGCTAGAAGAAACAGATGAAAAAATCAACAACTTAAGTAAGTCCCAAGAAGAAATGAAGAGTGACATAGCTTCAATAAAAAACTCCATTGAAAGTATCAACAGTAGACTGGGAGAAGCGGAGGACCGAATTAGTGAATTAGAAGACAAGGAAGCAAAACACACTCAAACTGTACGGCAAATGGAGAAAAAAATTAAAAGACAGGAGGAGAGCCTAAGGGAGCTCTGGGACAACATGAAACGAAACAACATACGAATAATAGGGGTGCCAGAACAACAGAAAGATGAACATGGATTAGAAAACCTATTCGAAGAAATAATATCAGAAAACTTCCCTGAGGTGGGGAAGAAAAAAGTCACACAAGCCCAGAGAGTCCCAAACAAGGTGAACCCGAAAAGACCCACACCAAGACACATCATAATTACCATGGCAAATGTTCAGGATAAAGAGAGAATCTTACAGGCTGCAAGAGAGAGACGGAAAGTAACATACAAGGGATCTCCCATTAGATTATCAAATGATTTCTCAACAGAAACACATCAGGCCAGAAAAGAATGGACGGAAATCTACAAAGTGATGCAAAGCAAAGGACTGAATCCAAGAATACTCTATCCAGCAAGGCTATCATTCAAAATTGAAGGGGAAATAAGAAGCTTCACAGACAAAAAAGGGCTAAGGGAGTTTATCACCACCAAGCCAGCCATGCAAGAAATGCTAAAGGGACTGGTGTAAAAAGAAGAAATATCAAGCTCAGAAAGAAAACAGCCACACACACACACACAAAAAGAAATGGCTACAAACAAATACCTTTCAATAATAACTTTAAATGTAAATGGACTAAATGCTCCAACCAAAAGACATCGAGTGGCTGAATGGATAAAAAAACATGACCCATACATCTGCTGTCTACAAGAGACCCACCTCATTAGAAGGGACTCACACAGACTGAAAGTGAAGGGATGGAAAAATATCTTTCACGCAAATGGAAAGGAAAAGAAAGCTGGGGTAGCAATACTTATATCTGACAAAGTACATCTCAAAGTGAAGGCCATAACCAGAGATAAGGAAGGCCACTTCATAATACTAAAGGGATCAATACAACAAGAAGATATAACCCTGGTAAACATATATGCACCCAATGCAGGAGCACCCACATACATAAGAAAACTTCTGGAAGATATCAGGGGAGAGATCGACAACAATACAATCATAGTAGGGGACTTTAATACACCACTGACATCACTGGATAAATCCGCTAGACAAAAACTCAGCAAAGAAACAGCAATCCTAAATGACTCACTAGATCAGATGGACTTAATTGACATCTTCAGAACACTTCACCCCACAGCTGCGGAATATACATTCCTCTCAGGTGCTCATGGGACATATTCAAAAATAGACCACATATTGGGTCACAAGCAAAGTCTCCACAAATTCAAGAAGATTGAAATCATAAAAAGCTTCTTCACAGACCACGATGGCATAATGTTAGAAATAAACTACAATAAAAACAACCCAAAATACTCAAACACTTGGAAGCTGAATAGCATGTTATTAAATATTGATTGGGTTACCGATGACATCAAAGAAGAAATTAAAAACATCCTGGACACTAATGACAATGAAAACACAACAATCCAAAACCTCTGGGACACAATGAAAGCAGTCCTGAGAGGGAAGTTTATAGCTCTACAGGCCTATCTCAAAAAACAAGAAAAAATGGTAGTCAATCATCTAACTCTACAACTCAAAGAATTAGAAAGAGAGCAACAAGAAAACCCCAGAGTGAGCAGAAGGAAGGAGATAATAAAGATTAGAGCAGAAATCAATGAAATAGAGACCAAAAAAACAATACAGAAAATCAATGAAACCAAGAGCTGGTTCTTTGAAAGGATAAACAAGATTGACAAACCCCTAGCCAGGCTCACCAAGAAGCAAAGAGAGAGGTCCCAAATAAACCAAATCAGAAATGATAGAGGCGAAATAACAACAGACCCCACAGAAATACAAATGATTGTTAAACAATACTACGAGCAACTCTACTCCAACAAACTGGACAACCTGGAGGAAATGGACAAATTCCTAGAAAAATACAACATTCCAAAACTCAATCAGGAAGAATCTAAAAACCTCAATAGGCCAATAACTATGGAAGAAATTGAAGCAGTCATCAGAAAGCTTCCAGCAAACAAAAGCCCAGGGCCAGACGGCTTCACAGGGGAGTTCTACCAAACATTCAAGGAAGAACTAAAACCTACCCTCCTCAGACTACTACAAAAAATTCAAGAGGAAGGAACGCTTCCAAGCTCATTCTATGAAGCCAGCATCACCCTAATACCAAAACCAGGTAAAGACATCACAATGAAAGAGAATTACAGGCCAATATCCCTCATGAACATAGATGCCAAAATCCTCAACAAAATCTTAGCAAATCGGATCCAGCAGTACATCAGAAGGATCATACACCATGACCAAGTAGGATTCATCCCAGAGATGCAAGGATGGTACAACATCCGTAAATCAATAAATGTGATACATCACATAAACAAATTGAAAGAAAAAAACCACATGGTCATATCAATTGATGCAGAAAAAGCATTCGACAAAATCCAACACCCATTTTTGATAAAAACTCTCAGAAAGGTGGGAATAGAAGGATCATACCTCAACATAATAAAAGCCATATATGACAGGCCCACAGCCAACATCATACTCAATGGACAAAAACTAACACCATTTCCCCTAAGAACAGGAACAAGACAGGGATGCCCACTCTCACCACTCCTGTTCAACATAGTACTGGAAGTATTAGCCATTGCAATTAGGCAAGAAGAAGGAATAAAAGGCATCCCAATTGGAAAAGAGGAAGTAAAACTGTCCTTATTTGCAGATGACATGATATTATACATACAAAACCCTAGAGACTCCATCAAAAAGCTACTAGACTTAATACATGAATTTGGCAATGTAGCAGGATACAAAATTAACCCCAAGAAATCTGAGGCATTTCTATACACCAACAGTGAACTTTCAGAAAGGGAGATCAGAAAAACAATCCCATTTACCATCGCACCAAAAAAATTAAGATACCTAGGAATAAACTTAACTAAAGAGGTTAAAGACCTCTACTCAGAAAACTACAGGACGTTGAAAAAAGAGATAGAGGAAGACATAAACAGATGGAAGAACATACCATGTTCTTGGATTGGTAGAATCAACATCATTAAAATGTCCATACTACCCAAAGCAATCTATACATTCAACGCACTTCCCATTAAAATACCAATGGCCTTCTTCAAAGATCTAGAACGAACTCTCCAAAAATTCATCTGGAATAAAAAAAGACCCCGAATAGCTGCAACGATCCTGAGAAAGAACAAAGTAGGTGGGATCTCAATGCCAGATATCAAGCTGTATTACAAAGCCACTGTTCTCAAAACTGCCTGGTACTGGCACAAGAACAGACATATAGATCAGTGGAATAGAATAGAGAGTCCAGAAATTAGCCCGAACCAATATGCTCAATTAATTTTTGACAAAGGAGGCATGAACATACAATGGAGCCAAGATAGTCTCTTCAATAAATGGTGTTGGGAAAATTGGACAGACATATGCAAGAAAATGAAACTAGACCACCAACTTACACCATACACAAGAATAAACTCAAAATGGATAAAGGACTTAAATGTACGACAGGAAACCATAAAAATTCTAGAAGAATACAAAGGCAACAAAATCTCAGACATATGCCAAAACAATTTCTTCACTGATACAGCTCCTAGGGCAGTTGAAACTAAAGAGAAAATGAACAAATGGGACTACATCAAAATAAAAAGCTTCTGCACAGCAAAAGAAACCATCAACAAAACAACAAGAAAACCCACCTCGTGGGAAAACATATTTGCCAACGTCATATCTGATAAGGGCTTAATCTCCAAAATTTATAGGGAACTCATACAACTTAACAAAAAGAAGATAAACAATCCAATCAAAAAATGGGCAAAGGATCTAAATAGACACCTTTCAAAAGAGGACATTCAGAAAGCCAAGAGACATATGAAAACATGCTCAAAGTCACTAATCATCCGAGAGATGCAAATCAAAACAACAATGAGGTACCATCTCACACCTGTCAGAATGGCCATCATCAACAAATCAACAAACGACAAGTGCTGGAGAGGATGTGGAGAAAAAGGAACACTTGTGCACTGCTGGTGGGAATGCAGACTGGTGCAGCCACTATGGAAGGCAGTATGGAGGTTCCTCAAAAAATTGGAAATGGAACTCCCATTTGACCCTGTGATCCCACTTCTAGGAATATATCCCAAGAAACCAGAAACACCTATCAGAAAGGATATATGCACCCAGATGTTCATAGCAGCACAATTCACCATAGCTAAGATCTGGAAACAGCCTAAGTGCCCATCAGTAGATGAATGGATTAGAAAACTGTGGTACATCTACACGATGGAATACTATGCTGCTGTTAAAAAGAAGGAACTCCTACCATTTACAACATCATGGATGGAACTGGAGAGCATTATGCTAAGTGAAACAAGCCAGTCAATGAAGGAAAAATACCACATGATCTCACTCATTCATGGATAATAAAGACCATTACAAACTTTTGAACAATAATAGAGACAGAGGCAGAGCTGCCTCAAACTGATTGTCAAACTGCAGTGGGAAGGCCAGAGAGAGTTGGGGGGCAGGAGGGAGGGGAGTAAGAGATCAACCGAAGGACTTGTATGCATGCATATAAGCATAACTAATGGACATAAGACACTGGGGGGTAAGGGAGGGTCGTGGTTTGTCAAGGGCGGGGGGGGGGGGGAAAAGGATACTTATGTAATACCCTTTGTAATACTTTAAGAGGAAAATAAAAAAAAAAAAAAAAAAAAAAAAAAGTTTATAATGTGTTGGCTAAAACTAGATTAAGGTTTAATGTGTGATTGATTTGGTGTTTGCAAACCTGAATATGGGTTGGGTGTTGTGTGACTGAGAAGGGTATATGTGCTCTTTGTGCGGTAGTTCAGCACATATTTATGTGTGTGGATTGAATTTCCTATAATGAAGGATTTGTGTGTTTTTCATATCATGCAGTTAGATAGGGAATTTTATTACTGAGAATATTTCTCTTTGAGACTAGTGAAGTTGCAAAATGTGTGAGGGCATAATTAAAGAATGTGAAGATGGAAACATGAAGGTGTATAAGAGAAAGAATGCCTGTGCTTTAAAAAAGATGCAAGGAGGCCAAAAAGAGTGTGTAAATTAGGAGGCCAGTAATATGTAATTGCCTTAGAAGATAAAAGCATGAAAGATTGGGTTCTCAAGGGGTTAAGATAGAATCTGTCACTTAGGCCCAGCAGTCTAGCTCTTCAGCATTCACCAAGTAGAAATGTGTCCTTACTGAAAAATACTTGTAATAGAATGCCCAGAACATCACCTTTTCATGTAGGTCAGACACAAAGCAGCCGAAATGCTCAGAAAAGTATAATCAATGGAGAAATTATATTCACGCAATGCCATACAGATACAAGAATGAGAAAGCTAAAGTTAAATGCTACATGAATGAATATCACAAATATAACGAAGAGAGAAAGGAACCAGACACAAAGTATGTATTTTGCACTTCTGTTTCCCTAAAATTCAAAAGCAGGGAAACCAATCTCACTAACAGAATAGAAGGAGAGGCATGGACACATAGAATAGACTGACCCCTTCTCACAGAGGAGGAGAGAGGAGATGGGATGAGAGAAGGTAAGGGGATTAGCCAAAGAGCACATATGCATAACTGATAGACACAGACAGCAGTGTTGTGATGGCCACAGGAAAGGGGGAGTGGGTGCGGGGGAGGTGGGCAAGACTTAAGGCGGTTGGGCAATGACAGCACTTGTAGTAATAGTACCAATGATAAAAATCAAGTTAAAATATGATGATGCCAAAGGTCCCCTGGAAGACGCAGAAATCCCAAACAAGTTGGAGATACCAGTTTCCTTGAGGAATGTGAGCTACCATTAGAACTTTGGGGTTGGCTCCAACCTGTCTCCCCCCACCCCTGACCAACAGTTCTTCCATATACTGGTTGCTTGTCTACTTTTAATCTCCATAGTAACCAAAGTATTCCAGTTTTCCAGTTTTCATAAAGAGCCAAACTTTCTCCTTAATTTAACCATCAATGTTAATGGTTGTTTTTTTGTTTTGTTGTGTGTGTGTGTATGTGTGTGTGTAACCAATTTTTTCTTACATTTCACACAGTAGGCCCACATTTACATCTTCATAATCTAAAACATTGCAATTCATTTTTGACACCAGCAGGACAAAATCTAAAACATTACAATTCATTTTTGACACCAGCAGGTCAGTTATGATGCACGTCATCACCATGGTTTCAGTGGTGTTCTATGACCTGTGCATGACATCAGTGCACCTCAGCCACCCAACCAGTATTCACAGAACTACAAGGCTGCCACACCCACTGGCCAGAGTGATCCCTATATCCAGCGGAAAGACTACCATGAACTTGAATTTTTTATTGTTTACTTCATATCAAAACGAGAGGATAGTGATTTGAATGAAACAAAGGAAATGATTTTATATGTCTAGGATAACCACATTACTAATTCTCCCCAGTGGTGAGGCTAAGCAATACCTGAGAAAAGTAGGCTTAGAACCATGCCTATCTCACAGAAAGTGGTATTTTTATGTGATGTATGCTATTGGCAGTTCTATTTATCTAATATAAACATGTTATATGTAAGGTATGTATTGGTGTATACAGTATGTGTGGATTTGAAAATTCCATACAACTCTATCATTTATCGAATATTCCCCACTATGGGGAATAGTCTCATACATTTTTACAACAAGCCGTTTTCTCTTTGGCTATGCTTTTCCTTATCATGTCCTCAGAGGCTTGGGGAACGTGGGAGCCTCTGGCCCCTGTCATGACACCTGTTCTTGTCAAGCTAGAAGGTCTCATTTTCCAGGCTCTGTTCTAGGCCCCCATCTAGATCTTCTGGAAACGGTCGGGCTCTAAACTGCGTTTGAACTCTATAGAGTCCATTCTCCATCCCACCCACCACAGAATATGCCTCATCCCTTAAGAGCCATATGTATTTACTTAGCAGTTACATTAGAACTTCACTGTGACTTAGCCTTCTCAGTCTTCCTTATGCCCAGTAGGCCCTGCCTCTGGGTCTTACCACATGTAATCATGGGCAGTATTTTCCAGTGCTCTCACCAACACACTATTATAAATAGTGGTGGAACGAGACTGCATTTGCGGCGGTGAACACAATAGATGATGTATTATAGAATTGTATCCATAAAACATATTTTTAAACCAATAGAACTCCAGTAATCTCAATAAAAGAAAAGAAACTACAAAACAATAGATGTCATTAAGAAATTACGTTTTCAAATAATTTTGTTACTTCCAGGCTCTTCTACTTTTCTCAATGTTATTCATCTATAACTTAACACTCGACTCTTTAAGTGTCTCTTCAGTTTTATCTTGGCACTAGGTTTCTTTGAGAAGGGATTTTTACCTTCATGTGTGAATAACTCTCTACCACCTGAATTATTATATTTATTTTGTGCTTTTTACTGCCCATTTGTCTTTTCCTTCAAAGTTTTTTTTTTAATATATATTTTATTGATTTTTTACAGAGAGGAAGAGAGATAGTTAGAAACATCGATGCGAGAGAAACATCGATCAGCTGCCTTCTGCACACCCCCTACTGGGGATGTGCCCCCAACCAAGGTACATGCCCTTGACTGGAATTGAACCCGGGACCTTTCAGTCTGCAGGCCGACGCTCTATCCACTGAGCCAAACAGGTTATGGCCCTTCAAAGTTTCTTGACCTAAATTATAAATGTAGAGTTTATAATCCTAGAGAATTTAGTGATGTGCTTAATAAATAAAGAAGGAGTGAGCAGGATCAATGAGTGTAAACCCTGGTCATCTGGTGTTACAATATTTTGTCTTTCCACATGATACTTGAGATTTCCATAATAACTTAATTGCTGTAGTCATCCCTATATATAATCTAAGAAAAACTTTTGGATCATCTTTTACTACTAACAATATGGCTAAGATAGACACCCTCATTAAATCCATCATTAGATTTCATTAAGGAGGACATAAGAATTAATAGGGTAAAACAGTAATACTATATAAAATATAATAATAAAAGTATAATATGCTAATTATACTGGAAGTCCTTCCAGACAACCTTCCGGACAAAGTCGGGGCTGCCAGGGAAGCCCGGATCTCAGGTGCCTGCTCATGGCTGGAGGGAAGCCCAGGTTCTGGGTGCCAGAGGGAAGCTGGGGGAAGGAAGGCCTACTCTGCATGAATTTCATTCATCAGGCCTCTAGTACTATACAGAACATTTGAAAGCTGGAGGAACAAATGACCCCCTAGCAGAGAAACAAATGATCCAAAGACCTGATATTGCCTGGGTTTTGTAGCTTCCATTGTCATTAACTATTATATTGTTCTTGTGAAGTTGGAGGTGGTATTTACATTCATCATTTTTTGGCTCTACCGTCCAATCATTTTATCAGAGGCTCCTTGGTGCCTTTTAACCCATCCATCCAATTCCTCCCTCCTCCTCTTCAGTGTGCACATGTATGTGACCATCCACTCTTGTGCTGTTTGGCTGACTTATCTCTACCTAAATCCTCACTTCTTGTAGGAGACAGTGTTGCCAAAGCAGAGTGGCCAAGCTGGGAACGATTCAGGGCATTGTGATAGCTCCTGTGTTTGAGAGACAGAGAATGCACTTCTGAAATGGAATGGGAACAATAACCAGGTTAACTAAGGAGAGCTCTACTAAAGAATCTGAAGGAAGAAATGATTCTCAAAGCTACTCTTCACAAATAGTAGCATATTACCTCCTCAAATATTTGTGAGAACACTGTATTTTCACTGCATATAAATGCATACTCTCTCACCAGAAACATTGCTTTCAATTTCACTTTGAGGAAGCATTGTATTTTGTTACTCCTTCAAAATTCCTGTTTTTATAACTTTCAAACCAATTTCTTACATTTAAAGATATATATAACATCACATATGATAAGATAATAGGATTAATTAATTAATTTATTGAAAAGATCTCTGCAGATTTCCAGGCACTCACTAGGAGATGCTGACACTCTTGAAATGATGCAACCTCTACTTTCAAGGAGTTTATTTTGATGAGGAAGAAAAACGGGTAAAGAAGTTTTGGAATATGGGCTGTTAGTGCTCTGATAATATTCTGGACAGTTTTGTGATTCATTTCATTTTAGTTTGTTATGCCCCCTATTCAGTTTCCACATAGTAGCAATAGACTTACCTGAATATTAAGGACATATAGATTGATGTTGGTTAGAAACCTTCTGATTAGAATAAACCATTATTGGAGAGGCTGGAACTTGCCCCATTGGATGCCACTAAACATTTGATCATGCCTATGATGCTGTCTTAATGTTTCTACTAGAAAGTAAAAGTAAAACTGGAATGAACAGAAATGGTGATGCAAGATGGGTAAAGCACAATGTAATCAAGATGCTTTTCAGAGTCTCACTAGTTTAACATTAATACTTGAAATAAAATGGAAATGATTGATAAAGATGGTATTTGCATTCTTTATTACTTTACTACCTTTTTTCACCAGAAAAAAAAAGAGTAAAAGGAAAAATTATAAATGGGGGAATATATTTACAATTTTCACAACCAAAAGGAATAGTGTCAAGCATATTTTAAAAATAAGTATAAATTGGTAAGAAAAAGAAAACTACTTAAACAAAAAAAAGCAAAGTATATGAATAGGAATTTTGCTGAAGAAGAAATATAAGAAACAATATTACTAGAAATCAGGGAAATTTAAATCAGAATCATACTGAGATGCCCTTTTACATTTTTCAGTTAAAACTATGTGACAATATGAAATGTTAGAGTATATATGGTCAAACAGAATCTCTTATTCAGATGCAAATATATTCAAGATAGTTTAGCATTACCTCCTAAGGCTGAACACTGCATATATTATAAAAAAATAGTTCTACTCCTAAGTTTATATGGAAGAAACTCTTGTCTGTGTACAATAGAAGCCATGTGCAACAATGTTCATTGCAATTTTGTTCACAATAGAAAAACAAATGGGAAACACTCCAAGTCTTCATAATGAGAACACAAATAAACTATGGGGTAATCACATAATGGATTATCATAAAGTGGTAAAAAAAAACACTAACTATGGTAACAAGCCCAGTATGGATGAAGCTCAACAGAATAATATTTAATGAAACCCCCCCACTGCTCCAACACTATATAGAACACTATGCTTTTAATAAAGTGAACATAACTGAAATTAAATATATACAAAACTAGAGGACTGTGCACAAAAATTGGTGCACTTGGAGGGGTGGTCCCTCAGCCCAGCCTGTTCCCTCTCACAGTCTGGGACTCCTCAGGGGATGACCACTTGCTGGCTTAGGCCCACTCCGTGGGGGATTGGGCCTAAGCTGGCAGTCAGACATCCCTCTGGCAGCCCAGGAGCCCTCTGGGGATGTCCATTTGCAAGCAGGGAGCAGGCCTAAGCTGCAGTTGGACATCCTTAGCGCTGTTGAGGAGGAGGGAGAGGCTCCCACCACCACCGCTGTACTGGCAGCCATCAGCCTCGCTTGTGGCTGAGAAGAGCTCCCCCTGTGGGAGTGCACTGACCACCAGGGGCAGCTCCTGCATTTAGCGTCTGCCCCCTGGTGTTTAGTGTGTGACATAGGGACCAGTCATTCGCAGTTGTTCAGCTTTTAGGGTCAATTTGCATATTACCCTCCTATTATATAGGATAGAAGCCAGGTTCATTGGTGGGTCCTGCTGTTTTGCACTGAAGAGTGTCCCAGATTAGGGTGGGGATCCACTGGAGTGCCAGGCCATCCTTGGTGAGGGGCTGATGGCTATTTGCAGGATGGGCAAGCCCCCCAGCATGGACCCTCACCCCTTTCCTGTTTTTGAGAGGAAAGTGAACTAATAGGGAGCAGGCTGAGCAATTGAGCTACAGCTCATGACCAAGCTCAGATCCCACCTTTGTTTATTCCTTACCATCCTCATCATGACGGGTACTGTTGGATGAGGTGGAGACACTGATAGGATGTTGTGAGAATGCAGTCTTTTCTCCTGCAGCCTGACTGCAGGCTGGGGCTTCCATGGGTGACTCGGGCTGAGCCACATTGTCTTGGCTGATGCGGCGTCCTGGGCAATGGAATAAAATAGAACATTGAGAAGAAGCATTTTATGGTGTCTGTGTCTATTCAAAAAGTACATGTTGAGTGGACATGACATGTGAGGCATCATTGCTACACATGACACCTCTTCTCATAGAAATTAATATGAGTTTTCCATTTAAAATTCCATTAGATCCAAACTATGCGAAAACTTACTAAATGATATATTTTGTGAATATCAGTGGGATTGGGTATCAAAGTGACATTTGAATGGAGTGTGCTTGCTGTTTAAATGCATAATGTGTTGGTTAAAACTGGGTTAAGGTTTAATGTGAGGTTGATTTGGTATTTGCTAATGTGAATATGGGATCAACTTTGTGTGACTGAAAAGGTTAAGGTTATGTGTGCTTTCTGTCTGATGTTAGTTCAGCACACATTTATGTATGTAGAATGCATTATCAATAATGATGTATTTATGTGCTTCACATATTATGTTGTTTAGATAAGGAATGTTATTTCTCAGAATATACTCTGAGACTAGAGCAGTTAGTGTATTTGCAACATGTGAGGGAATAATTAAAGGGGATGTGGAAATGAAGTTATATAAAATAAAAAATACCTGTGCTTCGAAAAAAACGGCAGAGTGTTCAGAGGAGGATGTGTAACATTAGAAAGGAAAAGTATGAAAGATTGAGTTCTGAAGGGATTAAGATTGAATATGGGAACTAAGGCCTAGCAATCTAACACTTAAGCATTCGCCAAACCGAAATGTATCCATAGTGAAAAATACATGCAATATTTTACCCACAATATCACTTGCAAGCAGCTCAGACTGGAAGCAACCCTAGTGACCAGATCATTATAGTCAATGGAAATATAATATTCATGCAATGATATACATGTACCAAAAAGGAACAAAATTAATGTCATACACAACATGGATAGATTCCACAAATATATTGATTAGTGAAAGGAGGTAGACAAAAAGTATATATTGTGCCCTTGTATTGCCATGAAATTTAAAAAGAAGGATACTGATCTAGTGGCTTCAGAGTCGGAGAAATTATAACGGTTTGCAAGGCATGGTCAAAAATCCGTCATGGGAATTTAGATGCAAGTGGAATGTTGTAGGGAAATGAATGATGGGGACAGTGACAGCAAAGGGGTCTTATATGAGATGAATGTGAATGGGAAACTCTGGCTATGTAAATATATGGATCTGATCGTGACTTTGCCTGGGAATCTCTTCACTCTACCTCAAGTTCAGTTCTTGAGGATCCTACCATGTTGGGCCTGTGTTAAGTTTTTAGTGCTTCACAGGATCCTGGTAACATGACATTTGCTTGGCCAGCTCATAGGAACATAGTCTTCCATGTTTCTCTGATAAAACTCTCATCCCCTTGGGCCCGCTCCCATTATTTCCTCAAATAGAACACTGTTCTCCACTGATCTCCTTGGCTCCCTCCAGCTGTTTTCGGTGTTTTCCCCTGTTCCCACTGCTGATCCTGCTAAGAAGATGCAGAATCATTGGAGTATCTGTTTGTACTGGGCAGCTTGTTGTGGATTAATGGGAAGAAACACTCAGCTGAACCATGGGTTCTGGATAGATCCCATCTCCTTTTGCATCCTACTCAAGAGTTCCTCCTTACCAGCATCATTTTGGTTGTCTGTAGAAGAGATGGAGGCAAAACTCTCTGAAGAAGAGGCCTTCCATGCTTTCTGGCGTTGAGTTAGGCCCATTGCCTTTTGTCTGTGCTGCAAAGCATCTCCTGAATTCAGCTTTGCTGCGAAAATAAATAAAGATAATAGATATACAGAACATTCTTGTAATTCGTGTATTTACCTGTCCATTAAACAGAGAGTCTACCATGTCCCACGTTCATTGAGAACACACGGCATGGATGGGTCATGTTATGTGGTTCCTTTAAAATATTAAATGCACGGAGTAGTTATTGTGCTAATATCTGTCCTGGGTTTGTTTAAAGTGGCTTCTTTGAAAATGGAACAGAGATTGCTGTCTGCTTTCAACCTGGACATAAAACTATGTTATCTTTGTTAGCTTCCCTTGAAGGTAGTTCTGACCATGACATTACTTTTCTGCAATGGAAAATGAATGGAAATGACATGTGCCATTTCAGGCTTCGCCATACAAACCTTGACTGTGCCGCTCTGTGCTCTTCCTCTTCCTGACTGGCTGGAATGCAGGCATCTCAGAGGGTCCAGTACAGGAGACTTTTTGATGTGGTTGATAGAATACTGGGAAAGAAAAATTTTTAACATAAGCAAGCTAGAATGTGTTTGAAGTCTATAGGGTTTAAGATGTCGCTGACACACTTGAGAATTTGGAGTGAAAGTTCATATGCATATTATATTTCAGAATTCTATGTGTGGGATACTTTGAGGTGTTTACATGGCATATCCATGTGGGAATGAGGATGTAGTTTTGTGTGCAAGTATTTGTGGAATTGTATGCATGTATTAGAATATTTCTGGTGAGTGTTTTCCATGTTGGTAAAGAGGATGGGGAATGAGTGTGTGCATGTTTGCAATGTGGTATGACAGCATATGTGACTGGTGCAGGACTGGTCCTTGTCCTTACTGTAAGACAGTGAGACTGAGAGTATTAGGGGAAGGGTGTATGAGATCTCAGAGTGTTCAGTTCAGTGAAGATCTGAAGGCCTGGTAGCTGAAGTGCCATATAGATTAGAAAGGAAACAGATGAAAGTAAATTTTCTTCAGGGCATATAAGTTTATTAGACTTTTACCTACAGAGGTTTTCTGTGTGAGGTGATGTTGCTTATTTATGGTATCAGTGTGTGCATATTATGAAATTAGTGAATCTGATAATGATCAAGTGATAAAGTGAAGGTAAGAGTGTATCTTTGTAATGCTGTTAGAGAATGGGAAAGAGATGAAGAGAGAAAGCCTATGTAGATGGGAGAACAAGGGAAACGAAGGAGAAATGGAGCCTTACCTGGTATGGAGGAGGAGAGATGTGTGAGTGTGTGAGGATCTGATTTTGTGCTCATCTGAGGGGCAGGTTCTGAGGAAACTCTCATATCCATGTCAGCACTGAGCTCTACCTCAGGCACAGCTGCCCAGGTGCTGAATATTGGGGATTTGTGCTGCAAGACCTTGCCCAGTTCTGCAAGGCTTACTCTCTACCTGTCCCTCCACAGAAGCCTCAGTCCTAGTCCTTCTGCCCTAAAGCTCTTTCCTGATTTTGAGGGGAAAGTGAACTAATAGGGAGCAGGCTGAGCAATTGAGCTACAGCTCATGACCAAGCTCATATCCCACCTTTGTTTATTCCTTACCATCCTCATCATGACGGGTACTGTTGGATGAGGTGGAGACACTGATAGGATGTTGTGAGAATGGAGTCTTTTCTCCTGCAGCCTGACTGCAGGCTGGGGCTTCCACGGGTGACTCGGGCTGAGCCACATTGTCTTGGCTGATGCGGCGTCCTGGGCAATGGAATAAAATAGAACACTGAGATGAGGCATTTCCTGGGGTCTGTGTCTATTCAAAAAGTACATGTTGAGTGGACATGACATGTGAGGCATCATTGCTACACATGACACCTCTTCTCATAGAAATTAATATGAGTTTTCCATTTAAAATTCCATTAGCTCCAAACTATACGAAAACTTACTAAATGATATTTTTTGTGAATATCCGTGGGATTGGGTACCAAAGTGACATTTGAATGGAGTGTGCTTGCTGTTTAAATGCATAATGTGTTGGTTAAAACTGGGTTAAGGTTTAATGTGAGGTTGATTTGGTATTTGCTAATGTGAATATGGGATCAACTTTGTGTGACTGAAAAGGTTAAGGTTATGTGTGCTTTCTGTCTGATGTTAGTTCAGCACACATTTATGTATGTAGAATGCATTATCAATAATGATGTATTTATGTGCTTCACATATTATGTTGTTTAGATAAGGAATGTTATTTCTCAGAATATACTCTGAGACTAGAGCAGTTAGTGTATTTGCAACATGTGAGGGAATAATTAAAGGGGATGTGGAAATGAAGTTATATAAAATAAAAAATACCTGTGCTTCGAAAAAAATGGCAGAGAGTTCAGAGGAGGATGTGTAACATTAGAAAGGAAAAGAATGAAAGATTGAGTTCTGAAGGGATTAAGATTGAATATGGGAACTAAGGCCTAGCAATCTAACTCTTAAGCTTTCGCCAAACCGAAATGTATCCATAGTGAAAAATACATGCAATATTTTACCCACAATATCACTTGCAAGCAGCTCAGACTGGAAGCAACCCTAGTGACCAGATCATTATAGTCAATGGAAATATAATATTCATGCAATGATATACATGTACCAAAAAGGAACAAAATTAATGTCATACACAACATGGATAGATTCCACAAATATATTGATAAGTGAAAGGAGGTAGACAAAAAGTATATATTGTGCCCTTGTAGTGCCATGAAATTTAAAAAGAAGGATACTGATCTAGTGGCTTCAGAGTCGGAGAAATTATAACGGTTTGCAAGGCATGGTCAAAAATCCGTCATGGAGAATTTAGATGCAAGTGGAAGGTTGTAGGGAAATGAATGAAGGGGACAGTGACAGCAAAGGGGTCTTATATGAGATGAATGTGAATGGGAAACTCTGGCTATGTAAATATATGGATCTGATCGTGACTTTGCCTGGGAATCTCTTCACTCTACCTCAAGTTCAGTTCTTGAGGATCCTACCATGTTGGGCCTGTGTTAAGTTTTTAGTGCTTCACAGGATCCTGGTAACATGACATGTGCTTGGCCAGCTCATAGGAACATAATCTTCCATGTTTCTCTGATAAAACTCTCATCCCCTTGGGCCCGCTCCCATTATTTCCTCAAATAGAACACTGTTCTCCACTGATCTCCTTGGGCTCCCTCCAGCTGTTTTCGGTGTTTTCCCCTGTTCCCACTGCTGATCCTCCTAAGAAGATGCAGAATCATTGGAGTATCTGTTTGTACTGGGCAGCTTGTTGTGGATTAATGGGAAGAAACACTCAGCTGAACCATGGGTTCTGGATAGATCCCATCTCCTTTTGCATCCTACTCAAGAGTTCCTCCTTACCAGCATCATTTTGGTTGTCTGTAGAAGAGATGGAGGCAAAACTCTCTGAAGAAGAGGCCTTCCATGCTTTCTGGCGTTGAGTTAGGCCCATTGCCTTTTGTCTGTGCTGCAAAGCATCTCCTGAATTCAGCTTTGCTGCGAAAATAAATAAAGATAATAGATATACAGAACATTCTTGTAATTCGTGTATTTACCTGTCCATTAAACAGAGAGTCTACCATGTCCCACGTTCATTGAGAACACACGGCATGGATGGGTCATGTTATGTGGTTCCTTTAAAATATTAAATGCACGGAGTAGTTATTGTGCTAATATCTGTCCTGGGTTTGTTTAAAGTGGCTTCTTTGAAAATGGAACAGAGATTGCTGTCTGCTTTCAACCTGGACATAAAACTATGTTATCTTTGTTAGCTTCCCTTGAAGGTAGTTCTGACCATGACATTACTTTTCTGCAATGGAAAATGAATGGAAATGACATGTGCCATTTCAGGCTTCGCCATACAAACCTTGACTGTGCCACTCTGTGCTCTTCCTCTTCCTGACTGGCTGGAATGCAGGCATCTCAGAGGGTCCAGTACAGGAGACTTTTTGATGTGGTTGATAGAATATTGGGAAAAAAAATTTTTAACATAAGCAAGCTAGAATGTGTTTGAAGTCTATAGGGTTTAAGATGTCCCTGACACACTTGAGAATTTGGAGTGAAAGTTCATATGCATATTATATTTCAGAATTCTATGTGTGGGATACTTTGAGGAGTTTACATGGCATATCCATGTGGGAATGAGGATGTAGTTTTGTGTGCAAGTATTTGTGGAATTGTATGCATGTATTAGAATATTTCTGGTGAGTGTTTTCCATGTTGGTAAAGAGGATGGGGAATGAGTGTGTGCATGTTTGCAATGTGGTATGACAGCATATGTGACTGGTGCAGGACTGGTCCTTGTCCTTACTGTAAGACAGTGAGACTGAGAGTATTAGGGGAAGGGTGTATTAGATCTCAGAGTGTTCAGTTCAGTGAAGATCTGAAGGCCTGGTAGCTGAAGTGCCATATAGATTAGAAAGGAAACAGATGAAATTAAATTTTCTTCAGGGCATATAAGTTTATTAGACTTTTACCTACAGAGGTTTTCTGTGTGAGGGGATGTGGCTTATTTATGGTATCAGAGTGTGCATATTATGAAATTAGTGAATCTGATAATGATCAAGTGATAAAGTGAAGGTAAGAGTGTATCTTTGTAATGCTGTTAGAGAATGGGAAAGAGATGAAGAGAGAAAGCCTATGTAGATGGGAGAACAAGGGAAACGAAGGAGAAATGGAGCCTTACCTGGTATGGAGGAGGACAGATGTGTGAGTGTGTGATGATCTGATTTTGTGCTCATCTGAGGGGCAGGTTCTGAGGAAACTCTCATATCCATGTCAGCACTGAGCTCTACCTCAGGCACAGCTGCCCAGGTGCTGAATGTTGGGGATTTGTGCTGCAAGACCTTGCCCAGTTCTGCAAAGCTTACTCTCTACCTGTCCCTCCACAGAAGCCTCAGTCCTAGTCCTCCTGCCCTAAAGCTCTTTCCTGATTTTGAGGGGAAAGTGAACTAATAGGGAGCAGGCTGAGCAATTGAGCTACAGCTCATGACCAAGCTCATATCCCACCTTTGTTTATTCCTTACCATCCTCATCATGACGGGTACTGTTGGATGAGGTGGAGACACTGATAGGATGTTGTGAGAATGGAGTCTTTTCTCCTGCAGCCTGACTGCAGGCTGGGGCTTCCACGGGTGACTCGGGCTGAGCCACATTGTCTTGGCTGATGCGGCGTCCTGGGCAATGGAATAAAATAGAACACTGAGATGAGGCATTTCCTGGGGTCTGTGTCTATTCAAAAAGTACATGTTGAGTGGACATGACATGTGAGGCATCATTGCTACACATGACACCTCTTCTCATAGAAATTAATATGAGTTTTCCATTTAAAATTCCATTAGCTCCAAACTATACGAAAACTTACTAAATGATATTTTTTGTGAATATCAGTGGGATTGGGTATCAAAGTGACATTTGAATGGAGTGTGCTTGCTGTTTAAATGCATAATGTGTTGGTTAAAACTGGGTTAAGGTTTAATGTGAGGTTGATTTGGTATTTGCTAATGTGAATATGGGATCAACTTTGTGTGACTGAAAAGGTTAAGGTTATGTGTGCTTTCTGTCTGATGTTAGTTCAGCACACATTTATGTATGTAGAATGCATTATCAATAATGATGTATTCATGTGCTTCACATATTATGTTGTTTAGATAAGGAATGTTATTTCTCAGAATATACTCTGAGACTAGAGCAGTTAGTGTATTTGCAACATGTGAGGGAATAATTAAAGGGGATGTGGAAATGAAGTTATATAAAATAAAAAATACCTGTGCTTCGAAAAAAATGGCAGAGAGTTCAGAGGAGGATGTGTAACATTAGAAAGGAAAAGAATGAAAGATTGAGTTCTGAAGGGATTAAGATTGAATATGGGAACTAAGGCCTAGCAATCTAACTCTTAAGCTTTCGCCAAACCGAAATGTATCCATAGTGAAAAATACATGCAATATTTTACCCACAATATCACTTGCAAGCAGCTCAGACTGGAAGCAACCCTAGTGACCAGATCATTATAGTCAATGGAAATATAATATTCATGCAATGATATACATGTACCAAAAAGGAACAAAATTAATGTCATACACAACATGGATAGATTCCATAAATATATTGATAAGTGAAAGGAGGTAGACAAAAAGTATATATTGTGCCCTTGTAGTGCCATGAAATTTAAAAAGAAGGATACTGATCTAGTGGCTTCAGAGTCGGAGAAATTATAACGGTTTGCAAGGCATGGTCAAAAATCCGTCATGGAGAATTTAGATGCAAGTGGAAGGTTGTAGGGAAATGAATGATGGGGACAGTGACAGCAAAGGGGTCTTATATGAGATGAATGTGAATGGGAAACTCTGGCTATGTAAATATATGGATCTGATCGTGACTTTGCCTGGGAATCTCTTCACTCTACCTCAAGTTCAGTTCTTGAGGATCCTACCATGTTGGGCCTGTGTTAAGTTTTTAGTGCTTCACAGGATCCTGGTAACATGACATGTGCTTGGCCAGCTCATAGGAACATAATCTTCCATGTTTTTCTGATAAAACTCTCATCCCCTTGGGCCCGCTCCCATTATTTCCTCAAATAGAACACTGTTCTCCACTGATCTCCTTGGGCTCCCTCCAGCTGTTTTCGGTGTTTTCCCCTGTTCCCACTGCTGATCCTGCTAAGAAGATGCAGAATCATTGGAGTATCTGTTTGTACTGGGCAGCTTGTTGTGGATTAATGGGAAGAAACACTCAGCTGAACCATGGGTTCTGGATAGATCCCATCTCCTTTTGCATCCTACTCAAGAGTTCCTCCTTACCAGCATCATTTTGGTTGTCTGTAGAAGAGATGGAGGCAAAACTCTCTGAAGAAGAGGCCTTCCATGCTTTCTGGCGTTGAGTTAGGCCCATTGCCTTTTGTCTGTGCTGCAAAGCATCTCCTGAATTCAGCTTTGCTGCGAAAATAAATAAAGATAATAGATATACAGAACATTCTTGTAATTCGTGTATTTACCTGTCCATTAAACAGAGAGTCTACCATGTCCCACGTTCATTGAGAACACACGGCATGGATGGGTCATGTTATGTGGTTCCTTTAAAATATTAAATGCACGGAGTAGTTATTGTGCTAATATCTGTCCTGGGTTTGGTCAAAGTGGCTTCTTTGAAAATGGAACAGAGATTGCTGTCTGCTTTCAACCTGGACATAAAACTATGTTATCTTTGTTAGCTTCCCTTGAAGGTAGTTCTGACCATGACATTACTTTTCTGCAATGGAAAATGAATGGAAATGACATGTGCCATTTCAGGCTTCGCCATACAAACCTTGACTGTGCCGCTCTGTGCTCTTCTGCTTCCTGACTGGCTGGAATGCAGGCATCTCAGAGGGTCCAGTACAGAAGACTTTTTGATGTGGTTGATAGAATACTGGGAAAGAAAAATTTTTAACATAAGCAAGCTAGAATGTGTTTGAAGTCTATAGGGTTTAAGTTGTCCCTGACAAACTTGAGAATTTGGAGTGAAAGTTCATATGCATATTATATTTCAGAATTCTATGTGTGGGATACTTTGAGGTGTTTACATAGCATATCCATGTGGGAATGAGGATGTAGTTTTGTGTGCAAGTATTTGTGGAATTGTATGCATGTATTAGAATATTTCTGGTGAGTGTTTTCCATGTTGGTAAAGAGGATGGGGAATGAGTGTGTGCATGTTTGCAATGTGGTATGACAGCATATGTGACTGGTGCAGGACTGGTCCTTGTCCTTACTGTAAGACAGTGAGACTGAGAGTATTAGGGGAAGGGTGTATTAGATCTCAGAGTGTTCAGTTCAGTGAAGATCTGAAGGCCTGGTAGCTGAAGTACCATATAGATTAGAAAGGAAACAGATGAAATTAAATTTTCTTCAGGGCATATAAGTTTATTAGACTTTTACCTACAGAGGTTTTCTGTGTGAGGTGATGTTGCTTATTTATGGTATCAGAGTGTGCATATTATGAAATTAGTGAATCTGATAATGATCAAGTGATAAAGTGAAGGTAAGAGTGTATCTTTGTAATGCTGTTAGAGAATGGGAAAGAGATGAAGAGAGAAAGCTTATGTAGATGGGAGAACAAGGGAAACGAAGGAGAAATAGAGCCTTACCTGGTATGGAGGAGGACAGATGTGTGAGGGTGTGAGGATCTGATTTTGTGCTCATCTGAGGGGCAGGTTCTGAGGAAACTCTCATATCCATGTCAGCACTGAGCTCTACCTCAGGCACAGCTGCCCAGGTGCTGAATGTTGGGGATTTGTGATGCAAGACCTTGCCCAGTTCTGCAAGGTTTACTCTCTACCTGTCCCTCCACAGAAGCCTCAGTCCTAGTCCTTCTGCCCTAAAGCTCTTTCCTGATTTTGAGGGGAAAGTGAACTAATAGGGAGCAGGCTGAGCAATTGAGCTACAGCTCATGACCAAGCTCATATCCCACCTTTGTTTATTCCTTACCATCCTCATCATGACGGGTACTGTTGGATGATGTGGAGACACTGATAGGATGTTGTGAGAATGCAGTCTTTTCTCCTGCAGCCTGACTGCAGGCTGGGGCTTCCACGGGTGACTCGGGCTGAGCCACATTGTCTTGGCTGATGCGGCGTCCTGGGCAATGGAATAAAATAGAACACTGAGATGAGGCATTTCCTGGGGTCTGTGTCTATTCAAAAAGTACATGTTGAGTGGACATGACATGTGAGGCATCATTGCTACACATGACACCACTTCTCATAGAAATTAATATGAGTTTTCCATTTAAAATTCCATTAGATCCAAACTATACGAAAACTTACTAAATGATATTTTTTGTGAATATCAGTGGGATTGGGTATCAAAGTGACATTTGAATGGAGTGTGCTTGCTGTTTAAATGCATAATGTGTTGGTTAAAACTGGGTTAAGGTTTAATGTGAGGTTGATTTGGTATTTGCTAATGTGAATATGGGATCAACTTTGTGTGACTGAAAAGGTTAAGGTTATGTGTGCTTTCTGTCTGATGTTAGTTCAGCACACATTTATGTATGTAGAATGCATTATCAATAATGATGTATTTATGTGCTTCACATATTATGTTGTTTAGATAAGGAATGTTATTTCTCAGAATATACTCTGAGACTAGAGCAGTTAGTGTATTTGCAACATGTGAGGGAATAATTAAAGGGGATGTGGAAATGAAGTTATATAAAATAAAAAATACCTGTGCTTTGAAAAAAATGGCAGA
Organism: Myotis yumanensis; assembly: GCF_028538775.1. Taxonomy (NCBI): domain Eukaryota; kingdom Metazoa; phylum Chordata; class Mammalia; order Chiroptera; family Vespertilionidae; genus Myotis; species Myotis yumanensis. The sequence continues at coordinate 91,384,657 of NW_027223759.1, forward strand.
GAGTTCAGAGGAGGATGTGTAACATTAGAAAGGAAAAGTATGAAAGATTGAGTTCTGAAGGGATTAAGATTGAATATGGGAACTAAGGCCTAGCAATCTAACTCTTAAGCATTCGCCAAACCGAAATGTATCCATAGTGAAAAATACATGCAATATTTTACCCACAATATCACTTGCAAGCAGCTCAGACTGGAAACAACCCTAGTGACCAGATCATTATAGTCAATGGAAATATAATATTCATGCAATGATATACATGTACCAAAAAGGAACAAAATTAATGTCATACACAACATGGATAGATTCCACAAATATATTGATTAGTGAAAGGAGGTAGACAAAAAGTATATATTGTGCCCTTGTATTGCCATGAAATTTAAAAAGAAGGATACTGATCTAGTGGCTTCAGAGTCGGAGAAATTATAACGGTTTGCAAGGCATGGTCAAAAATCCGTCATAGAGAATTTAGATGCAAGTGGAATGTTGCAGGGAAATGAATGATGGGGACAGTGACAGCAAAGGGGTCTTATATGAGATGAATGTGAATGGGAAACTCTGGCTATGTAAATATATGGATCTGATCGTGACTTTGCCTGGGAATCTCTTCACTCTACCTCAAGTTCAGTTCTTGAGGATCCTACCATGTTGGGCCTGTGTTAAGTTTTTAGTGCTTCACAGGATCCAGGTAACATGACATGTGCTTGGCCAGCTCATAGGAACATAGTCTTCCATGTTTCTCTGATAAAACTCTCATCCCCTTGGGCCCGCTCCCATTATTTCCTCAAATAGAACACTGTTCTCCACTGATCTCCTTGGCTCCCTCCAGCTGTTTTCGGTGTTTTCCCCTGTTCCCACTGCTGATCCTCCTAAGAAGATGCAGAATCATTGGAGTATCTGTTTGTACTGGGCAGCTTGTTGTGGATTAATGGGAAGAAACACTCAGCTGAACCATGGGTTCTGGATAGATCCCATCTCCTTTTGCATCCTACTCAAGAGTTCCTCCTTACCAGCATCATTTTGGTTGTCTGTAGAAGAGATGGAGGCAAAACTCTCTGAAGAAGAGGCCTTCCATGCTTTCTGGCGTTGAGTTAGGCCCATTGCCTTTTGTCTGTGCTGCAAAGCATCTCCTGAATTCAGCTTTGCTGCGAAAATAAATAAAGATAATAGATATACAGAACATTCTTGTAATTCGTGTATTTACCTGTCCATTAAACAGAGAGTCTACCATGTCCCACGTTCATTGAGAACACACGGCATGGATGGGTCATGTTATGTGGTTCCTTTAAAATATTAAATGCACGGAGTAGTTATTGTGCTAATATCTGTCCTGGGTTTGTTTAAAGTGGCTTCTTTGAAAATGGAACAGAGATTGCTGTCTGCTTTCAACCTGGACATAAAACTATGTTATCTTTGTTAGCTTCCCTTGAAGGTAGTTCTGACCATGACATTACTTTTCTGCAATGGAAAATGAATGGAAATGACATGTGCCATTTCAGGCTTCGCCATACAAACCTTGACTGTGCCGCTCTGTGCTCTTCCTCTTCCTGACTGGCTGGAATGCAGGCATCTCAGAGGGTCCAGTACAGGAGACTTTTTGATGTGGTTGATAGAATACTGGGAAAGAAAAATTTTTAACATAAGCAAGCTAGAATGTGTTTGAAGTCTATAGGGTTTAAGATGTCCCTGACACACTTGAGAATTTGGAGTGAAAGTTCATATGCATATTATATTTCAGAATTCTATGTGTGGGATACTTTGAGGTGTTTACATGGCATATCCATGTGGGAATGAGGATGTAGTTTTGTGTGCAAGTATTTGTGGAATTGTATGCATGTATTAGAATATTTCTGGTGAGTGTTTTCCATGTTGGTAAAGAGGATGGGGAATGAGTGTGTGCATGTTTGCAATGTGGTATGACAGCATATGTGACTGGTGTAGGACTGGTCCTTGTCCTTACTGTAAGACAGTGAGACTGAGAGTATTAGGGGAAGGGTGTATGAGATCTCAGAATGTTCCGTTCAGTGAAGATCTGAAGGCCTGGTAGCTGAAGTGCCATATAGATTAGAAAGGAAAGAGATGAAAGTAAATTTTCTTCAGGGCATATAAGTTTATTAGACATTGACCTAAAGAGGTTTTCTGTGTGAGGGGATGTGGCTTATTTATGGGATTAGTGTGTGCATATTATGAAATTAGTGAATCTGATAATGATTTTGTGATGAAGTGAACGTAAGAGTGTATCTTTGTAATGTTGTTAGAGAATGGGAAAGAGAGATAAAGAGAAAAAGCCCCTGTATATGGGAGAACAATGGAAAAGAGGACATAAGAGCCTTACCTGGTATGGAGGAGGATAGCGTATGAGTGTGTGAGGATCTGATTTTGTGCTCATCCGAGGGGCAGGTTCTGAGGAAACTCTCATATCCATGTCAGCACTGAGCTCTACCTCAGGCACAGCTGCCCCAGTGCTGTATGTTGGGGATTTGTGCTGCAGGACCTTGCCCAGTTCTGCAAGGCGCACTCTCTACCTGTCCCTCCACAGAAGCCTCAGTGCTAGTCCTTCTGCCCTAAAGCCCTTTCCTGTTTTTGAGGGGAAAGTGAACTAATAGGGAGCAGGCTGAGGAATTGAGCTATAGCTCATGACCAAGCTCAGATCCCACCTTTGTTTATTCCTTACCATCCTCATCATGACGGGTACTGTTGGATGAGGTGGAGACACTGATAGGATGTTGTGAGAATGCAGTCTTTTCTCCTGCAGGCTGACTGCAGGCTGGGGCTTCCACGGGTGACTCGGGCTGAGCCACATTGTCTTGGCTGATGCGGCGTCCTGGGCAATGGAATAAAATAGAACACTGAGATGAGGCATTTCCTGGGGTCTGTGTCTATTAAAAAGTACATGTTGAGTGGACATGACATGTGAGGCATCATTGCTACACATGACACCTCTTCTCATAGAAGTTAATATGAGTTTTCCATTTAAAATTCCATTACCTCCAAACTATACGAAAACTTACTAAATGATATATTTTGTGAATATCCGTGGGATTGGGTATCAAAGTGTCATTTGAATGTAGTGTGCTTGCTGTTTAAATGGATAATGTGTTGGTTAAAACTGGGTTAAGGTTTAATGTGAGGTTGATTTGGTATTTGCTAATGTGAATATGGGATCAACTTTGTGTGACTGAAAAGGTTAAGGTTATGTGTGCTTTCTGTCTGATGTTAGTTCAGCACACATTTATGTATGTAGAATGCATTATCAATAATGATGTATTTATGTGCTTCACATATTATGTTGTTTAGATAAGGAATGTTATTTCTCAGAATATACTCTGAGACTAGAGCAGTTAGTGTATTTGCAACATTTGAGGGAATAATTAAAGGGGATGTGGAAATGAAGTTATATAAAATAAAAAAATACCTGTGCTTTGAAAAAAATGGCAGAGAGTTCAGAGGAGGATGTGTAACATTAGAAAGGAAAAGTATGAAAGATTGAGTTCTGAAGGGATTAAGATTGAATATGGGAACTAAGGCCTAGCAATCTAACTCTTAAGCATTCGCCAAACCGAAATGTATCCATAGTGAAAAATACATGCAATATTTTACCCACAATATCACTTGCAAGCAGCTCAGACTGGAAGCAACCCTAGTGACCAGATCATTATAGTCAATGGAAATATAATATTCATGCAATGATATACATGTACCAGAAAGGAACAAAATTAATGTCATATACAACATGGATAGATTCCACAAATATATTGATTAGTGAAAGGAGGTAGACAAAAAGTATATATTGTGCCCTTGTATTGCCATGAAATTTAAAAAGAAGGATACTGATCTAGTGGCTTCAGAGTCGGAGAAATTATAACGGTTTGCAAGGCATGGTCAAAAATCCGTCATAGAGAATTTAGATGCAAGTGGAATGTTGCAGGGAAATGAATGATGGGGACAGTGACAGCAAAGGGGTCTTATATGAGATGAATGTGAATGGGAAACTCTGGCTATGTAAATATATGGATCTGATCGTGACTTTGCCTGGGAATCTCTTTACTCTACCTCAAGTTCAGTTCTTGAGGATCCTACCATGTTGGGCCTGTGTTAAGTTTTTAGTGCTTCACAGGATCCTGGTAACATGACATGTGCTTGTCCAGCTCATAGGAACATAGTCTTCCATGTTTCTCTGATAAAACTCTCATCCCCTTGGGCCCGCTCCCATTATTTCCTCAAATAGAACACTGTTCTCCACTGATCTCCTTGGCTCCCTCCAGCTGTTTTCGGTGTTTTCCCCTGTTCCCACTGCTGATCCTGCTAAGAAGATGCAGAATCATTGGAGTATCTGTTTGTACTGGGCAGCTTGTTGTGGATTAATGGGAAGAAACACTCAGCTGAACCATGGGTTCTGGATAGATCCCATCTCCTTTTGCATCCTACTCAAGAGTTCCTCCTTACCAGCATCATTTTGGTTGTCTGTAGAAGAGATGGAGGCAAAACTCTCTGAAGAAGAGGCCTTCCATGCTTTCTGGCGTTGAGTTAGGCCCATTGCCTTTTGTCTGTGCTGCAAAGCATCTCCTGAATTCAGCTTTGCTGCGAAAATAAATAAAGATAATAGATATACAGAACATTCTTGTAATTCGTGTATTTACCTGTCCATTAAACAGAGAGTCTACCATGTCCCACGTTCATTGAGAACACACGGCATGGATGGGTCATGTTATGTGGTTCCTTTAAAATATTAAATGCACGGAGTAGTTATTGTGCTAATATCTGTCCTGGGTTTGTTTAAAGTGGCTTCTTTGAAAATGGAACAGAGATTGCTGTCTGCTTTCAACCTGGACATAAAACTATGTTATCTTTGTTAGCTTCCCTTGAAGGTAGTTCTGACCATGACATTACTTTTCTGCAATGGGAAATGAATGGAAATGACATGTGCCATTTCAGGCTTCACCATACAAACCTTGACTGTGCCGCTCTGTGCTCTTCTTCTTCCTGACTGGCTGGAATGCAGGCATCTCAGAGGGTCCAGTACAGGAGACTTTTTGATGTGGTTGATAGAATACTGGGAAAGAAAATTTTTAACATAAGCAAGCTAGAATGTGTTTGAAGTCTATAGGGTTTAAGATGTCCCTGACGCACTTGAGAATTTGGAGTGAAAGTTCATATGCATATTATATTTCAGAATTCTATGTGTGGGATACTTTGAGGTGTTTAAATGGCATATCCATGTGGGAATGAGGATGTAGTTTTGTGTGCAAGTATTTGTGGAATTGTATGCATGTATTAGAATATTTCTGGTGAGTGTTTTCCATGTTGGTAAAGAGGATGGGGAATGAGTTGTGCGCACGTTTGCAATGTGGTATGACAGCATATGTGACTGGTGCAGGACTGGTCCTTGTCCTTACTGTAAGACAGTGAGACTGAGAGTATTAGGTTAAGGGTGTATGAGATCTCAGATTGTTCCGTTCAGTGAAGATCTGAAGGCCAGGTAGCTGAAGTGCCATTTAGATTAGAAAGGAAACAGATGAAAGTAAATTTTTTTCAGGGCATATAAGTTTATTAGACATTGACCTAAAGAGGTTTTCTGTGTGAGGGGATGTGGCTTATTTATGGGATTAGTGTGTGCATATTATGATATTAGTGAATCTGATAATGATTTTGTGATGAAGTGAACGTAAGAGTGTATCTTTGTAATGTTGTTAGAGTATTGGAAAGAGAGATAAAGAGAAAAAGCCTGTGTATATGGGAGAACAAGGGAAAAGAAGGACATAAGAGCCTTACCTGGTATGGAGGAGGATAGACGTGTGAGTGTGTGAGGATCTGATTTTGTGCTCATCCGAGGGGCAGGTTCTGAGGAAACTCTCATATCCATGTCAGCACTGAGCTCTACCTCAGGCACAGCTGCCCCAGTGCTGTATGTTGGGGATTTGTGCTGCAGGACCTTGCCCAGTTCTGCAAGGCGCACTCTCTACCTGTCCCTCCACAGAAGCCTCAGTGCTAGTCCTTCTGCCCTAAAGCCCTTTCCAGTTTTTGAGGGGAAAGTGAACTAATAGGGAGCAGGCTGAGCAATTGAGCTACAGCTCATGACCAAGCTCAGATCCCACCTTTGTTTATTCCTTACCATCCTCATCATGACGGGTACTGTTGGATGAGGTGGAGACACTGATAGGATGTTGTGAGAATGCAGTCTTTTCTCCTGCAGCCTGACTGCAGGCTGGGGCTTCCACGGGTGACTCGGGCTGAGCCACATTGTCTTGGCCTATGCGGCGTCCTGGGCAATGGAATAAAATAGAACACTGAGATGAGGCATTTCCTGGGGTCTGTGTCTATTCAAAAAGTACATGTTGAATGGACATGACATGTGAGGCATCATTGCTACACATGACACCTCTTCTCATAGAAATTAATATGAGTTTTCCATTTAAAATTCCATTATCTCCAAACTATTTGAAAACTTACTAAATGATATATTTTGTGAATATCAGTGGGATTGCGTATCAAAGTGACATTTGAATGTAGTGTGCTTGCTGTTTAAATGCATAATGTGTTGGTTAAAACTGGGTTAAGGTTTAATGTGAGGTTGATTTGGTATTTGCTAATGTGAATATGGGATCAACTTTGTGTGACTGAAAAGGTTAAGGTTATGTGTGCTTTCTGTCTGATGTTAGTTCAGCACACATTTATGTATGTAGAATGCATTATCAATAATGATGTATTTATGTGCTTCACATATTATGTTGTTTAGATAAGGAATGTTATAACTGAGAATATACTCTGAGACTAGAGCAGTTAGTGTATTTGCAACATGTGAGGGAATAATTAAGGGGGATGTGGAAATTAATTTATATAAAAAAATAATACCCGTGATTTGAAAAAAAATTACGGAGAGTTCAGAGGAGGATGTGTAACATTAGAAATGAAAAGTATGAAATATGGGGCACGGTTACACTGTTTTGGACAGGAGAGGGCCCAGTCTTCTCATGGCCACATGTAAGTCCCAGCTGGAGGGCATAGCCTTCCCAGCACAAGTATAGCCAACAGCTATAGTTGTAAGCTTGAACCTATAGTTCCAACACATGGCCCCACGTGCTGTGTATTAGAGTTCAGGTGCATTCAGGTAAGTAGGGTTAGAATGCTATTAACAACTTGACACGCCCCTGGTTTGCCTCCTGGCATCTGCTATAAAATAAAGTCTCTGCTTGTGGGCAATGGTGCTGTTTCCTCATCAGGGAGCAGTGTCCCACTGAGACCCAGCATTCATTCTCTTCTCTGTCTTTTCTTAATCCTTTCATCCCCTCCACTCAGTATCACTGTAGGCTGTGGGGGCTCAGCACAATGAAAGATTGAGTTCAGAAGGGACTAAAATTGAATATGGGAACGAAGGCCTAACAATCTATATCTTAAGCATTCGCCAAACTGAAATGTATCCATAATGAAAAATACATGCAATATATTACCCACAATATCACTTTTCAAGCAGCTCAGACTGGAAGCAACCCTAATGACCAGATAATTATAGTCAATGGAAATATAATATTCATGCAATGATATACATGCACCAAAAAGGAACAAAATTAATGTCATACACAACATGGATAAATTCCACAAATATATTGATTAGTGAAAGGAGCTAGACACAAACTATATATTGTGCCTTTGTGTTGCCATCAAATTTAAAAACAGGGATACTAATCTAGTGTCTTAGGAGTCAGAGAAATTATAACGGTTTGCATGGCATTGACAAAAATCCGGCATGGAGAATTTAGATGCAAGTGGAATGTTGTAGGGGAATGAATGATGGGGACAGTGACAGCAAAGGGGTCTTATATGAGATGAATGTGAATGGGAAACTCTGGCTATGTAAGTATGTGGATCTGATCGTGACTTTGTCTGGGAATCTCTGCACTCTACCTCAAGTTCAGTTCTTGAGGATCCTAACATGTTGGGCCTGTGTTAAGTTATTAGTGCTTCACAGGATCCTGGTAACATGACATGTGCTTTGCCAGCTCATAGGAACATAGTCTTCCATGTTTCTCTGATAAAGCTCTCATCCCCTTAGGCCTGCTCCCATTATTTCCTCAAATAGAACACTGTTCTCCACTGATCTCCTTGGGCTTCCTCCAGCCTTTTTCGGTGTTTTCTGTTGCTTCCACTGCTGATCCTACTAAGGCAGTAATGGTGAACCTTTTGAGCTTGGCGTGTCAGCATTTTGAAAAACCCTACCTTAACTCTGGTGCCATGTCACATATAGAAGTTTTTTGATATTTTAAACCATAGTAAAACTAAGATTTATATTTTTAATATTTATTTTATATATTTTATATATTGAAGTGCCATTTAACAAAGAAAAATCAACCAAAAAAAAATGAGTTCGCTTGTCACCTCTGACAGGCCTGTCATAGGTTTGCCATCAATGTAATAAGAAAATGCAGAATCACTGTATTATCTGTTTGTACTGGGCAGCTATTTGTTGGTTAATGGGCAGAAACACTCAGCTCAACCATGGTTTCTGTCGAGATGCCACCTCCCTTTGCATCCTACTCAATACTCCCTCTTAACAGCATCATTTTGTTTGTCTTTAGAGGAGATAGAGGGAAAAGTCTCTGAAGAAGAGGCCTTCCATGCTTTCTGGAGTTGAGTTGCGGCCACTGCCTTGTGGCTGTGCTGAAAAGCATCTCCTGAATTCAGCTTTACTGAGAAATTAAATAAAAATAATAGATATGCAGACCATTCTTGTAATTTGTGTATTTACCTGTCCATTAAACAAAGAGTCTACCATGTACCACATTTATTGAGCTCACACAGCCTTGGATGGGTAGTGTTATGTTGTTCCTATGGAAATATTAAATTCACTGAAGTAGTTATTGTGCTAATATATGTCCTGGGTGACTGGGTTTGTTCAAAGTGGCTTCTTTGAAAACAGAACAGAGATTGCTGTCTTCTGTCAACCTGGACATAATGCTATGTTATCTTTGTTAGCCTCCCTTGAAGGTAGATCTGACCATGAGATTACATTACTACAATGGAAAATGAATGGAAATGACATGTGCCATTTCAGGCTTCTCCATACAAACCTCCTAAGTGCCGCTCTGTGCCCTTCTGTTTCATACCTGACTGAAATGCAGGCATCTCTGAGGCTCCAGTACAGGAAGTTTTTTGATGTGGTTGATGGAATACTGGGAAAGAAAATTTTTAACATAAGCAAGCTAGAAGATATGTGTCAAGTCTATAGGGGTTCAGATGTCCATGACCCACATGAGAATTTGGAATGAAAGTTCATATACATATTTTATTTCAGAATTCTATCTGTGGGATACTTTGAGGTGTTTACATGGCATATCCATGTGGAAATGAGGATGTAGTTTTGTGTGCAAGTATTTGTGGAATTGTATGCATGTATTAGAATATTTCTGGTGAGTGTTTTCCATGTTGGTAAAGAGGATGGGGAATGAGTGTGTGCATGTTTGCAATGTGGTATGACAGCATATGTGACTGGTGCAGGACTGGTCCTTGTCCTTACTGTAAGAAAGTGAGACTGAGAGTATTAGGGGAAGGGTGTATGAGATCTCAGAGTGTTCAGTTCAGTGAAGATCTGAAGGCCTGGTAGCTGAAGTGCCATATAGATTAGAAAGGAAACAGATGCAAGTAAATTCTCTTCAGGGCATATAAGTTTATTAGACTTTGACCTAAAGAGGTGTTCTGTGAGAGGGGATGTGGATTATTTATGGGATTAGTGTGTGCATAGTATGAAATTAGTGAATCTGATAATGATTTTGTGATGAAGTGAACGTAAGAATGTATCTCCTTAACGCTTCTAGAGAATGAGAAAGAGAGATGAGGCGGGAAAGCCTGTGTATATGAGAGAACAAGGGAAAAGAAGGACATACTGAGCCGTACTTCGTATGGAGTATGACAGATGTGTGAGTGAGTGTGTGAGGATCTCAGTTTGTGCCTTTCAGAGAGTAAGGTCTGAGTAAAATGTCATATACACACATCAGCACTGTCTATTGCCTCAGTTTCAGCTGGCGCTATGTTGGAAATTTGTGCTGAGAGACCTTGCCCTGTCCTGAATGCACACTGTCTGTTTGTCCCTCTGCAGGAGCCTTAGTCCTAGGTCCTCTTTCCTGAAGCCCTTTCCTGCTTTTGAGGGGAAAATGAACTAAGTAAAGAGTAAGCTGAGCAATTGAGCTACATCTCTTGATCAAGTTCAGATCCCTCCTTTGTTTATTCCTTACCATCCTGAACAAGAGGTGTTTTTCCGTACACATGCATGTCCAGACACGACCGAGGTGGTAATGAAACACCATCCTCACCAAGACTTATATCTCCGTAAAAGCATACGTTCCTACACGGCTTAGATGGTCCGAAAACAACGGCGAAAGGTTTACAGAAGGCAGACTGTTTCCCTGCTGCCTGACCACAGGCTGGGGCCTCCAATGGTGACGTGGGTAGAGGTTCCTTGTCTTGGGTATTGCAGGGTCCTGGGCAATGGGATAAAAACCAACACTGAGATGAGGCATTTCCTGGGGTCTTTGCCAATTCAGAAGCTGCATGTTCAGTGGGCATTGCATGTCAGGCATCATCATTTCACTTGACACTTGGTCTCACAGTAATTCAGGTGACTTTTTTATTTAAAACTATAAGTTTATATTTATTCCAAGCTATAAGTAAACTCTTATTAAATGGTGTGCTTGGTAGATGTCAGTTGGATTGGGTATCTTGCATAGGATATTTCTGGAGATCTATCTATACAGATTATCAACAACTTCGAATCATGCCTGAAAGAAGTATGCAGGGATTAATAGGTGGATATCAACTCAAATTCCTCATGAAAAATTGTGCATTTAACAGATATATAGTGTTACTTTTATGAAGTTCTTAATGACTATCTATATATTTAATTACTCTTTATACTGATATATGTATATATATATCTACATTTTCAAGTAGTTCGAGGTCAAACCAACCTGAATGATCAGAAGAGTATAATCAACGAAGAAATAATATTCGTGAAATGATATAGACATACCAAAAAGGAACAAAATTAACATCATGTACAACACGGGTGAATTACACAAATATAATAATGAGTGAAAGGAACTGGACACAAAGTATTATCGTGCCTATCCATTTCCTAAAATTTAAAAACAGGGATAATAACCTAGGGTCCTAGAAGTCAGAGAAATTATAACTCTTTGGATGGTATGGGATTTTAATCCATGTGGAATATCAAAAGGAATTAGATGATAGGGAAAGTGAGTTCATAGGAATTTCATATGTAATGAATGGGAATGGGAAACATTGGCTATGAAAGTATATGGATGTTATGGGATCTTCACTTGGGTATCTCTGCACTCTACCTCAAGTTCAGTTCTGAAGGATCCTACCACTTTGGGCCTGTGTTAAGTTATTATTTCTTCACATGTTTCTGGTAAATACAACATGCCCTTGTCCAGATCATATAAAAATATCCTTCCATGTTTCTCTGATAGGCCCTCTCCCACTCTTTCCTCAAATAGAATGCTGTTTTCCACTGATCTCTGTGGGCTTGCTCCTGTCCTATTACTTGTTTTTCCCTTGGAATGTTTTGCTTCCACTGTTTATCCTATTAAAGATGATGCAGAAGCATTCCTGTTTTTGTCCTTGGCATCCTTGTGTTGACTATTAGGCAGAACCATTCAGCTCAACCCTGGGTTCTGTCTAGATCCCAGCCTCCCTTTGCAGCCTATTTGATAGTCCCTCCTTAGCAGCACCATTTAGCTTGTCTTTAGAAGAGATGCAAGATAAACTGTCTGAAGAAGCAGCTTTGCATGCTTTTCAGCCTTGAGTTAGGGCCACTGCTTTGTTCTGTCCTGCAAAGCACCTTCTCATATCTTTAATTTGCTGAGAAATTAAAGAAAAATAATAGAGATGTAGTTGATGTTGCTATTTGTGTATACTAGTATATCTGTCCATTTAACAAACAAGATGAGCCTGCTATGTGCCATGTTCAGTGAGCACACATGGCCTTCATCTTCACTGGTAGTGTAATATGGTTCTCATGAAAATGTTAAATGCACAGAAATATTTATTGTCAATAAATGTCATGGGTGACTGAGTTTGCGCAAAGAATGTTCTTCGAAAATGGACAGAGACTGCTGTCTCCTTTCAACCTGGACATACTGCTGTGTTACATTCATTAGCTTCCCTTGCAGGCAGTTCTGACCATGGGGTTACATTTCTACAATAGGAAATGAAGGGAAGTGAGAGGTGCTACTTCCAGGCATCACTATACAAACCTCCTTATGCTCCTCTGGGCTCTTCTACTTCCTAACTGGCTGGGATACATGCACCTTAAAGGTCCCAGGACAGGAAACATTTCGATGTGATTGATGGAATCCCAGGAAAGACATTTTCAAACGTAAGGAAACTAGAAGATGTGTGTGAAGGTGGTAGGAGTTAAGACGGCCATGACCTACATGAGCATGTGGAGTGAAAGTTCATGTACATATGGTATTCCAGAATTCTGTGTGTGGGATATTTTGTTTGATGTGATTACATGGTATAACAATGTGGGAATGAGGATGTACTTTGCGCACAAGTTTTTGCTGAGTGGTATGCATATTCCCGGACTTACCTGGGTGTGTTTTCCACGTCTGTAAAAAGGGATGGTGACTGAGGGTGTGCATCTTTGCTATGTAGTGTGACAGCACATGTGAACAACTGCAGGAGTGGTACCTGTTCAACTTGAGATTTTGAGAGGGAGCCTGTTAGAGAACATGTGCGTGCACTCTCAGAATGTTCACTCTATGAAGGACGGAAGGCCTGGCTGCTGAAGAGCCATTTGGTTACACACACAACAGGTGAAATTTCATTTCCTCCAGGGCATGTTAGGTTATCTGTATGGATTTTATATGGAATTAGTGTGTAAATGGGTGAGTCTGAAAATGATTGTGTGAAGGAATGAAGGCAAGAGTGTACCTAGGCAATGCTGCTAGAGAGTGGGAAAGATACATGTGTGCTGAAGACCTCTGTATATGAGAGAACTAGGGAAAAGAAGGAGGAATGGAGCCTTACAGGGTATGAAAGAGGACAGAAGTGTGAGTCTGTGAGAATCTTTGTTTGTATTCATTTGAGTCTTAGGTTCTAATTAAACTTTATTACACTGATTGGCATGGTCCTCTACCTCAGCCACAGCTGCCCCAGTGCTGCTATGTTGGGGATTTGTGCTGAAGGACTTTGCCCAGTTCTAGAAGGTACACTCCCGACTTGTCCCTCTGCAGAAGCATTAGTACTCATTCTTCTACCCTGAAGCCCTTTCCTGTTTTTGAGAGAAAAGTGAGCTAAGTAGAGAATAGCCTGAAGAATTGAGCTTCATCTCATGACCAAACTCAGATCCCACCTTTGTGTATTTCTTACCATCCTTATCAAGACAGGTATGCTTTGGTGCGGAGAAGACACAGATGAAAGGTTTAGAGAAGTCAATTTCTTCTGCTGCCTGATTACGGGCTGGGGCCTCCACAGATGTCTGATGCTGAGGTGTGTCCTCTTGGATGTTGCATGGCCCTGGGCAATAGAATAAAAAAGAACATTGATGTGAGGCATTTTCTGAGGTCTGTGTCAATTCAAAAACTACATGTTGAGTGGATATTGCATGTCACTTGCTCTCACAGAAATTAAGGTGACTATCACACTTAAAATCCCATTTACTCCAAACTCTAAGCAAGCACTTATTAAATGGTATGTTTGTGGATGTCAGTGACATTGGGTATTTCTGTATGTGACATTTCTGAAGATCTACATAGATGATCAACAACTTAATGTCCTGTGTGAAAGATGCAGGAACAAAAGTTGGATATCAACCCAATTTCCTCATGAGAAAGTGTACAATTTGGAAGTATGTGGTGTGAGTTTCATGAAGCATCCTGCATGTATCCATATATTTATATTGTTACCTATAGTGATATTGATATACAGAGATACAAAAAGATGAATTTTTATTTTTGAAGAAATTATATTATTATGTCACTGTCCTAGTTTCAATGTTAGCCAAGCTCAATGCTCATTATTATCATCATGTGTCATGAATGTGTATGCTATGTATAATATTCAGATTGTAGCAAAATGCTATGGTGAAGGTAATGTGCGTGGTGTTTAAGTTTATAATGTGTTGGCTAAAACTAGATTAAGGTTTAATGTGTGATTGATTTGGTGTTTGCAAACCTGAATATGGGTTGGGTGTTGTGTGACTGAGAAGGGTATATGTGCTCTTTGTGCGGTAGTTCAGCACATATTTATGTGTGTGGATTGAATTTCCTATAATGAAGGATTTGTGTGTTTTTCATATCATGCAGTTAGATAGGGAATTTTATTACTGAGAATATTTCTCTTTGAGACTAGTGAAGTTGCAAAATGTGTGAGGGCATAATTAAAGAATGTGAAGATGGAAACATGAAGGTGTATAAGAGAAAGAATGCCTGTGCTTTAAAAAAGATGCAAGGAGGCCAAAAAGAGTGTGTAAATTAGGAGGCCAGTAATATGTAATTGCCTTAGAAGATAAAAGCATGAAAGATTGGGTTCTCAAGGGGTTAAGATAGAATCTGGCACTTAGGCCCAGCAGTCTAGCTCTTCAGCATTCACCAAGTAGAAATGTGTCCTTACTGAAAAATACTTGTAATAGAATGCCCAGAACATCACCTTTTCATGTAGGTCAGACACAAAGCAGCCGAAATGCTCAGAAAAGTATAATCAATGGAGAAATTATATTCACGCAATGCCATACAGATACAAGAATGAGAAAGCTAAAGTTAAATGCTACATGAATGAATATCACAAATATAACGAAGAGAGAAAGGAACCAGACACAAAGTATGTATTTTGCACTTCTGTTTCCCTAAAATTCAAAAGCAGGGAAACCAATCTCACTAACAGAATAGAAGGAGAGGCATGGACACATAGAATAGACTGACCCCTTCTCACAGAGGAGGAGAGAGGAGATGGGATGAGAGAAGGTAAGGGGATTAGCCAAAGAGCACATATGCATAACTGATAGACACAGACAGCAGTGTTGTGATGGCCACAGGAAAGGGGGAGTGGGTGCGGGGGAGGTGGGCAAGACTTAAGGCGGTTGGGCAATGACAGCACTTGTAGTAATAGTACCAATGATAAAAATCAAGTTAAAATATGATGATGCCAAAGGTCCCCTGGAAGACGCAGAAATCCCAAACAAGTTGGAGATACCAGTTTCCTTGAGGAATGTGAGCTACCATTAGAACTTTGGGGTTGGCTCCAACCTGTCTCCCCCCACCCCTGACCAACAGTTCTTCCATATACTGGTTGCTTGTCTACTTTTAATCTCCATAGTAACCAAAGTATTCCAGTTTTCCAGTTTTCATAAAGAGCCAAACTTTCTCCTTAATTTAACCATCAATGTTAATGGTTGTTTTTTTGTTTTGTTGTGTGTGTGTATGTGTGTGTGTAACCAATTTTTTCTTACATTTCACACAGTAGGCCCACATTTACATCTTCATAATCTAAAACATAACAATTCATTTTTACCCCTGAGTAAATACATTCTATCTGACATTAAACACTCATCCTTGCACAATAAGTTTCAGTGTTCAAAGTCCTTCTCCCCCAACCCCCAATTTATTGCTCACCTCTAGGAGCCAGACTTTCTTTTTGATTAACAGGAGAATATACTATTAAAAAACTAGTCACAACAACATTTACTTTACCAATGCCCTTAGGCAGAAATCAAATACAGGGAAATACATTTCCTAAGAAATATTATACTAATCAACCACTAGGTCTCTAACAGAGCAACCCAGAGTGACATGCTGCAGGTAGCACATGTCCTAAACCACAGTGACAAGGCCCTGGACATCTAAGTTTACTCTCAGATTCCCTGGGCCCTAAAAAGATCAGCAGGCACACATCCATCTCAGTCTCTCAAGGTCTCTCTCTCCCTCCCTCCCACCGCCTTCTCCCTCTTCCCCTGGTTTATCTTCTTTCTCCTCTTCTCTTCATTCTCTTCTCTCTCCCACCCACAACTCGCTCCCTTCCCTCTCTCCTCTCCCATCCTCCCTCTTCTTTCCTTGCTCTATCACTCTCTCCCTCCACCATCAAAACTAGAAATTCTCTTTCTTTCTTTCTTTAGAAAACAGTACCTGGTTACCCTATGCCCTGAGAACGTGCACAACACATACCTCTTGACATCCTTGCAGGTTTGATGAAATGCCTGCCTTCCAGATGTTTCTGTTTCTCTTTATGCTTCATGGTTGAACTCTTTAAAGAGTCACTCAAATCAGATACCTTTCTCCCCCAAACTCTGCAGAGTTTGGGGGGTTTGGGGTTCTCCCCCAAACTCTGCTCTCAGAGTTTGGGGGAGAGTGTCAGTTGATGATGACAAAGAATAAAATTAACAAATACAATCAATATAAACAAATTACTATCAATAATAAGACACTTGAGAGACCTCTCCTCTCACCAGATCACTATTCTGACCAGTGCTTAGGACACCAGCAGGACAGTTATGATGCACGTCATCACCATGGTTTCAGTGGTGTTCTATGACCTGTGCATGACATCAGTGCACCTCAGCCACCCAACCAGGATTCACAGAACTACAAGGCTGCCACACCCACTGGCCAGAGTGATCCCTATATCCAGCAGAAAGACTACCATGAACTTGAATTTTTTATTGTTTACTTCATATCAAAACGAGAGGATAGGTGATTTGAATGAAACAAAGGAAATGATTTTATATGTCTAGAATAACCACATTACTAATTCTCCCCAGTGGTGAGGCTAAGCAATACCTGAGAAAAGTAGGCTTAGAACCATGCCTGTCTCACAGAAAGTGGTATTTTTATGTGGTATATGCTATTGGCAGTTCTATTTAACTAATATAAACATGAGTTATATGTGTTATGTATTGGTGTATACAGTATGTGTGGATTTGAAAATTCCATACAACTCTATCATTTATCGAATATCCCCCACTATGGGGAATAGTCTCATACATTTTTACAACAAGCCATTTTCTCTTTGGCTATGCTTTTCCTTATCATGTCCTCAGAGGCTTGGGGAAAGCAGGAGCCTCTGGCCCTTGTCATGAATCCTGTTCTTGTCAAGCTAGAAGGTCTCATTTTCCAGGCTCTGTTCTAGGCCCCCATCTAGATCTTCTGGAAACGGTTGGGCTCTAAACTGCGTTTGAACTCTATAGAGTCCATTCTCCATCCCACCCACCACAGAATATGCCTCATCCCTTAAGAGCCATATGTATTTACTTAGCAGTTACATTAGAACTTCACTGTGACTTAGCCTTCTCAGTCTTCCTTATGCCCAGTAGGCCCTGCCTCTGGGTCTTACCACATGTAATCATGGGCAGTATTTTCCAGTGCTCTCACCAACACACTATTATAAATAGTGGTGGAAAGAGACTGCATTTGCGGCGGTGAACACAATAGATGATGTATTATAGAATTGTATCCATAAAACATATTTTTAAACCAATAGAACTCCAGTAATCTCAATAAAAATAAAAGAAACTACAAAACAATAGATGTCATTAAAAAATTACGTTTTCAAATAATTTTGTTACTTCCAGGCTCTTCAACTTTTCTCAATGTTATTTATCTATAACTTAACACTGGACTCTTTAAGTGTCTCTTCAGTTTTATCTTGGCACTAGGTTTCTTTGAGAAGGGATTTTTACCTTCATGTGTGAATAACTCTCTACCACCTGAATTATTATATTTATTTTGTGCTTTTTACTGCCCATTTGTCTTTTCCTTCAAAGTTTCTTTTTTTAATATATATTTTATTGATTTTTTACAGAGAGGAAGAGAGATAGTTAGAAACATCGATGCGAGAGAAACATCGATCAGCTGCCTTCTGCACACCCCCTACTGGGGATGTGCCCCCAACCAAGGTACATGCCCTTGACTGGAATTGAACCCGGGACCTTTCAGTCTGCAGGCCGACGCTCTATCCACTGAGCCAAACCAGTTACGGCCCTTCAAAGTTTCTTGACCTAAATTATAAATGTAGGGTTTATAATCCTAGAGAATTTAGTGATGTGCTTAATAAATAAAGAAGGAGTGAGCAGGATCAATAAGTGTAAACCCTGGTCATCTGGTGTATGGTTACAATATTTTGTCTTTCCACATGATACTTGAGATTTCCATAATAACTTAATTGCTGTAGGCATCCCTATATATAATCTAAGAAAAACTTTTGGATCATCTTTTACTACTAACAATATGGCTAAGATAGACACCCTCATTAAATCCATTATTAGATTTCATTAAGGAGGACATAAGAATTAATAGGGTAAAACAGTAATACTATATAAAATATAATAATAAAAGTATAATATGCTAATTATACTGGAAGTCCTTCCAGACAACCTTCCGGACAAAGTCGGGGCTGCCAGGGAAGCCCAGATCCCAGGTGCCTGCTCATGGCTGGAGGGTAGCCCAGGTTCCGGGTGCCAGAGGGAAGCCGAGGGAAGGAAGGCCTACTCTGCATGAATTTCATTCATCAGACCTCTAGTACTATATAGAACATTTGAAAGCTGGAGGAACAAATGACCCCCTTGCAGAGAAACAAATGATCCAAAGACCTGATATTGCCTGGGTTTTGTAGCTTCCATTGTCATTAACTATTATATTGTTCTTGTGAAGTTGGAGGTGGAATTTAAGTTCATCATTTTTTGGCTCTACCGTCCAATCATTTTATCAGAGGCTCCTTGGTGCCTTTTAACCCATCCATCCAATTCCTCCCTCCTCCTCTTCAGTGTGCACATGTATGTGACCATCCACTCTTGTGCTGTTGGGCTGAATTATCTCTACCTAAATCCTCACTTCTTGTAGGAGACAGTGTTGCCAAAGCAGAGTGGCCAAGCTGGGAACGATTCAGGGCATTGTGATAGCTCCTGTGTTTGAGAGACAGAGAATGCACTTTTGAAATGGAATGGGAACAATAACCAGGTTAATTAAGGAGAGCTCTAGTAAAGAATCTGAAGGAAGAAATGATTCTCAAAGCTACTCTTCACAAATAGTAGCATATTACATCCTCAAATATTTGTGAGAACACTGTATTTTCACTGCATATAAATGCATACTCTCTCACCAGAAACATTGCTTTCAATTTCACTTTGAGGAAGCATTGTATTTTGTTACTCCTTCAAAATTCCTGTTTTTATAACTTTCAAACCAATTTCTTACATTTAAAGATATATATAACATCACATATGATAAGATAATAGGATTAATTAATTAATTTATTGAAAAGATCTCTGCAGATTTCCAGGCACTCACTAGGAGTTGCTGACACTCTTGAAATGATGCAACCTCTACTTTCAAGGAGTTTATTTTGATGAGGAAGAAAAACGGGTAAAGAAGTTTTGGAATATGGGCTGTTAGTGCTCTGATAATATTCTGGACAGTTTTGTGATTCATTTCATTTTAGTTTGTTATGCCCCCTATTTAGTTTCCACATACTAGCAATAGACTTACCTGAATATTAAGGACATATAGATTGATGTATAATGTTGGTTAGAAACCTTCTGATTAGAATAAACCATTATTGGAGAGGCTGGAACTTGCCCCATTGGATGCCACTAAACATTTGATCATGCCTATGACGCTGTCTTAATGTTTCTACTAGAAAGTAAAAGTAAAACTGGAATGAACAGAAATGGTGATGCAAGATGGGTAAAGCACAATGTAATCAAGATGCTTTTCAGAGTCTCACTAGTTTAACATTAATACTTGAAATAAAATGGAAATGATTGATAAAGATGGTATTTGCATTTTTTATTACTTTACTACCTTTTTTCACCAGAAAAAAAAAGAGTAAAAGGAAAAATTATAAATGGGGGAATATATTTACAATTTTCACAACCAAAAGGAATAGTGTCAAGCATATTTTAAAAATAGGTATAAATTGGTAAGAAAAAGAAAACTACTTAAACAAAAAAAAGCAAAGTATATAAATAGGAATTTTGCTGAAGAAGAAATATAAGAAACAATATTACTAGAAATCAGGGAAATTTAAATCAGAATCATACTGAGATGCCCTTTTACATTATTCAGTTAATAAAAACTATGTGACAATATGAAATGTTAGAGTATATATGGTCAAACAGAATCTCTTATTCAGATGCAAATATATTCAAGATAGTTTAGCATTACCTCCCAAGGCTGAACACTGCATATATTATAAAAAAATAGTTCTACTCCTAAGTTTATATGGAAGAAACTCTTGTCTGTGTACAATAGAAGTCATGTGCAACAATGTTCATTGCAATTTTGTTCACAATAGAAAAACAAATGGGAAACACTCCAAGTCTTCATAATGAGAACACAAATAAACTATGGGGTAATCACATAATGGATTATCATAAAGTGGTAAAAAACACTAACTATGGTAACAAGCCCAGTATGGATGAAGCTCAGCAGAATAATATTTAATGAAACCCCCCCCCCCCCCCACTGCTCCAACACTATATAGAACACTATGCTTTTAATAAAGTGAACATAACTGAAATTAAATATATACAAAACTAGAGGACTGTGCACAAAAATTGGTGCACTTGGAGGGGTGGTCCCTCAGCCCAGCCTGTTCCCTCTCACAGTCTGGGACCCCTCAGGGGATGACCACCTGCTGTCTAAGGCCCACTTCGTGGGCGATTGGGCCTAAGTTGGCAGTCAGACATCCCTCTGGCAGCCCAGGAGCCCTCCGGGGATGTCCACTTGCCAGCAGGCAGCAGGCCTAAGCTGAAGTCGGACATTCTTAGCGCTGCTAAGGGGAGGGAGAGGCTCCCACCACCACCGCTGTACTGGCAGCCATCAGCCTGGCTTGTGGCTGAGCAGAGCTTCCCCTGTGGGAGCGCACTGACCACCAGGGGGCAGCTCCTGCATTTAGAGTCTACCCCCTGGTGTTTAGTGTGTGACATAGGGACCAGTCATTCCCAGTTGTTCAGCTTTTAGGGTCAATTTGCCTATTACCCTCTTATTTTATAGGATAGAAGCCAGGTTCATTGGTGGGTCCTGCTGTTTTGCCCTGAAGAGTGTCCCAGATTAGGTTGGGGGATCCACTGGAGTGCCTGGCCAGCCTGGGTGAGGGGCTGATGGCTGTTTGCAGGATGGCCAAGCCCCCCAGCATGGACCCTCACCCCATGAGGGTGTGGCCATTTTGGGTGTGGGGCTGATGGCTGTTTTCAGGCTGGCCATGACCCCCAGCCACCCAAGCTCCCAGTGGAGGCTGGGTAGAAGCAAGTATCTGGGATTTATTTATCTTCTATAATTGAAACTTTGTTGCCTTGAGCGAAGGCCACAGCCAGCCAGGGCAGGCAGGAAGCTTGGCTTCCTCCATCGCTGGGGCAACCAAGCCTCCTGCTTGCTCCAGCTCTGTGGCAGCCAGCCGCTGTCTTGGTTGGGTTAATTTGCATATAGTGGCTCTGATTGACTGGTGGGCATAGCTTGGGGCGTAATGGAGATGCGGTCAGTTTGCAGGTTTTTCTTTTATTAGATTAGATATATAAAGACATTGGACCAGCAATGAGTGTGAACCAACTTCTATTAGTAATGCAATTCTATTCTTATGGGAGAATTCCAAAACATTTTAATTAATGATCATAGGTGGGGAAAAATTCAAGTCACCCAAACAAGGCTTGACTAGAAGATGACTAGCTAAATAGACAAAGAAGGGAAAATCCAACTTTAACTACCTCCTGGGCCATACTACTCAGAAAATTACTTGGCTGTTTCTGATAATATTTTACATCATAAGAGCATTTAGGGCAGTGGTTCTCAACCTTCCAAATGCCACAATCCCCATGTTCTGCTGACCCCCAATTTCATTGTTACAAATTGAACATAATTAAAGCATACTGATTAATCACAAAAACAATACGTAATTATATATGTGTTTTCTGATGGTCTTAGGCGACCCCTGTGAAAGAGTCATTCAACTCCCATAGGGGTCATGACCAACAGGTTGAGAACCGCTGCTTTAGTGCCTCTGAGGTCCCCTGTTTCCTGTCAGCTGTACTTCATTCGGGGTTTCAAGTTGATTGCACAGTAGTTCAGCTGTAGTTCCAGTCCCGGAGAGCAAGGGCATGCAGCTCCTGCTGCGCTGTAGCCATCCTGCCTACCTCCATATATGCTACTATCTTCAATTTAAAAAAAAAATTAAAATAAAGAATATTATACAGACTCCCAACAGCCAACTAGAGGATCGCAAGAATCAAGTCAACGATTTGAAATACGAAGAAGCAAAAAGCACCCATCCAGAAAAGCAAAATGAAAAAAGAATCCAAAGATGTGAAGATAGCGTAAGGAGCCTCTGGGACAGCTTCAAGCGCACCAACATCCGAATAATAGGGGTGCCAGAAGAAGAGAGAGAGCAAGATATTGAAAACCTATTTGAATAAATAATGACAGAAAACTTCCCCTACCTGGTGAAAGAAATAGACTTCCAAGTCCAAGAAGTGCAGAGAACCCCAAACAAAAGGAATCCAAAGAGGACCACACCAAGACACATCATAATTAAAATGCCAAGAGCAAAAGACAAAGAGAGAATCTTAAAAGCAGCAAGAGAAAGACAGTCAGTTACCTACAAGGAAGTACCCATACGATTGTCAGCTGATTTCTCAACATAAACTATGCAGGCCAGAAGGGAGTGGCAAGAAATATTCAAAGTGATGAATGCCAAGAACCTACAACCAAGATTACTTTATCCAGCAAGCTATCATTCAAAATTGAAGGTCAGATAAAGAGCTTCACAGATAAGAAAAAGCTAAAGGAGTTCATCACCACCAAACCAGTATTATATGAAATGCTGAAAGGTATCATTTAAGAAGAGGAAGAAGAAGAAAACGGTAAAGATACAAATTTTGAACAACAAATACACATCTATCAACAAGTGATTCTGAAAATCAAGTGAATAATCTGATGAACAGAATGAACTGGTGATTATAATAGAATCAGGGGCATAGAAAGGGAGTGCACTGACTACTTTTGGGGGTGAAAGGGGTGTGGGGAATGTGGGAAGAGACTGGACAAAAATCGTGCACCTATGGATGAGGACAGTGGGTGGGGAGTGATGGAGGAGGGTGGGGTGAGAACTGGGTGGAGGGGAGTTATGGGGGGAAAATAGAGGAACAAATGTAATCTGAAGAATAAAGATTGAATAAAAAATTGTTTTTCTTTAATTTTTTTAAATTTTAAAAAGTTTTTAATTTTTTCCTTTTTGTTGCTTTTTTCGGTAATTTCCACTGCCACGTTTTTAAGATCATTGATTTTTTTCTATTGCCTTATCTAATCTACTCTTAAATTCTTCTAATGTATTTTTCACTTTATGCATTGTATCCTCAACTCCATCATTTTTGTTTGGACTTCTCCATTTCTTTTTTGAAGTTGTTGCTCTGTTCATCAAATTTCCCCCTGGGTCAGTGAGCATGTTTATGCCCATTCTCTTAAGCACTTCATTGGGTAGATTACTTATCTCCATTGGATTGCATTTCCCCTCCTGGGTTATATTTATTTATTTTTGTCTGGAAATAATTCTGTGCCTCTGCATTTTGCTGGATTCTCTGTGTTTGTTTTCTGTATTAGACAAAAGAGCTACCCCCACCTTTGAGGGGTGGTCACAGGAAGACCAGGCCATGACACTCTGCTGTCTGGCCGTGCCCCGGTGTCGTGGCCAGGAAGCAGCTGTTTCAGACTCATGGGGCCTTTTAGCCGCTTGTGATTTATTTTAAAGATGGTTTTATTTACTTGTCTGAGGAGAGAGACTAAAAGTTTGCGTCATGAGCTCTGAGATTGCCTCCATCTCTAGAATAAATTTCTGTAACTGTGTGTTTCCAGGTTGAAATGGGCCTGGCAGCCCCCTTCCCCCACCTGCACACCATAGTAAGTGTCTGTGCACATCTATGGTGACACTTCATCCTGTTTGTTCATAATGTATAGCGTTGTCACTGTGGGTTCCTGGAGGATGAAATCACTGCAGTCCTTATTTCAGAAGACCCCAGCAGTAGAAACCCAGAAAATGGTAAATGGGTACAGGTGGGAGTTTTGTTCCTATATGAATGGTTTGCTTAGTATGTAAGTGATCACTAAGAGTGCTTTTCATGACACATGAATATGCTAAATTAGCTTGTTATTGAGTTTATACAACTTCAACATTGACTTATTGCTGCCTGCTAAGAAGTAGGCATTGAGAAGGGCCAGTGCATATAAGACCGAAGCCCTGCATCACAGGGAAGGAGGGGCTCTGTTGCTTGTTTGCAGATTAAGCAAAACAAACCACAGGAAACAAGGCTTCCATTAATTGTAATCTAATCATGTGCTTTTTAATATTCACATGATAGTTAACAAAAATTTGATCTAAAAGACATTCTCATTACTACCTAAAACCAACAATTATGGGAACGATACATCACTAGGACATACACTCAGGCTAAGACTTTCTAAAAATTACTATTTTCAATATCAACTCTCAATTCGGGAGTTGTATGTTGGGAATTGCTGCATAGCACATTTTTTCCATATTCAATTATGACAGAGAATTTACAAAGCAAAAGTTGTCACATCTCAATTTTTACCATCAGATGAGCCAGATGGAGCAAAGCACATACAGTAACTGCTTAGGAAGGCATTTAATGTCAAGTCTCATTTCTGGGATTTGGTAAAAGAACAATGCCAGTAGGTCTAGACAATGAATAAAGGGTCCCCGGATAGTTTCAGGTCACGGAACCGCATGGAGAGGCGGCTGCTGTGTGGCTGATAAGCCCCGCGTCTTTAGGAAGGAGAAGCAGCACCAATTTTGTGAACTCAAGAAAACAGACAATGCATTCGATATTGGAGCCCCGGCAAAAATAAAGAAAGGAAACACGTGTTACAATTGGCCACTCTAGAGAAGGGAACATTGGGCTATACTTATATTTTCTAGAATCAAGACACAGAAAGAGCAAACTAACACAGGAACATGCACGCTTTCATCTGGATGATTTAATATCCTCTTAGCTGGTTCCTTGTCAGCAATGTTTCCGTTCGTATATACTTACTCCAAAGGTCCACCACAGTGAAGGATTGTGTTTTTATGCTTAAATTCTTTCAACAATTTCCCCAAAGCCCAAAGTCAAGCTAGCATTTACTTCCCTTTACACATTCCTTCTTTGTAAGCTCTTCAGAAATAACATTACCCAGCCAGCTGGCTCAGTAGTTAGCATCGGCCTATGAACCTGGAGGTCACAGTTAGAGTTCCGGTCAGGGCACATGCCTGGGTTGTGGGATCAATCCCCAGTGTGAGATGTGCAGGGGGCAGCAGATCCGTGATTCTCTCTCATCATTGATGTTTCTTCTCTCTCTTTCTATCTTTCCTCTCTGAAATCAATAAAAATATCTTTAAAAATAATAACATTAAAACCAAGAGCAACAACTATACTCTGTGCATACTGTTGGGACATTTAAGAGTCTATCTTGCCTATTTCATTATATTTCCAGCCCTAGAAACACAGATGCGCTTTTGTTTTCTGTCAACTCTATAAACAAAATCAAACGAACATGTCTCTCAGTAACGGGACTACTAGGGGTCACCTAGTGCCAAAGCAATTTTATTGAGAATCTTAGCAAAGGCATGCAATCCAAGGCACTTCTTCACATTTACACACTGTGCTGTGAGGGGAATGCAATGAAATTTAGCACCATGTTGGATGGAACCCTAATGATCACTAGATGCAGTAAAACCAGAAAACTCTCTTTAATATTTTCAAAAACAAAGTAATGGGTGATTTGTTGCATTTCAGCCTAATGTGAATTTTCTGATTTAAAATGACCAAATCATTTTTTAGAGCTGGTGCTGTTGCTCAGTGGAATTTCATTATGCCAGGTAATAAAATTAATGTGCAGTCAAAATGTAAAATTCACTTGTGAACATAGAGAATTGGTCAAATGTAAAAGAATATTTCTTTAAAAGATAAAATGATAATAACCCAAAACATTTATTAAATGCAAAAGTATAGTTAATCTGATTTTTTTGTTTTTGTTTTTTAAATATATTTTATTAATTTTTTACAGAGAGGAAGGGAGAGGGATAGAGAGCCAGAAACATTGATGAGAGAGAAACATCCATCAGCTGCCTCCTGCACACCCTCTCCTGGGGTTGTGCCCACAACCAAGGTACATGCTCTTGACCAGAATCGAACCTGGGACCTTTCAGTCCATTGGCCGACGTTCTATCCATTGAGCCAAACCAGTTAAGGCAAATCTGATGTTTTTTATTTTAAAAATGCATTCTAGGGGGGAAAAAAATGGCGGAGGCATAGACGGACGTGTTGGTGCTTTGTCCCGGAGCAGATAAGGGCGAGCAGCTGAAAAGGATAACTATCAGCCCGAACAAACAAAGGAGTTTCAGCTGAGAGACAGTATGCAGCCAGGAAAGACAGAGATCTCCTTGAAAATGGGGATGGTTAGAGATTGAGGCTGAAACCTCCCCCTGGGCGCCAGCCCAGCGGCGAGACCACGCCATCTTGAGTAGCTGTTATCCGCATCCAGAGATTGGCTACTAACCCGGAGGCAACGGCTCTCAAGCAGCGCGACTACTTCATGAACTCAGAGGAGACCTGCTTCCCTCCACGGAAAGCAGATCCAAGCAACAGCGGCCTCCTGATCACCACACGCTCTGTCTGGGGAACAGTTGCTGTGTGTGAAGCCTCCCTCCAGCAGCCAGAAGAGCCACCACAGCTGTGAACAGCACCCACCAGAGGCCCTGCTATCAACGGAGGAGCCACTGCTAACACAACCGCCCAAGGAGCAACCACAGCCTGAGGAGCCACTGCCACCCAGGGAGCAGCCACTGCCACCCAGGGAGCAGCCACTGAATGACTCAACAACTAGATATGTCAGTGAGATCAAACATGGGTAGACAAAGAAATGCCCAAAGGAAAGAGAAGGAGGACTCGCCAGAAAAGCAGCTAAGTGAGACAGAGATATGCAACATGACGGAAAAAGAATTCCGAATAAGGGTCCTAGAGTACATGCACCGGATGTGCAAGAAGCAAGAAGAAACAGATGAAAAAATCAACTACTTATGCAAGAAGCAAGAAGAAACAGATGAAAAGATCAATAACTTTTGCAAGACCCAAGAAGAAATGAAGAGCGATATAGCTGCAATAAAAAACACCATTGAAAGTATCAACAGTAGACTGGGAGAAGCGGAGGACCGAATCAGTGAATTAGAAGACAAGGAAGCAAAACACACTCAAACTGTACTGCAAATGGAGAAAAAAATTAAAAGACAGGAGGAGAGCCTAAGGGAGCTCTGGGACAACATGAAACGAAACAACATACGAATAATAGGGGTGCCAGAACAACAGAAAGATGAACATGGATTAGAAAACCTATTCGAAGAAATAATATCAGAAAACTTCCCTGAGGTGGGGAAGAAAAAAGTCACGCAAGCCCAGAGAGTCCCAAACAAGGTGAACCCGAAAAGACCCACACCAAGACACATCATAATTACCATGGCAAATGTTCAGGACAAAGAGAGAATCTTACAGGCTGCAAGAGAGAGAAGGAAAGTTACATACAAGGGATCTCCCATTAGATTATCAAATGATTTCTCAACAGAAACACATCAGGCCAGAAAAGAATGGACGGAAATCTACAAAGTGATGCAAAGCAAAGGACTGAATCCAACAATACTCTATCCAGCAAGGCTATCATTCAAAATTGAAGGGGAAATAAGAAGCTTCACAGACAAAAAAGGGCTAAGGGAGTTTATCACCACCAAGCCAGCCATGCAAGAAATGCTAAAGGGACTGGTGTAAATAGAAGAAATAACAACTTCAGAAAGAAAACAGCCACACACACAAAAAGAAATGGCTACAAACAAGTACCTTTCAATAATAACTTTAAATGTAAACGGACTAAATGCTCCAACCAAAAGACATCGAGTGGCTGAATGGATAAAAAAACATGACCCATACATCTGCTGTCTACAAGAGACCCACCTCATTAGAAGGGACTCACACAGACTGAAAGTGAAGGGATGGAAAAATATCTTTCACGCAAATGGAAAGGAAAAGAAAGCTGGGGTAGCAATACTTATATCGGACAAAATACATCTCAAAGTGAAGGCCATATCCAGAGATAAGGAAGGCCACTTCATAATACTAAAGGGATCAATACAACAAGAAGATATAACCCTGGTAAACATATATGCACCCAATGCAGGAGCACCCAAATTCATAAAAAAACTCCTGGAAGATATCAAAGGAGAGATCGACAACAATATAATCATAGTAGGGGACTTTAATACACCACTGACATCACTGGATAAGTCCACTAGACAAACAATCAGCAAAGAAACAGCAATCCTAAATGACTCACTAGATCAGATGGACTTAATTGACATCTTCAGAACACTCCACCCCAAAGCCATGGAATATACATTCCTCTCAGGTGCTCATGGGACATATTCAAAAATAGACCACATATTGGGTCACAAGCAAAGTCTCCACAAATTCAAGAAGATTAAAATCATAAAAAGCATCTTCTCAGACCACGATGGCATAATGTTAGAAATAAACTACAATAAAAACAACCCAAAATACTCAAACACTTGGAAGCTGAATAGCATGTTATTAAATATTGATTGGGTTACCAATGAGATCAAAGAAGAAATTAAAAACATCCTGGACACTAATGACAATGAAAACACAACAATCCAAAACCTATGGGACACAATGAAAGCAGTCCTGAGAGGGAAGTTTATAGCTCTACAGGCCTATCTCAAAAAACAAGAAAAAATGGTAGTAAATAATCTAACTCTTCAACTCAAAGAATTAGAAAGAGAGCAACAAGAAAAGCCCAGAGTGAGCATAAGGAAGGAGATAATAAAGATTAGAGCAGAAATAAATGACATAGAGACCAAAAAAACAATACAGAAAATCAATGAAACCAAGAGCTGGTTCTTTGAAAGGATAAACAAGATTGACAAACCCCTAGCCAGGCTCAACAAGAAGCAAAGAGAGAGGTCCAAAATAAACCAAATCGGAAACGATAGAGGCGAAATAACAACAGACCCCACGGAAATACAAATGATTGTTAAACAATACTACGGGCAACTCTACTCCAACAAACTAGACAACCTGGAGGAAATGGACAAATTCCTAGAAAAATACAACATTCCAAAACTCAATCAGGAAGAATCTAAAAATCTCAATAGGCCAATAACTATGGAAGAAATTGAAGCAGTCATCAAAAAGCTTCCAGCAAACTAAAGCCCAGGACCGGACGGCTTCTCAGGGGAGTTTTATCAAACTTTCAAGGAAGAACTAAAACCTATCGTCCTCAGATTACTACAAAAAGTTCAAGAGGAAGGAACACTTCCAAGCACATTCTATGAAGCTAGCATCCCCCTAATACTAAAACCAGGTAAAGACAACACAATGAAAGAGAACTACAGGCCAATATCCCTCATGAACATAGATGCCCAAATCCTCAACAAAATCTTAGCAAATCGGATCCAGCAGTATATCAGAAGGATCATACACCATGACCAAGTAGGATGTATCCCAGGGATGCAAGGATGGTACAACATCCGTAAATCAATAAACGTGATACATCACATAAACAAATTGAAAGAAAAAAACCACATGGTCATATCAATTGATGCCGAAAAAGCATTCGACAAAATCCAACACCCATTTTTGATAAAAACTCTCAGCAAGGTGGGAGTAGAAGGATCATACCTCAACATAATAAAAGCCATATATGACAGGCCCACAGCCAACATCATACTCAATGGACAAAAACTAACACCATTTCCCCTAAGAACAGGAACAAGACAGGGATGCCCACTCTCACCACTCCTGTTCAACATAGTCCTGGAAGTATTAGCCATTGCAATTAGACAAGAAGAAGAAATAAAAGGCATCCAAATTGGAAAAGAGGAAGTAAAACTGTCCTTATTTGCAGACGACATGATATTATACATACAAAACCCTAGAGACTCCATTAAAAAACTACTAGACTTAATACATGAATTTGGCAATGTAGCAGGATACAAAATTAACCCCAAGAAATCCGAGGCATTTCTATACACCAATAGTGAACTTTCAGAAAGAGAGATTATAAAAACAATCCCATTTACCATCGCACCAAAAAAATTAAGATACCTAGGAATAAACTTAACTAAAGAGGTTAAAGACCTCTACTCAGAAAACTACAGGACGTTGAAAAAAGAGATAGAGGAAGACATAAAGAGATGGAAGAACATACCATGTTCTTGGATTGGTTGAATCAACATCATTAAAATGTCCATACTGCCCAGAGCAATCTATAAATTCAACGCACTTCCCATTAAAATACTAATGGCCTTCTTCAAAGATCTAGAACGAACTCTCCAAAAATTCATCTGGAATAAAAAAAGACCCCGAATAGCTGCAGCAATCCTGAGAAAGAACAAAGTAGGTGGGATCTCAATGCCAGATGTCAAGCTGTATTACAAAGCCACTGTTCTCAATACTGCCTGGTACTGGCACAAGAACAGACATATAGATCAGTGGAATAGAATAGAGAGTCCAGAAATTAGCCCGAACCAATATGCTCAATTAATTTTTGACAAAGGAGGCATGAACATACAATGGAACCAAGACAGTGTCTTCAATAAATGGTGTTGGGAAAATTGGACAGATACATGCAAGAAAATGAAACTAGTCCACCAACTTACACCATACACAAGAATAAACTCAAAATGGATAAAGGACTTAAATGTACGACAGGAAACCATAAAAATTCTAGAAGAATCCAAAGGCAACAAAATCTCAGACATATGCCGAAGCAACTTCTTCACTGATCCAGCTCCTAGGGCACTTGAAACTAAAGAGAAAATGAACAAATGGGACTACATCAAAATAAAAAGCTTCTGCACAGCAAAAGAAACCACCAACAAAACAAGAAAACCCACTTCGTGGGAAAACATATTTGCCAATGTCATATCTGATAAGGGCCTAATCTCCAACATTTATAGGGAACTCATACAACTTAACAAAAAGAAGATAAACAATCCAATCAAAAAATGGGCAAAGGAGCTAAATAGACACCTTTCAAAAGAGGACATTCAGAAAGCCAAGAGACATATGAAAACATGCTCAAAGTCACGAATCATCCAAGAGATGCAAATCAAAACAACAATGAGGTACCATCTCACACCTATCAGAATGGCTATCATCAACAAATCAACAAACGACAAGTACTGGAGAGGATGTGGAGAAAAGGGAACCCTCCTGCACTGCTGGTGGGAATGCAGACTGGTGCAGCCACTATGGAAGACAGTATAGAGTTTCCTCAAAAAATTGGAAATGGAACTCCCATTTGACCCTGTGATCCCACTTCTAGGAATATATCCCAAGAAAGCAGAAACACCAATTAGAAAGGATATATGCACCCCTATGTTCATAGCAGCACAATTCACCATAGCTAAGATGTGGAAACAGCCTAAGTGCCCATCAGTAGATGAATGGATTAGAAAACTGTGGTACATCTACACGATGGAATACTATGCTGCTGTAAAAAAGAAGGAACTCATACCGTTTGCAACAGCATGGATGGAACTGGAGAGCATTATGCTAAGTGAAATAAGCCAGTCAATGAAGGAAAAACACCACATGATCTCACTCATTCATGGATAATAAAGACCATTACAAACTTTTGAACAATAATAGATACAGAGGCAGAGCTGCCTCAAACTGATTGTCAAACTGCAGTGGGAAGGCCAGGAAGTGTTGGGGGACAGGAGGGAGGGGAGTAAGAGATCAACCGAAGGACTTGTATGCATCTATATAAGCATAACTAATGGACATAAGACACTGGGGGGTAGGGGAGGGCAGGGGTTTGTCAAGGGTGGGGGGGGATAAAAAGGGCACTTATGTAATACCCTTTGCAATACTTTTAGCAAAAATAAAATAAAAAAATAAATAATAAAAATGCATTCTACATAAATGTTGTTAAATATCCACTATTATATTTATTATGTTTCCTTTACATGTGGTTTCTGTTTTCCAACTGGAGAAGAGCTACATTCACTGTTTCACTAACTCCATGAGCCAACCCCAAACAAACATCACACACCCATCTCCCGTAATGATCAGCTAAAACCACCAGTTTGAACTCAAAGTCTTACTTGTTTGTGAGCCTGTTAAAATTAAGGCTAAGGTTTCCTCTACTCCAAAATCCAGAATTAGTGGCTTTAAACTTGACACAGGTTATCTCCTTAACTCACTTTTCCAACTGTTTGTTTAACATCCCCACTCTGACATGTAATAAGCATCTTAAGTATAATCATGTCTAGTACATATTAAGTGCTCAGTAAATACTTTTTGATTGAATAACAGAACAGAATCCTCTTTCTGTGCTGTCGTGTATAATCTTGCTATCACTAATCTCCTAGGAACTATTTAATCCAAGTTAATGTTTTTAAGCATCAACTATGTTTGAGTAAAACAAAAACAGTTGTGCCAAAGACACTGGAAGTTAATCACTACATAACTGACAATAAGTATAATGAAAGGGGTAGGCGCTTCCATGTATGCTATCTGATTCCAGTAAATGACCACATTGACAGGTGACACGGGGGGGGAAAGGGGGAGTGTAGCGGATGTGCAGGCTCCAGGGCTGGGCCACCTGCTTTGTGTTTCCTCCTCTGACACTGGCTTATGAACTTGGGCAAGTCTCTTAACTTTCCTGAGCCTCTGTTGTCTTACTTTTAAAAGAAATCTCTTCTTATATATATTTTTATTGATTTCCGAGTGGAAGGGAGAGGGAGAGGGATAGAAACATCAATGATGAGGCAGAATCATTGATTGGCTGCCTTTTGCACCCCCTACACTGGGGATCAAGCCTGCTACCTGGGCATATGCCCTAACCAGGAATCAAATCGTGACCTCCTGGTTCATAGGTCCATGCTCAACTACTGAGGCACGCCAGCTGGGCTGTTCTCTTATTTTTAACTAGTGCCCTGGCACACGGACTATGCACATTGAAAGGAAATTAATTAGAAGGTGGCTGGTGGGGGGGAGGGGAGAGTGGGCGAGATGGGCTAACATACCCTGGAGT
This sequence comes from Myotis yumanensis, assembly GCF_028538775.1. NCBI lineage: Eukaryota > Metazoa > Chordata > Mammalia > Chiroptera > Vespertilionidae > Myotis > Myotis yumanensis. Next base: position 91,417,755 of record NW_027223759.1, read on the forward strand.
CAAACCGCGCACCTGGGGCTTGAAGGGCATCTGCAGAGTGAGCGGGTCCCTCCAGCAGGTGGGGTCCCTTGGCCTGGAAATACCTTTCCCAGTGCCAGTGTGACCAGTGGGTACCCTTCCGAGGCCCCAAAATGAATGGTATGGAGGAGCCTTCTTGGTCCTAACACATGTGCCAAGACTAACAAATGAGAATTCCCTACCTAAACTGAATCAAGTCTGAAACCTCAATAAAAAGAGTGAGAACTTGGACCTCAGAGGACTTACCCAAAACCCTGTCATCACTCGGGAGGCTGAAACCGTCTTGTCTTTAGGGCTTGTGGGGACCCCCACACTAATGGGCTCCTGCAAGGAGGGGTGCCCAGCCCAGCCCAGAAACAGTGGCTGTGGGAGCTGGGTAATGATGTCTCATAGCAATGCCTGGCTTCCTCTCCCTAGCGACAGGCCATTTAACAATAAATGGTACTACAGACCTGGTACCCACAAAGCAACACTCGGCTTCCCCCCAGTGGTATATTAAAATATTCTCCCCCGCCACCACCCTGGAGCAACACCCCACCAAATCGCAGCCAATGCTGCCAAGACCTCATGGTGCAAAATGTGGGCCACAGCCCAGCCCAGCCTGGAAATGGTGGCTGTGGCCATCCGGATAATGATGTCACATAACAACACCTGGCTTCCTCTCCCTAGCAACTAGCCTCCTTAGAGTTTCTTCAGCCCAGGAACACGGCTTGCTTTATAGCCAGGTGCAAACATTTTACACTTTAACCAGATGTCTGTGAAGTGTTTTGTGTGCCTCATCTCATTTGATCCTCACAGAAGTCCTGGGGTCGGTAAATAGGAGTCTCGGTGGAATCCTATTTTCTTTTCATTAGCTGGAAAATGGAGATTTATAAAGTTTAGAAACTTGATCTGACCTAAAAGAAGTAAGAAATGGTGGAACTTGAAAATGACTTCAGGTTTTCTCACAGAGCAGAATATAGTCAAACACTGCTACAGTTAAATATTTCACTCTTTATTCTCCCTGTGTGATCTACAATAATAATCTGCTTTGTGTTGATATTACTGCTGGGTTGCTGACAATTACCTGAAAGAGAAGTTGGGGTGCTTCACTGGGCTGAAAAAAGTTTAGCTACATCAGAAAGCAGGTTTAATTAAGCAAGTTTATCTATATATATAAAGCTCTCGCTGGCGCCAATAGCACACGTATATTTCCATCTGTCATTGTCAATCGTGAAATTTGGTTGACACTTGTATTATAGAGAAAGAGCGAATAATGATATTAAAATATTTCTTCTAATTAATTTCTTTCAATGTGCACAAATTCATGCACCAGGCCTCTAGTTATTATCAATGAACTACAGCATTCGCTAATGACTGATTACTATAATCGTGTTGCATTCATTTGCCTTATGCGCCTTACATACAGGTGCACCATTTCTCTGCACTAATACTAGTAGTGAATATTTTAGCAGCCACTTGTCACATCATTCGTCTTGTACTGACTTGTTTGGTGTGCACAACAGAAATATTTCGCTTTTGGAGAACAAAAAAAATAGGTTTATTTGTGTTATGCTTATTAATTTGTGTAGTTATTCAGTGTCTGGTAAGTTAATGTTCAAGAAAAAATTAATTTTTATTAAAATGTTCTATTATTTTATGTTAATGACTACTCATTTATTTCAGCCCTTTGTATTCATCATGTCTCCATTGAAATCTATGTTTCTATGAAAATTGAAGATTTGTTTTTTTTGCGGCCCACATAAACTTAAACCTTGTTTATTTGGCCCGTGTTAGCCTTTGAGTTTGACATGCTTGCTCTAGAAGGAGCTGTTCTTTGGGAGCAGACAGCTGACCCAAGACCTTTAGAACAAGTATGACTTCAGATAGTGAAAAACTTCATCCAAAAGTTTGGACCAAGACCTTTGTCTAATTCATATTTTGTTTTTCATCTGCTTTCTTATAATCATTATTTCTCTTATTTTCTCTAACAACCTCTACTTGTTATCAACTCATATTGGCCCTTTTTCTCTTTTGTTTTTCTTTATTATAACTGTTAGGTTCAAACCTGCTCATTCTAACACCACCCTAAGGTTATTCCAAAGAGTAGCCATTGCCCTCAGTCTTACTGACAGCTGCATATGCCATCCATCATCAGCCCCTCACAGCTTCTGTTGTATTCAGGATATTATTGAGCTGGACAGTTGGCCCTGGGGCAAAACTGTGCTTAGTGGAAGTGGTTTAATACTTGTCCTAACTTTTCTGTTGGTGCTAAAGCTAGGTTCTATCATTCTAAGATTCCTAAATTCAAAGAAGTTACTCTGTAATATTAGAATACTTTGACTTAATATACCTTGTATGTTTGTGAGGGAAGAAATAATTTAGAGTATTTTATTCCAATGAAATTATGCAAAAGTTATTTTCAAATTGAAGTCCTAGTATTGTGGTTTTACAGGATACATAATTTATTCCTATAGCAAATGCTTATGAGGAGTTAAACTAAGTTTTAATAAATTAAGTAATAGTAAAACCCCAATGATACCCGGTGTCACACAAGTAAGTCATGAAGGCAGTCTGCCAAAGGCTGGGAAGTTGAGGAAGGTGTCCCCCCTTTTAGAAAAAATGTTTGTGTGCATGCGCACATGATACCATAAACTAAAAATTTAAAGTTGATGAGAAAAGTTATCACAAAGATAAATGAGGGGAAAAATGATTAGAGGAAAATCATGGGGGAGGAAAGATTAGACAAAGTCCAGCTGACTCTGTGCCCATCACCTGAAGCTGTGTCTCAGAGGAACAGTGAGTCCCCCCAAATGAACTGTCTCCATGGGGATTTTTAAGATGAAGTCATAACTTTCACCAATTTATTTTACTCATTTCAGTCTTACATTCCTGCAAGTTTTGTTTCACATTCTGAAAATGTTAGGCACTTCTGGAAGAGTATTTAAAGGACAGAATAATGTTGATTTAAAATATGGCCAACTGAACTTAAATGCAATGAAATTATCTTTATATTGCATACTCCCATGGACTTCCCAGGCCACCTCATAACAATAATTTCTTACCCCTCATGAACGTATTGTCAATGTGTTGTACTCTACCTTGGTTCTCCAATTATTTTATGTTATATGTGTAGGTAAGGATAGAAAATAGGCCTCACCCTTCTTTTGTTGTGGCCTTCCTCAATTTATGAGAAGCACCTGGTAATTAAACCCCAAGATTGTTGACTCTTCTGACTTAAAAATCTCCTCTATTTAAACAGTGGGATAGATAAGGGCTGCTGCGCCCAAGGCTCCCATTCTGCCCCCCAACTCCCTCCTCCCTGCTGTTTTAATGATTCAGGGATAATTCCACCAAAGAGTCTGTCGCTAGCAGAAAATGCCCTTCCTTCTCCCCATCAAATCCAAGCCTTCACCTTTGAACTCTTTGTATCTTTGCTCTAAACATGTTTCACAGGCTTGGAAGAAGATGCTGATAAAAACACCTCCTTAGGACATCTGCCAGACCCACTGTCTCCTGGAAAATAAAACAAACTGTAACTTTTCAAGGCAATCTCCTGGTATCTGGGCAACTTCAACACAATTCCCCTCCCTTCCCTGTTGCTTAGTAACAGCAACTGCTTGCTCTTTAAAAGTGCAAGCCACCCTTTCTTCCCAGCCCTGTATTGACTGGTCCTTCCCTCCCTTGTAAAGTAAAATAAATTTCCTCTCTGCATCTCTTCTCTCAGTTGTGAATTTCTTCACAGCCCATGTCACCAGCTAAACCCTAATAGTGTATATTATTAATTCTTTTCTCTAAGCCATTAGGAAGACATGGCGTAGTGTGTGGGCTTGTGTGTCAGACACTACTGGGTTAAAATCCGAGCTCTGGAACTCACTAGCTTTTAAGTCATGACAACTTATTTAATGGTTCTGATCCCATTCTTTCTCTAATAAGGACGATGATGATGATGGTATCTACATTATATCACAGTCCTTGTAAGGATGACATACAATGAGACAGAGCAGAGGGAAGGGCCATGAGTGGGTTTCCAACATGTTCCTGGCATGGTCAGACATTGTGGGTGTTCAGTCAACACAAGCCCTTCTCCTTCTACTGTTTTTAGTAAGTCCTTGAATCAAAAAATTCTGTCTTCTTTGTAAAGGCTACATTCCCTATAATCAGCAGTTTCCCGAGTAGGAGCTTGATATTGGCGGGTGGTTGGAGTCAAAGATGGCTCAATATCTAGAAGGAACACAGAACTGAAGAGTGCTTTCTTTAGGTACGGGGAATTAGAAGGAGTATCAAACCAATAAAATGTAAATGCCATGGAAATGCAAAGAAGACAGGAGACCACACTGAAGGGTGAAACCCAGTGATGGCTGTGCTCTCAAGGTAGACCGAAAACTATTATCCAATTAAAATACTTCTCCTCTGGCTCTTCTCTGAAAAGTGGCAGGGTTGTAAAGATGTGTATTATTTCCTGGTAAATTGCAATGCAATGCTGTGGACTTGTGCATGAGGAGTTAAAGGATTCATCATGGTTTATCCCATTACAGTTAACACCGAAGAAAATAATAATGCTATGCCATCTATTATGTAGCATCCTCAACCTTTTTGTGTTAGACAAAATCTCCACAGGCCTGCTAATGGTATATAGGCCATAAAACCTTTACACAGTACTGTTTAACTGTATTTATAACAGTGCAATCTTCTGGTGGTTGTATACCAGATAAGTGGTCTGGTTCTTAAATCTTCTTTAAGAAAATAATCAGGAGTATAACCAAAGGCCTCTGGAAATTTCTTTTTCAAAACAGATAATAAAAAATAAAAAAAAGAAATACTGGTTGCTTGTGTACAATTTACAAGGCTTTGTCCTTGTCATGTGTCATGGAATGTGTATATGAGCAGACACTATTACACCAAGTGCTTTCATTTAACCAGTCAGGCAAAAAGTAAAGTTGGGACTAGGTATGCAAACTGACAAAATCTGAATTTAACTTCCTTATTAGGCTTTACTTTGTTTTGCTTTAACTGGGTCACTAATCAAACTTATTTTTCAGTTAGCCCTAGAAAAGAAGCATTAATATACTGAAAAGAAATAGATAAAAAATGTTAAAATACTTTCAATAATGATCCTGAAATGAACAATGTATAATTACATTTATGTAACTGTCACTGGCTTTCTCTCCCCACCACTCCCACATCTGTCTACTTCTCATGTCCTCCCGCTATTCCCTGGTTTTAGCCTTCCTCCTCCTCTCTCCCCCTTTGTCTTTCTCTTTTGCTTTCTCCACGTGTGAGATCTGCTTTCTCCTTGTCAAGTGAAGAGCTGCATCAGAAAGTACAACCTCACTCTGCGGGAAGGAGTGTCAGGTGTCCCCAGGCCCCAGCCCATAGACTCAGATTCCACCGCCTGTGCGCAGTAATGTGCACCAGTAGTTGAAACAGTGCACTCCTCTGGTGATTGAATGAATGGCCTGGCTCTTAAATCTTCTTTAAGAAAATTAAGATGATTGTTGATCTGGTTCTTGAACCTTAGTGCCTCGTTCTCAGAATAAGTGGTGATGAGGAAAGGGAGAATGCCCATGAGAATTACCTTGCTTTAGGTTACATGATTGGGTCCATCCCTGGAATTACATGGAACTTACACCAACTGTCCATGCTTATATATCAGCACATATATCAGTCTCACAGCTTTGGGTGTAACAAAACATATGAGCGATTTACTTCATTATAAACCATAACTTACCTTCTGCCAGTACTTCTCCACTGCATGGATATGATTGATGGGGAAAGTTTAATGTTTGATCCTATTTGGGCATAGTCAGACAAAGCAATGCAATGTAGCAATGGTTCAAACTGAGTAATTTCCATGTAAAAATGAAGCCTGTCATACTTCTTATTAAACAGCATATGCCAAATAAAAACTTCTGTTGTGAGTAATGAACAAGAATTTACAGAGAGCATGGCTGAGGCTATGAGTAAGACTCAAAATAAGGAGCCAAAAGTATCCTTTTGGCTTGTGAACTCTTGCAGTTTTTGATTAAAATGAGCCCAAGTGCAACCTGGAGAGTAGCAATGGGTCACTTAAATCAGCCGAATGATATAATAATTGTGAATATTTAGTTATGTTTCTAAGCATCACAAACAGGAATTTGTTTTTCCATGCACTAACAAAACAATATGCAAGTCTGGGAAACACACTGATAACTCCATTACGATAGAAGGCTGTTGTGCGAAGATGTTGTATGAAGACTGATAGTTATTCCAAAGAAAGTACCAAAGTATAGTTTCTGCAAAGATTGCTGCAGGGGATATTTCCAGTGACCCAGTCCAGGTTGGCCTGACTCCCCGTCAGTGCCAGCGACCTTGACCTTGGACGAACTCACCGGCACCAGAGAGAGTAGTGTAGCAAAGTCAGTCTGGAAATCCACACTGACCTCTTTTTTAAAATGTGTGGCTGAGGAGCAACATCCACATAATTGTCCTTCTTTAAAGATGACAGTGGCTACAATTCTGTTTTATCACTTAAAGCAGCAGTTCTCAACCTGTGGGTCACGACCCCTTTGGAGGTTGAACAACCCTTTCACAGGGGTAGCCTAAGACCATCCTGCATATCAGATATTTACATTATGATTCATAACAGTAGCAACATTACAGTTATGAAGTAGCAACAAAAATAATTTTATGGAAGGGATCTCAAGCAGCACGACTGTGTGAACTCAGACGAGCACTGCTTCTTCTCACAGACAGGTTAGACTTCCCCTAAAGGTGCAGTTTGCAATTCAGGTTGGAGAGAGGACCGCGCAGGGCGAAATCTGTGCCCCACAGAGTCCGTGGCCGTTGGGACCAGCGTGACCTTCGAGTGGGGAAGGGTTCCCACAGGGATGCTGGCAGAGGGAACGCTAAAAATAAGCCCATAGCTGGACTGGATGCAAAAAAGCAGCCTCAGATTTTGCCAATCTGTCGGCTGCTTGGTGCCAGGGGCGAGTGGGTGCGTGGAGACTGCGGGCAGACCTGGAAGGTGGAGGCTTGCGAATTCGCACAACGTATCAGGCTCTTGTTGCTACAGATCCCCTTAGACTTGTGCGTTTGATTATTAAACCCAGTGCATGGGATTTCCCAGTTGGGGTCAGTTGCAGAGCCTGTAGGGGAAAGTTTTTTTTGGGGAGCCTGGGAAACAGAGTGGGGAGTAATGTTTAAAGAACCAGCTCTGGGCAGTGGACTTTCCCAAACCAGTTTCAAGTACAATAGAGAAAATAAACCCTACTGGTAGAGAGGACTTATAGCCTCGGTGGTCAATCCAGACACACTGCCACCCAGAGGCAGAGCCACGAACTGACTCTTCTGTAAACAGTCTGCCAAACAAATAAAACCTGCCTTAAAATCAGGACTGTGGTTTACAGCACGAAGGGACAGTGTATCGCAGGGAAATTCAACACTCTCCTGAATGCCTGGCAGGACTAAGGCGTGCCAAAAAGAAGAGTAGAAGATATGAAGCACCTTCACTACTGCACATTTTTATTTTATTTTACTTTTTTAATTCTTTTTTCACCATTCAATTAATAATTTATTTTATTATTATTTTTTTCATCACCTGATTTTACCTTTTTAATTTCTACATTTTTAAAACCAGTGTTATTGCTATCATTTTACCATTTTTTAAAGTGTCATTTTATTTTTTTCTTTATTGTATTTTGGGATTAGTGTTCTACACTCTATTTTCATCATTCCGTTAGCATCATTTCTCTCTATCTCACCTTTACCCTTAAGCCAAAACTCTCTTCCTCACTTTTCCCCTTTTGCTGTCCTGTTTCTCTTACCCTATTCCTGCCTTTTTTTTACCCACTGTCTAAATTTCACCCTACTTATATATCCAATTTCCAACCCCTTGATCTAAATCCACATACACCTCTCTCTTATCTTTCTTCACTATCCAATTCTTTTTCTCCCTCTCTCTCTGTTGTTTTGCTAGTGTTTGCTTCATTCTGAGTATATTGGGTTTTTTTATGCTTGTTTCGGAGATTGTTTCATTTTTCATTTTTATTTTTCTGTTTTGCTTATTTTTTCTTTCGCTGCTTATTTTTGTGCTTCTGTTTTCCCTTGCCTCGCTTGATATTAGTGGTTGCTTGTAGTTTCCATTAACCTCCAAGGATCGGCTGCTGAAATTCATTGGGATTAGTTGCAGTACTATTAGAGTTTTCTCGCCATACAAATAGCTTCTTCCAAACCTCTATTTCATTCTCTCTCTTACTTTTTTTTCTTCTCTCCCTTTTCCCAATCTCATTTCTGCACTACTTTTTGTTTTTTCTTTTTCTCATTAATCTTTTTCTCTTTTTTCTTCTTTATCCCCTAATTCTCTTCGCTCGGGTGGTCACTGTTATTTGGGGTTATTAATATCGTGAATACATTTGTGTTCAGTGCCTTGTGTGTTGTGCCTTGTTGTGTTGTATTTTGTGCCTTTAAATCAATGCAGCAGAGAGAAATACATAACCAAACACCTGGAGAAGAGAGATCATGGTAAAACAAAGAACCAACCCACATATGAAAGAAAAACAGGCATCATCAGAAAAGGAAGTAAACTAAATGGAGGCAATGGAGGCAAGCAAACTGTCAGAGAAAGAATTCAGAGAAATGGCCATAAGGTGGATGAAAAGAATGGAAGACAAATTCAACAATATGTGCGAGAACCAAGAGGAAATGAAGAAAAACCAAGAAAAAATGAAAAATTACATCACTGCTATAAAGAACTCAATAGAAAACATCAACAGTAGACTAGAAGAAGCAGAGGACTGCATCAACAAGCTATAAGACAAGGTAGGAAAAAATACCCAAGCAGAGTAGCTTCTAGAAAAAAAATTTAAAAAGCAGGAGGAGAGCCTAAGAGAACTCTTGGACAACACGAAATGAAATAACACCCGAATAATAGGGGTGCCAGAAGGAGAGAAAACTGAGCAAGGAATAGAAAACCTGTTTGAATGACATAGAGACCAAAAAATCAATACAGAAAATCAATGAAACCAAGAGCTGGTTCTTTGAAAGGATAAACAAGATTGACAAACCTCAGCCAGGCTCACCAAGAAGCAAAGAGAGAGGACCCAAATAAACAAAATCAGAAACGATAGAGGCGAAATAACAACAGACCCCACAGAAATACAAATGATTGTTAAAAAATACTATGGACAGCTCTACTCCAACAAACTAGACAGCCTGCAGGAAATGGACAAATTCCTAGAAAAATAGAACATTCCAAAACTCAATCAGGAAGAATCTAAAAATCTCAATAGGCCAATAACTATGGAAGAAATTGAAGCAGTCATCAAAATGCTTCCAGCAAACAAAAGCCCAGGACCAGACGGCTTCACAGGGGAGTTTTACCAAACATTCAAGGAAGAACTAAAACCTACCCTCCTCAGACTACTACAAGAAATTCAAGAGGAAGGAACACTTCCGAGCTCATTCTATGAAGCCAGCATCACCCTAATACCAAAACCAGGTAAAGACAACACAATGAAAGAGAATTACAGGCCAATATCCCTCATGAACATAGATGCCAAAATCCTCAACAAAATCTTAGCAAATCGGATCCAGCAGTACATCAGATCATACACCATGACCAAGTAGGATTTATCCCAGGGATGCAAGGATGGTACAATATTCGCAAATCAATAAACATGATACATCACATAAACAAATTGAAAGAAAAAAACCACATGGTCATATCAATTGATGCCGAAAAAGCATTCGACAAAATCCAACACCCATTTTTGATACAAACTCTCAGCAAGGTGGGAGTAGAAGGATGATACTTCAACATAATAAAAGCCATATATGACAAGCCCACAGCCAACATCATACTCAATGGACAAAACTAACACTATTTCCCCTAAGAACAGGAACAAGACAGGGATGCCCACTCTCACCACTCCTGTTCAACATAGTCCTGGAAGTATTAGCCATTGCAATTAGACAAGAAGAAGAAATAAAAGGCATCCAAATTGGAAAAGAGGAAGTAAAACTGTCTTTATTTGCAGACGACATATTATACATACAAAACCCTAGAGACTCCATCAAAAAGCTGCTAGACTTAATACATGAATTTCGCAATGTAGCAGGATACAAAATTAACCCCAAGAAATCTGAGGCATTTCTGTACACCAATAGTGAACTTTCAGAAAGAGAGATTATAAAAACAATCCCATTTACCATCGCACCGAAAAAATTAAGATACCTAGGAATAAACTTAACTAAAGAGGTAAAAGACCTCTACTCAGAAAACTACAGGATGTTGAAAAAAGAGATAGAGGAAGACATAAACAGATGGAAGAACATACCATGTTCATGGATTGGTAGAATCAACATCATTAAAATGTCCATACTACCCAAAGCAATCTATAAATTCAACGCACTTCCCATTAAAATACCAACGGCATACTTCACAGATCTAGAACGAACTCTCCAAAAATTCATCTGGAATTAAAAAAGACCCCGAATAGCTGCAGCAATCCTGAGAAAGAACAAAGTAGGTGGGATCTCAATACCAGATATCAGGATGTATTACAAAGCCACTGTTCTCAATACTGCCTGGTACTGGCACAAGAACAGACATATAGACCAATTGAATAGAATAGAGAACCCAGAAATCGGCCCAAACCAATATGTTCAATTAATTTTTGACAAAGGAGGCATGAACATACAATGGAGTCAAGATAGTCTCTTCAATAAATGGTGTTGGGAAAATTGGACAGATACATATAAGAAAATGAAACTAGACCACCAACTTACACCATACACAAAAATAAACTCAAAATGGATAAAGGACTTAAATGTACGACAGGAAACCATAAAAATTCTAGAAGAATCCAAAGGCAACAAAATCTCAGACATATGCCGAAGCAACTTCTTCACTGATCCAGCTCCTAGGGCACTTGAAACTAAAGAGAAAATGAACAAATGGGACTACATCAAAATAAAAAGCTTCTGCACAGCAAAAGAAACCATCAACAAAACAACGAGAAAACCCACTGCATGGGAAAACATATTTGCCAGTGTCATATCTGATAAGGGCCTAATCTCCAAAATTTATAGGGAACTCATACAACTTACCAAAAGGAAGATAAACAATCCAATCAAAAAATGGGCAAAGGACCTAAATAGACACCTTTCAAAAGAGGACATTCAGAAAGCCAAGAGACATATGAAAACATGCTCAAAGTCACTAATCATCCGAGAGATGCAAATCAAAACAACAATGAGGTACCATCTCACACCTGTCAGACTGGCTATCATCAAAAAATCAACAAACTACAAGTGCTGGAGAGGATGTGGAGAAAAAGGAACTCTTGTGCACTGCTGGTGGGAATGCAGACTGGTGCAGCCACTATGGAAGACAGTATGGAGTTTCCTCAAAAAGCTGGAAATGGAACTCCCATTTGTCCCTGTGATCCCACTTCTAGGAATATATCCCAAGAAAGCAGAAACACCAATTAGAAAGGATATATGCACCCCTATGTTCATCGCAGCACAATTCACCATAGCTAAGATGTGGAAACAGCCTAAGTGCCCATCAGTAGATGAATGGATTAGAAAACTGTGGTACATCTACAAGATGGAATACTATGCTGCTTTAAAAAAGAAGGAACTCTTACCATTTGCAACAGCATGGATGGAACTGGAGAGCATTATGCTAAGTGAAATAAGTCAGTCAATGAAGGAAAAACACCACATGATCTCACACATTCATGGATAATAAAGACCATTACAAACTTTTGAACAATAATAGATACAGAGGCAGAGCTGCCTCAAACAGATTGTCAAACTGCAGAGGGAATGCCAGGGAGGGTTGGGGGGCAGAAAGGAGGGGGGAAAGAGATCACCCGAAGGACTTGTATGCATGCATATAAGCATAAGCAATGGACATAGACACTGGGGGTAAGGGAGGCGAGGGGATTGTCAAAGGCGGGGGGAAAAAGGACACATATGTAATACCCTTTGTAATACTTTAAGTAATAAAAAAAATTTAAAAAAAAGAAAACCTGTTTAAAAAAAAAATAACAGAAAATTTCCCTGATGTAAGGAAGAAAAAAAACTCACACAAATCCAAGAAGCTCAGAGTCCCAAACAAAATGAACCTGAAAAGACTAACACCAAGGCACATAATAATTAAATTGGCAAACACCAATGACAAAGCAAGAATCTTAAAAGCCGCCAGACAGAGACAGAAAGTTACCTACAAAGGATCCCCCATCAGACTAGCGACTGATTTCTCAACAGAAACACATCAGGCAAGAAGGGAATGGAATGAAATATACAAAGTCATGCAAAGGAAGGGTCTGAATCCAAGAATACTGTACCCAGCAAGGATATCAATCAAAATTGAGGGTCAAATAAGAAGCTTCACAGACAAAATCGATCTACGGGAGTTTATTACAACCAAACCAACAATGCAAGAAATGCTAAAGGGTCTGCTGTAAAAAGAAAAAATAGGAAACAAAGAAGGAACGCAGCAGTAAAGAACAAAAATGGCGACTAACAAGTTTCTATCAATAATAACTTTAAATGTAAATGGATTAAATGCCCCAGTCAAAAGGCATAGGGTAAATGAGTGGATAAGAAAACATTACCTATATATCTGCTGTCTACAGGAAACCCAAATCAGAAAAAAATACGCACACAGACTGTTGGTGAAGGAATGGAAAAAGATTTTTCAGGCCAATGGGAGTGAAAAAAAAGCCTGGGTAGCAATACTTATATCTGACAAATTAGATCTCAAAGTGAAGGACATAAAAAGAGATAAAGAAGGCCACTTCATAATACTAAAGGGAGCAGTCCAACAAGAACAAATAACTCTGGTAAATATATATGCACCCAATATAGGAGCAACCAAATACATAAGAAATCTTCTGGAGGAGGTCAAGGGAGAGATTGACAGCAATACAATCATAGTAGGGGACCATAACACCCCATTATCACCACTGGACAAATCCTCTAAACAAAAACTCAGCAAAGAAACATCAATCCTAAATGACTCACTAGATCAGATGGAATTAATTGACATCTTCAGAACATTTCAACCCAAAGCTACAGAATATATACTCTCCTCAAGTGCACATTTGTCATCTTCAAAGATAGACCATATATTGGGTCACAGAAAAAGTCTCTTCAAATTCAAGAAGATTGAAATCATATCAAGCATCTTCTCAGACACAAAGGCATAAAACTGGAAATCAACTACAACAAAAACAATCCAAAAAAATCAAACACATGGAGACTAAATAGCATGCTATTAAACAATGACTGGGTTACCAGTGAGATCAAAGAAGAAATAAAAAACATCATGGCAACAAACGACAATGAAAACACAACAATCCAAAACCTATGGGACACAGTGAAAGCAGTCTTGACAGGAAAGTTCATAGCTCTACAAGCCTACTGCAAGAAACAAGAAACAATGAGAATAAATTACCTAACTCTACAACTCGAAGAGTTAGAAAGAGAGCAACAAGTAAACCCCAGTGTAAGCAGAAGGAAGGAAATAACAAAGATCAGAGTGGAGATAAATGACATAGAGATAAAAAAAACAATACAAAAGATCAACAAAACCAAAGAGGTGGTTCTTTGAAAGCATAAACAAGATTGATGGACCTCTAGCCAGGCTCACCAAGAAACAAAGAGAGAGGACCCAAATAAACAAAATCAGAAATGAAAGAGGAGGAATAACAACAGACCCCACAGAAATACAAAGGATTGTTAGAAAATACTATGAACAACTCTACTCCAACACACTAGACAATCTGGAGGAAATGGATATATTCCTAGAAAAATACAACCTTCCAAAATTTACTCAGGAAGAATCTAAAAATCTCAATAGGCCAACAACTATGGAGGAAATTAAAGCAGTAATCAAAAAGCTCCCAGCAAATAAAAGCACGGGGCCAGACGGCTTCACAAGGGAGTTTTACCAAACATTCAAAGAAAAACTAAAACCTATCCTCCTCAGACGATGTCAAAAGATCCAAGAGAAAGGAACACTTCCCAGCTCATTCTATGAAGCCAGCATCACCCTAATACCAAAACCAGATAAAGACAATACAATGAAAGAAAATTATAGGCCAATATCCCTCATGAACATAGATACCAAAATCCTCAACAAAATCCTAGCAAATCGGATCCAGCAGTACATCAAAAAGATCATACACCATGACCAAGTAGGATTTATCCCAGGAATGCAAGGATGGTACAATATTCGCAAATCAATAAATGTGATACATCACATAAACAAATTGAGAGAAAAAAACCACATAGTCATATCAATTGATGCGGAAAAAGCATTTGACAAAATCCAACACCCTTTCTTGTTAGAAACTCTCAGCAAGATAGGAATTGAAGGATTTTACTTCAACATAATAAAAGCCATATATGACAAACCCACAGCCAACATCATAATCAAAGGGCAAAAACTAAAATCATTTCCCCTAAAAACAGGAACAAGACAGGGATGCCCCCTCTCACCACTCCTGTTCAACATATTACTGTAAGTACTAGCCATTGCGATCTGACAAGAAGAAGAAATAAAAGGCATCCAGATTGGAAAAGAAGTAAAACTGTCGGTATTTGCAGATGACATGATACTGTACCTAGAGAACCCTAAAGACTCCGTCAAAAAATTATTAGACTTAATAAACGAATTCGGCAATGTAGCAGGATACAAAATTAATGCTAAGAAATCTGAGGCATTTCTCTACACCAACAGTGAACTTACAGAAAGTGAAACTAAAAAAGCAATCCCATTTACCATTGCACCAAAAAAACTAAAATACCTAGGAATAAACTTAACTAAGGAGGTAAAAGACTAATACGCAAAAAACTACAGAACACTGAACAAAGAGATAGAGGAAGACATAAACAGATGGAAGAACATACCGTGTTCATGGATTGGTACAATCAACATCATCAAAATGTCCATACTACCCAAAGCAATCTGTAGATTCAATGTAATCCCCATTAAATTACCAACAGCATATTTCAAAAAATCTAGAACGAATGTTCCAAAAATTCATCTGGAATAAAAAAAGACCCTGAATAGCTGCAGCAATCCTGAGAAAGAACAAAGTAGGTGGGATCTCAATACCAGATATCAAACTGTATTACAAAGCCACTGTTCTTAAAACAGCTTAGTACTGGCACAAGAACAGACATATAGATCAATGGAATAGAATGGAGACCCCAGAAATTGACCCAAACCACTATGCCCAATTAATATTCGACAAAGGAGGCAAGAGCATACAATGGAGTCAAGACAGTCTCTTCAATAAATGGTGTTGGGAAAATTGGACAGATACATGCAAAAAGATGAAACTAGACCACCAACTCACACCATACACAAAAATAAACTCAAAATGGATAAAAGACTTAAACGTAAGACAGGAAACCATAAAAATACTAGAGGAATCCACAGGCAGCGAAATCGCAAACATATGCCGAAGGCATTTCTTCTCTGATACAGCTCCTAGGGCAATGGAAACTAAAGAGAAAATAAACAAATGGGACTACATCAAAATAAAAAGCTTTTGCACAGCAAAGGAAACCATCAACAAAACAACAAGAAGACCCACTACATGGGAGAACATATTTGCCAATGATACCACCAATAAGGGTTTAATTTCCAACATTTACAGGGATCTCATGAAACTTAACAAAAGGAAGATAAACAATCCAATCAAAAAATTGGCAACGGACCTAGATAGACACTTTTTCAAAGAGGACATACAGAAGGCCGAAGGACATATGAAAACATGCTCAAAGTCACTAATTATATGAGAGATGCAAATCAAAACGACAATGCGTTATCATCTCACACCTGTCAGAATGGCTATCATTAACAAATCAACAAACAACAAGTGTTGGAGAGGATGTGGAGAAAAAGGAACCCTTCTGCACTGCTGGTGGGAATGCAGATTGGTGCAGCCACTGTGGAGAACAGTATGGAGCTACCTCAAAAAACTAAAAACGGAACTCCAATTTGACCCAGTGATCCCACTACTAGGAATATATCCCAAGAAACCAGAAACGCCAATTAGAAAGGATATATGAACCCCTATATAGATAGGGAGGTTGTGGCTCCGCCCCCTGTCACACACAGAGCTGCAGGGCGATCAGGGGCTTTAGGCACTGCCCCCTGTCACGCTGATCTGGTGCCAGGAGGCCTCGCGGCTCCTCTGATTCCAGTTCTGGGAGGCATATTACCCTTTTACTATATAGGATAGAGGCCTGGGAGCTGGCTGGTTTGCCCTGAAGTGTGTCCTGGATCAGGGTGGGGGTCCCTACGGGGGTGCCTGGGCAGTCTGGGTGAGGGGCTGAGGGCTGCTTTCAGGCTGGTGGTTGTTGACTGAAGCTCCCAACCACTCCTTTTTTTTCTCTTTTTTTTATTTTATTCTGGGCCAGCTTTAGTTCTGGCTCTAGCTCTGAGGCTTCCGCTGCTAAGCGTTCTATAATCGAAACAATGTATAACTCCAGCTCTGAGATCCCGGCCGGCTGAAAGCTGGTTTCTGGGGTTTTGTTTAGCTTCTATATTTGTTAGAATGTTTCAAACTGCCAGCTCAGAGGCCGGCAAGTCAGGCGGAGAACATTGGAGTCTGCAGTCACTGGAGCAAGCAAGCCTCATGTTCGCTTCCAGCTGCCTGGCTGCTGGCCGCCATCTTGGCTGACAGTTAATTTGCATAAGGATATGCTGATTAGCCAATGGGAAGGGTAATGGTCATACGCTAATTACCATGTTTCTCTTTTATTAGTATACTAGAGGCCCGGTGCACAAAAATTTGTGCACAGGGGGGGCGGGTCCCTCAGCCAGGACTGTACTCTCTCGCAGTCTGGGACCCCTCAGGAGTTAACGACCTGCTGGCTTAGGCCTGCTCCTGGGTGGCAGAGGGCAGGCCCAATCCCTAGGTGCAGCCCCTGGTCGGGCTCAGAGCAGGGCTGATTGCAGAGTTGGGGCGCCACCCCGTCATGCACAGAGCAGGGCGGATTGGGAGGTTGCGATGCCACCCTCAGTCATGCTCAGGGTGGGGCCGATTGGGGGGTTGGGGCACCGCCCCGTGTCACACTCAAGGCAGGGTTGATGGGGAGGTTGCAGTGCCACCCCCTGTCATGCACAGAGCGGGGCCAATCAGGGGGTTGGGGCACTGCCCTCTGTCACGCACAGAGCAGGGACCATCAGGGGGGTTGGGGCTCTGTACCCTGTCACCCACAGAGCAGGGCCAATCAGGGGGTTGGGCACTGCCCCCTGTCATGCACAGAGCAGGGCTGATCAGGGGGTTGAGGAGCTCCCCCCGTCACGCACAGAGCAGGGCCCACCAGGGGGTTGGGGAGCTCCCCCCTGTCACGCACAGAGTAGGGCCGATAGGGGAGTTAGGGTACCGCCCCCTGTCACACACAGAGCAGGGCAGATCAGGGGGTTGGGGCACCGCCCTCTATCACCCACAGAGCAGGGCTGATCAGGGGGTTGGGCCGCCGCCACTGTCCCACTCAGGGCAGGGCCGATCAGGGGGTTGGGGCGCCACCTTCTATCACCCACAGAGCAGGGCCGATCAGGGGGTTGGGCCGCCGCCACTGTCACACTCAGGGCAGGGCCTACGGGGAGGTTATGGCTCTACCCTGTCACACACAGATCAGGGCCTGGGACGGGAGGGGTTGGGGCGCCTTCCCCTGTCACAGAGCCGCAGGGCGATCAGAGGATTGGGGAGCTCCCCCCATATCAGGCACAGAGTAGGGCTGATCAGGGGTTTGGGGCGCCTTCCCCTGTCAGGAACAGAGCAGGGCAGATAGGGAGGTTGTGGCCCCGCCCCCTGTCACACACAGAGCCGCAGGGCGATCAGGGGGTTTGGGCGCTGCCCCCTGTCATGCTGATCCGGTGCCAGGAGGCCTCGCGGCTCCGCTGATCCCGGTGCTGGGAGGCATATTATCCTTTTACTATATAGGATAGAGGCCTGGGGGCCGGCTGGTTTGCCCTGAAGGGTGTCCTGGATCAGGGTGGGGGTCCCCACTGGGGTGCCTGGCCAGTCTGGGTGAGGGGCTGAGGGCTGCTTTCAGGCTGGTGGTTGTTGACTAAAGCTCCCAACCGCTCCTTTTTTTTTCTTTTTTCTTTTATTTTATTCTGGGCCAGCTTTAGTTCTGGCTCTAGCTCTGAGGCTTCCGCTGCTGAGCGTTCTATAATCGAAACAATGTATAACTCCAGCTCTGAGATCCCGGCCGGCTGAAAGCTGGTTTCTGGGGTTTTGTTTAGCTTCTATATATTTGTTAGAATGTGTCAAACTGCCAGCTCAGAGGCCAGCAAGTCAGGCGGGGAACGTTGCAGTCTGCAGTCACTGGAACAAGCAAGCCTCATGTTCGCTTCCAGCTGCCTGGCTGCTGGCCGCCATCTTGGCTGACAGTTAATTTGCATAAGGATATGCTGATTAGCCAATGGGAAGGGTAGTGGTCGTACGCTAATTACCATGTTTCTCTTTTATTAGTATATATATATATATATATATATATATATATATATTTTTTTTTTTTTTTTTTTTTTTTTTTTGCCCAGATTTCAGGATCCCCAAAGGATGATCAGGGAGCCAGCCAAGTCTGATGCAAAAGCAAAAAGAGTCTTTATTCAGGCTAGCTCGAGCTCTCCATCCACCACACTCATCGACGCAGTGGCAGGGGGCAGAGAGAGAGGGCCCTGTGGGAAGAGGGGTTTTATAGGGGGGTTGGAGTAAGGGGAGGAGAGAAGACTGTGGGCCCTGCTGATTGGCCAGGTGCAAGTCAGTGTCTTATTACACAGGATGTGATTGTGTCTATGGCGCGCACTTCCCTTGATTGTCATTGGTCAGTTTAAAAAAATCCTAGGTGTGGCTAGCAGAGGCTTGGGCTTCCGGGAAGAAGCTCCTTGCTGAGCACATGGCTAATGGCTGCTACCCCAAAATGGAGAATCCGGGGCAAGACGGAGGGCGTAGCCCTCGCCCTTTCAATATATAGATATATAAAGAGATATCTTGGTGTGTGTTTTTTGTGTTATGGCATTTATCTTGATAACTTTGAAATTGAAAACAATACCCTTAAAATATATAATGCACATTTGTGACTTACTAAAAGATAGCTATTAATATTCTTTTATACTTTATTCTTCCCTCTTTTTATTTTATTTTCATACCTTCTTTTGGAAATACAAATTGCTAAATTTGAAAAATGTATTTTTTAGAGATAATGACATTTTAATTTGTTGTTATAAATAAGAGAGATAAGAAGTTTATGAACCAATGATCTGTTAGTAATTCGTTTTCAATGTTTTGTTTCCTGTTACATGATGGGCAAATTTTTGCACACATAAATGGAAAATGCTATTATTTTCATTTTGTTACCATTTTTATCAGAGGAAAATGCCAGGAATTAATTTCAGCATGTCATAATCTCAAGAGTTTCATCAAAAGGTTGTTGAGACTTGGGGACTCAAAAGAATTGAGTCACACATGTAGTCATCTGTTGGGAATGGCTAAAGGCATTTCCCCAAACCTGAATAGGAAACTGATTGTGGCTGCCAGACAGCTAAAAGGCATCCTAATCTACATGTTATGCCTCCTACCGCCAAACACCTGAACAGCTGTAGGCTAATTTCCCAAACTGACAATGCTTCTGTACCTTACCCTTTGAAGTGTATTATCTCCACCTTGCCTTAGGACAAATTGTGTTAATAAAAACAAGTGTCCAAGACAAGGAGGGAGTCTTCAGTTCCTTTAGCTGAAGGTCCTCTGACCCCCAATGCCTTTCAAAATTATATCTCATCTCCGGACTCTTTATTAGTCTCTGGATTCCAATGTCATCTATACACAGTGGCTTTTCCACATTCCAGAACCCTTCTTTTTTTTTTCTTTAATGGCCTCTTGGCTCCATTTTATTTATTTATTTATTTTAAAATTCTTTATTAGTTAAGGTATTACAAATGTATCCTCATCCCCCATTAACCTCCATCCTTCCCCCCCAACCCACTCATGCTCTCATGCCCCTGTTGTTCATGTCCATTAGTCTGGCTTATATGTGTGCATACAAGTCCTTTGGTTGATCTCTTCCCCTTACTCTCTCCCTCCCCTACTTTCCTTCTGGGGATTGATAGTCTGATTGCTGTTTCACTGTCTTTGGATCTGTCCCTGTTCATCAGTCTATGTTGTTCTTTATATTCCACAAATGAGTGAGATCATGTGGTATTTATCTTTCTCTGACTGGCTTATTTCACTTAGCATAATGCTCTCCAGTTCCATCCATCCTGTTGCAAATGACAAGAGTTCTTTCTTTTTTACCGCAGCATAGTATTCCATTGTGTAAATGTGCCACCATTTTTTAATCCACTCATCTGCTGATGGGCACTTAGGCTGTTTCCAAATCTTAGCTATGGTGAATTGTGCTGCTATGGACATATGGGTGCATATATCCTTTCTGATTGGTGTTTCTGGTTTCTTGGGATATATTCCTAGAAGTCTGATCTCTGGGTCAAATGGGAGTTCCATTTTTAGTTTTTTAAGAAAGCTCCATACTGTTTCCACAGTGGCTGCACCAGTCTGCATTCCCACCAGCAGTCCAGAAGGGTTCCTTTTCTCCACATCCTCTCCAACATTTGTTTGTTGATGATAGCCATTCTGACAGGTGTGAGATGATACCACATTGTCATTTTGATTTGCATCTCTCATATAATTAGCGACTTTGATCATGTTTTCATATGTCTTTTGGCCTTCTGTATGTCCTCTTTTGGAAAGTGTCTATCTAGGTCCATTGCCCATTTTTTTATTGGATTGTATATCTTCCTATTGTTAAGTTTCATGAGTTCCCTGTAAAAGTTGGAGATTAAACCCTTATCAGTGATATCATTGGCAAATATGTTCTCCCATGTAGTGGGTCTTCTTGTTGTTTTGTTGATGGTTTCCTTTGCTGTACAAAAGCTTTTTATTTTGATGTAGTTCCTTTTGTTTATTTTCTCTTTAGTTTCCATTGCCTTAGGAGCATTATCAGAGAAGAAATACTTTCGGCATATGTCTGCGATTCCGCTGCCTGTGGATTCCTCTAGTATTTTTATGGTTTCCCATCTTATGTTTAAGTCTTTTGTCTATTTTGAGTTTATCTTTCTGTATGGTGTGAGTTGGTGGTCTAGTGTCATCTTTTTGCATGTATCTGTCCAATTTTCCCAACACCATTTATTGAAGAGACTGTCTTGACTCCATTGTATGCTCTTGCCTCCTTTGTCGAATATTAATTGGGCATAGTGGTTTGGGTCAATTTCTGGGGTCTCCATTCTATTCCATTGATCTATATGTCTGTTCTTGTGCCAGTACTAAGCTGTTTTAAGAACAGTGGCTTTGTAATACAGTTTGATATCTGGTATTGAGATCTCACCTTCTTTGTCTTCTTTCTCAGGATTGCTGCAGCTATTCGGGGTCTTTATTTATTCCAGATGAATTTTTGGAACGTTCGTTCTAGATCACTGAAATATGCCGTTGGTAATTTAATGGGGATTGCATTGAATCTATAGATTGCATTGGGTAGTATGGACATTTTGATGATGTTGATTGTACCAATCCATGAACACGGTATGTTCTTCCATATTTTTATGTCTTCCTCTATCTCTTTTTTCAGTGTCCTGTAGTTTTTCCCATATAAATCTTTTACCTCTTAGTTAAGTTTATTCCTAGGTATCTTACTTTTTTTGGTGCAATGGTAAATGGGGTTGCTTTTTTAGTCTCACTTTCTGTAAGTTCACTATTGGTGTAAAGAAATGCCATGGATTTCTTTGCATTAATTTTGTATCCTGCTACATTTCCGAATTCATTTATTAAGTCTAATAATTTTTGATGGAGTCTTTAGGGTTCTCTATGTACAGTATCCTGTCATATGCAAATAAGGACAGTTTTACTTCTTCTTTTCCAATTTGGATGTCTTTTATTTTTTCTTCTTGTCTGATTGCAACTGTAAGTACTTCCAGTACTATGTTGAACAAGAGTGGTGAGAGGGGGCATCACTTTCTTGTTCCTGTTTTTAGGGGAAATGGTTTTAGTTTTTGCCCATTCATTATGATGTTGGCTGTGGGTTTGTCATATATGGCTTTTATTATATTGAGGTATGATCCCTCTATTGCTGAGAGTTTTTAACAAGAAATGGAGTTGGATTTTGTCAAATGCTTTTTCTGCATCAATTGATATGACTATGTGGTTTATTTCTTTTAATTTGTTTATGTGATATATCATGTTTATTGATTTGCGGATATTGTACCTTCCTTGCATCCCTGGGATAAATCCTACTTGGTCATGGTGTATGATCTTTCTGATGTACTGCTATATCCGATTTGCTAGGATTTTGTTGAGGATTTTGGCATCTATGTTCATGAGGGATATTGGCCTGTAATTCTCTTTCATTGTGTTGTCTTTATCTGGTTTTGGTATTAGAGTGATGAAGGCTTCATAGAATGAGCTTGGAAGTGTTCCTTCCTCTTGGATTTTTTGTAGTAGTCTGAGGAGGATAGGTTTTAGTTCTTCCTTGAATGTTTGGTAAAACTTCCCTGTGATGCCATCTGGCCTTGGGCTTTTGTTTGCTGGAAGCTTTCTGATTACTGCTTCAATTTTCTTCATAGTTATTGGCCTATTGAGATTTTTAGATTCTTCCTAAGTAAATTTTGGAAGATTGTATTTTTCTAGGAATATGTCCATTTCCTCCAGATTGTCTAGTTTGTTGGAATAGAGTTGTTCATAGTATTTTCTAACAATCCTTTGTATTTCTGTGGGGTCTGTTGTTATTTCTCCTCTTTCATTTCTGATTTTGTTTATTTGGGTCCTCTCTCTTTGTTTCTTGGTGAGCCTGGCTAGAGGTCCATCAATCTTGTTTATCCTTTCAAAGAACCACCTCTTGGTTTTGTTGATCTTTCATATTGTTTTTTTGGGGGGGTCTCTATGTCCTGTATCTCCACTCTGATCTTTATTATTTCCTTCTTTCTGCTCACACTGGGGTTTTCTTGTTGCTCTCTTTCTAACTCTTTGAGTTGTAGGGTTAGGTAATTTATTCTCATTGTTTCTTGTTTCTTGCAGTAGGCTTGTAGAGCTATGAACTTTCCTGTCAAGACTGCTTTCACTGTGTCCCATAGGTTTTGGATTGTTGTGTTTTCATTGTCGTTTGTTGCCATGATGTTTTTTATTTCTTCTTTGATCTCTCTGGTAACCCAGTCATTGTTTAATAGTATGCTATTCAGTCTCCATGTGTTTGATTTTTTTGGATTGTTTCTGTTGTAGTTGATTTCCAGTTTTATGCCATTGTGATCTGAGAAGATGCTTGATACAATTTCAATTTCTTGAATTTGAAGAGACTTTGTCTGTGACCCAATATATGGTCTATCTTTGAAGATGACAAATGTGCACTTGAGGAGAATGTATATTCTGTGGCTTTGGGTTGAAACGTTCTGAAGATGTCAATTAATTCCATCTGATCTAGTGAATCATTTAGGATTGATGTTTCTTTGCTGATTTTTTGTTTAGAGGATTTATCCAATGGTGATAGTGGGGTGTTAAAGTCCCATACTATGATTTCATTGCTATCATTCTCTCCCTTGATCTCCTCCAGAAGATTTCTTATGTATTTGGGTGCTCCTATATTGGGTGCGTATATGTTTACTAGAGTTATTTCTTCTTGTTGGATTGCTCCCTTTAGAATTATGAAGTGGCCTTCTTTATCTCTTTTTATGTCCTTCACTTTGAGATCTAATTTGTCAGATATAAGTATTGCTACACCAGCTTTTTTTCTGCTTTTATTCATCTGAAAAAGCTTTTTCCATCCCTTGTGTGTTTTTTCTTCTGAGGTGGGTTTCCTGTAGACAGCAGATATATGGGTCATGTTTTCTTATCCACTCAGTTACCCTATGTGTTTTGGTTGGGGCATTTTATCCATTTACATTTAAAGTTATTATTGTTAGATACTTGTTTGTTGCCATTTTTATTCTTTACCCCTGTGTTCCTTCTACATTTCCTATTTTTTTTTTCTTTTTACAGCAGACCCTTTAGTATTTCTTGCATTGCTGGTTTGGTGGTAATAAATTCCCGTAGTCCTTTTTTGTCTGTGAAGCTCCTGATTCCACCCTCAATTTTGATTGATAGCCTTGCTGGGTACAGTATTCTTGGATTCAGACCGATCCTTTGCATGACTTTGTATATTTCATTCCATTCCCTTCTTGCCTGATGTGTTTCTGTTGAGAAATCAGTTGCTAGTCTGGTGGGGAATCCTTTGTAGGAAACTTTCTGTCTCTCTCTGGTTGCTTTTAAGATTCTTGCTTTGTTGTTGGTGTTTCCCAATTTAATTATAATGTGCCTTGGCGTCGATCTTTTTTTTCTTAAAGTATTACAAATAGCATTACAAATGTCTCCCTTTTTCTCCCCCTTGACATTCCCCTGGCTCCCCCCTCCACCCTCTGGTGTCTTGTGTCCATTAGTTATTCTCATATGCATGCATATAAGTCCTTCAGTTGATCTCCTACTCCCCCCAACCCTCCCCAGGGTTCCCACTGTAGTTTGGCATTCTGCTCAATGCTTCTCTGCCTCTGTATCCATTTTTGTTTATCAGTCTATAATGTCTCTTATTATCCATAAATGAGTGAGTTCATGTGGTATTTTTCTCAGCTTCCCAGGGGCCGTCTCAGTCTCACAAGGGCCATCTCAGCCTCACAGGGGCTGTCCCCACCTCACACGGGTTGTCCCAGCCTTACATGGGCCGTACCAGCATCACAGGGGCCATTTCAACCTCACATGGGCCGTTTCAACCTCACCGGGGCTGTTTCAGCCTCACAGGGGCCGTTTTCAGGCTCACCGAGGTTGATTCAACATAACCAGGGCTGTTTCAACCACACTGGGACCATCTCGGCCTCATCGGAGCTATCTCCACCTCACCAGGGCTGTCTCTACCTCACCAGGGCTGATTCAACCTCACCGGGGCCATCTTTGCCTCACCAGGGTAGTCCCAGCCTCACTGGGGCTGTCTCAACCTCACAGGGGCCGTTTTGACCTCACTGCTGCAGTTTCAACCTCACTGGGGTTGTCTCAACCTCACCAGTGCCGTCTCGACCTCACAGGGGCCGTCTCAACTTCACTGGGGCCATTTCAACCTCACCGGGGCCGTTGCATCCTCATCAGGGCCATTACATCCTCACTGGGGTGGCTACAACCTCATCGGGGTAGATTCAACTTCACCAAGGCTGTTTCAACCTCACCGGGGTTGTCTCGACCTCACCGATGCCATCTTGACCTCACAGGGACCATTTCAACCTCACTGGGGCTGTCTCAACCTCACCAGGCCCGTCTTAGCCTCACTGGGCTTGTTTCAACCTCACCGGGGCCGATTCAACCTCACTGGGGTCGTTTCAACCTCACCAGGGCCATCTCAACCTCATTGGGTTCGTCCCATCCTCACCGGAGCCGTTTCAGCCTCACTGGAACCCTTTCAACCTCACCGGGGCTGTTTTGACCTCTCTGGGGTGTCCCACCCCCACAGGGGCCGTCCCTGCCTCGCCAGGGCTGCCTTGGCCCTACTCAGGCTGCCTTGGCCTCACGGGGGTCGTCTCAGCAACACAAAGTTTGGCATTCTGTTCTTTGTTGGGTGGCTCCTTGCTGGACAAAATCTTCAGGCATTCCTGGTGGCTGAATATCTGATATGCTTGCTTGGATTTCGTTTTCTACCAAGTGCACAGACTGCCTGTCTGCCGTCTCCCAGCGTCCCATGTGAGACTGGACCTGCCTGTGTGTTTGCTGGTACAGCGGTTCCACATCACCAGCCCAGCCATGTCGGGCTCCGGCTTCCTTAGAACCTGATTCTGCTTCTTTATTGTGTCACTTATGAATGCGAGGAGTTGAAATCTGCATTCTGCTGGGCTGGGCTGCAAAAGCATCGGTGGTTCTCTTTGTGTCACTAGCACAGCTTGGTTAAGAATGTAATTTGAGTAGGGTGGGGTCCCCAGGAATCACCAGGGCGGGGCCAAGGCCAATGGCATCTCTGCTTCTACTAGCCTCTCCGTAACTCAGAGACTCGCATTCCCGAGTGCCGGTGAGCAGTTCCACGAGACAGCCACTCTTGCTCTCTGGGTCATTGCAAGGCCATCCCGCTTCTCCCCTTAGGGTTCTGGGAGCTTAGTATCCCGCCCCAACCATGCTCAGTGGATTTGATAGTCCGCCTCCCCTTCTGGTTGAAAAAACCACGCATCCAGTTGCAGCCAGCCTGACACGCGATTCCGTACCTCCCTTCTTGGAGCCTCTGCACAGCCTACTCAGTCTCAATGCTCTTCTTTCTTTCCTTCCAGTTGTAGAGCTTCCACTGGGCCAGCTTTCCCATGGTTCTGAATAACAGCTGTTTCTTTTATAGTTGGTAGTCTCAACGTTGTTGTGGGAGACAGCACGCACAGGTCTGTTACTTACACTGCCATCTTGGTTCTCCGGTGTCAGTCTTTTGAGGTTCATTTTGTTTGGGACTCTGTGAGGTTCTTGGATTTGTGTGAGATTTTTTCTTCCCTATATCAGGGAAGTTTTCTGTCATTATTTTTTCAAACAGGTTTTCTATTTCTTGCTCAGTTTCCTCTCCTTCTGGCACCCCTATTATTCGAATGTTGTTTCGTTTTGTGTTGTCCCAGAGTTCTCTTAGGCTCTCCTCCTGCTTTTTAAATTTTTTTTCTAGAAGCTACTCTGCTTGGGTATTTTCCCCTACCTTGTCTTCTAGCTCTCTGATGTGGTCCTCTGCTTCTTCTAGTCTGCTGTTGATGCTTTCTATTGAGTTCTTTATAGCAGTGATGTAATTTTTCATTTCTTCTTGGTTTTTCTTCATTTCCTCTTGGTTCTCGCACATATTGTTGAATTTGTCTTCCATTCTTTTCATCTACCTTATGGCCATTTCTCTGGAGGTTGCTTGCCTCCATTGCCTCCATTTCATTTAATTCCTTTTCTGGTGATGCCTGTTTTTCTTTCATATGCGGGCTGGTTCTTTGTCTCACCATGATCTCTCTTCTTCAGGTGTTTGGTTATGTAGTTCTCTCTCTGCTTTAGGCAAAATCTGACCTTTCCATGAGGAGAAGCCAGGCTCTTCTGAGTCCACTTAGTCACGCTGCTTGAGATCCATTGCTTCCGAGTTAGTAGCCGATCTCTGGATGCCGTGGATCTTTATTTTGTGATAGATATTTTACCACAAGTTGAGAAAGAAAACTTTTCTTACTATGAATCTTCCTTCAGGGAACATAATCAGTAACATATGAAGACAGATGGAATATCAGGAATTAGATTTCTCTCCTTGACTCAACCATCTGAGTAGAAACCTTTAATCTGAAACCACCACAGGTGGACTCTGAACCCTTCTTGATGCTGGGACAAGAATCCCGGCAGGAAAATGATTATTTTTAGGAAATATAATACTATGTAGATGAATCTAATATATATGATCAAATTGGTCAAACCTCCCTTTAAGGCTTAGAATAATTATATAATAATTCCTGCATATTTACAATGAAAATTTTCTCTCTCTCCAAGCCCTTGGAATGAGGTCTGGTGAACACTTCCAGAATGTTTCTTGAATGAGCATCCACAAACATGCATGTATATGTTTTATATATCTTCTTTATGAGGATATATACTTTTTTCTAGATTAATTGTTCTGATCTAAATTATTTTAACCTAATAGCAAATATAGATGCACTTCATACTTTTGAAAAAATATTATAGAGTAATATAGTATATACATATTTATTCTATGTACTGTACAACAGAAAGTAGCAAAGCACGGTGCCAGACTCACTGCCTGTTTTTATAAAAATATCTTATTGGACCACAGCCTCTAGGGCTGCCTTCCCACTATAAGGCAGGTAGAGTAGTTATGACAGATACTGTATAGTCTTCAAGTCTTAAATATTTGCCCTCTGGTCCTTTCAGAAACTGTTTTTTATTCATGGAATATGATATGATATGATATGATATGATATGACATGAAAACATATAGAAACAAGCACATAAGTACACAGCTTGATAAACTCTAACAAAATGAGCACACCCATGACACCAGCATCAAGATTAAGGAACAGAAACGTGCTGCAACCCCCATACACACTTCCTGTCAATGCTGATGGGATTTTTCCCATTGGCTTGCAATAGTCCATTGTTTGGATGACCTTACCTTGTTAAACATTGTTTTTATTCATTTGTTAAACATGCTTTTCTTCTTGTTACAAACAATACTTTATTTTAAATTTTTGTGTACATTTTCTTGCACCATGGAAGTTACACGTGTAGGATAATTCATGAGAACGAAATTTCTGGTGCCAAAGACATGAATGGTTTAGGTAAGTGTTGTCATTTACACTCCACGGGGGCTGACAATGTTCCTGCTCGGCACAGGGCAGTAGAATGCCTTCCATCCTGTGAATTAACAAATGGCTTAATTTTGCCTCTGATCCCGGTGCCGGGAGGCCTCATGGCTCTGCTCATCCTGGTGCTGGGAGGCATATTACCCTTTTACTACATAGGATAGAGGCCCGGTGCATGGGTGGGGGCCTGCTGGTTTGCCCTGAAGGGTGTCCAGGATCAGGGTGGGGGTCCCCACTGGGGTGTCTGGCCAGCCTGGGGGAGGGGATGATGGCTGTTTGCAGCTGGTCACACCCCATTCAGGGTGGGGGTCCCCACTGGGGTGCCTAGTCAGTCTGGGTGAGGGGCTGAGGGCTGTTTGCAGGCTGGCGGGTGACTGAAGCTCCCAAACACTCCTTTTTTTCTTTTTTTCTATTTTATTTTGGGCCAGCTTTAGCTCTGAGGCTTGGCTCCAACTCTTAGGCCTCTGCTGCTGAAAGCAGGTATCTGGTTTGTTTGGGTTCTATAATCGAAACACTGTTTCAACTCCAGCTCTGAGATCCCGGCTGGCTGAAAGCAGGTTTCTGGGATTTGTTTAGCTTCTATATTTTTAACAATGTTTCAAACTGCAAGCTCAGAGGCCTGCAGCAGCAGGCGGGGAACATTGGAGTCCTCCGTCACTGAAGCAAGCAATCCTCCTGTTCGCTTCAAGCTGCCTGGCTGCCGGCCGCCATCTTGGCTGGCAGTTAATTTGCATATCACCCTGATTAGCCAATGGGAAGGGTAGCGGTGTGACACCAATTTGCATGTTTCTCTTTTATTAGTGTAGATAGCATTACATTCTGATACTTGGCATTATCAATATTAATACTTTTCTGATAGTATGGAATTTGACTTTTCATTTTCCCTTTGAACCAAGGATAGTTGTGCTGTTTGCACCGTTACTTCTAAGTTTTCCTATTGCTGTAGACAGCTCAGACCACAGGCTAATTTGTATGGAATATTGAAGTCTCTGTGGCAAAGCATGTGGTCAAAGAGAAGAACTGTTCCTGGCACCTGAGGAAGGGCATATGCTCTAGTTTAAAGGTTCCACACTTGACATATCCAGCAGCTACACTGTATTAGTCATCACTTTAGGATTGTATTAGTCTATATTTTTCCACGTTGTATTTGGTGGCCTAGAGAACATCTGGTGAAACCGTGTACTGGTCCTATATTTCCAGGTGTTTCTCATAGTTCTTGCTTCACGGATGCTTGTGTCCTGGTGTGAAGATTTATGACTGTCCTGCCAGGGTTGTGCCTTCTTTCATTATTAAGTTCATTTCCTGGTTTCACTCACTGCTTTCTACTTTGAATTCAACTATGACTAATATTAATAATGGATTCCTAAATTCTTTTTTTTATGTTTGCTTGTATGTTGTTACCCATCATTTTTCTTTTAAAATTTCTAAGTCTTATTTGGGTTTCTTTTCAAAATCATGTGGATGTATTTTATGTTTTAAGCAATTTGAGAAATATTTTAGGCCCTGGCCAGATAGGTCAGCTAGTTGGAGTGTCATCCCATATGCCAAGCTTGTGGGTTCCATCCCTGGTCAGGGCACATATAAGAATCAACCAGTGAATGCATTAGGAGCAGAACAACAAATCCATGTTTCTCTCTCTCTCTCTCTTCCTCTCAAATAACTTTAGAAAAGTAAAAGTTGCAATCATCTTATTACCATTTTTTAAATATGAGAGTTATATTTGATGAGCATATTTTAGTTTAACCTATATATTTTGTTTGTTTTTTACAGTTTGGTTCATATTTTGTTTTTTCATCTCTTTGCTTTATGTGGATATTCTTTTGAGAGCCTGGAAAGTAGATGCTTTGTTTTCAGTTTTATTGTTAACAGTGTGTTTTTATTTTTTGTATTGTTGTTGTTATTGTTTTTCTCATCACTTTTAATGATATGTTTGACCTTACATTCTTTGATTTATGAGACTGACAGCATTTATTGGCGTCATACTATAAAAGTTGAGACAATTAGTGCAGCTATGATTCCATTTACTGCCCTTCGCTTCTTTGAATGCTCACTTTTGACTTGTTTCTTTTCTACTTTTGAGGGGAATCTTCCAACCTCTCACCTTCTCGCCTCTGCTTCTGTGCATGTGCTCCAAGTACCGTGACCTGCTGTGAAGTCATGATTAACTTTGTAGGTTAAAAAATGGACTTAAACTTTTATTTCTTGATTTGAAGTATTACACAGTATTCACTGAGTCTCTCGTATGAGAAATTAGCTAATTAACAACTAACCATCCTCTTACTTTTTCTGAAAGTCACCTCAGTATATGTACTTTTAGTGTCCTTTTGTAATTTCAGCCAACTTTTACCAAATTGTCACACACACCTACTTTTCATATACTGCAGGTGTGGGGTTATAGCTTTTTGTTGTAGGGACGCTATTTTTGTGCATAAGTGCATTATGCATGTATATGTTTATATTAGTATCAAATTATAAATTTGTGTGAGGATAAAGCTTTACATTGTTTTATTTTATATAAATGTTATACATTTTATATTATATAGAAACTATTTTATTTTATATAAAAGTATATGTTATATAAGATATTATCTAGATTTTTAGAGTAAACTACACATAATATAAAACTTACTATTTAGAGTACTGGCATTTAATAGACTCATAATGTTGTGCAATCCGTACCATCATCCTGATCTGAAACATGCCATCACTCTAAATTTTCTGCCTATTGAGCAGTCACCCCTCATCGTAACTGCCCCAGCCCCAGGCACCCTTACCTGATTTTTGTCTGTTGATTTGCCTGTTCTGGATATTGCAGAAAAGCGGAATCATACAATATGTGGCCTTTTGTGTTTGGCTTTTTTTCTCTTAACATATGATCCAGCACTTCCATTCCTCGTATGTTCACAAAATAAGTGAAGACAGGGGTCAGGCAATAACCAAAAGGTGAAAACAACACAAATTCCCATAATGAAGACATAGGAAAATAAATGCGATGTATCCACACAATGAAATATTATTCAGGCACACAGGAAATAAAGTATCATGTTATAACATGGATGAACTTTGAAAAACATTATTTATTGTGATATTACAAATTGTTTATATATTAATAGAAGTTGTATATATCTATCTGAAAAAAAAAATGCTTTCAGTTGTTCCAAAACCTAAAGCATTAAAGGAAATTGTTAAGAAAGGAGAAAATATGTCCCTCACTCTACCACCTATCTCCAGGCAAGAAAGCATTTCCCGGCGTTCGGGGTGGCTGAGGCTGAGAGGAGTTGAGTGGAGTCTGTGCAGCCCAGAGGATGGGCTCTGTGCCCGCTCTCCTATCTTGCTCCTGGCCCCGGGCACAGCAAGACCCAGGAGCTTTGGAGGCAGTAAGCAGGGGGACATGCACGCGTTTCCCACAGAGCGCAGTGGGCAGCGTCCCGGTGCCAGGAGGGCCTGCAGCATGTTTCACCTCTGCAGGGGCTGGTCTCACAACAACCCTCAGGGCCTGGAGGGCCCACAAAGAGCAGCACCCAGGACACCCCCTTAGGAGTCACCCGAGGGCCTCAGAGAGAGCGGGTGGGTGCGAATGGGCGCAGGGCCCCCTTGCAGCAGCAGCCTGTGCTTGCTGTCGCCTGAGGGTCCTTGAGGCCTGGACAGAGTGACTTCCTCTGTGCCCGCGCCAACTCCATTCCCGTCCTTCCCCTGCTTCCCCACAGACAACACAAGACTAACACGTCTCCTTGGAACTATACAAACCTCTGGAACTTGGATCTAAACTTGGGGGAAGTCTGAAAGGAAACAAAATAAACTAAGATTCATTTCTACCACTTTGTTGAGTGGGCTTTTAATTGTTAGAAAAAAAATTTAAAAAGTAATAATTTTGTAACAGCTGGGTGTGCATACTTACAGTTCACCTCTTTCTACATGTATTGACAGAGATATACTTTTTCTTTAATTTTATTTATTTGTTGTTGCTTTCAGGGAGGAAATTGGCATAAACATGTTTTATGCCAGCGCCCTTAACGGGAAGCTCCACCCTGACTATTTTAAATACACTCAGGTTAAAAATGAACTAATAGATGTAAAACCTTCCTGGTAAACATAAAGAAAGAAGACTCTCGCTAAGGTCAAGCTCTTGGGCTGCCTAAAGGTCTTATTTGACTTTCCTAAAGTTCGCCAGCAGACAGAACTTATGAGCCCAGAGGGTTAGCTGCAGAGGAAGTGGCTGCCGCGCCTCACCTGCAAACGGAGGAGCGAGCAACTGGGCCCAGGAAGCGGCCCAGCGTTGCCGATGGGGACCGGCCCTGGCGTGCTGAGCTAGGGTTGAGGGCGGCCCGGGCCAGGGGATTCGCTGTGAAGAAGAGGAAACTCAGCACAGATGCTCAGAACATGCACGCAGGGGTTGCCAGCGCTTCCCTAGGCAAAGTCCAAGGAGAATAAACACTTTGGCTTCAAAATGCAACTTCAGGCACGTGGCACTGCCTCTGGGACCAGACCCATCCCGGCCCCTGGGCTGCCGCACCACCTGGGCGGGTAGTTGGGAGAATTGATGAGGCCCTCAGTATCAAGTTGGAAGGAAATGAGACAAACCGAGCAATCCTTCAGTTGGGCAAACCGGCAGCTTCTGGAGCCGGGTCTGCAATCTGTGTGGGGATTCACTGCGTCATGAGGTAGAACCAGTGACGTGACATGACCCTTTTTCTCCTCTCCTGCTGTCCGTGGCTGCTGAGACACCTTCGTGGAGGTAAAATAAAATGATGTTATCTCTTTAGTAAATGTGGGATGGCCATGCAGGTCTTGGCTCATCCTGTGATCCAGAAAAAGAATCAGAAATGCTGTTAGTTCTCCTCTTGGGGCTTTGGGAGGGGACGATGGGGGGTGTCACCGGGAGTGTGCATTCTATGTCTTTCTTTCACTGGCTCCGTATTGATGCTGTGAGCATTTCCTAAGGAAAGAGAGGTGTCCTTCTCTTTCTGAGGACATTCCGAGATGTTTGGGGAAAGAGCTTGCACTCCATAGTCAGGAGTAGCTCGAGCAACTTACCTGCAAAACAATCGCTTCTGGCGGCATCCTGGAGGGCCGAGCATTTGCCCCGTCTGCTGCCACCAGGAGGAGCTGGCCTATGAAATGTGGTGAAGCTCAGAGCTGGCAGGCCCACTTTATTTATTTTGTTAACCCTCACCCAAGGATATTTTTCCCATTGGTTTTTAGAGAGAGTGAAAGAGAGAGAGGGGAGAGAGAGAAACATCAATGTGAGATAGACATATCAATTGTTCGCCTCCCACACGTGTGGATGGAACCTGCAACCCAGACCCATGCCCTTGACCAGGGATTGAGCCCCTGAACCCAGGACCTTGGTGCGCGGGTGGAAACTCTGACCACTGAACGCCATGGTCCGGGCAGACCCGCTTTACCCCAAGAACTTCACAAGTTATTGTTTCCATGGTCTGGGATGAGCTTGGAACCATTCTGACTTATCGAGATTTCTCATTTAGGATAGAAATAAAAATTATATTCCAAACATATATTGACTACCTACTATGTACTAGAGTCAATGTGGGACACATTTATTTTTATTCATTCAACAAATACTTATTGAGAGTTTATTATGTGCTAGGAACTAAAATAAATGCTAACAAATGATTGCAGGAAAATGAGATAAATACAAGGAAAGAGATGATTCTAAGGGCTGGTGAGAGCGAATAGCAGAGGTCACATCACCGAGCGATCAGCGGAGACCCGGGAGGGGAGCCGTGGGCACTGAGCTTGGAACGTGGCAGAGAAGTGTTCCAAGCGAGGAAGTAGCCAGGCTTCCTTCCTGAGCCAGTGCTGGAGAGAGACCCAGACCTCAGCTCAGGCCTCTGGACTCCTGATTTGGTTTTCTTTCTCCATGCTGTGTTCTGCATCTTGGTTTGAGCTTTAAAAGATTAAATGCTAAATCTGATAGTACAGGTATTAAGGAAAAAGATGTAGCCCTGGATGGTTTTGCTCAATGGATAGAGTGCCGGCTTGCAGACTGAAGGGTCCCAGGTTTGATTCTGGTCAAGGCACACACTGGGTGGTGGGATCAATCCCCACTAGGGGGCGTGCAGGAGGCAGCTGATCAATGATTCTCTCTCATCATTGATGTTTCTCTCCGTCCCGCTCCCTTTCCCTCTGAAATCAATAAAAATAAATATTTAAAAAAGGAAAAATAGGTAAAACTACAAATGAATTAAATAAGAATCTTTAAAAATGCAAGCTTCCATCAGTCTTGCCAGGATTGACATTCTGATGCTCTCCTTAAAAATAATGTTAAACTTATAAAAAATTGTCAAAGCTTGAACTGTGGTGGATGGGAGATGGGCTGGAGAGAATGCATTACACGGTAAGAAGTATTTAAGTTATTGCAACAATAAAACCTTAATTTCTATAGCAAGGATGGGATAATGAGATGTTAATCCTTGCAAAATTTAGTAGATATATTATTCTAATGAACTATACCTGACAGCTTTGAACTGTATATAAAAATCTATTAATATTTTCACAGTCATTGAGGGTTTTCTTTCTCTCAGTAGGTATATGATCAAAGAGTTATGGCTGATATTACTCACTGAAATTTTTATCATGGCATAGTAGAATGTTGAGGATATTTCTCCCTGCCATTTTGACAGTATTGAATTAAACTGTGGGAATAAAACTCTGTAAAGCAGAAATTAGAGGAGTAATGGTGGAGAAGATTAACTGGCATGTAGGTCCAGAGATAAACAAAATTAAACAGAAATGATAGAGGCTTTTATCAGCCTGCTCAGCAGAACTCTGACTCATTAACTTAACAGCCTTGTTAATTTAACAAAGATGCTCTGAACACCTATTTTGTACCAGGACCGTGCTGGTGCCAGGGATGCAAGCTGATCAAGATTTGGTCTCTGTCCTTGAGAATGTCAGCATCTGGAGAGCGCCTGGCTGGCTGACTGCGGACCACCAGGCTGGCAAGGAGGGGAGTATGTAGTGAGCTGCCCAGGGTGAGGAAAGGGGCAGAGTGACTGGGTTGGAAGACTTGTTGTGGTTGAAGGGTAGTCAGAGCTGGAATATGACAGAGAGTGAGCAAGAAGCTAGAGGTGGCAGTTAGACGGTGAGGTGCTTGATATAGAAATGTAGGCTAGGCTGCAATAATTGGTAATATTAGAACAGTTTTTCAACATTTCTGGACCATGATTCAATGTTATAAAGATATATTTTATAATCCTATCCAATGCGCATGTATATAATTGAAACAGTTTTATGAAACAATTTGTACCCTTCCTCTAGGATAATGTACTCTGATATCTCCTGTTCTATTTTATGTAATCTAAAAATGATTTCATTCTCACTAATAAATTGTCACTCTGCTTGAAAATCACTGGGGATGGGTGGCTGATAAGGGGTAGATGACCAACTCATTGGCAGTGAGAAGGCAAAGGAATTGAGAAGCCAGAGTATTAGATAGGTTATTCAGGGTTTTGAAATCACCAAGCATCATGATGGGACTTATGCTGAAGAGAAGGATGGTGGTCCAGGGGATAGAATCTTCAGGAAATGAGGGGACGTGGCCAGAAGGAAAATAGACAACTGCAACAGGAGGAACGGCTGCTGACCATCTGGTAGAAGGTGTTAGAGGGGCCAGGAGTCTTGGAGGGAAGGGAAGACTATGGTGTGGAGGCAGTTATGAGAAGAAAGAGGTTGCCTTTCCCAAGCATGTGAGAGAAACACGGCAGTCAATGGGAGGTGCAAGAGAAACAACGCCACCAGGGACACAGCTTCCAGTTAGAGGGGGTGTGAGGACAGTCAGACAGCGTGACCGTGGAGAGGACTCTGTCTTCTGAACCCATGGTCTGTTGTAGGGTTGGAGGTTCAAGGACAGATGGGAGAGTGGTTCAGCTTAGGAGATGTGTTGGGCTTGGAGGGAGTGAGGCTGGGGACGAGTCTTGGCTTTCTGTGGAGATGAGGTGAAGGAAGAGGGTTGTATCATGGCCTTCAGCATGGGCTCTCTAGGCAGAAGGTCAATTGTCCTTCATGAGAAATTTCCTGAACAGTGTGGAGCACCCAGTCAGGGAGCGCTGTGGGGTCTTGTCTGATGTCTTCAGAAAGGGGGCAGGCAGGAGATAAATTACCATTTCAATCTTCTACCTAAAGACATAGAAGTCTGGTCAAGGGAAAGGCCACAGAAAATCACAACACAGCCTTCAAGTGCTGGCCACTGTGGGAGAAAACAGGAGTGGATACCTCAGTGTTGGGGAAACAAACTGGTCCAGGCAGCGTGGAGAGCTTGCCAAGAGGACTGAGCCGTGAGTCAGCAGGTGGGGGATGGAGGGGCTGCCGGGCCTGTGAAGAGGTGGGTGTAGACTAGCACGCTGTTCCAAGGGCTTCGGTGCCTTTTCCTGGGGAAGGTCCATTCATCTTCTATCACGTTCGCAGGCTGGTGGACATAGCTTACGCTCTTAGCTTTCCTCAGAGGAGTCTGCCGCCTCCCGTGGAAGGGGACCGTGGCCCTTGTCCACAGCTGTGTCCCTAGCAAGTGACAGTGACAAGCGCAGAAAGGGCAAGTCGTGAATTCTGGACTAGAAAGAACATTTTGCTGAATGGCTGGACTCTCTTCAGTAGTTTGCCCACCATTTAGTCCCGTGTCATTTATTTGTCCAACAGCATGCGCTGAGTGACAACTACCAAGGAAAGGAGGGATTCTCGGTGGTTAGGAAAGTCCCGCTGGAAGAAGTAGACCTGAGCAGGATTTGCCACCGCCCAGAACACCCTGCGGGTTGA
This sequence comes from Myotis yumanensis, assembly GCF_028538775.1. Classification (NCBI taxonomy): domain Eukaryota; kingdom Metazoa; phylum Chordata; class Mammalia; order Chiroptera; family Vespertilionidae; genus Myotis; species Myotis yumanensis. The sequence goes on from NW_027223759.1 coordinate 91,454,893, forward strand.
AATCCATGACTGCATTTGCATTAACGTGAACGTAGTGGGTCTGCCGCAGCATTTTTTGAAAGCATAGAATATACTAGAATAACAAGAATAATGCAGCAAGGGAAAATATAATTCCCATGATGGACAGCTGGTGCGCTCCATGGATGGTTCACTTTCTTGGCATTAGGACGAAGAGGAGATGGCGGTCAACTCTAGCGGGAAAACTGGCACATGCTGCGAGGGACTCGGGCACCACGGTCCTTCTCTGGGCCTCACATCCTCATCTACAGAGCAAAGGTCTGGGTGACCTGCTTGTTATCCTCGGCTCTAAATTATCTGATTCTCCTCTAGGAAGATGGTTGCAGAGCACAGAGTAGACCGAATGCTAATGTTTATTGTTTCACAACTTATTTTATCTGAAGTTCCTGTCTCCTGGGGTCAGATAATTAAACTCATTATCCTTATTGCTTATATAATGAAATGTTTTTGAAACCAAATATTTCATCCCTATAGTCATCACTGATCATTGAGTGATAATTATGTGGTTGAATAATGAATGATATTATCAACTACATAAATAATAAATCACATAATCAGTTATTTAAAAGCTATTTTAAAGTGGAGGAATTGACTTACCATCCTAAACCAAGGAGGTCTTCTTAGAGCTAAATTAATTTTTCAACTGATAACAATTAAAGCCTAGCTAGAAAAAAAGCTATGCAAGAAGAAAATGACCTGATTTAGAGGTTTTTAAAAGCATTATTAAGCTGCAGTCTGTGGAGAAGCAAGAAACTAGATGGTACAATGTTAACTTGGTTTTTCCTGGGTCCTGCTTTCTCTCTCTTGCGGGCACATTTATTCATGTGTCTTTTGTGCTGAGCTTTTTAAATGACCAGCTTCCTTTGCAATTGGCTAGACGGAGGTGGAGTGCAGCTTCTGATTTTTTGAAAGGAAATATTTGCATGTAATAGAATGATTGAATGAAAGGGACAGGTTCTAAGAAATTCCTGGAGATTAGAGAGAAAGCCAGGAACAGAAAACGTAATTATCTCTGAGTTTCCAATGTGTGCAGTTAAAACAGAAGCGTTAGGGAATACAGGCTTGATACAGGCTTAGAAGTTGGGGGTAGCAGAGGGGAGAAACTGCCTCACTATATTTTTATTGGGGCTTATAGAGGCTCAGCTAATGAGTTGCAATACTTGTATTTATTAATAGGTTGGGGGCATATTTACATATCTGTAATTAGAATCAAGTTTTAATGCAAAGCTACAAATAACTGTAGTTATTATAGACATTGGAAACATCATACAAAAGTAATAAAAAGAATGCAGAAAATACGAGCCTGTGTTCCATGGTTGTTATGAATATAAAAGGAAATGCGTGTAAAATTCCTAGCAGTTCCACAGCAAGTGGTAGCTATTATTATTCTTTAAAAGTATTTATTTGTGAATAGGGTCTCTGACCAAAAAAAATCTCCTCACAGATTTCTCTGCTTTTAACTTATTTAAAAATAAGTTAGCCCTGGTCAGGTGGGTCAGTTGGTTGGAGTATCATCCTATAGACCAGGGGTCCTTAAACTACGGCCCGCGGGCCACATGCAAATACAAATATTGTATTTGTTCCCGTTTTGTTTTTTTACTTCAAAATAAGATATGTGCAGTGTGCATAAGAATTTGCTCATAGTTTTTTTTAAAAACTATAGTCCGGCCCTCCAAAGGTCTGAGGGACAGTGAACTGGCCCCCTGTTTAAAAAGTTTGAGGACCCCTGCTATAGACCAATGGTTGTGGGTCTGATTCTACGTCAGGGCACATACTCAGGCTGCAGGTTTGATCTCTGGTCAGGGTGAGTACAGGAAGCAACCAACCGATAAATGTTTCTTTCTCACATTGATGTTTCTCTCAATATATAAAATAATGAAAACATATCCTCGAGTGAGGACAAAAATGTTAAACTTCAGAAAAGTGACAAGAATACGAATAGTGCAAAGAATGCCCATATACCTCCTACCCAGATCCATGGATTGTTGTTTGTGCATAGTCTCTCTCTCTCTCTCTCTCTCTCTCTCTCTCTCTCTCTCTCTCTTCTCAAATCACCACTGAGTATTTCTTGTCAATCAGGGGTGATGAGGATTAAGGATAGAATCTACCCAGCCTCTGCCTTCCAAGGTCTCCTAATCACCACGTCCTCATGTGTAGGAGACAGCTCACTGGCAGCTGGTGCCCATCCAGGGTGGGAGTTGGGGATAAAGTGGTGCCAGTCCAGGGGGGGAGGGGGGGATAACGTGGTGCCAGGTGTCCAGGGTGCCCTGAGGAGCTCAGAGATTTCCCGAGGGGTGCCTGCCAGCAGCTGGAGCAAAGCCCAGGTCCTGGGTGCCAGAGGGAAGCCAGTGCCAGCAGCCGGGGGGAGGAAGGCCTACTCTTGCATGAATTTTGTGCATTGGGTCTCTAACAATAATAATAATAATAATAATAATAATAATAGTAAAGAGTCCTGCTGTGAGAAGGTAATTCGGCAGATGAGACGTAGAAGTTGGGTCTGAGATAACGCAATAACTGCTTGATGTTTGGCCAGAGGTGCCAGGGGAGCGCTGGGTGATGTGCAGCTTGCTGCACTTACTGTCACCATTATCCTTCTTTGGAAACTGTCTCAGGAGAATAAGGAGTCAAAGCAAGCGTGAGCCCTCCACTCCTCTACTGGAGGGCAAGCTCCAGTGCCCGGCTTCGTTCCAGGAACATCGGAGTGATGGCTGTGCTCAAAAATGTGAGTGCGCCTCAGAAAGCTGCTGGGAACACATGTGGGGGCTGACCAACAGCCATGTCATCATTGAACTAGAGGTCTAGTGAAGAAAATCCATGCACAGGTAGGGTCCCTAGGCCTGGCCGGCAATCAGGGCCGATCGGGTCTTCCTTCCCCCAGCTCTGGCTGTTGGCTGCTGGCTAGGGCCCCCTGGTGGTCAGCGCACATCATAGCGAGCGGTCGAACTCCCAGTCAGTCGAACTCCCGAGGAGACACTTTGCATATTAGCCTTTTATTTTACAAAACTAGAGGCCCAGTGCACAAAAATTTGTGCACTCGGGGGGGGGGGGTCCCCCAGCCCGGCCTGTGCCCTCTCGCAGTCTGGGACCCCTCGGGAGATAAAGACCTGCTGGCTTAGGCCTGCTCCCAGGTGGCAGAGGGCACGTCCAATCCCTAGGGGCAGCCCCTGGTCGGGCTCATAGCAGGGCCAATTGGGGAGTTGGGGTGCCGCCCCCTGTCATGCACAGACCAGGGCGGATCGGGAGGTTGCGATGCCACCCTCAGTCACACTCAGGGTAGGGCCGATTGGGGGGTTGGGGCACTGCCCCCTGTCACACTCAAGGCAGGGTCAATGGGGAGGTTGCGGCGCCAGCCCCTGTCACGCACAGAGCAAGGCCAATCAGGGGGTTGGGGTGCTGCCCCCTGTCACTCACAGAGCAGGGCCCATCAGGGGGTTGTGGAGCTCCCCCCGTCATGCACAGAGCAGGGCTGATCAGGGGGTTGGGGCTCTGTACCCTGTCACACACAGAGCAGGGCCCATCAGGGGGGTTGGGGCTCTGTACCCTGTCACACACAGAGCAGGGTGGATCAGGAGGTTGGGGCACTGCACCTGGTCACACTCAGGGCAGGGCCAATGGGGAGGTTATGGCTCTACCCTGTCACACACAGAGCAAGGCCCGTGGAGGGGGGTTGGGGCACCACCCTCTATCACCCACAGAGCAGGGCCGATCAGGGGGTTGGGGCGCCGCCACTGTCACACTCAGGGCAGGGCCGATGGAGAGGTTATGGCTCTACCCTGTCACACACAGAGCAGGGCCCGTGGGGGGGGGGGGGGGGGGGTTGGTTGGGGCACCGCACCCTGTCACACAGAGCCGCAGGGCGATCAGGGGGTTGGGGAGCTCCCCCCTATCAGGCACCGAGCAGGGCTGATCAGGGGGTTGGGGTGCCTTCCCCTGTCAGAAACAGAGCAGGGCAGATAGGGAGGTTGTGGCCCCACCCTCTGTCACACCCAGAGCTGCAGGGCGATCAGGGGGTTTGGGCGCTGCCCCCTGTCATGCTGATCCTGGTGCCGGGAGGCATATTACCCTTTTACTATATAGAATAGAGGCCTGGTGCACGGGTAGGGGCCGGCTGGTTTGCCCTGAAGGGTGTCCTGGATCAGGGTGGGGGTCCCCACTGGGGTGCCTGGCCAGTCTTGGTGAGGGGCTGAGGGCTGTTTTCCAGCTGGCGAGTAACTGAAGCTCCCAACCTCTCCTTTTTTTCTTTCTTTTTTTTTTTTTTATTCTGGGCCAGCTTTAGCTCTGAGGCCTTGCTGCTAAAAACATTGATACAATGTTGTGGTCAGGCTGGCTGAAGCCTGTCAGCCGGTTTCTGGGGTTTTGTTTAGCTTCTATATTTGCAACATAGTCTCTTAGAGTTGCAGCTGAGAGGCCAGCAAGTTAGGCGGGGAACGTTGGAGTCCGTAGTCACTGGAGCAAGCAAGCCTCCCTGTTTGCTTCAGTGCATGGCTTCCAGCCGCCATCTTGGCTGACAGTTAATTTGCATAAGGATATGCTGATTAGCCAATGGGAAGGATAGTGGTTGTACGCTAATTAGCATGTTTCTCTTTTATTAGTGTAGATGTGGCTCCTAACAACCTCCTACAGTTTCAGTGCTCTTTCCAGGTTCAAAGAAAAAGAGTGACTTCCAGCTGAAGGCAATCATAGGGTGTGCGCAATCAACAGCCAACTTTCAGTCAGAGCACCAGCTGGCCTTTCCCTGACAGATCTAACCTGACCCAACCCCATCACTGCCACAGCTTCCTTTACAGAGGTCCTTCTCACATCAGCAGCGATGTTTTAGGGGCACCTTTGCACATTCCTCTCCTCTCTTGGCTCTTTCCTTTCTTTCCTGCTACCTATTGCTTCTCTTCCAAACTATTTGTTTTTAAGTATCACTTGGCCATTGTTATATAACCCATTATTCCAGGATGACAATATATTAATCTGGTCTATTGACATTATTAGAACTTGTGTGTTCCTTACTATTCTTCTGCTGCAATTGGTAAATACAGCTAAAACTGTTATCTCCTAGATGAAGAGGGGTTGTACCTGCCTAGTTTGTTCTCTTTACTATGAAAATGGGGTAATTTACCACTTCAGAAACCACTGTTGAATCATCTCTGCATTTGGTTATTATATTTGATTATTGTGTTGATGAAATAGTCGAGCCATATTCTGCCTTATTTTTTGAGGATGACCTCACTGACCAGTCCATGTGGCTCTTTTTCTAAGTTCCTACTTTTTCTGAGATTGCTCAGCACACTTGCAGTTCCTTGGGTTCATTCCTTAGCACAGGTGCCACTGACATCGAGAAGCAAATGTGTGCCAAACAAAGGAAATGCAATATTTATGTAAATGGACACAAAGGTGTGTATGTTCCCCCACATCCTGCTTGGTTCAAGGTTCAGGATCTGGAAGAGGGGCCACACACAAATGAAAGAGACGAAACCAGAGATAATTTGGAAATTGGGGGGCCAGGTGAGAGCCCAACCCAAGAGGATGGACTCCGCTTATGCTCAGGTCTTGCCATCCTTTTATTCAGTTTGGGATACACCTATAGCCCTTAGGCAGGCAAGTTCGCAAGTTCACAAGTTCCAGTAACAGTCAGACTAACTTAATCAGTTAGTATTTACATGACTATCTGGTGAGGAATTTGATTCAGCTACCATTGTCTCGACTAAACAGTGGGTGCATAGCCCTGAACTTTGCCAGGGCTTCAAGGGTCACCAGCATTCCAGGCTTCTTGTCCACACCTCTCTGCTAGAGAAAACAATAGGCTATTTCCCACACATAGGGAATCTAATAGCAAAGGTATCCTATTAACAGGAAAACTATGTGTCACAGATAACTTTTTTGTACGTTTCCTATTTACTTTCACGTAAAAGCTGACATCAAGGTGTATGAGACTTTGTTGCTTTTTCTAAGTTGTTATTGATTGTAACTGACTTGTTGAGTTCAATTAATTTTAATAATAGACCAAGAAATTCTCTAGTTAGATGTTGTAATTCAAGATTGACAATAGTACAATTTCCTTTCTTATAGCATTGACCAGGTCCACGGTACATTGATGATAAGTCATGACTACTAGCAGTTGATTTTAGTTTTACTTCATTCAGTATAAAGTTGGCTATACATTTTGGGAAGATAAAAATTTCAAGTAAAAAAAAGTTTTCATTTAAACCTAGATAACTATTTTTTTTTAATTGCAGGAATATGGGTCAGATTTTATAAATTTTTGCAGAATCTATAGAAGTAACATGATTTTTATTTCTTATTCATGAAGTTAGTGCATCAGCTGGAGAGAGTTCTTTGATATGGAAACATGAACACATTTCTGAGATAAAGTCCATGATCATTGAAAGGGCGAGGGCTAGGCCCTCCACCTTGCCCCAGGGTAAAGGCCACACCCTCCATCTTGCCCCAGGGTAAGGGCTACATCCTCCATCTTACCTTGGCCATGTGCTTGGCAAGGAGCTTCTTCCCGGAAGTCTAAGACTCTGCTAGCCACACCCAGGAACAAGACATCGACTTGCGCCTGGCCAATCGGCAGAGCACAGTCCTTTCTCCTCCCCTTACTCCAACCCCCCCTTTAAAACCTGTCTCTAGGCGGGGTTCTCTCTCTTGGCCACTTGGCTAGCCGATGTGTTGGTGAGTCTGGTGGACGGGGTGCTCAAGCTAGCTTGAAATACAGACTCTTATGCTTTTGCATCTGACTGCTGGCTCCCTGTTGGTTTCTTAAGGATCCTGAAATCTGGGCATAACATTTGGGGGCTCATCCGGGATTCCCAAGACCATCCAGGGACCCCCCAGTTCGAAGAGTCTGACTGGCCGCGGTAAGTGTCTGTGTGTTGTGTATTCTGTTCTGTGTGATATATGTTATCTCTAAGGGACTCATCCTGTATCTGGAGGAATGGCTTCTAGATGGTACTCACCGTCAAAACTCGGACTGGCTAAGGGTTCGAATCTGGCCTATCTTTTAAAAAAAGGTAGAAGAGAAGCATTCCTAGGTAGTTTTCTACTGCCTCTGTTCAGGGACTTGTTCTTTATCTGTCCTGTGTGAGCTCACTTCTGGAATCTGTGCCTGAGGGGTCCAGGCGGATGCGCCGTGAACGACCACAGGCGGGGGAGAGTTAGAAGACGTTCTGCTCCCCACGAGGAATGTGTATTCTCCTCACGAGGGATGTGTATTCCCCTGAGGAATCTGAGACAAGGCGGGTCGCTCCCGCCGGTTTGGCGTAACGCCATTGTCTAGTTGCTTCCATGGAATTGGAAGGCTGTTCTTTGGGGCCCTGTTTGTCTGTCTGTGTTTTTGTTTTCTGTGGACTTACTGGACGGATGTTATGGGACGGACTCAGACTGCTCCTTCGGGTATTGTGATTGATCATTTCAAGGAGATTGGGGGAGGCTGTAGAGCTCCCTCAGGAGTTGGGAAGTTGCTATTATTTAAACTCTGAGTGAATGTCTGGTGATAGTGTGTGAGTGTGGAGGGAGGGGGCCTGCCTTCTCCCCTCCTTTGTGTGGCTCCACGACTTAGGTCAGGTGGGCATCTGAGTAATGATCTGTGAAAACAGGTCACCCACTTCCCAAGAAAATGCATCCGGGATTTCTGGCACGTGTAAAGGGAAAAGGTCAGTTTAAAAATTAGTGCGCATAGTTTTGAGCTGAACTTGACCTTTTGCTGTGTACAGAATAAAAACTCGAGACTGTTTTGGCCTTAAAAATGGTGGAGACGAACCTGACAAAGAAATGTTCGGATTGAATTGGGAAAAATTGTGTTATTGTGGTAACTAAATGCCTTTGCTTATTGGTACAGCCACCATTTTGGGCTGCATGACTTGGCAGCCGCCATGTTGGCGGCATGGTTTGCCGCTCCTCTGGCAGCCGCCATCTTGAAACAGCAAAGGCCCCTCCCTCTGATTTAGTCAGGGGTGGAGCTTTAAGGCGGAGTTTTATGGGGCAGAAGTATGCTTGTCTCGCGGATTTATTTTTAAGCTAATCTCTTAAATCTAGAAAACCCTGCTTTCCTTAAACTAAGGACAATCAAAGGTTATGTCAAAGTCTTTAAAAGGGACTGATAGCAGTAATCCAATTTCTAAAAGTCAGATAGAGACTGTGGTTTCATGCTGATATTCAAGGGCATATTATTCCTTTGCCTGGGAGGGACAGTGCAGCTGTACCAGGGTCGGGAGGGCTCCAGCTGACCCAGGATATGCCTAAGTTTAACCCAGGTTCTAGATAATACCCACAGCTGTGGTTTGGATTGCATGCTGTCTCTGCTTCTGTAAATTGATCTGTCCTTATTGCTTAAATATGTATCCTTGTTAAATTTGAATGTATTGTTAATCTGAGGAATGTTAATTATTTTACATGTCACCTAAAAATTAAGGCTAAAAGTTTTAACTAACTGAAAAGCATGACTTTGGTGTGATGGGAGGAAAGAAATTTTGAATGGATGGTAGGCCAGTGACCTGGAACTGGTCACTGGTGGTGGATTGTGAGAAGGGCTGGACACTGCCTAACTTCTCCTTCCTTGGTACCCCTGAAACATCAGAGGGTACTTCTGGCCTTGGTTTTCTTGGTTTCTGGTTTTGGATTTGTTTGTTTGTTTGTGATGAAAACCGTTTCTATCTGAATGAGACATAGGTCAAGAATCCTGTCCTGGGATGTGGGAAAGGCCCCCACATCTGTTCCTGTCAGGCCTCCATCAGGGGACTTGGGCGATGTTCCTGTTATCAGCTCAAGAGCCCAAGACTGTAAAGATACTTGTTCACTGAAAAGGTGTAAGTATAAATGTGTATTTGATGTTTGTAAGCATCTCTGTTTGTTTGCTGGGAACTTTGATTTGCTATGTGATATTCTGTGCTGGGTTGGGATTTTGGAATTCTGGGGTAAATTTAAAAGGTATTTGTGGCTTTTCTAGTCTGATTGGGACATTTAAGGATGGGGCTCACAGTTCCTCAAGGCAAAGATTTAATGGGCCCTTCCCCCTGCCTGTGCTGAATTAGATAATACAGGCCAGTGTCATTTGGCGTGTTGATTAAAGGAAGACAATGGGCCTTGGAATCTGTAAAGATAGGCGGGAATGAAGCTGGTCTAATGTACTGAAAGGGTTTGGTACCTGTTGCTGCTAGCAAAGGAGGGGCTGATACCCCCTCCTAGCGCACTCCCTTGAGAGAAGCCTGGTTGCTGCTCTGCCACAAAGGGAACTGGTAGAAACGAACCATGGAAACTGGCGGGGACTGGGTGGTTCTCCTATCATGTTTGGCAGGCCACCCCCTGTCATTCCTAACCTTAAAGCTGACTTTCTTGCTGCAAGAACTGTCTCTTTCCTTGAGAGGGCTCCAGAGGGCGCACGAGGACATTTGGCTGCACCTCGGCACCACCCAGGAGACTGGCCCAACCCCAACTCCTCATCAGCTCAGACCAGGAGATTGGGTCTACGTCAAAAGGCACCACCTGGAGCCTCGATGGAAAGGTCCCTACACCCTACTCCGTGGTGCTGATGACCCCCACCGCTCTCAAAATAGATAGATGGCGACCTGGGTCCATCACACCCACGTCAGGTCAGTGGACCCATCCATGATCCGGAAAGACTTTGTCACCAAATGGAGCGTCGATCGAGATCAACGCTACCTGTTATGGCGTGCTCGACCTGCCTGATGCTGGTAACATTGCTTGCGATCACTCCTGCTACCGGGAGCCCCCACAATACTGTGTAATAGACTTAGATGATGCCTGCATCTTCATGGACATGGCTCCAAAGAGACAAGGACAATTTATAGGAAGGCCAAGAATAGACTTTAGTAGGATTTGGCTGCCTGAAGCGGCCATGATGCCAATATCATGTTTCATTGTATTCATATGTTATTTTGGCCTTTAATTCTCTTGCAGGTTTGAATGTGTGCTGGCTGTCCTGGAAGGGAACTATGTGGGGTGACCCCCAAATGTAAAGAATGGCTAGCTGCCAAGAGGACAGGTGCCCAAATGGGCAGGAACAGTGCCCATCAGGTTTTGGTCTCTGTTGAGAGACAGCCAACAGTTGGCAGCCTGTAATACTGTCTTGCAGGCCTTTGTGACGATGCCCATGTCAGGGGTAGTAAGCTGGAAAAGGCCTGTTTAGAATAGAAGGTCTGAGGCATGGTTATGCATAGAAAGAAAATTTAATGCCAATAATTACTGTTTTATCAAAAAGAATTGGCAAGGAAAGTCAGAAAATCTTAGAGTAGATCAGTATGTCTTTCTTCTTATGTAATTCCTCCGAAATTTGGCAATGCTAACATCACAATACATTTCTTTGCATAGATTCAATAAGACCAGTTCCTAATAGTGGTTTTATTAACGGAAAACTTTGACTGGAGTATCATGTTTTAAAGAGCCCTGTCTGAGCTCTAAAAACTTGAAGCCAGTAAGAATGCCATGAAGAAAGCCTGGTATCCTGCTTGGAAGCCCTGAAAATGGCTGGCGCTGGAGCGTCATGCCCATGCCCTGCCCTACCATCACTGGTGGTTGGTAAGAGTAAAAGGGGAGCATTAAAGATGCCTCTGCGTCCCTGCAGAACCCCCACACACTCTGGGCAGCAACAAGTAGGAGGGCTACTGAGATGGGCCTTAAAGCCTGGAGCGTGGGCTCAGGTGGAGTTGCTACAGGTGCAGGATTCACCTAACTCAGCAGATACTGCAGGCGGGCCTGATGGCAGCTGGGTGGCGTGGCTTCCTGGCCCTATGGGGCATATTAAGATTCAACCATGAGATTCCAGCAAAGGTAGTCAGTTACCATTCTTATTGTGTTTATGCAAACATCAGGACAGTACATAAATTAATCTTGATTTGGCTTTTTGATAGCCATGGAGGAATTTTAAGAAGAAAAATCCTATTTCAATAGAAGTTGTTAAAGCTAAAATGGTTTCTTCCCCTTCCACCAGACCATTTGTTAAGATATGCCCAGTACGGGCCTCTAGCAACGGTGGAATAGAAATGCAGTCAGTCTCATGATTGAGCCGGAAGTTCCAAGACAAAGGGGGGAATGAAAGGGCGAGGGCTAGGCCCTCCACCTTTCCCCAGGGTAAAGGCTACACCCTCCATCTTGCCCCAGGGTAAGGGCTACATCCTCCATCTTACCTTGGCCACATGCTTGGCAAGGAGCTTCTTCCCGGAAGTCTAAGACTCTGCTAGCCACACCCAGGAACAAGACATCGACTTGCGCCTGGCCAATCGGCAGAGCACAGTCCTTTCTCCTCCCCTTACTCCAACCCCCCATTAAAACCCGTCTCTAGGCAGGGTTCTCTCTCTTGGCCACTTGGCTAGCCGATGTGTTGGTGAGTCTGGTGGACAGGGAGCTCAAGCTAGCTTGAAATACAGACTCTTATGCTTTTGCATCTGACTGCTGGCTCCCTGTTGGTTTCTTAAGGATCCTGAAATCTGGGCATAACAATCATGAGGTTGTTTCTGTAGTTTCATCCTTCCACTCAGCTTTATTCAACTTGCTAATAGTTTTCTATTGTTCATTTGTTTTTTGTACAGTTTAGGGTGTAATTTGTTTGAAGGACAAAATGAGTGGAACTTTCACGTTTTCCCTGTATTCTGGAAGAAATTATGGAATCAGCCCTTGAAGGTGTATTAGAACTCCTGAGAAAAACCATCTGCTCCAATTCCTAACTTTTCAATTATAATTTCAGTTATTGAACTGTTATGTCTTCTACATTTTATTGAGTCAATTTTGATAATTTAAAATTTCCTAGAGAAGTTTATATTCCTTCCAGGTTTCCAGATACTATGGAACGATGCATAAACTATGCTTTTATCACTTGCACATACCTGTGTCTGTCCAAGTTTCCCAGCACGATCTATTGAATAGACTGTCTTTACCTTGTTGTATGTTCTTGCCTGCTTTGTCCAATTTCAGTTGGCCATAAAAGTGTGGGTTTATTTCTGGGCTCTATTCTGTTCCATTTATCTACCTGTTCTTCTTTCTTTAGATTGCTGTGGCTATTCAGGGCCATTTTCGGTTCCATGTTAATTTTTGGATTATTTGTTCTAGTTCTGTGAAAAATGCAATTGGCAACTTTAAAGGAATTCCATTGAATTGCAGGTGGCTTTGCATAGTCTGTATATATTATATGTATTTTTTATTTAAATTCTTTATTGTTTAAAGTATTACATATTCTGTATATTTTAATGGTGTTAATTCTTTCTGTTTATTAGCACAGTATATGCTTCCATTTATTTGGATCTTCTTCAATTGCATTTCAGTGATATTTGTGTTTTTTACCACCTTGGTTTTGCTATGGAAGAGCAAAGAAATACCAAGCACGCTTCCTAGAGAAAGGGAGGAACCCATTTATTAACACTAGTGACTAGCGAACTCCGGGAAATAATTTCCAAATCAGAGTGAAGTAACATGCAGAGGCTTTGCTTTTTGTAATCTTCTGGGGTCTTTGTCTTGCAGATATGGTTCTGCCCCCTTGTGGGCTTACAGGAAGACCCCCAGGTGTTGGGGTTCCCAGGTCATATCAGATGATCTGTCCTGGGGCCAGCTATAATCACCTCTCCTCCCCCCTCCCTCAGGGCAGTGCATTGTTCAGTTTTTATGGCCTGACACGCCTTGCAAGACCAGTTTCCTCCTCAGTTTAATTGCTGATTTTCACAGTCAGATTTCTATTCCCAGCATTGATACTCTGGGCTGGGAGCTCAGAGTGAGGTTGAGACCACCCAGTCCTCAGAGGGACCTTTGTAGCTGAGATATTCTTCTGAATTTTCAATGTCCACACATGGGTGTGTGGCCAGTCCTTTCCCTGTCTCTATACTTCCTACCAGTCTTTACGTGAATCCTTCTCTGTGTTATTAGTTATAACACTTCTGTTCAGCTAGTCTACAGTTGGTTTTTCAAGTTGATTGTTTTATAGTTTAGTTGCAAGTCTGGGTTGGTCCTATGAGGAGGGGAATGTAACTTCCACCTACTGGGCAACCATCTTGGATCCTTGTTAATCTTTTCAAAGAACCAGATCTTTGTTTCATTAATCTTTTCTATTGTATTTTTAAGCCCCATTTTATTTATTTCCACTCTGACCTTCATTATTTATTTCTATCTATTCACTTTGGACTTATTTATTTATTTATCTAGTTAATTTAGGTGTAAGGGTAAATTGTTTATTTGAGATTTTTTCTTGTTTCCTGAGGGAGGCCTGGATTGCTATAAACGTTCCCCTCAGAACTATTGTGGTTTTGTTCCATAGATTTTTGATCATTGTGTTTTCATTTTTTTGTGTCAAAGTATCTTTTATTCTGTTGTTAACCCATTGATTTTTTAGTAGCATGTTATTTGGCTTCCATGTGTTTGTGTGTTTTTCTGTTTGTTTTTTTCTTGTAATTGATTTCTAGTTTAATATCACTGTGATCTGAGAATATGCTTGATAGTATTTCAATCTTTTTAAAATTAATGAGGCATGTTTTGTAGCCCAATAAGTGGTCTGTCCCAGAAAGTGTTCCACGTGCACTTCAGAAAAATGTATATACCACTATTTTTGGGTGACATGTCCTAACAATATCAATTAAGTTCATTTGGTCCAATGTGTCATTTAAGGCCACAGTTTTTTTCTTTTTTTTTTTTTTAATATATTTTTTATTGATCTTTTTTAATTTTTTTAATTAAATCTTTATTGTTCAGATTATTACATTTGTTCCTCTTTTTTCCCCCCATAACTCCCCTCCTTCCAGCTCCCACCCCACCCTCCGCCCTCACTCCCCACCCGCTGTCCTCATCCATAGGTGCACGATTTTTGTCCAGTCTCTTCCCGCATCTCCCACACCCCTTTCCCCCCCAAGAATAGTCAGTCCACTCCCTTTCTATGTACCTGATTCTATTATAATCACCAGTTCATTCTGTACATCAGATTATTTATTCACTTGATTCTTAGATTCACTTGTTGATAGATGCATGTTTGTTGTTCATAATTTGTATCTTTACCTTTTTCTTCTTCTTCCTCTTTTAAAGGATACCTTTCAGCATTTCATATAATACTGGTTTGGTGGTGATGAACTTTAGCTTTTCCTTATCTGTGAAGCTCTTTATCTGACCTTCAATTCTGAATGATAGCTTTGCTGGGTAAAGTAATCTTGGTTGTAGGTTCTTGCTATTCATCACTTTGAATATTTCTTGCCACTCCCTTCTGGCCTGCAAAGTTTCTGTTGAGAAATCAGCTGACAGTCGTATGGGTATTCCCATGTAGGTAACTGAGTTTCTTTCTCTTGCTGCTTTTAAGATTCTCTCTTTGTCTTTTGCTCTTGGCATTTTAATTATGATGTGTCTTGGTGTGGTCCTCTTTGGATTCCTTTTGTTTGGGGTTCTCTGCGCTTCCTGGACCTGTAAGTCTATTTCTTTCACCAGGTGGGGGAAGTTTTCTGTCATTATTTCTTCAAATAGGTTTTCAATATCTTGCTGTCTCTCATCTTCTGGCACCCCTATAATTCTGATGTTGGTACATTTGAAGCTGTCCCAGAGGCTCCTTACACTATCTTCGTATTTTTGGGTTCTTTTTTCATTTTGCTTTTCCGGTTGGGTGTTTCTCGCTTCTTCGCATTTCAAATCTTTGACTTGATTCTTGGGCTCCTCTGGTCTGCTGTTGGGAGTCTGTATAATATTCTTTATTTCAGTCAGTGTATGCTTACTTTCTAGTTGGTTCTTTATCACAGCATCGAGGGTCTCATTAGATTTTCTGTACATCTCATCAAGTTTATCGACAGACTCTAGAAGCCTCTTGAGAGACCTCAAAAGTGTGGTTCTGAACTCAATATCCTCCCTTGATAGTTTTGTCCTGTTTCTTGGTCTCCGCATTTTTAATGCTTTCTTGGTGCACCCCCTAGTGGTCTTTGTGCGCAGTCTTGTAGTTAAGCCTTGATTGTTACAGATCCACAGTTTTTTTCTTGATTGGTTTTTGAATATTTGTCCATTGATGCCAATGAGGTGTTGAAGTCCCCTAATATGACTGTCTATCTCTCTCCTTATAATTGTCAATATCTTCTCTAATAAAAGAGAAACATGCAAATAGACTCATACACTCACAAGCCACGCCCACAAGCCACGCCCACAACCCAATCAGGAGCGAGTATGCAAATAAACTCAACCTAGATGGTGGTGGCCATGGAGCTGGAGCGAACAGGAGGCCTGGGTTGCCCCTGGCAATGGAGGAAGCCAAGCTTCCTGCCTGCCCTGCTGGCCCTGGGCTCTGCTCAAGGCTACAAAGTTTCAATTATAGAAGATAGATAAACCCCAGATACCTGATTCCAGCCACTGTAACCGCCGCTCAGGGAAGGTCTGGGAGCCTGGGTTGACCGGGGCTGTGGCCAGCCTGCAAACAGCCCTCAGCCCCTCACCCAGGCTGGCAAGGCACCCCAGCGGGTACCCCCATCCTGAAAGGGGTGTGGCCAGCCTGCAAACAGCCATCAGCCCCTTATCCAGGCTGGCCACACACTCATGGGTTAAGGGTCCCCACTGGGGGGCTTGGCCAGCCTGCAACAGCCATTAGCCCCTCACCTAGGATGGCCACACCTTCATGGGGTGAGGGTTGCTGCTGGGGGGTTTGGCCAGCCTGCAAACAGCCATCAGCCCCTCACCTAGGCTCTCCACACCCTCATGGGGTTATGGTCCTCGCTGGGGGGCTTGGCCAGTCTTCAAATAGCCATCAGCCCATCACCAAGGCTGACCAGGCACCCCAGTGGGGACGCCCACCCTGAAGGGGGTGTGGCCAGTCTGAAAACAGCCCTCAGCTCCTCACCCAGGCTGGCCACCCCCCCCCCCCCAGTGGGGATCCTCACACCATGGGCGCATGGATGGCTTGCAAACCATCACAGGTCCCTTGCCCAGGTCAGCCCACACACCAAGGGAACTCCCACCCTGATCCAGGACATCCTTCATGGCAAACCAGCTGGCCCCCACCCATGCACCAGGCCTCTATCTATACTAATAAAAGGGAAATGTGCTAATTAGACTGGGAGACCTTCCAGTAGACCTTCCAGATGTTCTTCTGGACAAAGCCATGGTGGCGGGGCTGAGGCAGAGGAGGTTAGGGGCGATCAGGCCAGGAGGGGAGGGCAGTTGGGGGTGATCAGGCTGGTGAAGGTCGGGGTCATTGGGGGTAAGAAGACCAGCAGGGGGGCCAGCTGGGGGCAAGCAGGCCATGAGTGGGGGTCATTTGGAGGTGATCAGGACAGTGTGGGGGCAGTTTGGAGTGAGCAAGCCAGAAGGGGTCAGGTGAAGGCAAGCAGGCCAATGGGGAGGGAGGGCGGGGGTGAGCAGGCCAGCAGGGGCGGGGGGCAGTTGGAGGCGATAAGGCTGGCAAGGGGGGAATTTGGGGGCAAGAATGCTGGTGGCGGCGGACAGTTGGAGGCAAGCAGGCCGGCAGGCAGAGTGGTTAGGAGCAATCAGGCAGGCAGGCAGGCATTTGAGTGGTTAGGAGCCAGCAGTCCCAGATTGTGAGAGGGATGTCTGACTGCCAGTTTTTGGCCTGATCCCTGTAAACTGACAGTTGGACATCCTTCGAGGTGTCCCAAATTGGAGAAGGTGCAGGCTGGGCTGAGGAACATCCCCTCCCCCATGTATGAATTTCTTGCACCAGGCCACTAGTCTCCTTTATATTATACTAGAGGCCTGGTGCATGAAAATTCATGCACTGGAGGGGGGGTCCCTCAGCCCGCCCTGCCCCCTCTCACAGTCCAGGAGCCCTCAGTGGCAGGAGGTGACCTGGTGATTAGGGGAAGGCAATGCCCCCATTACACCTCTGCTGCTGCCACTGCCGGCAGAGCAAGCATTGGCTGGCCCTAGTTACCTGAGCCTCAAGTGGCCCTGGGCGGCTGGGCAGCTACCATCCGAGGCTTGCCTGCACCTCAGGCCGGCCCTGGGTGGCTGGGTGGCTGGAGGGTACTGGGAGACTCCGGAGACAGGTGTGTGGAGCGGCCAAACCCATCTGATGGCTGAGGGGACTGGGTGCCACCATCTTGTGGCTGTGGGTGCTGCCATCTTTGAAGGTGTGGCAGTCAATTAGTATATTCCCTCTTCATTGGCTGTGGGTGCCACCATCTTATGAGGGTGTGATGGTCAATTAGCATATTGCCTCTTTATTAGATAGGATTGTTCCTACATTAGATGTGTGGATAGTGAAGAGAGATATGTCCTCTTATTAGATTGTTTTATCATTATGAAATGCCCTTCATTTTCTTTTCTTTTTTTAATTATTTTTTTAATATTTAAGAAAATCTTTATTGTTGAGACTATTACATATGTCCCTGTTTTCCCCCATTGCCCTCCTCCACCTGGTTCCCACATCACCCCAGGCCTTTACTACCCTACTGTTTGTGTTCATAGGTAAGACCTTTGGTTAATCTCTTCTCATCCCCACCCCCTTCCCTGAGATTCATCAAGTGTGTTCCATGCTTCCATGCCTCTGATTCTATTTTATTTTCCAATTTATTTTGTTCATTAGGTTTCTTGTTATTTATTTTGATTTTTAGATTCAATTGTTGGTAGATATCTATCTGTTGCCATTTTATTATTCATATTTTTTATTTCTCCTCCTCCTCCACCCCTTCTCCTCCCCCTTTCCCTTCTTCTTCTTCTTCTTCTTCTTCTTCTTCTTCTTCTTCTTCTTCTACTTCTTCTTCTGCCTCTTCTTAAAGAATACCTTTCAGCCTTAGCTGGTTTTGCTCAGTGGATAGAGTGTCGGCCTGTGGACTGAAGGGTCCTGGGTTCAATTCTGGTTGGGAGCATGTGCCCGGGTTGAAGGGTCATTTACAGTATGAGTGTGCAAGAGACAGTTGATCAGTGAGTCTCTCTCATCATTGATATTTCTATCTCTCTCTCCCTCTCCCTTCCTCTCTGAAATTAATAAAATGCCAGAAGCTGGTCCATCCTTGCTCTTGACAAAGTCGCTGCAGGGAAGAAATATCTGCACAGCATATGTTCCACGGGACCTGGCATATATGGCATACTTTTCTTAATATGTTTGCTCCCCTTCTTAGCGCTATGTGTTCTAAACAGGGCCACCTCCCCAAGAAAGGTTGTTTCCCCAGGTGGGGATGTTTCCCTGGAGTTAGGGATTAACGGGACTAAGGAAGGGAATAAATCAGTAAAACCCCCTGGTGTTACAGGAATACTGTGTACTACTTATGAAGAACTTAAACTAAGACTGTTGGCAATAAATTTGGGACTTGCTAGGTCCACATCCCCAGGGGTCTACCACCAGAGAAAGTACCAAAGCCTATGCCCCTGAAAACCCGCTGATGCCGGGCAGTCCCAAGGAAGACCACCAGCAAGGCTAAAAGGACATAACTTTTACTTGGGCCATAGAATAGGATAATCTCCTTCAGTTACTTCCTTGTAACTTAACAGTAGAGCAGTAGAGTAGTGACCTTGGAATGGAGATAACAAACTAGCCCTAACCTTTGGAATAGAATGGATAGGATTAAAATCAACAGAACTAGATAGAGATAAGATTTTTAGCAAAGATCAGATAAGAAACTATAAACATAAGACAAGGAACTGTAGAAGGTCAAGGGAGGACCCAAAACATACCATGATATAGAGCAGTGATGGCAAACCTTTTTAGCTCGGCGTGTCAGCATTTTGAAAAACCCTAACTTAACTCTGGTGCCATGTCACATATAGAAATTTTTTGATCTTTGCAACCATAGTAAAACAAAAACTTATGTTTTTGACATTTATTTTATATATTTAAATGCCATTTAAAAAAGAAAAATCAACCAAAAGAATGAGTTTGCGTGTCACCTCTGACACAAGTGTCATAGGTTCGCCATCACTGATATAGAGGCATGCTTATAGAATCAAGTAGTATAAATACAGCTGTAACAGGTCAATGAAAAGAACCCAACTATGCTGATGATCTGAACGCTGTCTCCTTGTCCTTCATTCTTTGCCCACGCCATCCACACCTTTGGGAATCCCTGGACCACTGGGGCTGGACCCCGGCAATAATATATATATATAATAATACCCTTCAAAATTTGATGTAATACTGGTTTGGTAGTGATGAACTCCTTTAGCTTTTTCTTGTTTTCGAAGTTCTTTATTTGGACCCCAATTCTAGATGAGAGCCTTACTGAGTAGAATAATATTGGTTGTAGTTCTTGCTATCCATCACTGAATATTTCTTGCCACTCTTTTCTGGTCTGCAAAATTTCTGTTGAGAAATCACCTCATAGTCGTATGGATGCTCCCTTGTAGGTAAATAACTGCTTTTCTCTTGCTGCTTTTGAGATTCTATATTTGTTTGTAGCTCTTGGCATTTTAATTATGATGTGTCTAGGACCTCTTTATTTTCCTCTTGTTGGGACTCTGCACATCCTGGACTTGTAGGTCTATTTCTTTCACCAGGAAGGGGAAGTTTTCGGTCACTATTTCTTCAAATAGGTTTTCAATATCTTGCTCTCTCTCTTCTTCTGGCACCCCCTCAGCAAAACGGGAATAGGGGGATCATACCTCAACATAATAAAAGCCTTATATAACAAACCTACAGCCAACATAATACTCAATGGACAAAAACTAAAACCATTTCACCTAAGAACAGAAATGAGTCAGGGATGCCCACTCTCACCACTTCTGTTCAACATAGTGATCAGACCAGAAGAAGTAAATGACATCCAAATTGGAAAAGTGTTGGGAGCCATTATAAATCACATATACATCTCCAGTTTACAGCATAATAGGTTTATGGCCCCTCCAAGCCAACTCCCGGTTTGGCCTGGAGTTAAAGGATAACATACCCTCACCCTTAGCACAAACCTGCTACATCTCAGCTGATAAGCTGCTACATCTCCGCTGATAAGCGCATAGCTGTGACATTCCAGAGCCTTTGTTACATCCTTAATGAGAGGCTTATCCCATGGACCCCCCTTTGCCCACTAACATAAATACTACCCGCTGTAAGAATAAAATTGAGGCTTGATCAGAACTTTGTCTTGCCTCCACTTCTTCGCGTCTCCTATCCTCTCATTCCTTTGCAGGATTTGGTGCGGTGTACCCACGATGCGTGCCCTGCAGGTCGGGGCATAAACTGGCGCCCAACTCGGTCTCCGCTCTCCAATCCTCCTCAGGAACGTTCACCTTTTGTCCAGCCGGACGTCCCCTTGGCGCCACTGGGATCGCCCTGTGAGTCAGCCTGCTTTTTTCCTGGTCGCCGCTCTGCTTACCCGCTCTGCGAGTCAGACCTGTTGCTTTGGTAAGTGAACGCATTCATTTTGGATAGGCATTCTCTTCCCTCATTGTCTCCCCCCTTGTCTCCTGCCTCTAGTCCACTTTGAGCACTCTCTTGTCGTTTCGGGGAAGAGTGAAAGGTACCCGATTTCGGCGGAGAGAACTCCGAATCACTCAGGCTTGTCCCTTGGTTTCGTTCCATGTGGTTGACTCCTTCCAAAAACCCTGCGTTCACCTTGTCTTAGTGGTCTTTCTGAGAAAGTGGGGACTCCAGCTGAGACTCTGAAGTAAGTGTTTTTGCCTACTTTAAAGCTTAAACCGTCCACCCAAAATTAGAAGTAATCCAGTAAGAACTTGTGTCACTGTTACTCCGGGAAAACTCCTTGCCTACTTAAAAAACGCAAGCCGTCCACCTTGTGAGCACTCATGGGGTGCCTGACTCCCGACTGGTGAATGCCTGAGGGTCCTAGCAGGTTACCTGCCTCACAAGGGTCCGAGTTGGCGGATTATACCAACCGGCTGTTTACGTAGGAGGAGTGGGCTGCGGAAGCAGCTCCGAGGAGGGCACTTGAAAACAAGTTTCGATCTGGGGAGCTCTGATCTAGGGGTCCGAGTTGGCGGATTATACCAACCGGTTGCTTACGTAGGAAAACACACCTGTGGCATAAACAGGACTGAAGTAGTCTCAGCAGAGAATTTCAACATCCTGACCTATGACACGTGAACAGGGGCCTCTCTTTTGAGGTGGCGGTTGGCATCTTCCTCGCTGGTTCGTCTCCTTGTCGACTCCTGGGCTGACCTGGTACGGGGTTTATACGTCCCGGAGGCTTACGTGGAAGAGGCTAAGACATGGGTCAGGCTTTGAGTTCTCATGACCTGTTTCTTTAAGGACTCAGGGAGTCCCTCAAGGCGCGAAGATTTAGGGTTAAAAAGAAAGATTTAAAAGGCTTCTTACAGGACTCAGGGAGTCCCTCAAGGTGTGAGGATTTAGGGTTAAAAAGATTCAAAAGGCTTCTTACAGGACTCAGGGAGTCCCTCAAGGTGTGAGGATTTAGGGTTAAAAAGAAAGATTTAAAAGGCTTCTTTACTTTAGAACATCTTATGACAACCAAACTTTGGCTAAGATAACCTTGGGTGTTAGCCATGACTTTAGAAAGCAAAATAGGAAAAAATTTAAAATGTCTTCTTCTATTAAGCATGACTTTGGGAACAAATACGCCATCTAAGTCATTTGCTAAAACTTCCCCCAAAGCAGGATGAGTAGGGGAAAGGAAAAAGGAACACATGGCGATCCTATATGGACGCCTCCTCCCCAGTATTCAAATTTAAAATTTCCTTCTCATAATTAAAAAAGTTTTACAAAATTTAGAAAATGCGTCTGGGATTTCTGTTCACGTGTAAAGAGAAAAGCTGGCTTAAAACTAATGCGCGCAACTGTCCTGTTTTTGGACATTTAGATAGAGTTTTGAGCTAAAAATCTCTTTACAAATGTACAGAATAAAACCCAAGACTGATTATTTCCTAAGAAAAATGGCATATTTGAGCCAGGGAAGAAATGCAGGCTGGTTCTAGCAATAAGATTGGTATATTTCCCTAATAAAGAGTGATTTTTGAAATGTTAATAAAGCCTGTTCCAAAGTTAATCTTAAAAGCCTCAAAGAAATTTAGTAAAATTGTTTGTTATAGAAAAGTTACCAAAATAACTGCCTTAAAATAATAATCTAGATTTGAATCTCAAGAATTATTGATCTATATTAATTATAAAAATCTAAGTAGCCCGGTAAAAAAACCGGCCCTTTGTTAATTGAAAAGGCTGGCCAAAACATTTCTAATGAGAAAAGGGGCTAGTTGCTTCCCACCTGTAGCAAAATCTTAAAGAATGTGATCAATTTACATCTGATTAATTCAGGCTAGCCCAAACCTGTTCTTCCAGGGAAAACAGCCCCCCCCCCTTACTCCCCCAGGCCAATATTGAAACTTCCCACCGACAAGCTAGGGGCAGGAAGCAATGTAGCTACAACCTTGTTTGTTGGCCTTCCCCAGAGGAAAAATTATGGTCGTTTTAAAATCAAAGGCTGGGCCAGGCCTGCCTTGCCAGCCTCAAGTGTGGTTTTCCAAATCTGCTGTGAAATTTAAGACCTTGGAATATAATCTTTAAATCATATATATACACATATATATTTGGTGGTCTTTCAAGTTGGATTTCAAAACTATAATCAAGGAATGACTTTGGGACATTTCATGGGCCCTGAAATGTTTTCAAAAGTTTATTCTCTCTTCTTAAAGGTTTTTTAATAAAGCCAATTTAATATACTTGAAATCACATAGAAAGCTTTATCAAATATAAATTAATAAATATATTTTAAGTTTTTGCCTCTGAGAAAGGGCAAAACAAGTAATTTTGTTTAATATTTCTTAAAATACAGCAGTGGAATTTTAAGATGTAATTTGAAATAACAAAAGCTCCTCGCCGCTGCATTTTAAATTAGGCTGGAGGTGGGGCAGCAGTTGTCCCTTGTGAATCAAAAGTTTACTAAATACTAAATTTACTTGTTACATTTGTTGCTTGTGTGAGAAAGAAAAGCTGTCTGGAAGGAAATAAACAGGTTTCCTTCAGATGCCTAACTAAAATTAAAAATCAATATATTGGGCCTCAAAAGCTAAATTAAATAATTTGTGTTTTGTCTCCTTAAACAAAGTTTATGTAAATTTACCCAAAAACTAATACCAGAGATTTAATTAAGGTCATTTACTGTCCATAACTTAGGACAAGTAAAGTTAAAAGAATAAATGCTATTTCAAACTGACTTAAAATTGGCAAATTGGGTTAAATGGATATTCAGGGGAACTTAGTTGTCACCTATTAAAAGATAAACTTTTACAATTTTTATATAAGACCTCCATCATTATACCAAAAAATACTACGCAGGAACCAATTCCTGGAGCTTTAACTGTTTTTACTGATGGGTCATCAAATGAGAAAGCTATCATACTATAAATTCTGACAGAGTCAGGGAAGCCCTAGTTCAGAACCAAATTGAAGAATTCATTAGAAACATGTATCCTCCCCTCCACTATCACCCTTTAGCCTTACCTAGATCACGAGGAGTAGATCTAGACACCCAAACCTCTGATATCTTAAAAGCCACACTCCGTGCTTTAAATGCCTCCAATCCATCCCTTGCAGAAGACTGTTGGCTATGTATGACCCTAGGTACACCTATGCCCCTTGTCATTCCAGATGACATCAGTAACATCACTTCTAGTAATAATTGTACCCTCAGTTTGCCCTTTAGAACTCAACCTGTTGCATTCAACTTTTCCTCATGCCTACAAAAACTCCCCCAGAATAATAGTTATGATCTAGATGTAGGCTTCGTTAGCTTTGTTAATTGCTCTCCCGTTCACAATCACAGTTCCTCCCTTTGCCCCGCTCCTGGACGAGTGTTTGTATGTGGAGGTAATATGGCCTATACAGCTCTACCTTTAAACTGGACAGGATTATGTGTTCAGGCTAGTATTCTCCCTGACATTGACATCATTCCAGGGGGAGAACCTGTCCCCCTACCCAGCCTTGATTACATTGCTGGACGCAGTAAGCGGGCTGTCTAATTTATTCCCCTACTTATAAGACTGGGGGTCTCTGGAGCTGTGGCCTCTGGCACAGCTGGATTAGGAACCGCATTACATACTTATAATAGATTATCTAATCAATTAATTAATGATGTTCAGGCTCTTTCAGGTACTATCAATGATCTCCAAGACCAAATTGACTCCCTAGCAGAAGTAGTTTTACAAAATAGAAGAGGATTAGATTTACTTACAGCAGAGCAGGGAGGAATATGTTTAGCCCTACAGGAACGCTGCTGTTTTTATGCCAACAAATCTGGAATCGTCCGAGACAAGATAAGAAAACTCCAGGAAGATCTGGTTAAAAGGCGAAGAGAGCTGTTCGAAAACCCCCTTTGGAGCGGACTCAATGGCCTACTCCCCTACCTGCTTCCTGCACTTGGCCCCCTTGTCAGCTTACTGTTAATATTAACCTTTGGTCCATGGGCTTTTAAGAAACTGACAAGTTTTGTCAAACAGCAAATTGATAGCATCCTGGCCAAACCCATTCAGGTTCACTACCACCGTTTAGCTATTATAGACCGAGAATGTGATTATAATGATTGCTAGAGCTCCCTCCCCACGGGGACAGCATAAAGCCAGAGGAATGCTTACCTACACTCTATATAGAGGTATGGTTTGGGTACCGTCTGGGTGCAGGGCAAAGCACTGCAAGGGAAGGTCAAAACAGAAAATCAAAATTTTCTCGACCGCCTCTGGATTTCTCTGTGAGCACACCTGGTTTGCATAGAGGTTGGTATCCATACATATATAATTGTTGGCTCTGCCTCTCCTCCCCAAAAGATACCAAGAGCCACCAGAGGTGAGATCTGCCGATCTCATGGGAGGAACCAGGTCACTACTCCCCCAGTCGGTTAATGCCCACCCTTAACTAAATGGTAAGGGAGGAATTGTTGGGAGCCATTATAAATCACATATACATCTCCAGTTTACAGCATAATAGGTTTATGGCCCCTCCAAGCCAACTCCCGGTTTGGCCTGGAGTTAAAGGATAACATACCCTCACCCTTAGCACAAACCTGCTACATCTCAGCTGATAAGCTGCTACATCTCCGCTGATAAGCGCATAGCTGTGACATTCCAGAGCCTTTGTTACATCCTTAATGAGAGGCTTATCCCATGGACCCCCCTTTGCCCACTAACATAAATACTACCCGCTGTAAGAATAAAATTGAGGCTTGATCAGAACTTTGTCTTGCCTCCACTTCTTCGCGTCTCCTATCCTCTCATTCCTTTGCAGGATTTGGTGCGGTGTACCCACGATGCGTGCCCTGCAGGTCGGGGCAGAAAAGAAGAAGTAAAACTTATTCACAGGTGACATGATACTGTACATAGAAAACCCTAAAGACTCCATCAAAAATTATTAGACTTAATAAATGAATTTGGCAATGTGGCAAGGATACAAAATTAACACCAAGAAATCTATGGCATTTCTATACACCAATGGTGAACTTACAGAAAGAGAGACTAAAAAAACAATCCCATTTACAATCGTACCAAAAAAATTAAGATACCTAGGAATAAAAAGAGATAAAAGACTTGTACTTAGAAAACTACAGGACACTGAAGAAAGAGATAGAGGAAGACATAAATAGATGGAAAAACATACTGTGTTCATGGATTGGTAGAATCAACATCATTAAAATGTCCATAGTACCCAAAGCAATCTATAGATTCAATGCACTCCCCATTAAAATACCAATGACATATTTCACAAACCTAGAACAAACCCTCCAAAAATTCATCTGAAATAAAAAGAAACTGAATAGCTGCAGTGATCCTGAGAAAGAAGAACAACGTAGGAGGGATCTCATACCAGATATCAAGCTGTATTACAAAGCCACTGTTCTCAAAACAGCCTGGTACTGGCACAAGAACAGACATATAGATCAATGGTATAGAATAGAGAACCTAGAAAAAAATATAATTATCTTGACATTTTTATAGCATATAAATGGGTACACAAAATAATAAAATAAATATTTATGTACATAAAATTTTGATTAAGGAATAAAGTAGTACTAAAATATTTGAAGTATCTGGTGTTCCCTTTCTCAGGAAAACCGTTCTCTCTAACCAGAGGGTATCATAATTTTGCAGTTGGTGTTTGATTATTCTTATGAATGTCTCTACATTTACTACATGTATGGCATTACTTTCTTTTTAAATATTATATAGTTTTATAATTCATACATCATTTGCATCCTTGTTTTTTAAAAAAAAATCAGAATTGTTTATAGATTCAGTCACGTTATACCTATAGTTCTAGTTCATTCCTTCAAGCTATTGTTTAGTATTAAAATATCTGAACATACCTCAGTTTACTCATCCATATTCCTCTTGAGGTACATTTAGACTATTTCCAGTTACTGGTAATTAGAAGCAGCCTGCTGCGAACCTCCTTGTCCATGTCTCTTTCTTAGTAAATTGTTTTTCCTTATGTATCTTAGAGTGTAATATTTTTAGGGTCCAAATATTATTGTCTAGTTTTCTAAGAAATTATTTTTGCACTTCTGATATTGCTTTGGATAAAGAGAAGTTTTGAAATTAGTATGTGGTTGAATTTATTAATTAATTTCTTTAAATTTTGACTTTGTCATGTCCTATTAAGATATTCTCTATATGAGGTCATAAAACAATCTTTACTGTTTTCAAGGTTTTTTTTAAGTACTTAATTTGACTGAAATTGGTTATTACTTACAGATTAGTTAAGGTAACCAGTTTTATCTTCATTTCCATAAGAAAACACAAATATCCCAGAATATTTGGAGCAATCCTGTATAATAAAAAGCTAATAAGCAAATCGACCAAATGGTGGAACCACCACTCACTATGACATGCACTGACCACGAAGGGGGAGACGCTCAATGCAGGAGCTGCCCCCTGGTGGTCAGTGTGCTCCCACAGGGGGAGCACTGCTCAGCCAGAAGCCGGGCTCTCCGGTGGGGTCACGGATGGTGCACCAGACCTCTAGTCTATACTAATAAAAGAGTAATATGCTAATTAGATCAGGAGACCTTCCAGACACCTTCTGGATATCCTTCCAGACAAAGCTGGAAGTTTTGCGAGACTGCAAACTGCCCCAAAACAGCCCTCAGCCCCTCACCTAGGCTGGCCATGCCCCCCAGTGGGGACCCTCACCATGATGGAGGCGTGGCCAGACTGCAAATGGCCCTCAGCCTCTCACCCAGGCTGGCCACACACCCCTCAGGGACCCCCATCCCGATGGGGGTGTGGCCAGCCTGCAAATGGCCATAAGCCCCTCACCCAGGCAGGCCACGCCCCCCAGCAGGGACTGCCACACCGAAGAGTGTGTGGCAAGCCTGAAAATGGCCCTCAGACTGGTCACACCACCCAGTGGGGACCCCCACCCCAATGGGGGCATGGCTGGCCTGCATACTGCCCCAGGCCCCTCTTTCTGTCTGGCCCCGCCCCCTAAGGAGACCCCCTACCCTGATCTGGGACCTCCTTCAGGACAGACCAGTCGACCCCCACCCATGCACGAAGCCTCTATCTATACTAATTAAAGGGTAATATGCTAATTAGACTGGGAGACCCTCTGAGTGACCTTTTGGACGTCCTTCCAGACAAAGCTATGGTGGCAGGGCTAAGGCAGAGGAGGTTAGGGGTGATCAGGCCAGGAGGGAAGGGCAGTTGGGGGTCATCAGGCCTGCAGGAGCCGGGCCTAAACTGGCAGTCAGACATCCCCCTAGGGGTCCCATATTGGAGAGGGTGCAGCTTGGCTGAGGGATACGCCCCCACCCCCCATGCACGAATTTTGTGTACCGGGCCACTAGTAAGTAAATAAAAGTGAAGCAAGATGAATAATGGCTAGTAGGGCTTATTATTTGTGTTATGACCATGAGTAATTTAGACTTCATTGAAATCTTTAAGACTTTGGAAAACTCAGGCCTCATAGCATTTAACTTGTGTCAGAGTGAGCCATGAAACAGTGTCCCTACTGTCTTGGCCTAGAAGGTGGTAGCTGGAAGGTGGCAGCTGGAAGGTGGCAGCTGGAAGGTAATAGCTGGAAGGTGGCAGCTCAAAGGTGGTAGCTGGAAGGTGGTAACTGGAAGGTGGCAGCTGGAAGGTGACAGATGGAGGGTGGCCGCTGGAAGGTGGTAGCTGGAAAGTGACAGCTGGAAGGTGGCAGCTGGAAGGTGGTAGCTGGAAGGTGACAGATGGAAGGTGACAGCTGGAAGATGACATCTGGAAGGTGGTAGCTGGAAGGTGACAGATGGAAGGTGGTAGCTAGAAGGTGACAGATGTAGGGTGGCAGCTGGAAGGTGACGGAGTGTGACAGCTGGAAGGTGGTAGCTGGAAGGTGACAGATGGAAGGTGACAGATGAAAGGTGGCCGCTGGAAGGTGATAGCTGAAAGGTGGTAGCTGGAAGGTGGTAACTGGAAGGTGACAGATGGAGGGTGGCAGCTGGAAGGTGGCCGCTGGAAGGTGGTAGCTGGAAGGTGGCAGCTGGAAGGTAATAGCTGGAAGGTGGCCGCTGGAAGACTGCACAGTAGACTTGTGTTCAGCATAGCACTGCCCAGTGACAGCACAGGGCATTTGTTCTTTACTTGAATGTATCAGAGGACAGTGGTCATTGAGTATATTTTTTGTTTGGTGAACCTATTTTGCATGATTCAGTAATGTGTGCCTGGGAACAGCTTATGTATATATGTTACTTAAGTGATTGCCACGAGCTTGATATTATCCAGACTGTTTATCTTGTAGGATGTCATTAGAGTGCTATGTGCCTGCAGCTTTGTAATAGCTGTCTGACAGAGAGCAGAGAAAGCCCACCTCTCAGAGCCCGAAAAAAAAAATAAAGCTATAATTGGCTGCCATCATTGTCAATCATCTCAGGCACAGGCAGGGAGGCAGTGCCTAGGTTAAGTCCATGGAATTTAAGTGTGGATTAATTTCTTTTTTGCTTGCTTTATCAGCTGTCGCCTAAGAAATCATTATGAGTAAAACATGTTTTTTGTTTTCTAATTATATATACTAAATACACAAATGGGGGGGTTGCCAATGAACCCATCTACTGATATATCTATTTATTAAACTCAGAACTTATACAAATTAGCTATTAGTTGTCTTTGGAATTGGTAAGAGAAGGAATCTGCCTTGATTATTAATCAAAAATTATCTTTAAATGACATACTATCTATGTATAGTTTTATGACTTTTCTTCAGCTACCTCCTCCACCTGGCAATGCATAGTATAGACCTTCTTTAAGCAATTAACTCCTCCTTACCCTTCAAAAGTAGCTGAGGCATACACTCTTCCAAGAACTTCCTTCTGAGCTAAGAGCACCTCTCAGCCAATGCCTCCATCTCAGCGCTTGGCACAGCCGCCAGGGTGATCTCTCCATGTGTCTGTCCTTCTACTTGAACTTGTGGAAGGTTTGTACTTGTTTTATTCATCAATGTGTCCCTCCTCTGTGTCCTTTGTATCCCCCCACCACACACATACATACACAACTGATCTTATCTAGATATCTGTTGAATTGAATTGAAATGAAAGTATTCTTATCTAATATTCAGAGAAGCAGAAATAATGGAGAACCTAAAAATATCCGAGTCAGAGAGAACTGAGTGTAAATCACCAAAACATACAATGGCCATTTGTTGCCCAGATGACTCTGGGAAAGTTGATATCTGAGTCTCAGTGTTACATTAGATGGACAGCACTATGCACAGTGGCTGTCACACAGCAGGATCTAGATTTGTGTCTAACTCCTTCCCTCTTTCCAAAAGTGACGCTTTTGGGTTATTTTTAGTTTAAAAGAGGCTTATTGATGACAGTGTCTATCTAAACAAAGTCCAGTCATGTGCTTAACCCTTACTCCTGGGTTATTTGTATTTCCTATGTAGGAAACAATGAACCCATGGAGATTTAAATCAGGCTCCAGGGACCATAAGTACCAGAGCCACTTGGAAGCTTCTGAGAAATGCAGAATCCCAAGTGTATTGAATTAGAAATGTGCATTTTAAGAAGTTCTTTCAGAAAATTTGAGTGCTTATTCAAGTTTGGGGAGAGCTGAGCCAGAGCAGGTGCTGACCCCTGATTTTAATTATTCTACTTTTGTGCTAATAACAGGGGACGTCTGGGGCGAATATGGGCCAATTGAGTGAAACGTCCCTGTGATGAAATGAGGGCAGGCTGTGATGGGTGTGGTTCATTTCGTCACCGAGTGAAATGTCCCTGTGATGAAATGAGGGTAGGCCAAGATGGCTGTGGTTCATTTCGTCACCGAGTGAAATGTCCCTGTGATGAAATGAGGGTAGGCCGAGATGGCTGTGGTTCATTTCGTCACCGAGTGAAATGTCCCTGTGATGAAATGAGGGTAGGCCGAGATGGCTGTGGTTCATTTCGTCACCCTGTTGCATCTTATTCCAAGGATGTGCCCAGCGTGGCAGATACTCTCCCCAGAGGACCCAGCCCACACACCCCTTCAGATGTGAAAACAGCAGCCTGATTTTACTTCTCTGTAATGGTGTTCCCTGTGACCATGTCGGTAGAATGCAGGGGCCTGAGTCTCCCCAGGGACTCAGGGGGCTGAACAATACATTACTTTACTCTTTTTTTGTTTGTTTGTTTTTAAACAAACAAACAAACAAACATGTTTTGTATTGCTTTAGAAAGAGAGGAAGGAGAAGGATAGAAACAGCAGTGAGAGAGAAACATTGATCAGCTGCCTCCTGCCACCAACCAAGCCCTTTACTTTTTTGATGTTAAATTTTAAAAAATCCAAAAGAAGAACTTTATTATAATATGATTTTATTTGAAGTGTTTCATGTCTCATAGAAAATACGTTATTACCTCTGGAAGGACAGCCTTCACTGACATTGTGAGTCAAGGATATCGGCTTGGTTGACTGTCTATCTTTTTAAGTCTCTGCGTTTTTATTTGAGATTTAAAGGTGTTTTCATTTCAGTATGATGTCTGACCTCTGAAGAAAAGCATTCATGAACAACTCCAGAGTCTCATCAGTGGCATGTGACTGCTGACATGCGTGTTCATCTAAGCAGGTTCTTTGTGTCCTATTTTGTCTGATGACCAAAAAAATCCCACTTCTAAGAGCTGCTTGATAGTTTAGGAAGCACTTTGTAATATGTAAGATGATTTTGCTGTTTTCTAGCTTATTTATTATATGTTGGTTCAGCAAACATTTCAAATGTACCTACAACACATGTTCTTAAATTAAAGAGATGAGAGGCATATAGAATTTTGTCTTTAAGAGACGAAGAATTTAGTAGGCAGACAAGCAGTGTTCAATTAATTGTAAATAAAATATTATACAATTGATGGACTCTTTATTCAATGAGATAAAATCACGATATGTACAGAGCACAATTTTTGTCCCAGGAGAAGAAAAAGGAATGGTTGAGTGGAGGCTTGGAATCCCATTACAGGTGACTGAACTTTGGCAGAGTATTTGAGGAAAGACCCCATGTGGACCAGGGTGGATATTCCACTGAATGGAAACGCATCTTTCCAGGCACAAGATATGAAGCAGGACTGCTTATCTAGGAGCTAAAAATATTTTTGCCATGTTTACGGCATATGGCAGTGGCTTTTAAGCCAGTCCAATTTGATGAGTAGTAAGAAATATATTTTACATTGTGATCCACTACCTAACTGTACACACACAGATTCAACTGGAACAAAGGCCAAAATATTCATAAAATAGCATTTACCTTCCTACTTATAACATGCTTCAATATTTTCTTTCCTGGCATCAATTATATTTCATTTTTTAAAATGTTAATTGTGTTATGACAATTTGAAAACAATAGTGTGGATTATAGTGAGTTAAATAGACATAACAGTCTGGAGAGCCAGCAACAGTCCGATCATTGCAGGGGTGAGGCAGGTTCTTGTTTGAGTAGAAGATCAGTGAGTGAGGAAAATGAGTAATGTGTCTTGATTATTTAATTTTCCCGGCTCTTGCTCCCAGTATCCCTGTCAATAAAATTTTCTTGGTTTCTGTTCTTTTATCTCATGACTCTGTTGTCTGCTAGCTTATTGTGTAACCCACCTAGCCTACAAGGTTAATGGGAACTACATTTAACAAGACTACCTTTACATGTTGATTACAGTTTACAGTATTCTATTATGCTTATAATAATCCTATTAACTTGGAATTTTACTCTATATTGAACACTTTGAAAATGAAGCCTCATGAAATTAAGCCACTTTTATGAGATCACTAAGCCGGTCAATGGTGGATCCCAGGCTTTCATGCCAATGAGACCCCCTTTCACCCATACCACACTCACTCTTGTTGGACTGATATTGCCTTCTTACACATGTGCTTACATTTCAGCATGGTTTTCTGGGAGTGGTATTAACTGTAGAGGACAGATATGATAGAGACATTTCAGATTTGCAGCTGGTTGGAGAGACAAGCGCTTTTGAGCTGGACGCATGCTGGGGCCTTCTAATTATGCCGTAGTAATCACCTCCTACACCCAGGCAGCACCAGGGCTGTTTGTATCTAAGAATGTATATGCCCTGATAGGTATGTGTATACCTATATATTTATGTATTTCAAGAAGTAGTCTACTTACTTTAAGTTTTCATTTTCCCCAGGGAGAATTTAGTTTTCAAATGTGGACAGGCCATATTGATTTTAAAAGACAGAAAGCCGGTCCGCCCCCGGCGCCCGCGGTGGTTGGGCTCGCGCACCCGTCCTCCTTCCCACCTCCCTCTCAACTTCGGCTCACCCCTCGGCGTCCCCTCCGCGCTTCTCCTCGTCATGGCGGCGCTCAGCAAGTCCATCCCTCATAACTGCTACGAGATAGGCCACACTTGGCACCCGTCCTGCGGGGTTTCCTTCTTGCGGATCACGGGAGGCGCCCTGGAGGAGTCCCTGAGGATCTATATCCCTCTGTACTTGGTGAGACCTGGCAGCCCCTCCCCCGGGGCGAGTTTAGTGTGGAGGGGTGGGCCGGGGGTGCAGTCCTGCTCCCGAGAGGCTTGGGGGACTCGCCCTGTGTCTGTTTCTCATTTGGAGGGGTCAGAGTGTTGGTTGTTGTTTTTTTTGGGGGGGGGGGGGGGGTATTGGGGTAGGGGAGGTCCCAAGGGGGCAGATGTCCCAAATCCTACTGGGGGGTGGGGGGTAGGAGAAAGGGGAGGGGAATTAGAGGTTGACCTGTCATCTAAATGCCTGCTTTCGGGGGAGAGGATGGGCTCCCAAGTCTGGGATTAAGTTTAGAACACTTAAAATTGTGACTGCAGGGACCTGGGTAATTTTTGCTCGCTCCTGCCTGGAGGTGGAGAGGCGACGAGAAATGGCCTGCAATCTTTCCTCATATAAAATCCCTCTGTTCCCCCATCCTCATTTTTTTTTTTTTTAAAAAGGACGTATTTGACAGCAAGTCCATGTGACCACAGATCTTATCTCAGTTTGGAATGGCAGGATTGTGGCTTGAGGCTTTTGCACGTTTTTTGCAAGCTCACAAAGCAGACACCTGGTTGAGTGCGTGGTGATTTAAAGGGTGTTTCCAGTCTTAGAGTCAGTGAAGGTGATTAGAGTTAGTGAAGTTTATGTCAACTAGGTCCTCTAATTACTCAGCTTTACATGTAGGGCAATCCTGAGTTTGGAGTTTTTAATAGAGGATATTTGAAAATATGTGTATATATCACTGAGAAATGATAAGGAAGTTTGTTCTTAAATGCTCTCACCAGGATCGTTTTTGTTTTTTAATGCCCTGGTCCTTGGTATTAAAGATTTATTACTTTGGTTAAAAAAATAAAAATAAAAAAAAAGACAGAAAGCCTATATGAGCCTTACCCTCAATATGGACTCAAGATCTTAGTAAGCATAGCCAAGCTAGGGAGAAGTAATCCCTTTTGATAGCATTTAAATGCAGTTGAGGAGGTAGTTCCTGGCTGTGCCATATTTCTCAAAGAAACCTTCATTTATTGACCCATTCATCCACTAATTCAACAAATACTTGCTGATCAGTTAACAAATGCCAGTATCTGGCAAAAACAAGTGTGAAGGTGGGGAATGAGTTAATTTTTACCTACCCTATTTCCTCTAGGGCCATGGTGGGCAAACTGTGGCTTGCGAGCCACATGCGGCTCTTTGGCCCCTTGAGTGTGGCTCTTCCTAAGCCTTAGGAGTACCCTAATTAAGTTAATAACAATGTACCTACCTATATAGTTTAGGTTTAAAAAATTTGGCTCTCAAAAGAAATTTCAGTTGTTGTACTGTTGATATTTGGCTCTGTTGACTAATGAGTTTGCCTACCACTGCCCTAGGGTTTCTGGAAGGGAATGAGAGCTACAGCAACATAGAGGCAGTACGGAACCATAACATAGTTACTTTATCACATATACTGGCTTTGTAGAAATTAGTGGGAGGTATAATGTCTGCCGCCCCAGGAAGTCCTGGGAGAGAAGACTCAAGTCTCCTTTTCATTACCTCATCCTTTGACCTGGAACAACTCTGTCTTGGACCCCTCCCCGGACCCTCCACCAAAGTGCATCCTGTCTATGTCATATCCTGCTTTTCCCCTGAGTACTGGTTACAGGAGCCAGTTCCAAGGCATCTAAGAGTGAAGCATGCACAGCTTAACCTCTACCAAAAATTTAACTCTCTCGGTCAAATACAATCGTGATCCTGGCACCTCTCTCTTTTGTGTTTGGAAACCACCTGCAGATCTTCCGGCTTCTTCTCCCTCTTTTGTCTAGCTCTACTAAAGGTCTCACTGTCCTTGCCCCAATTTAAAAAAACAACAAAAAACCTTGTAGTATTATATTTTAAGTAACAGGTTAATAGTATGAGGAGATTTATGGCAAAAATTAAAAGTTTTCTTACTGCAATTATCATCCCTATTTTTTTTTAACAAAAGCAAAGATGGATATTTTATAATAACAAAGGGGGCAATACATCAAGAAAACATAACACATTAATACCTATGCACCAAACCAGGGAGCACCAAAATATGTAAACTACTATCAAAACAAAGGGAGAAACTGACAAAGACACAATTATATTAGGGCACCTAAATACCCCATTTACAGCAATGGGTTGATCATTCAAATAGGAAGTCCATAAGGAAATACATTAAATGACACATTAGAAAAAAATAGACATAATTGATATTTGTAGACCTTTTCTTGCTAAAAAACCAGAATATACATTCTCCTCTGGTGTGCATAGAAGATTCTCAAGGATAGACCATATGTTGGACACCAAACTAGCCTCAGAGAATTGAAATCATACCAAGCATATTATCCAACAACAATGCTTTGAAATTGGAAATCAACGACAAAAAGAAAGCTGAGCATCGGCCTGGGGACTGAAGGGTTCCAGATTTGATTCTGGTCAAGGGCATGTACCTTGATTGCGGGCACATCCCCAGTAGGGGGTGTGCAGGAGGCAGCTGATCGATGTTTCTCTCTCATCAATGTTTCTGGCTCTCTATCCCTCTCCCTTCCTCTCTGTAAAAAATCAACAAAAAATACATTTTAAAAAAAGCTGAAAAAAACACAAATATGTGGAGATTAAACATGCTACTAAGTAATAATTGGGTCAAAGAAGAAACAAAAAAAGTAATAAAAAGTGTGGGGAGCCGCTATAGGGTTAAACCTCGGACTGACCTGTTGGCAAAGTCACAAACAAGTCCCAGCTTAGAGGGCACAGTTCCTCTTAAGCATAATTAGGCTTGACCTTATGACGCTCCCTAGATCTTACCTAGGAAGCTAATGGGCTGAGGGAAGTGCAGCAAGAACAAGAACAAAAACAAGTGAAATTCACAAGAACAGTGTAAACAAGTGAAATTCACAAAAACAGTGTAACTTTGGTAACCACTACCTTGTTTACCTCTGACTATAAAATAAAGGCTCAGTTTGCCTCGGGATCTTTCTCTGTGGCCTCAGCCAGGCACAGGAAGATCCACGGAGACTACAGAGAGCTAGAGAGTTCTGAACGCTGTCTCCATGTAAAACATTCTTCGCCGACTCCGTTCACACCTTTGAGAACCCTTGGACCTCCAGGGCTGAACCCTGGCAAAAAAGATACATAGAGACAAATGAGATTAATAATACACCATACCAATATTTGAGGGATGCAGCAAAAGTGGTATTAAAAGGGAAGTTTTTATCATTACAGGCCTATCTAAAGAAATAAAAAATTTTTTAAATAAATAATCTAATATTTCACATTTTAAAAACTAGAAAAAAAAGAAGAAATGAAGCCCAAAATCATTAGAAGAAAGTTTAAAAAAATAAGAATTAAACAAAATATGAACAAATAGGCAATAGAAAAAATAACGCAAAAAAGAGCTGGTACTTTGAAAAGATACATAAAATTGACAATCTTTTGGCTTGACTCAAAAAAAGATAAAACACTGAAATAAACAAAGTCAGAAATGAAAAAGAAGTTATATATACTCAGGAATAAACTTACACTGAAAACTACAAGACATTATTGAAAGAAATTTAAGAAGACAAAAAGAAATAAAAGGATATTCCATGATATGGATCAGGAGAATCAGCATAGTTAAAATGGCCAAATTACCCAAAGCAATATATATATATAATGAATTCCATATCAAAATCCAAATGGTATTTTTCAAATAAATAGAACCAAAAAATTATTAAATATGTATGGAACCATGAAAGATCCTGAAAAGCCAAAGCAATTCCTTTGGCTCAGTAGATAGAGCATTGGCCTGCAGACTCAAGGGTCAGGTTCGATTCTGGTCAAGGGCATGTATGTTGGTTGTGGGCACACACCCAGTAGGGAGTGTGCAGGAGGCAACTGATTGATGTTTCTCTCTCATCGATGTTTCTAACTCTCTATCCCTCTCCCTTCCTCTCTGTAAAAAATCAATAAAATATATATTTTTTAAAAAGCCAAAGCAATCCTGAAAAAAAAGATCAGAGCCGGAGGCATCACACTTTTTACTTCAGATTACACTACAAAGTTATGTAACCGGAATCCAAGTTCAGCTGCCTAGTGCCAAGAAAGCCAAATTCGTGAGACAGATGCTGGTGAAAAAGGAAAGAGGTTTATTCAAGTAATGGCAACCTGAGAACTTCTGTTGCAATGGCCATCTCAGCATCTCAGTGCAGGCAGGGGTTTTTACATGGAGGGAGAGGGAAAGAAAAATAAAGAGATCAGGAGGAGAGGCTGTGGACATGTAGGCAGTGTCCTTGCTCATCCTGATATGGATCTTTAATGGCATACTGGAACTGTTCACTGCTAGCTAAATTTCTGTAGGTGGGAAATCCTCATCACCTGAAGTGATGGTCAAGCCTCTATCTTGTACAAGCAGAAACTGGAACTGCTAAATGCCTGAAATATGCTTATAAGGAAACTGTCAGCATGTGAGTTCCTTTTATCAGTTTATTAGTACATTTTATTCTAATTCCCTTTCATAGAGTAGTATAAGTTTTTATTCCCTGTTACATTCACCACTGTCAATTCTTTCTTCATATCAATGGAGCTTTTGATGTCTTCTGAATCTTCTAAGGGAATGAAAAACTTGAGCCTAATGTAAAGTAAACTCTTGTGAGTTAAAAGCAGATGTATTTCTTAGCTGTGCCTGTCAGGCAGATGCAATTTTTCCTGCAAGTAAAAAACAAGTCATAAGAAGGTTTAGAACAATATAGACAAGCATTAAAGAGAGAATAGACCTTAGCCAGTTTGGCTTAGAGGGTAGAGCCTCAGCCTGTGGACTGAAGGGTCTCGGGTTTGATTCGGATCAAGGGCACATGGCCTGATTGAGGTCTCAATTCCCAGTAGGGGGCATGAAGGAGGCAGCCAACCAATGATTCTCTCTCATTGATGTTTCTATGTCTCTCTCTCTCTCCCTCTCTCTTCTTCTCTGAATTCAACAAAAATATATATCCTATCTAATAATAGAGAAACATGGTAATTAGCCATACCTCCACTACCCTTCCCATTGGCTAATCAGGGCTACATGCAAATTAACTGCCATGCAGCTTGAAGCAAACAGGAGGCTTGCTTGCTTCAGTGACAGAGGAAGCCAACGTTCCCCGCCTGCTGCTGCCGGCCTCTGAGCTTGCAGTTTAAGAAACAGTGTTACAAATATAGAAGCTAAACAAAAACCCCAGAAACCTGCTTTTAGCCAGCTGGGCCTCAGAGCTGGAGTTGAAACAGTGTTTCAATTATAGAACCCAAACAAACCAGATACCTGCTTTCAGCAGCCGAGGTCTCAGAGCTGGAGCTGAGGCTCAGAGAGAAAGCTGGCTCTCGGTTCCAGTGACAGACATAGAAGGTAAATAAATCCAAGAATAAAAAAAAAAAAGAAAAAAAGGAGAGGTTGGGAGCTTCAGTCGCCCACCAGCCTGAAAACTGCCCTCAGGCCCTCACCGAGACGGGCCAGGCACCCCAGTGGGGACCCCCACCCTGAAGGGGGTGTGATCAGCTGCAAACAGCCATCATCCCCTCACCCAGACTGGCCAGGCACCCCAGTGGGGACCCCCACCCTGAAGGGGGTGTGACCAGCTGCAAACAGCCATCATCCCCTCACCCAGGCTGGCCAGGCACCCCAGTGGGGACCCCCACTCTGAAGGGGGTGTGACCAGCTGGAAACAGCCATCATCCCCTCATCCAGGCTGGCCAGGCACCCAAGTGGGACCCCCACCCTGATCCAGGACACCCTTCAGGGCAAACCAGCTGGCCCCCACCCATGCACCAGGCCTCTATCCTATATAGTAAAAGGGTAATATGCCTCCCAGCACCGGGATCAGCGGAGGCACAAGGCCTCACACCCTGGGGTCAGCAGAGCCGCGAGGCCTCCTGGCACCGGGATCAGCAGAGCAGCGAGGAATGCTGGCACTGGGATCAGCGGGGCAGTGAGGCCTAACTGCCCCTGTGTCAAGCGGAGCCACGAGGCCTCCCAGCACCGGGATCAGCAGAGCCACAAGGCCTCCCAGCACCGGGATCAGCAGAGCCACGAGGC
Source organism: Myotis yumanensis (assembly GCF_028538775.1). NCBI lineage: Eukaryota > Metazoa > Chordata > Mammalia > Chiroptera > Vespertilionidae > Myotis > Myotis yumanensis. The sequence continues at coordinate 91,493,705 of NW_027223759.1, forward strand.
CTCCCAGCACCGGGATCAGCAGAGCCACGAGGCCTCCCAGCACTGGGATCAGAGGAGCCACGAGGCTTCCTGGCCCCTGGAGCAGCGTGACAGGGGGCAGAGCCCAAACCTCCTGATCACCCTGCAGCTCTGTGTGTGACAGGGGGTGGGGCCACAACTCCCCTATTGGCCCTACTCTATGTGTAACAGGGTATGGAGCCCCAACCCCCGTGATGGGCCCTGCTCTGTGCGTGACAGGGGGCAGTGCCCCAACCCCCTGATCGGCCCTGCTCTGTGCATGACAGGGGGTGGTGTGGCAACCTCCCCATCAACCCTGCCTTGAGTGTGACAGGGGGCGGCATCCCAACTCCCCAATCGGCCCTGCTCTGAGCCTGACCAGGGGCTGCACCTAGGGATTGGGCCTGCCCTCTGCCACCCGGGAGCGGGCCTGAGCCAGCATGTCGTTATCTCCCGAGGGGTCCCAGACTGTGAGAGGGCACAAGTGAGGCTGAGGGACACCCCCTCCCCCGCCCCCGGCCAGTGCACAAATTTTTGTGCACCGGGCCTCTAGTTTATATATAAAAGGGTAAGTGATCAGCTGACCAGCTGACCAGCTGTTAGGTATGGTGGGCACTGACCACTAGGGGGCAAGCACTCAATGCAGGAACTGCTGAGCGACAGCAACTTTGCAGAGTGCCCTCTCGCACTCCGGGACCCCTTGGGGGATGTCGGACTGCTGGTTTAGGCCTAATCCCTAAAGGCCAGACTGAGGGACCCCACCTTCCAGAGGGAACCTGCTCACTCCACAGATGCCCTTTGAGCCCTAGCATCACCCCAGATGGGGCCGGCCTGGGAGGTTGGCTCCAGGGCATGTCTGCCCCATCTCCCCCAGACCCACCCTGCCAGCCACCTTCTAATTAATTTCCTTTCAATGTGCACAAATCTGTGCGCTGGGCCTCTGAGAGAGAGAGAGAGAGAGAGAGAGAGAGAGAGAGAGAGAATGGTTAAACCTAAATTGAAGTTCCTCCTAATATGGACCTGAGTCCTTGAGCTATCCGTGAGAGCAGACTCGCACACCAATCTCAGGTTCCTCCAGAGTGGTGTGTGATGGTCTAATGTTTGCTGAAGCCAGGTACTTGTTCTCTGATCTCAGGGGTGCTTGTCTCTATTTTCTGCGGTGTTGATGTTATACATCTCCTTGTTTTGCCAACAGGTAGACTAAGGCAGTTTGGTTTTCTAAGAGAACTTTAGCTAGATAACCTAACGGTCTTTGCAGATTGGCAAGTGAAGAAGCAGTTTCATTGACTATAATTATTAATGTTTAGGTATGTATAATTTAAACTCTCCTAACTTGGAAACTTGGTCTATGCATAGAGTCACCTGGTCACCCAGTTTCATGGGCCTCTCCCCTGCATTGCCCATCACCTTTAGATCCAGAGTCTGTTGCCAGCTCGGAGTGTCTAGGTTTCCCTCTCCCAGAGGCCACCGTAATGAGACAGTGGGGCGTGCCTCTTCTAGGGAGGGGGTCCAAAAGACCCTCTCAAATGGCTAAATCCAAACAGGAACCCCCCAATTGTTAGAAATGCTCTCAACAATATCGCAGGAATGAGACAAACACTCGAAACTGGATCAGCAAGGGAAATTTACTCCTGCGCACAAATGCTCTTGCCAGCTGAAAATCATGGGCAAAGCACACCTACTATCCCTAATTCTTGGTCCCACAGACTATCATTTTCTATAGATTTCAGTTAATTATTTCAATATTTTCATTTATATTTCAAATAACAGACTTAAATATTCCATCTTGATTTTTCAGTTGTAGTTATAATCTGTTTAATATCTATCAAAAAATATAAGGATTCAGTTTTAGTTTCCACTATGCTCTCTGCTGGGAGCCGGTCCATCCTTGCTGCTTGACACAGTCGCTGCAGGGAAGAAACATCTGCACAGCATGTTTCAAGAGACCTGGCATATATGGCATACTGTTCTTAATATGCTTGTTCCCCTACTTAGCACTATGTGTTTTAACCAAGATCACCTCTCCGAGAAAGTTTGTTTCCCCAGGTGGGGATTTTTCCCTGGAGTTAAGGATTAACAGGACTAAGAAAGGGAATAAATCAGTAAAACCCCTTAACTAAGTGCCAGGCAGGTACTTAATCACTTTAACTAAGAATAATCATGCTTAAGCTACATAATCTTTACTTAGGATAATCTCCTTCAGTTACTTCCTTGTAGCTTAACAGAACAATAGAGTAGTGACCTTGGAATGGAGATAACAAACTCCCTAACCTTTGGAATAGAGTGGATAGGATTGCCCTAACTGGTTTGGCTCAGTGGATAGAGCCTGCAGACTTAAAGGTCCCAGGTTTGATTCTGGTCAAGGGCATGTACCTTGGTTGCAGGCACATCCCCAGTGAGGGGTGTGCAGGAGGCAGCTGATTGATGTTTCTCTCTTATCAATGTTTCTAACTCTCTCTCCCTCTCCCTTCCTCTCTGTAAAAAATCAATCCTATCTAATAAAAGACAAAAAGGGTAATTAACCGTACCTCTGCTACACTTCCCATTGGCTAATTAAGGCAATATGCAAATTAACTGCCAACAAAGATGACAGTTAATTTGCATACATAGGCACAATGATGGGAGGCAAATGGGAAAGGATGGAAGAACAGTGACCAGAAACCCACGCAGCAGGCAAGAGTGGGGGAGGGGGTGCTGCCTGGCCTGTGCCCCTGTGGTCTGGCAATTGGAGGGAGAGATGGCCAGGGCTCTGGGCTGCTGCCGGCCTGCGGCCGATGGTCGCCATGGCGATTGGAGGCAGAGAGTCGGGGCGCAGGCCCGCGGCACCCCCGGAGCCCTGAGGTGCTGTCTTGCCTGCACCCAGTGGTCACCATGGTGATCGGAGGGAGAGAGAAACGCATCCGATCAGAGAGCCGGCACGCAAGGGAGATGGCACCCCGACACCCCAACACCTGACATGCAAAGGTCAGGGATAGAATGACTTTTCCCAACCACATCTGCAAATATCCTGGGGAAGGTATTACTGAAGAGTTCACAACAACTCTCTTACCTGGCAAAGAAGGAAACAGTTGGCAACCGAAACAATCCCTTACATGAAAGTTAAGGACCCTCTGGGTAAAAAGGAATATTTCCAACGTAAAGGAAAGAGCAGGCAAAAATAATAGGTTCTCATGACTTCCACTGAAGTTTGAGCATATGACAGAGTCAAAACGAACATACAAATTAAAGCAGACAGTGGACATTCAAATGACCTGAATCAACTGTCACTGTTTGTCCCAATAGCAGCAATGCTTATGTGATAATATAGTTTAACAGACATACAAAACAAGTCACATGATAAGAGAGGTTTGGCGTCTAAGGTAAATTGAATATGTTCTTTAAAAATTCTCATGTCTTCCCCTCTGACTATAATTCTTAATTTTCCAATCAGAAAATTACCCCAGGTGATCCAGTAACATGTAGAACTCCAGTAACCTAACTTATTTAAAAAAACAAACATCCCAACCATTTTTAAAATATTTAAATTGATATTTTAGGGTTAAAATTATAGAAGATATTTAGATCAAAATATATTTTCTGAATAGAAAATATTTCAGTTTTTGATTTAAAAAAAATAAACATAAAATATATGTATATAAGTGACGCATTTTCCCAAGGAACTCTGAATTAGTACCATTCCCTCTAACTTTCTTCAAATTAAGAGAATCTATAGAGTTCCCTATACTGCACAAGTTTTAATGAAAGAAAACAAGACTTTCTAAGAGCATCGAATACATGTTTTCTTATTTACAAACATATATACTCTTCTCTCTCTCTCTCTCTCTCTCTCTCTCTCTTTCTCTTTCTCTCTCTCTCAAATATATTCTTACTGATTCAGAGAGGAAGGGAGAGGGAAAGAGACAGAAACATCAATGATGAGAGAGAATCATGGATCGGCTGCCTCCTACACGCCCTGTACTGGGGATCAAGCCCACAATCCGGGCATGTGGCCTGACCTGGAATCAAACTGTGACTTCCTGGTTCATAGGTCAATGCTAAACCACTGAGTCACACCGGCCAGGCTCAATTCTTATTTATAAATTCATTCCAAGGACATATACAGCTTGAAAAGCTTTGGAAGTAGAGACATGGGAGAAACCAAGATGGCGGCATAGGTAAACACTGGAGATTGCTGCCTCCCACAACCACTTCAAAAATACAACTAAAAGTCGGACCAGACATCATCCAGAACCACAGGAAGGCTGGCTGAGTGGAAACTCTACAACTAGAAAGAAAGAGAAAAGCATATCAAGACTCAGAGGAGGTGCGGTGCGGAAGTAAAGTACAGAGGTACAGAGGCGCACACGGAGAGGGCTGGTGGCTGAGGACACGGTTGTCTTTTTCAATCGGGAGGGAGTCTCCAGCTCTGAGCTCCAGTTCCGGGCGAGTCTCTGGGGACCCAGACTCATACGGGAGAAACTGGATTGTCTGGCATAGGTCGGAACTCGAGGGCAGCTTTCTCTCGGAGGTGCTTGCAGCTATTGCTGGGACACTGAGAAACAGGGCCTCTGAGGGCAGCCATAGCTGCTTGCTCCACCCTGTTGATCCCCTGGGAACCCGCCCCACCCAAACCATGCACGGAGACTTTTGCATATGAAAGGCCTGGCCCTTTGCAATCTGAAAATTACCTAACAAACTGCAGCTGGCCCAAGGCCCCAGGGCAACTTGCATTGCATTATAGCTGGCTCCTGCTGGGTAGCCTCAAAAAGAGGCTAGATTAGCACCTCCTTAGAGATCCAGGAGCCAGTGTGCCCGGTGGTCAGAGTGGGACCATCCAGATTGCAGCTCCTCAGATCCATAAAGGACACACTCAGGGGGCAGACTCAGTGAGCACCAAAGCCCCACTGAAGCAAGTCTTGCCCTGGAGGGGTGTCTCCAGCACACAAGTTCTCCCACTGCAGACACAGCTGATTCTCACAGCCAATTGTCCTGGAGGTCAATTCCTCCCAGTGATACCTACAACAATCAAGGCTTAACTACAACAAGACTGTGCACAAAGCCCACAAGGGGGTGCACCAAGAGTTTCCACCTCAGGTAATTGGGGAGGCTGAGCCACTGGGCCCTATAGGACAGCTAGCACAGAAAGCCACTCTATCGACACAGCAAAGCATAAAAAATGTGGAGACAAAGAAACAGGACACAAATGACAGAAATGGAGGAAAGCAAACTACTGGATATAAACTTCAAAACCACACTTTTAAGTTTTTTCAAGAACTTTCTAGAAACTAGCGATAAATTTAGTAAAACCCTCAAAAAGTCTGGTGAGACCACCGATAAATGTAGTGAGACCCTCAAGAAATCTAATGATACCCTTGAGGTTATGAAAAAGGACCAACTAGAAATTAAGCATACACTGACTGAAATAAAGAATATTATGCAGAGTTCCAACAGCAGACTAGAGGATCACAAAAATCAAGTCAAAGATTTGAAATACAAAGAAGCAAAAAACACCCAACTGGAAAAGCAAAATGAAAAAAGAATCCAAAAATACGAAGATAGTGTAAGGAGCCTCTGGGACAGCTTCAAGCGTACCAACATCCAAATTATAGGGGTGCCAGAAGAAGAGAGAGGGCAAGATATTGAAAACCTATTTGAAGAAATAATGAAAGAAAACTTCCCCTACCTGGTTAAAGAAATAGACTTAGAAGTCCAGGAAGTGCAGAGAACCCCGAACAAAAGGAATTCAAAGAGGACCACACCAAGACACATCATAATTAAAATGTCAAGAGCAAAAGACAAAGAGAGAATCTTAAAAGCAGCAAGAGAAAGACAGTCAGTTACCTACAAGGGAGTACCCATACGACTGTCAGCTGATTTCTCAACAGAAACTATGCAGGCCAGAAGGGAGTGGCAAGAAATATTCAAAGTGATGAGTGCCAAGAACCTACAACCAAGATTACTTTACCCAGCAAAGCTATCATTTAGAAGTGAAGGCCAGATAAAGAGCTTCACAGATAAGAAAAAGCTAAAGGAGTTCATCACCAGTAAACCAGTATTATATGAAATGCTGAAAGGTATCCTTTACGAAGAGGAAGAAGAAGAAAAAAGTAAAGATACAAATTATGAACAACAAATACACATCTATCAAGTGAATCTAAAAATCAAGTGAATAAATAATCTGATGAACAGAATAAACTGGTGATTATAATAGAATCAGGGGCATAAAAAAAAGAAAAAAAAAGAAAGGCTTTGGAAGTAGTTTCCAGAAAAAACTAGCTCTTAAGTAACAAGAAAACAGCTATAGAAGAAAGTTTAAATTAAAAGAAAAAATTTGTTTTAATTTATTCAGGAATGGAAACATTCTCCATGAAAATGTGTACCTTGACTGTGGATGGCTGGGTGGCCTTATCACACCTTAGAAATTCAAATGCTTTTTACAATGAAAAGAAGGAGAGTTTCATCTCATTTCTCTCCCAGGGTAGATGTCTGTCAATAGAAGGTGGACATCAATAAAAGGAGGGGCTTGCACAATCAATCCAGAAAGTCAGCAATCTATGAATAATCTAGAACCCAATATTTATCTCCTCTGCCTCACACCCTCTCTCCCAGCCAGTGAGCAAGATAATTACGCTCAAGTCAAGCTAGGTGCCCCCCTCCCCCAGTCACAGTGGCCCAATGCTGACATACAAAACATACAAATAATTCTCACTCTGGCATAAAAGTGACAACTTTCTTTGTTGAAAAGAAGATACTGCACATTTCTCAAAGTCTTCCTGAAACATTTTTTAAAGTAATTTTTACCTCTTTAGAAAAAATGCATACATGGCAAACCATCTGTAATAAAAGGCCCATTCTATAAAATTTTACCTGGTCCTACTCATATCTGCAATCATAACCATATTTACAGACAAATATATCTATACTATTAAAAGAGTAATATGCTAATTAGACTGGGAGACCTTCCAGGAAACCTTCCTGATGTTATTCTGGACAAAGCCATGGTGGCGGGGCCTAGGTAGATGCAGTTAGAGGCCAAGAGGGGAGGGCAGTTGTGGGTGATCAGGCTGGTGGGGGGCGGGGCCGTTGGGGGTAAGCAGGCCATCAGTGGGGGTCAGTTGGAGGTGATCTGGATGGGGGGGGCAGTTTGGAGTGAGCAGGCCAGCAGGGGGACAGTTGGGGATGAGCAGGCCAGTGGGAGGGAAGGTAGGGGCAAGCAGGCCAGCAGGGGGGGAGTTTGGAGTGATCAGTCTGGCGGCGGGGGGGGGGGCAGTTGGGGGCGAGCAGGCAGGCAGGCAGAGTGGTTAGAGGCAATCAGGTAGGCAGGCAGGTGAGTGGTTAGGAGCCAGCAGTCCCGGATTGCTTGAGGGATGTCCGACTGCTGGTTTAGGCCCAATCCCTGTAAACTGGCAGTAGGACATCCTTCGAGGGGTTCCGAATTGGAGAGGGTGCAGGCCTGGCTGAGGAAAACACCCTCTCCCATGCACGAATTTCGGGCACGGGGCCACTAGTAAAATATATATTAAAAAAAAAAAAAAAGAATGGATAGGATTAAAATCAACTGGTATAAATACAGATGTAACAGAAGAATAAAGACTGAACCTGGCTGGAGAACCTGACTAGAGAACCTGGCTAGGCTGCTGATCAACTGAACGCTGTCTCCATGTCATTTCTTCTTTGCTGACTCTGTCCACACCTTTGGGAACCCCTGGACATGCTGGGGTTGGACCGCAACAGCTCTTTATTTTTCTCTGTGATCTTCCTGCTAGCATTTAACTGGGGTTTTTCTTGCAGCTTTTATGCCAGGAGCTTAGTAAAAACATAAAAATTTAGGCCACAAGGGTAGGCATTTGGGACTTTGTGGGTACTGTGAGGATTTGGAGTTTTATTTTAAATGTGATTGGAAGCTATCTGAAAAATTGAACCGGAGAGTCCAATAAGACACATATTGAAGAACCACTCTGACAAGCTGTGGAGGATGGATTCTGAGAGACAAGAGAAATCAGGGAGACCAGTGCGGAAACTTACAGTAGCTCTGGGAAGCACGATGGCAGCTGTAACCCATGTGGCTGCCACACGGAGTTGCAGCAAAATAGTCAGATCTGGGACATGTCTTCAAGAGAGAGCCGACAATGCACCATAGTTAGCTGTGTGCTTGGAGTTTAGCAAATGGAAGAGATGAATCAAGGATGACTATCAGGCTTTGGAAGGGACGATCATTTGTTGAAATTAGGTGGTTTTATGTGTGTTATTGTGCAGGTGAAGGGGGCATTAATAGAGAATCTGGTTTTGATTGAGATAAATTTGGGATGACTATCAATGGTCAAGAGAGATGAAGGTAGATGGCTGAGTAGACTTAGTCCAGGAAAGATGTCTGGGCCTAGATGGATAAATGTAAGTTACTTAAAGCCATAGACTGCCTGAGACCACACACAGAGAGAGACAGATAAAGAAGAATAAAGAGTCTAACACTTGGCTCAATGTGTCCTAAGAAGAATGCATCTGGCCAAGAAAGTAAATAAATGAAACGTGATACTAGGAGCTGGTGGCTGATGGGTGGTTGTGATGTCCTTAGCACACCAGCAGGAAGGGCTGTTGAAGAAGACAGTTGTCAATGCTGATACGGTGTCAAGTGGCAAAGATATCATTGCTCAGGACAACAGGAGGACTGTGGTGATGGTGGAAAGAGGAATTTTGGAAGAGTGGTTGCTTTGGCAGGAGAGAGAATGGCTTGAAGGATGATCATGAGGGTGTGGGACTGTGGTGGTGAGAGCACACTGTAGAGGGACATGGCTGGCCAAGAAAGTCAAGGCGTTCCTGAGTAAGTGCGGCTCTGAGATTTGACTTGAAGTCTGAGGAGTGAGAAGGTTAACTGGTTGGAAGTCAGGGAAGGAAAGAGCACGGGAGAAGATGGAAGACTGGCATGACCTGGCACGTGCCAAGACAAGGCCCGACAATGCTGGAAAGTGGTGTGAGACGGAGCCTGAGGGGAACTCACCAACCCTGGTTTTGTGAGATATGCCAATCAATTTGTCTCTCCCAGGTGCAATAAGATGTTATTGCAAAGTTTTCAAAAAGGAGTTTGGTAGTTTTAAAATATCATATGGATATTATAATACATAAAGAGCAGACAGGAGGTGGGCGAGTATGGCTAACAAGAGACAAATTAGGCCTTTGCAGTGGGCCAGGTGAGAAATGAAGGCTGCGCAGCGTATTCTAAGTATCTGGGTCAATGAAGGAATTGTGCCACAGAAATCCTTCATAGAACACAGAGGCAAGTTCAACAATAGCAGTTGATATGAGCATGATTTTGCATTTGACTGTATCTCATGTTCATTTATTCCATTGACTAATTGTTCTTTGGAGAAATTGAATTCATTCACCATTATGTTTGACATGTTAAATTAATCACATCTCTTAAAAGGCTTCCAAATTCTGAAAGCAGCAGACAGTTTAAAATTGCGATCAGTTATCCACAGTCTTTTTGATGTGGTTTGCAAAGAAAAATCACCTCATTCATTCCTATCTATACACCAGCATAATTCTTGAGGCATGGGGCATTTACCAAGTTACACATTATTTCCCTGTTTTTTAAGATGAACCGATTGCCTTAAACTTGACTCTACAATATTCTTAACCTATTATTGATTAACGGAAGCCTTAACATACAGCATTTAAAAAATAACAACATACAGTAGAATGTGTTCCAATTCCTTTAATTTCTTATTTCATTTCTGATTTTGATATTGCTTTCAAAAAAGGTTTTCTCATCTATAATGAGATCCAATGTCTATAGCATTTCCTATTACACTGCTATTTTCCTTTAATGGAGCTCAACTTGAAGTATCCGTTTTCGCTTGTAGCAAAATGAAATTCTTTTGCTGAGCTGTTGCTTTAACAATCCCTTTTGTGTTGGTTCTAGTTCCTCAAAACCCCAAAGTGACATACTTAATGGATTTTCTCACATCTCACCCATTTTCTTACATTTCTGGCTGATCCTAAATAGTCTCTCCCCAGATCTTCCCTTTATGCCTTTTTATTAAGCTCTTCCCTTCCATGTTAATGCCTCACTTAGGTTGAGCTTATCATTGTCTTCTCTTAAAGATGCACTTCTGGTTTCAGGTATTTCTAAAACTGACTTTTGTAAAACTGAGTAGAGTAAATTTTCAAGGAAACTCTTTTCAATTTTGAACTACATCTCTGTCTGCAACTTGAAAAGTTTCAACCTGAAGGAATGCTCGGCTGGTCTAGAGAATGTTGAAAAGTTGTTTCATTCTCTTTGAGCAAGATTGCATTTGTTTCCTCCTCTCCTCTCCTCTCCTCTCCTCTCCTCTCCTCTCCTCTCCTCTCCTCTCCTCTCCTCTCCTCTCCTCTCCTCTCCTCTCCTCCCCTCCCTTCTCTCTCTCTCTCTCTCTCTCTCTCTCTCTCTCTCTCTCTCTCCCCACTGTCTTTGCGTTTCTGAAGACTCTTGGGCTGCCTTTCTCTGCCCTTTCTTTACATGCATCTTGCCACTGTCCCCTGACAGCTGTACTTTTTTTGTCTGGAGATTATTTGCATCCTTCTCACAAACTCTTTCTTTCCCACAGCTCTAATTAAGTGTATTTTATCTTTTTACACACTTGACCTTGATTATGCTTTCATGTACTGGATTATTTGGCATCATTCAGTCATTCATTGATTCCGTCAGTTAGTCAGTCAGCCAATCAACACTCGTGGTATCCTCACTAACAGCCGCGCTGTGTTCTGTACTAGGAATGTAGAAGCGATGAGACAGAACTGTGCCACGGGAACACCCACGAGGTCACATGTTCAAGCCTGGATTCAAAAGGAAGATGGTTGGAAGACTTGCTGATCTGGAACCCGCCACTGAAAAGCACTATATTCATGAGAATTTAAGGATTTTCTTTGGGGTTTTTATTGTATCCACAGGGATTTGCATTATTAAGTACTTACTATTATGCAGGCCCATTATAGTCATTAAATCTTCAAAGTAATTGAGGCATGGAAAACATTATCATCCCTATTACAGTCATAAGAAAAAAAGAACTCAGAAGGTTTAGAACTTGTTCAATATTACACAGCTAATAATTAATTTGCAAAGGTGTTTTTTAAACCTTTATTAAAGTAAAATACAAAAAAACTAAACCTGAAAATTCCCTGAGCAGACAAAACCATTTAAGCCACATAGAAAAAAAAAATAAATCTAACATTTCATGCACAGAAATGAAATGAAACTTAGGTTATTTCTTATAAATGCCTCTGATAATCATAAAAAAATCTTAACTCATCTTCCTAAACTGGTATGAAATAATCACTTTTAGCTAGTCCCCTGCAGAAACCCCCATTGTAATAACCAGCCATCATCAAAGTTAGACAACTTCCTAGTTTTCACTTTGCCAGCCATACCAGGACATCAAGCCCCTGAGCTTCATATCAGTTTTGAATTTGAAAGCTCCAAGATCTTCTATGCACAATAAACACTTGCTAAATACTATTTTACTAATTGATGATTTCAATTTTTCTATTTATACTATTTCCATACCTCTTATTATGAACATTTTCAAACATGCACTTATGTAGCACCTATCACCAATCAACATCAATTATCAATATCTTGCCATTCTTCTTTCATCCATCAATATGTTCCCCCATATTTCCTTGCGTTGGGCACAGGAGTATTTTAAGTAAATGCCAGGCATCATATCACTTTACCTGTATACAAGGCAGTATGTATCTGCAATTGATGTGAGTGTTAAAGTATGCAAACACAATATTATCATTACAATAAACAAACTACAAATTTTATAAATAATTGTTTAATATCATCTAATACTCAATATGTGCTCATTTTCTCCTGATTGTGGAAAAATACCTTTTTGGCGTTACTTTTTATTTCACAATTAAGATCTCAAATATGCTCATCCATAAGCTGCGTTTTATTAAGAATTTCCCTTTCCTCCCCCTTTTTCATGCCAACTACTTGTCAAACATATTTGTTGGTTCTTCTGTCAAAGTCCCACATTCTGGGTTGATCTGATCTCTCTCTTGATGGTGTTCGGTGCGGTCCTCCGTGACTATGGCCTCTATCACTGCCACGCCAGGGATCGGCGGCGGCGTGTTTTCTTTGGGCAACAGTGTTTCCTACTTGTTGGCACCGTGTGTTACTGCCTAACGCACCCCTGTCTTGGGTGTCACTCCCACCCCCCAGGGTGACAGCGGTCTGGTGTGCGTTGCTCTGCAGGTCTGTGTCACCCCAGCCCTGGGAGTCCTGTTTATGGGCAGGATCTCCCCTCTGACTTCCTGCCAGTGAGGTTCAACTCCAATGTTGTCGTGCCAGTTGCTATAGGTTTCCCGTTGATCCCTGGGTCCCGGTGCTGTCAGTCTGCGCTGTACTTTGTAAAATCCCCACCAACTTTCCACTCATCGTTTTGAAGCCATTGCTGGTCATTGTCCAGGCCGAGCATGTCGCTAGGTGTAGGGAAATGGTGATTTCTATAACTGTTATCCTGCTAAATTTATTAGTTAGCATTTTTCTACAATAAGAATTTTCCCTTCAATTATTTTCTTGCCCTGAAAGGGAGGACAAATGCTTGATTCAGACCCTGTTTTACCCAGTTTCAGAACAGTGAGTCGGTGCATTACAAGGCGGACCTGGCACCAGGATCATGTGACTCTAAGCTTTTTAATTCCCAGTCATCCACGAACACACAGGGAACATGGGTGCCCGGGCACTGGCTAGCTCCAGCCTCCCCTACCTTTTGAAATGTGGTTTCTTGTCCAAATTTTATTCTATTGTAACAAATTTCTCTGTTCTAGGAACATTCGCTGTGTTACTAGTGTTACTTACATAAGATGTGATAGTTTAAGAAGAACCTGTTTATTGGGAATATACTAAAAACTTACTTGAGCGAGTGTTTATTGATTGGATAAGTGAAAGAAGCAGTGATAACAGCAGGAAGTAATTCACAAAGGCACCTAAGAACCAGCGGGTAAATCCCAGTGCCTCTCCAGTTCTCTGCTAGTCCCCGGCCGTGGACAACCGCGGTCATTCCGCACCACCAGCCAATTCCTGGGGCACATCGGCTCCCACCCTGACCCCAGCCTGAAAGCCCAGCACCTCCCCGACTTTTCCACATGGAGAATGCGCAAGCTCGGGAGTCTGGCACGGCCCCCCAGTGGGCGGCTCTCAGGGTGGTGCACCCCCCTGTCTTGGGTGTCACACCCACCCCCCAGGGTGACAGCGGTCTGGTGTGCGTTGCTCTGCAGATCTGTGTCACCCCAGCCCTGGGTGTCCTGTTTATGGGCAGGATCTCCCCTCTGACTTCCTGCCAGTGAGGTTCAACGCCAATGTTGTCGTGCCAGTTGCTATACAGGTGCTTTGGGTCCACTATCTGTGGGCTGGCTGGATTTTGCTCTCATGTTGTTGAATCTGGATCCGTGGTGTGTCTATCCTGGGCCTCCTGGGAGCTTTCTCAGTGCAGGTAAATGTGAGTCACTGTCCGGTTCTGGCCCTGGGCAACCTGACTGAGTTCTGAGAGGTTAAAGTCCCTAGCAGCCCAGTGGTTGGGGACTACTTAGCCCAGAGGCTGGGTCTGCCTTGAGTTTCACTCTTTGATTGTCCCTGTTCTTACCTGTGCTCCCTTCCCCGACAGAGCTGGTCCTGCAGGTGTCAGCTGCAGGCACTGGGGGTCCCGCTGGCTTTTGTCTGCTGGGCAGTCTGGGATGGTGCCTGTGGTGGGGACCCAATAGCTGTCACTGATTGATTAGATAAAGACTCAGTGCCCCAGAGACCTGCCTCTGCCTGCAGACTGATTGGATTCCTTCTTGAGTAACCTCAAGCAATCATCCACAGGTTGGGGGAGAGGTTTCCCAACTGGGTGAGGTAACTGCTTCTGCCTGGAGGCTAATTGTTGTTCTCAGTTCTTAACGGGCCTCAGAAACTACAGAGGGTGGGGCAAGGGGTTTCCCAATGGGGTGGGTCAACTGTTCCCCCCCTCCCCCCCCCCCCCCCCCCCGCCCCAGGCAAAAGCCACCTGGATAGCAAAGGTCTGCCTAAGAAAGATGTCCTCCACAGCATAAGGGAACAACTCATCACAGGAAACCAGGGTGTCTGGCTCCTGAGCCCTAATCCAGAGCCCCAACCCTGGCTTCTGCTCACACAGCTCCAGTCCACTCTGCACTCCCTCTGCCAGAGCCCAAGATGAATGGGTGCACTCGAAATTTTGTGCATTGGCCCTTTAAGAGGGTGCCTGCATTTCCAGCTGTCTCTCCCTGGCAGACAGCAACCCTGTGGCTTTTCACAGCCAGAGGTCATGTGGGTACCCTTCTCAGTTCTGGTGCTCCGGGCTGGGGAGCCCAGCTTGGGGTTTAGGCCCCAGAGTTCTCAGTGGGAACACCCGGCCGCTGAGCTAACCCTCCAGAATGTCAGCTGCTGCCTGTGGGAGTCGGGCCAGCCCTTGTGTACTGCTGCCCTCCTACCAGTCTCTGTGGGGTCTCCACTTCCTGCCCGTGGTCATCCTGTTCTCTCCAGCAAGTCTTCAGTTGATGATTCAGGATGTTTTTGGTATTTTAGTGGTAATTCCAGTTTGGTCCTGACAGCATGTCTGTGAGCTTCCATTTACTCCACTGCCCTTTTTCTCACTTAGCATTTGAGGTTCCTCCATGTGTTTTTAATGGCTGTTAGCTCATTACTTTTGAGAACTGATAGCCTATATAATAAGAGCATAATATGCTAATTAGACTGGATGTCCTTCCGGACGACCTTCCAGACAAAGCTGGGGCTGCGAGGGTTGAGGCAGAGGTGGCCGCCACAGTGGGAAGGGGCTAAGGCAGCTGTGGTGGCGGGGGCCAAGCCCCTTGCATAATTTTCATGCATCAGGCCTCTAGAATATTTATATTTCATTGTCTGGACATTCCAAAATTTATTTAGCAATTGACCTACCGAAGAACATCTTGTTGCTTCCAACTTTTGACAATTATAAATAAAGGTGCTATAACCATTCATGTGCAGGTTTTAATGTGAATTTAGATTTTCAAGGTCCTTTGAGTAAACACCTAGGAGTACATTGCTGAATTGTATGATGTCTATATTTAGTTTTGTAAGAATCTGCTAAACTGTCTTTCTTCTAAAGTGTCAGTATTATGTTTTATTCACCCCAAGAAGGAATGAGAGTTCCTGTTTTGGATTTTAGTCTTTCTATAGAGATGTAGTGATATCTCATTGCTGTTTTAATTTGCATTTTCCTACTGATATTTGCTATTGAGCATCTTTCATAAGCCCATTTATTATTGGTATATCTTCATATGGTGAGGTGCCTGGTCAGATCTCCCTCCTATTTATTTATTTACTTACTTGTTTATTTATTTATTTATTATACTTAGAGAGAGGAAGGGAGAGGGAGAAGGGAGAGAGAGATAGAAATATCAATGAGAGAGAAACATCAATCAACTGCCTCCTGCATGCCTCCTATGTGGGTTCTAGCCTGCAACCCAGGCATGTGTACTGACCTCTTGGTACATTTCTGCCCACTTTATAATTGGGTGGTTGGTGTTCTTATTGTCGAGTATTAGTTCTTTGCATATTTTTTATACAAGTTCTTTATCAGTTGTGTATTTTGCAGATATTTTCTTTGAGTTTGTGATTTACCTTTTCATTTTCTTAAAGATCTGTAAGAGACTTCCCAGGTGTTTTGGAAGCACTGGCTGCATTCCTGGGTATGTGGGCTTCAGAACAGAAGGCAGAGTCATCTCTGATCATTTCATAGGTTGGTACTGGTAACAGTTTAAAACAGACATAGCATTTCATAAAACCAATAAAAGTGTAGGATAAAATAAAGTAAAACACAATAATTAAATCCAGAATGTTTGAAGGAGATGGTACTTTATGTAAACCTTAAAGATAGGGAAGATATTAGATAGGATGGGATGGAATTCAACTGATTAAGAAAATATAAGCAAAAGAAAAGCATGAACATAATCAGTAAGGTTCTTGGGGTGGGAAGAAAAGTATAAGACAGAGTAGACAGAATTGTTTTCCAAAAGACAGAAATATGGTGGGCAAAATTGATAGCAGAATAACAATCAAGAGGAGGGCTCATTTTGGATAGCATTTTAAAACTTCAGGTGTCTATTAGAAATAAAAATACTCTTTTATTCTGCTACACATTTTGATAACTCTCTCAGTGCTTTTATTAAAATAATTTCCCCATCACACTAAGCCATGAGAGTTGTGGACTCTTGGAATCACCAGGTAACACAGAGAAGATGGGGACAGGAATGGTTTCAGAACCATCACCTGCATCATGGGACTAAGACTGTGTTGTTTCACGTCCAGCTGAAGGAACAGATATTCAGAGTTGTAATGCCATTACCTCCCACTCCATTGTTTGTCAGACACATTCAACCTCTTCTAATCTTATAATAAACCACATCCTAATATATAAAAAACTTGGGTCTGTCACATCCCCAACAACTGGATACTCGCCCTAATGACCAGGCTGTGCACACAGCAGACTCTGGTGGGTGGGGACTTGTGGCAGCAGACAGGGGTGGGGGAGGCAGGGCCAGCACTCACACGCATTCACAACCACACACATGCACAGACCCACACAGAGCCCACCAGCTCACAGCCTTTTTTCCCTTTCTTTCCCTCCCTCCCAGCTTACTCTTAGAGCCTCTCTCAGAATGAGGAAACAAAACAGACTGGGCCTGAAGAGGCCTGGATGGAAGTGGGGCTGGCAGAGCATGGAGTGGCCCCCACTGGCCCACCCCCTCCCAGCTGGGAAAGAGGTAGAAGGACACAAGGAGGCAGGGAGGCCTGGAGGGCTGTTGAGAAAAACAGAGAGAGACAGAGACTGGGATAGATCAGGCCAGCATGGGAGGACAGTTGGGGGCGAGATCAGGCTGGCAGGGGAGGGCAGTTAGGGGTGATCAGACAGGCAGAGGCCGTGGGGGCGAGATCAGGCTGGCAGGGGGGAGCAGTTAGGGGTGATCAGGCAGGCAGAGGAGTTAGGGGTAATCAGGCAGGCAGGCAGAGGCAGTTAGTTGTGAACAGGCAGGCAGGTGAGTGGTTAGGAGCCAGCAGTCCCAGATTGGGAGAGGGATGTCCGACTGCTGGTTTAGGCCTGATCCCATAGGCAGTCCGACATCCCTCAAGGTATTTCCAAATGGAGAGGGTGCAGGCTGGGCTGAGGGAACCACCCCCCCTCCCCGTGCATGAATTTCATGCACTGGGCCACTAGTTCTTCTATAAAAGAGCCATGTCAGAACCACCTGAGAGTTATTTCTATGACTCTTTCAAGGCTCCCATCTGTCACCCATTCATTCCTTCTTGAAGACTCTTGGAAAGTTAAGGAATATGGATACTGCTAAAGACCTGGTCACAGTTCCCAGAAAATCTTTGCACTCTGGATATTTTGGTGCCACTTAAATCTACATGTGTCTGTCCCAACACCCAATGTTCTTATCTCTATCCTATCCAATTGAAGACAAAAAGGGTAATTAACCGTACCTCTGCTACTCTTCCCATTGGCTAATCAGCGGGATATGCAAATTAACTGCCAACAAAGATGGCGGTTAATTTGCATACATAGGCACAATGATGGGAGGCAAAAGGGGAAGGATGGAAGAAGCCGCCTGCCACTGACGGTGATTGGAAACCCAGGCGGCAGGCAAGAAACAGGGCCGCCTTTGCCCGGCCCCCAGCTCTGATCGGGGAACCAGGGGACTTTGCCCCATCCCCCAGCCATGATCGGAGAAGCCGTGCGGGGCAGGAAGAAAGCGGCACTAACCCCTAAGTAGATTGCAAGCACATTTCAAACTGCGTGAGTAAAACCCCATGAGACTGGGTCCTGACCACCATGTAGATCAGATCTCGAGCACCTTTCAAACTGCAAACCCCCTGAGACCGGGTCCTGGCCGCCACGTAGATCGCGAGCACCGTTCAAACTGCGCGGGTAAAACCCATGAGACCTGGTTCTGGCCACCACCTAGATCGAGAGCACCTTTCAAACTGCAAACCCCCTGAGACCCAGTCCTGACCCCCTCATAGATTGCGAGCACCTTTCCAACTGCCTGGGTAAAACCTGTGAGACTGGGTCCTGGCCTCTATGTGCTGCCACGTAGATCTCGGCCGCCAGTAGCCGCCTCTTCCCTACCCCACCATTCCCACCAGTGATCAGAGAAGTACCTGTATTTTTAATAATTTCTTGACATGGTAAAAGAATTTTACATTATGATCCAAGGGTGGTGGGGTGAGGAGAAGGAGCAGCATAACAATCCAACAAACAAAAACGGAAACAGAAATGCATCGTGGAAAGGATTTGAAGGGTGGGTAGGGGCATTGCCCAACTAAAATGCAATTGGTTTGTTACTGAGTACTATTCATGGGAAGACAGCATCCTGACTCCTTCTCTATACAGCATATTGGGAGTAAATATGATGCATCCAGGTGGAAATATGATTAGGGGTTGGAAGACAGACAGGGAAAGAAGTCAGAAATAGACATTGAGAGAGTTACTGGCTTGCTGGCTGCAAATACTGAGTCTCCAATAGTGATAGAATAAAAAAGTGGGGGATATCTCTGGAAGATTCAAGAGGTAGGGAACAACTCTTCTATGGTTTTGACTTGCCCAGCAGATTTCCACATACACACGTGTACACGCCTATGTTTGCATGCACACACATATACACATAACTGACTGCCATCCCTGGAACACAGAAGAAGAAGAAGCCGCTAGAAGAAGAAGCCGCCCACTTTTGGTCCAGGTACAAGCGCCTGCGGCTGGCTGCAGCCCAGGAGATGGACAAGCCACCCGAGTGAGGTCCCAGGCTGCAGCCACCCTGAGAAGCTGCCAGCCCTGTGGTCCAGAGCACCAGCGCCTGTGGCCAGGGAAATAGGTCCCTCTTCTCCTACTGCAGTCATTACTCCAATATTTCCCTTCTGAATTTCTCTCCTGTGCTACAACCCAACTCCACTTTTCACCGGAAGGATACAGAACAGAGAGAGCAGTGTTAAAAGCTTACATTTTTAAGCCAGTAAGGTTGGTACTTAAACATATAAATGAAAACTAGAGTCCGCAAGGTAACAAAGGCTACAAAGGGAGGGGACAGGGACAGGGCATGACATATTATATCCAGCAATCCATATGGGGACTGAAAACTGCAATGATGACAATTAGTGAAGATATGAATCAACTAAAATAGTTGACAGGGACAATTCTTCCATCTTTGAAAATATCTACGTCAAGTCTGCTTAAATAGATTTTCATCTGCATAATATAACACATTCTGACAAGACCACCACCACCACCAATGTGGTCAGTGTTGTGCCGATAAATGTTTAATAACTGAGGGGACCCCCCCCAAGTGGACAGATTTTTGTGCACCGGACTACTAGTATATATATAAAAGCCTAAGCAACCATTATGACCAGATGACTAGTTGACCGGTTGATCAATTGCTATGATGTGCACTGACCACCAAGGGGCAGACACTCAACATAGGAGCTGCCCTCTGGTGGTCAGTGCGCTCCTACAGCCAACCTCCTGTGGCCAATCAACCTCCTGCCATCTCTTCCCCTGGCTGGCTGGCCCTGATCGGCCCCAATTGGGACTGTTTGAGATCTCCCCAATCTCTGGCCAGGCTGAGGGACCCCACCCAAGTATGAATTCATGCACCGGGCCTCTAGTATCACGATAAGATGTGTGCAGAAGTTTCATAAATAGCACTGAGAAAATGTAAGGAAGGTGAAGGATGACATCTTAATTACAATACAGATATTTACACAAGTGAGAACCAACACAGGCAAGGGATTTAGATGCCACCATGGCCCTGGGCAGGAAATGGCAGGAAGAAAGAAAACACTTTCATCTGAACACAGGAAGGAGATTGCAAACCCAGGCAGCTGAGCACACACTCTGCCTCTTACCTGGTGCCTTAGATAGCACATTCCATCTGAGTGTTTTCCCAGCACATCCCCTTTGCTGTAGAAAATTGCAAAACATGCAGGAGAAGTAAGGGTGGCTTAATGAGGTGTGCACCTCACAGTGGGGACATTCCTCACAATATCAATACATAAATCTATAGGGAAGTAAATTCTATGTACAAGACATAGCCTGGCCAGTGTGGCTCAGTCACAGTTGGGGCATAGGCCCCAGTTGTGAGTTTGATCCCCAGTAGGGGGCGTGCAAGAGGCAGCTGATCAATGATTTTCTCTCCACATTGATGTTTCTATTTCTCTCTCTTTCCTCTCTGAAATCAATAAAAAAACAACAACAAATAAATAAAATGCATGCTGATTGCATTTTCTTCCCCATTAATGCCAAACAAACAAATCTCATTTCACTCAGCTGCTTTGAATTCCAAGCTGGATATTCTTTTTAAGATCCACAATTAATCACCTGAAAGGAGGAAGGCAGGGGCAGTGGGTGGCAAATGAGCAAACCTGGTTGGTAGGAGAACTGTGGCCATGGAATCTGCAAGGAAACACAGAATTATAGTTGCTTGAGAGGCTACACCATGGGCAGTAGTTTCGATTTACCCTGAGGTCTCAGTTCTGCCAAATGGAAATGGCAGGAAAACTAGTGAATGAAACTCTGTGATCAAACACATTTGAGGACTCTTGGATGTCCCTCGCCACAGTCTGTGTTGGTCACACAATTTGGGAGGCTATGTCAGAGAAAGTGGATGAATTTTAGTTTTCAAGTGGAGAGAAACTCGTATGCCTGGAAGAAGTTGAGCACACTTGGGTGCAGCCCAGAAGCATCTTCCGTCTTATCATGTAATGTCTTATTATCACACGTCAGCAGGAACGTGAGCACCTGGGTTTATCCCACTAGTCCCAGAACATAAACACTCCATTTGCTTTTCTCTTTTATTACTTCCTTCTTGTCTTTCCTCTGAAGAGTGGGTAGATTGGGTAGATGGACATACATTCCATTGCAGGAGACAAAAAGGCCAATTTTGAATGCCAAGTTCAAACACAATTGTGTATCTTAGGAAAATTTTTTAATTTAGAATTTTTTTTTTGCAAAGTGTCAACTGGGATATATAATAATTTCTTATGTTCCTTTTGCTTTATTTCAATTGATCCAAATATTAGTTGATCATCTATTTAATCATTCCATGATATTTTATTTGGCATCTGTTGTATGCTAGTTAAGACCTAGTTGTTCTCCTCAAGGAGCTCTGAGTGTAGAAGGATCTCTGAAAGGATTCATAAGAGAAGCCATACTGAAACTTCTAAACTGATGCCATACAATTTTGTTGCCCATAACATTAAATAAATTAAAACTGAAAAATAAATCTTATTCAGTTTTGTTATAATACTTAAAGAGTCATTTATTAAGTTATTAATTAATTAAAAATATGTATTGAGCATGCACTAAGTGTCAGGAACTCTCACAAAACTTGTATTTATATCATACGGTGATAAAGGCAGTGAGGAATAAAGGCAGTTGAGGGGGTAGAGGTGGGTGCTCACTGAAGGCCTCTTTGATACAGGGACATTTGAACAGAGAAGGAGTGAGCTCTACAGATATCAGGTATCTGCAAGTGCAAGGGCAGCAGTGAGCTGGGCATGTTCAAAGCAAAACCAGGAAGTCAACTTGGCTGTAGAAGAGGAGAGGGAAGTAAGTGATGTGGAAGAGAAGTGAAGGTCTCTTATGTATAGACTAGAGGCCTGGTGCATGAAATTCGTACACACGGGGGTTCCCCCTCAGCCCAGCCTGTACCCTCTCCAAACCGGGACCCCTCAGGGATTGTCCGACTGCCAATTTAGGCCCGATCCTCAGGATATCCCTCTCACAATCCGGGATCACTGGCTCCTAACTGCTCATCTGCCTGCCTGCCTGCCTGCCTGATCACCCCTAACCACCTCTGCCTGCCTGCCTGCCTGCCTGCCTGCCTGATCGCCCCTAAGTTCATCTGCCTGGTGGCCTGACAGCCCCTAACCACCTCTGCCTCAGCCCCTATCACTGTGGCTTTGTCCACAAGGAGGACTGGATGACCGGAAGATGTCTGGTCAACCTGGTCTAATTAGCATATTACCCTTTTATTAGTATAGATAATGTTATAGTATAGATAATGTTATAGTACAATAAAATAACTGTGGATTTACTAACCTTATGGCCAACTAATATGAGGAAAGATGTGGGGAGCTTGTAGTGGGTTTTGAACAGGAAAATAATGATCTGGCTTTTGAAGAATTTGAGAGTATGCCACCCTAAGATATGCCCAACTGGCATGAGGGTTATTTTGGTTTAAAGACAATTAAGAACAAGCAGAGAGAAGAAAAACTCTTTGCCCTCCCCCTTTCTACCAGGAAGGGCAGGACTTTCCTTAATCACACTGGAGACAACTCCAGATGCTTCTCAGCCCATAGTTGGTACTAGAGGAATCTACATCGCAAATCTTGCCCCAAATTGTCCTCATCCTCCATTAGTTTCCCCTGTTATTTACTTTTACATAATTTACTTCCCTTGACAGCTCAAAGTCTCTTTCCTGTGTCTTGTCACATCTCTAGAAAGTTATTACGCTTTTGTTATAATGTTACTAGTATTTAAGTCCAAGTTCCAACTACCCTTGTGAATATTCCCATGTATCTATGCAATGCACACATTAATAAGTTTGTTTTTATTTTTATTAATCTGTCTTTGAGCTGTCTAATTTTCAGGACCCTAGCTGGAGAACCTGAGAGTGTAGAGAAAAAAAAAGTAAGTAAAGTTTTCCCCCTCCTACATTTTTATTTTACCAAATCATTCTACCTGGTATGTTGGGGATAGCCAGGAAGGTGGCAAGGGTGAACAAAGGAGATAAGGTAATGAACTGTAAATGGTTTTGGTAGAAGATGTTGTTCAGTTGATCTTTATTGGAGATAGTGAGAATGGCAAACTCTAGACATATGTCAAAGGAAGAGCCAACAATATTTGATGTTACTTTGTAAGGTGGTATGAGAAATAAAAAACAAAAACAAACAAACAAACAAAGAAAAAAACAAGAACACATCCAGACTTTTGTCCTATGTCTGGTAGCCAAAAGTGGAGGTTTATTGGATGAGTATTTCTGGAGAGGGATGAGGAGAAAGTTTGGGCTTGATGCATTTTGGAATAGGAAATAAGTGGATATGGTGAGTGGGCAGTTGGATGCATGAGTCTGAAGGTTGGGTTGGGGTCAGAGGAGAAGTCTGGGCTGGTGATGAGGATTTAAGAGTCCCAAGTATGGGCGTTATTTGCAGCTTAGATCCCCTGGGGAGTGGACATTGAGAAAGGAGAGGTATGAGGATTGAACTCTACACCACTCCAAAATGTAGACGTTGGGAAGGTGAAGAGGAACCTGGAGAAGGGAGTGAGAGGGGTGAATAGTAAGACACAAGCAGTGCCAAGAGGAAGTGTGGCCCTGAATGCCAAGTGAAGACATGCTTCAAGGTGCTACCCTCCAACTTGGACAGGCTGCTGAGTCTGACATAAGGTGAAGGCCACACTTTCTTTTCTTGTTTGTTACTAGCCTTAAAAGTTGGAATTTTGTCTAAATGTAATAAGAGCTAGTGATAGCTTTAAACAAAAAAATATTTTTAACTATAAAATACTAGTAGCCTGGTGCACGAAATTCATGCATGGGGGAGGGTGTGTTTCTCAGCCTGGCCTGCACCCTCTCCAATTTTGGACCCCTCAAAAAATGTCCTGCCAGTTTACAGGGATTAGGCCTAAACCAGCAGTTGGGCATCTGGGACTGCTGGCTCCTAACCTCTCACCTGCCTGCCTGCCTGATTGCCTCTAACCACTCTGCCTGCCGGCCTGCTCGCCCCCAAATGCCCCCCACGCTGCTGGCCTGCTTGCCCCCAAATGCCCCCCCCCCACCAGCCTCATCACCCCAAACTGCCCCCCTGCTGGCCTGCTTTCCCCTACCTTCCCTCCCCACTGGCCTGCTCATCCCCAACTGTCCCCCTGCTGGCCTGCTCACTCCAAACTGTGCCCCCCCACTGTCCTGATCACCTCTAACTGACCCCCCACTGACAGCCAGCTTACCCCCAATGGCCCCCTTGCTGGTCTTCTTACCCCCAACAGCCCCGTCCCCCACCAGCCTGATCACCCACAACTGCCCTCCCCTCTTGGCCTCTAACTGCCTCTACCTCAGCCCCGCCACCATGGCTTTGTCCAGAAGAACATCTGGAAGGTTTCCTGGAAGGTCTCCCAGTCTAATTAGCATATTACTCTTTTATTAGTATAGATATATTTGTCTGTAAATATGGTTATGATTGCAGATATGAGTAGGACCAGGTAAAATTTTATAGAATGGGCCTTTTATTACAGATAGTTTTCCATGTATGCATTTTTTCTAAAGAAGTAAAAATTTAAAAAATGTTTCAGGAAGACTTTGAGAAATGTACAGTATCTGCTTTTCTTCCAAGAAAGTTGTCACTTTTATGCCAGAGTGAGAATTATTTGTATGCTTTGCATGTCAGCACTGGGCCACTGTGACTGGGGGGCACTTAGCTTGACTTGAGAGTAATTATCTTGCTCACTGGCTGGGAGAGAGGGTGTGAGGCAGAGGAGATAAATATTGGGTTCTGGATTATTCATAGATTGCTGACTTTCTGGATTGATTGTGCAAGCCCCTCCTTTTATTGATGTCCACCTTCTATTGACAGACATCTACCCTGGGAGAGAAATGAGATGAAACTCTCCTTCTTTTCATTGTAAAAAGCATTTGAATTTCTAAGGTGTGATAAGGCCACCCAGCCATCCACAGTCAAGGTACACATTTTCATGGAGGATGTTCCCACACCTGAATAAATTAAAACAATTGTTTTCTTTTAATTTAAACTGTCTTCTATAGCTGTTTTCTTGTTACTTAAAAGCTAGTTTTTTTTTGAAACTGCTTCCAAAGCTTTTCAAGCTGTATATGTCCTTGGAATGAATTTATACATAAGAATTGAGCCCAGCAGGTGTGACTCAGTGGTTTAGCATCGACCTATGAACCAGGAAGTCACAGTTTGATTCCAGGTGAGGCCACATGCCTGGGTTTTGGCCTGATCTCCAGTACAGGGCATGTAGGAGGCAGCTGATCAATGATTCTCTCTCATCATTGATGTTTCTGTCTCTCTCCCTCTCCCTTCCTCTCTGAATCAGTAAGAATATATTTTAAAGAGAGAGCAAGAGAGAGAGAGAGAGAGAGAGAGAGAGAGAGAAGAGTGTATATGTTTGTAAATAAGAAAACATGTATTCGATGCTCTTAGAAAGTCTTATTTTCTTTCATTAAAACTTGTGCAGTATAGGGAACTCTATAGATTCTCTTAATTTGAAGAAAGTTAGAGGGAAAGGTACTAATTCAGAGTTCCTTGGGAAAATATATCACTTACATATTTTTATGTTTATTTTTTTAAATCAAAAACAAATATTTTCTATTAAGAAAATATATTTTGATCTAAATATCTTCTATAATTTTAACCCTAAAATATCAATTTAAATATTTTAAAAATGGTTGGGATGTTTGTTTTTTTAAATAAGTTAGGTTACTGGAGTTCTACATGTTACTGGATCACCTGGGGTAATTTTCTGATTGGAAAATTAAGAATTATAGTCAGAGGGAAGGACATTAGTATTTTAAAGGAACATATTCAATTTGCTTTAGAAGCCGAGCCTCTCTTATCATGTGACTTGTTTTGTATGTTTGTTAAACTATATTATCACGTAAGCATTGCTGCTATTGGGACAAACAGTGACAGTTGATTCAGGTCATTTGAATGTCCACTGTCTGCTTTAATTTGTATGTTCGTTTTGACTCTGTCATATGCTCAAACTTCAGTGGAAGTCATGAGAACCTATTATTTTTGCCTACTCCCTCCTTTACATTGGAAATATTCTTTTTTAGCCAGAGGGACCTTAACTTTCATGTAAGGGATTGTTTCGGTTGCCAACTTTTTTCTTCCTTGCCAAGTAAGAGAGTTGTAAACTCTTCAGTGATTGATCATATTCCCCAGGATATTTGCAGATGTGGTTGGGAAAAGTCATTTCATCCCTGACCTTTGCATGTCAGGTGCTGGGGTGCCTGGGTGCCGCCTGGCCTGCGTCCCGGCTCTCTCTCCCTCCGATCACCATGGTGATCACCTGCCGCAGGTAGCCGGCACCCCGCCAGGGGTGTTGCCTGGCCTGCTGCCTGGCTTTCTGATGGCGATCACTGGCTGGGTGGTGGGCAGAGGCAGCCTTTGCCCGCCCCCCAGCTCTTGCCTGCCTCCTGGGTTGCTGATCACCCTTCTTCTGTCTTTCCCCTTTAGCCTCCCATCATTGCACGTATGCAAATTAACCACCATCTTTGTTGGCGGTTAACTGCCATCTTTCTTGGCAGTTAATTTGCATATCGCCCTGATTAGCCCATGGGAAACATAGCAGAGGTACGGTTAATTACCCTTTTTGTCTTTTATTAGATAGGATATTATGTGTTATAATTAGAGAATAAAAGAAGATGAATATGTTTTGAGTTGGGCTGTGGGACTTTGAACAATGCTGTCTCACTAGTTATGTTGATCTCATCACATTTGTATTTCACAGTTATCTTAGCAAAAAGGCAATTTTCTACATATCATTCACCTTTGGGTCTAATAACATTTAATTGAAAATTCAGAAATTAAAGTTATAAATTTCATGAGCTGAAAACAAAGAGTTGTATGAAGTTGTGATAGAAAAACATGCACAATTTGAGCACAAAAATAGAAATAGTCAATTTTCCTATGTTGCTTATTTATTAACTAGAGGCCCAATGCACAAAATTTGTGTAAGGGGGTTGGCCCTCTCAGCTGCAGTGGCTGCCTTGGTCCTTTCAACCACAGTTTTGTCCAGAAGGTCATCCAGAAGGACGTCCAGAAGGTTGTTTGGTTGTCCGGTCTAATTAGCATATTACACTTTTATTATTATAGATTACTTGCTTGTTCTAAATTGTAATCTTTAGGCTGTCATGGCTCAGTGATGGAGCATTGATCTATGAACCAGGAAGTCCTGGATAAATTCCTCGTCAAGGCACATGCCTGACTTATGGGCTCAAACCCCAATAGGATGTGTGCAGGAGGCAGCTGATCAATGATCTCTCTCATTATTGATGCTTTTATCACTCTCCCCCTCTCCCTTCCTCTCTGAAATCAATAAAAAAATATATTTAAAGAATAAGGGAAAAGGAAGTTAAAAGCCAATGCGAATACCATAGGCTGGCTCTGTGCTGGAACTTTAGCATTCCTTTGTGGAGGTGATGTGATGATCTGGGTCCCTGTAAGTAAAATCAGCATCTGGAACACCCATTGTTTCCAGAAATGTAGACTAATTGCCTAGGGGCATAACAAAGAACTAAAAAAAAAATAGAAACATCAATCTTCTAGTTGACTCACTCTGATCAATGTGTAGAGGCTGCATACTTCTCAAATTTTGTTTTTTTACCATATGGTCATTGGGACTCTTAAGCCCTCAGGCTAAATCCAGGCAACAAGCATATTTGTTTGCTGTACACAGTGTTGGGAGATTGGACATGTACATCCATATTTCTGGTTTCTTTTGAAAAACTGGCCCAATAATAGGCTGGAGCTTAGCTGCAGCTATTCCATGTAGACAGGGCCTGCATTCAGCCTTCAGCTTGTCAAAGTCTACCTCAGCCTAGTCTATTGATTTAAATTACCCAGATAAGCCTTATAGTCAATTGAGTTTTCAATCATTGTTCTACAAGATTTATTTAGCATATAAATTATTGCAACTTGAGGTTTATTCCAATACAACCCAATGTAGCTCAGCTACAAACATTTCTCAAGATAAGAAAATTGTTTGCTTTTGTGTTACATTGTTTGAATACTAATTTGAATGGTGTAAAATTCCACTTAAATTATTTTTTTGATATGCCAAAATAAAATGTATATGGTTCTGATTGAGTAAATAAACATGAATTATGATATTTTTCTAATATCAAAGTATTGTAAAGAACTGATAAGTTGGCCAGACCTGAGCCCAGAGGGTCGGAGGGAGACCGCATGGCAGACAGCCGCGTCTCTTGGGACAGACACCGAGCCTGACCGGGGTAAGGAGTTCCGCGGGTTTGCTGGCGCCAGGAGATTTGAGATTTGGATTTTGTGATTGCGGAGAACTGAGACTAAAGGGGGCATCCTGAGGAACTGACCGGACCATGCAGTGCCCATAAGAGAGGAGCGTTTCCCAGACCGCAGATCCAAGCAACAGCAGCCCCCTGACCACCGCAGCCTCCTGATCACCACAGCCTCCTGATCACCACACCCTCTGTCTGTGGAACAGCAGCTGTACGTGAAGCCTCCCCCCACCAGCCAGAAGAGCCAACACAGCTGTGAACAACACCCACCAGAGGAGCTGTTGCCAACTGGAAAGCAGCTGCTACCGCAACCGTCTGAGCAGCAACCACAACCCAAGGAGCCCCTGCCACCCAGGGAGCAGCCACTGAACATCTCAACATCTACATATGTCAGCGAGATCAAACATGGGTAGGCAAAGAAACCCCCAAAGGAAAGAAAAGAAGGACTCGCCAGAAAAGAAGCTAAGTGAGACAGAGATATGCAACATGACGGAAAAAGAATTCAGAATAAGGTTCCTAGAGTACATGCACCAGATGTTCAAGAAGCAAGAAGAAACAGATGAAAAACTCAACTACTTATGCAAGAAGCTAGAAGAAACAGATGAAAAAATCAACAACTTAAGTAAGTCCCAAGAAGAAATGAAGAGTGACATAGCTTCAATAAAAAACTCCATTGAAAGTATCAACAGTAGACTGGGAGAAGCGGAGGACCGAATTAGTGAATTAGAAGACAAGGAAGCAAAACACACTCAAACTGTACTGCAAATGGAGAAAAAAATTAAAAGACAGGAGGAGAGCCTAAGGGAGCTTTGGGACAACATGAAACGAAACAACATACGAATAATAGGGGTGCCAGAACAACAGAAAGATGAACATGGATTAGAAAACCTATTCGAAGAAATAATATCAGAAAACTTCCCTGAGGTGGGGAAGAAAAAAGTCACACAAGCCCAGAGAGTCCCAAACAAGGTGAACCCGAAAAGACCCACACCAAGACACATCATAATTACCATGGCAAATGTTCAGGATAAAGAGAGAATCTTACAGGCTGCAAGAGAGAGACGGAAAGTAACATACAAGGGATCTCCCATTAGATTATCAAATGATTTCTCAACAGAAACACATCAGGCCAGAAAAGAATGGACGGAAATCTACAAAGTGATGCAAAGCAAAGGACTGAATCCAAGAATACTCTATCCAGCAAGGCTATCATTCAAAATTGAAGGGGAAATAAGAAGCTTCACAGACAAAAAAGGGCTAAGGGAGTTTATCACCACCAAGCCAGCCATGCAAGAAATGCTAAAGGGACTGGTGTAAAAAGAAGAAATATCAAGCTCAGAAAGAAAACAGCCACACACACACACAAAAAAAGAAATGGCTACAAACAAGTACCTTTCAATAATAACTTTAAATGTAAATGGACTAAATGCTCCAACCAAAAGACATCGAGTGGCTGAATGGATAAAAAAACATGACCCTTACATCTGCTGTCTACAAGAGACCCACCTCATTAGAAGGGACTCACACAGACTGAAAGTGAAGGGATGGAAAAATATCTTTCACGCAAATGGAAAGGAAAAGAAAGCTGGGGTAGCAATACTTATATCTGACAAAATTCATCTCAAAGTGAAGGCCATAACCAGAGATAAGGAAGGCCACTTCATAATACTAAAGGGATCAATACAACAAGAAGATATAACCCTGGTAAACATATATGCACCCAATGCAGGAGCACCCACATACATAAGAAAACTTCTGGAAGATATCAGGGGAGAGATCGACAACAATACAATCATAGTAGGGGACTTTAATACACCACTGACATCACTGGATAAATCCGCTAGACAAAAACTCAGCAAAGAAACAGCAATCCTAAATGACTCACTAGATCAGATGGACTTAATTGACATCTTCAGAACACTTCACCCCACAGCTGCGGAATATACATTCCTCTCAGGTGCTCATGGGACATATTCAAAAATAGACCACATATTGGGTCACAAGCAAAGTCTCCACAAATTCAAGAAGATTGAAATCATAAAAAGCTTCTTCGCAGACCACGATGGCATAATGTTAGAAATAAACTACGATAAAAACAACCCAAAATACTCAAACACTTGGAAGCTGAATAGCATGTTATTAAATATTGATTGGGTTACCGATGACATCAAAGAAGAAATTAAAAACATCCTGGACACTAATGACAATGAAAACACAACAATCCAAAACCTCTGGGACACAATGAAAGCAGTCCTGAGAGGAAAGTTTATAGCTCTACAGGCCTATCTCAAAAAACAAGAAAAAATGGTAGTCCATCATCTAACTCTACAACTCAAAGAATTAGAAAGAGAGCAACAAGAAAACCCCAGAGTGAGCAGAAGGAAGGAGATAATAAAGATTAGAGCAGAAATCAATGAAATAGAGACCAAAAAACAATACAGAAAATCAATGAAACCAAGTGCTGGTTCTTTGAAAGGATAAACAAGATTGACAAACCCCTAGCCAGGCTCACCAAGAAGCAAAGAGAGAGGTCCCAAATAAACCAAATCAGAAATGATAGAGGCGAAATAACAACAGACCCCACAGAAATACAAATGATTGTTAAACAATACTACGGGCAACTCTACTCCAATAAACTAGACAACCTGGAGGAAATGGACAAATTCCTAGAAAAATACAACATTCCAAAACTCAATCAGGAAGAATCTAAAAACCTCAATAGGCCACTAACTATGGAAGAAATTGAAGCAGTCATCAGAAAGCTTCCAGCAAACAAAAGCCCAGGGCCAGACGGCTTCACAGGGGAGTTCTACCAAACATTCAAGGAAGAACTAAAACCTACCCTCCTCAGACTACTACAAAAAATTCAAGAGGAAGGAACGCTTCCAAGCTCATTCTATGAAGCCAGCATCACCCTAATACCAAAACCAGGTAAAGACAACACAATGAAAGAGAATTACAGGCCAATATCCCTCATGAACATAGATGCCAAAATCCTCAACAAAATCTTAGCAAATCGGATCCAGCAGTACATCAGAAGGATCATACACCATGACCAAGTAGGATTTATCCCAGAGATGCAAGGATGGTACAACATCCGTAAATCAATAAATGTGATACATCACATAAACAAATTGAAAGAAAAAAACCACATGGTCATATCAATTGATGCAGAAAAAGCATTCGACAAAATCCAACACCCATTTTTGATAAAAACTCTCAGAAAGGTGGGAATAGAAGGATCATACCTCAACATAATAAAAGCCATATATGACAGGCCCACAGCCAACATCATACTCAATGGACAAAAACTAACACCATTTCCCCTAAGAACAGGAACAAGACAGGGATGCCCACTCTCACCACTCCTGTTCAACATAGTACTGGAAGTATTAGCCATTGCAATTAGGCAAGAAGAAGAAATAAAAGGCATCCAAATTGGAAAAGAGGAAGTAAAACTGTCCTTATTTGCAGATGACATGATATTATACATACAAAACCCTAGAGACTCCATCCAAAAGCTACTAGACTTAATACATGAATTTGGCAATGTAGCAGGATACAAAATTAACCCCAAGAAATCCGAGGCATTTCTATACACCAATAGTGAACTTTCAGAAAGGGAGATCAGAAAAACAATCCCATTTACCATCGCACCAAAAAAATTAAGATACCTAGGAATAAACTTAACTAAAGAGGTTAAAGACCTCTACTCAGAAAACTACAGGACGTTGAAAAAAGAGATAGAGGAAGACATAAACAGATGGAAGAACATACCATGTTCTTGGATTGGTAGAATCAACATCATTAAAATGTCCATACTACCCAAAGCAATCTATACATTCAACGCACTTCCCATTAAAATACCAATGGCCTTCTTCAAAGATCTAGAACGAACTCTCCAAAAATTCATCTGGAATAAAAAAAGACCCCGAATAGCTGCAACGATCCTGAGAAAGAACAAAGTAGGTGGGATCTCAATGCCAGATATCAAGCTGTATTACAAAGCCACTGTTCTCAAAACTGCCTGGTACTGGCACAAGAACAGACATATAGATCAGTGGAATAGAATAGAGAGTCCAGAAATTAGCCCGAACCAATATGCTCAATTAATTTTTGACAAAGGAGGTATGAACATACAATGGAGCCAAGATAGTCTCTTCAATAAATGGTGTTGGGAAAATTGGACAGACATATGCAAGAAAATGAAACTAGACCACCAACTTACACCATACACAAGAATAAACTCAAAATGGATAAAGGACTTAAATGTACGACAGGAAACCATAAAAATTCTAGAAGAATACAAAGGCAACAAAATCTCAGACATATGCCAAAACAATTTCTTCACTGATACAGCTCCTAGGGCACTTGAAACTAAAGAGAAAATGAACAAATGGGACTACATCAAAATAAAAAGCTTCTGCACAGCAAAAGAAACCATCAACAAAACAACAAGAAAACCCACCTCGTGGGAAAACATATTTGCCAACGTCATATCTGATAAGGGCTTAATCTCCAAAATTTATAGGGAACTCATACAACTTAACAAAAAGAAGACAAACAATCCAATCAAAAAATGGGCAAAGGATCTAAATAGACACCTTTCAAAAGAGGACATTCAGAAAGCCAAGAGACATATGAAAACATGCTCAAAGTCACTAATCATCTGAGAGATGCAAATCAAAACAACAATGAGGTACCATCTCACACCTGTCAGAATGGCCATCATCAACAAATCAACAAACGACAAGTGCTGGAGAGGATGTGGAGAAAAAGGAACACTTGTGCACTGCTGGTGGGAATGCAGACTGGTGCAGCCACTATGGAAGGCAGTATGGAGGTTCCTCAAAAAATTGGAAATGGAACTCCCATTTGACCCTGTGATCCCACTTCTAGGAATATATCCCAAGAAACCAGAAACACCAATCAGAAAGGATATATGCACCCAGATGTTCATAGCAGCACAATTCACCATAGCTAAGATCTGGAAACAGCCTAAGTGCCCATCAGTAGATGAATGGATTAGAAAACTGTGGTACATCTACACGATGGAATACTATGCTGCTGTTAAAAAGAAGGAACTCTTACCATTTGCAACAGCATGGATGGAACTGGAGAGCATTATGCTAAGTGAAACAAGCCAGTCAATGAAGGAAAAATACCACATGATCTCATTCTTTCACGGATAATTAAGACCATTACAAACTTTTGAACAATAATAAATACAGTGGCAGAGCTGCCTCAAACCGATTGTCGGACTTCAGTGGTAAGGCCAGGGAGGGTTGGGGTACTGGAGGGAGGGGAGTAAGAGATCAACCGAAGGACTTGTATGCATCCATATAACCATAACTAATGGACATAAGACACTGGGGGGCAAGGGAGGGCAGGGGCTTGTCAAGGGTGCGGGGGAAAAAGGACACATATGTAATACCCTTTGTAATGCTTTAAGCAATAAAAAAAAATAATATGCTAAACAAAAATAAATAAATAAATAAATAAATAAATAAGAACTGATAAGTTGACTCACTTTGGCAGTAGATATCTCCCATGTTGGATAAACCACCTGAGCCCATCGTGCTACAATTTCTGAAACTGCTTCATTAGTTGGTTTATTTGTTTACTCACTTCCTCTGTATGGATACCTTTTATGAGGCAGACACTGTTAGGAGACTGAGATTAGAAAAGATTAAACTTCTTTCCCTGCTATTGTGATTCAGTGGGAAGATAAATATAAAAGCAGACAATTGTGGTTCAGTGGAATAAATTCTGGGAGAGTGTGAGCATTATGGAATCTCAGAGTAGAGGTACCACTGACATCAATAAATGAGGAAGTCTAGTGTGGACACTCCCAAGCTTCTTTGTTCTCTGTTGAATATCTTTTTTAAAATCTTTAATGCTGACAGTATTACAGATATCCCCTTTTCTCCCCCATTTCCACCTTCACCACCCTATTGTCTGTGTCCGTGGGCTATGCATATATACATATAAGTTATTTGATTAATCTGTTCCTACCCTCCTACCCTTTTCTCTGAGATTCATTAGTCTGTTCCATGTTTTCATATCACTGGTTTTATTTTATCTGTCAGTTTACTTTGTTCATTAGATTCTAAATATAAATGAGATCATGTGATATTTGTCTTTTTCTGATTGGTTTATTTCTCTTAACATAATATTTTCTAGATCCATCCATGCTGTATCAAACGGTAAGAAGTCCTTCCTTTTTTTACAGTTGCATAATATTCCATTGTATAAATGTACCACAGCTTTTTTTTTAGCACTCATCTACTGATGGGCACTTGGACTGTTTCCAGATCTTAGCTATTATAAGTTGTGCTGCGATGAACATAGGGGTACATATATTCTTTTTGGTTGGTGTTTCAGGATTCTTAGGATATATTCCTAGAAGTGGGATCACTGGGTCAAATGGCAGTTCCATTTTTAATTTTTTGAGGAAACCATACTGTTTTTAATACTGGCTGCACCAGTCTGCATTCCCTCCAGCAGTGTACTAGATTTCCTTTTTGTCCACATCCTCACCAGCACTTGTTTGTTGATTTATTAGTGGTAGCCATTCTGGCAGGTATGAGGTAATTCCTCATTATCATTTTAATTTGCTTCTCTCTGATGATTAGTGACGTTGAGGATTTTGTCATGTCTCTTGGCCATTTGTATGTCCTCTTTGGAGAAGTGTCTATTTAGGTCCTTTGCCCATTTTTAATTAGCTTGTTTGTCATTCTTTTTTTTTTTTTTAGTTGTATGAGTACTTCATATATTTTTAAACTTAATCCCTTATCAGATATATCACTGGCAAATATGTTCTCCCATTCTGTTCTCCCATTCAGTGGATCCCTTTTCATTTTGTTGGTGGTTTCTTTAGCTGTGCAGGTTTTTATTTTGATATAGTCCCATTTGTTTATTGTCTCCTTTGTTTTTCTTGCCCTAGAACAGTGATGGCAAACCTATGACATGCGTGTCAGAGGTGACACGCAAACTCATTTTTTTGGTTGATTTTTCTTTGTTAAATGGCATTTAAATATATAAAATAAATATCAAAAATATATAAATCTTTGCTTTACTATGATTGCAAATATTAAAAAATTTCTATATGTGACATGGCATCAGAATTAAGTTAGGGTTTTTCAAAATACTGACACGCCGAGCTCAAAAGGTTCGCTATCACTGCCCTAGGAGATGTAATGGCAAAAATGTTGCTATGAGAGATGTCAGAGATTGTCTGGCCTATGTAATTCTTCTAGGATTTTTATGGTTTCATGACTTACATTTAAGTATTTTATCCAGTTAGAATTTATTCTTAATATAGTATAAGTTGGTGGTGTAGTTTGATTTTTTTGCATGTACCTGTCCAATTTTTCCAACACCATTTATTGAAGGAACTGTCTTTTAAAAAAAATTACCTTTATTGTTGAAAATATTGCAAACACCCCTCTTCCCCCACATTGTTCCCCCTCATCCCTATTTCTCCCCCTCCCCAAACCTTCATCACATTATTGTCCATGTCCATGGGTTATGCATATATATGCATATAAGTTCTTTGGTTCATCTCTTCCCACCTCCTCCCCTTCCCTCTGAAATATGTCAGTCTGTTGCATGCTTCTGTCTCTGGATTTATTTTGTTTGTCAGTTTATTTTGTTAATTAGATTCCACATATAAGTAAGATCGTAGATACTTGTCTTTCTTTGACTGGCTTATTTCACTTAGCATAATATGCTCCAGGCCCCTCCATGCTATTTCAAAGGGTAAGAAATCTTTCTTATTTTATAGCTGCATAGTATTCCATTGTGTATATGTACCACAGTTTTTTAATCCATTAATCTACTGATGGGCACTTGGGCTGTTTCCAGATCTTAGGTATTGTAAATAATCCTGATCATACAACCCCCCAAAATGAAGACAAACACTCCCATTGAAAAAATGGGCAGAAGACCTGAATAGACACTTCTACAAAAAGGACATACAAATGGATGAGAGACATATGAAAAAAATGCTCAACATCACACCTACCAGATGGCTATCATCAATAAATCAACTAAAAACAAGTGCTGGCGAGGATGTGGAGAAAAAGTGACCCTAGCATACTGTTGGTGGGAATACAGACTGGTGCAGCCACTATGGAAAACAGTATGGAGTTTCCTCAAAAAACAAAAAAGGAACTGCCATTTGACCTTCTGATTCCACTTCTAGGGATATATCCTAAGAAACTTGAAGCACCAATCAGAAAGAATATATGCACCCCTATGTTCATAGTAGTGGTATTTACAATAACCAAGATCTTGAAGTGACTGTCTTGATGCCATTGTATGCTCTTGCCTCCTTTTTCAAATATTAATTGAGGATAATGGGTTAAATCAATTTCTGGATTCTTTATTCTGTTCCATCCTATCTAATGAAGAGGGAATATGCTAATTGATACTCACAACGTCACAAAGATGGTGGCGCCCACAGCCAATAAGAAGGGAATATGCTAATTGACTGCCGTGCCCTCAAATATGGTGGCAACCACCGCGACAAGATGGCCAGCAGGGGAGGGCAGTTGTGGGTGACCAGGCCTGCAGAGGAAGGCAGTTAGGGGTGACCAGGCCTGCAGGGGAGGGCAGTTGTGGGCGATCAGACTGTCAGGGGAGTAGCTAGGGCAGTGATGGCGAACCTTTTGAGCTCAGTGTGTCAGCATTTTGAAAAACCCTAACTTAACTCTGGTGACATGTCACATATAGAAATTTTTTGATATTTGCAACCATAATAAAACACTTATATTTTTGATATTTATTTTATATATTTAAATGCCATTTTGCAAAGAAAAATAAACCAAAAAATGAGTTTGTGTGTCTCCTTTGACACGTGTGTCATAGGTTTGCCATTACTGAGCTAGGGGGTGATCAGGCTGGCAATCAGAAACGGTTAGGGGCAATCAGGCAGGTAGGCAGGTGAGTGGTTGGGAGCCAGCAGTCCTGGATTGTGAGAGGGATGTCCGACTGACGGTTTAGACCCGGTCCCACAGGGGTCCCAGATTGGAGAGGGTGCAGACTGGGCTGAGGGACAACCCTCCCCCGACGCAAAAATTTTATGCACCTGACCTCTAGTTGATATATATGCTTGTTCTTGTGCCAGTACCAATGGCTTTGTAGTAAAACTTTATATTTGGTATTGTGATCCCTCCAACTTTGCTCTTCTTTCCTAAGATTGCCATGGCTATTCATTGTCTTTTTGGATCCAGCAATATATTAAAAAGATAATACACCATGACCAAGTGGAATTTATTTCAGGGGTTCAAGGCTGGTATAATATTCCCAAATCAATAAATGTGATAACAGCACATAAACAAATAAAAATATAAAAATAACATGATCATATCAATAGATTCAGAAAAAGCATTCAACAAAATCCAAAACCCACCTTTGGAAAATACTTTCAGCAAAGTGAGAATAGAGAGATCATACCTAAAAACAATCAAAAGCATATATGACAAATCGACAGCCAATATCATACTCAGTGGACAAAAACTAAAAGCATTTCCCCTAAGAACAGGAACAAGATAGGGATATCCACTTTCACCACTCTTGTTCAATATAGTCCTGGAAGTCCTAGCCACAGTGATCAGACCAGAAGAAAAAAATATAAAGCATCCAGATTGTAAAGGAGGAAGTAAAACTTCTTTATTTGCAGATGACATGATATTGTATATAGAACCCTTAAAGACTCCACCAAAAAAGTATTAGATGTAATAAATGAATTTGGCAAAGTAGCAGGAAACAAAATCAGCACCCAGAAATCTATGGCATTTTTATACACCAATAATGAACTCTCAGAAGAGAAACTAAAAAAACAAACAAAAAAATTCATTTACTATTGCAATAAAAATTAAGATACTTAGGAATAAACTTAACCAAGGAGGTAAATTACCTATAACCAAAAAACTATAAGACACTGAAAAAAGAGATAGAGGAAGATATAAACTCGTGGAAGAATATACCATTTTTATAGATGGTAGAATTAACATGATTAAAATATCCATACTACTGAAAACAATCTATATATTCAATGCAATCCCTATTAAAATACCAATGGCTATTTCACAGATCTAGAACAAATGAATACTCTGAAAATTTTATAGCCCCGAATAGCTCCAGCAATCTCTTGAATATCTTGTACCTTACTTAGCATTTCTACTGTGTGTGATGTGTCTAGAGCAGTGATGGTGAACTTTTGAGCTCAGCGTGTCAGCATTTTGAAAAACCCTAACTTAACTCTGGTGCCGTGTCACATATAGAAATTTTTTGATATTTGCAACAATAGTAAAACAAAGACTTATATTTTTGATATTTATTTTATATATTTAAATGCCATTTAACAAAGAAAAATCAACCAAAAAATGAGTTCACATGTCATAGGTTCGCCATCACTGGTCTAGAGAGATAGGGAGGAAGGGAAGGAAAGGGAGAATGGGGGATGACAGGGAGAAGAAAATAAATAGGGGAAGGGAAAGGGATAGAGGTGAAAAGATTTAAAGGACTTATTTTAAGATGGTTCCTAGAGATAAGTTTATATAACACAGTAAGTTATTTAGCAAATAAATTTCCTACCTTTAATTTTTCCATATGCTGTAGAATGGGCAAATCCTCTATACTCTGTAACTTCAGTTTGCATGTTTATTAATGAAGCATTGGTTTAACATTAGCCTCTCAACCAGGGCTCCTATGTGAACCACAGACCACAGACAATGATGGGAATGGCTAATTTCTTGGTTCTTCTAACGATGGTATATAAGTAGTAACAATCTAAATACATAGGAGATGATTTTATGAATTCCATACAATGGATGCCTTCATGAGTTCAGGCTTAGTTCTTAGAATGCTGCTGGGTTCTGCTGTTGCTTTTAATTGGTTCATTTAAATCGGTCCTGCTCTATCCTCCACGAACCTGCAAGCCAGGAGTCCACATTATGAATAACTTAGCTAGGTCACCAGGTGTTAGTATATAGCACACTTCTCTGTATCATATAAATCTCAGCTGGAGTTACAGAGTTTGGTCTACATGCTGCCTAGGTTGACATTGTTATAGATTCTGTTTCTTTGAAAATTGAAATGTCAGTGGTCCAAGAAAAGTAAGTAAGGAGAACTCTGGTGATCTAATGGGCCTTTAGAGCTTTCCTTCTGATGGATCAATGGTTTCACTTAGTTTACCAAAGAGAATTATGAATTTAAATTCAATTTGGCCTACCACTGATACCCCAGAGAGTAAAGGTTACAAGAGAGCAAATTAAAACAACACCGTAATTATAAAAATAGCAGCTATTCATCGAGTAGTTGTTTTATACTTAACTGCATTCAATCCTCACAAGAACCCTGAGCCAGTCTTCTTGTTCTCCACTTCACAGACGAGGAAACTGAGAAGAGTAATGTCACTTATGCAAATCCAGGGCTAGTTGCGGCAGAAGCCAGGTATGAACCAATCTCTTTATAACCTTGATAACTTATAATACAGAGCTCTTCATCATGCCTACAGCAGGCAGGTCATGCTTCTCAGAGATGGAAATTGCAAGAACCAAACAAAGACTCCAGACCTGTGAAGACAGGGCGTGCCTGGTGATAAATAGCCTGAGGCTTCGAGGGTTCAGGGCATCCAGGAGCTATACTCCAGGCACCCTGAGCAGGCACCCGCTGGGAAGGGAAGATCCCCGACTCCACCCTCCCACAACTGGTGGCACCAAATCTCAGCTCCAGGATGCCTTTATCAGCATTGATGCAGAGGCCAGGGAGAGAGTGCAGGAGGGGCACCTGCAGATCCAGACCTCAATTCTGCCCAATTTGGGGAGTTCTTGCCTTATTTCAGGTACTGTTTCAGGCCCATAGAATGATTCCTGCAGACAGCCAGAGTCCTGGGAGTTTATATCATTCCAGGGTAGCCCTTCCCGGTGACTTGCAGGTGCAAGATCATGGGGGTCTGGCTTCCTTACTTGGGCAAGATGGCTCCAAACATAAATTACACTCCTGACCCCCCTGCAGCACAGCCTGAAGCTTTCTGCACGATGATGTTTGTATGAATTTGCCCCTTCTTGGTTCTCCTTTTCTGTCTGTCTGTCTCTCATTAGTTTCTTCTTAACAAGTAATTTGCTCATGACCCCTTCCTCGGGATTTGCTTCTGGGGAAAATCACCTCAGACTGCAGTGTGCATGTCTGTGTGCTACATATTTATACATTCGGTCACGCACAGAACTTCGCAGAGGAATGTTCCTGAAGGAAAGAGCAGGGTGTTGGGAGCCAGATGAATCTTCCTTAATTGCAAACCCAACCACTGTTTCTGAGGCCCTTAGGCAAGTTACACCTCCTCGTTTCATAATGTGTGGAACATCAATGATGACACCTAACTTGGAAGAGTCTGAATTTAGTGGGATAAAGTATTTAAAGTACCTCGTACTCAGTGGTACTACTTATTATAACCCCAAACAAAATAAGTTTTGATATATCTACTCACAGAGCTGGAATTAAGTTATAAATATTTTTCCTTTTACTACGTTTGTGCATAGACTTCTCTCATATAAAAAGAAAAAATAATCTTCACTTCCCTGGCCTTCATAAAGACAGTCAGTGCCCGCTTGGAATACTCTGTTGTTGCTGCCAATTTGTTCTCACCCTCAGGAGGCACTGCGGTCTGTGGACAGAGAAATAAATATTTTTGTTTGTTCTTCATTTAGTATATGTCATCCTGCATTGATCTTGGCTATTTCCCTCAAAGGGATGCATGCAGAAGCAGCTTTCACAGCGCAGATAAATATTAAAGGCATATTTAGTTCTCCGCAGTGAGCAAGGCTGAGAAGACAAACAGGCCCATCATGGAAGGATGAGTTTGAGGGTGTATTAAAGACTGGCCATCAAAGTGACCCACACAGAAGCCCTAAAAAGTGTCTCTTTCAGAAAATTGGATGACTTGTCAACTTCCTTTGGGTTTGGTAGTGTCGATGGGACTAAGCCCTGCACCATTTCTGTCCTGCGAGCTCAAAATGCCTTTTCCCTGACTTGATATTTTAAGTCTTCTCTTCACAGAAGCATGAAGGCTAGCTCATTTCTTGGAAGTCATATGGGCTTTGGGTTGGACTTGTTGGCTTCCAGAAGAGACTGAGAAAACCTTGAACATTAATTCTACAGACCCCGCTTTAGTTTGGGATAAGACCCTATTTACTACCTTCTGGACATTTAAACACACCAGGCTTGGTTTTCTGTCTCTGCTTTGGTCAATATATTTTCTCTGGAATATTAATCTTTTCCATTGCCTTACACCTGTCTCTATTTACCTAAGGATCAGCTCCTCATTCTCCAACAGTCAACTCTAGCAATATCTGTTGCAATTAGCCTTCCCTGCCTTCACTAACTAGTCATGCCCATTCCTGTTGCCTTTCTGGCGCTGTATGTACTTCCAATGTGGCAGCCAGTGCCAAGAGAGGGTAATTTCTCATGAGAAAGGATCAAGACATATTTTTGGTATTCAGTGCTGGGCATACAAAATGCATTAAATACACATTGGCTACTAAAGGAACAGCTATCATTGTGTCTGCCAAGATATTTAGAAAATAAAAATATGTCCCTATGTTCCAGAGTTAG
Source organism: Myotis yumanensis (assembly GCF_028538775.1). Classification (NCBI taxonomy): domain Eukaryota; kingdom Metazoa; phylum Chordata; class Mammalia; order Chiroptera; family Vespertilionidae; genus Myotis; species Myotis yumanensis. The sequence goes on from NW_027223759.1 coordinate 91,535,369, forward strand.
AAGATTCACAAATTTACAATCTCACGAAGAGGAGGATTTCAGTCTTTTTTGTTCACTGCTGTTCCCAGTCGCCTAGAACAGGATCTGACACACAGTGGGCCCCTAGTAAATATGCTATGAGTGAAAGAATGCATTCTACTTGGTAATAGTATATCAATCACAATGATGCATTTTTTTTTACATTATAATGTGCTAAATGTATTGCTTTGGATTTCCAAGTCGGGCATCTTCCTTTAAAAGGCAAAGATCTCTGAGAAAATGTGACCAAGATATATTAACCATTAGCCAAACCATACAGAAACAAATTAAACTCTTGTTTAAATTTGCTTTCCAAGAGTTATGTTTTGTTAGATTCTTAAATGATACCTTGAGGCCAAGAGAAGCTGGTTGCTTTTGTGCTCAAATACTTGCCATTAAGGAGTGGTATGTAGATTTTCATCCAGCTAGTCATTAGCAGCCACTAAAATATGTGTTGAACTAAAGATTACCCATTTTAGGTATAAAATATATTCCTGATTGGAAGTCATTTCTGCTCTTCCTAGGTTGTTAGGTTCTCCATCACAAGAGTATGTCTTCTCTTTATATAATTGAAAGATTTGATAGAGGCACTAACACCTCTATCAAATGACTCTAGTAAATGACTTCAAATATCAGTAATGCCTGAAACACCCATGGCAGTCATCTCTGTAGGGATTTTTTTATGGCAAAGTGGAATATCTTGATTTTTAAGGACAGTTTTGAATTAATAAAAGATAGATAAGAGATTCTAAGATGGCTGCAGGATAGATGGAAGCCACACCCACCTGCTCTCAGGCCCAAATAGGTTTACAGTTAAATTGCAGAGCATCAACATGAACAACCAACTAAAGGCTAACTGGACTGAAATAACGTAATCAAAGAATTACAGCAGAAGCCACAGAGACTGACAGGAAGGGTGTAGACACAGAATGGCCAGTTCAGCACTCAGGTCTGGTGGCTGAGAAGCTGGACGGGCTGCAAAACTCCCTCCCTCTAGGAGTGTGGGGCCTCAGCCCCATGCAGGGATTCACAACACAGAGCGACAGGAGTGGGGAGAGGAGACTGCAGAGCATGTGGCTGGGACAATCAGTAGGGATTCAGTCCATCTGGGAGACCCAAACCCCACCATCCCTGGATCCAGTACTCCTATTGTTACAGCAGCAGCCTGGGGAGTGCAGTCTGGACTCCGACTGCTCCAAGGCCATCGGTGAAAACTCAGGTCCTGCAGATGGGTCTGTGGTTACACACAACATTGGCTACTAGAGGCCCTTTGGGAGGGAGCTTTGGCAGAATCTCAGAGAGTGACTAGACTGTATGGGTTGGGAAAGGGGACCAGTTTTCCTGACATTAAGTGCACAGCTGACACTCATTCCCCCACCTGTTGAATTGGCCGGCCTCATCTTGCTGAGTTCAGCAGCACAGGGGGACCAGAGTGCAAGGCGAACAGCATGGTAGCTCCAGACAGGTAGCCCGAGGCCAGTTACATACAACATCTGACATCAATTTACACCTAAACACCAACCAAGTGGACAAAGAACCAACACAACCAGTGATAGGCTGTGCAGAGCTGGGACTTTTAGACTGTGTCTCCCAGGGAAGCTTTTGTCTGGGAACAAGATGGGCAAGTGCTTGACTGTGTGGCTACACTGTGGGGATGTAAATCCAATCTCCCCTGAGAGTTCAGCCCAAGCTATCCTGGGAAAAAGAAGTGCCCCCCTTCGCCTTCCTCCTATGGGATTGTGGGCACCGGCCCCAACAGGAAACTGTTTGGATTAGCCCTGCCATGTTATGGATACTCTGCACCACTGGGCTCAGTTCTGTGGGTGGGGGGTTGAGGGAAGGGAGAGTGGCTCAGAACTGGCACATTCAAAGTGTGAGACCTTTGGAGGCTAGTGTCTGGGACTAGGGCAAAGTGCTTAGCCATGTCCTGCAGGCTGGGGCAGCATCATCTCCAATGAGAGCCTCTTTCCATGTATCCCCCTGAGCCTATAGCAGTTTAGCTTGCTTCTGCAGAGAGGACAACTGGCTCCACCTGAGCTGAACCTGCAGTGAGGCCCTCCAGGGGGAATAAGAGTTGGAGACTCTGGCAGAGATAGTGTGGTTTGGTTTTGGAACAGGGGGCACTTTCCCCCCATTGAGTGCCTTAACTGTGACCCCCCAACTAAGGGACACACTAGTCCTGTCCACCTGACTCTTTTTTCCCCACCCTACAGAGCTTGAAACCTGTAGAAGGGGCTGAGGTCACAGCTAGCATGGGCTCAGTCTTCAGTCTTTCTTTGTAAGGCCCTGGAAAAATAGGCAACCTCATGGGGATATGGAGTAGCTGACAGGTGGAGGCAGACCTGAGGGACCTCAGTCCCTTCAAAATTTGCCCCCAGGTCTAAACTTGAGGAAACTGACTCTTGTACACAGATTGGCCCCTCCCATGCACACACAGGTCCAGTAGATGCAGAAACAAACAGTGAACAGCATGGTAGCTCCAGACAGGTAGCCCAAGGCCAATTACATTCAACATCTGACATCAACCTATACCTGAACACTAACCAAGTGGACAAAGAACCAACACAACCAGTGGTAGGCTTCAGACCACACCAGAGCTTGACCCAACTAGCAGCACACCAAAAGGGGATTCCCACAGGCATCATACCCTGCTAGGAAACACTCTACCTCAGGGTACCGCCCCAGTATAGTGCCTCATACATGGTGATTGAGGTTTACCCTTATAATCACCAAGCCTGAAGGGTTAACTCCACTGAGAAAAGGGCCAACAGCATTTAAGACTCAACTACATCAAGGGGTGCATATAACTGACAAGAAACATTCCTTGGGCATGGAGCTCAGGTGACCTGGAAGATTGTGCCACTGAGCCCAACAAGACTCCTTCATCATAAAGCCATCAGAACAAGTTTGGGAGTTATAGCAGATATACCTAAAACACAGAGACAAAAAGGGGAGACAAACAAAAATTCCCCAAATGAAAGAACAAGAGAAATCCCCAGAAAAGAATTAATGCAATGGTGAAATGTTTAAAACAATGGTTATAAGGATGTGCAAGGACCTTAGGAAAAGAATGCGTGATCTCAGTGAGAATTTAACCAAAGAGGCTATAGCATTAAAGAGTACAGAAAAGCCATAAAAATAACAAGTCAGAAATGAATAATACAATATCTGAAATTAAGAATACACTAGAAGCAATCAACAGCAGGTCAGATGGAGCAGAGGATAAGTCAGCAAATTGGAGGGCAAGGTAACAGTAAGTAGTCAAGCAGAGCATCAAAAAGGAAAGAGAACTAAAAGAAATGAGGAAAGTTTAAAGAACCTCTTGGACAACATCAAGCATAATAAAATCTATATCATAAGGGTACCAGGAGAAAAGAGTGAGCCAGGGATAGAGAACCTGTTTGAATAAATGATGGCTGAAACTTCCCTAACCTGGTGAAGGAAAAAGTCACACAAGTTCAGGAAGCACAGACGGTCCCAATCAAGAAGACCCTGATGGAACCACACTAAGACACAGTGTAATAAAAATGGCAAAGAAAGAATTTTAAAGGCAGCAAGAAAAAGACAGGTACCTACAAGGGAGATCCCATAAGGCTGTCAGTTTATTTCTAAACAAAACCACTTCAGGCCAGAAGGAATTGGCATGAAATATTCAGTTTGATGAAAAGCAAGGACCTGCAACCAAGACTATTCTCTCCAGCAAGGCTATCATTTAAAATTGAAGGTGAAATAAAGAGGTTCTCAGACATAAAAAGGCTAAAGGAGTTAATTACCACAAAACCACTATTGCAAGAAATGTTAAAAGGACTGATTTAAAAAGAAGAAATATATAGAGAAACATAGGTATAAAGAAAAAATGGCAATAGGTAACTATACTAATAAAAGGATAATATGCTAATTAGACTGGGTTTACCAGACATCTTCTGGTTGTCTGGTCATCCTTCTGGACAAAGCCATTGTGGCAGGGGCCGAGGTGCAGGCGATTAGGGGTGATCAGGCCAGCAGGGGAGGGCAGTTAGAGGCAATCAGGCTGGCAGGGGAGGGCAGTTATGGGGGATCAGGCCATCAGGGGAAGGCAGTTAGGGGCAATTAGACAGGCAGGGGAGGGCAGTTAGGGGTGATCAGGCAGGCAGGCAGGTGAGCAGTTAAGAGCCAGCTGTCCCATATTGGAGAGGGTGCAGGCTAGGCTAAGGGGACCCCCCTGCCCGTGCATGAATTTTGCACATCGGGCCTCTAGTCTATTAATAATAACCTTAAATGAAAATGGATTAAATGATAAAAGTCATAGAGTAGCTGAATGGATAACAAAACAAGACCTATATATATGCTGTCAACAAGACATCCACTTCAGATCAAAAGATACACACAGACTTAAAATTAAGGGATGAAAAAAGTTATTTTATACAAGTTTAAAAAAAAAGCTGAGGTAGCAATTCTTATATCAGGCAAAATAGACTTTAAAACAAACTATAAGATATAAAGAATGACATTGCATAATGTTAAAGGGATCAATCCAACAAGGGGATATAACCCTCATAAACATTTATGCACCCAAAATGGGAGGACCTAAACATATATAAAAATATCTTGGTGGACTTTAAGGGAGAGAGTGACATCAACACAGTCATACCAGGGGACTTTAACATCCCACTTTCATCAATAGATAGATCTTCCAGACAAAGTATCAACAAAGAAACAAAGACCTTAAATGACACACTAGAGCAGATGGATTTAATTGAAATTTGCATACATTTCATCCCAAAGCAGCAGAATATACATTCTTCTCAAGTGCACATTGAACATATTCAAATATAGACCACACATTAGGATACAAAAGACATCTCAATAAATTTAAGAAGATTGAAATCATATTAACCATCTTCTCTGATCACAATGGCATAAAACTAGAAATCAACCATGATAAAAAAGCTAAAAATTATTCAAACACATGGAGGCTAAATAGCATGTCATTAAACAATGAATGGGTTACCAATGAGATTTAGGAAGATGTCAGAAATTATCTGGAAACAAATAAAAATGAATACACAATCACCAAAAACTTATGGGACACAGTGAAAGCAATTCTGAAAGAAAATTTCATAGCATTACAGACATGCCTCAAAAAGCAAGAAAAGTTTCTAGTAAACAATCTAACCCTATGGCTAAAAGAATTGGAAAAAGAAGAGCAGAAGAATCCCAGAGTATGTAGAAGGAAGGAAATAATAAAAAACAGAGCAGAAATAAATGATGCAGAAACCAAAACAAACAAAACAAAAGTTCAATGAAACCAAAATTTATTTCTATGAAAGGATAAACAAGATTGATGAATCTTTAATCAAACTCATCAAGAAACAAAGAGAGTGGGCCCAAGTAAATAAAATAATAAATGAAACAGAAAAGTTAACAACAAACATCACAGAAATACAAATGATTATAGGAAAACTAGAGGCCCAGTGCATGAAAATTTATGCACTGGAGAGGGGGGTCCCTCAGCCAGGCCAGTCCCCTCTCACAGTCCGGGAGTCCTCAGGGGCAGGAGGCAACCTGACAATCAGGGGATGGCAATGCCCCATCATACCTCTGCTGCTGCCACTGCCAGCAGTACAAGCCTCAGCCGGCCCTCGTTACCTGAGCCTCGAGCCGTCCCTGGGTGACTGGGCAGCTGACATCTGAGGCTTGCCTGTGCCTCAGGCTGGCCTTGGGAAGCTGGGAAGCTGCCATCCAAGGCCTGCTTGTGCCTTGGGCCTGCCCTGAGTGGCTGGGGGTCTGAGAGGACTGGGGTCTCTGGAGGCAGGCACGCGGAACAGCCAGGCTCGCCTTGGGGCAGGCCCGGCCTTGCCACATGCCTGCCTCTGCCCCAGCAGGGCTGAGGGGACTGGGCGCCTCCATCTTGTGACTGTGGGTGCTGACATCTTTGAGGGTGTGACAGTCAATTAGCATATTCCATTCTTATTGTCTGTGGGCACCACCATCTTTGAGGACAAGGCAGTCAATTAGCATATTCCCTCCTTATTGGCTGTGGGCGCTGCCATCTTTGCAACAGCGTGAAGGTCAATTAGCATATTCCCTCTTTATTAGATAGGATACTATGAACAACTATTTGAATTTATTAGGCTTTATTTTGTGTCCTAATATGTGGTCTATATTTGAGAATGTTCCATATACACTTGAGAAAAATGTATATTCTGCTGCTTTGGGATGAAATATTCTGTAAATAACAATTAAATGCATTCTATCCAGAGGGTTATTTAAGGTTTCTGTTTCCTTGTTGATTTTTTTGTCTGAAAGATCTATCCATTGATTTCAGTGGAATGTTAAAGTCCCCTGGTATCTATATTGCTGTCAATCTCTCCTTTAATGTCTGCCAAGATTTTCTTTTTATATTTCGATGCTTCAACTTTGGCTGCATATATGTTTACCAGGGTTATGTCCTCTTGTTGGATTGATCCCTTCTTTAGTATTATGTGGTGACTCTCTTTGTTTATTATATGACCTTTATTTTGAAGTCTATTTTGACAGATATTAGTATTGCTACCCCAGCTTTTTTGTTTGTTTGTTTCCATTTGCATGAAATATTTTTTTCCATCACTTTACTATTAGCCTGTGTGTATCTTTCTTTCTGGGGTGGGTCTCTTGAAGACCACATATACAGGGGTCTACTTTTCTTATCCAATTATTTTGATTGAAGCATTTAAGCCATTTATCTTTAAAGTGATTATTGATAAGTACATATCTATTGCCATTTTTAAAAACTATATTCCCCCATTGTCTTTCTTTTTCTTCTTCTTAGTTCAAGCCCTTTAACATTTCTTGCAATACTGGTTTGGTGGTAAGGAACTCCTTTACATTTTTCTTGTCTCAGAAGCTCTTTATTTCTCCTTGAATTTTAAATGATAGCCTTGCTGTGTAAAGTAGTTGTGGTTGTAGGTCTTTGCTTTTCATCACTTTAAATATTTCATGCCAATTCCTTCCAGCCTGAAATGTTTCTGTTGCGAAACCAGCTCATATTCTTATGGGAGCTCCCTTGTAGGTAACTGACTGCCTTTCTTTTGTGCCCTTTAAGATTCTCTCTTTGTCTTTAACTTTTGACATTTTAATTATGATGTGTCTTGGTGTGGTCCTCTTTGGATTCATCTTGTTTATCACTTTATGTACTTCCTGGAGTTGTATGTATTTTTTCTTCACCAGGTTAGGGAAGTTTTTAGCTGTTATTTCTTCAAATATGCTCCTGATCTCTCTATTCTCCTTCTGGTACAACTAAGATGCAGATTTGGTTATGATTTATGTTGTCTCACATGTCCCCTAAACTGTTCTATCATCTATTTATCTATCTATTTATCTATTTATCTATTTATCTATCTATCTATCTATCTATCTATCTACCTATCTATCTATCATTTATATTTTTATTGATTTCAGAGAGAAGGGGAGAAGTAAAGAGAGAAACATCAATGATGAGATAAAATCATCTATTGGCTGTCTCCTACACACTCTCTACTTGTGATTGAACCCACCACCTAAGCATGTGCCCTTACTGCTAATTGAACCATCATCTGCTGGTTCAAATGTCGATGCTTAACCACTGAGCCACCCCAGCTGGGTAAGAATTCTCTTGTTATTTAAGTTGGGGCTTTTTTTCTATGTCTCTCCATTATAGCTATCTCTTTGTGTTTGTCCCGATGTGTTAGGTTTATCTGCTACAACCCTGAGTCTTGGAAGGCTGTTCTTATGTTATAGGTGACCTGTGGGTTCCAGTGGTGTAATCTGCCTGATCAACTGAGCTGGGTGCTCTAAAAATTTGTCTTGGGAGTGTGATGTCAGCCTCATGTGAACTGAGCCTTGATTTCTATTGGCATATTTGTGCGTGGGACTATCCCTCAGGCTGGTTGACAGTGAGGGTCATCCCCCAACACAGCAGGCAGGTGGTGATCACAGGAAATTGAATTCGGCCTCAGGAGGGTTTGGTGCTTGCCAATATCTTCCTGTGGAAATGCTGCTTGTGAAGCTTATTGTATCCTGTTCTGTTGTCTGAACTGGCCACTGTGTGTGTTGGTTTTTTGTCTCTACAGAGGGACTCTGGTGCAGGCAAGATCAGACGCTGGCTCTGACTGGCCCTGGGCAGCCTATTTGGAACTATCAGTGATCCACAGCTCTGGCTCCCTCTGCTTGACCTGGGTGCTGGTGGAAATGGCTGTTACCACTATTATTTAATGGAGTACTGGGAGTTCTAGCCACCTACAGCCATCAGACAAGAAGAACAAATAAAAGGCAACCTGAATTGGAAAAGAGGAAGTAAAAGTGTTATTACTCATAGATGACATGATATTGTATATAGAAAACCATAAAGACACCACCAAAAAACTACTAGTTCTAATAAATGAATTCAGAAAAGTAGCAGGACACAAAATTAATATTCAGAAATTGGTGGCATATTTATATACCAATAAAAAACTATCAGAAAGAAAAACAAAGAAAACAATCCCATTTACTATTGCAACAAATAATAAGTAACTAGGAATAAACTTAGCCAAAAGGTCAAAGATCTATACTTGGAAAACTATAGAACATTGAAGAAGAAATTGAAGAAGATACAAATAATCTGGAAGCAAATACCATGTCTATCATTTAGAATAATTAACATAATTAAAATATCCATACTACCCAAAGCAGTCTATAGATTAAATGCGATTCTTATTAAAATACCAATGACATATTTCACAGACCTAGAAAAAATATTCCAAAAACTCCAAGAGATCCCCTATAGCCTCAGCAATCTTGAGAAAGAAGAACAAATTTGGAGGTATCACAATACCTGATATCAAACTATACTAGAAGGCCAATGTAATCACAATAACCTGGTACTTACATAAGAATAGGTATAAAGATCAGTGCAATAGAACTGAGAGTCTAGAAATAAATCCATGCTTTTATGATCAATTATTATTTTACAAAAGAGGCAAAAATATACAATGGGGTAACAACATTCTATTCAGTTGGGAAAATTAGACAGGTACATGAAAAAGAAAGAAGAAAGAAAGAGAGAGAAAGAGAGAAAGAGAGAGAGAGAGAGAGAGAGAGAGAGAGAGAGAGAGAGAGAAAGAAAGAAAGAAAGAAAGAAAGAAAGAAAGAAAGAAAGAAAGAAAGAAAGAAAGAAAGGAAGAAAGAAAGAAAGAAAAAAAGAAAAAGGAAGAGACTAGACCATCAATTTAACATCACACACAAGAATAAACTTTCAAAATTGATAAAGGACAAATGTAAGTCATAAAACCATAAAAATCCTAGAAGAAAACACAGGCATTAAAATCTCAGACATCTCTCATAACAATATTTTTTGTTGATATATCTCCTAGGACAGGGACTCAAAGGAAAAACAACAAACAACACTACATTAAACTAAAAAGCTTTTGCTCAGAAAAAACAAACAAACAAAAAACAAAACAAGACAAAACAAAATCAACAAAATGAAAGTGGAACCTATTGTATGGGAGAACATATTTGTCAATCATACATCTGAGAAGGCGTTAATTTCCAAAATATATAAAGAACTTACCCAACTCAACACCAAGAAGACGAACAATCCAAATGGGCAAAGGACCTGAATCTAGTTACTTCTCCAAAGAGGACATACAGATGGCAAATAGATATACGAAAAGATGCTCAATGTTACTAATCATCAGAGAAATGCAAACTAAAACCACAATTAGGTATCATCTCACACCTGTCAGAATGGCTACCATCAATAAACCAACAAATAAGTGCTGGTGAGGATGTGAAGAAAAGTTAATCCTGGTGCATTGTTGGTGAGAATGCAGACTGATGCAGCCACTGTGGAAAACTGTATGGAGTTTTCTCAAACGATTAAAATTGAAACTGACTTTTGGCCCAGATATCCACTTCTGTGAATATATCTTAAGGATTCCAAAACATTATTTTGCAAGAATATATGCACCCCCATGTTCATTGCAGTGTTATTTACAATAGCTAAGATCTGAACACAGCCTAAGTGCCCATCAGTAGAGAATTGAATAAAAAAGGTGTGGTACATTTTCACAATAAAATATATGCACCCAGAAAAAAAAATCATACTGTTTGCGATAGCATGATGGGCCTGGAGATTATTATGCCACATGAAATAAACCAGTCAAAGATCTATAAATACCACATGATTTCACTTACATGTGGAATCTAATGAGCAATATAAACTGAAGAACAAAATAGAATCAGAGGCATGGATACATGAAGCAGACTGATAGCTGTCAGAAGTCGGAAGGAAGGGAGGACTGTATGAAAGACGGTGAAGGAATTAGCCAAAAAACATTATGCACAGCCCATGGACACAGACAGCAGTGTGCTGATGGCCACATGGAAGCAATGCGGGGGATGGGTGAATGTGGGCAAAGGGTGGAAAATGGGACATCTGTAACAGGGCCAATAATAAAAATAGAGTTAAAAATAAAGATACATAAGAGATTATAAAAGATAATTCCAAACAAAGGCTAGGGGATATAAGGAGATTAAAGTTAGCTTTGATCAAGAGTAGTAAAAGAAAGAAAAAATATAACAAAATTTAGAAACATTCACCTTGTAAGTTTTTACCTTTGAATGTGTTATTTGCTGGTATTACTGTTTATTGTTAAAGAGGTATCCATTTAGACATATTTTGGGAAAAATCAGTTTAATATTCTAATCCTTAGAAAGGAATAAGTTGCTCAGTTCAAACTAGGTCATTAAGATCTTTGTTCTAAATCTTTGATTTTCTGGAAGAAAAGAAGAGAACTGGTTGAGGAGAAGCAGCACTTTGGCCTGCTATCTGGAGACGGGGGTGGGAAGGCACCAATGGGGAAATGAGGCAGAAAGTAGGACTTGGCTGCTTCCTAAGAGAATTGGACAGGCATGAGCTAAGCACCTTATTGCAAATACCTGACATATGAATTGCAAATTCTTCACCAGTCCTCATCTAGGCTTTTCTCGCTGGCATCCTGCCAGAGAAGTGATTGTGCAGAGTAGGAGGGGACTACGGATAATGGAAATTATGATTTAGGGAGTCCAGTGGAGTGGCTGAGATTACCTTAATGTCTAGGAAGTCTTACATATGCATTCTCCAGCATCTTTCCTTCCTGACTGACCCTCCAGCCGCCTTTGCCTGCCAATGAGGTATGAGTTGTAGCCATTAGCATTTATACCCTGGAGGGCTGAGCATTTCTCTGCGATTCTGGAGACAATGACTTGAAGTGCAGTATTCCTGGGGGCTTGGCAGAGTTAGCAACTCACCTTTTTGGAAAGTGTGACTGTATTAATATTTATGCTCCAGAGAGAAGCGTTATTACAAAAATGGAATAATGGAAGAGCCACTTTTACTGCCTCAACTCATTGCATCAACGCTGTAGAGGAATACATATGCATTTTTATTTTTTAGGATTGCTTTTTTAGAAGCAAAAAGAGGAACGTATGTTTCCTGAAATCAGATGTTCATTTTTCAAAGCAGAATAAATAGGCTGTCTTATTTCAGGGAAAAAAGAAGATGCTGCTGTTGGTCTGGAACTTGCTAATCAATGGCACAGAGAATTAAACTTCCCATTCTGTCCTGTGAGGAAAGGCAGTGTGAGGAGGAAGCCCAGCATCTGTGTCCCCTCTCATACCCACCCCCGTCCATGCACATCCTCCTTCAGACCACCCAGTGCTCACTTCGGCTTCGCACAGGGGCTTTGTGGACTGTGAGCCTGAGCGCTCTGGAAGTGGTGCTTCATATGCCATCTGGCTGATGACTCCACACCTTGACTTGCAGAGCTGGAGATAGTGACGCCTGTGTGCTTAGTAAGTAGGCTTTCTTGCTTATTCGTTAATCATTAATTGATAATTAAATCCAGCCAACATTTCTGCTTCTATATTGTACAAAGAAGTACTTAGAATGCTGTATTAGTTAGCGTCCTCCAGAGAAACAGAAAAGATAGGTATATGATAAATTGATAGCACATTAGCACATAATATTTTATAGTGAGTTTCTGTACATATAATGGGAGCAAAGAAGTCCCACTATCTGACTGCCATCTGCAAGCTGGAGGCCCGGGACAGCTGATGGCATAATTCAGTGCAATCTGGCAGCAGGGAGCAGTGGGCAGATGATTAAGTCCCCACCAGAGTCCAAAGGCCTAGGAACCAGGAACATTGATATCTGAGGGCAGAAAAAGATCAATTTCCCAGTTCAAGCAAAGAGAGAAATGTGCCCTTCCTCTGCCTGTTTGTTCTGGTCAGACTCTCAAAGGATGGATTATGCTCAATCACTTTGGGGAGGATAATCTTTACTCAGTCTACTGGTTCAATGAAGATTGCTAATCTCTTCCCAAAACACCCCCAGAGATATACCCAGAAATCATGTTTTACCAACTATCTGAGTCCCTTAGCCCAGGCAAGTTGGCACAAAACCATCATAGGCATAGTACAAAATTTTATTACTCTTATCCTATATAATAAAAGCCTAATATGGTAAGTGTCTAGTCGTCTGGTTGGCCATTCAACTGATCAAAGCCTAATATGTTAATGATATGCTAAGGCCGCTCAACCACTCCATATGACATGCACTGACCACCAAGGGGCAGATGCTCTGACCGGTAGGTTAGCTTGATGCTGAAATCCGGCTGGCTGATCAGGACTGAGTGAGATGGGCCAAACATACCCTAGAGCCCTCCTGAGGTCCCTCCCCAGCTGGCCAACCTCCCGTGTCCCTCCCCAGCCCCTATTGTGCACCGGTGGGGTCACTCAGCCTGGCCTGCACCCTCTCACAATCTGGGACCCCTTAGGGGATGTTGAAGAGCAGGTTTCGGCTCGACAGTGGGACAACCAGTCACTATGACATGCACTGACCACCACGGGGCAGACGTCCAATGCAGGAGCTGCCCCCGGTGGTCAGTGTGCTCCCACAGGGGGAGTGTCACTCAGCCAGAAGTCGGACTCATGGCTGGTGAGTTCAGTGGTGGTGGTGGGAGCCTCTTTTGCCTCCATGGCAGCCCTAAGGATGTGTGACTGACGGCTTGGGCCCACTCTTAAGCCATCAGTCGGACATCCCCTGAGGTTTCCTGGACTGTGAGAGGGTGCAGGCTGGGCTGAGGCACCAACCCCCCACTGAATGCACAAATTTTATGTACCTGGCTACTAGTAGATAAATAATCTATGGTGGAATATGTTGTTTGAGGTGGGTGAGCAAAGAGGAATGAGGTTCTGAACATGGAAAGAATGAGCAAAAATTGTTTTCTGGGGAAAATACTGCCTCTCATTCCTGGGGACACCTGACTGCTCCTAAGTCTGGTGGATTCTCCATGTGAGCGGGAGACCATGTGCTGAATTTGGATTACAAAGTGGAATGTGTTCTTCCTCGTTGAAATATGGGTGTTTCAGAGTTGTGCTCACGAGTAACTATCATCCTATAGTCTACCATCCCGCCTTTTGTTTTGGGAGACATCTTTATGTGGTAGAAGAAGAAAGGCCTTGCTTGGAGTACGATTCTCAGTCTCCTGGGCAGGGGGCCGAGCTGGGCAAGCCCAGGGAGCTGGCTGCCCTGTGGAGCAGCACACAGGGGGAGCAACTGGCTCTGTTACTTACTAGAAATGTGACCTCCGGCAGGTTCCTCACCTGATCTAGCTTCAGCTTCCTCATCTATAAAATGCAGACAATAACAAATATTATATATGTATATATACCCATGGAGTTTATCTAAGGGTTAGATGAGTTTATATATAAACTACTGTCAAAGATGTCTGGCTTGTAATAAGCTCGATGTGAGTATCCACTCTCTTTCCTGGTAAAACAAGCCTGGTCACCACGGGCTGGGCTGGAATCAATTCGTATACCTCAGGGCTGTGGCTCTCTACTGAGAACAAATATGCCCATGGGCAATATTTGGCAATATCTGCACACATTTTTTATTATTAAAATTGGGAAGTGGGTTGGTACTAATGGCAGCTAATAGGGATGTTAATAAACATCCTACACTGTTTAGCGTCCTACATCCCAGCAAAGATCCCAGGACAAAGTGGTATCCAGTTCAAATGCCAATAGTGCTGATGTTGGAACCCTGTCTTTTGGAATGCCTGGGCGTGTCCCAGGTGTGCAGTGTGTAATGGTGCCTTTCTTTTTTCCAGCCTCCTCAATCTTTACCATTCTGTCACTTTCCTCTCTTCACCAGTGTTCATTCATAGTCAACATCTCCAGTTGATGCCCTGCCTTTCCCTGTTCCTTCAAGAATACACCAGCTATGGGGCTCTTGGGAGGATTTTGAAATAACGACTCATTGAGCGACTTTCTTTCGTGACCCTACCTTAGAACTCTGTTTCCAACTGGGAGGAGACGGATGACAGAGAGCCAGCCTTGTCTTGGAGTTCAGAGTCATGGACTCTGCAGTCATTTAAGAGTCATTTTTTCCATTTCTAAATTCAGACCGGGGCATGCTCTGTGCTGTGATAGGTTCTTGGGCATTTGAGTGGGAGCTTTGAAAAGAGCAGAGCAGAGTGCTTGGTAAACAGTGAGGAGAGGTGTACATTTATTTCTCTTAATTCCTTTATGAAGATTCCACAATGAGAAGTAGTCAGCGCCATGGGTGGGAGGAAGGAATAATGGACATGCAGAGTCCTTTCACAAACTGTCTTTGAGCTCTAGCTGGAGCAGCTGCTGGAGCTACAGGTAGTTTATTGTTGTAGGTACATAATTCATCTGAATTATTATGATAATAGTTTTGGTTGCCTATAAACATTCCCTAAAGCATGAAGGTTTGGGGCTATTTTATGTTAAATGAAAAGAGCGATAGTAAGCATTAGGGTGTTATTCAAAATCTTCTCAGAAAATGTAGTAATTAGATGTGCACGTAGAGGGAGCTTCATTAGAATCAAATATGCCATTATTAATTGCTGAACTCAAATGATACCTTGCACTTGTGTAAAATAGAGTATAGTATTAATCCTTATTCCGATGTTTGACTAACCATTTTTCCATTTTCTCAAAGCTCTGTATCTATCTCTCCTCTCATAGATAACTATTGTTTTAGAATGAGAAATAAAAGCAGGAAGGAATTTTTCCTAAAAGTAACCTAGTATTCTATTTTCAGGATTATAGAATATGAATATAAATGCAGTATGTCTATAACCTCATGTTACCCACATCGTATTAAAAAATGTGCATTTGGTAAAGACTCAGATAGGAACCATGAATCAGGGCAGTTTTTCAAAACCATTGTGCAGAGTTCTTAAGACAGCAATAAATACCTAAACATCCATTTAATAATTGAATTCAGACAGATTTGCAATCTTGGTCGTACATCACCAAACTCTTTATTTAGCACCTATCAGAAAAAACATCATGGGCTGCTTTTGTGAAAGATGTTTTCAAGTTAGAAAAAAAAAAAAGAAACTCAGAAAGCAAATGGAGAGGAAGTACTTAGGCACAATTCTGAGTCTTTTGTTAAGTATGATGCATTAGTCTTATTTGAGAGCAGGAAGTAAGAGTGTCTTGAATTGTACAGGCAGTCAGACAATGTTGAGATTTTGGTTCCTTCTCTTAATCTCTCTGTGATCTTGGATACTTTATTGAACCTCTGCTTTTAAAACAGTTTCTTCACAGAGAGGGATGTGAAGTTGTCATTAGATGATGCTTGCAGACATTTTAGCAAGGTTACTGGGACATAGTTGGGTGCTTACGGAATTATACCAAAAGCTCCTCTGGTGAAGGTCATGTGTAATTTATGTGATATTTACAAACATGGCATTTTAAAATGTTGGTCTTTATGATCTCCTTCCTGGAAATCTTTGCAGTTGGAGAGATTGAAATAAGTTGGATATAGGCCCCTTTCTAATCACATCAGCCCCGGGAACATGGATGCTTACTGTCAGGGACCCTAGGAAGTGAGAGCAAGTTTTATGCTTGTTACGAGCAGGAGGACTTGGATTGCCCTAAGCCATGGGAATGGCTCTCACAGGGTGATGATTTGCTTACATGCATGACTGGCTCTTCTCTCTTCTTAGTTCCAGTTCAAAGATGAAGAGGGGAAATCAGACAGACATTTTTTTGCTTTTTTGTTTACATTTTTCTTCAAATCCAATTAAAAGACAAATGTTTCCAAGTCCTATGTCATTAACTAGCTACATGATTTTGAGCAAGTTACCTAGTCTTTCTAAGCCTCAATCGCTTCATCTACAAAATGGTACTAACCAGGCTAATTCACTGCAGGCCTCTCCACAAACAGGATGTCACGGAGCAGCTCAGCCACGCCCTCCACAGGGAGGTCACTGGTTGTGAGGGTGGAACCTTTATGATGGGGTTGGTGCCCTTTAAAAAGGGGCAGGAGAGAAATGACATCTATCATGTGAGGCCACAGTTATATCTGTCTGCAGACCAGGAAAAGGGGCTCACCAGGAACCACCTGAGCTGGCAATTTGAGCTCAGATTTTCCAGCCCTCAGCGCTGTGAGAAATAGACATTTAATGTTTACATCCCCCAGTCCATGGCAGATTGAGGCTATTTTAGGAAAAACTTTGGAGTTACTAGTACATGGGTCAACTGGAAAAAAAAATAGATTGAAACCTAAATGCAATTTTGAACATTTATTGCTAACATAGCTACAATCTTGGAAAATTATATATATACTAGAGGCCCAGTGCACAAATATTTGTGCATTCGGGGGGGGGGGGGGAAGGGGGGAGGGGTCCCTCAGCCCGGCCTGTGCCCTCTCGCTGTCTGGGACCCCTCGGAAGATAACGACTTGCTGGCTTAGGCCTGCCCCCGGGTGGCAGAGGGCAGGCCCAATCCCTAGGTGCAGCCCCTGGTCAGGCTCAGAGCAGGGCCGATTGGGGAGTTGGGGCACCACCCCCCTGTCATGCACAGAGTAGGGCGGATCGGGAGGTTGCGATGCCACCCTCAGTCACGCTCAGGGTGGGGCTGGTTGGGGGGTTGGGGGACCACCCCATGTCACACTCAAGGCAGGGTCAATGGGGAGGTTGTGGCGCCACCCACTGTCATGCACAGAGCAGGGCCCATCAGGGCGTTGGGGAGCTCCCCCCGTCATGCACAGAGCAGGGCCCATCAGGGGGTTGGGGAGCTCCCCCCTGTCACTCACAGAGCAGGGCCCATCAGGGGGTTGAGGAGCTCCCCCGTGTCACTCACAGAGTAGGGCCGATAGGGGAGTTAGGGCACCGCCCCCTGTCACACACAGAGCAGGGCGGATCAGGGGGTTGGGGCGCCGCCCTGTATCACCCACAGAGCAGGGCTGATCAGGGGGTTGGGGCGCCGCCACTGTCACACTCAGGGCAGGGCCGATGGGGAGGTTATGGCTCTACCCTGTCACACACAGAGCAGGGCCTGTGGGTGGTGGTGGGGGGTTGGGGCACCCCACCCTTTCACACACAGAGCAGGGCCGATCAGGGGGTTGGGACGCCGCACCCTGTCACACAGAGCCGCAGGTTGATCAGGGGGTTTGGGCGCTGCCCCCTGTCACACTGATCCTGGTGCTGGGAGGCATATTACCCTTTTACTATATAAGATAGAGGCCTGGGGGCAGGCTGGTTTGCCCTGAAGGGTGTCCTAGATCAGGGTGGGGGTCCCCACTGGGGTGCCTGGCCAGCCTGGATGAGGGGATGATGGCTGTTTGCAGCTGGTCACACACCCTTCATGGTGGGGGTCCCCACTGGGGTGCCTGGCCAGTCTGGGTGAGGGGCTGAGGGCTGCCTTAAAGCTGGCGATTGACTGAAGCTCCCAACCGCTCCTTTCTTTCTTTTTTTTTTTTTTTATTCTGGGCCATCTTTAGCTCTGGCTCTAGCTCTGAGGCTTCAGCTGCTGGTTTGTTTGCCTTCTATAATCGAAACAATGTATAACTCCAGCTCTGAGATCCCTGCGGTTTTGTTTAGCTTCTATATTTGTTACAAAGTTTCAAACTGCCAGCTCAGAGGCCAGCAGCGCAGGCGGGGAACGTTGGAGTCCTCCTTCACTGAAGCAAGCAAGCCTCATGTTCGCTTCCAGCTGCCTGGCTGCCGGCCGCCATCTTGGCTGACAGTTAATTTGCATATACTCACTGATTAGCCAATGAAAAGGGTGGCGGTCATATGCTAATTACCATGTTTCTCTTTTATTAGTGTAGATCCTATCTAATAATAGACAAACATGGTAATTAACCGTACCTCCGACACGCTTCCCATTGGCTAATCAGGGCAATATGCAAATTAAATGCCAACCAAGATGGCGGCTGGCCAGGCAGCTGAAGCGAACAGGAGGCTTGCTTGCTCTAGTGAAGGAGGAAGCCAAGGTTCCCCGCCTGCTGCTGCTGGGTTCTGAGCTGCTCTCTAAGAAACTATGTTGCAATTATAGAAGCTAAACAAAACCCAGAAACCTGCTTTCAGCCGTCAGAGCTGGAGCGAGCAGGACCGAAACAATATTGCAATTATAGAACCCAAACAAACCCTAGATTCCTGCTTTCAGCAGCCAAGGCCTCAAGCTGGAGCCAAGCCTGAGAGCTAAAGCCAGCTCTCAGCTCCAGTGACAGCCGTAGAAGGTAAATAAATCTCAGAATAAAAAAAAAAAGAAAAAAAGAAGAGGTTGGGAAATTAAGTCGCCCGCCAGCCTGAAAACGGCCCTCAGCCCCTCACCCAGACTGGCCAGGCACCCCAGTGGGAACCCCCACCCTGAAGCAACAAGATGGCGGCTAATTTGCAAACTGAAGGCGGGTGGCAGTGGGCAAGGCTGTCCGCAGTCCAGGATTCAGATCTATGACCCTGCCAGGCGGGGGGGCAGTGCTTGAGGCTGTCCATGGTCTGGGACCAGATCTGTTACCTGGCAGGCGGGGGGCAGTGCTTGAGGCTGTCCGCTGTCCCGGGACCCGGATCTGTGACTCTGCCAGGCAGGGCTGCAGCGCTTGAGGCTCTCCGCGGTCTGGTACCTTGAGCTTCTGGACAGGGGAGGCAGGCCGGCGGAGGGTGGCCTGTACTGCCCACATGGTGGTGGTGACAGCTGTGAGCACGCCAAGTGGAGCCTGCAGGCTGAGCTGAAGTAGAGCCTGCAGGCCATCAGCGCCCAGGAGTGGCTGCGCAAGATCCGCCTCCTGGCCCAGAAGGTGCAGGATCACAGGGACAGCCACCATGGTGGGCCAGACTGACGTCCTCCTGGCCGCACCACGGGGGTTTGTGGATCTGCAAAGCCAGAGGCCTCCAGTGTGCACATCCCCCCCTGGCATGCGAACATCCCCCAGCACACTGTCACCCTCCCACGCCTGCAACAGTTGCAAACCAAGGCGTGTACAAGTTCCCCCCGCCTCTCCACCACACTTCCATCAACCCGGCATGCCTAACACCCCCACAGGGTGTGCACACATCCCCTCTGATGTGCTCACGTCCTTTGGAGAGTGTCTGGGTGTTCTGGGTGCTGAGGGTGGGCACCTGTGAGATGACAGTGAGAGGGCGGAGTGGTGATGCCCTGTTCCCATGGAGGCCAGTGCAGCTACAAGATCACCTCTGGGGGGTTAATGCAGGTGCTGAGGCAGGAGCAGGTGCAGATAGACACACCTGGTGTGTGTGGGTGGCTCTCTCTGAGGTGCCTTCGGTCAGCATTCAAGATCAAGAACCCAGAGGCAGAGAGGAATTCCGTCCTCTCAGTGAAACAGTGGGATAGTCGGGGCGACTGTAGAGGAGGAATGTGCACTTTGGGTGCCAGCACCCATGAGTGAAGGCTGCCCTGACTGAGCCTCACTTGCTTGGGGCCTAGCGCACTCCTGCCGGGCAGTGGGTGACAGGACGTGCTTTTCCGAATTAATGAGAGAAAACGTTGATTCTCCTGCTGCCCACGAAGGTGGAAAGTGAAGTGGGCAGACGTGTGGGGAGTGAGCAAGGTTCCCTGTCTGGGGGTTCCAAATCTGCTGTTGGTTTCTTTCACCACTGACTAGAGATATACAGGGTGTCCCCCCAAAATGTATACACACTTTGAATACCTACTAATTCCAATGGTTTTAAGCATAAGAAAGGGACAACAATGGAGCTGTTATCTGTTAAAAGTGTGGGCACAAATAGGTAGTTGGACATTCCTTGAGGAGGGGTCTCAGATTGGAGGGGGTAAAGGCCAGACTGAGGGGCCCCTTTCCCCCGCTCCATACCCCAGTGCACGAATTTCATGCACCAGGCTACTAGTATATATATATAAAAGTAAAAGCAAACAATATCTCTCTCTGTCTGTTAAAAAAAAATACCCTTTGCCTGTTTGATCTTCAGGACACAAAATTTACTGCACAAGGATACTGGGGAAGCTGGGATGTTCTTAAGGAAGACATGCCTCCCCAAGTAGGAAGTAGACAGAGACATTTCTGGAACTCGGAGTCAATGAACTGCCCTCACCCCTGAAGTACTGGATTTCATAACTGGGCCAGTGTCTTCTGTGTGTCCTCCATTCTTTCATGCTCAGACTGGGGACTTTCATTGTCATTTTCCTGCCCTTGGCTCACCTTGCTTATCAGTGGGCATGGCCTGTGCTGGGCTCTTACTGGACCATGAAAGCCACGCGAGGCTGACCGTGCCTCCTGGGGAAGGCAGTGTGCTCCATAGCAGCCAGCAGGGTGAACAATGAGGGATATAACATGTGATGCTGTTTCCTTTTTCTCCTGGTCATTCGAGAAAACATTTCCGAGGTCTTTCAGCAAACATATACTCTTTAAAGTTAGATGAAACTTTAGGATTGAAATTTGGCCCCGGGAGTGGGGGGTGGAAGTGGCTGTCTGTTCAGGGCTGGCTTTAAGTCCCTCTCTCGGGACCCTTCACAATTTCTCTCATCCCTATTTTCTGACTGGAATTTGATAAGGAGGGTCACTTCAGGGACTGCACATGGGAAACAGCAAAGCCCCTGCAATGAGACAGAGAGCCCTGGTCCCTGGTCTAAGACTGTGCCTGATGGGTATGAGCTTTGGTTGTCTTAAGCTTCTGAGACTTGGCATTTGTTTGTTATAATAATTATAAGAGCAAATTGGATTTGAAAGTCCCCATACAATTTCTATCTGTAACCTCAGTACTAAGCAGGGTTTGTGGAACATAGTAGGTGTTCAATATATACTTGTTATATAAATGAATAAAGTTATCTACTGAATTTAAGATAAGAAGAACATATGATTATCTGCTATGTGACAGCAAGCCAAGGCTGGCATGGGGAGCTCGGAGAGGGAAGCCAGCTTCGAGGGTCTCTACTGGTGAAGAGCAAAGGCCTGGGTTCCTGCCACCAGAGGAAAACTGGTGCCAGCGCAAGTTGGGCTTAGGCGGCCGCTTCCCTGCCCCCGAACTGGGCTTCTGAGGTGATTAATCGGTGACCGCAGAAGCCCTGTGCGGTTGCAGGGAAGCGGCCGGCCTCTGCCAGCGTCCCTGGCCGGCGCTTCCCTGACCCGCACCCGGCTTCTGAGATGGGTGATGCCTATGTTTGCATGACACATAACTGACTACCCTCCCTGGAAGCACAGAAGAAGAAGCTCCCAGAAGAAGCCGCCCACCTTTGGTCCAGGCGCTAGCGCCTGCGGCTGGCTGCAGCTCAGGAGACGACAAGCTACCTGCCCAAGGTTCTAGGCTGCAGCCACCTGGAGAAGCTGCCAGCCCTGTAGGGTCCAGGGTGCCAGCGCCTGTGGCCAGGGAAACAGGTTTCCTCTTCTCCGACTGCAGTCATTACTTCAATATTCCCCTTCTGAATTTCTCTCAACTCCACTTTTCTTCAGAAGGATACGGAACAGAGAGAGCAGTGTTAAAAGCTTACATTTTTAAGACAGTAAGGTTGGTACTTAAACATATAAATGGAAAACTAGAGTCCTTAAGGTAACAAAGGCTACAAAGGACAGGGACAGCACATGACCTATTATATCCAGCAATCCATACGGGGACTGAAAACTTTGCAATGATGACAATTACTGAAGATATGAATCAACTAAAATAGTTGACAGGGACAATTCTTCCATCTTTGAAAATATCTACATCAAATCTGTTTAAATAGATTTTCATCTGCATAATATAACACATTCTGATAACACCACCACCACCGTCACCAATGTGGTCAGTCAGTGTTGTGCGGATAAATGTTTAATAACTGATGGACCCCCCCCCCCCCCCCGCCCTGAGTGCACAAATTTTGTGCACAGGGCTACTAGTGTGACAATAATTGAACAAAGTACTGCAGAGAAATGACTAAGATATTGTTTGAGCTCTCAACAATTTAAAAAGTTCAATTATATTTTAGTTACTTTATTCAATCACTTTGTTCAATTGTTCATAAACATCTTACATTGAAAAAAGATGCAATAGAGTGAATTTCAATATCAATCAAGAGTCTAGAATCAAGATCAGGAAAAAAGAAGTTTTAATAAGCAGTCAATATCATGACAAAGGCATGAGACTAACAGCAAGTAGCACCTCACCTGGTTCTGAGCACCTCTGTCTCTTGGAAGCTGAAATAGAAAATAGGTGTGGCTGGGCACCTGATTTATTGTGGAATAGGAAACCCTGCAAAGAAAGCACAACCATGCGTGCTGCAAAGCATCAGTAGCCATTGTTTTTAGTACCAAAAACTGCCCTTCAAGTTGAGATTGAGACTGCTTTACTTTCCACAGAACTGGTGTCATATTCTTTTGAATTAGTGTTCAATGTTTATAAAAAAATGAACAAAGTGATTGAATAAAGTAACAAAATAGAATTGAACTTTTTTCTAATTTTTGAAGGCTGAAACAGTATCTTAGTCATTTCTCTGTAGTACTTTGCTCAATTACTGTCACATAGAAGATAATCATCTATTCTTATCTTCATTCAACAAGTATATATTGAACACCTGCCATGTTCCATGAACCCTGCTTAGTGCTGAGGTTACAGACAGAAATTCTTAGAATATAGCTCCAGAAGTGGGATTGCTGGCTCAAATGGTGGTACGATTTTTAATTTTTTGAGGAAATTCCATACTGTTTTTCACAGTGGCCACACCAGTCTGCATTCCCACCAGCAGTGCAGGAGGGTTCCATTTTCCCCACACCCTTGCCAACACTTGTTGTTTATTGCTTAATTGATTATAAATCTTGAAGTAAGCCAGTCAGAGAAAGACAAATACCACACAATCTCACTTATATGTGGAATCTAATGAACAAAATAGACCAATGAACAAAATAGAAACAGAGGCATAGATACATGGAACAGACTGATAGCTATCATAGCAGATGGGGGAACTGGATGAAAGGAGGTGAAAGGATTCGCTAAAGAATATGTATGCAGGAGATTGCTGCCTCTCACAACCACTTCAAAAATACAACTAGAAGACATAATGGACATCATCCAGAACCACAGGAAGGCTGGCTGAGTGGAAATTCTACAACTAGAAGGAAAGAGAAAAGCATACCAAGACTCAGAGGAGGTGCAGTGTGGAAGTAAAATACAAAGGTGTGGAGGTGAATGCGGAGAGGGCTGGCAGCTGAGGACACGGTTGTCTTTTTCAATCGGGAGGGAGTCCCAAGCTCTGAGCTCCAGTTCTGGGCGAGTCTCTGGGAACCCAGACTCATATGGGAGAAACGGGACTGTCTGGCATTGGTTGGGACTCGAGGGCAGCTTTCTCTTGGAAGTGCTCACAGCGATTGCCAGGACACTGAGACCAGGGGCCTCTTTGGGCAGGACTAAGAGCAGCCATAACTGCTCGCTCCGCCCACCCTGTTGATCCCCTGGGACCCTACCCCGCCCAAGCCTTGCATGGAGGCTTTTGCATATGAAAGGCCCGGCCCTTTGAAATCTGAAAATTACTTAAACTGCAGCTGGCCCAAGGCCCCAGGCAACTTGCATTGCTTCACAGGAGGCTTCTGCTGGGTAGCCTCAGGCAGAGGCTAGATTAGCACCTCCTTAGAGATCCAGGAGCAAGTGTGCCCGGTGGTCAGAGTGGAACCATCCAGATTACAACTCCTCAGATCCATAAGGGACACACTCAGGGGGCAGACTCAGTGAGCACCAAAGCCCCACTGAAGCAAGTCTTGTCCCGGAGGGGTGTCTCCAGCACAGTTCTCCCACTGCAGACACAGCTGATTCTCACAGCCAATTGGCCTGGAGGTCAATCCCTCCCAGTGTTACCTACAACAATCAAGGTTTAACTACAACAAGACTGTGCACAAAGCCCACAAGGGGGTGCACCACAAGTGTCTACCTCAGGTAATTGGGGAGGCTGAGCCACTGGGCCCTATAGGACACTTAGCACAGAAAGCCACTCTATCGACACAGTGAAGCATAAAAAATGCAGAGACAAAGAAACAGGTCACAAATGACAGAAATGAAGGAAAGCAAACTACTGGATATAGAGTTCAAAACCAAACTGATAAGGTTTTTCAAGAATTTTCTAGAAACCGCCTATAAACTTAATGAGACCCTCAAGAAATCTAGTGAGACCCTCGAGGTTGTGATAAAGGACCAACTAGAAATTAAGCATACACTGACTGAAATAAAGAATACAGAATATTCTACAGAATATTATACAGAATCCCAAGAGCAGACCAGAGGATCGCGATAATCAAGTCAACGATTTGAAATACGAAGAAGCAAAAAACACCCAAGCGGAAAAGCAAAATGAAAAAAGAATCCAAAAATACGAAGATAGTGTAAGGAGCCTCTGGGACAGCTTCAAGTGTACCAACATCCGAATTATAGGGGTGCCAGAAGAAGAGAGAGAGCAAGGTATTGAAAACCTATTTGAAGAAATAATGACAGAATACTTCCCCTACCTGGTGAAAGAAATAGACTAACAAGTCCAGGAAGCGCAGAAAACCCCAAACAAAAGGAATCCAAAGAGGACCACACCAAGATACATCATAATTAAAATGCCAAGAGCAAAAGACAAAGAGAGAATCTTAAAAGCAGCAAGAGAAAGACAGTCAGTTACCTACAAGGGAATACCCATACGACTGTCAGCTGATTTCTTAACAGAAACTATGCAGGCCAGAAGGGAATGGCAAGAAATATTCAAAGTGATGAATGCCAAGAACCTACAACCAAGATTACTTTATCCAGCAAAGCTATCATTCAGAAGTGAAGGTCAGATAAAGAGCTTCACAGATAAGGAAAAGCTAAAGGGGTTCATCACCACTAAACCAGTATTATATGAAATGCTGAAAGGTATCCTTTAAGAAGAGGAAGAAGAAGAAAAAGGTAAAGATACAAATTATGAACAACAAATGCACATCTATCAACAAGTGAATCTAAAAATCAAGTGAATAAATAATCTGATGAACAGATTAAACTGGTGAATATAATAGAATCAGGGGCATATAAAGGGAGTGTACTGACTATTCTTGGGGGGGAAAGGGCTGTGGAGGATGCAGGAAGAAACTAGACAAAAATCGTACACCTATGAATGAGGACAGTGGCGGGGTGAGGAAGGAGTGGGGAGGAGAACCGGGTGGAGGGGACCTATGGGGGGAAAAAAGAGGAACAACTGTAATAATCTGAACAATAAATATTTATTTATTTATTTATTTATTTATTTATTTTTTATTAAGATGTTCTTTTTTTTTTTTAAATATATTTTATTGATTTTTTACAGAGAGGAAGGGAGAGAGATAGAGAGTTAGAAACATCGATGGGAGAGAAACATTGACCAGCTGCCTCCTGCACATCTCCCACGGGGGATGTGCCTGCAACCCAGGTACATGCCTTTGACCGGAATCAAACCCGGGACCTTTCAGTCAGCAAGCCGACGCTCTATCCACTGAGCCAAACCGGTTTTGGCTGAAGAATAAATATTTAATGAAAAAATATATATATATGCATAGCCCATAGACATAGACAACAGTGTGATGATAGGCAGAGGGAAAAGGGGGTAGGCCAAGTGTGGGGAAATGAGCAGGGATGGAAAGTGACTTTGCTTGGGGCGATGGGCACACGATGCAGTGTGCAGACAATGTTTTGTTGAGTTGTACAATTGAAACCTGTATGGTTTTGCAAACCAATGTCACCCCAGTAAATTCAGTTAAACAAAACCCATAAACAAAACAAAACAAAACACCCCACACAAACAAATAAGATATTTGCATTGTCCTAGGAGCGGTATGGGTAAACATATTGCTATGAGGAATGTCTGAGATTTTGGTGCCTTTGGTTTCTTCTTGGACTTTTATGATTTCATGTCTTACATTTAAATCTTTTATCTATTTTGAGCTTATTTTTTTGTATGGTGTAAGTTGTTGGTCTAGTTTCTTTTTTTGTGTGTGAACTTGTTTAATTTTCCCAACGCCCTATATTAAAGAGACCATCTCTGCTCCAATGTATACTTTTGCCTCCTTTGTCAAATATTAATTGAGCAAAGTGGCTTGGTGTAATTTCCTGGGTGTCTGTTCTGTTCCATTGATCTACACGTCTGTTCTTGTGCCAGTACCAGACTGTTTTGATTATGGTGGCTTTGTAGTATAACTTGATATCTGGTGTTACGATTCCTCCAACTTTGTTCTTCTTTCTTAAGATTGCTGCAGCTATTTTGGGTCATTTTTGTTTCCATATAAATTTTTGGAGCGCTTGCTCTAAATCTGTGAAATATACCATTGGTATTTTAATAGGAATTGCACTGAATATATAGATAGCTTTGGGTAATATGGACATTTTAACGATGTTGATTCTACCAACCTATGAACATGATATATTCTTCACTTGTTAATATCTTCCTCCATCTCTTTTTTCAATGTTCTGTAGTTTTCAGAGTGCTGGTCTTTTACCTCCTTGGTTAAGTTTATTCCTAAGTATCTTAATTTTTTTGTTGGAATGATAAATGAGATTGCTTTTTTAGTTTCTCTTTCTCAGAGTTCACTGTTGGTGTATAAAAATACTATGTACAGTAGCTTGTCATCTGCGAATAATGAGAGTTTTACTTCCTCCTTTCCAATTTGGATGCCTTTTATTTGTTCTTGCCTGATTGTTATGGCCAGGACTTCCAGAAATATGTTGAACAAGAGTGGTGAAAAAGGGCATCCCTTTCTTGTTCCTGTTCTTAGGACAATGCAAACTAAGGAGAAATAAACAAATGGGACTGCATGAAAATAAAAAGCTGCTGCGCAGCAAAAGAAACCATCAACAAAGTAACAAGAGAGCCCACCGCATGGGAGAACATATTTGACAATGATGCATCTGATAAGAGGTTAATATCCAAAATTTTTAGGGAATTTATACAACTAAACAAAAGGAAGACAAAGAGTCAATTAAAAAATGGGCAAAGGACTTAAGTAGGCACTTCTCCAAAGTATACATACATAAAGCCACGAGACATATGAAAAAATGTTCAAAGTCACTAATCATCCGAGAGATGCAAGTCAAAACAACAATGAGATGTTACCTCACACCTGTCAGAATAGCTATCATCAACAAATCAACAATGACAAATGCTGGCGAGGATGCTGAGAAAAGGGAACCCTAGTGCACTCACTACTGGTGGGAATGCAGACTGGTACAGCCACTGTGGAAAATATTATGGAGTTTCCTCAAGAAATTAAAAATGGAACTCCCATTTGACCCAGTTATCCCACTTCCAGGAATATATCCTAAGAAACCTGAAACAGTTATCAGAAAGGATATATGCACCCTTAGGTTTAGAGCAGCACAATTTACAATAGCCAAGATTTAAGAACAGCCTAAGTGCCCATCAGCAGATGAGTGGATAAAAAAGTTATGTTACATTTGCACACTGGAATACTACCCAGCAATCAAAAAGAAAGAACTCTTACCATTTGCAATAGCAAAGATAGACCTAGAGAATATTATGTTGAGCAAAATAAGCCAGTCAGAGAAAGATAAGTAGCACATTATCTCAGTCCTATGTGGAATCTGTTCAACCAAATAAACTGATGATCAAAAATAGACCCAGAGATATAGAAGTATGAACAGACAGTTGAATCTCAGAAGGAAGGCTGCTGAGGGTGGGTGGGAAGAGATCAACCAATGAACTTGTATGCATATATTCATAACCTGTGGACACTGACAATGGGGTGGTGAGGGCCTGGCCATGGGGGATGGGAGTGAGCTGGAAGAGGTTAATGGGGGAAAAAGGAGGAACTGTGTAATACTTTCAACAAGAAAGATTTAAAAAAAAGAAGATATTTGAAAACAATACCTACAAGGATCTCATACACAATTTGTAATTTATAAAGAAATTATAAAACTCAACAACAAAAAACAAACAATCCAATTAATAAATGGGCAAAGACCTCAGTAGACACTTTTCCCAAGCAGACATACAAATTGCCACCATATATATGAACAGATGCTCAACCTCACTAGCTGTAGGGGAAATGCAAATCAAAACCACAATGAGATACCACCTCACACCTATGAGACTGGCTCTTATCAACAAGGCAAGGCATAGAAAGTGTTGGAGAGGATGTAGAGAAAAACAAACCCTCATTCACTGCTGTGTGAGTATAAACATGGTATTGCCACTGTGAAAACCAGTATAAAATTTCTTCAAAAAACTAAGACTAGAGCTACCATATTCCCCAGCAAAGCCACTTCTGGGTATGTACCCCAAAATTTTAAAAACACTTATTTGTAAAGATATAGGTACCCCTTTGTTCATTCCAGCATTATTTTCAGTAGCCACGACATGTAAGTAACCTATGTGTTCTTCGATGGATAATCCAATAGTGGACATGTGGTACATATATACAGTGAAATACTACTCAGTCATTAAATGGATGGAATATTGCCATTTACAACAACAATAATAGATCTTGAGGTTATAATGCTAAATGAAATAAGTCACATGAAAAAGGACAAGAACTCATATGTGGGATATAAAACAGAAAGCAGCAAACCAACAAATAAAATTTTTGAAAAAGCCTAATGAACTTTTACTTATGTCAAGTAGACCAATGGGCACTGACCCCCACCTCTTGTCACTGCTGTGTACCTGGCAAAGCCATGTCATGCCAATAGACTTGTCTCAAAGTGAAATTATAATCAAAGCATATTGTAACCAATTATCTATTTATTTTTGATGAACTGTATATTTTAATTTTGTGAATATTCTATTATGAAAGGGATGACCTTACAAAGTATTTCAGACACAAGAGAAATAGGTATGCATTAATTTTCCATGTGCAATTAACTTATGTTTAAGTCCCATTAAATTATTTTATTCTATGTGTGAAATGATTATTATTTCTTTTAAAGTTAGCCAATGTTATCTGCACATTTGTGTGTTTCAGAACATGTGGCCACTATGGAGGGTGAAAAACAGAACAAATTAGATAATTGTATTTGAACCAAATGGAATAAAATCTAATAATGAATACAATAATTTGTTTCTTTTCTCTTTCCATCACTTTGGTTTCCCCCTGCTGATGGTTTAGTTTTCTGATTTCTCCTTCTCCAACTATACTGAGTATTTTGAGAATAAAGCCTGTGTTTTATTTTTATCCCATTTGGGCTCATTGTAGCATCTAATCCAAATCAAGTGCTCAACTCATTCTTAATGAATGAATAAATAAATGAATGAATGAAAAATTACTCTTTGTGGAAATATAAATAACCTTTATCCCCATATTTCTGCAAAATAAAAATGTCCTAGAGGTAGTTCAGTGCAGTATAATAAAGATTTATTCAGGGTTAGTCTCTTTAAAAGAATCTTAACATGATTTAAGTGTAGTTTTCTTAAAGATAAAACAAAACTATGCTTAATGTAGTTTTGACTTCTTCCTGTAGTCATTTAACACCTATTTAGTGAATATTGGTTAGAAAGACAGCATTAAGCAAAGAAATGTAGAATAGCAATATAAAATACACTGCATCGTTTCTGTCCACAAGTTGTTTGTAACCTCACTGGGAAACATAATTATGGAACAGGACATTTTCCAGCTGTCTTGCTAGGTGCGAGTCTTTCTGAGTGCCTTCTACAAAGCTGCAGCAGGGAGCCTAGGTGAGGACTCTATGGGGAGGGTGTTAAGAGCAGTCACTTTTGTGCAAGGAATGTCTGTCCCTCATCTTTTTAAAAAATATATATTTTTATTAATTTCAGAGGGGAAAAAAGAGGGAGAGATGGATAGAAAGATCAATGATGAGAATCATTGATCGGCTGCCTCCAGCACACCCCCTACTGGGGATCAAGCCCTCAACCCGGGGAATGTGTACTTGACTAGTATTGAACCTGGAACCCTTCAGGCCACAGGCTATCCACAGAGCCAAACCAGCTAGGGCTGCCTGTCCCTCACCTTGCACAGCTTCTATTTGACACGAGACAGCCTGATTTTACAATGTTGGAAATTTGTGATTCACATGAATGGGAGATCAGCCATGGGGCCCTGGAATGAACCCATGGACATGAAGTTCGAAGATCTGTTTGACCCCACATTGACAGTAGAGTGTCAGGAGCACCCCAGAAAGGAGAGGTGAGACCAGGACTCATATGTACATAAAGACCACAGCCAGCCGTGGGCAAACTACGGCCAGCGGGCCGGATCCGGCCCGTTTGAAATGAATAAAACTAAAAAAAAAAAAGACCGTACCCTTTTATGTAATGATGTTTACTTTGAATTTATATTAATTCACACAAACACTCCATCCATGCTTTTGTTCCGGCCCTCCGGTCCAGTTTAAGAACCCATTGTGGCCCTCAAGTCAAAAAGTTTGCCCACCCCTGCCACAGGCTCTCAGGCTGTGGGCACCCCCAATGGCGCTGCCTGTCTCAGCCAGCACCAGGCACCACAGGGGACTTGGAAACTCCTGTGGAAGGTGGCACTACGAAGTTCAGGCCCATACAGAGCCAGGTCTAGGCAAAAGCCCCACTTGCTTGCTGGTGACTAAAGGCCATCCCAGACCAGGGCCTAGTCCCCAGTTTGCCTCATTTATTAGGTGTGAAAGCCAGGTGAGCTGGGCTTTGTTTTCTTCTTTGGGATGAAGATGATAACCTCACAGAGTGGTTCTGAAGAGTGAATGAGATATTTATGAGTAGCTGTGATAAGCACTGGAGAAACATCAGTGATCAAAACACACAGAGCTCGCCCTTCTAAAACGGACAATCCTATATTCTATGAATTCAGAACGTGCTGGGTAAATAAGGCAACGGCACTGTTGTTGGTCCAAACTGTAGGTCTTCTCCCCAGTGTGTTTCAGGCTGCCTAATTTCTTTCTATGCTTCAGCCTGAGGCCATATCTTCTCTTGGGCTTCACAGCGTGGGAGTGAAAAGATAAGGTCCAGGTGAGGGGGAGCTTTGCTTGTTTGTCTTAATCCGAGGATTCCTGTAAGAGTGCCCAGAGGAGAAGCACAAAAAGACTGCAGGCTCTCAGGCAATCTTCCCTGGATGTGTTTTTTAAAAGTGATCAGGTAGCAATAAGTTTGAGCTTTTACTTGCTGAGAAGTCTATTCTATTCCACTCTATGGTTGGGTAAGTGAGGACAGTAGGCTTTAAGAGCCTTGGGAGAGTAAGCCACAGGATGCGTGTGTATGCTGTAACAAGATATGTGGGAGCTTTGTGTTCAATGATAAATCCTCCTGATGCCTTTCAAATAAATTCTATTATAAAAAAAAATCTATAGATGAATACTTTTTCTAGAATGCAACCATTTCTAAAAGCAGTGTAAGTTTTCATTGTTTTCCCAATTCTGTTTTTTGGCTTTCCAACATTTTTAGACCTGAACAATATATTAATTTTTTCTTTTTTTACCAGACATGTTTTTAAAGGCTGCTCCTACTTTGAACAAGTGTCTACTGAATATTCACATGTGACCCAACACAATAATTAAAGGGTATCCTGGTCATAACTTGGAGTTAGCTTAATTTTCTGTTCAGTAGGAGTTATGTCTGAATTCACTTCCTTTTGTGTTTAAAAGAACACAGCACATGCATTTTAGGTGAACAACGGAGATAAAAACTGATTATATTTGACATAGCTACTGTTTTCCTTTTCACACAACAAAGCATTATCTATGTAGAAAGTAAAATTGACATTTTAGAGTAAGTTTAAGTATTTTGAACTCCAGCAAGAGTATTAGGCAATTTTCTACACTGAAGTCTTTGGAGCTCCGAGTCTCAGGTTGGTGGCTGTTGTGTGCTGAGTTGCGACCCCCAGAATTTCAGGTGTTGAGGACCCTAGCACCTCAGCATATGCCATGTGAAGAAAGAGTCCTTAAAGAAGTAATTAAGTTAAAATGAAATAATTAGGTGGGGCTATAATCAGGTATGACTGTGTGATTGTAAAAAGAGATGTAGATACAGGCACACACAGAGGGAAGACATGTGAGGACACAGAGAAGATAGAACATTGACAAGCCAAGAACAGAGGTCTCAGATGGAACCAACTCTGCTAACATCTTGATCTTGAACTGTGAGAAAAAGAATTTCTGTTATATAAGCCACCAAGTCTCTGGTGCTTTGTCCTGGTAGCCCTAGCAAACTAATATAGTGAATCTGTATTTTACAGCGGTACAACACAGGGCTGACAAAACCGCTGGAAGACATAGTGCACCTGAAAATTTTACTTCCTTGATATTTTAGCTGAATCACAAGAATTGTTCCTTTCTGAGTGCATCTTTATGCCAAGCATAATGTTCTAAATGTATAATCAATTCAGTAGAGTATTAAAATTATTATATTGTCCTCTTCACAGGTGAAGAAGCTGAGGTAGAGAAAGCTTATTTAATTATAGAGCCAGGATTTGAGCCCAAGCAGGTGACCATAGACTCTATGCTTTTAATTACCAACTTTACACTTTCTGGTCAGGAAGATACATTTTGCCTTAATTATCTACAACATTCCAATAAATGATTTTTATGACTTAATTATTAGTACAGATATTAACTACATAGAAATACCTAAGTCACTTTTTATTTTAAAATTTAGCCCTTTTGCAAAATTGAGCTATTGCTATTGACCAATTACTATTGACTCAGTAGAAACTGAGAGTACTCAGCAGTAGAATTGATATTATCAATTTTAAGAGGAAATCTTGACTTCTTATGATTGCAAGTGACTTAATAACTATTGATTCAATGAAAAAGTCATTGGAATAGTTTTACCTGGTTTCCTATGTCAAAAAATGTCTCAGCCCTGGCTGGTGTGGCTTACTTGTTTGGTGCATCATCCTATATACCAGGAAGTGATGGGTTTGATTTGTGGTCATGGCACAAACCCAGGTTGATATTCAATTTCAGGTCAGGGCTTGTGTATGAGGCAACAGATTGATGTTTTCTCTCTCTCTTTCTCACATATATATGTGAAACTCAGACCTAACTAGCTTCAGTCATTTCACCAAAGGTCACAACAACAATTATTTTGGAAATTTTTAGAATGATTTGGCAATTAGTGCTACAACTTGTAAACTTGTGCATCTGCCTCTGCACACCCTATACCAGTGGTTCTCAACCTTCCTAATGCTGTGACCCTTTAATACAGTTCCTCATGTTGTGGTGACACCCAATTTCATTGTTACAAATTGAACATAATTGAAGCATAGTGATTAATCACAAAAACAATATATAATTATATATGTGTCTTCCAATGGTCTTAGGCGACCCCATGAAAGGGTCGTTTGACCCCCAAAGGGGTCGAGACCCACAGGTGGAGAACCGCTGCTCTATACATTGATAATTAGTTTCAGAGTTTAACTTATTTAGGAAATAAAATGAATATATTTTATTTTTAAATTGGTGGGTTTGCATATTAATATTATTACTCTACCTCTTGTTAAATATTTTGAATATTCATGAAAGAGTGCCAAATATCACAAAAATAGTTCTGGGTGGTCCACACATTGAGACTTAGGGTTTCATAACTTCTGATGTATTGGGTTGAATAGTGTCCTCCAGAAATTTAAACACTGAGAATGGGAGAGAAGTGTATTGACAAATCAGATTGATTCTGGATTCTCTACCACATAAGGTGCAGGCTACAGCAACAGACATTCACTATAAATAATAAATAAATAAATAAATAAATAAATAAGGCAAAATTGTATTCATACTGTGAATAAACTCACTTAGAACCTCAGAATGTAAGAAAATAGGGTAATTTAAAAATTTTTATTAATTAAGAGACGTCATACTGAATTAAGGGTTCAATGACTGGTGTCCTTAAGAAATATTCAGAAACTGAGACACACAAATAGGAGAATGCTTAAAGGCAGAAATGGATGTTATGTCACAAATTAAGAAATGGCTTAATAGAAAGCACTGGAGTGTAAAAGAAGCAAGGAAGAATTTTCATTAGAGCCTTCAAAGGGACCATGGCCCTACTGACACTTTGATTTTGGACTGAATCTCTAGAATACATGAGAGAATACATTCCTATTTTAGGCCACCATTTGTTGTAATTGCTTATGGCTGTCCTAGAAAACGAATGTATCTGCCTCTGCACATCCTGTACATTCTTTAAGTCAAATACACCCTTTGTCTCATTGGGAAGGCTTCTTACCCAGTGCATTGAGATATTTCTTTTTCTTCTAAAGCTTAAGGGGGCTTGTTTTCTTGACCATTTCTACTCATCCTTCAAGTTTCAGCATAGGCATTACCTTCCTAAGACACCCTTCCCTGAATACTGGCAATATCTTAATAAACAAGGGGCTATTGGTCTCTACTACCATGACTCCCAGATTTTCACCTTCATCATTGTACCCAATATGCTATTTTTATTGTTCTTTTATCTGTTTAGTGAAGTGTATGCTTATTGAAGGAGAGAAAATTGGAAGTCAAGGGACTTTGCTCATTAGCATTTGGCAATGTTCTTGTGATTTTTTTACTTTAAATTCCTTCAGCCCTTGTTTTTATTCTATCAGGGCCTGTGGGCTGAAAAGATGTATGTACTTAATGTAATAATAGATCATAACACTGGTTATTTTAATACCTGGGTCATCTTCAGAGAAGTTAAAATCATGTCAGCGATGTACACATCTCTATGAATTTTCCAGTATGCTGATAGTTATCATTTTATGAGCTTCCTTTGTTAAATTTTCTTTATTAGTATTCTTTTATTCTAACTTTATCCATTAGTTCTTTTTCTATCATTTTAAATTTTAAAATCACTACTAAAATTGTGCACTACTTAAAATGTTTTAAGTAACACTGATTGATCTTTACTTCATATGCCTAACCTCATAATTTATAATTTCTACACATTCATACTAATCTTCATAAACTTTATTCACAGTATGAATACAATTTTGCTTTATTTATTTTTTATTTATTTATTTATTTATTTATTTATTTATTTATTTATAGTGAATTTCTGTTGCTGTAGCCTGCTCCTTATCTGGTAGAGAATCCAGAATCTGATTTGTGAATACACTTCTCTCCCATTCTCAGTCTTTATGGCACTGGGATTCCACCACAGCCCTAAGAATGAGCATATGGACCACACTTTCTAGAATTTTGAGCCAAGAAACAGACTGAATATGGTGTGGATACATTTATTCTAATATTGACTCCCAAATAAACAATCCATTTATTCCTGTTGGCTAGACTTATTCAACCCTTTATCTACATTCATATATCTGTTGAGCCTCTGATATGTGCTGATTTTGACCTTGGGGATGCAAGTCCAACCAAACAGAAAAATCTGTGCTCTCATGAAATTTATAATAATTGGGTTGTGAGGAAGAGAGAGACAAAACAAACAAAAACCACCACCACAACAAAAACTCACCCAAAAATGTTATTCAACTAAGTGGGCAGATTACTTCAGATGGTAGTTAAGTATCATGAATGCAATAAAAAAATCACTATGAGGTGTAATGAAGAAACTAGAACACGGAGCTGTGGTAGATAATGTCTGTGGGGTGGCTGATTTAGACAAGCTGATCAGGAAAGGCATTTCTTTGAGACAACATTAAAGCTGAGGATAAATGATAAGACAAGCAAAGACAGAGGGGATGGCAAATAGACAACACCTAAGATGAGGAAGAAATTCAAATATTTGAGGAAAAGAGTATAGTAATTGAATAGTAGTAGGAGTTTAACTAAGATAAGAAGATGAGATTTAAAAGCACAAGAGGGTCTTTGAGTCCTGATAATGAGTTTCAATTCTATTGTAAAGGCAAAGCAATTGAAAGCAATCAATTGAGAAATGTTAAGCAAGGGAGTGACACGATCTGATTTAGGATTAAAACGGTTTCTACATGAAAAATGGATTTAAAGGGGGCAAGTTTAGAAGCAGTGAGACCAGTTAGGAAGTAATTACAGTATTCGAGATGCTATTGAGATCATAGTAGTTTAAACAGAGGCGTAGCAATAGAGATGGTAAGGCATGTGCAGATTCAGGATGTTTTAAAATTGGAAGTTGTGGATAAAGCAGCCAAAATGTGAGAGTAAAGGAGAAGGATCAATATAATTAAAGCATGAAGATATCATTGGATAATGGTGACATTTTCTTAGATGGAAAAGAACAGAGAGAGGAATAAGTTTGGTAGTGAGTGAATCTTAAGTTCTATTTTGAGCTTATTATGTGTGAGATGTCTATATGAAAGAGAATGGAATTCTGTGGGGAGCTAGGGCCTGCTGATATAAATCTGGAGGTCATCAGCATCTAGAGATTATTAAAAGTCATTGAAACTGGATATGTTCACCTAGATGTGTACATTAAAAAAAAAAAAAAAAAGGTAGTTGAAGTATCAGCCTGGAGACTTTCTAGCTTTTAAAGTGTGTTGATAAGGGAAAGTCAGAGACTATCCATGAAGAGTGTATAACAATTATAAGCATAAATGCACTTAGCAAAAGAAACTCAAAATGCTTGAAGCAAAATTTGACAGAATTGAAAAGAGAAATAGACAATTGATCCATAGTAGTTAAAGACTTCAACTCTTCAATTGAAAATAATGGATAGAACAGTTGGAAAGAATATCAAGTAAATAGGGGACTTGAACAACACTGTAAACCAACTGGATAAGACACATTTTTATAGCACTCTCCACCGACAGTAGAAGAATGCGCGCTCTCTTTAAGTTCATTCCATTTTGGATAGATCGTATCTTAGGCTATAAGAATACTCAATATATTTAGAAGTATTAACAGCATACAAAATATGTTCTCCAAACACCATGGAATGTTATTATAAGTCAAAAACTTGAGAAAATTTGGGAAATACACATTATGTGGAAATTAAATGCATTCTTAAATAACAAGCAAAACAATAGAAAAAAAACCAACACCACAAACCGGAAGTTGATTTAAACAAAACTTTAGGTAAACTGACAAAAACAAAATAACAACAACCCGAAATTACTAAAATCAAAATAAAAGAGTGGATATTATTACAGACTTTATAGAAACAAAAAGATAAGGGAATACAATGAATAATTCTGTGTCCACAAATTAGAAAAAGTAGGTGAAATGGTAAATTTTTAAGACTCAAACTATTAAGACTTATAGTAGATATAGTAAATTTGAATAGATACATAACAAGTGATTGAATTAGTAATGAATAAACTTTCCACAAAGAGAAATCCAGCAACAGAAGGCCCCTCATGAGTTCTATAAAATATTTTAAAAAGAATAAGCATGTATACTTCACACACTCTTCCAATAAATAAGGGGGGGGGGCAGACTTTCCAACTCATGTTCTAAGGCCATTATTACTCAGATATCAAAACAAACAAATACATCACAGGAAGTAAATACAACAAATTGTTATCCTGAGGAAAATATACCCTAAAAATCCTCAACAAAATAATATTCAGCATATTATGTAAAGGAAAATTATTTGGAGATTTTTCCTGAGAATACAAGTTTGGCATAATCTGTAAAAATTCATCAATGAAATACACTGTGTTAAAAGAGTAAAGGACAAAAAAACACTTCATCGTAATTGCTGTAGTAAAAGCATAATCTCCTTCCATTATAAAAGCACTGAAAACTCCAGGAATAGAAGGAAGCTCTGACAATACACTAGAGTTTACCTGTGACACCCCCACAACTAGCGCTATGCTCATTAGTAAGAGATTGTTCCTGCCCCATAAGACCAGGAATAAGTCAAGGCTGTTCACTCTTGCTACTTCCATTCAACAGTATAGTTGAGGTTCTACCTCAGCATTTAGTCAAGAAAAATAAATACAATAGTGTGGTGAAGGCTTCGGAGTGGCAGTGGAGGGGATCAGTGGGGAAAAAAGAATGATATTTGTAATAGTTGTAACAATAAAGATAAATTTAAAAAATAAAAGTTCTCTAAATCGGAAAGCAATACATAAAACTATCTCTATTTGCAAATATGATCTTACACAGAGCAAATCCTAAGGTAACAACAACAAAAGTCCCATTTGATCAAATAAATAATTTTACTAGGTTGTAGAATGAAGAATAAAGAATCAATAACACAAGTCAATTGTATTTGTATTTACTAGAAATAAACAAGATGGGAATGAAACAATTGCTCTTATAGCCCTAACTGGTTTGGCTCAGTGGATAGAGTGTCGGTCTGGGGACTGAAGGGTCCCAGGTTTGATTCTGGTCAAGGGCATGTACTTTGGTTGCAGGGCACATACCCAGTGGGGTGTGTGCAGGAGGCGGCTGATAGATGTTTCTCTCTCTCTATCTAACTCTCTATTCTCTCCATTGCTCTCTGTAAAAAATTTAAAAACTATATATACATAAAAAAATCCACACAACTAACTGGTAAATATTAAAAAAAAAAGAGTTCCTAAATAAATGGAAAAACATCTTATGTTCATGGATTAAGACATTTAATAGAATTAATTGAATACTCTCAAATTGACCTACAGATTCAATATGATCCTTGTCAGATCTTAGCAATGTATTTTTATTGAAATTGACAAATTGATGAAAAAAGTAATGTGAAAATTTATAAGGAACCCAGAACTACAAAAACAGTTTTGTAAAAGAACATGTTGGGGAAGGCTGGCTGAGTGGAAATTCTACAACAAGAAGGAAAGAGAAAAGCACACTAAGACTCAAAGGAGTTGCAGAAGTAAAGTGCAGAGTACGGAGGCGCACGTGGAAATGGCTGACAACTGAGGACACGGTTGTCTTTTTCAATCAGGAGGGAGTCTCAAGCTCTGAACTCCAGTTCTGGGTGAGTCTCTGGGACCCAGACTCATATGGGGAGAAACTGGACTGTCTGGCATCAGGCAGAACTCGAGGGCGGCTTTCTCTCAGAGGTGCTTGCAGTGATTACCGGGACACTGAGATGCAGGACCTTTTAGGGTAGGACTGAGGATCAGCTATAGCTGTTTGCTCCACCCTGTTGATTCCCTGAGACCCCGCCCCACCCAAGCTGTGTACAGAGGCTTTTGCATATATAAGGCCTGGCCCTTTGCAATCTAAAATTACCTAAGAAACTGCAGCTGGGTCAGAGAGACCCAGAACTTCCAAAAGAAAGCCCAAGGCCCCACAGCAGCTTGCATTGCTTCACAGCTGGGCCTCATTTGGGCACCTCCAAACCCCAAACAAAGAAGGGGAATCTTCAGATCTCTCCATAGCTCCAGCTGGGTAGCCTCAGGCAGAGGCTAAATTAGCACCTCTTTAGAGATCCAAGAGCCAGTGTACCCAGTGGTCAGAGTGGGACCATCCAGATTACAACTCCTCAGATCCATAAGGGACACACTCAGGGGGCAGACTTAGTGAGGACCAAAGCCCCACTGAAGCAAGTCTTGCCCCAGAAGGGTGTCTCCAGAACAAAAGTTGTCCCACCATAGACACAGCTGATTCTCACAGCCAATTGGCCTTGAGGTCAATTCCTCCCAGTGATACCTACAACAATCAAGGCTTAACTACAACAAGACCATGCACAAAGCCCACAAAAGGTTGCACAAAGAGTGTCCACCTCAGGTAATTAGGGAGGCTGAGCCACTGGGCCCTATAGGACACCTACCACAGAAAGTCACTCTATCAACACAGGGAAGCAGCCAAAATGCGGAGACAAAGAAACAGGTCACAAATGACAGAAATGGGGGAAAGAAAACTACTGGATATAGAGTTCAAAACAACACTTATAAGGTTTTTCAAGAATCTTCTAGAAACCGCTGATAAATTTAGTAAGACCCTCAATAAATCTAGTGAGACCCTTGAGGATATGAAAAAGTACCAATTAGAAATTAAGCATACATTGACTGAAATAAACAATGTTATACAGAGATCCAACAGCAGACTAGAGGATCCCAAGAATCAAGTCAAAGATTTGAAATACCAAGAAGTAAAAAACACACAACTGGGAAAGCAAAATGAAAAAAGAATCCAAAAATACGAAGATAGTGTAAGGAGCCTCTGGGACAACTTCAAGTATACCAACATCCAAATTATAGGGGTGCCAGAAGAAGAGAGAGAGAAAGATATTAAAAACATATTTGAAGAAATAATGACAGAAAACTTCCCCTACCTAGTGAAAGAAATAGACTTACAAGTCCAGGAAGCGCAGAGAATCCCAAACAAAAGGAATCCAAAGAGGACCACACCAAGACACATCATAATTAAAGTGCTAAGAGCAAAAGACAAAGAGAGAATCTTAAAAGCAGCAAGAGAAAGACAGTCAGTTACCTACAAGGGAGTACCCATACGACTGTCAGCTGATTTCTTAACAGAAACTTTGCAGGCCAGAAGGGAGTGGCAAGAAATATTCAAAGTGATGAATACCAAGAACCTACAACCAAGATTACTCTACCCAGCAAAGTTATCATTTAGAATTGAAGGTCAGATAAAGAGCTTCACAGATAAGAAAAAGCTAAGTGAGTTCATCACCAACAACCAGTGTTATATGAAATGCTGAAAGGTATCCTTTAAGAAGAGGAGGAAGAAGAAAAAGGTAAAAATACAAATTATGAACAACAAATACCCATCTATCAACAAGTGAATCTAAAAATCAAGTGAATAAATAATCTGATGAACAGAATAAACTGGTGAATATAATAGAATCAGGGGCATAGAAAGGGAGTGGACTGACTATTCTTGTGGGGGGGAAAGGGGTGTAGGGGGTGCGGGAAGAGATTGAACAAAAAGCATACACCTATGGATGAGGACAGTGCGGGGGGGGGGGGTAGGGGGGGGGTGGGAACCGGGTGGAGGGGAGCTATGGGGGGGGAAAAAGAGGAACAACTGTAATAATCTGAACAATAAAGATTTAATTAAAAAAATAACATGTTGGATGGATCACATTTCCTGATTTAGAAGTTGCTGCAAAATGATAATTATCAAGATTTTTTTTACTCTCATATAAAGAAATGGAATAGAATTGAGTGTCTACAGATAGACCTTTTTTCTTATAGTCAATTGATTTTTGACAAGGGTGCTGTAAGAATTTAATGGAGAAAATTGTTTTCTTAGAAAATGATTCTGGGAAACTGCAATAACATTGGACTGCTGCCTCACACCATATACAAAAATTAACTCAAAATGGATCAAAGATCTGAATATGAGATAATACTATAAACTCTTGTAGACATGTCACCAAAGTACAATAAAATATAGATACATTGGACTTCAAAATTAAAAACTACTGTGCATCAAAAGCCACTATAAATTCAAAAGACAAACAACAGAATGAGAGAAAATGTTTGCAAATCAGACATCTGACTAGGGTCTACTATCCAGAATATATAATGAACTCTTACAAATTGTGGGAAAAAGAATAATTTCCATCCAAAGATGTCCAAGTTCTAACCTTGGAAACTGTAAATACAGTGGTGGGTAAAAGTGGGTTAAAATTGTGAGTATGCAAAATACAGTTTGTTCCTGCAATATTATTTATTAATGATTGTATTATTTCTTTGACTTACATCTGCAAACCTACTTTGGCCACCCCGATATACTACCTTATATGGTAAATGGTACTTTGTGAGGTGATCAAGCTAAGGACCTTGAGGAGGGGAGATCACCCTGGACTATCTAGGTAGGTCCAATGTAATCACGAGGGTCCTTATGTAAGGAAGGCAATAAAGGCAGAGCTAGACATATGGCCATAAAAGCAGAGATCAGAGTTAATAAATAAACTGCCTCATAGGGCAATAGGACAAAATGAAGGATTTCATGTGACGTGTTTAGCAGAGTAACTAAGCTATTGTTACTATAATTATAATCTAATCCATGGAATTTGGTTAATATGACTTTCTCTGAGATGACAAATCAAATTCCCAAGCCTATACCATAGAGGAGAAGAATTGGATACAGTAAAACTTTCCAGGAGTAAACTATTCTGTCTGAATCTCATAGGATTTTGTAAAACAGAATAATTTCATAAAATAAAGAAAGGAGGAGGCAAAGAAAACCAAACACATTGCTAGCTGCTGTCAAGTAAGATTCAACTTCAATCATACAAAACAGAACAAGCCACAGATAGAACAAACACACCCAACTGTCACCGCCATTTCATAAAAGAAAGGACATTTCAACATTAAAATGTAATAAAAATAATCTTGGAATAAATAATGGCTTTTTGAATAAATTTAGCTTGTTAAAAGGTTTACCAAATTTAGTTTGGTTTTTCAATTCGATGCAGATCAGTAAAAAATATCTTTGTTTTTTGGTGCCAACATCTGCACCAGCATTTCGTAAAGATTGATAGAGATCATGTTGGCAAGTCTGTTGACAAACTAGTTGATGTTGCTGATAGACACTCCATATTTGCTCCTCAATTAATATGCACATTTGCACTAAACGGTCTACAGTGCCCTGGACATCCTCCATGTGTGAACAAATACCCACACATGGTGTTACTCTGCCAGACTGCAAAAAGCTATCATCAAGCAGGGACAGAAAAGAAGTTTACAACAAGAATCTGTGTTTTTTAGTATGTTATTCTAAGACAGCTCTAGATGCTGTCTTAGGGTTTTATTTATGTTATTTCACTAAAGCGCCACAGTATTCTCTTTAGAGAATAGTAGGGAAAGCTATTATTTAGTACGTAAGATTATTCTCATTTACAGACATGGTATCCAAGGCATACAGAGGTCAAGTGTAATAATCCAATAAGTAATGGAGCTAGAATTTCATCCCAGGTTGTCTTACTCCATGACTCAGCTCAGCTGGTCACGGGTCATCTCTTTATCCACAGAACTTGTTATGTAAAGAAGATGGACACATACACAGATTCTTTCAACAAAATAATATACATCATTTTAAGACCTAGCCAAGCATAAATTACTTAGAAATAGAGAGAATTCATCATTGACCCATTCTGGGTTCAGAAAATGCTTTTTAAAAAATCCTCACCAGAAGATATGTTTTTATCAAGTTTTAGAGAAGGAGCAGGGAGAGAGAGAAATCAATGTGAGAGAGAAACACTGATTGATTGCTTCCCATATGCAACCCCAACCAGGCTGTGCCTTTCCTGATTGGGAATCAAACCAGCACCTTTTTGGTGTCCTGGGACGATGCTCCTACCACTGAACCACTGGCCAGGCCCAGAAAGGGCTTTTCTTATGAGATGATGCTTATGTTTACGAAGAATAGAGAAGGTAAGAAGGACGTTCCTAAGAGTAAATAGCACCAGCAAAGGCATGGATGAACTAAAAGAATGCAGAAACTATGCAGCCTGTGAAGAGTTCCATGTAGTTCAAGATAAACAAGTATAAACAACTTGAAGGAAGTTTTTAAAAAATAAAGTTAATGTTCCGATGGAAGTTTACAATTATAAGGGAATTTGGGGATAGAACACTTTGCTCCTTCCACTCTTTTCTGCGGGGAATATCTGTAAGCGATAGGATGGCTTTAAACGAGCAGACATCTACATCATAGCTTTTCTTTCCTTCTTTTATGCTTGGCTCATTAAGTTAATCTTTTCACAAATCTAATACCAGATTTAAAAATGCCTATTTATGAAAAAGGTGAAGAATACATACTCCTTGAGTATTTATATTGAGCATTTTTACAGTGGGCTATAGAACTTCTTGGTGTACCATTGTTTCTTATCTCAAGCATTAAAGCACGAGACAATGGCACTGGGAACGATGGGCTAGGCGATGACTTACCACAAAGGGCTGGCTTCTCTCCTGACATGAGCCCATTTCCACCCGATGGCACCCCAATGGATTTGTTTACAATGCAGAGTTAGAAAGCATTTTGGAATTATTAAGATGGTTCTTTTGAAGATATATTAAAATTGAAACCCTAAATCAGCCTTTTGGGAGATTATTAATTTACTTTTATGGCATTTAGGAGACCATATGGTCAATAACATTTCTTAAAATAGTACTAGAGAGTAGGCCTATATTTTAATTTAAAGCAGTTGTTCCCAAACTTATTTGGCCTACCGCCCCCTTTCCAGAAAAAATGTTACTCAGCCCCTGAAAATTAATTTTTTAAAAAATTTTAATAGCAGTTACTCATTGCCCCCAAATGCACCTGTGGTCATCACCGCCCCCCTGGATCGCTGCAGCGTCCAACCGGGGGGGCCGGTAGCGCCCACTTTGGGAATCACTGATTTAAAGGCACAGTTATAAAAGAATAAGGGCCTGGTTTGTTATACCCACCCAGGAAATAATTCAATAGAGCAAAAGAGAACTAATTTATGTATGGCCTGTATGCCATGTGGAGGAACACACAGATGGCTGGGAATCATTGGTGGATTTTTAAGAATGAAATCTCAAATGTTCAGGTATAACATATAGTATTTCCGCATGAAAGTGTGGTGAATGTATTAATGAATGAAAACCAGGAGGAGAACAATTAGAAGGCTATTGTAATCATTAGCTGGAGAAAGAGCATGGGCTAGGAAGTCTGGTAGATCAAGGCTTAAATCCTACTTTTAAAACCAAGGATCTACTACTGGTAGTTAACTCCTTGAAAGTTACTTCAGTCTTTTCTAAGTAAATTTCAGATTTCTCCACTGTATGGAGGAATACCAGAGGATCTAATTTTCAACCACTGAGCCCAGCTGGTGTGGCTCAGTGGTTGAGCATGGACCTATGAACCAGGAGGTCACGATTTGATTCC
Organism: Myotis yumanensis; assembly: GCF_028538775.1. Taxonomy (NCBI): domain Eukaryota; kingdom Metazoa; phylum Chordata; class Mammalia; order Chiroptera; family Vespertilionidae; genus Myotis; species Myotis yumanensis. The sequence continues at coordinate 91,580,230 of NW_027223759.1, forward strand.
TGGTCAAGGCATATGCCCAGGTAGCAGGCTTGATCCCCAGTGTGGGGTGTGCAGAAGGAAGTCAATCAATGATTCTCCCTCACCATTGATGTCTCTATCTCTCTCCCTCTCCCTTCCACTCTGAAATCAATAAAAATATATATAAGAAGAGATTTTTTTTTAAAAAAAGTAAGAGGAAATAGGCTCAGGAAAGTTAAGAGACTTGCCCAAGTTCATAAGCCAGTGTCAGAGGAGGAAACACAAAGCAGGTGGCCCAGCCCTGGAGCCAGCACACCCGCTCCCCCCTCCCCCCACCCCCGCCCCCATGTCACCTGTCGATGTGGTCATGTACACGAATCAGATAGCATACATGGAAGCGCCTACCCCTTTCATTATTCTTATTGTCAGTTATGTAGTGATTAACTTCCAGTGTCTTTGGCACAACTGTTTTTGTTTTACTCAAACATAGTTGATGCTTAAAAACATTAACTTGGATTAAATAGTTCCTAGGAGATTAGTGATAGCAAGATTATACACGACGGCACAGAAAGAGGATTCTGTTCTGTTAGTCAATCAAAAAGTATTTACTGAGCACTTAATATGTACTAGACATGATTATACTTAAGATGCTTATTACATGTCAGAGTGGGGATGTTAAACAAACAGTTGGAAAAGTGAGTTAAGGAGATAACCTGTGTCAAGTTTAAAGCCACTAATTCTGGATTTTGGAGTAGGGGAAACCTTAGCATTAGTTCTAACAGGCTCACAAACAAGTAAGACTTTGAGTTCAAACTGGTGGTTTTAGCTGATCATTATGGGAGATGGGTGTGTGATGTTTGTTTGGGGATGGCTCATGGAGTTAGTGAAACAGTGAATGCAGCCTTTCTCCGTTTGGAAAACAGAAACCACATGTAAAGGAAACATAATAAATATAATAGTGGATATTTAACAACATTTATGTAGAATGCATTTTTTAAATAAAAAAAAATCAGATTAACTATACCTATTCATTTAATAAATGTTTTGGCTTATTATCATTTTATCTTTTAAAGAAATATTCTTTTACATTTGACCAATTCTCTTTGTTCACAAGTGAATTTTACATTTTGACTGCACATTAATTTTATTTCCTGGCATAATGAAATTCCACTGAGCAACAGCACCAACTCTGAAAAATAATTTGGTCATTTTGAATCAGAAAATTCACATTAGGCTGAAATGCAACAAATCACCCATTACTTTGGTTTGAAAATATTAAAGAGAGTTTTCTGGTTTTATTGCATCTAGTGATCATTAGGGTCCCATCTCGTGTGGTGCTAAATTTCATTGCATTCCCCTCACAGCACAGTGTGTTAAATGTGAAGAAGTGCCTTGGATTGCATGCCTTTGCTAAGATTCTCACTTAAGTTGCTTTGGCACTAGGTGACCCCTAGTAGTCCCGTTACTGAGAGACATGTTTGTTTGACTTTGTTTATAGAGTTGACAGAAAACAAAAGCGCATCTGTGTTTCTAGGGCTGGAAATATAATGAAGTAGGCAAGATAGACTCTTAAATGTCCCAACAGTATGCACAGAGTATAGTTGTTACTCTTGATTTTAATGTTATTATTTTTTAAAGATATTTTTATTTATTTCAGAGAGGAAAGATAGGAAGAGAGAGAAGAAACATCAATGATGAGAGAGAATCACGGATCTGCTGCCCCCTGCACATCTCACACTGGGGATTGATCCCACAACCCAGGCATGTGCCCTGACCGGAACTCTAACTGTGACCTCCAGGTTCATAGGCCGATGCTAACTACTGAGCCAGCTGGCTGGGTAATGTTATTTCTGAAGAGCTTACAAAGAAGGAATGTGTAAAGGGAAGTAAATGCTAGCTTGACTTTGGGCTTTGGGGGAATTGTTGAAAGAATTTAAGCATAAAAACACAATCCTTCACTGTGGTGGACCTTTGGAGTAAGTATATACGAACGGAAACATTGCTGATAAGGAACCAGCTAAGAGGATATTAAATCATCCAGATGAAAGTGTGCATGTTCCTGTGTTAGTTTGCTCTTTCTGTGTCTTGATTCTAGAAAATATAAGTATAGCCCAATGTTCCCTTCTCTAGAGTGGCCAATTGTAACACGTGTTTCCTTTCTTTATTTTTGCCGGGGCTCCAATATCGAATGCATTGTCTGTTTTCTTGAGTTCACAAAATTGGTGCTGCTTCTCCTTCCTAAAGACGCGGGGCTTATCAGCCACACAGCAGCCGCCTCTCCATGCGGTTCCGTGACCTGAAACTATCCGGGGACCCTTTATTCATTGTCTAGACCTACTGGCATTGTTCTTTTACCAAATCCCAGAAATGAGACTTGACATTAAATGCCTTCCTAAGCAGTTACTGTATGTGCTTTGCTCCATCTGGCTCATCTGATGGTAAAAATTGAGATGTGACAACTTTTGCTTTGTAAATTCTCTGTCATAATTGAATATGGAAAAAATGTGCTATGCAGCAATTCCTGACATACTATTGGTTTGTGAATTGAGAGTTGATGAAAATAGTAGTTTTTAGAAAGTTTTAGCCAGAGTGTATGTCCTAGTGATGTATCGTTCCCATAATTGTTGGTTTTAGGTAGTAATGAGAATGTCTTTTAGATCAAATTTTTGTTAACTATCATGTGAATATTAAAAAGCACATGATTAGATTACAATTAATGGAAGCCTTGTTTCCTGTGGTTTGTTTTGCTTAATCTGCAAACAAGCAACAGAGCCCCTCCTTCCCTGTGATGCAGGGCTTCGGTCTTATATGCACTGGCCCTTCTCAATGCCTACTTCTTAGCAGGCAGCAATAAGTCAATGTTGAAATTGTATAAACTCAATAACAAGCTAATTTAGCATATTCATGTGTCATGAAAAGCACTCTTAGTGATCACTTACATACTAAGCAAACCATTCATATAGGAACAAAACTCCCACCTGTACCCATTTACCATTTTCTGGGTTTCTACTGCTGGGGTCTTCTGAAATAAGGACTGCAGTGATTTCATCCTCCAGGAACCCACAGTGACAACGCTATACATTATGAACAAACAGGATGAAGTGTCACCATAGATGTGCACAGACACTTACTATGGTGTGCAGGTGGGGGAAGGGGGCTGCCAGGCCCATTTCAACCTGGAAACACACAGTTTCAGAAATTTATTCTAGAGATGGAGGCAATCTCAGAGCTCATGACACAAACTTTTAGTCTCTCTCCTCAGACAAGTAAATAAAACCATCTTTAAAATAAATCACAAGCGGCTAAAAGGCCCCATGAGTCTGAAACAGCTGCTTCCTGGCCACGACACCGGGGCACGGCCAGACAGCAGAGTGTCATGGCCTGGTCTTCCTGTGACCACCCCTCAAAGGTGGGGGTAGCTCTTTTGTCTAATACAGAAAACAAACACAGAGAGTCGAGCAAAATGAAGAGGCACAGAATTATTTGCAGACAAAAATAAATAAATATAACCCAGGAGGGGAAATGCAATCCAATGGAGATAAGTAATCTACCCAATGAAGAGCTTAAGAGAATGGTCATAAACATGCTCACTGACCCAGGGGGAAATTTGATGAACAGAGCAACAACTTCAAAAAAGAAATGGAGAAGTCCAAACAAAAATGATGTAGTTGAGGATACAATGCATAAAGTGAAAAATACATTAGAAGAATTTAAGAGTAGATTAGATAAGGCAATAGAAAAAAATCAATGATCTTAAAAACGTGGCAGTGGAAATTACCGAAGAAAAGCAACAAAAAGGAAAAAATTAAAAACTTTTTAAAATTTAAAAAAATTAAAGAAAAACAATTTTTTATTCAATCTTTATTCTTCAGATTACATTTGTTCCTCTATTTCCCCCCATAACTCCCCTCCACCCAGTTCTCACCCCACCCTCCTCCATCACTCCCCACCCACTGTCCTTCCTCATCCATAGGTGCACGATTTTTGTCCAGTCTCTTCCCACATTCCCCACACTGCTTTCACCCCCAAAAGTAGTCAGTGCACTCCCTTTCTATGCCCCTGATTCTATTATAATCACCAGTTCATTCTGTTCATCAGATTATTCACTTGATTTTCAGAATCACTTGTTGATAGATGTATATTTGTTGTTCAAAATTTGTATCTTTACCTTTTTCTTCTTCTTCCTCTTCTTATATGATACCTTTCAGCATTTCATATAATACTGGTTTGGTGGTGATGAACTCCTTTAGCTTTTTCTTATCTGTGAAGCTCTTTATCTGATCTTCAATTTTGAATGATAGCTTGCTGGATAAAGTAATCTTGGTTGTAGGTTCTTGGCATTCATCACTTTGAATATTTCTTGCCACTCCCTTCTGGCCTGCATAGTTTATGTTGAGAAATCAGCTGACAATCGTATGGGTACTTCCTTGTAGGTAACTGACTGTCTTTCTCTTGCTGCTTTTAAGATTCTCTCTTTGTCTTTTGCTCTTGGCATTTTAATTATGATGTGTCTTGGTGTGGTCCTCTTTGGATTCCTTTTGTTTGGGGTTCTCTGCGCTTCTTGGACTTGGAAGTCTATTTCTTTCACCAGGTAGGGGAAGTTTTCTGTCATTATTTATTCAAATAGGTTTTCAATATCTTTCTCTCTCTCTTCTTCTGGCACCCCTATTATTCGGATGTTGGTGCGCTTGAAGCTGTCCCAGAGGCTCCTTACGCTATCTTCACATCTTTGGATTCTTTTTTCATTTTGCTTTTCTGGATGGGTGCTTTTTGCTTCTTCGTATTTCAAATCGTTGACTTGATTCTTGCGATCCTCTAGTCGGCTGTTGGGAGTCTGTATAATATTCTTTATTTTAATTTTTTTTTTTTAATTGAAGATAGTAGCATATATGGAGGTAGGCAGGATGGCTACAGCGTAGCAGGAGCTGCATGCCCTTGCTCTCCGGGACTGGAACTACAGCTGAACTACTGTGCAATCAACTTGAAACCCCGAGAGAAGTACAGCTGACAGGAAACAGCGGACCTCAGAGGCACTAAAGCAGTGGTTCTCAACCTGTTGGTCATGACCCCTATGGGAGTTGAATGACTCTTTCACAGGGGTCGCCTAAGACCATCAGAAAACACATATATAATTACGTATTGTTTTTGTGATTAATCAGTACGCTTTAATTATGTTCAATTTGTAACAATGAAATTGGGGGTCAGCAGAACATGGGGATTGTGGCATTTGGAAGGTTGAGAACCACTGCCCTAAATGCTCTTATGATGTAAAATATTATCAGAAACAGCCAAGTAATTTTCTGAGTAGTATGGCCCAGGAGGTAGTTAAAGTTGGATTTTCCCTTCTTTGTCTATTTAGCTAGTCATCTTCTAGTCAAGCCTTGTTTGGGTGACTTGAATTTTTCCCCACCTATGATCATTAATTAAAATGTTTTGGAATTCTCCCATAAGAAGAGAATTGCATTACTAATAGAAGTTGGTTCACACTCATTGCTGGTCCAATGTCTTTATATATCTAATCTAATAAAAGAAAAACCTGCAAACTGACCGCATCTCCATTACGCCCCAAGCTATGCCCACCAGTCAATCAGAGCCACTATATGCAAATTAACCCAACCAAGACAGCGGCTGGCTGCCACAGAGCTGGAGCAAGCAGGAGGCTTGGTTGCCCCAGCGATGGAGGAAGCCAAGCTTCCTGCCTGCCCTGGCTGGCTGTGGCCTTCGCTCAAGGCAACAAAGTTTCAATTATAGAAGATAAATAAATCCCAGATACTTGCTTCTACCCAGCCTCCACTGGGAGCTTGGGTGGCTGGGGGTCATGGCCAGCCTGAAAATAGCCATCAGCCCCACACCTAAAATGGCCACACCCTCATGGGGTGAGGGTCCATGCTGGGGGGCTTGGTCATCCTGCAAACAGCCATCAGCCCCTCACCCAGGCTGGCCAGGCACTCCAGTGGATCCCCCAACCTAATCTGGGACACTCTTCAGGGCAAAACAGCAGGACCCACCAATGAACCTGGCTTCTATCCTATATAATAAGAGGGTAATAGGCAAATTGACCCTAAAAGCTGAACAACTGGGAATGACTGGTCCCTATGTCACACACTAAACACCAGGGGGTAGACTCTAAATGCAGGAGCTGCCCCCTGGTGGTCAGTGCGCTCCCACAGGGGGAGCTCTGCTCAGCCACAAGCCAGGCTGATGGCTGCCAGGACAGCGGTGGTGATGGGAGTCTCTCCCTCCCCTTAGCAGCGCTAAGGATGTCCGACTTCAGCTTAGGCCTGCTCCCTGCTGGCAAGTGGACATCCCCGGAGGGCTCCTGGGCTGCCAGAGGGATGTCTGACTGCCAACTTAGGCCCAATCGCCCACGAAGTGGGCCTAAGCCAGCAGGTGGTCATCCCCTGAGGGGTCCCAGACTGTGAGAGGGCACAGGCTGGGCTGAGGGACCGCCCCTCCAAGTGCACCAATTTTTGTGCACAGTCCTCTAGTTTTGTATATATTTAATTTCAGTTATGTTCACTTTATTAAAAGCATAGTGTTTTATATAGTGTTGGAGCAGTGGGGGGGTTTCATTAAATATTATTCTGCTGAGCTTCATCCATACTGGGCTTGTTACCATAGTTAGTGTTTTTTACCACTTTATGATAATCCATTATGTGATTACCCCTTAGTTTATTTGTGTTCTCATTATGAATACTTGGAGTGTTTCCCATTTGTTTTTCTATTGTGAACAAAATTGCTATGAACATTGTTGCACATGGCTTCTATTGTACACAGACAAGAGTTTCTTCCATATAAACTTAGGAGTAGAACTATTTTTTTATAATATATGCAGTGTTCAGCCTTAGGAGGTAATGCTAAACTATCTTGAATATATTTGCATCTGAATAAGAGATTCTGTTTGACCATATATACTCTAACATTTCATATTGTCACATAGTTTTTATTAACTGAATAATGTAAAAGGGCATGTCAGTATGATTCTGATTTAAATTTCCCTGATTTCTAGTAATATTGTTTCTTATATTTCTTCTTCAGCAAAATTCCTATTCATATACTTTGCTTTTTTTTGTTTAAGTAGTTTTCTTTTTCTTACCAATTTATACCTATTTTTAAAATATGCTTGACACTATTCCTTTTGGTTGTGAAAATTGTAAATATATTCCCCCATTTATAATTTTTCCTTTTACTCTTTTTTTTTCTGGTGAAAAAAGGTAGTAAACTTATAAAGAATGCAAATACCATCTTTATCAATCATTTCCATTTTATTTCAAGTATTAATGTTAAACTAGTGAGACTTTGAAAAGCATCTTGATTACATTGTGCTTTACCCATCTTGCATCACCATTTCTGTTCATTCCAGTTTTACTTTTACTTTCTAGTAGAAACATTAAGACAGCGTCATAGGCATGATCAAATGTTTAGTGGCATCCAATGGGGCAAGTTCCAGCCTCTCCAATAATGGTTTATTCTAATCAGAAGGTTTCTAACCAACATTATACATCAATCTATATGTCCTTAATATTCAGGTAAGTCTATTGCTACTATGTGTAAACTGAATAGGGGGCATAACAAGCTAAAATGAAATGAATCACAAAACTGTCCAGAATATTATCAGAGCACTAACAGCCCATATTCCAAAACTCTTTACCTGTTTTTCTTCCTCATCAAAATAAACTCCTTGAAAGCAGAGGTTGCATCATTTCAAGAGTGTCAGCAACTCCTAGTGAGTGCCTGGCAATCTGCAGAGATCTTTTCAATAAATTAATTAAATAACCTTATTATCTTATCATATGTGATGTTATATATATCTTTAAATGTAAGAAATTGGTTTGAAAGTTATAAAAACAGGAATTTTGAAGGAGTAACAAAATACAATGCTTCCTCAAAGTGAAATTGAAAGCAATGTTTCTGGTGAGAGAGTATGCATTTATATGCAGTGAAAATACAGTGTTCTCACAAATATTTGAGGATGTAATATGCTACTATTGTGAAGAGTAGCTTTGAGAATCATTTCTTCCTTCAGATTCTTTAGTAGAGCTCTCCTTAGTTAACCTGGTTATTGTTCCCATTCCATTTCAGAAGTGCATTCTCTGTCTCTCAAACACAGGAGCTATCACAATGCCCTGAATCGTTCCCAGCTTGGCCACTCTGCTTTGGCAACACTGTCTCCTACAAGAAGTGAGGATTTAGGTAGAGATAATTCAGCCCAACAGCACAAGAGTGGATGGTCACATACATGTGCACACTGAAGAGGAGGAGGGAGGAATTGGATGGATGGGTTAAAAGGCACCAAGGAGCCTCTGATAAAATGATTGGACGGTAGAGCCAAAAAATGATGAATGTAAATTCCACCTCCAACTTCACAAGAACAATATAATAGTTAATGACAATGGAAGCTACAAAACCCAGGCAATATCAGGTCTTTGGATCATTTGTTTCTCTGCAAGGGGGTCATTTGTTCCTCCAGCTTTCAAATGTTCTGTATAGTACTAGAGGCCTGATGAATGAAATTCATGCAGAGTAGGCCTTCCTTCCCTCCGCTTCCCTCTGGAACCTGGAACCTGGGCTTCCCTCCAGCCATGAGCAGGCACCTGGGATCCGGGCTTCCCTGGCAGCCCTGACTTTGTCCGGAAGGTTGTCTGGAAGGACTTCCAGTATAATTAGCATATTATACTTTTATTATTATATTTTATATAGTATTACTGTTTTACCCTATTAATTCTTATGTCCTCCTTAATGAAATCTAATAATGGATTTAATGAGGGTGTCTATCTTAGCCATATTGTTAGTAGTAAAAGATGATCCAAAATTTTTCTTAGATTATATATAGGGATGACTACAGCAATTAAGTTATTATGGAAATCTCAAGTATCATGTGGAAAGACAAAATATTGTAACCATACACCAGATGACCAGGGTTTACACTCATTGATCCTGCTCACTCCTTCTGTATTTATTAAGCACATCACTAAATTCTCTAGGATTATAAACCCTACATTTATAATTTAGGTCAAGAAACTTTGAAGGGCCGTAACTGGTTTGGCTCAGTGGATAGAGCGTCGGCCTGCAGACTGAAAGGTCCCGGGTTCAATTCCAGTCAAGGGCATGTACCTTGGTTGGGGGCACATCCCCAGTAGGGGGTGTGCAGAAGGCAGCTGATCGATGTTTCTCTTGCATCGATGTTTCTAACTATCTCTCTTCCTCTCTGTAAAAAATCAATAAAATATATATTAAAAAAAGAAACTTTGAAGGAAAAGACAAATGGGCAGTAAAAAGCACAAAATAAATATAATAATTCAGGTGGTAGAGAGTTATTCACACATGAAGGTAAAAATTCCTTCTCAAAGAAACCTAGTGCCAAGATAAAACTGAAGAGACACTTGAAAGAGTCGTGTTAAGTTATAGATAAATAACATTGAGAAAAGTTGAAGAGCCTGGAAGTAACAAAATTATTTGAAAACGTAATTTCTTAATGACATCTATTGTTTTGTAGTTTCCTTTCTTTTATTGAGATTACTGGAGTTCTATTGGTTTAAAAATATGTTTTATGGATACAATTCTATAATACATCATCTATTGTGTTCACCACCACAAGTGCAGTCTCTTTCCACCACTATTTATAATAGTGTGTTGGTGAGAGCACTGGAAAATACTGCCCATGATTACATGTGGTAAGACCCAGAGGCAGGGCCTACTGGGCATAAGGAAGACTGAGAAGGCTAAGTCACAGTGAAGTTCTAATGTAACTGCTAAGTAAATACATATGGCTCTTAAGGGATGAGGCATATTCTGTGGTGGGTGGGATGGAGAATGGACTCTATAGAGTTCAAACGCAGTTTAGAGCCCGACCGTTTCCAGAAGATCTAGATGGGGGCCTAGAACAGAGCCTGGAAAATGAGACCTTCTAGCTTGACAAGAACAGGATTCATGACAAGGGCCAGAGGCTCCTGCTTTCCCCAAGCCTCTGAGGACATGATAAGGAAAAGCATAGCCAAAGAGAAAATGGCTTGTTGTAAAATTGTATGAGACTATTCCCCATAGTGGGGGATATTCGATAAATGATAGAGTTGTATGGAATTTTCAAATCCACACATACTGTATACACCAATACATACCTCACATATAACTCATGTTTATATTAGTTAAATAGAACTGCCAATAGCATATACCACATAAAAATACCACTTTCTGTGAGACAGGCATGGTTCTAAGCCTACTTTTCTCAGGTATTGCTTAGCCTCACCACTGGGGAGAATTAGTAATGTGGTTATTCTAGACATATAAAATCATTTCCTTTGTTTCATTCAAATCACCTATCCTCTCGTTTTGATATGAAGTAAACAATAAAAAATTCAAGTTCATGGTAATTTTTCCACTGGATATAGGGATCACTCTGGCCAGTGGGTGTGGCAGCCTTGTAGTTCTGTGAATCCTGGTTGGGTGGCTGAGGTGCACTGATGTCATGCACAGGTCATAGAACACCACTGAAACCATGGTGATGACGTGCATCATAACTGTCCTGCTGGTGTCCTAAGCACTGGTCAGAATAGTGATCTGGTGAGAGGAGAGGTCTCTCAAGTGTCTTATTATTGATAGTAATTTGTTTATATTGATTGTATTTGTTAATTTTATTCTTTGTCATCATCAACTGACACTCTCCCCCAAACTCTGAGAGCAGAGTTTGGGGGCGAACCCCAAACCCCCCAAACTCTGCAGAGTTTGGGGGAGAAAGGTATCTGATTAGAGTGACTCTTTAAAGAGTTCAACCATGAAGCATAAAGAGAAACAGAAACATCTGGAAGGCAGGCATTTCATCAAACCTGCAAGGATGTCAAGAGGTATGTGTTATGCACGTTCTCAGGGCATAGGGGTAACCAGGTACTGTTTTCTAAAGAAAGAAAGAAAGAGAATTTCTAGTTTTGATGGTGGAGGGAGAGAGTGATAGAGCGAGGAAAGAAGAGGGAGGATGGGAGAGGAGAGAGGGAAGGGAGCGAGTTGTGGGTGGGAGAGAGAAGAGAATGAAGAGAAGAGGAGAAAGAAGATAAACCAGGGGAAGAGGGAGAAGGCGGTGGGAGGGAGGGAGAGAGAGACCTTGAGAGACTGAGATGGATGTGTGCCTGCTGATCTTTTTAGGGCCCAGGGAGTCTGAGAGTAAACTGAGATGTCCAGGGCCTTGTCACTGTGGTTTAGGACATGTGCTACCTGCACATGTCACTCTGGGTGGTTCTGTTAGAGACATAGTGGTTGGTTAGTATAATATTTCTTAGGAAATGTATTTCCCTGTATTTGATTTCTGCCTAAGGGCATTGGTAAAGTAAATGCTGTTGTGACTAGTTTTTTAATAGTATATTCTCCTGTTAATCAAAAAGAAAGTCTGGCTCCTAGAGGTGAGCAATAAATTTGGGGTTGGGGGAGAAGGACTTTGAACACTGAAACTTAATGTGCAAGGATGAGTGTTTAATGTCAGATAGAATGTATTTACTCAGGGGTAAAAATGAATTGTTATGTTTTAGATTATGAAGATGTAAATGTGGGCCTACTGTGTGAAATGTAAGAAAAAATTGGTTACACACACACATACACACACACACACAACAAAACAAAAAAACAACCATTAACATTGATGGTTACATTAAGGAGAAAGTTTGGCTCTTTATGAAAACTGGAAAACTGGAATACTTTGGTTACTATGGAGATTAAAAGTAAACAAGCAACTGTTATGCCCAGAGTTCGGGGTCCCCAATAATCCACGACCAGGGAGCCTTTTCCAATGCAAAAGCAAAGGGTCTTTTATTCAAGCCCGGGACTTGGTCCCCCTCCTGCCTCCATTACTGGATGCAAGAGAGAGCTAGGTATCTTGGAAGAACAAAGAATTTATAGGGCTTGGGTCAGGGGGTGGGGGCTCACTCAGACCACTGATTTGGCCGATTCTGGTTGGCTGAGTGAGGGCCTGGGGCTAATGAAGCAAGGGCAGGGTGCAGCTAGGGTCTGGTTAAACAAAGACAGGAGGTGGCTAGCATACTTTTGGCCTTGGGCTAGTTTCCTTGCGTTCCTATTGGCTGAGATAAGGGCTGGCTGAGCAACTGATACATTCTATGGCTTTTGCTTGAAGAGGAGTTAGGAACACGTTTATCAGCCCTGTTCTGTCCTTTCAGCAACCAGTATATGGAAGAACTGTTGGCCAGGGTGGGGGGAGACAGATTGGAGCCAACCCCAAAGTTCTAATGGGAGCTCACATTCCTCAAGGAAACTGGTATCTCCAACTTGTTTGGGATTTCTGCGTCTTCCAGGGGACCTTTGGCAACATCATATTTTAACTTGATTTTTATCATTGGTACTATTACTACAAGTGTTGTCATTGCCCAACCGCCTTAAGTCTTGCCCACCTCCACCGCACCCACTCCCCCTTTCCTGTGGCCATCACAACACTGCTGTCTGTGTCTATCAGTTATGCATATGTGCTCTTTGGCTAATCCCCTTACCTTCTCTCATCCCATCTCCTCTCTCCTCCTCTGTGAGAAGGGGTCAGTCTATTCTATGTGTCCATGCCTCCTCTTCTATTCTGTTAGTGAGATTGGTTTCCCTGCTTTTGAATTTTAGGGAAACAGAAGTGCAAAATACATACTTTGTGTCTGGTTCCTTTCTCTCTTCGTTATATTTGTGATATTCATTCATGTAGCATTTAACTTTAGCTTTCTCATTCTTGTATCTGTATGGCATTGCGTGAATACAATTTCTCCATTGATTATACTTTTCTGAGCATTTCGGTTGCTTTGTGTCTGACCTACATGAAAAGGTGATGTTCTGGGCATTCTATTACAAGTATTTTTCAGTAAGGACACATTTCTACTTGGTGAATGCTGAAGAGCTAGACTGCTGGGCCTAAGTGCCAGATTCTGTCTTAACCCCTTGAGAACCCAATCTTTCATGCTTTTAACTTCTAAGGCAATTACATATTACTGGCCTCCTAATTTACACACTCTTTTTGTACTCCTTGCATCTTTTTTAAAGCACAGGCATTCTTTCTCTTATACACCTTCATGTTTCCATCTTCACATTCTTTAATTATGCCCTCACACATTTTGCAACTTCACTAGTCTCAAAGAGAATATTCTCAGTAATAAAATTCCCTATCTAACTGCATGATATGAAAAACACACAAATCCTTCATTATAGGAAATTCAATCCACACACATAAATATGTGCTGAACTACCGCACAAAGAGCACATATACCCTTCTCAGTCACACAACACCCAACCCATATTCAGGTTTGCAAACACCAAATCAATCACACATTAAACCTTAATCTAGTTTTAGCCAACACATTATAAACTTAAACACCACGCACATTACCTTCACCATAGCATTTTGCTACAAATCTGAATATTGTACATAGCATACACATTCATGACACATGATGATAATAATGAGCATTGAGCTTGGCTAACATTGAAACTAGGACAGTGACATAATAATATAATTTCTTCAAAAATAAAAATTCATCTTTTTGTATCTCTGTCTGTATATCAATATCATTATAGGTAGCAATATAAATATATGGATACATGCAGGATGCTTCATGAAACTCACACCACATACTTCCAAATTGTATACTTTCTCATGAGGAAATTGGGTTGATATCCAACTTTTGTTCCTGCATCTTTCACACAGGACATTAAGTTGTTGATCATCTATGTAGATCTTCAGAAATGTCACATACAGAAATACCCAATGTCAATGACATCCACAAACATACCATTTAATAAGTGCTTGCTTAGAGTTTGGAGTAAATGGGATTTTAAGTGTGATAGTCACCTTAATTTCTGTGAGAGCAAGTGACATGCAATATCCACTCAACATGTAGTTTTTGAATTGACACAGACCTCAGAAAATGCCTCACATCAATGTTCTTTTTTATTCTATTGCCCAGGACCATGCAACATCCAAGAGGACACACCTCAGCGTCAGACATCTGTGGAGGCCCCAGCCCGTAATCAGGCAGCAGAAGAAATTGACTTCTCTAAACCTTTCATCTGTGTCTTCTCCGCACCAAAGCATACCTGTCTTGATAAGGATGGTAAGAAATACACAAAGGTGGGATCTGAGTTTGGTCATGAGATGAAGCTCAATTCTTCAGGCTATTCTCTACTTAGCTCACTTTTCTCTCAAAAACAGGAAAGGGCTTCAGGGTAGAAGAATGAGTACTAATGCTTCTGCAGAGGGACAAGTCGGGAGTGTACCTTCTAGAACTGGGCAAAGTCCTTCAGCACAAATCCCCAACATAGCAGCACTGGGGCAGCTGTGGCTGAGGTAGAGGACCATGCCAATCAGTGTAATAAAGTTTAATTAGAACCTAAGACTCAAATGAATACAAACAAAGATTCTCACAGACTCACACTTCTGTCCTCTTTCATACCCTGTAAGGCTCCATTCCTCCTTCTTTCCCCTAGTTCTCTCATATACAGAGGTCTTCAGCACACATCTATCTTTCCCACTCTCTAGCAGCATTGCCTAGGTACACTCTTGCCTTCATTCCTTCACACAATCATTTTCAGACTCACCCATTTACACACTAATTCCATATATAATCCATACAGATAACCTAACATGCCCTGAAGGAAATGAAATTTCACCTGTTGTGTGTGTAACCAAATGGCTCTTCAGCAGCCAGGCCTTCCGTCCTTCATAGAGTGAACATTCTGAGAGTGCACGCACATGTTCTCTAACAGGCTCCCTCTCAAAATCTCAAGTTGAACAGGTACCACTCCTGCAGTTGTTCACATGTGCTGTCACACTACATAGCAAAGATGCACACCCTCAGTCACCATCCCTTTTTACAGACGTGGAAAACACACCCAGGTAAGTCCGGGAATATGCATACCACTCAGCAAAAACTTGTGCGCAAAGTACATCCTCATTCCCACATTGTTATACCATGTAATCACATCAAACAAAATATCCCACACACAGAATTCTGGAATACCATATGTACATGAACTTTCACTCCACATGCTCATGTAGGTCATGGCCGTCTTAACTCCTACCACCTTCACACACATCTTCTAGTTTTCTTACGTTTGAAAATGTCTTTCCTGGGATTCCATCAATCACATCGAAATGTTTCCTGTCCTGGGACCTTTAAGGTGCATGTATCCCAGCCAGTTAGGAAGTAGAAGAGCCCGGAGGAGCATAAGGAGGTTTGTATAGTGATGCCTGGAAGTAGCACCTCTCACTTCCCTTCATTTCCTATTGTAGAAATGTAACCCCATGGTCAGAACTGCCTGCAAGGGAAGCTAATAAATGTAACACAGCAGTATGTCCAGGTTGAAAGGAGACAGCAGTCTCTGTCCATTTTCGAAGAACGTTCTTTGTGCAAACCCAGTCACCCATGACATTTATTGACAATAAATATTTCTGTGCATTTAACATTTTCATGAGAACCATATTACACTACCAGTGAAGATGAAGGCCATGTGTGCTCACTGAACATGGCACATAGTAGGCTCTTCTTGTTTGTTAAATGGGCAGATATACTAGTATATACAAATAGCAACATCAACTACATCTCTATTATTTTTCTTTAATTTCTCAGCAAATTAAAGATATGAGAAGGTGCTTTGCAGGACAGAACAAAGCAGTGGCCCTAACTCAAGGCTGAAAAGCATGCAAAGCTGCTTCTTCAGACAGTTTATCTTGCATCTCTTCTAAAGACAAGCTAAATGGTGCTGCTAAGGAGGGACTATCAAATAGGCTGCAAAGGGAGGCTGGGATCTAGACAGAACCCAGGGTTGAGCTGAATGGTTCTGCCTAATAGTCAACACAAGGATGCCAAGGACAAAAACAGGAATGCTTCTGCATCATCTTTAATAGGATAAACAGTGGAAGCAAAACATTCCAAGGGAAAAACAAGTAATAGGACAGGAGCAAGCCCACAGAGATCAGTGGAAAACAGCATTCTATTTGAGGAAAGAGTGGGAGAGGGCCTATCAGAGAAACATGGAAGGATATTTTTATATGATCTGGACAAGGGCATGTTGTATTTACCAGAAACATGTGAAGAAATAATAACTTAACACAGGCCCAAAGTGGTAGGATCCTTCAGAACTGAACTTGAGGTAGAGTGCAGAGATACCCAAGTGAAGATCCCATAACATCCATATACTTTCATAGCCAATGTTTCCCATTCCCATTCATTACATATGAAATTCCTATGAACTCACTTTCCCTATCATCTAATTCCTTTTAATATTCCACATGGATTAAAATTCCATACCATCCAAAGAGTTATAATTTCTCTGACTTCTAGGACCCTAGGTTATTATCCCTGTTTTTAAATTTTAGGAAATGGATAGGCACGATAATACTTTGTGTCCAGTTCCTTTCACTCATTATTATATTTGTGTAATTCACCCGTGTTGTACATGATGTTAATTTTGTTCCTTTTTGGTATGTGTATATCATTTCACGAATATTATTTCTTCGTTGATTATACTCTTCTGATCATTCAGGTTGGTTTGACTTCGAACTACTTGAAAATGTAGATATATATATATACATATATCAGTATAAAGAGTAATTAAATATATAGATAGTCATTAAGAACTTCATAAAAGTAACACTATATATCTGTTAAATGCACAATTTTTCATGAGGAATTTGAGTTGATATCCACCTATTAATCCCTGCATACTTCTTTCAGGCATGATTCAAAGTTGTTGATAATCTGTATAGATAGATCTCCAGAAATATCCTATGCAAGATACCCAATCCAACTGACATCTACCAAGCACACCACTTAATAAGAGTTTACTTATAGCTTGGAATAAATATAAACTTATAGTTTTAAATAAAAAAGTCACCTGAATTACTGTGAGACCAAGTGTCAAGTGAGATGATGATGCCTGACATGCAATGCCCACTGAACATGCAGCTTCTGAATTGGCAAAGACCCCAGGAAATGCCTCATCTCAGTGTTGGTTTTTATCCCATTGCCCAGGACCCTGCAATACCCAGGACAAGGAACCTCTACCCACGTCACCATTGGAGGCCCCAGCCTGTGGTCAGGCAGCAGGGAAACAGTCTGCCTTCTGTAAACCTTTCGCCGTTGTTTTCGGACCATCTAAGCCGTGTAGGAACGTATGCTTTTACGGAGATATAAGTCTTGATGAGGATGGTGTTTCATTACCACCTCTGTCGAGTCTGGAGATGCATGTGTACGGAAAAACACCTCTTGTTCAGGATGGTAAGGAATAAACAAAGGAGGGATCTGAACTTGATCAAGAGATGTAGCTCAATTGCTCAGCTTACTCTTTACTTAGTTCATTTTCCCCTCAAAAGCAGGAAAGGGCTTCAGGAAAGAGGACCTAGGACTAAGGCTCCTGCAGAGGGACAAACAGACAGTGTGCATTCAGGACAGGGCAAGGTCTCTCAGCACAAATTTCCAACATAGCGCCAGCTGAAACTGAGGCAATAGACAGTGCTGATGTGTGTATATGACATTTTACTCAGACCTTACTCTCTGAAAGGCACAAACTGAGATCCTCACACACTCACTCACACATCTGTCCTCCTCCATACCAAGTAAGGCTCGGTATGTCCTTCTTTTCCCTTGTTCTCTCATATACACAGGCTTTCCCGCCTCATCTTTCTTTCTCATTCTCTAGAAGCGTTACGGAGATACATTCTTACGTTCACTTCATCACAAAATCATTATCAGATTCACTAATTTCATAATATGCACACACTAATCCCATAAATAAGCCACATCCCCTCACACAGAAAACCTCTTTAGGTCAATGTCTAATAAACTTATATGCCCTGAAGAGAATTTACTTTCATCTGTTTCCTTTCTAATCTATATGGCACTTCAGCTACCAGGCCTTCAGATCTTCACTGAACGGAACACTCTGAGATCTCATACACCCTTCCCCTAATACTCTCAGTCTCACTGTCTTACGGTAAGGACAAGGACCAGTCCTGCACCAGTCACATATGCTGTCATACCACATTGCAAACATGCACACACTCATTCCCCATCCTCTTTACCAACATGGAAAACACTCACTAGAAATATTCTAATACATGCATACAATTCCACAAATACTTGTATACAAAACTACATCCTCATTCCCACATGGATATGCCATGCAAACACCTCAAAGTATCCCACACATAGAATTCTGAAATAAAATATGTATAAGAACTTTCATTCCAAATTCTCATGTGGGTCATGGACATCTGAACCCCTATAGACTTGACACATATCTTCTAGCTTGCTTATGTTAAAAATTTTCTTTCCCAGTATTCCATCAACCACATCAAAAAACTTCCTGTACTGGAGCCTCAGAGATGCCTGCATTTCAGTCAGGTATGAAACAGAAGAGCACAGAGCGGCACTTAGGAGGTTTGTATGGAGAAGCCTGAAATGGCACATGTCATATCCATTCATTTTCCATTGTAGTAATGTAATCTCATGGTCAGATCTACCTTCAAGGGAGGCTAACAAAGATAACATAGCATTATGTCCAGCTTGACAGAATACAGCAATCTCTGTTCTATTTTCAAAGAAGCCACTTTGAACAAACCCAGTCACCCAGGACATATATTATCACAATAACTACTTCGGTGAATTTAATATTTTCATAGGAACAACATAACACTACCCATCCAAGGCTGTGTGAGCTCAATAAATGTGGTACATGGTAGACTCTTTGTTTAATGGACAGGTAAATACACAAATTACAAGAATGGTCTGCATATCTATTATTTTTATTTAATTTCTCAGTAAAGCTGAATTCAGGAGATGCTTTTCAGCACAGCCACAAGGCAGTGGCCGCAACTCAACTCCAGAAAGCATGGAAGGCCTCTTCTTCAGAGACTTTTCCCTCCATCTCCTCTAAAGACAAACAAAATGATGCTGTTAAGAGAGAGTATTGAGTAGGATGCAAAGGGAGGTGGGATCTCGACAGAAACCATGGTTGAGCTGAGTGTTTCTGCCCATTAACCAACAAAAAGCTGCCCAGTACAAACAGATAATACAGTGATTCTGCATTTTCTTATTACATTGATGGCAAACCTATGACAGGCCTGTCAGAGGTGACAAGCGAACTCATTTTTTTTGGTTGATTTTTCTTTGTTAAATGGCACTTCAATATATAAAATATATAAAATAAATATTAAAAATATAAATCTTAGTTTTACTATGGTTTAAAATATCAAAAAATTTCTATATGTGACATGGCACCAGAGTTAAGGTAGGGTTTTTCAAAATGCTGACACGCCAAGCTCAAAAGGTTCACCATTACTGCCTTAGTAGGATCAGCAGTGGAAGCAACGGAAAACACCGAAAACAGCTGGAGGGAGCCCAAGAAGATCAATGGAGAACAGTGTTCTATTTGAGGAAATAATGGGAGCGGGCCCAAGGGGATGAGAGTTTTATCAGAGAAACATGGAAGACTATGTTCCTATGAGCTGGCCAAGCACATGTCATGTTACCAGGATCCTGTGAGGCACTAATAACTTAACACAGGCCCAACATGGTAGGATCCTCAAGAACTGAACTTGATGTAGAGTGCAGAGATTCCCAGGCAAAGTCACGATAAGATCCACATACTTACATAGCCAGAGTTTCCCATTCACATTCATCTCATATAAGACCCCTTTGCTGTCACTGTCCCCATCATTCATTCCCCTACAACATTCCACTTGCATGTAAATTCTCCATGCCAGATTTTGGTCATTGCCATGCAAACCATTATAATTTCTCTGACTCCTAAGACACTAGATTAGTATCCCTGTTTTTAAATTTGATGGCAACACAAGGGCACAATATATAGTTTGTGTCTAGCTCCTTTCACTAATCAATATATTTGTGGAATTTATCCATGTTGTGTATGACATTAATTTTGTTCCTTTTTGGTGCATGTATATCATTGCATGAATATTATATTTCCATAGACTATAATTATCTGGTCATTAGGGTTGCTTCCAGTCTGAGCTGCTTGAAAAGTGATATTGTGGGTAATATATTGCATGTATTTTTCACTATGGATACATTTCGGTTTGGCGAATGCTTAAGATATAGATTGTTAGGCCTTCGTTCCCATATTCAATTTTAGTCCCTTCAGAACTCAATCTTTCATTGTGCTGAGCCCGCACAGCCTACAGTGATCCTGAGTGGAGGGGATGAAAGGTTTAAGAAAAGACAGAGAAGAGAATGAATGCTGGGTCCAGTGGGACACTGCTCCCTGATGAGGAGACAGTACCATTGCCCACAAGCAGAGACTTTATTTTATAGCAGATGCCAGGAGGCAAACTAGGGGCGTGTCAAGTTGTTAACAGCATTCTCAACCCTACTCACCTACATGCACCTGAACTCTATCTCAAAGCACGTGGGGCCATGTGTTGGGAATATAGGTTCAAGCTTACATCTATAGCTACTGGCTATACTTGTGCTGGGAAGGCTCTGCCCTCCAGCTGGGACTTGCATGTGGCCATGAGAAGACTGGGCCCTCTCCTGTCCAAAACAGTGTAACCGTGCCCCATATTTCATACTTTTCATTTCTAATGTTACACATCCTCCTCTGAACTCTCTGTAATTTTTTTTCAAATCACAGGTATTATTTTTTTATATAACTTCATTTCCACATCCCCCTTAATTATTCCCTCACATGTTGCAAATACACTAACTGCTCTAGTCTCAGAGTATATTCTGAGAAATAACATTCCTTATCTAAACAACATGATATGTGAAGCACATAAATACATCATTATTGATAATGCATTCTACATACATAAATGTGTGCTGAACTAACATCAGACAGGAAGCACACATAACCTCAACCTTTTCAGTCACACAAAGTTGATCCCATATTCACATTAGCAAATACCAAATCAACCTCACATTAAACCTTAACCCAGTTTTAACCAACACATTATGCATTTAAACAGCAAGCACACTACATTCAAATGACACTTTGATACCCAATCCCACTGATATTCACAAAATATATCATTTAGTAAGTTTTCGTATAGTTTGGAGCTAGTGGAATTTTAAATGGAAAACTCATATTAACTTCTATGAGAAGAGGTGTCATGTGTAGCAATGATGCCTCACATGTCATGTCCACTCAACATGTACTTTTTGAATAGACACAGACCCCAGGAAATGCCTCATCTCAGTGTTCTATTTTATTCCATTGCCCAGGACTCCACATCAGCCAAGACAATGTGGCTCAGCCCGAGTCACCCGTGGAAGCCCCAGCCTGCAGTCAGCCTGCAGGAGAAAAGACTGCATTCTCACAACATCCTATCAGTGTCTCCACCTCATCCAACAGTACCCGTCATGATGAGGATGGTAAGGAATAAACAAAGGTGGGATCTGAGCTTGGTCATGAGCTGTAGCTCAATTCCTCAGCCTTCTCCCTATTAGTTCACTTTCCCCTCAAAATCAGGAAAGGGCTTTAGGGCAGAAGGACTAGCACTGAGGCTTCTGTGGAGGGACAGCTAGAGAGTGCGCCTTGCAGAACTGGGCAAGGTCCTGCAGCACAAATCCCCAACATACAGCACTGGGGCAGCTGTGCCTGAGGTAGAGCTCAGTGCTGACATGGATATGAGAGTTTCCTCAGAACCTGCCCCTCGGATGAGCACAAAATCAGATCCTCACACACTCACACGCTATCCTCCTCCATACCAGGTAAGGCTCTTATGTCCTTCTTTTCCATTGTTCTCCCATATACAGGGGCTTTTTCTCTTTATCTCTCTTTCCCATTCTCTAACAACATTACAAAGATACACTCTTACGTTCACTTCATCACAAAATCATTATCAGATTCACTAATTTCATAATATGCACACACTAATCCCATAAATAAGCCACATCCCCTCACACAGAAAACCTCTTTAGGTCAATGTCTAATAAACTTATATGCCCTGAAGAAAATTTACTTTCATCTGTTTCCTTTCTAATCTATATGGCACTTCAGCTACCAGGCCTTCAGATCTTCACTGAACGGAACACTCTGAGATCTCATACACCCTTCCCCTAATACTCTCAGTCTCACTGTCTTACAGTAAGGACAAGGACCAGTCCTGCACCAGTCACATATGCTGTCATACCACATTGCAAACATGCACACACTCATTCCCCATCCTCTTTACCAACATGGAAAACACTCACCAGAAATATTCTAATACATGCATACAATTCCACAAATACTTGCACACAAAACTACATCCTCATTCCCACATGGATATGCCATGTAAACACCTCAAAGTATCCCACACATAGAATTCTGAAATATAATATGCATATGAACTTTCACTCCAAATTCTCAAGTGTGTCAGGGACATCTTAAAACCTATAGACTTCAAACACATTCTAGCTTGCTTATGTTAAAAATTTTCTTTCCCAGTATTCTATCAACCACATCAAAAAGTCTCCTGTACTGGACCCTCTGAGATGCCTGCATTCCAGCCAGTCAGGAAGAGGAAGAGCACAGAGCGGCACAGTCAAGGTTTGTATGGCGAAGCCTGAAATGGCACATGTCATTTCCATTCATTTGCCATTGCAGAAAAGTAATGTCATGGTCAGAACTACCTTCAAGGGAAGCTAACAAAGATAACATAGTTTTATGTCCAGGTTGAAAGCAGACAGCAATCTCTGTTCCATTTTCAAAGAAGCCACTTTAAACAAACCCAGGACAGAAATTAGCACAATAACTACTCCGTGCATTTAATATTTTAAAGGACCACATAACATGACCCATCCATGCCGTGTGTTCTCAATGAACGTGGGACATGGTCGACTCTCGGTTTAATGGACAGGTAAATACACGAATTACAAGAATGTTCTGTATGTCTATTATCTTTATTTATTTTCGCAGCAAAGCTGAATTCAGGAGATGCTTTGCAGCACAGACAAAAGGCAATGGGCCTAACTCAACGCCAGAAAGCATGGAAGGCCTCTTCTTCAGAGAGTTTTGCCTCCATCTCTTCTACAGACAAAGAAAATGATGCTGGTAAGGAGGAACTATTGAGTAGGATGCAAAAGGAGATGGGATCTATCCAGAACCCATGGTTCAGCTGAGTGTTTCTTCCCATTAATCCACAATAAGCTGCCCAGTACAAACAGATACTCCAATGATTCTGCATCTTCTTAGTAGGATCAGCAGTGGGAACAGGGGAAAACACCGAAAACAGCTGGAGGGAGCCCAAGAAGATCAGTGGAGAACAGTGTTCTATTTGAGGAAATAATGGGAGCGGGCCCAAGGGGATGAGAGTTTTATCAGAGAAACATGGAAGACTATGTTCCTATGAGCTGTCCAAGCACATGTCATGTTACCAGGATCCTATGAAGCACTAAAAGCTTAACACAGGCCCAACATGGTAGGACCCTCAAGAACTGAACTTGAGGTAGAGTGAAGAGATTCCCAGGCAAAGTCACGATCAGATCCATATATTTACATAGCCAGAGTTTCCCATTCACATTCATCTCATATAAGACCCCTTTGCTGTCACTGTCCCCTTCATTCATTTCCCTACAACATTCCACTTGCATCTAAATTCTCCATGACGGATTTTTGTCCATGCCTTGCAAACCGTTATAATTTCTCCAACTCCGAAGCCACTAGATCAGTATCCTTCTTTTTAAATTTCATGGCACTACAAGGGCACAATATATACTTTCTGTCTAGCTCCTTTCACTAATCCATATATTTGTGGAATCTATCCATGTTGTGTATGACATTAATTTTGTTACTTTTTGGTACATGTATATCATTGCATGAATATTATATTTCCATTGACTATAATGATCTGGTCACTAGGGTTGCTTCCAGTCTGAGCTGCTTGACAGTGATATTGTGGGTAAAATATTGCATGTATTTTTCACTATGGATACATTTCGGTTTGGCGAATGCTTAAGAGTTAGATTGCTAGGCCTTAGTTCCCATATTCAATCTTAATCCCTTCAGAACTCAATCTTTCATACTTTTCCTTTCTAATGTTACACATCCTCCTCTGAACTCTCTGCCATTTTTTTCGAAGCACAGGTATTTTTTATTTTATATAACTTCATTTCCATATCCCCTTTAATTATTCCCTCACATGTTGCAAATACACTAACTGCTCTAGTCTCAGAGTATATTCTGAGAAATAACATTCCTTATCTAAACAACATGATATGTGAAGCACATAAATACATCATTATTGATAATGCATTCTACATACATAAATGTGTGCTGAACTAACATCAGACAGGAAGCACACATAACCTCAACCTTTTCAGTCACACAAAGTTGATCCCATATTCACATTAGCAAATACCAAATCAACCTCACATTAAACCTTAACCCAGTTTTAACCAACACATTATGCATTTAAACAGCAAGCACACTACATTCAAATGACACTTTGATACCCAATCCCACTGATATTCACAAAATATATCATTTAGTAAGTTTTCGTATAGTTTGGAGCTAGTGGAATTTTAAATGGAAAACTCATATTAACTTCTATGAGAAGAGGTGTCATGTGTAGCAATGATGCCTCACATGTCATGTCCACTCAACATGTACTTTTTGAATAGACACAGACCCCAGGAAATGCCTCATCTCAGTGTTCTATTTTATTCCATTGCCCAGGACTCCACATCAGCCAAGACAATGTGGCTCAGCCCGAGTCACCCGTGGAAGCCCCAGCCTGCAGTCAGCCTGCAGGAGAAAAGACTGCATTCTCACAACATCCTATCAGTGTCTCCACCTCATCCAACAGTACCCGTCATGATGAGGATGGTAAGGAATAAACAAAGGTGGGATCTGAGCTTGGTCATGAGCTGTAGCTCAATTCCTCAGCCTTCTCCCTATTAGTTCACTTTCCCCTCAAAATCAGGAAAGGGCTTTAGGGCAGAAGGACTAGCACTGAGGCTTCTGTGGAGGGACAGCTAGAGAGTGCGCCTTGCAGAACTGGGCAAGGTCCTGCAGCACAAATCCCCAACATACAGCACTGGGGCAGCTGTGCCTGAGGTAGAGCTCAGTGCTGACATGGATATGAGAGTTTCCTCAGAACCTGCCCCTCGGATGAGCACAAAATCAGATCCTCACACACTCACACGCTATCCTCCTCCATACCAGGTAAGGCTCTTATGTCCTTCTTTTCCATTGTTCTCCCATATACAGGGGCTTTTTCTCTTTATCTCTCTTTCCCATTCTCTAACAACATTACAAAGATACACTCTTACGTTCACTTCATCACAAAATCATTATCAGATTCACTAATTTCATAATATGCACACACTAATCCCATAAATAAGCCACATCCCCTCACACAGAAAACCTCTTTAGGTCAATGTCTAATAAACTTATATGCCCTGAAGAAAATTTACTTTCATCTGTTTCCTTTCTAATCTATATGGCACTTCAGCTACCAGGCCTTCAGATCTTCACTGAACGGAACACTCTGAGATCTCATACACCCTTCCCCTAATACTCTCAGTCTCACTGTCTTACAGTAAGGACAAGGACCAGTCCTGCACCAGTCACATATGCTGTCATACCACATTGCAAACATGCACACACTCATTCCCCATCCTCTTTACCAACATGGAAAACACTCACCAGAAATATTCTAATACATGCATACAATTCCACAAATACTTGCACACAAAACTACATCCTCATTCCCACATGGATATGCCATGTAAACACCTCAAAGTATCCCACACATAGAATTCTGAAATATAATATGCATATGAACTTTCACTCCAAATTCTCAAGTGTGTCAGGGACATCTTAAAACCTATAGACTTCAAACACATTCTAGCTTGCTTATGTTAAAAATTTTCTTTCCCAGTATTCTATCAACCACATCAAAAAGTCTCCTGTACTGGACCCTCTGAGATGCCTGCATTCCAGCCAGTCAGGAAGAGGAAGAGCACAGAGCGGCACAGTCAAGGTTTGTATGGCGAAGCCTGAAATGGCACATGTCATTTCCATTCATTTGCCATTGCAGAAAAGTAATGTCATGGTCAGAACTACCTTCAAGGGAAGCTAACAAAGATAACATAGTTTTATGTCCAGGTTGAAAGCAGACAGCAATCTCTGTTCCATTTTCAAAGAAGCCACTTTAAACAAACCCAGGACAGAAATTAGCACAATAACTACTCCGTGCATTTAATATTTTAAAGGACCACATAACATGACCCATCCATGCCGTGTGTTCTCAATGAACGTGGGACATGGTCGACTCTCGGTTTAATGGACAGGTAAATACACGAATTACAAGAATGTTCTGTATGTCTATTATCTTTATTTATTTTCGCAGCAAAGCTGAATTCAGGAGATGCTTTGCAGCACAGACAAAAGGCAATGGGCCTAACTCAACGCCAGAAAGCATGGAAGGCCTCTTCTTCAGAGAGTTTTGCCTCCATCTCTTCTACAGACAAAGAAAATGATGCTGGTAAGGAGGAACTATTGAGTAGGATGCAAAAGGAGATGGGATCTATCCAGAACCCATGGTTCAGCTGAGTGTTTCTTCCCATTAATCCACAATAAGCTGCCCAGTACAAACAGATACTCCAATGATTCTGCATCTTCTTAGTAGGATCAGCAGTGGGAACAGGGGAAAACACCGAAAACAGCTGGAGGGAGCCCAAGAAGATCAGTGGAGAACAGTGTTCTATTTGAGGAAATAATGGGAGCGGGCCCAAGGGGATGAGAGTTTTATCAGAGAAACATGGAAGACTATGTTCCTATGAGCTGTCCAAGCACATGTCATGTTACCAGGATCCTATGAAGCACTAAAAGCTTAACACAGGCCCAACATGGTAGGACCCTCAAGAACTGAACTTGAGGTAGAGTGAAGAGATTCCCAGGCAAAGTCACGATCAGATCCATATATTTACATAGCCAGAGTTTCCCATTCACATTCATCTCATATAAGACCCCTTTGCTGTCACTGTCCCCTTCATTCATTTCCCTACAACATTCCACTTGCATCTAAATTCTCCATGACGGATTTTTGTCCATGCCTTGCAAACCGTTATAATTTCTCCAACTCCGAAGCCACTAGATCAGTATCCTTCTTTTTAAATTTCATGGCACTACAAGGGCACAATATATACTTTCTGTCTAGCTCCTTTCACTAATCCATATATTTGTGGAATCTATCCATGTTGTGTATGACATTAATTTTGTTACTTTTTGGTACATGTATATCATTGCATGAATATTATATTTCCATTGACTATAATGATCTGGTCACTAGGGTTGCTTCCAGTCTGAGCTGCTTGAAAGTGATATTGTGGGTAAAATATTGCATGTATTTTTCACTATGGATACATTTCGGTTTGGCGAATGCTTAAGAGTTAGATTGCTAGGCCTTAGTTCCCATATTCAATCTTAATCCCTTCAGAACTCAAACTTTCATACTTTTCCTTTCTAAATGTTACACATCCTCCTCTGAACTGTCTGCCATTTTTTTCGAAGCACAGGTATTTTTTATTTTATAGAACTTCATTTCCACATCCCTTTAATTATTCCCTCACATGTTGCAAATACACTAACTGCTCTAGTCTCAGAGTATATTCTGAGAAATAACATTCCTTATCTAAACAACATGATATGTGAAGCACATAAATACATCATTATTGATAATGCATTCTACATACATAAATGTGTGCTGAACTAACATCAGACAGGAAGCACACATAACCTCAACCTTTTCAGTCACACAAAGTTGATCCCATATTCACATTAGCAAATACCAAATCAACCTCACATTAAACCTTAACCCAGTTTTAACCAACACATTATGCATTTAAACAGCAAGCACACTACATTCAAATGACACTTTGATACCCAATCCCACGGATATTCACAAAATATATCATTTAGTAATTTTTCGTATAGTTTGGAGGTAATGGAATTTTAAATGGAAAACTCATATTAACTTCTATGAGAAGAGGTGTCATGTGTAGCAATGATGCCTCACATGTCATGTCCACTCAACATGTACTTTTTGAATAGACACAGACCCCAGGAAATGCCTCATCTCAGTGTTCTATTTTATTCCATTGCCCAGGACACCGCATCAGCCAAGACAATGTGGCTCAGCCCGAGTCACCCGTGGAAGCCCCAGCCTGCAGTCAGCCTGCAGGAGAAAAGACTGCATTCTCACAACATCCTATCAGTGTCTCCACCTCATCCAACAGTACCCGTCATGATGAGGATGGTAAGGAATAAACAAAGGTGGGATCTGAGCTTGGTCATGAGCTGTAGCTCAATTCCTCAGCCTTCTCCCTATTAGTTCACTTTCCCCTCAAAATCAGGAAAGGGCTTTAGGGCAGAAGGACTAGCACTGAGGCTTCTGTGGAGGGACAGCTAGAGAGTGCGCCTTGCAGAACTGGGCAAGGTCCTGCAGCACAAATCCCCAACATACAGCACTGGGGCAGCTGTGCCTGAGGTAGAGCTCAGTGCTGACATGGATATGAGAGTTTCCTCAGAACCTGCCCCTCGGATGAGCACAAAATCAGATCCTCACACACTCACACGCTATCCTCCTCCATACCAGGTAAGGCTCTTATGTCTTTCTTTTCCCTTGTTCTCACATATACAGGGGTTTTTTCTCTTTATCTCTCTTTCCCATTCTCTAACAACATTACAAAGATACACTCTTACGTTCACTTCATCACATTATCATTATCAGATTCAATAATTTCATAATATGCACACACTAATACCATAAATAAGCCACATCCCCTCACACAGAAAACCCCTTTAGGTCAATGTCTAATAAACTTATATGCCCTGGAGAAAATTTACTTTCATCTGTTTCCTTTCTAATCTATATGGCACTTCAGCTACCTGGCCTTCAGATCTTCACTGAACGGAACACTCTGAGATCTCATACACCCTTCCCTTAATACTCTCAGTCTCACTGTCTTACAGTAAGGACAAGGACCAGTCCTGCACCAGTCACATATGCTGCCATACCACATTGCAAACATGCACACACTCATTCCCCATCCTCTTTACCAACATGGAAAACACTCACCAGAAATATTCTAATACATGCATACAATTCCACAAATACTTGCACACAAAACTGCATCCTCATTCCCACATGGATATGCCATGTAAACACCTCAAAGTATCCCACACATAGAATTCTGAAATATAATATGCATATGAACTTTCACTCCAAATTATCAAGTGCGTCAGGGACATCTTAAACCCTATCGACTTCAAACACATTCTAGCTTGCTTATGTTAAAAATTTTCTTTCCCAGTATTCTATCAACCACATCAAAAAGTCTCCTGTACTGGACCCTCTGAGATGCCTGCATTCCAGCCAGTCAGGAAGCAGAAGAGCACAGAGCGGCACAGTCAAGGTTTGTATGGCGAAGCCTGAAATGGCACATGTCATTTCCATTCATTTGCCATTGCAGAAAAGTAATGTCATGGTCAGAACTACCTTCAAGGGAAGCTAACAAAGATAACATAGTTTTATGTCCAGGTTGAAAGCAGACAGCAATCTCTGTTCCATTTTCAAAGAAGCCACTTGACCAAACCCAGGACAGAAATTAGCACAATAACTACTCCGTGCATTTAACATTTTAAAGGAACCACATAACATGACCCATCCATGCCGTGTGTTCTCAATGAACGTGGGACATGGTCGACTGTCTGTTTCATGGACAGGTAAATACACGAATTACAAGAATGTTCTGTATATCTATTATTTTTATTTATTTTCGCAGCAAAGCTGAATTCAGGATGTGCTTTGCAGCACAGACAAAAGGCAATGGGCCTAACTCAACGCCAGAAAGCATGGAAGGCCTCTTCTTCAGAGAGTTTTGCCTCCATCTCTTCTACAGACAAAGAAAATGATGCTGGTAAGGAGGAACTATTGAGTAGGATGCTAAAGGAGATGGGATCTATCCAGAACCCATGGTTCAGCTGAGTGTTTCTTCCCATTAATCCACAACAAGCTGCCCAGTACAAACAGATACTCCAATGATTCTGCATCGTCTTAGTAGGATCAGCAGTAGGAACAGGGGAAAACACCGAAAACAGCTGGAGGGAGCCCAAGAAGATCAGTGGAGAACAGTGTTCTATTTGAGGAAATAATGGGAGCGGGCCCAAGGGGATGAGAGTTTTATCAGAGATACATGGAAGAATATGTTCCTATGAACTGGCCAAGCACATGTCATGTTACCAGGATCCTGTGAAGCACTAAAAACTTAACACAGGCCCAACATGGTAGGATCCTCAAGAACTGAACTTGAGGTAGAGTGCAGAGATTCCCAGGCAAAGTCACGATCAGATCCATATATTTACATAGCGAGAGCTTCCTATTCACATACATCTCATATAAGACCCCTTTGCTGTCACTGTCCCCTTCATTCATTTCCCTACAACATTCCACTTGCATCTAAATTCTCCATTACGGATATTTGTCCATGCCTTGCTAACCTTTATAATTTCTCTGACTCCGAAGCCCCTAGGTTAGTATCCTTTTTATATTTCATGACAATACAAGGGCACAATATATACCTTTTGTCTAGCTCCTTTCACTAATCAATATATTTGTGGAATCTATCCATGTTGTGTATATCATTAATTTTGTTCCTTTTTGGTACATGTATATCATTGCATGAATATTATATTTCCATTGACTGTAATGATCTGGTCATTAGGGTTGCTTCCAGTCTGAGCTGCTTGAAAGTGATATTGTGGGTAAAATATTGCATGTATTTTTCACTATGGATACATTTCGGTTTGGCGAATGCTTAAGAGTTAGATTGCTAGGCCTTAGTTCCCATATTCAATCTTAATCCCTTCAGAACTCAATCTTTCATACTTTTCCTATCTAATGTTACACATCCTCCTCTGAACTCTCTGCCATTTTTTTCAAAGCACAGGTATTTTTTGTTTTATATAACTTCATTTCCACATCCCTTTTAATTATACCCTCACATGTTGCAAATACACTAACTGCTCTAGTCTCAGAGTATATTCTGAGAAATAACATTCCTTATCTAAACAACATAATATGTGAAGCACATAAATACATCATTATTGATAATGCATTCTACATACATAAATTTGTGCTGAACTAACATCAGACAGGAAGCACACATAACCTTAACCTTTTCAGTCACACAAAGTTGATCCCATATTCACATTAGCAAATACCAAATCAACCTAATATTAAACCTTAACCCAGTTTTAACCAACACATTATGCATTTAAACAGCAAGCACACTACATTCAAATGACACTTTGATACCCAATCCCACTGAAATGCCTCATCTCAGTGTTCTATTTTATTCCATTGCCCAGGACACCGCATCAGCCAAGACAATGTGGCTGAGCCCGAGTCACCCGTGGAAGCCCCAGCCTGCAGTCAGGCTGCAGGAGAAAAGACTGCATTCTCACAACATTCTATCGGTGTCTCCACACAATCCAAGCGTACCCGTCATGATGAGGATGGTAAGGAATAATCAAAGGTGGGATTTGAGCTCGGTCAGGAGCTGTAGCTCAATTCCTCAGCCTGCTCCCTATTAGTTCACTTTCCCCTCAAAAACAGGAAAGGGGTGATGGTCCATGCTGGGGGCTTGCCCATCCTGCAAATAGCCATCAGGCCCTCACCCAGGCTGGCCAGGCACTCCAGTGGATCCCCCACCCTAATCTGGGACACTCTTCAGGGCAAAACAGCAGGACCCACCAATGAACCTGGCTTCTATCCTATATAATAAGAGGGTAATAGGCAAATTGACCCTAAAAGCTGAACAACTTGGAATGACTGGTCCCTATGTCACACACTAAACACCAGGGGGCAGACACTAAATGCAGGAGGTGCCCCCTGGTGGTCAGTGAGCTCCCACAGGAGGAGCTCTGCTCAGCCACAAGCCAGGCTGATGGCTGCCAGTACAGTGGTGGTGGTGAAAAAATGTAGTAAACTAATAAAGAATGCAAATACCATCTTTATCAATCATTTCCATTTTATTTCAAGTATTAATGTTAAACTACTGAGACTTTGAAAAGCATCTTGATTACATTGTGCTTTACCCATCTTGCATCACCATTTCTGTTCATTCCAGTTTTACTTTTACTTTCTAGTAGAAACATTAAGACAGCGTCATAGGCATGATCAAATGTTTAATGGCATCCAATGGGGCAAGTTCCAGCCTCTCCAATAATGGTTTATTCTAATCAAAAGGTTTCTAACCAACATTATACATCAATCTATATGTCCTTAATATTCAGGTAAGTCTATTGCTACTATGTGGAAACTGAATAGGGGGCATAACAAACTAAAATGAAATGAATCACAAAACTGTCCAGAATGTTATCAGAGCACTAACAGCCCATATTCCTAAACTTCTTTACCCGTTTTTCTTCCTCATCAAAATAAACTCCTTGAAAGTAGAGGTTGCATCATTTCAAGAGTGTCAGCAACTCCTAGTGAGTGCCTGGCAATCTGCAGAGATCTTTTCAATAAATTAATTAATTAATCCTATTATCTTATCATATGTGATGTTATATATATCTTTAAATGTAAGAAATTGGTTTGAAACTTATAAAAACAGGAATTTTGAAGGAGTAACAAAATACAATGCTTCCTCAAAGTGAAATTGAAAGCAATGTTTCTGGTGAGAGAGTATGCATTTATATGCAGTGAAAATACAGTGTTCTCACAAATATTTGAGGAGGTAATATGCTACTATTTGTGAAGAGTAGCTTTGAGAATCATTTCTTCCTTCAGATTCTTTAGTAGAGCTCTCCTTAGTTAACCTGGTTATTGTTCCCATTCCATTTCAGAAGTGCATTCTCTGTCTCTCAAACACAGGAGCTATCACAATGCCCTGAATCGTTCCCAGGTTGGCCACTCTGCTTTGGCAACAATGTCGCCTACAAGAAGTGAGGATTTAGGTAGAGATAAGTCAGCCCAACAGCACAAGAGTGGATGGTCACATACATGTGCACACTGAAGAGGAGGAGGGAGGAATTGGATGGATGGGTTAAAAGGCACCAAGGAGCCTCTGATAAAATGATTGGATGGTAGAGCCAAAAAGTGATGAATGTAAATACCACCTCCAACTTCACAAGAACAATATAATAGTTAATGACAATGGAAGCTACAAAACCCAGGCAATATCAGGTCTTTGGATCATTTGTTTCTCTGCAAGGGGGTCATTTGTTCCTCCAGCTTTCAAATGTTCTATATAGTACTAGAGGCCTGATGAATGAAATTCATGCAGAGTAGGCCATCCTTCCCCCGGCTTCCCTCTGGCACCCGGAACCTGGGCTTCCCTCCAGCTATGAGCAGGCACCTGGGATCCGGGCTTCCCTGGCAGTCCCGACTTTGTCCGGAAGGTTGTCTGGAAGGACTTCCAGTATAATTAGCATATTATACTTTTATTATTATATTTTATATAGTATTACTGTTTTACCCTATTAATTCTTATGTCCTCCTTAATGAAATCTAATAATGGATTTAATGAGGGTGTCTATCTTAGCCATATTGTTAGTAGTAAAAGATGATCCAAAAGTTTTTCTTAGATTATATATAGGGATGACTACAGCAATTAAGTTATTATGGAAATCTCAAGTATCATGTGGAAAGACAAAATATTGTAACCATACACCAGATGACCAGGGTTTACACTCATTGATCCTGCTCACTCCTTCTGTATTTATTAAGCATATCACTAAATTCTCTAGACCTAGTGGTTGATTAGTATAATATTTCTTAGGAAATGTATTTCCCTGTATTTGATTTCTGCCTAAGGGCATTGGTAAAGTAAATGCTGTTGTGACTAGTTTTTTAATAGTATATTCTCCTGTTAATCAAAAAGAAAGTCTGTCTCCTAGAGGTGAGCAATAAATTTGGGGTTGGGGGAAAAGGACTTTGAACACTGAAACTTATTGTGCAAGGATGAGTGTTTAATGTCAGATAGAATGTATTTACTCAGGGGTAAAAATGAATTGTTATGTTTTAGATTATGAAGATGTAAATGTGGGCCTATTGTGTGAAATGTAAGAAAAAATTGGTTACACACACACATACACACACACACAACAAAACAAAAAAACAACCATTAACATTGATGGTTAAATTAAGGAGAAAGTTTGGCTCTTTATGAAAACTGGAAAACTGGAATACTTTGGTTACTATGGAGATTAAAAGTAAACAAGCAACCAGTATATGGAAGAATTGTTGGTCAGGGTGGGGGGAGACAGATTGGAGCCAACCCCAAAGTTCTAATGGGAGCTCACATTCCTCAAGGAAACTGGTATCTCCAACTTGTTTGGGATTTCTGCGTCTTCCAGGGGACCTTTGGCAACATCATATTTTAACTTGATTTTTATCATTGGTACTATTACTACAAGTGTTGTCATTGCCCAACCGCCTTAAGTCTTGCCCACCTCCCCCGCACCCACTCTCCCTTTCCTGTGGCCATCACAACACTGCTGTCTGTGTCTATCAGTTATGCATATGTGCTCTTTGGCTAATCCCCTTACCTTCTCTCATCCCATCTCCTCTCTCCTCCTCTGTGAGAAGGGGTCAGTCTATTCTATGTGTCCATGCCTCTCCTTCTATTCTGTTAGTGAGATTGGTTTCCCTGCTTTTGAATTTTAGGGAAACAGAAGTGCAAAATACATACTTTGTGTCTGGTTCCTTTCTCTCTTCGTTATATTTGTGATATTCATTCATGTAGCATTTAACTTTAGCTTTCTCATTCTTGTATCTGTATGGCATTGCGTGAATACAATTTCTCCATTGATTATACTTTTCTGAGCATTTCGGTTGCTTTGTGTCTGACCTACATGAAAAGGTGATGTTCTGGGCATTCTATTACAAGTATTTTTCAGTAAGGACACATTTCTACTTGGTGAATGCTGAAGAGCTAGACTGCTGGGCCTAAGTGCCAGATTCTGTCTTAACCCCTTGAGAACCCAATCTTTCATGCTTTTAACTTCTAAGGCAATTACATATTACTGGCCTCCTAATTTACACACTCTTTTTGTACTCCTTGCATCTTTTTTAAAGCACAGGCATTCTTTCTCTTATACAACTTCATGTTTCCATCTTCACATTCTTTAATTATGCCCTCACACATTTTGCAACTTCACTAGTCTCAAAGAGAATATTCTCAGTAATAAAATTCCCTATCTAACTGCATGATATGAAAAACACACAAATCCTTCATTATAGGAAATTCAATCCACACACATAAATATGTGCTGAACTACCGCACAAAGAGCACATATACCCTTCTCAGTCACACAACACCCAACCCATATTCAGGTTTGCAAACACCAAATCAATCACACATTAAACCTTAATCTAGTTTTAGCCAACACATTATAAACTTAAACACCACGCACATTACCTTCACCATAGCATTTTGCTACAAATCTGAATATTGTACATAGCATACACATTCATGACACATGATGATAATAATGAGCATTGAGCTTGGCTAACATTGAAACTAGGACAGTGACATAATAATATAATTTCTTCAAAAATAAAAATTCATCTTTTTGTATCTCTGTCTGTATATCAATATCATTATAGGTAGCAATATAAATATATGGATACATGCAGGATGCTTCATGAAACTCACACCACATACTTCCAAATTGTATACTTTCTCATGAGGAAATTGGGTTGATATCCAACTTTTGTTCCTGCATCTTTCACACAGGACATTAAGTTGTTGATCATCTATGTAGATCTTCAGAAATGTCACATACAGAAATACCCAATGTCAATGACATCCACAAACATACCATTTAATAAGTGCTTGCTTAGAGTTTGGAGTAAATGGGATTTTAAGTGTGATAGTCACCTTAATTTCTGTGAGAGCAAGTGACATGCAATATCCACTCAACATGTAGTTTTTGAATTGACACAGACCTCAGAAAATGCCTCACATCAATGTTCTTTTTTATTCTATTGCCCAGGACCATGCAACATCCAAGAGGACACACCTCAGCGTCAGACATCTGTGGAGGCCCCAGCCCGTAATCAGGCAGCAGAAGAAATTGACTTCTCTAAACCTTTCATCTGTGTCTTCTCCGCACCAAAGCATACCTGTCTTGATAAGGATGGTAAGAAATACACAAAGGTGGGATCTGAGTTTGGTCATGAGATGAAGCTCAATTCTTCAGGCTATTCTCTACTTAGCTCACTTTTCTCTCAAAAACAGGAAAGGGCTTCAGGGTAGAAGAATGAGTACTAATGCTTCTGCAGAGGGACAAGTCGGGAGTGTACCTTCTAGAACTGGGCAAAGTCCTTCAGCACAAATCCCCAACATAGCAGCACTGGGGCAGCTGTGGCTGAGGTAGAGGACCATGCCAATCAGTGTAATAAAGTTTAATTAGAACCTAAGACTCAAATGAATACAAACAAAGATTCTCACAGACTCACACTTCTGTCCTCTTTCATACCCTGTAAGGCTCCATTCCTCCTTCTTTCCCCTAGTTCTCTCATATACAGAGGTCTTCAGCACACATCTATCTTTCCCACTCTCTAGCAGCATTGCCTAGGTACACTCTTGCCTTCATTCCTTCACACAATCATTTTCAGACTCACCCATTTACACACTAATTCCATATATAATCCATACAGATAACCTAACATGCCCTGAAGGAAATGAAATTTCACCTGTTGTGTGTGTAACCAAATGGCTCTTCAGCAGCCAGGCCTTCCGTCCTTCATAGAGTGAACATTCTGAGAGTGCACGCACATGTTCTCTAACAGGCTCCCTCTCAAAATCTCAAGTTGAACAGGTACCACTCCTGCAGTTGTTCACATGTGCTGTCACACTACATAGCAAAGATGCACACCCTCAGTCACCATCCCTTTTTACAGACGTGGAAAACACACCCAGGTAAGTCCGGGAATATGCATACCACTCAGCAAAAACTTGTGCGCAAAGTACATCCTCATTCCCACATTGTTATACCATGTAATCACATCAAACAAAATATCCCACACACAGAATTCTGGAATACCATATGTACATGAACTTTCACTCCACATGCTCATGTAGGTCATGGCCGTCTTAACTCCTACCACCTTCACACACATCTTCTAGTTTTCTTACGTTTGAAAATGTCTTTCCTGGGATTCCATCAATCACATCGAAATGTTTCCTGTCCTGGGACCTTTAAGGTGCATGTATCCCAGCCAGTTAGGAAGTAGAAGAGCCCGGAGGAGCATAAGGAGGTTTGTATAGTGATGCCTGGAAGTAGCACCTCTCACTTCCCTTCATTTCCTATTGTAGAAATGTAACCCCATGGTCAGAACTGCCTGCAAGGGAAGCTAATAAATGTAACACAGCAGTATGTCCAGGTTGAAAGGAGACAGCAGTCTCTGTCCATTTTCGAAGAACGTTCTTTGTGCAAACCCAGTCACCCATGACATTTATTGACAATAAATATTTCTGTGCATTTAACATTTTCATGAGAACCATATTACACTACCAGTGAAGATGAAGGCCATGTGTGCTCACTGAACATGGCACATAGTAGGCTCTTCTTGTTTGTTAAATGGGCAGATATACTAGTATATACAAATAGCAACATCAACTACATCTCTATTATTTTTCTTTAATTTCTCAGCAAATTAAAGATATGAGAAGGTGCTTTGCAGGACAGAACAAAGCAGTGGCCCTAACTCAAGGCTGAAAAGCATGCAAAGCTGCTTCTTCAGACAGTTTATCTTGCATCTCTTCTAAAGACAAGCTAAATGGTGCTGCTAAGGAGGGACTATCAAATAGGCTGCAAAGGGAGGCTGGGATCTAGACAGAACCCAGGGTTGAGCTGAATGGTTCTGCCTAATAGTCAACACAAGGATGCCAAGGACAAAAACAGGAATGCTTCTGCATCATCTTTAATAGGATAAACAGTGGAAGCAAAACATTCCAAGGGAAAAACAAGTAATAGGACAGGAGCAAGCCCACAGAGATCAGTGGAAAACAGCATTCTATTTGAGGAAAGAGTGGGAGAGGGCCTATCAGAGAAACATGGAAGGATATTTTTATATGATCTGGACAAGGGCATGTTGTATTTACCAGAAACATGTGAAGAAATAATAACTTAACACAGGCCCAAAGTGGTAGGATCCTTCAGAACTGAACTTGAGGTAGAGTGCAGAGATACCCAAGTGAAGATCCCATAACATCCATATACTTTCATAGCCAATGTTTCCCATTCCCATTCATTACATATGAAATTCCTATGAACTCACTTTCCCTATCATCTAATTCCTTTTAATATTCCACATGGATTAAAATTCCATACCATCCAAAGAGTTATAATTTCTCTGACTTCTAGGACCCTAGGTTATTATCCCTGTTTTTAAATTTTAGGAAATGGATAGGCACGATAATACTTTGTGTCCAGTTCCTTTCACTCATTATTATATTTGTGTAATTCACCCGTGTTGTACATGATGTTAATTTTGTTCCTTTTTGGTATGTGTATATCATTTCACGAATATTATTTCTTCGTTGATTATACTCTTCTGATCATTCAGGTTGGTTTGACTTCGAACTACTTGAAAATGTAGATATATATATATACATATATCAGTATAAAGAGTAATTAAATATATAGATAGTCATTAAGAACTTCATAAAAGTAACACTATATATCTGTTAAATGCACAATTTTTCATGAGGAATTTGAGTTGATATCCACCTATTAATCCCTGCATACTTCTTTCAGGCATGATTCAAAGTTGTTGATAATCTGTATAGATAGATCTCCAGAAATATCCTATGCAAGATACCCAATCCAACTGACATCTACCAAGCACACCACTTAATAAGAGTTTACTTATAGCTTGGAATAAATATAAACTTATAGTTTTAAATAAAAAAGTCACCTGAATTACTGTGAGACCAAGTGTCAAGTGAGATGATGATGCCTGACATGCAATGCCCACTGAACATGCAGCTTCTGAATTGGCAAAGACCCCAGGAAATGCCTCATCTCAGTGTTGGTTTTTATCCCATTGCCCAGGACCCTGCAATACCCAGGACAAGGAACCTCTACCCACGTCACCATTGGAGGCCCCAGCCTGTGGTCAGGCAGCAGGGAAACAGTCTGCCTTCTGTAAACCTTTCGCCGTTGTTTTCGGACCATCTAAGCCGTGTAGGAACGTATGCTTTTACGGAGATATAAGTCTTGATGAGGATGGTGTTTCATTACCACCTCTGTCGTGTCTGGACATGCATGTGTACGGAAAAACACCTCTTGTTCAGGATGGTAAGGAATAAACAAAGGAGGGATCTGAACTTGATCAAGAGATGTAGCTCAATTGCTCAGCTTACTCTTTACTTAGTTCATTTTCCCCTCAAAAGCAGGAAAGGGCTTCAGGAAAGAGGACCTAGGACTAAGGCTCCTGCAGAGGGACAAACAGACAGTGTGCATTCAGGACAGGGCAAGGTCTCTCAGCACAAATTTCCAACATAGCGCCAGCTGACACTGAGGCAATAGACAGTGCTGATGTGTGTATATGACATTTTACTCAGACCTTACTCTCTGAGAAGCACAAACTGAGATCCTCACACACTCACTCACATATCTGTCCTCCTCCATACCAAGTAAGGCTCGGTATGTCCTTCTTTCCCCTTGTTCTCTCATATACACAGGCTTTCCCGCCTCATCTCTCTTTCGCATTCTCTAGAAGCGTTACGGAGATACATTCTTACGTTCACTTCATCACAAAATCATTATCAGATTCACTAATTTCATACTATGCACACACTAATCCCATAAATAATCCACATCCCCTCACACAGAAACCTCTTTAGGTAAAAGTCTAATAAACTTATATGCCCTGAAGAAAAATTACTTTCATCTGTTTCCTTTCTAATCTATATGGCACTTCAGCTACCAGGCCTTCAGATCTTCACTGAACGGAACACTCTGAGATCTCATACACCCTTCCCCTAATACTCTCAGTCTCACTGTCTTACGGTAAGGACAAGGTCCAGTCCTGCACCAGTCACATATGCTGTCATACCACATTGCAAACATGCACACACTCATTCCCCATCCTCTTTACCAACATGGAAAACACTCACCAGAAATGTTCTAATACATGCATACAATTCCACAAATACTTGTATACAAAACTATATCCTCATTCCCACATGGATATGCCATGTAAATACCTCAAAGTATCCCACACATAGAATTCTGAACTAAAATATGTATATGAACTTTCATTCCAAATTCTTATGTGGGTCATGGACTTCTGAACTCCTATAGACTTCACACACATCTTCTAGCTTGCTTATGTTAAAAATTTTCTTTCCCAGTATTCCGTCAACCACGTCAAAAAGCTTCCTGTACTGGCACCTCAGAGATGCCTGAATTCCAGTCAGGTATGAAACAGAAGAGCACAGAGCGGCACTTAGGAGGTTTGTATGGCGAAGCCTTAAATGGCACATGTCATTTCCATTCATTTTCCATTGCAGAAAAGTAATGTCATGGTCAGAACTACCTTCAAGGGAAGCTAACAAAGATAACACAGTTTTATGTCCAGGTTGACAGAAGACAGCAATCTCTGTCCGTTTTCAAAGAAGCCACTTTGAACAAACCCAGTCACCCAGGACATATATTAGCACAATAACTACTTCCGTGCATTTAATATTTTCATAGGAACCACATAACACTACTCATCCAAGGCTGTGTGACCTCAATAAATGTGGTACATGGTAGACTCTTTGTTTAATGGAAAGGTAAATACACAAATTACAAGAATGGGCTGCAAATCTATTACTTTAATTTCTCAGCTGAGTGTTTCTGCCTATTAATCCACAACAAGCTGCCCAGTACAAACAGATACTCCAATGATTCTGCATCTTCTTAGGAGGATCAGCAGTGGGAACAGGGGAAAACACCGAAAACAGCTGGAGGGAGCCCAAGGAGATCAGTGGAAAACAGTGTTCTATTTGAGGAAATAATGGGAGCGGGCCCAAGGGGATGAGAGTTTTATCAGAGAAACATGGAAGAATATATTCCTATGAGCTGGCCAAGCACATGTCATGTTACCAGCATCCTGTGAAGCACTAATAACTTAACACAGGCCCAACATGGTAGGATCCTCAAGAACTGAACTTGAGGTAGAGTGCAGAGATTCCCCGGCAAAGTCACCATCAGATCCATATATTTACATAGCCAGAGTTTCCCACTCACATTCTTCTCCTATAGGACCCCTTTGCTGTCACTGTCCCCTTCATTCATTTCCCTACAACATTCCACTTGCATTTAAATTCTCCATGTGGGATTTTTGTCCATGCCATGCAAACAGTTTTAATTTCTCTGACTCCTAAGCCACTAGATTAGTATCCTTCTTTTTAAATTTCATGGCAATACAAGGGCACAATATATACTTTTTCTCTACCTCCTTTCACTAATCAATATATTTGTGGAATTTATCCATGTTGTCTATGACATTAATTTTGTTCCTTTTTGGTGCATGTATATCATTGCATGAATATTATATTTCCATTGACTATAATGACCTGGTCATATATTGCATGTATTTTTCACTATATATACATTTCTGTTCAGTGAGTGCTTAAGAGTTAGATTGCTAGGCCTTAGTTCCCATATTCTATTTTAATCCCTTCAGAACTCAATCTTTCATTGTGCTGAGCCAGCACAGCCTACAATGATCCTGAGTGGAGGGGATGAAAGGTTTAAGAAAAGACAGAGAAGAGAATGAAAGCTGAGTCTCAGTGGGACACTGCTCCCTGATGAGGAGACAGCGCCATTGCCCACAAGCAGAGTCTTTATTTTATAGCAGATGCCAGGAGGCAAACCAGGGGCGTGTCAAGTTGTTAATAGCATTCTCAACCCTACTCACCTGCATGCACCTGAACTCTAATACACAGCACGTGGGGCCATGTGTGGAGACCATAGGTTCAAGCTTATATCTATAGATATTGGCTATACTTGTGCTTGGAAGGCTCTGCCCTCCAGCTCGGACTTGCACGTGCCCATGAGAAGACTGTGCCCTCTCCTTAATCCAAGGCTTGAACCTGTCCAAAGCACTGTAGCCATGCCCCATATTTCATACTTTTCATTTCTAATGTTACATATCCTCCACTGAAGTCTCTGTAATTTTTTTCAAAGCACAGGTATTATTTTTTTATAAACCTTAATTTCCACATCCACTTCAATTATTCCCTCACATTTTGCAAATACACTAACTGCTCTAGCCTCAGAGTATATTCTGAGAAATAACATGCCTTATCTAAACAACATAATATGTGAAGCACATAAATACATCATTATTGATAATGCATTCTACATACATAAATGTGTGCTGAACTAACATCAGACAGAAAGCACACATAGCCTTAACCTTTCCAGTCACACAATGTTGATCCCATATTCACATTAGCAAATACCAAATCAACCTCACATTAAACCTTAACCCAGTTTTAACCAACACATTATGCATTTAAACAGCAAGCACACTACATTCAAATGACACTTTGATACCCAATCCCACGGATATTCACAAAATATATCATTTAGTAAGTTTTCGTATAGTTTGGAGCTAATGGAATTTTAAATGGAAAATTCATATTAGTTTCTATGAGAAGAGGTGTCATGTGTAGCAATGATGCCTCACATGTCATGTCCACGCAACATGTACTCTTTGAATAGACACAGACCCTAGAAAATGCCTCATCTCAATGTTCTATTTTATTCCATTGCCCAGGACGCCGCATCAGCCAAGACAATGTGGCTCAGCCCAAGCCACCCGTGGAAGCCCCAGCCTGCAGTCAGGCTGCAGGAGAAAAGACTGCATTCTCACAACATCCTATCAGTGTCTCCACCTCATCCAAGCGTACCCGTCATGATGAGGATGGTAAGGAATAAACAAAGGTGGGATCTGAGTTTGGTCAGGAGCTGTAGCTCAATTCCTCAGCCTGCTCCCTATTAGTTCACTTTCCCCTCAAAATCAGGAAAGGGCTTTAGGGCAGAAGGACTAGCACTGAGGCTTCTGTGGAGGGACAGGTAGAGAGTGCGCCTTGCAGAACTGGGCAAGGTCCTGCAGCACAAATCCCCAACATACAGCACTGGGGCAGCTGTGCCTGAGGTAGAGCTCAGTGCTGACATGGATATGAGAGTTTCCTCAGAACCTGCCCCTCGGATGAGCACAATATCAGATCCTCACACACTCACACATCTGTCCTCCTCCATACCAGCTAAGCCTCCATTTCTCCTACTTTTCCCTTGTTCTCTCATATACACAGGCCTTACTTCTTCATCCGTATATCCCATTCTCTAGCAGCATTATCTAGATGCCTTCTTACCCTCATTCCTTCACACAATCATTTCCAGACTCACCCATTTACACACTAGTTCCATAAGTAATCTACTTCCCCTCACGCAAATAACCTCTTTAGTTTAAACTGTAGAAAACTCACATGCCCTGAAGGAAATGAACTTCCATATGTTGTGTCCCTACTAATCATATGTCACTTCATCCACCAGGCCATAAGACCTTCATAGACCTGAACATTCTGAAATCACATAACACACTCAGTCTCACTGTCTCACAGTAAAACAGGTACCACTCCTGCACTGTTCACATGCGCTGTCACACCACATAACAACCATGCATTCACCGATTTGCCATTCTCTTTTAGCAACACAGAAACCCTTCCAAGATATGGCCAAGAATACATATACAACACTACAAGAACATGCTACTCAACCTATATCCTCATTCTGATATAGTTATACCATGTAAACACGTCAGATATAGCACACCACATACAGAATTCTGAAATATCACATATATATTTATTTTTACTTCACATGGTCACAGACTGCATGTGTACCTTAACTCCTACGGTCCTTACATATATTTTCTAATCTTTTCATGTTTCAAATTTTCTTTCCTAGAAATCAAGGAGATGCCTGTATCCCTGGACTCGGAGCAAACGGAGAACTCCTCTGACTATTCACATCCCTACATTCCTTCCCACACACCTAATAATAACGAGCCCTTTATGTCCGCAGTGCATGGGACAGATGTAAGGCCCATGAAAATTTACTATATGCACGTACAACTGAAAAGGGGTGTGGCCGTCTTATACCATACAAAGGAAGGGTGGGAGCCCCCCTCAAAAAAAATCAAAATGGAAGAAATGACCTACATTGGAAAGGTCCATAAAAATGTCCCCGTCTATCACAGGTCTGAGAAGAAACACCTAATTGCCCATGAGCCCATGTTAGACAGCGGAGCCCAGGAGAAAAGAGAGGAGGCTGACAGTCCAGCACGGCCTCCAGCTCTGGGCTGGTATCCCAGCACTAAGACGCCTGAGTGGCTGGTGGCCCTGGAGAGTGGGTTCAGGTGCATGGCCTGCTGCAGGGTATTCCCTAGCTTAAAAATCCTTCAGGACCATGTGGAGTATGGGGTCAGGGAGGGCTTCAGCTGCCATGTTTTCCATAATGCCATGGCTCATCTAAAGTTCAAAGAACGTAAGAGGAAGAATAAGGAGAAAAAAGAGAAGGCACTATTTAGACGTTAAATGACAAACATTTTGCCATGAAGACAACCTTGTACAACTAAAGAGACTGTTTTTCAGCCCCTAAAAGAGAGGATGTGAAGGGTAGACACCACTGAGGAGGCTCATTTCCTTCAAGCAGACATAGTGTCCAAGCTTTATACTCGTACCTACCACCACCATCTCTACACCCTACCACCTATCCCAGCAGACGGCCCCTTTTAATACCATCCACCATTTTCCTAAGGGACAAGAAGTCAGACCACACCATTCCAGATACTGCCTTTCCTCTCTCCAACTTTATTATATACCATCCATGAAGACATTCTTAATGCAAAAGACTGCAAACATTACAAAATCTTGATAGTACAGATTGTAATTC
The DNA here is from genome assembly GCF_028538775.1 of Myotis yumanensis. NCBI lineage: Eukaryota > Metazoa > Chordata > Mammalia > Chiroptera > Vespertilionidae > Myotis > Myotis yumanensis. The sequence goes on from NW_027223759.1 coordinate 91,625,134, forward strand.
TTCTCCCCTGTATTCAGCCCCACATTTCTATGCAATTGGTCTTTGTTAACAAATTTACATATTTTTCTATATACCTTTCTTTAAATGAAGATATACTTCTTTCCAATATCATCATCTAATGTATTCAGCTTCGTCATTATTTGGCCGGGAGGCAGACATTGTGGAAGTATAAAAAGGTACTGCATAGATGAAAGCAAAAGCAATTATAATTCACCTCTAAACTTCTATGAACTTGTGGAAACACAGGTGCATATACACCCCTTATACATATGTATCATGGGGAAAGATGAGCTCACAATGAACAATTACAAGATACTCTAATATTTAGATTAACGTGTATATATACAGGTTTCTAAAATGTCATAATGCATATTTAAGTTTAATAACTGTAGAAGGATGACAGCTACCAACTGTTGAAAAACAAAATTTCCATTTTTATTTTCATGCATGTCATTTATACTTATTTGACTTTGTATATTTTTAACTACCAATGTTAATTGTTCCCTCTCTGCCATCTTCAGGCGATATGAAAGAAAAAATTAAAATTCAAAAAGTATTATTTATAATTCCCAAAACTATACGGGAAAATGGAAAATAAAATAGATCCACTTTTAAATGATCTTTATAATTTGTAGCTTTTACCCTTTTAAAATTATTAAAGCTTAAACCTGTACTATGATATTTTGGACACCTTTATGTATACATATTAGATTATCTTGCAACTTTTCATTTTCTGCTGCATTATTCCCCATAAAAACACACGTAAAAGAACTATATGTGCACCCGTGTGCCCACAAGTACACAGAAGCTAAGAGGTGGATTACAGTTGCTGTTGTTTTTATCTGAGTATTTTTTACTTCTTCCTTTGAAAAAAGGCTCTGTTTTCTGCCAAATATGTACTCAAATCAGACTAGTTAAGTAAAGTCATTACTTCTCTACCTTCCTGTCATCATCCAGCCTAGTTATCCCGAGTAAACAACTATCTATGACCAATCTGTACTGATAACTTGGAAGAGTAAAACAAGAGAGTGAGAGATTGGAGATGGTGGTAGTGGTGAGTTATCCTTTGTCTGCAACTCAAATGAAGGTTTTTCCACTGCTTGGCTTGCTTCAATTCCTCTCCTTTGAAATACTGGGCTGTTTAAACTGTGACTAAGTCATTAGTCTTCCTTTACTAAGTTCAGTCAAGTTCTTGATTTTTTTTTCCTCAATTAGCCTAAGCCATTTCCTATAGTTTGTAACATAAAGTTCTCTAATTAATGCAAATTAGCTTCAACAGAATAACTTCTTCCATTTTAATAGCTGAAATGATATAACCTAGAAAGGAAGAACACATTATATTCATCTGACTTTATATTGAAAGAGTAAGGGATATACTGGTAGTCAGTACGTATACTATGTCCTTGATTAATTAAGAAAGTGCATTTGCAGATCTAGAGCCAACATTTTTATGCACCTCTACCACCTCCATCTCTACAACCATCCCAGCAATATGAGCAGACGGCCCCTTTTAATACCACATAGCACTTCCCTGAAGAAGAACAAGGCAGAACACACATCCCAGATACTGCCTTAACCTCTATCCAACTTACTATATCCCCTACGTATGGCAGCCATGAATACATGCATGATGCAAAAGACTTTATAAACACTTTAGAATTTTTAGAATAGAAACTGCAATACCCCTCCCTTCCATTCAGCCCTAACATTTCTATGAAAGTGTACTTTGTTAAGATAGCATGTACTGGAGCCTAGGATGTAATTGCAAAGTAATATATATTGATCTGTTCCACCAGCAATTTTGTTAAATGGGCAAAGCAAATAAAATTTCTTACATGCTACCAATTCCATTGTTGGCATTTACTATTTGTTCTTATTTTCTATATGATGTCTAATAAGTATTATCTGTATATATTATACCAAGTTATTTCCTCCACTTTCTAAAAAAATGATGTATATATATCCTGTTGAGATTCAAAATCCTCTCTATGCTTGTCATCATTTTATGCCTTATTCCGGTATACCTAATACTAAGTACACTATAAAATACTTTTTAAAAAGTCTAGCACTTTCTACACTGTCTACCCAAGAATGATTAAAGTATCTAAAATTATGTTTTGTATAAGGATATCTTTAGTTTTTCTACAGTGCATTGAGTGCCCTCTAAAAACATTTCCCCTTATTATTGAGTTGTGCCTTTGTTTTAAATTCATAGTAATTTCATATTGTATAATTTTTATTTATTCATAGTATAGTAATGTTTTGAAAGTTTTCTCTTGACGATACCACATGATCTCACTCATTTGTGGAATATAGTGAACAATATAGACTGAAGAACAGGGACAGATCCAGAGACAGAGAAGCAGCAATCAAACTGTCAAACCTCAGAGGGAAAGTGTGGGAGGGTGCGGGTAAAGGGAAGAGATCAACCAAAGGACTTGTATGCATGCATATAAGCCCAACCAATGGACACAGACAACAGGGGGATGAGAGCATGAGTGGGGGGCGGGGGGGGGGGGGGGTTGAGGGTTAAGGGCGGTGAAGACATGATTACACATGATTACACATTTGTAATACCTTAACCAATAAAGGAATTAAAAATTAAAACAGAACAATGCTGGTAATTAATTAAAAAGAAACAATTATTAAAATGTCTCACTTGCATTTCAGTATACAATTCTTTTTATTAAAAAGTCTTGTGGAAATAAAAAAATCAAACTGTAACATTTTCCCAAAGAATAAACCATTTCAGAATGTGGTGGAATATTTTATATTACTCATGCAGAGAAGCCTACAACTTAAAACTTATTTTCTTGTTTAAAACATATAGATCTATAACTCAAAGTTTTTTCAATGAATATTATAAAGAGCTTACACCTATATGAACAATGTGAAGTGAACAACTGAATTTCACAAATTGAGAAAAATGTATTGACATACTGAGAAGTTACCATTTGACTCATAACTTGGTTGATGAACTACATTCTGTAACTTATTGGAAGGTTTAACACAAATTATGAATTGATCCCTTTCATTTGTCTCATTATTGCTATATATATTTCCTAGCGGCAGAGCAAACTGAGTCAAGTGTGATTAAAACAGATACTACTCCCCCCTCCTCTGACCAGCCAGACAAGCTTATTTTCATCCGAAAAGACAACTCAAATATGACCTCCTCAGTGAAGATTTCTGGGATTTTTTTTTTCTTGCATACTCCATCTGTGCTTTAAGAACATTAGTACATAGATCTGCACTTGCTGCATTATTCTGGTTGTTTGCCTGCTTGTTGTTCTGTGCTCCTTGAGAGCACTTCTGCATCCAGCAATCTCTATGAAATGCTTGTGCAATGAGTAGGGAGAAAAGTGAATAATGCATTTTGCTGTGTTATGCCCTGACAAATAAATAGTAAAGATCGGAGATTTTCAAAACCACATTATTGGTTTTCTGATTGCAAAGACTCTTAACTTTCTGAATGAATAGTAACTGAAAGTGACTTCTTAAGAAATATCCATCACACAGATTGTTCCTATATATCATTCAAATATTTCACTATTGATTTAAATGTATCATCTATTATAAAACATTGTTTATTTGTTCCACTGCTATATGACATACCATGTATTTTTTCACAGTATTATCTCCTTCTTGAAATGCTTTAAAAAAAGCCTCTCATTTCTTTACCAACTAAATTTTGATATGCTAGAAGTACTTGGCTTCTCTCTCTATTTTATGGATTTCAGAGAAAGGAAGAGAGAAGTAGAGCGAGATAGAAACATCAATGATGAGAGAGAATCTTCCTTCGGCTGCCTCTGCACACCCCACACTGGGGATCAAGCCCTCACCCAGGCATGTGCCCTGATCAGGAATCAAACCATGACATCCTAGTTCATGGGTAGATGCTCTACCACTGAGCAACACGCAGCCTGATGAACTTGGCTTCTCTCTGAGAAAGAGTCCCACTTGCGCACAGGCTGTGCCCAAAGCTTTACCCAGAACTCAATAATTGTTCCTTGTTATTCATTTATATAAATAGGCTATATATTTAGCATCCAGAGAAATCAGACAATACTGTTTGAAAAGAAATCATTTGTACAAGAACCTAACTCTCTCAAGAATATAAATATAGACACACACACACACACACACTTCCTGACTTACAATAGGATTACAAATCAAGTTAAAAAGAAGTCATATTAAAAATGCATTGAATACTACAAGCTATAGTATCAGTTGTTTACCCTTCTAATCACATGCATCACCACAGAGTATCATACCACAGACTGCCAGCCCAGGAAAAGTTCAAAATTCAAAATTTGGAGTATGGTTTCTACACCATAGTAAAGTTAAAAAATTATCTCTTAAAATTGTAAGTCATGCCCTAGTTCGGTTGGCTCAGTGGATAGAGTGTCGTCCTGTGAACTGAAGGGTCCTAGGTTCGATTCCAGTCAAGGGCATATGCAGGAGGCAGCCAATCAATGATTCTCTCTCATCATTGATGTTTCTATCTCTCTTTTCCTCTCCCTTCCACTCTGAAATCAAAAATATATATACATATCTTACCTAACAGTAGACAAACATGTAAATTGGCCAATCAGGAGAGTATGCAAATTAACCCGACAAAGATGGCGGATACTTTGCATACATAGGCATGAAGTGGCAGAGAGAAGACTGAAGGCTCTGGCCTGCCGGAGCAGTGAAGACTGAAGGGAAGGCCTATTGCATGAATCTCTTAGTGCAATAGACCTCAAGTGTGTATATATATATATATATATATATATATATATATATATGTTTAAAAATTGTAAGTTATGAACTGTCTGTATATATACACATATGTATACATGAAAATAAAGGTTTAAAATTGTTTTCTCTTTATTTGCTTTGATTACTTAAGCAATGTAAGAATGTTTTCTTCTAATGAAGGTGTATATGAGATAAGGTTTACAGAGAGGGTTGTTTGTTTCTAATGGGAGTTATGTCCTGTTAGCTCCCTGACTAAATTGCTGGTAAGAAACAGCTTGTGTATTAAATCTTCACTTAAATATTGAGGTCAAAATCTCCCTAGTCTTCCTCTGAATAAACTTCACTAAGTCCTGTGACTATATTTAGACTTAGCAGCTTCTGGGAATTTACAGTGGAGCACGAAAACCATTGTACTCTTTAAGGTGCCTGATGTACATAACATTTTGCAATTAAAAAATGACATATTTGGAGAAACCAAGATGGCGGCATAGGTAAACACCAGAAATTGCTGCCTCCCACAACAACTTCAAAAATACAAAGAAAAGACAAAACAGACATCATCAAGAACTACAGGAAGGCTGGCTGAGTGGAAATTCTACAACTAGAAGGAAAGAGAAAAGCACACGGAGACTCAGAGAAGCTGCGGAAGTAAAGTGCAGAGGTACGGAGGCTCGAGCACGTGCGGAAAGGGGCTGGCACCTGAGGACGCGGCTGTCTTTTTTAATCGGGAGGGAGTCACAAGCTTCTGACTGCTCTGAACTCCAGTTCCCAAAAGTCTCTGGGGACCCAGGACTCATACGGGGAGAAACTGGACTGTCTGGCAGCAGACAGAACTTGGAATTTGAGGGCAGCTTTCCCTCAGAGGTGCTTGCAGCAATTACCAGAACACTAAGATGTGGGGCCCCTTAGGGCAGGGCTGAAGATCAGCCATAGCTGCTTGCTCTGCCCTGTTGATTTCCTGAGACCCTGCCCCACCCAGGCTGCAGCAGAGGCTTTTGCATATGAATGCCCTGGCCCTTTGCAATCTGAAAATTACCTAACAAATTGCAGCTGGGTCAGACAGACCCAGAACTTCAAAGAGAAGGCCCAAGGCCCCACAGCAGCTTGCATTGCTTCACAGCTGGGCCTCATCTGGGCACCTCCAAATCCCAAACAAGGAAGGGGGATCTGCAGATCTCTTCGTAGCTCCTGCTGGGTATCCTCATGGAAGGGGCTAAATTAGCACCTCCTTAGATCCAAGAGCCAGTGTACCCAGTGGGAAGATTGGGACCATCCAGATTACAACTCCTCAGATCCATAAGGGACACACTCAGGGGGCAGACTCAGTGAGCACCAAAGCCCCACTGAAGCAAGTCTTGCCCCAGAAGGGTATCTTCAGTACAGAAGTTGTCCCACCATAGACACAGCTGATTCTCACAGCCAATTGGCCTGGAGGTCAATTCCTCCCAGTGATACCTACAGCAATCAAGGCTTAACTACAACAAGACTGATCACAAAGCCCACAAAGGGGTGCACCAAGAGTGTCCACCTCAGGTAACTGGGGAGGCTAAGCCGCTGGGCCCTATAGGACACCTAGCACACAAAGCCACTCTACCAACACAGGGAAGCATAAAAAATGTGGAGGCAAAGAATCAGGTCACAAATGACAGAAATGGAGGAAAGCAAATGACTGGATATACCACGGTTATAAGGTTTTTCAAGAATTTTCTGGAAGCGACTGATAAATTTAGTGAGACCCTGAGGATATGAAAAAAGACCAACTAGAAATTAAGCATACGCTGACTGAAATAAAGAATAATATACAGAGATCCAATAGCAGACAAGAGGATCCCAAGAATCAAGTCAAAGATTTGAAATACGAAGAAGCAAAAAATACCCAACTGGAAAAGCAAAAAGCAAAAAGAATCCCAAAATATGAACATAGTGAAAGGAGCCTCTGGGACAACTTCAAGCATACCAACATCCGAATTATAGGGGTGCCAGAAGAAGAGAGAGAGCAAGATATTGAAAACCTATTTGAAGAAATAATGACAGAAAACTTCCCCTACCTGGTGAAAGAAATAGACTTACAAGTCCAGGAAGTGCAGAGAACCCCAAATAAAAGGAATCCAAAGAGGACTACACCAAGGCACATCATAATTAAAATGTCAAGAGCAAAAGACAAAGAGAGAATCTTAAAAGCAGCAAGAGAAAAACCATCAGTTACCTACAAGGGAGCACCCATACGACTGTCAGCTGATTTCTCAACAGAAACTATGCAGGCTAGAAGAGAATGGCAAGAAATATTCAAAGTGATGAATGCCAAGAACCTACAACCAAAATTACTTTATCCAGCAAAGCTATCATTCAGAATTGAAGGTCAGATAAAGAGCTTCACAGATAAGAAAAAGCTAAAGGAGTTCATCACCACCAAACTGGCATTATATGAAATGCTGAAAGGTATCCTTTAAGAAGAGGAATAAGATAAAGTTAAAGATAAAAATTATGAACAGCAAATACATATCTATCAACAAGCGAATCTAAAAATCAAGTGAATAAAAAATCTGATGAACAGAGTAAACTGGTGAATATAATAGAACCAGGGACATGGAAAGGGAGTAGACTGACAATTCTTGGGGGGAAAGGGGTGTGGGGGTGCAGGAAGAGACTGGACAAAAATCGTGCACCTATGGATGAGGACTGTGGGAGGGGTTAAGGGCAAAGGATGGGGTGGGAACTGGGTGGAGAGAGCTATGGGGGCGGGGGGGGGAGAGGAACAACTGTAATAATCTGAACAATAAAGATTTAATTTTTAAAAAAATGACATTTTGCCAAGTCCAAACATAAAGGTGACCCTTAAATTCAAAACCAAATTGTGGAGGATGAAGTCTAGTAATTGCTTTGATATTTTTTTACAAAGATTTTACTATTGCCAACTGACTTATTCTAAATGACACAACACTAAGATGAGGAGTGATATAATATAATACGAGGAAAATATAGCGTAGAGTACACTTCTCCAAAACCAAAATATAAATACTATAATCTCTAAGGCTTTTTAAAAAGTTGGCAAAGTAAAACATAGGGTAAGATATAGAAAAGTAAAAGATATTTTTGTTTCATCAGTAAGCATAGAAACAGAAGATCAGACTGTAAGGATTCATAGGAAGAAGGCAATACCACCTTCAATTTACAGGTAAGAACACTGAGGACAAGGAAAAAAAAGAATGTCCCCAAGAGCATAGGACAGAAATAAAAGAGCAAAATTTTGAGACCTTGAAATTGGTGTCATATGTAAAAACAGCTGCAATACCTGGCTTAGGTATTGGCACAATGTAAGCCTCCAAAACACTTTCATTCTCTTATTCCTTCCCTTCACCTGTTCACTGCTGAGAAGGGTGTTGTAACACAGTGATTGAGAAGAGTGGGATCTCACAAGCCAGACTTCCTGGGAATGTAATTAGTGTTCTGTCCCCAGGAGAAGGGAAACCTGTCTGTGCCTTGGATTCCTCATGTGTAAATAAATTGTAAGTCATGACTTCTATTATAGTGTTACTGGGAAAATTAAGGTAATAAATACAAAAATGCTTAGAATACCTGGCATGTAGAAAATGCTAATGAAGTTTACCTATTAATATTATAATAGTAACTAGGGGCCTGGTGCATGAAATTCACGCATGGGGCAGGGGCCCTCAGCCCAGCCTGCCCCCACTCACATACTGGAAGCCCTAAGGGGATGTCCTACTGAAGGTTTAGGCCTACTCTCTGTTCCCCTTGGGGAGCAGGCCTAAGCCGCAGTCTGGCCTCCCTTTATGGGAGGCAACCAGGCTGATCAGGGGAAGACACCAGCCCCATCACCCTGCTGCTGCAGCCACTGCCAGTCACCACAGCCACCAAGGTGTTTTCATCAACACGGACTCCAGGCCCTTTACCATGAAAAAATGACAAGTTTCTTTAGGTATTCTCAAGATGTGTCTTTTATAGGATATGGCATTTCTTTATATTTCTTTATATTTCTTTATAACATCACCTGAGGATATTTCTTTATATTTCTTTATATTTCTTTATAACATCACCTGAGGATATGTTTCCATTGATTTTTAGAGAATGTGGAAGAGAAAGGGAAAGACAGAAAGAAACATCAAAGTGAGAGGAACACTTTGATTGGTTGCCTCCTGCATGAGCACTGACCTGAGCCCCAGCAAGGGAAGAGCTTGCAACCTCGGTACATGCCCTTGGTCAGAATTGAACCCAGACCCTGCAGTAGGCTACTGAGGTATTATCTACTGAGCCAAACCAACTAGGGCAGGATATGATATTTCTTAGCCCCTGCAGCAGCAGACCTTCATTTTTTCTCCAGGAGTGAGGTGGAAAAACCATACATCACCATCTTGGATTCTTATTACCCAAGTTACTAAGACTATTACCAGTGGCATACGGGGAGCTTAGCCAATGAGCGGTCAGAAAAGGTGTTTCCTTTGTAGTTCACACCAATCTCGGCTCTGCCCCTGCCCAGGCCTGAGGCCTTAGGCCGGGTGTTAGGACTAGGTGGGGGACCCGCAGTCCAATCTGATCACCTTCCCAGGCCTAAGATCTCTCTCCAGGTCCTTAGGCCTGAGCAGGGGACTCCCAGCCTGCTCCAATCACCTACCCAGGCCTCAGGCCTCTGGCCAGAGCATTAGGCCTGGGCAGGGGACCCTCAGTCCCCTCTGATTGTAGGCTGCACCCTTGCCCAGGCCAGAGGGGCATTAGGTCTGGGCAGGGTACCCCCAGCCTGCTCTAATCGCAGGGTTCGTCCTTGTCCAGGCCTCAGGCTTCTGACCTGGGCGATCACCAGCTCCGCCTCCCTGGGCAGTGTCTTGCACTGCCCGCCCAGCCTCCCCAGTCCCTGATGCGGCCCAGATGCCACAGGTGGCTCCTGGCACTGCTTGTCCCAACTACAGTATGCAAATTTAACGGCCATCTTTGTTGGGTTAATTTGCATACTCTTCTGATTGTCTGGTGGGTGTAGTGAAGGTATGGTTAACTAGCATCTTTGTATTTTATTACTGTAGAGATATATCTACACTAATAAAAGAGAAACATGGTAATTAGCATATGACTGCTACCCTTCCCATTGGCTAATCAGCATATCCTTATGCAAATTAACTGTCAGCCAAGTTGGCGGTCGGCAGCCATGCACTGAAGTGAACAGAGAGGCTTGCTTGCTTCAGTGATGGTGGACTCCAACACTCCCCGCCTGACTTGCCGGCCTCTCAGCTGCAACTCTAAGAGACTATGTTGCAAATATAGAAGCTAAACAAAACCGCAGAAACCGGCTTTAGTCAGCTGGACTTCAGCCAGCCGGACCGCAACATTGTATCAAATACAGAAGGTAAAGGCCAGGAACCTGTTTTCAGCAGGGAGGCCTCAGAGCTAAAGCTGGCCCAGAATAAAAAAAAGAAAAAGAAAAAAAGGAGCAGTTGGGAGCTTCAGTCACCCACCAGCCTGAAAACGCCCCTTAGCCCCTCAGCCAGACTGGCCAGGCACCCCAGTGAGGACCCCCACCCTGATCCAGGACACTCTTCAGGGCAAACCAGCTGGCCCCCACAGGGTAATATGCTTCCTAGCACCGGGATCAGTGTGACAGGGGGCAGCGCCCAAACCCCCTGATAGCCCTGCAGCTCTGTGTGTGACAGGGGGCAGGGCCACAACATCCCTATCTGCCCTGCTCTGTTCATGACAGGAGAAGGTGCCCCAACCCCCTGATCAGCCCTGCTCTGTGCCTGATAGGGGGGAGTTCCCCAACCCCCTGATCGCCCTGCGGCTCTGTGTGTGACAGGGTGCGGCACCCCAACCCCCTGATCAGCACTGATCTGTGGGTGATAGATGGCGGCGCACCAACCCCCCACCCCCCACCCACCCATGGCCCTGCTCTGTGTGTGACGGGGTAGAGCCATAACCTCTCCACCAGCCCTGCCCTGAGTGTGACAGGGGTGGTGCCCCAAACCCCCCAATCGGCCCTACCCTGAGCGTGACTGAAGGTGGCAACGCAACCTCCCTATCCACCCTGCTCTGTGCATGACAGAGGGCAGCGCCCCAACTCCCCAATCGGCCCTGCTCTGAGCCTGACCAAGGGCTGCACCTAGGGATTGGGCGTGCCCTCTGCCACCCGGGAGCAGGCCTAAGCCAGCAGGTCGTTATCTCCCGAGGGGTCCCAGACTGCGAGAGGGCACAGGCCGGGCTAGGGGACACCCCCCCCCCCCCGCCCCCCCCCGCCCCTGAGTGCACAAATTTTTGTGTACCGGGCCTCTAGTATATAATAAATAACAGGATATTGTAAAAATTAAGTTACAAAATTTTTATTAAAATGTTTCTTACATACCTTTATATTGGCTGGGTTGCACAAATAGTCATTGTGGGCTGCATGTGGCCCATGGGCCATGAGTTTGACATTCTTTTTTTTTATTTTTTTTTTATTTTTCGCTAAAAGTATTACAAAGGGTATTACATAAGTGTCCTTTTTTTCCCCCCCGCCCTTGACAAACCCCTGCCCTCCCTTACCCCCCAGTGTCTTATGTCCATTAGTTATGCTTATATGGATGCATACAAGTCCTTCGGTTGATCTCTTACTCCCCTCCCTCCTGTCCCCCAACCCTCCCTGGCCTTCCCACTACAGTTTGACAATCAGTTTGAGGCAGCTCTGCCTCTGTATCTATTATTGTTCAAAAGTTTGTAATGGTCTTTATTATCCATGAATGAGTGAGATCATGTGGTATTTTTCCTTCATTGACTGGCTTGTTTCACTTAGCATAATGCTCTCCAGTTCCATCCATGCTGTTGCAAATGGTAAGAGTTCCTTCTTTTTTACAGCAGCATAGTATTCCATCGTGTAGATGTACCACAGTTTTCTAATCCATTCATCTACTGATGGGCACTTAGGCTGTTTCCACATCTTAGCTATGGTGAATTGTGCTGCTATGAACATAGGGGTGCATATATCCTTTCTAATTGGTGTTTCTGGTTCCTTGGGATATATTCCTAGAAGTGGGATCACAGGGTCAAATGGGAGTTCCATTTCCAATTTTTTGAGGAAACTCCATACTGTCTTCCATAGTGGCTGCACCAGTCTGCATTCCCACCAGCAGTGCACAAGTGTTCCTTTTTCTCCACATCCTCTCCAGCACTTGTCGTTTGTTGATTTGTTGATGATGGCCATTCTGACAGGTGTGAGATGGTACCTCATTGTTGTTTTGATTTGCATCTCTCGGATGATTAGTGACTTTGAGCATGTTTTCATATGTCTCTTGGCTTTCTGAATGTCCTCTTTTGAAAGGTGTCTATTTAGATCCTTTGCCCATTTTTTGATTGGATTGTTTATCTTCTTTTTGTTAAGTTGTATGAGTTCCCTATAAGTTTTGGAGATTAAGCCCTTATCAGATATGTCGTTGGCAAATATGTTTTCCCACGAAGTGGGTTTTCTTGTTGTTTTGTTGATGGTTTCTTTTGCTGTGCAGAAGCTTTTTATTTTGATGTAGTCCCATTTGTTCATTTTCTCTTTAGTTTCAAGTGCCCTAGGAGCTGTATCAGTGAAGAAATTGCTTTGGCATATGTCTGAGATTTTGTTGCCTTTGTATTCTTCTAGAATTTTTATGGTTTCCTGTCGTACATTTAAGTCCTTTATCCATTTTGAGTTTATTCTTGTGTATGGTGTAAGTTGGTGGTCTAGTTTCATTTTCTTGCATATATCTGTTCAATTTTCCCAACACCATTTATTGAAGAGACTATCTTGGTTCCATTGTATGTTCATGCCTCCTTTGTCAAAAATTAATTGAGCATATTGGTTCGGGCTAATTTCTGGACTCTCTATTCTATTCCACTGATCTATATGTCTGTTCTTGTGCCAGTACCAGGCAGTTTTGAGAACAGTAGCTTTGTAATACAGCTTGATATCTGGCATTGAGATCCCACCTACTTTGTTTTTTCTCAGGATCGCTGCAGCTATTCGGGGTCTTTTTTTATTCCAGATGAATTTTTGGAGAGTTCGTTCTAGATCTTTGAAGAAGGCCATTGGTATTTTAATGGGAAGTGCGTTGAATGTATAGATTGCTTTGGGTAGTATGGACATTTTAATGATGTTGATTCTACCAATCCATGAACATGGTATGTTCTTCCATCTCTTTATGTCTTCCTCTATCTCTTTTTTCAACGTCCTGTAGTTTTCTGAGTAGAGGTCTTTTACCTCTTTAGTTAAGTTTATTCCTAGGTATCTTAATTTTTTTGGTGCGATGGTAAATGGGATTGTTTTTATAATCTCTCTTTCTGAAAGTTCACTATTGGTGTATAGAAATGCCTCGGATTTCTTGGGGTTAATTTTGTATCCTGCTACATTGCCAAATTCATGTATTAAGTCTAGTAGTTTTTTGATGGAGTCTCTAGGGTTTTGTATGTATAATATCATGTCGTCTGCAAATAAGGACAGTTTTACTTCCTCTTTTCCAATTTGGATGCCTTTTATTTCTTCTTCTTGTCTAATTGCAATGGCTAATACTTCCAGGACTATGTTGAACAGCAGTGGTGAGAGTGGGCATCCCTGTCTTGTTCCTGTTCTTAGGGGAAATGGTGTTAGTTTTTGTCCATTGAGTATGATGTTGGCTCTGGGCCTGTCATATATGGCTTTTATTATGTTGAGGTATGATCCTTCTATTCCCACCTTGCTGAGAGTTTTTATCAAAAATGGGTGTTGGATTTTGTCGAATGCTTTTTCTGCATCAATTGATATGACCATGTGGTTTTTTTCTTTCAATTTGTTTATGTGATGTATCACGTTTATTGATTTACGGATGTTGTACCATCCTTGCATCCCTGGGATAAATCCTACTTGGTCATGGTGTATGATCCTTCTGATGTACTGCTGGATCCGATTTGGAGTTTGACATTCTTGTCCTAGAGGATCTCTAAGAATCTGTAGTGCAAGGTCCCTTTTGGAGTAAGTAGCTTCCCTATTGTGTGGAATTCTGAATTGCTTCATTAGTTGTGACATGTGAACTCAAAGCCTAACTTCCTGGAATTGTACTCTCTATTCATTGTTAAGAGAATGTGATATAAGAATGATTCAAGGGTAGTTTTTTCTCTGATGCGTCTTCCATGGTTGATGATCATGATGAGGCTGATGGGAGGGTAATGTAGAAAGACAGGTTAAACTGTTGGTGATAGCCTGTGCCTAGTGCTTGAGTTCTTAGCAACATTTTGCTTCGTCTGCATGTGTCATCTCAGATTCTAGGATCAGAAGTCAAGTTGTAAGGGCATGGACCTTGCAGTTGCCAGCGGTCGAAGTGCAACCTGCTGTGTATGAGAGGGAGTGTGATGTACGACTATGGGGCTGTCTCAGAGTAGTTTTGGATGAGGGAAATGAAGGGTTTCTAAAAATTTTGTTAATTTTAGCTTAAGGATATTATTGGTCCTTAAATAATCCTAGAAGTTTACACATGGTATGATAATGCAGTTTTTGACAGATAATGTCTTACAGAGTTTTTCTATAATTCTTTTTTTAATGATCCTTTTATAAGTATGTGCCTCAGTAACTTGGTGTTAAAGTTGATAAGCCCAGGATGAAAACACAAATTCAATCAGCCATTTTACTACTATATAGTTTTTGACAAGGAAATGCTTCAACCAATCCTGAAAAAAGATATATAATAACTAAAACATATTTAAGTCCCACAGAGGCTGGACATTAGATAAAGTCTATTGAAGGTGTTAATGAGCCCTTGAGGCTTTGGTTTCTGGTCATGTTCCATGTTTTTAGTTTTTCCAGAATTATTCCAAAATAACCTGGGCTGGATTTTTTTTTCTTTAAATTTTTCCACAAATGTTGATTTAAGAAAGTAACCAATTGGGCTCTATCAAAATGAATAGCTTCATGGAGAAATCTAGCTAATATCTATTTGAATAATCTGGTACCACCAAGTGGACATCTTGGTAGCACTAGAGAGTATGTGAGTGAAGGCTGCAAATAGGGGTTAATCATCAGTATTTTATAATGACCTCTTTAAATACTTTGAGGGTTTACTTAAGGTTATAACCTTGCTGAAGGCTGCTTGTGTGACATCATAATCTGCTAGAGCATTTCCTTTAGCTTCCATATTATCTCCCTTCTGTAAGCCTCAGCCTTTATCATAGTTGTTCCACAGGAAGTAGGAGTGCATCTAAAAGCTCCTAAGTGTAGCCAGAGGTTCCGGCAGAGGCGAGAAGCCCCCTTTGCTTCCCAGGCACCCCAAAGTTCCGCACTGCTCCAAAAGCACGTCTGTGATGTCTGCTCTGTTTCTTTGCCCCTGGGTTGGCTTCACCTCGGGTAGAGGACTATGTTTCACAGAATGGAATAAATTGGTGCAGCATATTCTGCTTGATAACCTCCACTTTCGGGTTTGGTGATGACCCACCAACAAATTCTGTTAGGTGAGTCTGTATTAAAGCTGAGTGAAGTACAAGAAGAGCTCCGACTGAGGGAAGGCAGCCGGCCGTCCTCCGTGTTCTCAGAGGCCAGGAGACGCAGTGAATCCTGAGTGGGGGCTGCAGCAGTGAGTGATAATGCGCATCACAGGGACATTTAGATCTTTGGTCTAAACGTCCTGGGGGAGCAATAGGTGGAGGCTTCGTTGAACCTCTGAGCACGGCTGTCCAGGTATATTGTTCACCTCCCCGACTCAAGGCAAAAGGCATTGACATTTCTGGGCTAGAGGCACAGTGAGGAAGAAAGAGCAAAATTTACTACAGAGAAGCAGGAATGATGATGCCATTGGGTTGGGGTTACGCACTAAAGCAGAATGGAGGGTGCCGAGTTAGTTGGTGGCCTTGATGTCTTGAACAATCAACATCCTTGTCCATTACACTTCCTTCCTGGCAGGACCAGAGTGTCATAGGTCTGGTACAGAGGACAAGAATGGCTTTAAATAGAAAGCATTTACTAAAGGTCTGAGTCCTTCCTTTACTTGTGGTTTCAAGGAATATTGAGGAAATTTGTATAACAGTTTAGTGGATCTATCTGAACTTTAATAGGTTCTGTTCCAATTATTTTTCCTATTTCAGTGAAATTTTTAATTCCATAAAATATCAGTCCGGCGTCGAGTTTTACTTGGGACATAAATCAAACATAATAAAGAAGGCAAAAGTATATCCAGAGCAGAAACCACCCAATTATAAGTAGAGGAGTCCGCTAGAATCTCAAGAAATAGTCCATTTGCAAAATAAGTCTCTCCCTATTAAATGTGCAGGGATGATATTACTAAGCAGGAAGGAATGTTTGCGTTCAAGGGCTAGACATTGCCAGTGAAAGCTGGGAGGCTGGGAAGAGCTATGGGTGACTTGAAATGTCTACCAGCTGTTGTAAGGATAATTTGAGGAAATGTTTGAGTAAAGGTAGTGGGAGAACTTAGTGTAGAAAGAGTAGCAGCCATATTCACCAGGAGCTGATCAGGTTAGCCATCTATAGTTATAGTTAATTCACATTGAGTATTTAAGGGTAAAACAAGAGAGTGGGTAGATTCTTTCCTTGTTGGATCGCGCTCACACCTCTGAATTAAATGACTTTTTTTGTCTTGTTTTTACTTTGCATGATTTACAATATCTGTCAGTGTCCTTGTCAGAGGTGATCACCTGGGCAGTGTGCCACCTAACTATTTGACCTGCAGGGCATGCATCTATTTTAGGTCCTATTTCATTTTCACTCTAAATACTTTCTCAGGTATTGTATTTCAAATAAAGGAGCTGATTCCCGCTCTAATTTCTGTTTTTGAATTAGGTCTCAAATTTCAGATTTAATTTTATGACAAAATAGAATGAAGTGGCCACTGTTCCCCAGGTCCCTGCTTTAGCTCCTGGTCCTGCTGGGGAATGTTTTACTGTCAATCCTGAGAATCTCCTAGAGTTGCTTGTTTTCTCTGATTTTTACATTACTGAACTGAACCAGAGTATGTCTGCTGGCGCACACACAAAAAGCAGTGTGCAAGCAGTAGAGAAACTTCCCTGTGATGCACAAGCAGTGCATTAGCATCAATGCCGGTCCAGAGAAAAGGGAAGCTTGTGCAGCAAAACACCCAGCCCCCCGGCTCACAGACAAGAGGCTCCAAAGAGCCAAAATCATGTCGTCAGGAGTAAGGGGTGTGAAGTCGTGGGTGAAACTGATTGGTCAGGACTGAGGTAAGGGCAGTAGATCACGATTTCAGGCCGTGAGATCAGATTTGGAGTTCTGCAGTCTGGTGACATGGGGATGTGGCCAGAGGATTGTCCGCTTTAGGGCTCAGGAGCTGAAACACAAGTAAGCGTGTTGTGCTATCTTTAGCTGAACAAAGCCCGTACCTTGTGACCATTGGTTAGAGCCTGGCCATCGTTTCTGGCTGACTCTAGGATTCATGGTTAGTAAGGGAAAGGCCAGACTCACCCAGCATTCTACAAAGAAACTGTACGGAGGGCTGGGGCAACATGGCAAACCAGTCATAATTTAAATCAGGGCCTCAGTTTCATTCAGTCCAGTCCATTTTTATTATAAATGTTTCAGATATGGCTTTTAGATACTTAACTTTTCTAGACTTTTTTTTTTAACCTTTAAGTTTCCTATAGAAAGAGGAATTGGTAGGTCCCCTCTGTCTAATAACCTTTTGACTGCCAAGATTGAAAACCTGGGATCTTTGCCAATGTTATCTCCAATAAGGGTTTAATCTCTAAGATTTACAGGGAACCCATACAACTTAACAAAAGGAAGATAAACAATCCAATCAAAAAATGGGCAAAGGACCTTAATAGACATTTTTAGAAAGAGGACATACAGAAGGCCAAGAGACATATGAAAACATGCTCAAAGTCACTGTTGTGGAATGCGTGGGAGAGCGAGCAGCCAGCACTCTGAGGGGGGGACCTTTAACCTTTATTCCGCAGATCTGCTGGTCCAGGGGAATTCCAGATCCAAAGCCTGGACTGAACTCCTGGGGCGGCTCCGACCTATATGTCTCCTCCTGTGTCGCCCCCTGACGGTCCCCGCAGCTCCGCCCACATCAGCTGTGGCCGGCCCTGGGGTTATTCGCTGCAGCTCCGCCCAGGTAAGTCAGAGTGGGGAAGTAAGACTACAGTTTCAACCAGATACTGAACTAGGTTGCAAGCCCTCCCCCCTCCATTTTCTTTTTCATCACTAATCATCAGAGAGATGTAAATCAAAATGACAATGCGGTATCATCTCACACCTGTCAGAATGGCTATCCTCAACAAATCAACAAATGACAAGTGCTGGCGAGGATGTGGAGAAAAAGGAACCCTTCTGCACTGCTGGTGGGAATGCAGACTGCTGCAGCCACTGTGGAAAACAGTATGGAGTTTCCTCAAAAAATTAAAAACAGAACTCCCATTTGACCTAGTAATCCCACTTCTAGGAATATATCCCAAGAAATAAGAAACACCAATCAGAAAGGGTATATGCACCCCTATGTTCATAGCAGCACAATTCACCATAGCTAAGATTTGGAAACAGCCTAAGTCCATCAGCAGATTAGTGGATTAGAAAATTGTGGTACATCTACACAATGGAATACCACACTGCTCTAAAAAAGAAGGAACTCTTACCATTTGCAACAGCATGGATGGACCTGGAAAGCATTATGCGAAGTGAAATAAGGCAGTTGGAGAAAGATAAATATCACATGATCTTACTCATTTGTGGAATATAATGAACTGATGAACAAAAATAGAGGTAGGGAAAAGAAATATGTTAGGATATAATAGAAATAATCCTGTTATTTGCAGATTTTTAATATTTCCTACAACTTTTGTGATATTATACTATGTGGGTACAGTTTTGGTAATATTATTATATTTGAAATATTTTTCTTGAAATATTAATTTCTATTGCATGTAACATTGTTATATTTAAAATACTTTTATTGAAATATTTTAAAAAAAGAAAACCTGGGATCTAACCAACATGTTGATCCGGTAGCCCTGGGTCACATGGACTCAAAGTAACTCTGAATTCTTCTATGAATCTTACATGTCCTATGTTTAGAGGAATCCTTAATTCTTCTCAGGTCCACAGTTTAAATTCTACGGTTGCCTGAAAAGCTGACTCATAGGAGGCAACTGGCCTCTAGGAGAATTTAGCAAAAAGTGGGGGGGTCAGACAAAGGGGAGGGGAGGAAGGGGTTGATATGGTGAGGAAAGAACAAGATGAACAGGAAAGAGAAATTTGCAGATAGAGAAGCAACTGAGGGCAAAAGAATAGGATTTACTAGAGACTTGAGTCTAGGTGTTGCCTAAGTTAGTCAAATTGCTCATCAATTTTGGTCAAACGCTGTAAACACTTTCCAACATCAGGAGTTAAAGAATCAGAATTTCATCTGGGGGCTCTTCCCAGCAATAAAAAAAAGAAAAGGTGGCTCTGGAATCAGCAAAGGGCATGTTCACCCACTGAAGTCCCCGATGGGTGAGGGACTGACAAATCGACTATAGTTTGAGCACAGGTTCCAAGTACGCTCCGGAGTGCACTGGGCACGTGTCTTCCCGACCACACACCTTGGCTACTTAGGCGGCATCTAGTTAGAGGAGGCCTGTGCCATCGTCCACGCTGAACTTTGTGTATTTCTACCAGATGAATATGCTAATATTTCTTCTTTGTCACCACAGATGAACAGCCAAGTGAAAACTAAACGATTTGACCTCAAAGCTAGGCAACCTATTAGCACACTGGTTGTTTCCTGGGAGGCGATGAGAAAAGTTGCTAATACTACTTGGATTGCATCTTTGAATTTGTCTTTCTTTTTCTTTGCATGTGTCTATATACTTGCAGTAAACTGTGCATCTAATGTCGTCAACTGGCAACTGAGCGACCTCACTGCTAACCGCCCTCCTGAAGGCTCAGGGCACCTGGCAGAAGAGGGCGGCCTATGAGGAGCCAGTTGTGGTGGGTGGGGGGGCGGGGGGGGGGCGCTGGGGGAGGCCGAAGGACTGTCACATGACAAGACCACAGCCTGATCCTGCTCCACTGTGGCTGGACCCTCCCGCAGGCTCCGCAAGGTCCAGGAAGAACAAGGATCGCGCCTCAAAAACCCCCGCAGACTATTCCCCGCCCTGTGGTCCTGGCAAGACCCTCCCCTGCCCTGGGAAAGAAAGCAGCGCCTTTCCTTGCCAGGCTTGCGTGCCCCCGTCCCCCGCAATCCCGCTCTGTGCTCGGTCCTCCAGCACCTACCATGCCATGTGGAGAGTGCTGCTGCCCAAGATGTGCCTCACATGGAAGTTCCCTTAATAAATGCTAAATTTTATGTAGCAGTTCATCACTGTAGGCTCTGTGAAACCTTATGGAGTGATCTAAACCTGATTAAAAACAAATGGTTTGAGAACCAAGATGGCGGCGTAGGGAGTGGACCTGTGCGTGCTGCTCTCTCACAGCATCATTGAAACTATCAACTATGAGGTAAACAACCGCCACTCAGAACCATGGGGAAGTTGGCCCAGTGGGAGATCTACAACTGGAAGAAAAGAAAGAAGCGCAGTGAGACTGAGTGGGAGCTACAGAGGCACCAAAACCAGAGGTACACAGTCACACGCCACGCGGGCTGCAAATGGATTCTCGGTTTTTTACGAACCCTCGAATCCTCTGAGCTTGCTCGGGGCGGGTCTCTGAGGCCCCAGATCCCACAGGGAGAGGCGGCCACGGCCTTGCAGTGGTCGGAGAGCGAGGGAAGCTCTGACACGCGGCTGCTCGCCGGCACTGAGGGACAAGAAGTCTTGGTGTCCCGGGGAGGCGAGGGGCGCGGAGACGCCGCCATCGCTATTTCCTCCACGCTGGCGACTCCCTGTGACCCCGCCCTACCCTCAGGGCTGTGCCAGAGGCACAAGAGGGAATGACTGTGCTTTTACAAACTCTCAAATCCACTGAGCTGGTTCGGGCGGGTCTCTGAGGCCCCAGGCCCCAAGGCGAGAGACGACACGGCCTTCCAGCGGTCAGAAAGCTAGGGAGGCTCTGGCGCTCGGCTGCTCGCCGCCACTGGGGGACGCACAGTCCTGGTGTCCTGGATAGGCAAGGGGCCGCTGAGTCTCCGCCCCGCGACTCCCTGTGACCCCGCCCTACGCAATTTACATTCCCATCTGGGCTGTGCCAGACTCACAAGTAGAAACGCCTTTGCTTTTGCAAACTTTCAAATCCACTGAGCTGGTTCAGGTGGGATCATGAGGCACCAGACCCTACGGGGAGAGGCAGCACGGCCTTGCAGCCATCAGAAAGCGAGGGAGACTCTGTTGCACAGCTGCTTGCCAGCACTGGGGGACACAAAGCCCTGGCAGAGATTCAAGGGGCCGTGGAGACTCAGCCAGTGCTATTTGCTCCGCCATGGCGACTCCCTGAGACTCAGCCCTAATCAATTTACATCCCCATCCAAGCTGTGCCAGGTGCACAAAAAGACCCACCTGTGCTTTTGCAGCCTATCCCAACAAATTGCAGACTTCAACTGCTCGCAGCCATGGGAGACACACTCAAGAAGCAGACCCAGGAGAACCAGGATGGCGGCATAAGGAAGAGACCTGTGCGTGCTACCTCACACAACAACATCGAAACTACCAAATATCAGACAAACACCTATCATACAGAACCATGGGAAAGTTGGCCCAGTGGAAGCTCTACAACTGGAAGGAGAGAAAGAACATTGAGACTGAGTAGGATGTGACACCAAGTACAGAGCCCAACCCAATAAACTGCAGATTTCAACTCCTCGCATAGAAAGAAGCGCATTGAGACTGAGTAGGATGTGCAGAGGCACCAAGTACAGAGCCCATCCCAGCAGGCTGCAGATTTCAGCTCCTTGCATCTGGGAGGGACGCAATCAGAGGGCGGAGTCGGGCCGGGGCAGGCCAGGGCTGGGCCTGACTGGGCCGGCACTGTGGAACTGCTGTACCAGCAAGCGCACAAACATGCCCACTGGTTCCAGTCTCTTGTGGGGCACTGGGGGACAGCAGACAGGCAGTCTGTGGACTTGGTGGAGGGAAGGAGTGCTGGATGTTCAGCCACCAGGAACGCCTGGAGATTTTGTCTGGTGGGGAGCCACCAGCAGGGGACAGAGGGCCAAACTTCCTGTTTCCCCGGTAAGGCTGGGATGGCCCCGGTGAGGTCGGGATGGCTCGGGTGAGGTTGAAACGGCCCCGGTGTGGTAGGGACAACCCCGGTCAGGTTGAAACGGCCCCCGTGAGGTAGGGACAGCCCGGGTGAGGTTGAAACGGCCCCCGTGAGGTAGGGACGACCCCAGTCAGGTGGAAACGGCCCCGGTGTGGTAGGGACAACCCCGGTCAGGTTGAAACGGCCCCCGTGAGGTGGGGACAGCCCGGGTGAGGTTGAAACGGCCCCCGTGAGGTAGGGACGACCCCAGTCAGGTCGAAACGGCCCCGGTGTGGTAGGGACAACCCCGGTCAGATTGAAACGGCCCCCGTGAGGTAGGGACGACCCCAGTCAGGTCGAAACGGCCCCGGTGTGGTAGGGACAACCCCGGTCAGGTTGAAACGGCCCCCGTGAGGTAGGGACGACCCCAGTCAGGTCGAAACGGCCCCGGTGTGGTAGGGACAACCCCGGTGAGGTTGAAACGGCCCCTGTGAGGTAGGGACGACCCCTGTGAGGTTGAAACGGCCCCCATGAGGTAGAGACGGCCCCGGTCAGGTTGAAACGGCCCCCGTGAGGTAGGGACGACCCCGGTCAGGTCGAAACGGCCCCGGTGTGGTAGGGACAACCCCGGTCAGGTTGAAACGGCCCCGGTGAGGTCGGGACGACCCCGGTGAGGTTGAAACGACCCCAGTGTGGAAGGGACAACCCCGGTCAGGTTGAAACGGCCCCAGTGTGGTAGGGTCAACCCCGGTCAGGTTCAAACGGCCCCGGTGTGGTAGGGACAACCCCAGTGAGGTTGAAACGGCCCCGGTGAGGTCAGACGGCCCCGGTGAGGTTGAAACGGCCCCCGTGAGGTAGGGACGACCCCGGTCAGGTCGAAACGGCCCCGGTGTGGTAGGGACAACCCCGGTCAGGTTGAAACGGCCCCCGTGAGGTAGGGACGACCCCGGTGAGGTTGAAACGGCCCCTGTGAGGTAGGGAGGACCCCAGTCAGGTCGAAACAGCCCCGGTGTGGTAGGGACAATCCCGGTCAGGTTGAAACGGCCCCAGTGTGGTAGGGTCAACCCCGGTCAGGTTCAAACGGCCCCGGTGTGGTAGGGACAACCCCAGTGAGGTTGAAACGGCCCCGGTGAGGTTGAAACGGCCCCCGTGAGGTCGGGACGACCCCGGTCAGGTTGAAACGACCCCGGTGTGGAAGGGACAACCCCGGTCAGGTTGAAACGGCCCCAATGTGGTAGGGTCAACCCCGGTCAGGTTCAAACGGCCCCGGTGTGGTAGGGACAACCCCAGTGAGGTTGAAACGGCCCCGGTGAGGTCAGACGGCCCCGGTGAGGTTGAAACGGCCCCCGTGAGGTAGGGACGACCCCGGTGAGGTTGAAACGGCCCCCGTGAGGTAGGGACGACCCCGGTGAGGTTGAAACGGCCCCTGTGAGGTAGGGAGGACCCCAGTCAGGTCGAAACAGCCCCGGTGTGGTAGGGACAACCCCGGTGAGGTTGAAATGGCCTCCGTGAGGTAGGGATGGCCCCGGTGAGGTTGAAACGGCCCCCTGAGGTAGGGACAACCCCGGTCAGGTTGAAACGGCCCCGGTGAGGTCGGGACGACCCCGGTGAGGTTGAAACGACCCCGGTGTGGAAGGGACAACCCCGGTCAGGTTGAAACGGCCCCAATGTGGTAGGGTCAACCCCGGTCAGGTTCAAACGGCCCCGGTGAGGTCAGACGGCCCTGGTGAGGTTGAAACGGCCCCCGTGAGGTAGGGACGACCCCGGTGAGGTTGAAACGGCCCCCGTGAGGTAGGGACGACCCCGGTCAGGTCGAAACGGCCCCGGTGTGGTAGGGACAACCCCGGTCAGGTTGAAACGGCCCCGGTGAGGTCGGGACGACCCCGGTGAGGTTGAAACGACCCCGGTGTGGAAGGGACAACCCCGGTCATGTTGAAACGGCCCCAGTGTGGTAGGGTCAACCCCGGTCAGGTTCAAACGGCCCCGGTGTGGTAGGGACAACCCCAGTGAGGTTGAAACGGCCCCGGTGAGGTTGAAACGGCCCCCGTGAGGTCGGAACTACCCCGGTCAGGTTGAAACGACCCCGGTGTGGAAGGGACAACCCCGGTCAGGTTGAAACGGCCCCAGTGTGGTAGGGTCAACCCCGGTCAGGTTCAAACGGCCCCGGTGTGGTAGGGACAACCCCAGTGAGGTTGAAACGGCCCCGGTGAGGTCAGACGGCCCCGGTGAGGTTGAAACGGCCCCCGTGAGGTAGGGACGACCCCGGTCAGGTCGAAACGGCCCCGGTGTGGTAGGGACAACCCCGGTCAGGTTGAAACGGCCCCCGTGAGGTAGGGACGACCCCGGTGAGGTTGAAACGGCCCCTGTGAGGTAGGGAGGACCCCAGTCAGGTCGAAACAGCCCCGGTGTGGTAGGGACAATCCCGGTCAGGTTGAAACGGCCCCAGTGTGGTAGGGTCAACCCCGGTCAGGTTCAAACGGCCCCGGTGTGGTAGGGACAACCCCAGTGAGGTTGAAACGGCCCCGGTGAGGTTGAAACGGCCCCCGTGAGGTAGGGACGACCCCGGTCAGGTCGAAACGGCCCCGGTGTGGTAGGGACAACCCCGGTCAGGTTGAAACGGCCCCCGTGAGGTAGGGACGACCCCGGTGAGGTTGAAACGGCCCCTGTGAGGTAGGGAGGACCCCAGTCAGGTCGAAACAGCCCCGGTGTGGTAGGGACAATCCCGGTCAGGTTGAAACGGCCCCGGTGTGGTAGGGACAACCCCGGTGAGGTTGAAATGGCCTCCGTGAGGTAGGGATGGCCCCGGTGAGGTTGAAACGGCCCCCTGAGGTAGGGACAACCCCGGTCAGGTCGAAACGGCCCCGGTGTGGTAGGGACAACCCCGGTCAGGTTTAAACGGCCCCAGTGAGGTCGGGACGACCCCGGTGAGGTTGAAACGACCCCGGTGTGGAAGGGACAACCCCGGTCAGGTTGAAACGGCCCCAGTGTGGTAGGGTCAACCCCGGTCAGGTTCAAACGGCCCCGGTGTGGTAGGGACAACCCCAGTGAGGTTGAAACGGCCCCGGTGAGGTCAGACGGCCCCGGTGAGGTTGAAACGGCCCCCGTGAGGTAGGGACGACCCCGGTCAGGTCGAAACGGCCCCGGTGTGGTAGGGACAACCCCGGTCAGGTTGAAACGGCCCCCGTGAGGTAGGGACGACCCCGGTGAGGTTGAAACGGACTCCGTGAGGTAGGGATGGCCCCGGTGAGGTTGAAATGGCCCCCTGAGGTAGGGATGGCCCCGGTGAGGTTGAAACGGCCCCGGTGAGGTAGGGACGGCCCCGGTGAGGTTGAAACGGCCCCCGCGAGGTAGGGACGGCCCCAGTGAGGTTGAAACGGCCCTGGTGAGGCTCAGATGGCCCTGGTGAGGTTGAGACTACTCCAGTGAGGTTGGGACAAATAAAGGGGACCAGTATAGACTGATGAACAGGGGTAGATACAGAGGCAGAGCAACATTGAACAGAATGTTAAACTACAGTGGGAAGCCTGGGGAGGGTTTGAGGGGGGGGATTAAGAGACCAACTGAAGGACTTATATGCGTGCATATAAGATTAACCAATGGACACAAGACACGGGGCGGGGGGGGCGGGCGTAGGGGCCGGGGGAATGTCAAGAGGGGGAAAAAGGAGACATATGTAATACTCTTTGTAATACTTTAAGAAATAAAAATTATTAAAATATTAAAAAAAAAAACAAATGGTTTAACTGGAGAAGAAATGTGTGAGTTTTGAGGTGAACTCTTTCGCAGTTTTTCCAAAATCCTTTGATTACTTGAAAACTGAAAGTGTTCAAAGTTAAACTAAATGGTGCATTAGATTAAACTTTCCAGAAGAACTGAGATGAGGAAAGAGCACCCCTGGGCTACCTTCAGAGCGGGCAGAGGAGATGGGCGAGCAGGGCAACGCTGTGCACGGCCAGGAGGAGGTGTCTTGAAAAGAAATCTTATGTCTGGTCAAGGTAAGCCAGACTGAAGCAGCCTTACGGAAGAGCGTGCTAACACAAAGTTAGAATCTGGGTTACTTTCTCTGTTAAAAGGACAAGAGTTTTCATGTACTATTGGTACACTTTTAATAGAATATTATTAAGGAAAAGTAAATATTTTATGTTTTATTATAATGACTTTTTGTGCTTGGCATTACCAGATCTTTGATTGCTTAGGTAAACCAAACCTTTTTAATATAAAAAGAACTAAATTTTGTTTCTAACTACTTTAATGTATGCAATTGTTTGTGAAGACTTTGTCACCATGATTAAATGGATCGCTAAAATAAGAAAACCTCTCTTAACAAAGGAGGATATAGAACTAATTAGGCCTCTGAGGTTTGGAAAGCGTGTTTTAATCCAGGTGCCCCTTCCTCAAGGACATAAATGTATTAATAATAACTGGCATGTATTTTCATTGAGTAATGGCATTCTCAATGTCAAGGGGTTACAGAGCACTCACTAAAACTCTCCTGACAGGGATTTCTTTTCCTGCCTGGAATACACCCACAGACCTCCCACTTTATATTTAAAAATAAAATTTATACCAGGTGTGCAAAATGTCCCAAGTGTTTATTATCCCAAGTCCTCTGGTTTTATAAAACAAACTGAAGAGCAACTTCAGGGGGAAGGGGAGAGGGAGGGTGGGAAGAGATTAACCAAAGAACTTATGTGCATACTAGAGGCCTGGTGCACGAATTCATGCACGGGTGGGGTCTGGCTGGCCCACCCTTATGGGGGCCCATCAGTGGCAGGGCCATCCAGGGAGAGGGGCCTCGGGAAAGCTCCAGGGCATGTCCCACCCTGTTTCGCTCAGTCCCGAGCGGCTGAACCCCAGCAGCAAGCTAATCTAACAGTCCGAATGTCTGCCTCCTGGTGGTCAATTTATGTCATAGCGACTGGTCGACTGGTCGACTGTCTGCCCCCTGGTGGTCAGTGCGCAGCATAGCAAGTGGTTGAGCAGACTTAGCATATCATTAGCATATTGCACGTTGATTGGTTGAATGGACGACCAGACACTTAGCATATTAGCCTCTTATTATATGGGATATGCATAACCCATAGACTCAGACAATAGTGCAGTAGGCCTGAGGGGGGTGTGGGTGGAAGGGGCTCAATGGGGGTGAAGGGGGACATCTATAATACTCTCAACAATAAAGATAAATTATTTAAAAATGCAATTAATGAAACTTGTTGAATTTTTTAACTTGCTTTGGCCTGAAGCCCTTCCTTTGGTATTACTTAACCAGAGATCTACTCCGCTGTTCCCTTTGGTACCATTGATTGTCCCCTTTTAAAATTGTTAACAGAAGATTTATGAGGCTACATCAAGCTTCCTTAGTAAGAAGACCTTCTAAGTTATTTCAAAGACCCTATAACAGCTCTTGAAGTTAGGGCAGTGCCGTAGAGCAGTGGTTAAACAGTGTGCCAGGGAGAGGAAGATAGTGGGCGCCAGGGCCTACCACCTGGAGACGCAGTCTGTGCAGAAAGACATCTTCACAAGGACTCCCTCCACCTTCACAGAAAGGAGCGGTATCGGCTATTGTTCTGTAACCCTTGCATCACAAGGTTAAAAGGTGTGGACTCATGAGTTGATGTGTTTTTCATTTGAAAGGGTTCTCACACTTGCACCTTATTCTCCTGTCTGGACACGCAGTCTATAGGAGATCTCAAGTTAAAGTTATCCAGAGCAGATAGCTGCTGACTCGGACAAAAGCTAACAGTCTTTCCCCAGATCGGGAACCAGCCAGTCAATTCAGCTTCTGTTACATATATCCTTGTTCTTTTCATTGTTGTTGTAATGTTTTTGTACCTGGGAGTGTTAATGATCTTAATTCTCTTGCAACAAGCCTGTCAACTTTCCTATATTTTAGATTGTGCTTTCTAGTTATTCCTTGTTATTGACTCTAGACTATACAATACTCCCTAATTTTTGCTGTTTTAACCCTTGTAAGTGGCACCTTAGCACAGAACTGTGGTGATACAATGCTTTCCTTCACCCCCT
This sequence comes from Myotis yumanensis, assembly GCF_028538775.1. Classification (NCBI taxonomy): domain Eukaryota; kingdom Metazoa; phylum Chordata; class Mammalia; order Chiroptera; family Vespertilionidae; genus Myotis; species Myotis yumanensis. The sequence goes on from NW_027223759.1 coordinate 91,652,987, forward strand.
CAGAACCTGTTTGCTGCTGATTGCCAGCGGCTCCGGCCTCCACCTCTGGCAGCAGTGACGCTCTCAGTTCCTTCTGTTGGCAACTTTTCAAATCCCCCAACTTTGCTGCTGACTTTACAAAACTCCCTCTGTAAGCCTCTACCCAGGAAACAGCCTGTCCACTGCTTCCACCTCCCTGTCGTTGATATTGACCACAGTAATTCACACACCACCTCGGGGGGAATAAGGAGTTACTGAAAACAATTGAAGCTATTAAGGACAACTGTAGTCTCACATTCCCCTGTTCAAGGAGCCGTTTGGACCAGTATGCACTGCCCCTGGCTTCCAACCAGTAAATGAAGCCCAATGTGAATGTTCTAGCAGAAGAATGTGCTGCTAGTTTAATGAAAAGTACATCATTTTAAAAGCAAATAATTCATTTTAGCTTGAAGAAAAAAAATTGAACCCATATTTGATCAGTTATTCAAGTCGAAAGGACCTGTATTTTAATTGAGGTCATTTAGATTAATTTGGTAGAATAACATTGATGGACAAAAACAACTGTTGTATATTATTTTTATGAACATTTAACAATGCATCTTGCCCTTTCCCAACACCTTAAGCTGTATTGTGTCCCCTCTCAGGGCTAATTGCATTAGAGCTCTTTTTTTGAAGATTCCTTTCTTTTATCAGTTCCTTATCTTCCCCCTCATGACAATGGTTAAAAATTGGAATGCATTTTAAGTGATGTCAGAGGGAATAAGCTGAACATTTTAAATACCTATTAGTATGGATGACATTTAACATGATTTTAAAGGTCAATGGTTCTGTAAGTTGTGTTATTGGAGTTAAAGTGGACTATGTTATAGAGCGTTTTCTTTGAAGCAGAAAAAAATTCTTTTTCAGATATCATCCACAAAATGATACTTCTGCACACTAAATTTCAGTAGATGCTATGGAAGATACAGGAAAGAAATGAGACCTAATCCTATTCATTAAGAAATTTTAACTTGATAGGAACAATCAAATTGTTAGCTGACAATTAGGAAACAATCTGACTTTATTACCAGCTGGGCTTACCTTTTCAATCATTGATCCAGAAATATTTCAGCCACAGACATAGCTTTCTGACAGGCAGGTTTATTATAAGAAAACAGCAATATTCTGGAACCTAGAAAATCCAATTCAATGTATCCCTTAGAGCATCTACCTAAACCTCAATGCTGTAATAAAACTGATATCAAATTTATGAGAATGGGTAAAATGATAAAGAAATTACATTGTTCCCGTTCCACCTTTAAAAGTATGGGGTCCTTACCCTTATAAATTTGAGCTGCTTACTTAATTAGTATAATTTTCTACATATCCTATATAATAAAAGCCTAATATGCTAAGTGTCTAGTTGTCCATTCAACCAATCAAAGTATAATATGCTAATAATATGCTAAGGCCGCTCAACCACTTGCTATGATGTGCACTGATATGGATGTCTTTGAGCTGTGATGGCTCTGACTGGTAGGCTTGCTTGCTGTTGAGGTCTGGCTGATTGGGACTGAGTTAAACAGGCGGGACACACCCTGGAGCCCTCCCTCGGTCCCTCCCTAGCTGACCAACCTCCCACATCCCTCACCAGCCCTGATCATGCACCAGTGAGTCCTTTGGCCTGGCTTGCAACCTCGCAATCCAGGACCCCTTGGGGGATGTCAGAGAGCTGGTTTCAGCCCGATCCCGCAGGCCAGGCCAAGGGACCCCACTGGTGCATGAATTTGTGCATTGGGCCTCTAGTTAGTGGTATATTCATGAAGATTTTGTACTATTAGAAACCATCATAAATTCTCCAAACAGATAGTCATATGACAAAACATTATTATGCCTCTTTGTAAACCTGAGTATGATTCTGGTACTTCTGTGGATATAAATGGTATTTTTTCTAAGTTGCAATACTACTTTATGTATATAGCAAATAAATCCAGTTGTATAACTTTAAATATCTTCAATAGAAAGCATGTAAGGTTATGGTTTAGCTCCTGATTTTTATCAGCCCCATTCCTCATAACCTTACATCTGTAACCAGATCCTAATCATCCCAAAATGATTGCAGGGAAAATTATAAAATTAATATAATTTTGATAAGAGAATAACAACCACTTTCTTGTGCTTGCAGGTTCATGGACTGACCTTAGAACTGCTCAATTAGACATTATACCGTAAAATCCAACCAGATCAGTTAACAGATGGCTTTTCAGCCATGAGAGCCATCACAGCTCAATAAAGACCTCTAGAGTCCCTAGCTTGTCATGCTTGACAAGAGGATTGCTTGTTTATTTGTTTGCAGCCCAAGGGGGAGTGTGTGCCATAGCCAATTCCTCCTGCTGTAACTAGATAAATACCTCTTCCCAGGTAGAATTAAAACAATCAAACTCTTTAACCTTGTCAAAAGCCTTCAGAGGCATTCCTTATCTGCTTCTAGCATCACTGGCTGGTTAGGATTTACATTTTCTGACATTTTTAGTTGTCTCTCAACTGGGCTCAGAGATGTTTGGAGATCTGGACTGAAGGCTGTTCTATTAATTGTTTTTCTAATAGTTTCATATATTTCACTGTCAAGTTACTGATATTCTGTATCGTAAAATGCTTAAAGCACCTACAAAAACTCGAGCAATGGTTATGTAAAGGATAGAAATGATCCACTGAGTTACTGTACCTCCTCTGGGCTTATAATCCACGATGGTTAAAACCTTGGCTCCCAATGCCAAATGCCTTCTTACCATTGCCCCTGATTTCTTCTGGTGTTTCAAATTGAATGCTTTTGTTACACTTTAAGCTTTTTCAAACTCTTGGAAGACTGAAAAACTTCTTTAATGTGGCAGGTACCTGTCAAAAGCAAATGACTTTGGTTGCTCTATTGGATTTTGCCCTGCCCCAGGATTCCTACCGAGGAACTAAGCTGGAACTGGGCCAAACCACTCCTGCACTGACCCAAGACAAAATGACCTGATCAATCATCAATACTGGTGACTGGTTTTGATAGAAAGAGGTAAATGTTGACCCTGAGAAGAATATATCTGCCAAAAAAGACACCTCATGGTCAACTGGACCCAAAATCATAACCAGACTCTAGCAGCCATTATCTGCAGAAGCGTCTCACACACACAGCTTCAGGGAATACCCACAGATTGGGCTCAAGACTCCTGCACTGTGCTCCTATCTTCTGAGTCAACTCTTACAAGAAAGACCCTGGGAGAGAAGTGTGACCCATAGCACAGACTTCCCCTCCAGATGGGACTACAGAGCTTACTGTTTGCATCTTCACCAACCAATCAGAACCGCTTCATTCTGAACAGTCAGAATGGTGTTATCTGGACCAATCAAACTGTGAGAATTTGGAGTTTTCATTTGCATAGCAATTGACCAATCAGGAACCAGGGAGGGCTCACTCTCCCTCAGTGGAACGCACTTTCAATTTCCACTGAAGACTGTGTTTTCCTGTAGGAGCTGCAACATTGGAGCCAGAACTGTAACAGTGGAGCCGGAGCTACAACACTGGAGCCGGAGCTGCAACACTGGAGACCTAGCTGCAACACTGGAGACCTAGCTGCAACACTGGAGCCGGAGCTGCAACACTGGAGACCTAGCTGCAACACTGGAGCCGGAGCTGCAACACTGGAGACCTAGCTGAAACACTGGAGCCAGAGCTGCAACACTGGAGCTGGAGCTGCAACACTGGAGCCAGAGCTGCAACATTGGAGCCAGAGCTGTAACAGTGGAGCTGGAGCTGCAACACTGGAGCCAGAGCTGAAACACTGGAGCCAAAGCCGCAACACTGGAGCCGGAGCTGCAACACTGGAGACCTAGCTGCAACACTGGAGCCAGAGCTGCAACACTGGAGCCAGAGCTGAAACACTGGAGCCAGAGCTGCAACACTGGAGCCAGAGCTGCAACACTGGAGACCTAGCTGCAACACTGGAGCCAGAGCTGCAACACTGGAGCCAGAACTGCAACACTGGAGCCAGAGCTGAAACACTGGAGCCAGAGCTGCAACACTGGAGACCTAGCTGCAACACTGGAGCCAGAGCTGCAACACTAGAGACCTAGCTGCAACACTGGAGCCGGAGCTGCAACACTGGAGCTGGAGCTGCAACACTGGAGCCAGAGCTGCGACACTGGAGACCTAGCTGCAACACTGGAGACCTAGCTGCAACACTGGAGCTGGAGCTGCAACACTGGAGCCGGAGCTGCAACACTGGAGACCTAGCTGCAACACTGGAGCTGGAGCTGCAACACTGGAGACCTAGCTGCAACACTGGAGCCGGAGCTGCAACACTGGAGCTGGAGCTGCAACACTGGAGCCGGAGCTGCAACACTGGAGCCGGAGCTGCAACACTGGAGACCTAGCTGCAACACTGGAGCCAGAGCTGCAACACTGGAGACCTAGCTGCAACACTGGAGCCGGAGCTGCAACACTGGAGCTGGAGCTGCAACACTGGAGCCAGAGCTGCGACACTGGAGACCTAGCTGCAACACTGGAGACCTAGCTGCAACACTGTAGCCGGAGCTGCAACACTGGAGCCGGAGCTGCAACACTGGAGACCTAGCTGCAACACTGGAGCTGGAGCTGCAACACTGGAGACCTAGCTGCAACACTGGAGCCGGAGCTGCAACACTGGAGACCTAGCTGCAACACTGGAGCCGGAGCTGCAACACTGGAGCCGGAGCTGCAACACTGGAGACCTAGCTGCAACACTGGAGCCAGAGCTGCAACACTGGAGACCTAGCTGCAACACTGGAGCCGGAGCTGCAACACTGGAGCTGGAGCTGCAACACTGGAGCCGGAGCTGCAACACTGTAGCCAGAGCTGCAACACTGGAGCCAGAGCTGCAACACTGGAGACCTAGCTGCAACACTGTAGCCGGAGCTGCAACACTGGAGCCAGAGCTGCAACACTGGAGACCTAGCTGCAACACTGGAGCCGGAGCTGCAACACTGGAGCCAGAGCTGCAACACTGGAGACCTAGCTGCAACACTGAAGTGATCTCACTGGAGTGGAGCAGAGCTACCTTACTGGAGCTGAGCTGCCATGTCTGGGCCTCCTCAACTGGGCTGCCTGGCCAGGGCTGCCTTGCTCCAGCTGTTTGTGCCATTCCACAGCCAAACTGTTCACAATTGCGCTGTTTTCACTGAACAAAGCCTGTCCCCCTAACTGTAGCCCACATTGCAGGCTCCTTTTGGTGTTGTGTGGGGATGATGACCTCGTTGATAACAGGAAGAGACTTTCTCTAAAATGGGGTTTGTCCGGGTGGCAGACGGGGCAGTAAGAGCACCTCCGAGTTGGCAGCAGAATGGAGCGGTTTCTCTGGGTCCACGATTCAGGTGAAGGCCCTCTTCCCGGCCTGTGCACCCGGCCCGGTTCTCTCATTGGAGCCAGAGAGGACGGAGCAACCAGGTTTAATGCGGCACCATGTGTTCCTCCTGTGAAGGGCACTTTCTCAGCCACTCAACGCCTGCAGGCTGGGATCCGATCCGAGAGGCCTGTGCCACTCATCCCAGAAAACGTGTGAGGAAGGTTGGATTTCAGAGCTGCGCATTTCACTTTATAATTAGAAACATATTAATTCATATGCTCACCATTTTCATTACTTTTGAACATTCAAAGCATTTGCCCTGCTTTTGATAAGGTCCCTAATCTTGAGCTACAAGGGCCTATAGTTGTCATTCAAACTAAAATGAATAGCAGTTTTATTGGCTCATTATTTTTGACATCTGGTTGGAAGTGCGGAGCAGTAACTATTGGGCAATAATTGCAGTAGCTCTGATTAGAAACTAATGACGTTAGCAATAAGCTGTAGCCACAGTTGCCAGGAAGCCTGCGGAAAAGGGAAGGACCGGGCCGCTCCCCTGGAGAGAAGCTGGGAGAGGACAGACCAGCTCTGCCCGCCCGGTCACACCGCCCGGAAGTGCAATGTACGCCATCAGAAAGGAAATATGATTTCGTAGCAGGAAAGAAAGATGATGACAAGTAAAATGATAGTAAGCAAAAACTGCATTGCTTGAATGGAAATTTAGCAAAAGAATAGTTTGTATTTTCCACATTTCCAAATATTCACAAATATTTCTAATATTTTTTCTCTCAACATTTCACTGGCTTCCTCAACCAATGCTCATACACCTGCTCTTGCCTTGGTAATGGCTGGTATTTCCTGAGCACCTGCTGTGGGCCAGGTCCTCTTCTAAGCACTTTTAATGCATTAGTGTGAGCAATCCTCAAAAACAGCTAAAGGGTTAACACTGTCGTTGTTCCCATTTACAGAGGGCCTGGGGGCCTGAGGCACAGAGGGAGGGCCATGCCCCATGCCACACAGCAGCACACCTCACCGCAGGACGGACGGACGCTGCAGCTCAGAGCCCAGCGCCAGGCCCACCCTTAAACCCTGCCACACTGCCAGGTCTGCTTTCAGGTTTCAACAAGTACTTCTTGAACACCTACAACTTGCCAAGCGCCGTGGTGGAGGGAGAGAGGAATATAAAAAGCACCATCAACAGACAGATGTCGCCCCAGGAGCTAACCCACTCACCTGAATGATTGCAATAGCTTCCTAACTTCTGGCGCCTCCACCTTCTGACTTCTTTTTTTCTAAAGATCCTGTTAAATATCCCTCCTAGGCTCTGAACCCTCCTCTAAGCTCCACTCTCCTTCATAACACAGGGCAAATCCAGCAGAACGAGGCACGTTTTCCCAGAACCCCGCTGCCTTCCCCACCATCACCTGTCTTACAGCATCCCCCTTTGAGCAAGCAGCTCTGGAATCTCTCCATCTGCAAGCAGACCTGCCCCTCTGCCGGCAGGGCCTGGCACTGCCCTCCCTCCACCAGAACACTCTTCCTCGCGGCCCCCTCCCATTACCCGTCTCTGGTCCCTTTTTCCTGCAGATTTTGCTCGAATGTCACCTTGCAGCGAAGCAATCCCTGAACACCCTTTAAAATATATATATATATATATACTGATTTTTTACAGAGAGGAAGGGTGAGGGATAGAGAGTTAGAAACATTGATAAGAGAGAAACATCAATGAGCTGCCGCCTGCACACCCCCTCCTGGGGATGTGCCCGCAACCAAGGTACATGCCCCTGATCGGAATCAAACCTGGAACCCTTCAGTCCACAGGCCGACGCTGTATACACTGAGCCAAACCGGTTAGGACTGATCACCCTTTTAAAGTGGTGCACCCCTTCCCCAGTGACACTTTCATTCCTTCAACCACCCATGCTCTAGCAAACTATGTGCTAGGTGTTAGTTGTTAAGCTTTCTGTTAATTAAACTGTGAATCTTTCCCACTGACATGTGGTCATGAAAACCGCAGAGCGCGCCTATTTTGTCCATCACTATATTCTTAATGCCTAGAATGGGGTCTGTCACGTAGTAGGTGCACAACTCACATTTGTTGAATGAATAAATGTATCTTACCCTGAAGGATCCCTTCTGTTTAGAAATCTTAAAATAAGCTGCCTCCTCCCCACCTCTGCCCAGGAAACAACTGACATTGAAAGAGCTACATAAGCCGAACCTCAGGCCAAGTTTATCTCAGGGTAGTTCCTGCGGAGGGTGCGACGGGGAGTCTTGGGCGTCAGCGGCTGTGTGAGGTTTTTTAAGAATCAGGAGTAGAAAAGCTGTCTGGGAGGAGACCCGGGGCTGAGCACAGAAGCAAGAGCATGTATTCGGCTTAAATCGCAGCATTTCTGCTTACTGGCGCGGTGGCTGCCCCCTGGAGCCCAGGACAGGACTCCTCGCCCCCTGAGCCCGCTCCCTGGTTTGTAGGGTGACAGCAGTGTCCCCCGGAAATGCTGTGAGGCAACATGGAGTAATTTATGTAACAGGTGAACTGCACCCACAGGTGGTGCTCAGCAGTGTGACTTCCGCTTTTGCTTGCCTCTGGAATGTGGGGAGGAGCTGGAAGAGCATGAGGGAGTAGGTGGGGTCCTCACAGTGGCCTGCACATGCATAATATATCCCCAGGACAGCCACCAGCCGGGCTGAAAGACAGAGAATTCACAGGCGGAACGCAGTGTGCTTTCTGACAGCAAAAATTTCAAGAGTTCAGTTCATCTTTTCCATCTTCCACGAGGACCCAGCAAATGCAAATCAGCCTGGTGCCAGCGAGAGGCATTAAGCTTAAGCTCGGGTGTTGTCTGTAGCATCACTTCCCCCCTATGTGATACCAAGGTCTTGCCCAAGAGTTTTATGGCTGAGCGCTATGTTCCCAGCCACACCAAAAGGCCCCCTGGGTGGGGCAGGTGCGGTCCCTCTTTTTTTTAAATATTTTTTTATTAATTTTTTTACAGAGAGGAAGGGAGAGGGATAGAGAGTTAGAAATATTGATGAGAGAGAAACATCAGTCAGCTGCCTCCTGCACACCCCCTATTGGGGATGTGCCCAAAACCAAGGTACATGCCCTTGACCAGAATCGAACCTGGGACCCTTCAGTCCTCAGGCCAAAGCTCTACCCACTGAGCTACACCGGTTAGGGCTGCGGTCCCTCTTTTGCGTGACTCTAACAATTTCCAGGTGCATGGCTCTGGCACGGGCATCATTTCCCTGCTGCTCAGAGTGGCCCATGAGGTGAGCACGAGAAACAAGGTCAGGGCTAAACTCCCATCTTCCGAGTGAGGAGACAGACTTGGAGTGAGTCCATGCTTCACCCACGCTCCCGGGTCCAGGACGTGGCTGATGAACACCAACTGCCCTCACCCAGGTCGAGCACCGCTCCCCTCCATCGCATTGTGTGTCTCCCCCTCAGGAGCTCCTGGGTGGAGTCAAACGGAATCGATGTGCCTAAAAGTTTCCTGGCAGTTACTATTGCCATTCGTTGGTAAGTACCAGAGGCTAGGAGCAGCCGTAGGTACATTGCATACACTGTTTGCTTTTCTAAACCTCAACAAAACCCTGTGGGTATTACTGACCACCCCTATGGTCCTCTTTAAAGACAAAGAAATTGAGACCAAATTGAGACCAAGAAAGGTAAGTAACTTGATCAGGGTCGTGCAGCTGGAACGTGCTAGACGTGCAATGGATAGTCAGTGACCTCAAAACCAAGCTCTTCCCACTGAGCAGGGGCACCTCTTGGAGCCATGCACAGGGTCTGCCTGGGCAGTGGGGGTCTCCCCTTCCTCAAAGCTCAGGGGGACGCTCACTGCGGGACACCGGATCTTTCCTGACCCAAGGAGAGCGTGTTAAACACTGTGAGCTGCATTTGAATGCCAGTTCCACAAGGAAAAGGTCTCCTCAACTCACCCAAACTTCCTGAAAGTTGGTTTCCAATCTATTATTGGGGCTGCTGGTACCTCCCATATAAAGTTACTGGGAGGGGCATGAAATAATCAGTGAATCTCACGCAGCACTAGGATGTGGAAGGCCCTGATCCCCACATAAATGAAGCGATGACACCAGAGGCTGAGCAGGAAGAGGGGGACGACAGGAGGTTATATGAGCAGTCACTAGAGAAGGCCCGGGGAGGGGGGCTGGCATGGAGAGAGGCAAGGAGAAGGGCAGGGGACAGGCCAGCAGAGTGGAGTGGAGGCCGAAGGCTGGCTGTGACCATACTTTCCGCTAGCAGGACCGGAGATGTTGACATTTCTAAACGACCTTATCCATGGCTCCAGTATGGGTGGTCCATGTTCAGGCAGGAGGCACACACAAGACCCAGCCTGTCCAGTCCTGGCTTCTGTCCCAGAAATCGGTCCCCCTGTCCATCACAGTCGGAAGTGTGGCCTTGAACCCACCATCTCTCCCCAAATTTGTCGAGTTCCTCAATGACAAACAGACCTCCCTCCTGATGGCCCAGGCTCTGGCCCGGGCTTTCTTACTCCTCTTCCCCACCAAGCAGCACCTCTCCTCCTGTGAGAGGCAGCTTTGCACTGTGGCTGGGCTGATCAGTTGAGGATCAGGGGAGGGGAGGTGGCCACCTTCATCCTTCACAAAGCAGCAGCGTCACTCTCCCCCGGGGTTGGAAGGACAGGGAGCCCACAGGCACTTGGGCTGGCCCACTGGCCTCCAAGGCTCCTTTGCTCTGTCACCTCCTCCCCTCCCCTCCAATAAGCAGAAAGCTGCCTACCTGTGCAGGTGCAGAAGGCACAGCCCTCTCCTGAGCCTTGGCAAGGACCCAGCTCCTAGGTCCCCAGGCTGGGGCTGATATGCATGGCTATTGTGGGCATTCTGGTCCTGTTCTCCTCCTCTGAGTGGCACAGCTAGCGTGGGGAATTAAGTCCCAGCTCTGTCAGCAGTCCCGAGGTCCCTCAGGGCCAAGGCGGAACCTCCAACAGGCCATTAGGTGCTGGCATGGGATGAACATCTGTGGCCTCTGCTTCCACCTGTAGACAAACAGGGCTCTGCAGGTTCATTTATCCCCCAATGGCCATGACTGCCCACACAGGAAGGGTGACACGTGTGTGCTTGGTGGATAAAAATGAGGGAAGAAACACATAAATGAATGAGACCAGAGCCATCTAAGAACTCCGCTGTGATGACCATTCCTAAAAGAAATGTTCAGGTAGCAAACTCACTATTTTATCCCTCATCCTTTCAGCTGTAATCACTCTCAGGCACTTCCACCTGATCCTTGAGGCAGGTCTCCGGCTTCGGGCCCCGGCAGGATGAAGGACAGTGTGAGTGGTGAGTTTTCCTCTTTCTTTTTACATAAAAAACTTAATTCAAAAGTTCAGATGCACCAAGGGAGGACCCGAGCAGGGCTGGGCTCACACACAGGGTGTGGGACGGGCGTTCTCATCCCTGCATTCCCTGTGGCTCTGCCTAAAACTTCCTGGAGTCGCCCCAGACTTTCTAACTCAGTGGCTTGAGGAGGGGCCCGCCCAGAAAACGCCATTTATAAGGAGCAAGCGCTGCAGTGGTTCTGATGCAGGTGATCTGAGAATCACACTTTCAAAACATGGCGGTTGGTGTTTAGAAAACAATCCTAAGTCAACTGTAATTTGCTGTGATTTCGGAGCCCTGTTCTGGACTGAAGTGCTCTAAAGATCAAGTGTATGTGACTCTCCATTCAGCACTAATGGGAGCAATCACTTCTCCTCAGCGCGGAGAGCCCATTAGGAGAGCAGGGGAGCCCAGTATTGAAGATCAAGACGTGTTTAGGAAATCATTTATGAAGCCTCCTGCCCTGACGGACAGCTAACAGCAGCTCCAGGGCAGAGAGACGGGGGAGGGGGAATCTCTCCGCTCTCACACCTGCCGGAGCCACAGGGGCTGCACTCATCTCACCTTCTACAAACACAGCATCTCTGTTCAGCTATTTCACCAGTTAGGGGGAAAGTGGGCCCAACTGAGTATAAAATCAAATCTAGAAACTCTCTAGAGCTCTGTTTCCTCTATATTTACACTAAATGTTTTCATTTGTTTCTTTGTCTGTCTGGTTTATTTGTTTTTACTCATTTGTTCGTTTTTCGTGACAATAGGGTGATCATTGTGTCCGGACATGGACTGGAGCCCCAGCCCAGCCCAGCCCAGCATCCGAGAGCCTTCCTCACGCTGTCCCGCTGTGGAGCCAGGTGTGTTACCCACAAGCGTTCAGACTCCTTCAGGATCCCCAGCCAAAATCAAGATGCACTTCAAACAACCAGACTCATCAACAAACAAAGAGAAAGGACACACATAAATAAAATCAGACATGAAATCAGAGAAGTAACTATTGACATCACAGAAATACAAAGGATTATAAGAAAATATTACAAACAACTATATGCCAATAAATGGGACAACCTGGGTGAAATGGACAAATTCCTAGAAACATACAATCTTCCAAAAATGAATCAGGAAGTATCAGAAAACCTGAATAGACTAATAAAAACTAGTGAAATTGAAGCAGCAATAGAAAAACCCCCGGCAAACAGAAGTCTGGACTGGATGGCTTCATAGCCAGATTTTATCAAACATTCAAAGAAGAGCTAGCACTTCCAAGCTCTTTCCATAAGGCCAGCATTACCCTAATTCCAAAACCAAATAAAGACACTACAAAGAAAGAGAATTACAGGCCAATATCTTTGAGGAACACAGATGCTAAAAACCTCAACAAAATGCCAGAACCTGTTTGGCTCAGTGGATAGAGCGTCGGCCTGCGGACTGAAAGGTCCCAGGTTCGATTCTGGTCAAGGGCATGTACCTTGGTTGTGGGCACATCCCCAGTAGGAGGTGTGCAGGAGGCAGCTGATCGATGTTTCTCTCTCATCGATGTTTCTAACTCTCTATCTCTCTCCCTTCCTCTCTGTAAAAAATCAATAAAATATATTTAAAAAAAAAAAAAACCTCAACAAAATATTAGCAAATCAGATCTAGCAATATATTTAAAAAATCATACACTATAACTGAGTGGAATTTATTCCAGGGATGCAAGGCTGGTGCAATATCCACAAATCAATAAACATGATACATCACATAAACAAACTGAAAGACAAAAATCACATGATCTTATCAATAGATGCAGAAAAAGCATCTGACAAAAATCTAACACTCAGTTTTGATAAAAACTTTCAGCAAAGTGGGAATAGAGGGAACATATCTCAACATGATAAGGCCATATATTACAAAGCTACAGCCAACATCTACTCAATAGGCAAAAACTAAAACCATTTCCCCAAAGAACAGCAACAGACAGGGATGTCCACTTTCACCACTCTTATTCAACATAGTACTGGAAGTGCTAGTCATAGTGATTAGACAACAAGAAGAAATAAAAGGCATCCAAATTGAAAAGGAGGAAGTACAACTCTCATTATTTGCAGATGACATGATATTGTACATAGAAAACCTTAAAGATTCCACAAAAAAACTGCTAGATTTAATAAAGGAATTTAACAGGATATAAAATCAACAAGCCAAAATCGATAGCTTTTGTAATACACCAATAATGAATTCTCAGAAAGAGAAACTAAATAAATAATCCTTTTTACCATTGCAACAACAAAAAATTAAGATACTTAGTAATAAACTTAACCAGAAGGTAAAAGATTTGTACTTGAAAAACTATAGGATGTTGAAAAAAGAGATAGAAGAAGATATAAACAAGTGGAAGAATATACCGTGTTCATGGGTTGGTAGAATCAACATCATTAAAATGCCCGTACTACCCAAGGCAATCTACAGATTCAATGCAATCCCTTTTAAAATACCAATGGCATATTTCACAGATCTAGAACTAATACTCCAAAATTTATATGGAACCAAAAAAGACCCTGAATTACTGAAGCAATCTTGAGAAAGAAGAACAAAGTTGGAGGAAACACAATACCAGATTTCAAGTTATACTACAAAGCCACCATAATTAAAACAGCCTGGTATTAGCACAAGAACAGGCATATAGACAAATGGAACAGAACAGAGACCCCAGAAATCAACCCAAGCCATGACTCTAATTAATATTTGACAAAGGAGGAAAGAGCAAACAATGAAGTCAAGACAGTCTCTTCGATAAATGGTGCTGGGAAAATTGGACAGATACATGCAAACAAATGAAAGTAGACCACGAGCTTACACCATACACAAGAATAAACTCAAAATGGATAAAAGTCTGAAATCTAAGTTGGGAAACCATAAAAATCCTAGAAGAATCCAGAGGCAGCAAAATCTCAGAAATCTCTCTTAGCAATATATTTAGGATACATTTCCTAGGGCAGTGATGGCGAATCTATGACACACGTGTCAGAGGTGACACGCAAACTCACTTTTTTGGTTGATTTTTTTTTTGTTGTTAAATAGCATTTGAATATATAAAATAAATATCAAAAATACAAGTCTTTGTTTTACTATGGTTGCAAATATCAAAAATGTCTATATGTGAAAAAGCACCAGAGTTAAGTTAGGGTTTTACAAAATGCTGACACGCCGAGCTCAAAAGGTTCGCCATCACTGTCCTAGGGCAAAGGAAACTAAGGAGAAAATAAACAAATGGGACGTCATCAAAAAGTAAAAATCTTTTTTACAACAAAAGAAACTGTCAACAAAATGAAAAGGGAGCCCACTATAGTGAAGAACATATTTGGCAATGATACATCTGATAAAGGGTTAATATCCAAAACATATAAGGAAGTCATACAACTTAAAAAAAGGAAGATAATCCAATTAAAAATGGTCCAAGGACCTAAATAGATACTTCTCCAAAGTGGACATACATATGGCCAAGGGGCATATGAAAAAATGCTCAAAATCACTGATCATCAGAGAGATGCAATTAAATGACAATGAGGTATCACCTCACACCTGTCAGAATGGCTACCATCAACTCAACAAATGGCAAGTGCTGGTGAGGATCTGGAGAAAAGGGGACCCTCATACAACTGCTGGTGGGAATGCAGACTGGTGCAGCCACTGTGGAAAACAGTATGGAGTTTCCTCAGCAAATTAAATATGGAACTGCCTTTTGACCCACAGCCCCACTTCTAGGAATATATCCTAAGAAACCTGAAACACAATCAGAAAGAATATATGCACCCCTATGTTCATAGCAGCATTATAACAATAGGCAAGGTCTAAAAGCAGCTCAGGTACCCATCGGCAGATGAGTGGATAAAAAACTGTGGTTCATTTACACCATGGAATAATACTGTGAGGCTTTAAACAGGAAAGAATCTTACCTTTTGTGACAGCATAGATGGACCTGGGGATTGTGATGCTAAGCAAAATAAGACAAATACCGTATTATCTCACTTGCATGTGCAGTCAAATGAACAAAATAAACTGGCAAACAAGATAAAACCAGAGGCATGGAAACATGGCACAGACTGACACGTCTGTCAGAAGGGAGGTGGGTGGGATGGACTGGATGAAAGAAGGTGAAGAGGCGTAAGCACACAGGCACCGGGCACACACAACAGTGTGGTGAGGGCCAGAAGGAGGAGGTGCGGGGGAGGAATTGGGGAACATCTACACTAATAAAAGAGAAACATGGTAATTAGCGTACGACCGCTACCCTTTTCATTGGCTAATCAGTGAGTATATGCAAATTAACTGACAACCAAGATGGCGGCCGGCAGCCATGCACTGAAGCGAACACGAGGCTTGCTTGCTCCAGTGACTGCGGACTCGAATGTTCCCCGCCTAACTAGCAGGCCTCTCAGCTGCAACTCTAAGCAACTATGTACTATGTTGCAAATAAGAAGGTAAACAAAACCCCAGAAACCAGCTGGACTGAAAGCCAGCCAGACCGCAACATTGTATTGATGTTTTCAGCAGTGAGGCCTCAGAGCTAAAGCTGGCCCAGAATAAAAAAAAGAAAAAAAGAAAACAAGGAGAGGTTGGAAGCTTCAGTCACTCGCCAGCCGGAAAACAGCCCTCAGCCCCTCACCCAGCCTGGCCAGGCACCCCAGTGGGGACCCCCACCCTGATCCAGGACACCCTTCAGGGCAAACCAGCCTGCCCCCACCCATGCACCAGACCTCTATTCTATATAGTAAAAGGGTAATATGCCTCCCGGCACCAGGATCAGCAGAGCAGTGAGGCCTCCCGGCACCAGGATCAGCGTGACAGGGGGCAGCGCCCAAACCCCCTGATCGCCCTGGCGGCTCTGTGTGTGATAGGGGGCGGGGCCACAACCTCCCTATCCGCCCTGCTCTGTTCATGACAGGGGAAGGCTCCCCAACCCCCTGATCAGCCCTGCACTGTGCCTGATAGGGGGGAGGTCCCCAATCCCCTGATTGCCCTGTGGCTCTGTGTTTGACAGGGGGGAGCTCCCCAACCTCCTGATCGCCCTGCGGCTCTGTGTGTGACAGGGTGCGGGGCCACAACTTCCCTACCTGCCCTGCTCTGTTCATGACAGGGGAAGGCGCCCCAACCCCCAGATCAGCCCTGTTCTGTGCCTGATAGGGGGGAGCTCCCCAATCCTCTAATCCCCCTGAGGCTCTGTGTGTGACAGGGGGTGGGGCCACAACCTCCCTATCCGCCCTGCTCTTTTTGTGACAGGGGAAGGCACCCCAACCCCCTGATCAGCCCTGCTCTGTGCCTGATAGGGGGGAGCTCCCCAATCCCCTGATTGCACTGCGGCTCTGTGTTTGACAGGGTGCAGCGCACCAACCCCCTGATTGGCCCTGCTCTGTGTGTGACAGGGTGCAGCGCCCCAACCCCTCCCCCCACCCCCACGGGCCCTGCTCTGTGTGTGACAGGGTAGAGCCATAACCTCTCCATCGGCCCTGCCCCGAGTGTGACAGTGGTGGAGCCCCAACCCTCTGATCGGTCCTGCTCTGTGGGTGATAGAGGGTGGTGCCCCAACCCCCCCTCCACGGGCCTTGCTCTGTGTGTGACAGGGTAGAGCCATAACCTCTCCTTTGGCCCTGCCCTGAGTGTGACAGGGTGCAGAGCCCCAACCCCCTGATCCGCCCTGCTCTGTGTGTGACAGGGGGTGGTGCCCCAACTCCCCTATCAGCCCTACTCTGTGAGTGACAGGGGGGAGCTCCCCAACCGCCTGATCGACCCTGCTCTGTGTGTGACAGGGTATGGAGCCCCAACCCCCCTGATGGGCCCTGCTCTGTGAGTGACAGGGGGCAGCGCCCCAACCCCCTGATTGACCATGCTCTGTGCGTGACAGGGGGTGGTGCTGCAACCTCCCCATCGACCCTGCCTTGAGTGTGACAGGGGGCGGTAACCCAACCCCCCAATTGGCCCTACCCTGAGCGTGACTGAGGGTGGCAGCGCAACCTCCCGATCTGCCCTGCTCTGTGCATGACGGGGCGGCGCCCCAACTCCCCAATCGGCCCTGCTCTGAGCCTGACCAGGGGCTGCACTTAGGGATTGGGCCTGCCCTCTGCCACCCAGGAGCAGGCCTAAGCCAGCAGGTTGTTATCTCCCGAGGGGTCCCAGACTGCGAGAGGGCAGAGGCCGGGCTGGGGGACCCCCCCTCCCCCCCTCCAGTGCACAAATTTTTGTGCACTGGGCCTCTAGTCCTATATAATAAAAGAGAAACATGGTAATTAGCCGTGCCTCCGCTACCCTTCCCATTGGCTAATCAGGGAGATATGCAAATTAACTGCCAGCCAAGATGGCAGCCGGCAGCCAGGCAGCTTGAAGCCAACAGGAGGCCTGCTTGCTTCAGTGATGGAGGAAGCCAACGTTCCCCCCCTGTGGCTGCCAGCCTCTGAGCTTGCAGTTTGAAACATTGTTACAAATATAGAAGCTAAACAAAACCCCAGAAACCTTCTTTCAGCCAGCCGGAATCTCAGAGCTGGAGTTGAAACAGTGTTTCGATTATAGAACCCAAACAAGCCAGATACCTACTTTCAGCAGCCAAGGCCTCAGAGCTGGAGCCAAGCCTCAGAGCTAAAGCTGGCCCAGAATAAAAAAGAAAGAAAGAAAAAGATAAAAAGGAGCAGTTGGGAGCTTCAGTCACCCGCCAGCCTGAAAACAGCCCTCAGCCCCTCACCCAGGCTGGCCAGGCACCCAAGCGGGACCCCCACCCTATCCAGGACACCCTTCAGGACAAACCAGCCAGCTCCCACCCGTGCACCAGGCCTCTATCCGATATAGTAAAAGAGTAATATGCCTCCCAGCACCGGGATCAGCAGAGCTGCGAGGCCTCCCGGCACCAGGATCTGCATGACTGGGGGCAGTGCCCAAATCCCCTGATCGCCCTGCGGCTCTGTGTGTGACAGAGTGCAGCACCCTAACCCCCTGATCGGCCCTGCTCTGTGTGTGACAGGGTATGGAGCCCCAACCCCCCTGATGGGCCCTGCTCTGTGAGTGACAGGGGGCAGCGCCCCAACCCCCTGATTGACCATGCTCTGTGCGTGACAGGGGGTGGTGCTGCAACCTCCCCATCGACCCTGCCTTGAGTGTGACAGGGGGCGGTAACCCAACCCCCCAATTGGCCCTACCCTGAGCGTGACTGAGGGTGGCAGCGCAACCTCCCGATCTGCCCTGCTCTGTGCATGACGGGGCGGCGCCCCAACTCCCCAATCGGCCCTGCTCTGAGCCTGACCAGGGGCTGCACTTAGGGATTGGGCCTGCCCTCTGCCACCCAGGAGCAGGCCTAAGCCAGCAGGTTGTTATCTCCCGAGGGGTCCCAGACTGCGAGAGGGCAGAGGCCGGGCTGGGGGACCCCCCCTCCCCCCCTCCAGTGCACAAATTTTTGTGCACTGGGCCTCTAGTCCTATATAATAAAAGAGAAACATGGTAATTAGCCGTGCCTCCGCTACCCTTCCCATTGGCTAATCAGGGAGATATGCAAATTAACTGCCAGCCAAGATGGCAGCCGGCAGCCAGGCAGCTTGAAGCCAACAGGAGGCCTGCTTGCTTCAGTGATGGAGGAAGCCAACGTTCCCCCCCTGTGGCTGCCAGCCTCTGAGCTTGCAGTTTGAAACATTGTTACAAATATAGAAGCTAAACAAAACCCCAGAAACCTTCTTTCAGCCAGCCGGAATCTCAGAGCTGGAGTTGAAACAGTGTTTCGATTATAGAACCCAAACAAGCCAGATACCTACTTTCAGCAGCCAAGGCCTCAGAGCTGGAGCCAAGCCTCAGAGCTAAAGCTGGCCCAGAATAAAAAAGAAAGAAAGAAAAAGATAAAAAGGAGCAGTTGGGAGCTTCAGTCACCCGCCAGCCTGAAAACAGCCCTCAGCCCCTCACCCAGGCTGGCCAGGCACCCAAGCGGGACCCCCACCCTATCCAGGACACCCTTCAGGACAAACCAGCCAGCTCCCACCCGTGCACCAGGCCTCTATCCGATATAGTAAAAGAGTAATATGCCTCCCAGCACCGGGATCAGCAGAGCTGCGAGGCCTCCCGGCACCAGGATCTGCATGACTGGGGGCAGTGCCCAAATCCCCTGATCGCCCTGCGGCTCTGTGTGTGACAGAGTGCAGCACCCTAACCCCCTGATCGGCCCTGCTCTGTGTGTGACAGGGTGCGGCGCCCCAGCCTCCTGATCGGCCCTGCTCTGTGTGTGACAGGGTGTGGCGCCCCAGCCTCCTGATCGGCCCTGCTCTGTGTGTGACAGGGTGCAGCGCCCCAACCCCAACCCCCTGATCCGCCCTGCTCTGTGTGTGACAGAGGTTGGTGCCCCAACTCCCCTATCAGCCCTACTCTGTGAGTGACAGGGGGGAGCTCCTCAACCCCCTGATTGGCCCTGCTCTGTGCATGACAGGGGGGAGCTCCCCAACCCCCTGATGGGCCCTGCTCTGTGTGTGACAGGGGGGAGCTCCTCAACCCCCTGATCGACCCTGCTCTGTGCGTGACAGGGGGGAGCTCCCCAACCCCCTGATGGGCCCTGCTCTGTGTGTGACAGGGGGGAGCTCCTCAACCCCCTGATCGACCCTGCTCTGTGCGTGACAGGGGGGAGCTCCCCAACCCCCTGATGGGCCCTGCTCTGTGTGTGACAGGGGGGAGCTCCTCAACCCCCTGATCGACCCTGCTCTGTGCGTGACAGGGGGGAGCTCCCCAACCCCCTGATGGGCCCTGCTCTGTGTGTGACAGGGGGGAGCTCCTCAACCCCCTGATCGACCCTGCTCTGTGCGTGACAGGGTATGGAGCTCCAACCCCCCGATGGGCCCTGCTCTGTGAGTGACAGGGGGTGGCGCCGCAACCTCCCCATCGACCCTGCCTTGAGTGTGACAAGGGACAGTGCCCCAACCCCCCAATTGGCCCTGCCCTTAGCGTGACTGAGGGTGGCATTGCAACCTCCTGATCTTCCCTGCTCTGTGCATGACAGGGGGCGGCGCCCCAACTCCCCAATAAGCCCTGCTCTGAGCCCAACCAGGGGCTGCACCTAGGGATTGGGCCTGCCCTCTGCCACCTGGGAGCAGGCCTAAGCCAGCAGGTCGTTATCTCCTGAGGGGTCCCAGACTGTGAGAGGGCACTGGCTGGGCTGAGGGACTCCACCTCCCCCATGAGTGCACAAATTTTTGTGCACCGGGCTTCTAGTCTGTAATAATATGGACAATAAAAACAAAATATACTTTAAAAAATCAAAGTAACAGTGTAAGTTATTTGCAGCAACCGTACTGTCTGTTCACCACAGTGCCTAATAGGGGTGCAGGCCGCAGGCACAAGGTGGAAAAGCAAGCCCAGCCCTGTCACTGTGCTCAGCACAGATCTGCACAGCCTGCTCCGCCACTGCTTGAACCCCACTTCATTCTCCTGGAGGCCTGGCATTGCCCTTCCTTCCACCTTCACTCTCCCCAAACTCAACCTTCCGAGTCACCTTCCTGCCTACCCCTGTGGCTCTCAGGACCCACAGAACTCTACATCCAACTCTGCAACTGCAAGGTTTGATCCAGCCATTGAATCTCATTCTTCAGTGAAAAGCTTCCACTGGCCTTAGACTAGTTCCTTAAAAGGGTCTGGTCACAAGCCCACAATGTTTTAACTCATTTTGCAGCCCTTGATGTCTGCATGTGAAGGCAGATGGGGATTTTCCTGGGCGTCATGGCTCCTTGGAGACATAGCTGAGTTGGTTTCTGATGGCTGAATAAGAATCTTATTTCCCTATTATTATAGACTAGAGGCCTGGTGCACGAAATTCATGCACTGGGGGGGAGGGGTGTCCCTCAGCCCAGCCTTCACCCTCTCCAATCTTGGACCCCTCAGGAGATGTCCAACTGCTGGTTTAGGCCTGATCCCAGACATCCCTCTCACAATCTGGGACTGCTGGCTCCCAACCACTTGCCTGCCTGCCTGATTGCCCCTAACTGCTTCTGCCTGCCATCTTGATCACCCCTAACTGCTCCCCTACTGGCCTGGTCACCTCTAACTGCCCTCCCTTGCCAGCCTGGTCACCCCTAACTGCCCTCCTCTGCCAGCCTGGTCACCCCTAACTGCCCTCCCCTTCAGACCTGGTCCCCTCAACTGCCCTCCCCTGCTGGCCTGGTCACCCCCAACTGCCCACCTCTGCTGGCCATCTTGTGGTGGCCATCTTGTGCCCACATGGAGGCAACCATCTTGTGTGAGGGCATGGTGGTCAATTTGCATATTACCTCTTTATTATATAGGACTAGTGGCCCGTGCACAAAAATCTGTGCACTTGGGGGCTGGGGGGAGTGTCCCTCAGCCCGGCCCGCACCCTCTTTAATCTGGGACCCCTGGAAGGATGTCCTACTGCTAGTTTATAGGGATCAGGCCTAAACTGGCAGTCGGACATCCCTCTCACAATCTGGGACTGCTGGCTCCTAACCACTCACCTGCCTGCCTGCCTGATTGCCCCTAACCACTCGCCTGCCAGCCTGCTTGCCCCCAACTTCCCCCTGCCGCCAGCCTACTCGCCCCCAAATGCTCCCCCCGCCCCCCGCCACTGGGCTCTTAGCTGCCACTTGGGTTTCTGATCACCGAGTGGCAGGCGGCTTTCTTCCCCTTTCGACTCCCAGCATTGCGCCTGCAGTATGCAAATTAGCCGCCATCTTTGTTGGTGGTTAACCACCATCTTAGTTAGCAGTTAATTTGCATATCACCCTGATTAGCCAATGGGAAGGGTAGCGGAGGTACGGCTAATTACCATGTTTCTCTATTATTAGATAGGATGCCATAAAAATGCCAACATTCTTCCTGTTGCTGTAATATTGGGGTTAAAATATTAATCAGGAAAAATCTGTATGTGTTATTCATAATTCATACATTGTGGGCATAGATGCCAAGAAAGTACACATATTTCAAATGTTAAAACTTTATTCTTTTCCAGAGAGCTCACATGTCAGTCACCATTCCAAAGGGGACATTTGGGCTCCTTTCTTGGAATGTGCCATGATAACAGAGTGCAATTGAGCCCCCACTATTAGTAACCGATGCCCCCTCATGGGCATTTTGTCAAAACCTCCCAGCACGTACCCCACTCACTCCTTGGCTTCAGCCCTCCCCTGGCTTTCATGCCAAAAAGAAAACATATTAGAGAAAAAAGGATGTCAGTGTTTCTATTTAAAAAAACAAAACACAACTCTGACAAATCCCATAGAGAATTATTCCCTTTATCAGCTTTCAAGAAATCATGGGAAATCTGTTAACTTTTAAGAACTGTTATATACTGTTTTCACCACTATAGAAGGGATGAACTATGTCATTTTTCTGTCCTTGGAAATTGCCTTTTAAGCAGAACATTTGTGAAACTATTTCTAGTGAGAGAAGACTTTTGCCAATTCAAGGTATCTCTATCTCCTGCCTATACTCCCAGACAGCTAGTTCCCAGACGCCTCCTGACTCCTCTGCAGCAGGTCACCACCTGTCACAGCCTGCCAGTGTCTCCTCACCAGGGCCTTCACACTGGGCAATGTCTGTGGGTATTCGTCACCAATTCCACCTTCTTAAGTCCCCACAGATTGCACAAAGGCAGAGACCAGAACCCATGTTTCCCAGACTCGGTGCCAGTGTGGCTCTTTTTTTCAGATCTTCCATTGGAAGAAGAAATAGCCGCACTCTCATAGCCCCAGCAGCAGGTGGCACGGGCCTGGGACCGGTGGCCAGCAGGAGGCTTGGCAGCAGCGGCTAGAGAGCCTCCTACAAGCCAGGTCTCGGGATGACAGTCAGCTGAGAGTGTCAACAGCTCTCTGTGCCCTTTTCCCTGGAATCTGTTGAGTTCTGGCTGAGGTTGTGGTGTGAAGGCAATGCAAGGCTATGGGAAGGGAACTCGAGGGTGTCTACACTCCCTGTGAGTGGAACACCACGGTGAGGACATGGCAGAGTGTGCACAGGGGAAGGCTGACCTCCCAGATGGGAGAGAAGTCTCAGCAGAATGGAGATTTGGAAAGTCAGCTTCATCAGAATTCAAACAACAATGCCCATTAATGATTCTCAGGTCCTCCTCTTTCTCAATTGATGTGCTAAATTTTATATTGAAAAACTTGGAAGGCTGTAATGTCAACTTGAGTTATAATATCACAATCTACAGGATCAAACCATGCCAAGAGAAAGAAGTGGTCACAGGTGTAGAGCTGCACTGATTCATGAGCATCACCGATGGTTGGCTACCTGGCTGGATGCTAGAAGGCGATGAAGGAGAAATGGTGGCCGGAGTCCTGAGGAAGAAGTCCAGTAATGCACCTGTCAGGATGAGCAGAGAGTGGGGCTGTGCACTCCATACAACGCTTCACCTCGGGCACTCACTGCAGAGACGGTCTCGGTAACAGAGCAGAGAAGTTAATCCATCCTGGACAAGCCAGCCTCTTTCCCCAGCTGTCCCAGGGCGTGCTCACCAGGCTGGGCAGTGTGGCCAGGATGTACACGGTCGTTATGCCTCAATCCCATGGAATGGATCCCTGCTGGCTGCTATGATCACAAATGCCCCACCTGCCAAGTGCAGGGATGGGAAACGATGCTCACAACATGACATCATTCCCTAGAGAAGCAGCGGACACCTGGTGGCAGTGGATGTATATGCTGACGGAGGGTCAGCTCTTCGTCTCCACTAGAATAGACTCACTCTGGATTTGGACTTGCCTCCTCTGTCCCTGATGTTTCTGCTGGATAATCAACATCCCTGACCTACTGAGTGCCTTTGTTAGTGGCACAGTATTCCTTCCATGTAACATTGCTTCTCACAAAAGAAGTTCATTTCATCAGAATGAGTGAGACAATGAACTTGTGCCCGTGGCATTCACAGTTTTTGCCATTTTCCCATTAAGCAGGAACAGCTGACCTAGAAAAATCACAGTGACCTGTTAGCAACTAAGTTATGGCTCTGGCTTAGAGACACCACTCAGCAGAGGTGGGAAGCAATCTCATAAAATGCAGCGCATACTGTGAACCAGCACCCTACGGGGCACTCCTTCTCTGCAGCCAAAATGCAGGTGGGAGACCCAACAGTGAACACAGAGTGGCCACCCTGGACCTCCTATGACCAGCTTGGAAACCTGCACAGCCTTGGGGTCTCTGGTTTAGAGGTCTCCGTGCCCAGGGCAGAAATGCTTTCACTGGAAGGACGTAGCTACTGTCGTATTGAACTTTCACTGGAGATGGCTACCTGCCCATTTTCAGCTCCTCCTTCCACTAAACCAACAAGCAAAAAAAAGGGTTACTGAAGCTCCTTGAATGATATCTCCTGATTATCAAAAAGAAATACAGCTACTGTTAAGCAATGGGGGCAGCGCAATTGGTGTGGTTCACTGATTGAGGGTCTACCCATGAACTAGGAGGTTATAGTTCAATTCTCAGTCAGGGCACATGCCTGGGTTGCCAGCTTGATCCCCAGTGGTGGGCCTGCGGGAGGGAGCCAATAGATAATTCTCTTTCACCATTGATATTTCTATATTTCTATCCCTCTCACTTCCTCTCTCTAAAATCATTAAAATACATTTAAAAACAAACAAACAAACAATGGGGTCAGAGAAGAATGGATCAAGAATCCAGAGTATTCCCTGGGGAACCATATGGCAAAAGTTATTGCAACACCACCACCAAGGGTACAAATTCTTCAAAAGTAAAGATTCAAATCATCCCACCAGCTAAAAAACTATGATCAGCTAGCATGTTGTATAAGGTAGGACAAGAGAGCAAAGGGAATTTGTAATGAATAGCAAAATAAATAAATAAATAAATAAATAAATAAATAAATAAATTACAAATGCTTAAGATGGACTTGTGACCAATTGTATAAACAGGGCTATAACAACTATGCACACCCCTTGCTTATTATTTCTATATTTGTATATATTAACCAATTCTCTCCACCTACTCTTTCTTTATCATTTTATATATGTGACTAGAGGCCCAATGCACAAAATTCGTGCATGGGTTGGGACCCTAGGCCTGGCTGGCGATGAGGGCCAATCTGTGGGGCAATCGGCAGGGCGACTGGGGGGCTCCTGCTGGCACACACCTTGGCCAGCCTAGCGATGGCTACAAGCCAGCCTCACCCCTCCCCCTGCCACTGCCACCGGTGGCCTTCCTCTGTGGGGTGACTAGTGGGACAATCAGGAGGCCTCCGCTGGCACCCGCCTTAACTGGCCTGGGGCTTGTGAGATGGGGGAAGCTCTTGCACTGAGCATCTGACCCTGGTGGGCAGTGTGCATCATAGCAACTGGTCATTCCACTGTTTGTTCTGTTGTTCGGTCGATTTGCATATTGGGCTTTTATTATATAGGATAATGTTTGAGTAATGATTTAATCTTTAAGTGGTAAGATATTACAGGGGAACTGTGACTGATAGAGAAGGCCATGATCATCCCTCAGAGTCAGGTATATGGCTGCTGTGACTTTATTTCCCCTATTTTGTGGTGAGAATAAGAAATCATTGTTTTAAGAGAGATTGTCGCATTGGTATTAGGTAGAAGCATGTTATGTCTGTTACTGTTGTTCTTTGGGACTTTAAACATGAGCAGGGACGTGTTGATGCATGCTGAGGACGCCGAGGAGATCTGTGCTAGGTGCAGTCGTGGCATTCGCACTGCCCTGCCCTAGCCTCCACCCTGAGTGCAAGGGCTAGATGTCTGAGAAGCACATTTCCAAAACTCTCTTCAAATATGGCTCCCATTAACACTGCCAAGGAGGAATCCTTCATGAGACGGGGAATGCAAAAGAGTAATAAAGAGAGTAAATGGTTTTTATATTTGGCAGCATGAGGTTTGTCATCAGTTTCCAGTGACCCTGAGCAGAGAACATGACTGCCTTACTCTGGCATACAAACTTAGACAATACTCTTTTGACTAGATGGATTCATTAATAAATAAGTAGGTGAATATATAAAAGGATAGATGGATAGAATGATGGGTAGATGGATGGATGATGGATATGGAGGATGGGTGATCCATGGGTGGGTGATGGACAGGTGGGTAGGTAGGTGAATACAAGGATGGATGCATGAGAAGAAGTTGAAGCAGACAGCATATATTATACATTGAACGAATTTGATGTCCAATGGAAATTTTGGGGAGAAAAGCATAGAATGATCAATTGATAATTTTGGTTTGGTTTTAAAGAAAAATAAGAGAGCAGCTAAAGTTCAAAGAACATTTAAAGTAGAAAGAGAAACAAAATTTAATTTGCTATAGACAACGGCAATCACTTTTAATAAATTCCCTGAGTAAATGTGAAAACATAAAAAAAGTACCTTTAGAAAGGAAGTCCCTGAGCCTTTTTCCAAGGAGAATGGAGAAGGATGGGGCTGGGTTAGCCTACTAACCTTTTGTATCATCGCTACTTAAAGGCATTTCCGTATTGATATGAAACCTAGAGAAACAGCTTTGGGCTCTAGAGAAGAAATAACTTTTTAGCCCACAGAGACCATTAACCATGGAAGTGTGAGCCTCTGTCCACAGTTGCTTTCCCACAGCAGACAGGCGGCAGGAAATGGAAATACTACAAAAAGGACTCTTGGCCTGTGAGGGAGCTGGACAATCATTCCAAGACCCTTCCCAAGTCCAACTTCCCAGTTTTCTTTGCTTGCTCCTAGGGCAGTTTGGTGCTTGCACTGTCCTGGACACGAGGCTTCCTGCACACACTCTGAGCAGCTACTTTTGGATGCAGGCCCACCCAGCCCTCCTCATCACCACACAGGAGCCGTTGCCGCCTCTGCCTGCGCAGGAGAGAGGGGGATGTGAAGGGTGTCGCTAAAGGAAGGAGGCTAATTAATAAAGCAACTGTCGAGTGCCTGGAGGCTAATTTTGCCTAGTTGTGTTCTCAAGTGGCCCATATAGGCCATCATCTCACCCAAGTAAAGTGGCTCCGAAATTATCTTTCAAGGGGGTGACAAGTGTACAAATCACAGTGAAATAGGGGAGATGCTGGAGGTTGCAAGTGTCTGCCATTCTGAGGATGTGCCTCTGATCTTTCTTTTTAGAAGGTAATTTCCACCTGCAGCCCCAGCCCTGCAGCTCCAGCCTAAGGATCCCCCAGCCTATGCCCCCCAACCCTGAGGGCCCCCAGGATATAGCCCCCAGCCTACAGCCCCCAGCCTACAGCTCCCTCTCCTACAGCCCCCCAGCCTATAGCCCCCAGCCTACAGCCCCCCGCCTATACCCCCAGCCTACACCCCCCAGCCTACAGCCCCCACCTACACCCCCCAGCCTATACCCCCCAGCCTACATCCCCCAGCCTACACCTCCCAGCCTACAGCCCCCGCCTACACCCCCTAGCCTATACCCCCCCAGCCTACAGGCCCCCAGCCCCCCATCCCTGTGGCCCCCCCAGTCCAGCAGCCCCCCATCTCGCTGCAGCCCCCAGCCCTGAGCACCCCTGAGGCTGGGGAACAGTGGTGGCAGGGATGTTCCCTGTCTCAGGCTGGAAACCCTCCTACAAGGGCTGAGTGAGCTCTCCAGCAGAGCAGGGTGCTCCTCCTCCTTAGGGCGAAGGGGCTCTGGGTTCCCAGCCGGAAGGTAGGACGGTAATCCTGGCGTTCGGCTCAGCGTCCAGCCCACGTGCACTGCTACCAGGCTGTGCGATTCACACAAATGGCTCATTTTCTCAGAGCTTCCATGTTTTATCTGTGAACTGGGGTCGATGTTTCTGCAGAGTTTATGCGAACATTAAGTGAGGGATTATATGCAACGCTCTGAGGACAGCGCCTGTCACTGCAGGTTCTTACGAAAACATCGCCCGCCCGCTAACCTTAACATCATTGGCAACTGGGAAATCCTAAGGTCTTTTATTTTTTCTCAAGTGTTGGCATCTCTTCGTTCTTAAGTGGTTTTTGCATCTATAAAGTGTTGTGGTTGATAACTCCAGGCTCACTCATTCCTTAAATATATATTGAGGACCAAAGACAGACCAGGCAATGTGACTCAGGCTTTGACTTGTAGAAACAAACCAGAGATAAGTCCTGCCCTCTTCACCGATCCGGGCAGACAGGCAGACACCGTAGCTACTGTCTGAAGAGCCACTTGGGGCGCTACCAATCTCTGGACTTGCAGCTGTTGCTGGTGTCAGGGCGGTGACATCAGCCCTGAGATAGGGCTACGTTAAAGACCTCAGATGTAGTTGTAGCCCCGCAGCCTGACAAGTGCTTTTGCCGAGCTGACAACTAGCCAGAAGGGGTGATGCAGCATGTGTGCAGGGGCTTTCAGTATGGCCTGTCCACAGCCACTGAGCAAGGTCACAGGGGGTGTTGGCAGAGACCTGGAAGGCGTCCTTTTGATCTACTGCCGCATGGCTTGCTTGTTTGTTCCACATTCGATAGCATTCCTCGAGCACCTACTATGTGCCAGACCCTATGGCAGGTGCTATGGGGACAGAAAATAGATTGATGGTCCCTGTGCTTGAGGCACTTGGAGGCGAATGCAGCGCCAGGCCGCCGCTGGGCAGGAAGGATGGTGCCCTCGGTGCCGCTAGGGAGCTGAGAGGGCAGAGGGGGGCTCCCTGCAGACGAGGCCCTGGCAGGCATCCTGGAGGCAGCGAGGTGAGCCCTGTCCGGGTGCAGACCAGCAGGAAAGGCCAGATCCTCACCAGTGCCACCCAAGAGGTGTAAAATAGGGCAAGACGCTGGCTGCTCCCCAAGCCTCGCCAGAGGCAGAACGTAGCCTCGAGGCCAAAGGTCATGCAGGGCAGTGAGAAGCCAGCCCTGCCCCAGGCCGCCTGGGCATGTGCTGCCGCATGAACTGGGACCGCACAGGAGATTGTGTCCCTTCGTCAGACGGCCCACAGAGGACGGGCCGGACGACCTCCAGGATGACCTTCGGGGGCGAGCCCTGTACTTGGCTGCATTCTCACCTCCCTCTGGGGACCCACCCTATGGCCTGGGGCAGGGGACGGCTGCCTGCCCAGTGCACTCAGCTTCCATAGGCTTCACTACAGTGATTTTATTGTAAAGTAACTTTCTACAATACTTTACAAACTCTATGAATAAAAATATTTACATATATTTTAATAGCAAACATAATTGGCAATATCTCTACTTTAATCGGTAGGTTAATAAGCAAACAAAATTAATCTGTCATAACATTATTAACTTCATAAAAATATGATAACCAGATTAAATTTTACAAAGCAAGACATAAAATTATA
Organism: Myotis yumanensis; assembly: GCF_028538775.1. NCBI lineage: Eukaryota > Metazoa > Chordata > Mammalia > Chiroptera > Vespertilionidae > Myotis > Myotis yumanensis. Next base: position 91,681,861 of record NW_027223759.1, read on the forward strand.
TGCACAGTAGAAGTGGATCAAAGAAGCAAGAGCTTTTTATGCAGAAAATTTAATTCTGAAGGAATAGTCACATAAGTTTAAACAGGGAAAATATATGGAATTAAAACTACAGACCCCTAAATCTAGCATTCAAGCATCCATTCATCATGTGTCCAACCATGCGGGTCATACCCCTCCTGTGCGCTTCGCACTGCACACTGAAGTGTGCTGGTGAGGAGAACACAGGACAAGGTGCCCTAAAGAAGCTTATGATGTAGTAACATGCAGATAATTTGTTTCACTAAGGATTATAGCAGAACAAAGGAATCAAGTTAAGAGATAACACAGTCAAAATAAATTAATTCAAAAAGCTCTCAGGGGGTGGTTCAGTGGTTGGAGTATCTTTCCTTTCACCAAAAGGTTGAGGGCTCGATTCCCGATCAGGGCACACACCCAGTCTGTGGATTCAATCCCTGGTTGGGGTGTATACAGGAGTTAATCAATCATCGCTTCTCTCTCACATCTATGTTTTTTTTCTCTCTCTTTTCCTTCCCCTCTCTTTAAAATAAATTTTTAAAAAACATATACTCAAGTCTGGATTATAATTTTTAAAAAGCTAGAAAAATAGTGGCAAAATCAAACCTAAAGAAAAAGGAAAGAATTATTAAATATAAAAATTTGGATTCATTCAAATCCTAAAAAGTATAATCTAATCTAATCTAATAAAAGAGAAACATGCGAATTGACCATGCCTTCACTACGTCCCCAAGCCATGCCCACCAGCTAATCAGAGCAACTAAATGCAAATTAACGCAACCAAAATGGCGGCCAGCAGCCACGGAGCTGGAGCAAGCAGGAGGCCTGGTTGCCCCAGCGATGGAGGAAGCCAAGCTTCCCGACTGCCCTGGCCAGCTCTAGCCTCTGCTGAAGGCAACAAAGTTTCAATTATAGAAGATAAATAAATCCCGGATACCTGCTTCCAGCCAGCCTCCACTGGGAGCTTGGGTGGCTGGGGGCTGTGGCCAGCCTGCAAACAGCCAACAGACCCTCACCCAGGATGGCCACACCCTCATAGGGTGAGGGTCCCCGCTGGGGGGCTTGGCCAGCCTGCAAACAGTCATCAGCAACTCACCCAGGCTGGTCAGGCACCCCAGGGAGGACCACCACCCTGAAGGAGCTGTGGCCAGCCTGAAAACAGCCATCAGCCCCTCCTCACCCAGGCTGGCCAGGAACCCCAGTGGGGACCCCCACCCTGAAGGGGTGGTGGCCAACCTGAAAATGACCCTTAGCCCTTCACCCAGGCTGGCCAGGCAACCCAGCGGGGACCCCCACACTGAAGAGGCTGTGGCCAGCCTGCAAATAACCATCAGCCCCTCACCCAGGCTGGCCACACCCTCATGGGGTGAGGGTCCCCACTGGGGGGCTGGGCCAGCCTGAAAACAGCCATCAACCCCTTACCCCAGCTGGCCAGGCACCCCAGCGCGGACCCCCATCCTGAAGGGGCTGTGGCCAGCCTGAAAACAGCCCTCAGCCCCTCACCCAGGCTGACCAGGCACCCCAGCGGGGACCCCCACCCTGAAGTGGGTGTGGCCAGTCTGAAAACAACCATCAGCCACTCACCAAGGCAGGCCAGGCACCCCAGCAGGACCCCCCTCCCTGAAGGGGGTGTGGCCAGCCTGAAAACGGCCCCCAGTCCCTCACCCATGCTGGCCAGGCACTCAAGCAGGGACCCCCACCCTGAAGGGTGTGTGGCCAGTCTGAAAACGACCCTCAGCTCCTCACCCAGGCTGGCCAGGCACCCTTCGGGACCCCCACCCTGATCCAGGACACCCTTCAGGGCAAACCAGCTGGCCCCACCCATACACCAGGCCTCTATCCTATATAATAAAAGGGTAATATGCAAATTGACCCTCACAGCAGAACGAATGGGAATAACTGGTCACTATGACACACACTGACCACCAGGGGGCAGATGCTCAATTCAGGAGCTGCCCCCTGGTGGTCAGTGTGCTCCCACAGGGAGAAGTTTGCTCAGCCACAAGCCAAGCTGATAGCTGCCAGTACAGCGGTGGTGGTGGGAGCCTCTCCTGCCTCCTCAGCAGCGCTAAGGATGTCCGACTGCAGCTTAGGCCTGCTCCCCACTGGTAACTGGGCATCCCCTGAGGGCTCCCGGGCTGCCAGAGGGATGTCTGACTGCCAGCTTGGGCCTGATCCCCCAGGGAGCGGGCCTAAGCCAGCAGGTAGTCATCCCCCGAGGGGTCCCAGACTGCAAGAGGGCACAGGCCGGGCTGAGGGGACCCCCCAACCCGAATGCACAAATTTTTGTGCACCGGGCCTCTAGTCAATTATAAGAACTTATGTGGTGGACCGGGAAGATGGCGGCATAGGTAAACACCGGAGACTGCCGCCGTGGACAACCACTTCAAAAATACAACTAAAAGTCGGAACGGACATCAACCAGAACCACGGGAAGGCTGGCTGAGGAGAGTCTCTTCAACTAGAAGCAAAAACAACAGCATTCCGACGCTCAGCGGAGGCGCAGTTGGAAAATTTAAAGGTACGGCGGTGCGGTGGTGAGGGTGCGCGCGCAAAGCGGGCTGGCGGCTGAGGGCGCGGTTGTCGTTTTCAATCAGGAGCGAGTCTCAGACTCTGGGCTACAGATCCGGGCGAGTCTCTAGGGACCCAGACTCAAACGGGAGAAGCGGGACTGTCTGGCTACGGCCCCTCCGAGGTTTGCAGCGGTTGTTGGGACAGAGAGGCAGAGCCCCTGGGGACGGACTGAGAGCGGCCATAGCTGCTCCCTCCCCCCACCCTGTTGAGCCCGCCCCGCCCAGGCCCTGCGCACAACCATTTGCCGACCGCCTCAGGCAAAGGCTGGAATAACGCCTCCCCAGAAGACAGACGTTTTCCACAGCTGATTCCTACAGCCAGTCGGCCTGGTGGTCAAATCCCTCTAGTGTTAACTACAACAATTAAGGCTTGGCTAGAACAAGACTGCACACAGAGACCACAAGGGGGGGGCACCAAGAAAGCATATAAGATGCAGAGACAAAAAAACATGACAGAAATGGAAGATATGGAGCTAAGAATCGCAATTTTGAGGGCTTGCCATAAATTTGTGCAGAGCCTCACGAAAACTAATGAGACCCTCGATGCTACGATAAAGAAATTAGAAAGTAAGCATACACGGACTGAAATAAAGAATATTATACCCAATAGCAGACCAGAGGAGCACAAGAATCAAACCAAAGATTCGACAAAAAACACCCAATTGGAAAAGCAAAATGAAAAAAGAATCCGAAAGTGTGAAGATAGTGTAAGGAGCCTCTGGGACAGCTTTAAGCGGTCTAATATCAGAATTATTGGAGTGCCAGAAGATGAGAGACAGCAAGATATTGAAAACCTATTTCAAGAAATAATGGCAGAAAACTTCCCCCACCTGGAGAAAGAAATGGACTTACAGGTCCAAGAAGCACAGAGAACCCCAAACAAAAGGAATCCAAAGAGGACCACACCAAGACACATCATCATTAAAATGCCAAGAGCAAAAGACAAAGAGAAAATCTTAAAAGCAGCAAGAGAAAGAGGCTCAATTACCTACAAGGGAATACCCATACAACTGTCAGCTGATTTCTCAACAGAAACTTTGCAGGCCAGAAGGGAATGGCAAGAAATTTTCAAAGTGCTGAATACCAAGAACCTACAACCAAGATTACCTTATCCAGCAAAGCTATCATTCAGAATTGAAGGTCAGATAAAGAGCTTCACAGATAAGGAAAAACTAAAGGAGTTCATCACCGCCAAACCAGTATTATATGAAATGCTGAAAGGTATCCTTTAAGAAGAGGAAGAAGAAGAAAAAGGTAAAGATACAAATTAGGAACAACAAATATGCATCTATCAACAAATGAATCTAAGAATCAAGTGAATAAATAACCTGATGTACAGAATGAACTGGTGATTATAATGAATCAGGGACATAGAAAGGGAATGGACTGACTATTCTTAGGGGAAAAGGGGTGTGGGAGATGCGGGAAGTGACTGGACAAAAATCATGCACCTATGGATGAACTCAGCGGGTGGGGAGTGAGGGTGGAGGGTGGGGTGGGAGCTGGAAGGAGGGGAGTTATGGGGGGAAAAAAGAGGAACAAATGTAATAATCTGAACAATAAAGATTAAAAAAAAAAAAAAAAGAACTTATGTGGTGAAAAGACCATAATATAGACAAATATCTCACAATGCTAATTAACAAAAAGGGGAACAAACTTTAAAGCATTACTGGTAAGCATGGAGGACTTCTGATTCCCAGGCCTGCCTTTTGTTCTCACTCTCACAGCACAAAGAGTTGAACAAACTGAAAATCAGCAACTCTTCTTGGACCCATCAGAGAACTGTAATCACGGGCACCCTCTGCCCAGACAGGCGGGTGCAGGAATCAGGCCCACCAAGAAGCCCAGGGCAGACACTACCTGGGAGTCATGCTGGGAGGCCCAAGTATGATGACAAACTGCTGGTCAGCCCTCCCTTGGGCCCCCCCTCGGTCAAGTCGTAGGGTCTCACACTTCCTGGGCTTTGCCTCCATCCAGGACTTGCCCCAGATTCGCCATGAAGATGGCTGGGAAATGCCCTTACAGCAGAGAGGGGAGTCGAGCCATTCTGAAATATGCCTAAAGCCATTCTTCTTAACAAAGGACTGACTGCTGTTTATTATAGAACTATGTACACCTCGTTGATAAATTTTAAAATCTCAGAGAAATGGTTGATCTTAAAAGACATGGATTGACCAAAACTGATGAAATCAGAGGGAAATTTGAATGGGACAAGGACAAATGTGGAGAAATGAGCTTCTCCGATGCTTCTCTAAGAAATAACCAGATGTCATTCTTCAGAACGCAATTTGGAGGACCATGTCAAATAGCTCCAAATCACGCAGGCGCAGTGATCTATAAATCACCCTTATGCAAATGTATCTTAAAATAAATAAATAAGAGTGCAAAAGTGTATTCTTCTACAGCCAAAGATATTTATCAAAGTACTATGTATAATAGCAAAAGCTGAGAACAGCTTACATTTCAAATAAAAACAATTTTGACAAATAAATGGTGGTACATCTCTACAACAGGCTGCTAGCCAGTCATTAAAATGAGGCTTTTGTACTTTTTGGTTCCCAAAGTTGTTCATGATTTAGTACAAGCGACAAAAAGCAAGTTGCCAGCAAGATGGATGAACATCTCGGTTTGGGTATTTATTGGAGCAGGTGAAAACATTCCCAAAGGCTGCACATCACATCGCTAACAGCACTTACACCCGGGGCTTCCGTTTGGGAGATTTTTCATTTTCTTCTTCGTATTGTATATTTTTTCTTTTCAGATTTGCATATTTATTAAATACGTGTAAAAGATGTACACATGGAAAAACTGACCAATAAGTATACTAAAATATTGTCATTGTCTCAGGTGTTGAAAATATGGTCTAATTTTTTTATTCTTATCTCCATACTGCAACAGTGTAGGGAAGTCTTTTATGACGATCATTACCAATTGAGAAATAAACTTATAAAGGATGCGGGTTCCTAGGTTGTGGTGCCAACTCTGCAGACAATGTGAGCACAGCGTGGCTTCCCTCCCGCGCTCCTGGTCTCGCCGCTGAGGTGACTGCACCAGTGGGGACCGCTCCAGCCCGGCTCCCAGGCCCACACCGATGCTCTTTCCAGTCCCCAGCTCAGTCATAGGGAATATCTACTGTAGAAAACGTGGTAAAACATCCATTTGGAAACAGATTTTTAAGAAGAAAATAAAACAAGTAATATTCATTTGTTCCACTTAATAGGAACAACAGTCTAAAAACGGAAAGTGTCAGTGGCATTAATGGTGGCATCTAGATGCAAATGTTAACTGGGAGCCTGGCAGAAAGGACAACGGAGGGCGAGGCTGCTGCAGCCGCCAAACGCCCTGGTGTCCTCAGAGCTGGCCGTGCAGGAGGCCAGCCCTCCGAGCCACGTGCAAGGCCTCCGGGTCCACTTGTGCCCAGAGGAACCGTGGCTGTTCACCCGGTGGAGTTCTGTGTGGGGCTGCGGAGAGCATCCGGGGCCAGGCGCTGTGCTGGGGCCGGGGGTTTGGAAGGAAAGGAGGACAGACTGTTCTCACAGGTCTCACCCACCCACAAAGGAAAGCCAAGCAGAGCGCTAATCCCGCGTCATGGAGGGCGGCACTGGCGAGGTGGACAGGAGCCATTCCCAGAGTTCAGCCTGGCCTTCTAGGCGCGCACAGGTGAGCGAGTGTTAGCCCAAGGCCTGAAGAAAGGTAACGCCCTAGAAAAGCGGGTGGGTGTGGGCACAGGGCCCTGAGGAGCCCACGGTGTGCGTCCCGCAGACCTGGGGGTGCAGGGGGGCAAATGAGGGGTGCAGAAGGCCAGGAGGAGCTGAGCAGAGAAATGCAAAAGAGCAGGAAACTTGGTCTTCATGTTTCCAGTTTCCCCCACTTCATTCTAATTCGTAAGATTCTAATGTGTCCAGGGTTCCACTTCCATTACATTACATCTGCAAAAAATAATTCTCTGGTAATTTTCCAGTGGAGAAAAGACAGTCCAAACGAATGTTCTCCCTGTGCCGTGCCCTGGCCCTCACAGGCCAGGCCGAGGCTGGCCGCCTGGGTGCTGGGCACGGCTGCCTTCACGGACAGAGGGCAGGGCCGGCTTCAACAGTGTATAGGTGAGCGCGGAGCCTGAACGGGAAACCCCTCCGGGTGTCCAGGAGTCTGTGAGGGAGACTTGAGAGAAGGGAAGGGTCCCAGAGAGCAGTGATGGGAGGAGCATCGCCAAGCCAACTCCAGCAAGACGACCCGGCTGCCTGATCACAAGTCAGTGCTGGATTCTTTTTTTTTCTTTTTTCCAGGAGATATGAGTTTTATTTTGTCTTGTCTGGCTAGAGGTTTGGTTTGCTCTCGAACGTTCCAGGGTAGAGAGAGACTCAGAGAAAGGGAGTTGGAGCCTTTTGCCGACTTTCTTTTCTGGCTCCCGCCAGTGGTCTGTCCTTCCATGTCCTGGGCCACGGCTGGAGTTCCCACGGCGGCCTTTTGAGACACACCCACCCACTTTATTTTCATCTGCTCTCCTTGCAGGTCCTTCCTCTCCCGAGGCCGCCGTTCTGGTTGTGGCTCATCCAGCTGAGGCTGCAGTTTCTCCTGCCCCCCTGTAGCCACTCCTATACGTCTCATTCCCTAGCAGCTGTGCCAACAGGCCTTGCCAAAGACGGAGGCTGCTCCACTGGCTGGGAGGTGCTAGCAGAGCAAGTGTCTTCCTCAGGAGCACTCCGAGGCTTTGGATTCAGCTTGGTCTCGGGGGGCCTCTGTTATCACCCCTACCAGCTCCATGACCGATCATCACATCCCTCACATCTGCCCTCAGCGGGCCCGGCCCGCCTCCTCTGCTGTCAGCATCCCTTCGGCACCCACTACCACGTGCTCTTCTGCCACTGCCCGATCCTGGAGGCACAGCCTCTCATAGGCTCTGCTGCCTCTGTTATCATAGCGACCCGGCCACCATTGCAATCCAGATCCCGCTCGGGCCATCACGGTAACTGTCCCCACACTCATCACAGTATCGGTCTGAATCATAATGATCTCGATCTCCATACTTGTCTCCAAAGCTGTCACCACCTACTCCAGGTGGTTCGTCCTCAAAGCTGCCTGTGGCAGGATGGGCCCTCCAGTCTGTGTCTGTTTTGTCAGAATCCCGATTTCTATCTCAGCCAGGACGATCATCCCTGTCTTTATCCTGGGCTTGATCAGCAACGTCCACTCGAATTCTCCTGTTACCTGGAGCCTCTTTACCTTTACATTGAACAGGAATCCGGGCCCTCAAACTCAGCATAACCAAAAGTGTTCCACCTCTCTGATCATGAGGTCACGTGGTAAACACGATACTCTGATATTTAATCCTCTAAAGGATTCCTTAATGGAGTGCTCTGTGACATCACAGGGCAGGTGCCCTAGAGAAGCTGTGCAGGGTGGCCTATTGAACTTGCTCTGCTCATGTCTGTCTAACTGCCTACCACATCCCACCTCAAGGACCTTGGCTCTGAATTCTTTCTGAGCAAAGAGGGTGCCGGGTCTCTTCCGTAACTGCTTCATGCTGAGGAGGGACAGAGGTTTCTCTCAGAGCCAAGAGATGATTGCTTTCTGTCAGAGGGACGATGAGGCCTGGGCACAGAAGAAGGCGGCAATGGTGCCTAGAGATGGTATTCCCTAGGTGCGACTAGGGCTTGTAACCTGGTGGAGACAAACTGTTATAAAATTTAGTATCATTGTGCAAAAGTTAGAACAGTAAGAATTATGGCAAATGGTCTGGTAGAAGGGATATATTACAGTTCTAATAACTTCCTATTGAAACATAATTTTTCTTTCTAAAATCACCCTCATTTTTATTAAAGACCAATTCACTTACTGTATTAAGTCTAGTTTCAATTTGGCCTGACCGTTTGCATAAACACAATAAGAATGGCAATTATCATATAGACTTTTTTTTTTTGGCTTTGCTGAAATTTCATGATTGAGCTTTAATTAGCCCCTCAGAGCAAAGAAACCGAACCATCTAGCTGCCATCAGGTTTCTTGAAATACCTGTGGACTTGGGTGAATCCCTCACATTCTTATGGTTCCCAAATGTCTTGAGGTTCCTTCCTTGCCATCTCTCAGAAAAGTAACCTTTGTTCCTTACCTGGAAAGACTGCCATGAACCACATGACCAAGCAAGGTACCGGGCTATTTCTCCAAGGGGCTCTTATTGGCTTTAAGGTCAGCTTCCATTCCTTAAAGCTTTCTGGTGATGTCCAGAGTCTGGGCATGTCACTCTCAGACATGACATTCCAGTCAAAGTCTTGGTTAATATAGCCACAATTGTAAACAGGTCTTATTGAATTCATGCAAAGAAATGTATTGCCATGACTCACTTATGAAGAATTGCCAAATTCTGGAGGGATTAGGTAGGGAGAAAAATATATAATTTACTAAATTGCTTTAAAGATGCTTCCTTATATCTAAAAAACATGAATTTTAAGAATCAGCAATATTTTCAACAAGTTACAAAAACTCTATGATTATTTTAAGTCATTCAGTCCCATAATCAATTTTTTGTTTCTCCTGATTTTTTCTGCCAGTACTTCTATAAATCCAGATACTCTAAGAGTTCTAATAATTTTCATCAAGTTCGAAGGGGATGATCTGAAAATGTCAGAGTCCTTTCCATGGATCCCTCAGAAGATGTATCATTTTTCCAAATGCATTTAACAAAACAGTGACAGTCTCTAAAATGACATGGTTATGGATCTGATTATAATGGAGATAACATGGAATCTTGTCCTTTCTGCAAAACACAATGTTCTAAAATAACTAGTAGCGTTATAAATGAAAGCATAATATGGCTATTTCTTTATTTGACAAAGTATAAAATTTTCCTTCATGAGAGAAAACAAATCCTTAGGTTATTCCAGGGCCTTTGGAATGACCTAAAGCCAATTCTAGGTCAAGAAAAGTTCCTTAAAATTCAAGCCCTGGGAAGGTTTTCAAACTTATGTTACCAAAATATTATATATCACATATATATAGAGATAGAGATAGAGATAGAGATAGAGATAGAGATAGAGATAGATATAGATATAGATATAGATATAGATATATAGATATAGAAATAGATATAGAAATAGATATAGAAATAGATATAGATATAGATATAGATATAGATATAGATATAGATATAATTATTTTATAGATATAATGATATATCATTATTATTATGCATTCAAAGTGACAAAAGGATATTAAACACAAACATAGGCTAGCAACCTTCAGTTCCCATGAATAAGAAGATGGCTTTTTAAAAAAATAATCAATTACCTGATTAATATAACATATAACCACTCAATAATTTATATAACGTTTGCTTCCTGGAAAAAAACAGAAAAGACTTTTTCCCTCTTAATAGACTAGAAAAGAGCTGACCTAAATGAGGCTTATTCTCTTTAACTTCATTTGTCCTTGGGTGTGGTCAGCAAATGGCACTAATTGGATTTCTTCTATCTGTCTCCCTGAGTAGGTTGATATAAACTATATACCCTCTGGTTAAGGAGGCAAAATGAAAATTATTTACTCTTAAGTGTCCTTGGTTTAGGGAAGATAACTATCTCAGTTTCTCTGTTCTACCTGTCCTGGCTTACTGGCCTGTGTCATTTACATAAATTCTTTTCAACATTTCTCTTTACTATTATTCTACAACTTTCACAAACCTTTCTTCACAAACCATACACTTTATCAGAAATGACCAGCTTTAGAACCCACTTTTTCCCTTCAAAATGCATCTCCATGCTTCATGCTTTCTATTACTCCAAAATCATAATTTCTTTCTAATTAGTTAGAATTCTTAACCCTTAGAAACCTTAATTTTTAGGTGAGATATATATAAGTGATTAACGTTCTTCAGATTAGCAACACATTCATATTTTAAGAGATATTTCAAAATAAAATACAAGCCATTCATTAACAGATTTAAATCCATCCTCTAGATCAGTGATGGCGAACCTTTTGAGCTCGGCATGTCAGCATTTTGAAAAACCCTAACTTAACTCTGGTGCCGTGTCACATATAGAAATTTTTTGATATTTGCAACCATAGTAAAACAAAGACTTATATTTTTGAGATTTATTTTATATATTTAAGTGCCATTTAACAAAGAAAAATCAACCAAAAAAATGAGTTCACGTGTCACCTCTGACACGTGTGTCATAGGTTCGCCATCACTGCTCTAGATTCTCCATATGAGACAAACTCAGATTAATATTTCAGTATCCTGTTATTTCAAAAATACCTAGATATTTAGTAATTTTTACTATTTAACCCAGCAAACTCTAAAGTTTTAAGTTACCAAAGACTTTGGAAAACTATGTTTAGGCATATATAATTACCACTGAAAAAGCTTTATCATATATCCTTCATTTTAGTTATATTTATTTTGCCTTAATAACTTAGAGATTTTAAAGCCAGTTATTACTACCCAAAGCATTTTCTTGGCAAATTCTGTAACAGGGATAACTCACTATCCTTCAGTGGCTTTAATATGAAAGTACTATTTTATTTTATTTTTCCTTACAAAATGGGAGTGCCTGCTCACACACACACACACACACACACACACACACACACTGCTATTTCTGCAGCCCGGAGAGGGCATTTCTGCAGAGAAGGGTTTAGAAGGTTTTATTTCCCATATTTTTTTTCTTTTTGAGTAGACTAACAATATGAAATCTTGCATATAAGAAGAGATCTTAAAAACAGAAACAGAAAAACCCTCCAGTAAATGAATGAGTACTCCCAAAAGGGTGGACAGGGACATTAGCCTTAGAATCTTATCTCACACGAACCCAGCACAGAAAATGGGTTTTGAGTGGCACAAAGCCCAAACAGCAGAGAGAGGATTCCTTATGTTCATAAAACGGCAGAGCAAACTAAGTCCCCCAAAGATAAGGAAGCAAGCAAGGAACATCAATCAGTAACCAAGTACATCACAGGCAGACATGATGCCTTGAGAGGGAGAGCAGGAAGGGTCCCCAAGATTAAGAACTCTCATCAGCTGCTGGGAAGTGCCTGCAATCCCCGCCATGAGGTCAGCCCTCCACAAGCAGCTGGGGCCCCTAACAAAGTGGGATGTGCCCCATCTTTAAACAAATTACATCAAACAACAAATCATTTACTCCCAAGTGTCCTTGGTTTAGGGAAGATGGGATTTCTGCTGTTTTCCTATTCTGCTTGTCCCAGCTTACTGGCCTATCATCCATTCAACTTTCTTCCAACATTTCTCTCTACCTTCCTCCATCACACCAAAGCCATACATTCCAGTTAGTTAGAACTCCTAGCCTTAATTTTTAGGTGACATGTAAATAATTAACATTCCTCAGATTAGCAATACATTCATATTTTTTAAGAGACACAAACAGAAATTTTACTAGCTAAACAATTTTAAACAACAAAGACACATATCCTATCAAATAAAAGAGAAACATGGTAATTAGCGTACGACCGCTACCCTTCCCATTGGCTAATCAGGGCGATATGCAAATTAACTGCCAGCCAAGATGGCGGTTAACCGCCAACAAAGATGGCGGCTAATTTGCATTTTGAAGGCAGGGTAGGACAGCGTAAGCCACCATCCAGGCCCCCCGTTTGCCATGGGGGCTGCCGGAGGCTGGGGCCAAGGCAAGCGGTGCTGATCACTGCACCAGAGCCCTCCCCCTCCCACCGGAGACACAGGGCCCACCCCCCATGTGCGATCTGGGTCGGGTGGGGGCTGGGGCCAAGGCAAGCGGGTGCCGATTGCTTAGCCCGCCTACCAGAGACAGGGGCCCACTCCCGTGTGCCATCCATGGGCGGGGGCTGGGGCCAAGGCAAGTGGTGCCAATCGCTTAGCCCACCTACCAGAGACAAGACACAACACGGGGCCGGCTGGGGCAAGGCAAGCGGTGCAGATCGCCTCGCAGGAGCCCTCGCCTGCCCACTGCAGACATGTCCCAATGCGATCTGGGGGGTGGGCAGGGGCTGGGGCAATGCAATCGGTGCAGATGCCTCGCCGGAGCCCTCGCTTGCCCACTGGAGACACGTCCCAATGCGCCGGGGCTGGGGCGAAGGCAAGCAGTGCGGATCGCCTGGCCAGAGCCCTAGCCTGCCCACTGGAGACACGGGGCCCACTCTGAGAGAGAGAGAGAGAGAGAGAGAGAGAGAGAGGCGGAATTTTGCATCCCACATCCCTCCCTGATTGACTACTGTGATTCCAAGCCAGTAAGGGCTGCCGTCAGGACGGTGCTCCACGTCCCTCACTCCCACCCCAGGCCCGAGAGCAGTGCTGGGCAGGGGCACCCAGGGGTTTGGGAATGCAGCAGGAGGGGCTGGCACAACGTGGGGGTGAGCTGTGTTTACACCGCCAAGTTCCCCACTTCTACCCTGGCCAGGCATGCCTCCTCCTTCCCCTCAGAGGCCCAGCTCCTGCCTACATGCTTGCTGGGCAGGCCCAACTGCACCGGAGAGTGAGCCATGGTGATCAGGATGGCCACTTCCTGGGATGGGACGGCCGGACCACAGCGATTCATGAGGGCGATGAGGCCTGTGGGCATGTGCAGGGGGTGGCCGGCCAAGCCGATACTGACTTCAGTGGGGCCAGTGGGAGCCCATTGAGGCCACCCCAACCCCCACAGGTCTCAGGTGGATGGTGGCCCAGGGGAGAGCGGTTTCTCCATGCATGATGCCCAGGGATGGCTGTGAGCTGCTGCAACCCCGCCCCACGCTTCAGGGTGGGAGAGAAGGCTCACAGCCACCAGCTCCCTAGGCTGCACCTCCTGTGCCTCAGCCTGCCAGGTTGGCAGGGTCCAGAGCAGGTGGGCTGCTCCCTTCCCCCAGTGGTAGAACAGGGAGGAGAGCGCTGGGTGCAGGAAGGGGACCTCAACTGGGATCCTCCTGGTGTGGGGAAGGGGCCCGGCCTGGGCCCAGTGGGGAGCTTAGGAAGTCTGGCTAAACAGGCACTGGTTCATACCAACTCTTACTCTGCCACCTTCCTCCAGCTCTTCAAGCTAGCCCCCCTGCCCCACCTGTCCAAGGCAACGGGCTCTGGGTGACCTCCCTGAGCTCAGACTGTGGACCCAGAGACCTCAAGGAAGAGTGCAGGGGCTGGTGCAGAAGTACCAGGGCAGAGTTGCTTTGGTGTCTCGGTGAAGTTTACAACTGACCCATGGTGGAAGCCCCAGAGGGGAAAGACCAGGAGGCATGAATTGCCAGCACTTTAGCCACTTGAAAACAGCTCCACTTGGAATGTGAGGTAGTTATATGTTCAGCTGAGAAGTGAGAGGGCTGAACTCCACCATCGCTGGGCTCCTGTCAGTCTAAGGCCCAAGCGTCCACCAAGAGCGAGGGGCCCAGAGGAAGGGAGGACAATTGAAGAAAACTGTGTCTAGCCTTTCCCCAGCCCTCTCCTTCTTTCTGCTGCCTACAAGAGCCCCAGGCCCGGCCACAGTTCTGTCTCCACCTTTTAGTACCCTATTCTCCAACCACAGAGGAAAGAAATAAGGAAGGAGTCTGTGCTGCCTTCAGAAAGTATCTATATACCTGATCGGCCAGTTGCCTTCCACAGAGGGAGGCCAGACTGTGGCTTAGGCCCACTCCCCACAGGGACATCAGTAGGACATCCTGTGAGGGCTCCCAGACTGTTAGAGGGGGCAGGCTGGGCTGAGGGATGCCCCCCGAGTGCACAAATTTTTGTGCACTGGGCCACTAGTTTAAACAATAAAGACAGATAACATTCCCCATTAGAAACTTTGAATCACCAAGGAAAGCAATATCAGTTTGTGAGCATACAGGCCTTCTTGACATTGTCTTGGGATAGCTGTCTGCCTCCGTGGTCAGCGACTTCTCCTCCTCGAAAGACCTCAGCTGTTTCTCATCCTTGAAAAGTCTCTTATTCCCACTGCAGACGGAGATGGGTGTCAGAGATGGGAATAGATGTCCATTCACAGTCAGGTGCCCTGGTAAGGTCCCCTTCAACAAGGTTGGAGAGAGTCTTTTATTTGGTATCTTTTCCAATACACCAAATCTCCTGGTTGTAAGCCATGATCTTTGAAATCTTCATCTCCCGGGAGCACACTGTGAAATGAATCTGTTACCAATTTGTTAGTGCCTACAATGCAGAATGTCTGCTCTTTACTTTTCCTTATATTTGGGAAACAAAAGATTTAAAAGTCAACAATAATTTAAACAGTCATAAGAATAATTATTCCCAATTCATTTAGTCCCATAGTTATTTTTGTTTATCCTGATTATTTGCCAGTAGTTTTTGAATTCAGTTATTCCTTGAAGTTTTATAAATCTTCATCCAGTTCAAAAATATGACCTGCTTACAAGCCTGCAATTTAGATTAAGTCAGAGTCCTTTTCATGGATTTTAATAAAGCTGTCCACGAATGACTAAATTTAAAAGTGGCATGGTTATAGATTTGATAAAAACTTTGCTTTTCTATAAAACATAAATATGTAAGATTTTAAAATGAGGCACATGGCTTATTGCAAGCAGTGTATTCAGCATTGAAAATAATTCATAAACTCCCAATCTGTGAAAAGCAAATACCAGAGCATCACTGGCAGACACCCCCACTGGGATCCTGACTCTTGGATGCCCAGTCCCTGTCGGGACACAGGCTACCCCCCTGAGAGTTTCCTGTTTGAACTTGGCTCTGAATCTCTGCAAGTTCTTTCTGATGCAGATGCCTTAACAACCCAGTGACCCGTCCCTTGCTCCTGACTGGAGCTCAGGCGCATGGTCTTTCCTGATTGGCTAATTCAAAAGGAAGGGGTTGGCCTTTGCTATTTCAAGATGGCAGCCCCCCGGGGAGCGGCAAGCCATGTGGCCATCATGGCGGCTGTCAAGTCATGCAGCTCAATGTGGTGGCTGTCTATACTGTTCTTTGCAATTAAATTTAAACTGGTTTTTGTAGTAAAAATTTCAGTTGAGATCACAGAGTTTATCCTCTTTTTTAATCAGACCAATAAGCAACATATTTTTTTTTAAATATATTTTTATTGATTTTTTACAGAGAGGAAGGGAGAGGGATAGAGAGTTAGAAACATCGATGAGAGAGAAACATCGGTCAGCTGCCTCCTGCACACTCCCCACTGGGGATGTGCCCGCAACCAAGGTACATGCCCTTGACCGGAATCGAACCTGTGACCCTTGAGTCCACAGGCCGACGCTCTATCCGCTGAGCTAAACCGGCTAGGGCGCAACATATTTTGAATTCCTAATTATTTCAGAGAAAGCAAAAATTATTTATAAAAAATAAATTTCTACACTTTAGGCATCTAGCCACCACAACTTCACAATTTCTCCCAATTCAATCCGAACCTTAAACTTTTAGCTGGAAAGACAAATATTTAGCATTTCTCAATCAGTAACATTTTTAAGAATAAACTTCAAAAATACAAGACACAATCAACCAAAAGATTCAATTCTATCCTCTAGATTTCATACGAGGCACACTCAGATCAGTATTTCAGTATTATGTCACTTCAAAATACCTAGACAAAAGTTTTTATCATTGGATTCAGTAAACCCCAAGGTCCCAAGTTTCCAGCGCCTCTGGAAAACCACGCTTGAGGCTGGCAAAGCAGGCCTGGCCCAGCCCTTGACTTTAAAACGACCATTTTTCTCTGGGGAAAGTCAAGAAGCAAACTTGTAGCTACATTGTTTCCTGCCGGTTGCTTGCCTGTGGGGAAATTTCAAAATTGGCCAGGAGATCACAGCCATGGGGGAAAACTGTTTTCAGCTGACGAAAGTTTGGTCTAACCTGGACCATTCAGATGTAAATTGAACATTCTTTCTTTAAGAATTTGCTAGAGAAATTCTTTGCTTAGAAAGCAACTAGCCCCTTTCTCCATTAGAAAGGCGTGGCTAGACTTTTTAATTAACAAAGGGCCAGTTTTTTACCCAGCTACTTAGATTTTTATAATTAATACTAGTAGCCCGGTGCACAAAATTTGTGAACTGGGGTAGGGGGGCAAAGGGGCCTCTCAGTCTGGCCTTCACCCTCTCCAATCTGAGACCCCTCATGGAATGTCCAACTACCTGTTTGTGCCCACACTTTTAACAGATAACAGCTCCATTGTTGTCCCTTTCTTATGCTTAAAACCATTGGAATTAGTAGGTATTCAAAGTGTGTATACATTTTGGGGGGACACCCTGTATATCTCTAGTCAGTGGTGAAAGAAACCAACAGCAGATTTGGAACCCCCAGACAGGGAACCTTGCTCACTCCCCACACGTCTGCCCACTTCACTTTCCACCTTCGTGGGCAGCAGGAGAATCAACGTTTTCTCTCATTAATTCGGAAAAGCACGTCCTGTCACCCGCTGCCCAGCAGGAGTGTGCTAGGCCCCAAGCAAGTGAGGCTCAGTCAGGGCAGCCTTCACTCATGGGTGCTGGCACCCAAAGTGCACATTCCTCCTCTACAGTCGCCCCGACTATCTCACTGTTTCACTGAGAGGACGGAATTCCTCTCTGCCTCTGGGCTCTTGATCTTGAACGCTGACCGAAGGCACCTCAGAGAGGGCCGCCCATGCCCACCAGGTGTGTCTATCTGCACCTGCTCCTGCCTCAGCACCTGCATTAACCCCCCAGAGGTGATCTCGTAGCTGCACTGGCCTCCGTGGGAACAGGGCATCACCACTCCGCCCTCTCACTGTCATCTCACAGGCACCCACTCTCAGCACCCAGAACACCCAGACACTCTCCACAGGACGTGAGCGCATCAGAGGGGATGTGTGCACATCCTGTGGGGGTGTTAGGCATGCTGGGTTGATGGAAGTGCGGTGGAGAGGCGGGGGGAACTTGTGCACGCCTTGGTTTGCAACTGTTGCAGACGTGGGAGGGTGACAGTGTGCTGGGGGATATTCTCTCCCCACAACCCCTCAGCTGGTCCAGGACCTTCCCTCCCCACAACCCCTCAGCTGGTCCAGGACCTTCCCTCCCCACAACACTGAAGCTAGTCCAAGACACTTCCCTCCCTGAGGGCTGGGCAGGAGCCTGGGAGAAGGGAATGGGAATGCTGCCCCGGGCCAAGCTGCTGGTAAACTGCCTCCATGAGTCCTGAAGTCCAGCTTCTTTGGTTCCAAAGCCACTCCCAGTCACTGTGCCAGAGGTCGGCCAGCCCCCAGAACAGCACTTCTCCAGGTGCCCTGCTCCCTAAGGGCACCTTCACCTGCCCACCACGCCCAGCCCACCTACTTGGCCAGCCAGGCAGCCACGTGGCTGCCTCCTTCCCAAGCCCTCCAGGCCTCGTTCTCTGGATGCTGGCAGATGCTGACATCCACCATAGCCTTCCTCTCTGCCCCACAGCGAACATCCCCAGGGCATTCATTCCATTTCTTCATCCACAAGGACCAGGCAGCCGGCCTTGGGAGCCCACGGACTGCAGCGATCGTTAGCACAGTTAATAATTTCCTTTCTTGCATGATCGATCTCCCAGCCTCTCACTTCCCCGATTACATTAAGCGGACGTCTCTGACCGGAACAGCAAAGGGTCGGGGAGGGGAGGAAAAGGTGCTAGTGGCAGCATACAGTGTTGGTGGTGCATAGCCATGGGGTGGGACTGGGTGAGCCCTAAAAGCAGCAGGGGAGGGAGCCTGGGGAATAATGGCCTCAGGAAGGTGGGGTGGCCTGCGGGTACACACCTCAGCCTCACACCCAGAGTCACTCTTCCCCAGTCCAAGCTGTAAACAAAAATGACCAGATCTGCCTTTAAATAGCTCACGTTTGTGTAACTCCAGTGGCCCATGGACGGTCCAGCCACCTGCAGTGGCAGTCCTGGCACTAACAGGGTCACAGAGGAAATTGGAAGAGACGCTGCAGCCCGGCCGAAGGGTGCCAAGCCGTGGCTCCGGCTCCTTTGCGGCCACGGTGCCAGCGAGAACACGTGCTGGGCTCCCCGCTCCCCATCCACACAGTGGGTTCCATAGGAAGTCAACACTTGTTCAGCTGTTTCAAAAGTTCCTCTCACGTAGTTAGCGCTTACTAAATCCTGGCATTGCTGTGTTCTGTGTTTTCTATCCATGGAAAAGAAAAATATGGCTCTGATGTTTTTATAATTATTATCAAAATTGAAGAAAATTATTCACAAGTTTGACCTGATTTCTTATATTTTAAACTGTTTACTCACATTTAAACTTTTAACTTGTGCCGATGTATCATGAATCAACCCCCAGACACTTGCCCCAAAAGATGTCTACTCGTGCTAGCCCGACCCGCCTCAGCACCTGTGCAGGGCTGGCTTTCGTTCACAATCAGCGTGGAAATCCCCACGTGCGAGCCTTTGGAAGCAACATGGAAAATAAGAAAAATGAAAGCATGCTTGTCCGAGTTACTTGAGGCCATGGACACGCAGGCACATCCTGTGGCTCCCTCGGGGAGCGTCCTGTCGGCATGGCGATTGTGGCTCATCCCAAAGCTGCCAGTCATGGAGGGACATTCATTTATTTCCAGGAACGTGTCACAGTCTGAGAACAAAGTGCCAAAGAGCTGTATCAGTGACAATTGCCACCCAAAGCACTAGTGGGCTTTTTAATGAATTAGTCATAATAACAATAATACTAATAATAAGCTAAGGCTCAGAGGAAACGGCTCAAAAGGTTAAGTAACTTGCTTAAAGGCACACAGCGAATTTCTATTTCCAAGAAGAGTGTACAAGATTCCTCAGACCAATACTTTCATTAAAGACCATTTAAAAAGCTGAACAAAAAAACCCCAGAGAAATAAAAAAATCTTCTTGAAAACTTCAGGCCACTAACAAGGTCCCGAGGGTTATTCGCCTGAGCTCCAGGAAAGGGCTGGCACCCTCAGAGGTGAGCTCCTGCCCAGGCTGCTTCGGTTCTGGGTACTTGCCCACCAGCGGAGATAGCCAACAGCGGGCCTGCACTTTGGAAGCCTATGGAACTAAGTGAAAAACTGTCATCTGGTGCTTCCCAAGGAGAAAATCCGGGCAAACCGACGTCCCTGCCGGCTGGGAGGGACAGGAAAGGGCTGTATCCTTGGACTCAGCAAACTGGTGATGACCAGCTCTTCCGTGGACAACAGTCTGGCTTCACATCACCTGATGGCCCAGAAAATCTCAATTTAGATGAAATGAATTCAGATTAAGGTGGCCCGGGACAAGTAGTACCTCTGTGTGCGTGGTAAAGACAATGGAAGTCCTCTCCAGATGTAGAGGACCGCATGCATGTGCACTGTAGTGTCCCGGATCTGATCAAAGACCCAGCCGATCATTCCTCTCCACCTCCCCCGCTCTCACCACCTCCTTACAACCCCGCTACGAAACCTGCGTCCCACGTTTTACCCTCCGAGAACCCTAACTGCCCACCTTCCCCTGTACACTCTCCGCCGAACCTCCGCCCCCGTGACCCCCCGCAACCGAATTCAGAGGTGGCTGGCCAGTTCCCTTTGCACGAGGTTGCAGGGGCGGAGGGTATTATCCGAGTATCCATTCCCTTTTCACTCTCTGATCTTTCTCCAATTAAAAAACATCTTTTCTCTTCCTCTTCTGACCCAGATAACTACATCAAGGAATTCAAATACCTCACTCAGTCTTATGATCTCACCTGGCACGACATTTTCATTATTCTCACTTCCTCTCTATCACCATCAGACAAAGACCGAGTCTGGGACACGGCTCAGCAAATACCAGACGAGGCCCACACCCGTAACAACGCCAACCCTATTGGCACCCTTGCATTCCCCGGGAAGATCCCGACTGGAACTACCAACCTGGACATCAGAATAGAGAGGCACGGAACCCTATGCTTGACTATGTTACCCAGGCTCTTCACGGGCTGGCTAATAAGGCAGTAAATTATGATAGAATGAAGGCGATTACCCAGCGCCCACAGGAAAACCCTGGGGAATTCCTTGAACGTCTTTCACAGGTGCTTCAAAAATACACCCGTATGGATCCTACTTCCCCGGCGGGGACGGCTTTACTACACTCACATTTTATATCCCAGTCGGCCCCAGACATAAGGAAAAAACTAAAGAAGCTTGAGGATGGGCCCGAGACTCCCCAGAGGGAACTCCTTAACGTGGCCTCCAAGGTCTTCCATAAGAGAGAAGAACAGGAAAAGGAGGACCTTAAAAAAAGAGACCAGGAAAATTACCCTATGCTGGCGAAGGCCCTAAGGGCTCCACATCCCAAGGCTCCAAGCCAACTCAGAAAGGAAGGCTACATCAACCCCACCGGGTGCCTGCTTCAAATGCAAGCAGCATGGACATGGGGCAAGACAATGCTCAAATCTGAGACCCCCTTCCGGCCCCTGTCCACGTGGAGGGACACTGGGGAGTCGATTGCCCCAGTCGCAGAAGGGGGGCTGGATCTTCCTCTCTAATGAAAACCTCCACCTCCGGATCCCTAACAGATCTGCTGGGACTGGCAACAGAGGACTGACGGGGCCCTGGGTCTCTGGCCCCGGTGGCGATCATGCATCAGGAGCTCAGGGTAAATCTTCTCGTGGCAGGTAAGCCGGTCTCTTTCCTTGTTGATACCGGGGCCACTTACGCCACCTTGCCTGAATTTTCGGGCCCCTTAACGCCATCTACCACTACTATTGTAGGAGTCTTGGGAACAAAGACCATCCCTCTATTAACTCAACCCCTACTTTGTACCTTCGAAGGAATACAGTTCACACACCGCTTCTTAGTCATTCCTCAATGCCCCACCCCTTTACTGGGGAGAGATATCTTATCTAAATTCCATGCAACGGTCTCACTGACTCCCTCTGCCTACACACCCTTGGCCTCCGTCTTTCTTGTCTCCGCTGCTGACTCAGACTCGGCCTTGGTCGTTCCCCCATTACCTCCAGATAAGGTCCACCCTATAGTCTGGGACACCTCTAATCCATCCATAGCCAAACACCATACTCCAGTCCTGATCCACCACAAAAACCCTGACTCCTTCCCTTTGTCCCCCAATACCCTGTCCCAACCAAACATCTACTCGGCCTTAAACCTACTATTTCCAAACTTCTCAATTCAGGTCTTCTAAGGCCCACAAACTCCCCCTTCAACACTCCCATCCTTCCTGTTATTAAACCAAACGGCTCGTATCGCCTGGTTCAAGACCTCAGAGCCATCAACTCGGCAGTACTGCCCATAGCCCCAGTTGTGCCCAATCCTTACACCATTCTGTCTTCTATCCCCCCTTCCTCCTCCTTTTTACAATCCTTGATCTAAAATATGCCTTCTTCACTATCCCTTTAGATTCACAATGTCAGGATCTCTTTGCTTTCACCTGGACTGATCCCAAAACCAGACACTCACAGCAGCTCACGTGGACAGTTCTGCCCCAGCATTTAGGGAGAGCCCCCACTTCTTTGGGCAGGCACTGGCAAAGGACTTGTGGGATCTGGCGCTGCCCAGAAGCTCACTCCTACAATATGTAGATGACCTTCTACTGTGCAGCCCTGATCTCCAAACCTCCCAGGAGAACACGTGTCTACTCCTTAACTTTCTTGCCCAGCATGGTTATCGGGTTTCAGCGACCAAGGCTCAGCTCTCCCAGTCAGCAGTAATATACCTCGGGGTTAGAATTTCACCTCCAGGAACCATCACACCCAGGAACCGTCACATCCAGGAACCGTCACACCCAGGAACCATCACACCCAGGAACCATCACACCCAGGAACCATCACCTCCAGGAACCATCACACCCAGGAACCATCACACCCAGGAACCATCACATCTGCTCTCTTCACACCCAGGAACCATCACACCCAGGAACCATCGCCTCCAGGAACCGTCACACCCAGGAACCATCACACCCAGGAACCGTCACACCCAGGAACCATCACACCCAGGAACCGTCACATCTGCTCTCTTCACACCCAGGAACCATCGCCTCCAGGAACCGTCACACCCAGGAACCATCACACCCAGGAACCGTCACACCCAGGAACCATCACACCCAGGAACCGTCACATCTGCTCTCTTCACACCCAGGAACCATCGCCTCCAGGAACCGTCACACCCAGGAACCATCACACCCAGGAACCGTCACACCCAGGAACCATCACACCCAGGAACCATCACATCTGCTCTCTTCACACCCAGGAACCATCACACCCAGGAACCATCACACCCAGGAACCATCACACCCAGGAACCGTCACACCCAGGAACCATCACAGCCAGGAACCATCACCTCCACTCTCTTCACATCCAGGAACCATCAAACTAGGTTTTCGATAAAGGAATGAGTTACCCTATGAGACTATTTGTGGGAAAGGAGTAGTGGGGAAAGCCTGGCAGTTAAGCATAGGGATGGTGACTTCCACATGAGCAGAGACCCACATTGTCCACACATGGCCCTCAGTGTGCTCAACGACCTAAAGTCCAGGGAATTCTTCATATAAGGTCATGTAACTGTTCTCCAGACCTGCTATTAGCTGCACCACTCTCCATGTCTCTCTCTGATTCCTGTGCCGGACAAGCCTCTTCCCCTTGTTTCCTATCAGGTACACCTGATTAGTCCCTCAACGTTCAGCTCTCCATTACTTCCCTAAGCAGCATCACCTGCACCTCACCTTCCGCCCGTCCTATCTTCACTCTGTCACCCTGGGGCTGGCACATCGGTCTATGTCAGCCATGGGCAAACTACGGCCTGCGGGCCAGATCGGCCAGTTTGAAATGAATAAAACTAAAAAAAAAAAAAAAAGACCGTACCCTTTTATGTAATGTTTACTTTGAATTTATATTAGTTCACACAAACACTCCATCCATGCTTTTGTTCCGGCCTCCGGTCCAGTTTAAGAACCCATTGTGGCCCTCAAGTCAAAAAGTTTGCCCACCCCTGGTCTATGTTGTACTTAAAGGTCCGATGTTTCAAACTATTCACTGAAATGTCTGCCCCTTCTCCAAGGACCTGAGTGTGCGCATCCTGACACAAGAGCGAGGCGCCCCAGGCCCAGCTCTGTGCCAGATGCAGGGTAAAGGGTCTGTATTTGGGCAACTGAATGGAATTGCATTGAATTCAAATTTTTGCAGTCTTGTGTGTGAAATCTTAAATGACTGAGGTTCAGAGAACTGAGTTTTATAGTTTTATTTACAGTTTTCTAGAATTCCGTTTTCTGGCATTTCGTCTCTCCAAGAATTAGGACCCCAGCAGGTGTGATCTGACCCCAAGGGAAAGGCAGAGATAGAAATGGGAGTGAGTGAAGGTCAGGAAAGAGGGTGGCACCAGAGAAGGTGCTGGGCTCGCCCCCACACAAGCACTGACATGTACACTGTGGGGAGAACCTAAAGTCCAGGGAATTCTTCATATAAGGTCATGTAACTGTTCTCCAGACCTCCTATTAGCTGCACCACTCTCCATGTCTCTCTCTGATTCCTGTGCTGGACAGGTGCTCCAGAGAGACAGGTGTGTGCTGGGTGAACAGCTGCTGAACCACAAACGAGACAACAGTTGAATGGAGAAGTGTGGGAGCCCACACCCTCTGGGAACTGTGAGAACTCCCCTGAATGGAGGTGTCCGTGGGCATCCTGTTTACCTTCACCTCCCCTTCAACAAAACCAGCAGGCGCTCGGCACCTGAAAGATCACCACAGCACACTCAGCCAGGGCACACTCAGCCAGGGCACACTCAGTCCCGGCACACTCAGCCACAGCACACTCAGCCACGGCATACTCAGCCACAGAACACTCAGCCAGGGCACACTCAGGCACAGCACACTCAGTCACGGCACACTCAGCCACGGCACACTCAGCCACAGCACACTCAGTCATAACACACTCAGCCAGGGCACACTCAGGCACAGCATACTCAGCCACAGCACACTCAGCCACGGCATACTCAGCCACAGAACACTCAGCCAGGGCACACTCAGGCACAGCACACTCAGTCATGGCACACTCAGCCACGGCACACTCAGCCACGGCACACTCAGCCATAGCACACTCAGTCATAACACACTCAGCCAGGGCACACTCAGTCATAACACACTCAGCCAGGGCACACTCAGGCACAGCACACTCAGCCACGGCACACTCAGCCATAACACACTCAGCCACAGCACACTCAGCCACGGCACACTCAGCCATAGCACACTCAGCCAGGACACACTCAGCCATGGCACACTCAGACATAACACACTCAGCCATAGCACACTCAGCCACAGCACACTCAACCACAGCACACTCAGCCATAGCACACTCAGGCATAACACACTCAGCCAGGGCACACTCAGTCATAACACACTCAGCCAGGGCACACTCAGGCACAGCACATTCAGCCACAGCACACTCAGCCATAACACACTCAGCCACAGCACACTCAGCCACGGCACACTCAGCCATAGCACACTCAGCCAGGACACACTCAGCCATGGCACACTCAGACATAACACACTCAGCCAGGGCACACTCAGGCACAGCACACTCAGCCATAGCACACTCAGCCAGAACACACTCAGTCATAACACACTCAGCCAGGGCACACTCAGCCACGGCACACTCAGCCACAGCAGACTCAGTCACGGCATACTCAGCCATAGCACACTCAGCCAGAACACACTCAGTCATAACACACTCAGCCAGGGCACACTCAGCCACGGCACACTCAGCCACAGCAGACTCAGTCACGGCATACTCAGCCATAGCACACTCAGCCAGAACACACTCAGTCATAACACACTCGGCCAGGGCACACTCAGCCACGGCACACTCAGCCACAGCAGACTCAGTCACGGCATACTCAGCCATAGCACACTCAGCCACAGCACACTCAGTCATAACACACTCAGCCACGGCACACTCAGCCAGAACACACTCAGTCATAACACACTCAGCCACGGCACACTCAGCCATAATACACTCAGGCACAGCACACTCAGCCGCCGCACACTCAGCCACGGCACACTCAGCCACAGCACACTCAGCCACGGCACACTCAGCCACAGCACACTCAGCCATAGCACACTCAGCCACAGCACACTCAGCCACGGCACACTCAGGCACAGCACACACTCAGGGGATAGAACAGTGTCTGTGGGCACAGCCCCTGGTCAGGGAGCGGGGCAGTGTCTGTGGGCACAGCCCCTGGTCAGGGAGCGGGGCAGTGTCTGTGGGCACAGGCCCTGGTCAGGGAGCGGGACAGTGTCTGTGGGCACAGCCCCTGGTCAGGGAGCGGGACAGTGTCTGTGGGCACAGCCCCTGGTCAGGGAGCGGGGCAGTGTCTATGAGCGCAGGCCCTGGTCAGGGAGCGGGGAAGTGTCTGTGGGCACAGACCCTGCGCCCAGGGTGCCGGCAGGAGCTGTGGCCGGAGCTGGCCGCTTGCATGGGCAACCCCACCTGAGACATGCTGGTGGCATTGCTCTACTCCTTGGCATGATTTTGTCCGTGGCTTGCTTCCAGTCTGTTCCTTTCCCGTTTTGGGCTTCTTTGCTGACATCAAGCTCTACTAATAATTAGGTGCTTCAGAAGCTCAGGAGGAGGCCGGAAAGCTGGGGCAGGGTGTGGGTGTGGAGGCAGCTGGGAGCACAGTGGCCTTTAAACCTGGAAGAATCTCTCTAGTGCCCTCTTGGGGCCACTTCTGAGAACTGCGGTGGAAGCAGCTAAATCATGAGCTCCCTTTTCTTTACTTCCAGCTTAGGGAGAAGACCAATCTAACTTGGCATAAAGTCTGAGCTGGACATCTTTTCTGAATAAAACAATGGTTTTAAAATTTTCAAGAGTTTATGTAGCAGTGACAGGGCCCTGGCCGCGGCCAGGAAACTAAATTTCTCCCAGGAAACTGAAGTTCCTGATGGGTAAGATTCAGCAAATAGTTCAGTTCTTGTTTTAGCCAATATCTGGATAAAATCAGTTTCACAGTGAAGATAATTCTGGTGTTTGCCCTTAAGAAGAACTCAACGTCCATTTTCCCCAGGCCAGCCAGGCCCTTGTCTGCATCCCTCGCCCTCCCCCCAGCACGTACTGCCTCTTCTCCAGGCTGCACGCTCCTTACCTCTAACCCACTGTGACTGCTGGCAAGTCTGGGTGTCGGTTTGGCTCTGGGTGTATAGTGCCCAGGAGTTTCCCCTGCAAAAGGCCGACGGCCCACAGAAGTGTGAACGCAGATGGTCAAACCCAACAATGTCACTTCTAGGAATATATCTTCCTGAGAAACACACTAGTGTGACATTCTAGTTGAATACTGGCACTCTTATAGTGTTTTTAATAGCAAAATATTGGCAATAATATGACTGCCTCTCAACAAGAGAATCCTATATAATAAAAGCGTATTATGCAAAGTGTCCCCTCGACCAGAGTTCTTCCAGTAGTTCAGCCGGCTGGAGGAAGGGAGGGAGGCCCCGGCTGGCAGCTGGCAGCTGTGAGGGACCGTACCAGTGCACAAATTCCTTGCACTGGGCCTCTAGTAAAAAATAAATTATGGTAGCAAAAAAATAAATAAATAAATAAAAAATAAAATAAATTATGGTACAATACAATGAAATACATGGTAGCCAAAAAAAGAGAGTAATGTGGAAAATCTACAAGATATATTGTTATGTAAAGAAAGTGCATAAGCCCTAGCTGGTTTGCTCAGTGGATAGAGCATTGGCCTGCAGACCAAAGGGTCCCAGGTTCGATTCCAGCCAAGGGCATATACCTCGGTTGCAGGCTCCTCCCAGCCAGGTCCAGGTCGGACTCGTATAGGAGGCAACCAATCGATGTGTTTCTCTGGCATCGATACTTCTCTGTCTTTCCCTCTCCCTTCCACTGTCTCCAAAAATCAATGGAAAAACATCCTTGAGTGAGGATTTTTTTTTTTAAAGTGCACACAGTATGCTAGCATAGATGTGTGTGTGTGTGTGTGTGTGTGTGTGTGCGCGCGCGCACACGCGCACTCGCGCGCGTGTGTAATGTATGCAATTGAATATTCCTAGAAGAGTACATAAGCAACCAATAATATTGGAGCCTTAGAGGAGGGGTACTGGGGGGCTTTGGACAGGAATAAGAGGGAGACTTAGTAAGTTTTAATTTTAAACTATGTATTTTCAATAAGTGTATTTACTTTTTCAGACATACATAACGAAAAGTATGGTCTCTGCCACGTGGAGACTGACTGGAAGCTGGAAGGGCAGCGTCCGTGTGAACCAGGAGCAGAAGGTGTAGGTAGGTTAGCAAATTTCATGCATTTCTCTGTATTTGTTTCTTTTGTTATTCCAGGGCTTTCAGTAAAGTACATATGATAACCTCAGTGTTTTTGAGTTAAAATTTTCCAAGTATTTCCTTTATTTTTATGTATAAAAAGTTAGAAAGTTTATACTTAAGGTGACCCAGAGCAGGAGCTATAGATGATTCTTTAGAGATCTTACAACTTGTTTCCCTTCCTCGTCCCACTGAATTGGATCAGGCAGGTTGACTTCAATAGGGCACATAGAGCTGCACCTCTCCCCCACCATGACTGCCGGCAAGTCTGGGTGCCGGCTTGTCTCTGGGTGTATGGCGCCCAGGAGTTTCTCCTGCAAAAGGCCCATGGCCAATTTTTTAATGAAAAACTTGGAACCCAATTGCAAGAATATCTAGTCAAATCCAGGACTCCTCTGAGCTGCTTTTCTTGTTTTTGGAGAGGGAAAGATGGGATTCCTCTGAGTCTTTTGGGTTTAATCAGTAGCCCATCTTTAGATATGAGAGGGCCAGGGCATTTTACTTGAGGTAAGCAAAATTGAAGCTTATCTTTTGAGACCTTATGTCCTTTTATAGCTAGCTGGTGCAATAAGTATGTTGCATCTTCTTGGGAGTCTAATAGGTCCTAGGGCATGAAAATAAAGCTTCTACATATTCGATTAGAGCAGAATATCTGAAAAATTCAACACCATTCAAATCAGTTTTTAGTATTGAAGACAATAGGTGGGGCTCTCTGTATATCCCTGGGGCATTACAGTCCAAGTAAACTTGTAATCCTCCCAAGTGAAAGCAAAGAAGTCTCTCTCTCTCTCTCTCTCTCTCTCTCTCTCTCTCTCTCTCTCTTTCAGAAATGTGCTAAAGGCACGACATAAATCCATCGCTGAAAAGTATTGACAGTTCACAGGCATGGCTGATAATAGGTTCTGTGGATTTAGAACCTCGGGATGTCTGGGAGTAACTATCTTATTTGTAGCTCTGAGACCCTGTACATCATTGAGTTGTAGGCGCTGGAAACAGCGCCGGGAACTAGACTAGTGGAGTCAGATTGGCTCTGGGTTCAGTAACCTCAGTACTTAAGTTCTGGCTAGGAAAGAATTCAGAGGCAAGACAAACTATAAGAGAACATTTATTTATAAAATCACAGAGGTGGCCCGGCCGGTGTGGCTCATTGGTTGAACGTCGACCCATGAACCAGGCGGTCACAGTTCGATTTCCAGTCAGGGCACGTGCCTGGGTTGCAGGCTTTATCCCAAGTAGGGGGTGTGCAGGAGGCAGCCAATCAATGATTCTCTCTCATCATTGATGTTTCTCTCTCTCTCTCTCTCTCTCTCTCTCTGAAATCAATAAAAACATACAAAAATAAAATCACAGAGGTGGAAGAAGTACTTCCTAGAAGAAATGGGCTTAGGAAACAAGTTATAGAAGCAAAGGAAGGGCCCTGGGAGCTGGGGAGTGAGGAGGCTAATGGTAAGGTGCCTGGTGGCGGGCAGGGGAGGAAGGGAAGGGCATAGGCATGCTCCCAGGAGGGAGGCACACGGGTCCTCCTTCCCAAGGGTTTAAAGGGTGGAGATTGTAGGGGAGGGCCCAGGGGAAGACCTCAATAGGTTTTGCTGTTTCTCTAGGCCTAGAGCTGTAATACAACTGAGGCCCAGATGTTATCTCTAGGGAGGAAAGGTCAGGGTCCAACCACAGGACCAGTGAGTGGTGTGCTAGGGGAGGTCAGGCCACTCACCCTGCAGTTGTCCTTTGCTGGGCACCTGCGGCTTTCTGCCTGGTGACTGCTGTACCCGGCCATCGTCCTTGCTCTGCTCATGTCTGTCTAACTGCACGACCACAATTGGTTTCAAGAAAATCTTGCCTTATCAGGTGAATTGGGGCAAATTTGCTTAGCAAAACTATGCATTGCCCCATAGCATTCCCTAGTGGGAAGGGGACAGGTTCTTATTAAAAAAACAGTCGTTGGTTGATTAGACATCCCTACCATTTGCACAGAAGCTTTCCTCTGAGGGAGGAGGCAGCTAAGTTGGGTTCAGAACAGAAAACGTAGTCCCAGTATCTACAAGAGCCTTAGTAAGTTCTTCTTATAGTAATTTTAATTTCTCCTAAATTACCAGTGAGGAGGACAAACACCCTCGCAGAGTTCTTGGAGCAACCATATGCTTTCTTCTCCGTCTCTTCCCTTCCTAAGTCCCAGTTCAGCTTTCTGTAATCCTTCTTAAGGCGACCTGACTGTCTACAATAAAAAGAGACTCCTCTGCAGGTCTCCCAGCAAACCCTACTTAGTAATCCTATTGCTTTTGCTTCCAGAAACCAATAGGTATGTTAATTGGAACAGGTCAGAATAGCCAGGCTCACATGTTCTAACCGTTAAATTAAACTCCTTTATGAACCCATCAGATTCCTGGAGAAAATAGGAGAGATGTATAGGTAGATTTCTTAATTCTATTCCAGTCCAAGGAATATATGTAATCACTGGGTCCCCTCTGCCTGGGACTGGCTTTTCCCTGAAGGGAGCTTCTAGAATTCCTAGATTATTCTTGTCTACATTTTTAAAAATACATTTTTACTGATTTCAGAGAGGAAGGGAGAGGAAGAGAGAGATAGAAACATCAATGATGAGAGGCAATCATTGATCGGCTGCCTCCTGCACACCCCCATCTGGGGATCGAACCCGCAACCAGGCAATGTATCTTTGACCGGACTCAACTAGGGACCCTCAGTCTGCAGGCTGACAATCTATCCACTGAGCCAAACCACCTAGGGCTCCTTGTCTACATTTTTATTCCTATTTTCTCTTAGATCAGTAGAGAGTGGTAGTGGAGGAGATACAGAGGATATAGAAGGAAAAGAAAGAAGGGCAGGGGAGGGCAACCCCAAACAAGGAAGCTCAGAGAGCAAAGGGTATAGTAGAGGAGCTGTAGAAGGGGAGGAAATGTTAGGGCAGAAATAGAATATTTCAGACTCGGTACGGTTATGGGAAATAGTAATCATGCTCTATTAACCGTGAGTGCCTTGTTCTGGTTAAAGAAAGGACATTCTGACCTGGCAGGGAGTTGTACGCACACCACTGGGACCTGGGAGTCAACCTTGGAATGTGGTCCATTCTCACTCAAGAACTGCCTAAGCCGAAACCGGTTTGGCTCAGTGGACAGAGCGTCGGCCTGCGGACTGAAGGGTCCCTGGTTCGATTCCGGTCAAGGGCATGTACCTGGGTTGCGGCCACATCCCCAGTGGGAGATGTGCAGGAGGCAGCTGATCGATGTTTCTCTCCCATCGATGTTTCTGACTCTCTATCTCTCTCCCTTCCTCTCTGTAAAAAATCAATAAAATATATTAAAAAAAAAAAAGAACTGCCTAAAATCATGGAAAGATTAACAACCTTGTTGCCCAAACAATGGAGTCCCACCCCAGCCTCCTACTTCCCCAGGCCTGTAATCCCTACTTCCCCATGTAATCCTTGTCCTACCCTATACACGCAGCTGGCTTGTGGGAGGTGCAGAGCAGATTTTTGTGGGTGAGCTGCTGCTCTCTCATGCTGCTGGCAGGATTGGAATAAACGCTCATATACGATTCAACCCTGTCTCTGCTTAGTTGGCTCAAGTAGTGACAGGCAGCCCGCCTGCCCACTGACTCTGGGCAGAGCGGGTCTGCTTTTCACTCTGGCTCTGTGTGGGGAGTTGGGAGCCATCCCCAAGCCCCGATGCTCAAAAGCCTCTCATGCCCAGGCACACGCTGCGGGCACACTCCATGCACCCGACCGCGGCTGCCTGCATCCCAGGCCTCGCTGCAGCCAGGGCTGTGAGGGCGCAGGACGCCTGGCTCCCGAGGGCGGGCACGGGCCGGGCCTGATGAACAGACGGGCCTTCCCCGAGGGCTGAGCTGGTACCCGCCGGGCCAGGCACAGGCCACGAGGACCAGCCACAGTTCCCCTCAGGGAGAGGCGCCTGGCCGCCTGCAGGCTGGACCCCAGCACCCCATCAGGCAGCAAGTCCAGGCGGCGGTGAGTGGTCACGTCTGTGGGGCACCGCTGTCGGTCAGCGGTGCTGCTGTGTCTGGGTCAGGTCGCGGGGCACGGCATTTCCCTTTAAAGGGCTCCAGATCCTAAAAACAGTGTAAGCGAAGCAGCAGCTCAAATAAAGGTGGAAAATACTGACAATTACCGAATTGGGGGATGGTTAATGAGAATTTCCCATTCCATTATCCTCTTTATTTCCAATGAAAACTTTCCAATTGAAAACTCTGTCATTGTTTTTTTAAGTTAAAAACAATGGGTTAAGGACATGAAAATCAATTTACCAAATTACAAGTGGCTAATAAACTTACAAAAATTAGATAAAGTCAATAATAATTAAAGAAATCAAATTAAAACTGGTGAAATACTATTTTTAAACATGTTTTAAACCATTGTGGTATGATGACAAGGAGACACATACACTGCTGGCTGAATTATAAATGTGTGTAATTCCTCTGGCAAATAAGGTAGCAATATGTATTAAAGACCTTAAAAATGTGTGCCACTGTGCGTCTGCAGTCTGAGCCCAAGAGGGAACCGCACAGGAGGCCTGCACTGCGCCCGGTTCGCACGCTGCCGCCTGCAGCACCCAGGGAGCCTGGTTACTTAAGTAAGATGTGCTGCTTTTCTGGTTCTGTGATATGTATGTCTGGTTTTACAGTTTTAGAATTATCCTGCGATACTTCCTATTCATTCGGGAACCGTGCCAATGGACTGTGGCCACCACTGCTTGATAGGAAATAGTGTCCAAGCCATGCTGCACCAGACAGGCTGGATGAGTCCAGGGCAAGAGCCCGCGTTAACCAGCCCAGCACCTGCCTCCAGGCCCCCACTGCCAGCAGACGCTGCCAGCCAGGGCCCAGCCTCTGCCTGCAGGAAGCTCCTTTCTTTCCTCCAGGGGAGACTGGAAACTGTTCCTTCCACCCACTGGGAAAATATCAGTTTCTATATACTGTGCAATAGGACCATCACTGGGATCTGGGGAGAGGGCAGTGCCTGGGGGGCTCTCTGGGGAGAGGGCAGTGCCTGGGGGGCTCTCTGGGGAGAGGGCAGTGCCTGGGGGGCTCCCTGGGGGGAGGGCAGTGTCTGGGGGGCTCTCTGGGGAGAGGGCAGTGCCTGGGGGGCTCTCTGGGGAGAGGGCAGTGCCTGGGGGGCTCTCTGGGGGGAGGGCAGTGCCTGGGGGGCTCTCTGGGGGGAGGGCAGTGCCTGGGGGGCTCTCTGGGGAGAGGGCAGTGCCTGGGGGGCTCTCTGGGGAGAGGGCAGTGCCTGGGGGGCTCTCTGGGGGGAGGGCAGTGCCTGGGGGGCTCTCTGGGGAGAGGGCAGTGTCTGGGGGGCTCTCTGGGGGGAGGGCAGTGCCTGCGGGGCTCTCTCCCTCTGTTCAGCTACCCTCTCCTTTTCAGCCGTGTCAGCTTTGATGTGAAACTCAGCCTTTCTCCTTGAATGAACAGGGACACAGTGCAGGTCCGGGAGTGAAGGTGGGCGGCCTCCCCAGCACAGGAGTAGAAACAACCTGGATTGGACGTGAGCCTGCAGTGCCCTGTGAGCCCACCTGCAGGGTGTCTCTCCGCCTGGTCCCCCTCAGGCCGGCTCCCTGCTGCCTCCGGGCCCCCCTCTCCCCAGACTCTCCTCATTCTCCTCTGCCTTCCCCCCTCGGGGCCGCAATCCACCTCCCAGTCCCAGGAGGAGGGAAAGGGCCCATGTTAGAGAACAACCACTTCTCTGGTTTCTGATTCAGACTGTGTTGGGGCTGAGGGAGCATCAGTCGGACCAAAGGTCTGTGAGGTATTTTCCCCAACAAATGACCTTTGACTCTGTTAGAGAAATGTTTGCTCTCCCTTCTTCAAATCACAGGCAACTTCCCAGATAGGAATTGTTTCGTTCCCATTACACGCAACCTAACTCCCCAGCGACAGCGACGAGCGCGCAGGCGGTGCCCAGACGTGGTCTCCCCGGCCTGCCCGGGAGAGGACCTTCTAGAACACGCTGCAGGCTGCGAACAGGGTCACGCACACAGCACACAGCTGGAGAGAGAGAAAATCCCGGACACACATCTCCAATGTAATCCCTGCCTTGGGGTCTCACGGTCCCTCAGAAAGGTCTTGTGAAAAAAATAGAGAAAGATTAGCTCGCAGGACGAGGAGGGGAAGGTAAACTCGGGGACCAACATTTCCTAAGGGGTGTCCGAGCCAGAGCCAGCGCGTCCAGGCCGTGCGCGGGGCTGGCAGGGCATCGGCAGGACCCAGCAGTTCTATGACAGCCCCCCTCCTACCCACCCTGGGCTGAGGCTCCCAGTGGACTGTTGGAGGCCCCAGAGGGCACTGAACAGGTCCCTCCAACTGCCCACCCCTGGTGCCAGGCTTTGCCTGTCAGGACACAGGCTGGGACACAAGTCCCCCCTGGGCTGAAGAGGAGGGGACATCAGCAGGTGAGGGGAGCGGGAGGGGAAGGGGACATCAGCAGGTGAGGGAAGGGGAGTGGGAGGGGACATCAGCAGGTGAGGGAAGGGGAGGGGGAGGGGACAGCAGCAGGTGAGGGGAAGGGGAGGGGGAGGGGACAGCAGCAGGTGAGGGGAGGGGAGGGGGAGGGGACAGCAGCAGGTGAGGGAAGGGGAGGGGGAGGGGACAGCAGCAGGTGAGGGAAGGGGGAGGGGGAGGGGACATCAGCAGGTGAGGGAAGGGGAGGGGACATCAGCAGGTGAGGGAAGGGGAGTGGGAGGGGACATCAGCAGGTGAGGGAAGGGGAGGGGGAGGGGACAGCAGCAGGTGAGGGGAAGGGGAGGGGGAGGGGACAGCAGCAGGTGAGGGGAGGGGAGGGGGAGGGGACATCAGCAGGTGAGGGAAGGGGAGGGGGAGGGGACAGCAGCAGGTGAGGGAAGGGGAGGGGACATCAGCAGGTGAGGGAAGGGGAGGGGGAGGGGACATCAGCAGGTGAGGGAAGGGGAGGGGGAGGGGACATCAGCAGGTGAGGGAAGGGGGAGGGGACAGCAGCAGGTGAGGGAAGGGGAGGGGGAGGGGACAGCAGCAGGTGAGGGAAGGGGAGGGGGAGGGGACAGCAGCAGGTGAGGGGAGGGGAGGGGAGGGGGAGGGGACAGCAGCAGGTGAGGGAAGAGTCCTTTCTGAGGCTGCTTGGCCACAGCACCGCACAGAAAAGATGGACAGAAGGCAGAGGGCTGCGGCTCAGCTATGTTACTGGGCAGTACATTCAAGAGGTGGAGTGAAGGAAAATGAAGAAGATGGCTAGGGCCAAGTCCTCAGGTCTGGGTGAGGGATCTGGCTTATGTGGGAAATGGAAACGTGGGCGTCCTGGGGCCAGAGTGTGTGTCTGAAATACCCCCTGGCAGCCAGGGGTGCCTGAAGGGAGAGCCACAGAGGCAGCACCACCAGGATCCTGTCACGTTGGTGCAGGAGGAGGTGACAGCCTGAACTAGGAGGAGACGAGGGAGGGACAAAAATGACCCCGAATTCTCTAAGAGGCCAGCCAGAGGACTTGGAGACAGACACGGGAGCAGGGAGCAGTCAGGAACACCTGCAGTGCCAGCAAGCCCCACAGGTGTGGTGGGCTTACATGTTTTGCAGAAGAAAAACGCCAGGAGACGGCGATTGGAAGGAACATGACTGTAGCGACATCCCTCCATCCGCCGTGATCAGTGGTGCCCAGTCCTCACGCCTGAGCTGCAGGGTCTAGGGAGGCGGCTGCACCTCTGGCCTCCGGCAGGCAGGGAGAGCCTTGCTAGGAAGGCGTTGCCGTTTTGCTCCGGAGGCAATGCCCTCCCTCGTGTCCTGGCCTGGCCTGTGCTGTAGCCCGGAGCTGCCAGGAAGGCTGGAACCAGTGGGATCCGTGGCACCTGAAGCAGTGGCATCAGGGGGGCGCCCAGCACCCAGGGTTTGCCAGCCTCAGGCACATGAGTCTGAGGTGCCACGGGCATCTGGGGAACTGGGCAGGCGAGGACGCCTACCTGAGGCCATAGGTGCGAGGTCACCAGCTCAGAGCCCAAGGCGGAGCCTGCGGCACTGCCCGCCCATCGTGACTGAGCTACGAGGACCCGCTACCGAGGACCCATCGCCTTAGCCCTGGGACGAGCTTCTCACCTCCATGGGGAGGAGCCGTGCCCTCCTGGTCGCCTGGCAGTTTGCACGGGGCAGGCACTTCCGGGACATGAGCTAAACGCTTGGGGGTGGCAGATGGGGGGGCAAGGCCTCGCCCACCCGGGATCTCGGCGCATCTCCATGGGCCCTGGTGCTGACCTGGGCTGTGGCGGGAGAGCGGCCCTGCTCCCGGCAGTGCAGCCCGGCCGGAAGCAGGGTCGGTGCCGGCTCTGTGCTCACCGGTACCTGTCCTCAGTTTCCCTGAGGGGCCTTCCCTTAGGGGTGTCCGCAGGGCAGCCTGGGAGGAGGTCAGAGCTGCCTCGCCCCTAAGGCCACCCCTCTCACCCACTGTCCCGCCTCCTGGCCGCTGCGCTGGAGGCTTCAGTGCCAGCTTCAGCACACAAAGCCCCCGCCGTCCGCCTCCACGCAGGGCTCCCCGGCCTCTGCCTGTCCCTGGCCTGGGTCCCCTCCTGAGCCGGCTCCTCAGCAGGAGCTGGAACCCCCACAGGCCTCTCCAACTCAACCACGACCTCCTGGCCAGATGCTTCTCCACCGCCCCCTGGCTTCTCTGCCTAAAAGGAGCCGCCCTGCTCAGCTCCGGGAAGCCATTCACGCTGAAGGCTCCGCAGACACCGCCCGGGAAGCCGGTGGCTTTCCCTCCAGAGCCCCGCACACCACGCACACCAAGCAGGTCACAGCGGCTGCGGCTGGAACTGCTCCCATGAGTGCGGCAGGGGGACCACTTTCATTCCCGCCAGCCATGCCGCTGGGAAATGGTGCGGGAATGAGCGCCGGAGCCTGCACTTGCACAGGGCGCTGCCGCTGCCAGTCTCCACGCGGCGGAGGAGGCAGGGCAACCGGTGGGGACAGGCTCCGAGGAGGCGGCGCGGGGGCAGGAGGGCGGGTGTTCCTCTGGGGCCTGGGCCGTGTCCGGCACACGGACTTGGTGTCGGCCCTGGACGGCCCGGACGGAGAAGCTGGGGCCGAGCGTGGGCCCCACACCGGACTCAGGCTTTCCCGTGTGCCCAGCCAAGGCTCAGGTTCAGACCACCCACCGCTCACCTACGAGCCACAAACCACCCTCCTGGGGCCTGTTCCCGCACCCTGACCCCTGACCGCGAGTTCCCACGTGTGTTAAATCCCATCACTCAGAGTGGCCCCTAGCAGACTTCTTTTTTTAAGTCCTCACCCGAGTTTATTTTTTCATTGATCTTTAGAGAGTGGAGGGGGGGAGAAACACATCGATGTGAGAGACACATCAACTAGTGCCTCCGCCCCCCGCATGGCAGGGATCAAACCTGCAACCAAGGGATGTGCCCTTGACCAGAAATCGCACTGGAGACCCTTTGGTCCCTGGGTGACACTAACCACTGAGCACAGGCCAGGGCCCTGGCAGACTTCTTGGCACGCAGCTGGTTGTGCGAGCCGTCTTCCCTCGCTGTCACCTGGTTCCTGCCATCTGCATCCCGTCCAGCCTCCAGCAGCACCGCCCATGAGGGGCGAGGGGCGGGAGCCTCTATGGGCTCTAGGCCCAGCCGACACAAGTGCTGGCCGTGCAGCTGGTGGGCGACCGCCAGGAACCAGCCTGCCGCCCAGCATGCGCCCAGACGGGGAAGCACAGGTGACCCCAGCGACAACGCACAGGAGACAGGAATGGAGAGAAAACGCACATTTTCTGAGTGCTTTCGTCAGGTTTGTTTCATTGTTTTGAACACTAAGATTTATTTTCAAACAGCACACAGACGGTCTGCGGGGCAGGGCGAGGCCAGACAGGTCTGGGAGACTGGACCCCACCCACAGCAGCGGCAGGAAAGGAGGACCCTTGCCCAGTGGCTCAGCCAAAGCTTCAGGCAAGCGCGCGGCTCTGCAGCCCCAGGCCCGCTCTGGGCCGGTACGTGGCGGTTGCGGACCCCAAAGGGCGCTGCGGGTGGCGGCAGCCAGAACTCAACTAGGGGCACAGCAGCGCCGGACACTGGCGACGCAGCCCAACCTGCCGGAGCCGGCTCTTCGGAAAACCACCTCCTTTGGGAGACACCTCGTGGCTCAGGTCTCTCCTCTCGATTTCCCTTTACTTTCCAAAAAGTCCAAAAAAAAAAACAAAGAAAAAAACACACATTTTGGGGAGAAGGTGTTCTTCACACACCAGAGAGCCGCACCATGGCCCTGCTGCCCTCACTGAACCCGCTCCGTGAAGTTCTCGGGGAAGACGCCCTGGCACTTGTCCAGCTCCTTGTGCTCGTTCCAGTCGCTCTCCTTCACGCCCATGAGCCAGCCTTCGTCCTGAGGAGCAGAGCGCAGGCTGAGCGAGTGGCCACGGAGGGCTGCCCGCACCCTACAGGGTGTGTGTTTGGGGATCTGCTAGGAAGATGTCCCCTCCTCTAGCCTGTCCACCCTTGAAAGAACGCCTCCTCCAAGCAGCCTTCCCTGCTAACCTCCCAGCCCCAAGCCTAGCTGCCCAGGACCGTCCGCCCTTCATCAGGTGGGTTAACTCTGTCATCTGGCGAGGCCTCGTCCCCCTGGAAGGCAGGCTGACCCTGGCCCTGCTCTGGACGTGTCTGAACAGCCCTCAGTCCCAGCCAGGAGCTCCCCACCATCCGGGGACATCACCACCCTCCCAGACCTCCCTGAACAGCTCCAGGGCACTCCGCTGAGCTGGCCCAGGAACAGCTTCCAGAGTGACCTGAGGCCATCCCATCAGCCTCTGCCCTAGTCCTGGTCCCTCCCAGGTCATGACCCCTCTCAGGCCCCAGACCCTGACCCCTCCCAGGTCCCGACCCCTCCCAGGTCCTGACCCCTCCCAGGTCCCGACCCCTCCCAGGTCCTGACCCCTCCCAGACCCCAGACCCCGACCCCTCCCAGGCCCTGACCCCTCCTGGGCCCCAGACCCTAACCTCTCCCAGGCCCTGACCCCTCCCAGGTCCTGACCCCTCCCAGACCCCAGACCCCAACCCCTCCCAGGCCCTGACCCCTCCCAGGCCCTAACAGCCTCCCTCCCGGGCCCCAGACCCTGGCCCCAGGCCTGTGGCCAAGGACAAAGGAAGGGAGCAAGGCAGGGGAGGGGGAGTGATGAGGACAGGTGAGGATGGGGAGCCCGCCCGGCCCACCTGCTCCTCAGGGTTCTGGAAGGGGATCACCAGCACCACGTCCCCCGCCTTGAGCTGCAGCTCATCTGTGTCTGTGGCCGCGTAATCATGCTGGGCCTGCACCTGCAGGGGATGGCGGGAAGCTGCACACCCTCTCGAGAAGGCCCTGGGCCCCCCGGTGGCCTGTGCCGGACCAGGTGGCCAGGAGCGTGCTGTGCTAGCTCGCCAGTGGGGTAGCAGGCGCTGTAGGGGCGGGATGGCTCTGGGCCAACTACATAGCCTTCCCATTTAGACAGGGGCGCCCCCACCCCCAGGACGCCTCAGGCAGTGGCCAGCAGGCTGGGGATCAGAGCCGGGCTCACCTTGAACATGAACCCCGGGGGCAGGTCCACGCGCACAGCCCCGCTGCTGCCCTCCACCGTGCCGTTCACTGCAGAGAAGGTCTCCACCACCACGGCCGGCAGGGAGTTCTGGGAGGGAGCAAGGTCTGTGAGCAGGAGGTGGGCGGAGGGCGGGGCAGGGAGGGGTGCTGGCCCAGCGCGAGCCCAGCCTGCCTCAGTCTCCCCCACGGGAACTGCAGCTGGACAGAGCGGAACAGGCAGCACACAGAGCTGGGCACAGGCAGGCGGGGAGCAGACAGACAGACAGCGGGGAGGAAAGGCAGGGCCCGGTCCCCTAGTCTCACCGAGGCTGCTTCGCCAGCTGCTGTGTCCCCCGGCTCCTGGGCTCCGGCCGCAGACTGGGTGCCCCCCGCCACCTCCGAGGCCTCTGCTGGCTGCAACATAAACGCAGCCGGGTCAGATGCGGGGCCGCCCCGGGACCGGCAGGGCCAGGGCAGCACCGAGTGGTGCCTACAGCTGGCCAGTGTCCCCGCACAGCACAGGGAGCCCCTGGAGGAGAGCGAGGTCCTGGGCGCGGGGAGCAGCTGGCCCCCGACCTCGCCCTCGCAGGCCGGCCCCTCGGCCCAAGCTCGGGCCCAGCCTCAGCTCCCACGGCCCTGCCCAGCCACCTGCCCTCAGGCTGGAGGAGGACGCAGCACAGGCTGGGCACCATGATGGGGGCCTGGGCAAGATCGGGTGATGCCACCTGGCGGCAGCCAGGCTGCCCTGGGCCACCTCCCACGCTCGGCCACTTCCAACTCTGGGAGCAATCCCGCAACCTTCCTCACTCTTCAGGGGGGAATGGACTGTGCAGGGTGAAGTAGGGGAGAAAATTCTGACAGGTTCTCACCTAAACCAGTGGGTGCTCTACATGCTCCTCCCTCCCCTGGGAGAGGCTGCGCTGGGGGCTGGGTGGGGCTGGGGAAGGGAAAGGGGCTGCTCTGAGCCAGCCAGCCTGAACACAGGGGCCCAGGCTCGGGGCCCTGGCTTCACCCTCCAGCTCACGTAGCGTGTCCATCCTGTGCTCCCTCCTCTAGGCTCGTCTTCCATGCTACACCCCCAGATACGAGGGCAGAAGGGGGCTGGCAGGTGGGCACTTACTTGGGCAGGCCCCGGCTCAGCCACCTGGCTGGGCCAGGCCACAGCAAAGGTGCCCTCGGCAGCGCTGGGCTCCCTGGAAGGTAAGCTGCCAGCTGGACCCTCTGTGGGCTGGTGACGGCCACCAGGGAGAACGGGTGGGAGGGCGGGAGGCAGGGAGGGAAGGTGGTGGGCAGGGCATGAGACAGAGACAGGCATGAGCCACCAGTGGGGGCAGAGGGGTGCGGGTGCCTGCAGCGGGCGCCGGCCAGAGCCTGGGGGAGATGCCAACCCTGAGGGGCACCTGCCTCCACTTCCTGGGTCCCCCGACAGCGGCAGGCAGGTAGGAACGCACCGCACTCGGCACCCCCTGAAACCTGCTCGTCAGAACGGCTCTGCCCGCCCCCCCTCAGGCCCCTCCAGAGGGCAGCCCTCTGTGGGGCTGTCCCCGCTGCCCGAGCCTGGGCCGAGGCACTGTCGCCAGCCCCTCCTACAGGGCAGTCCCTGCCCTCCGGAGCCGTGGCAGAGCCACTAGGTTATGGTACCGTGTGCACAGCAGCCTGCCTTTCCCTCCCGCCCGCCTGTCCCCAAAGCCCCGATGCCACTGCCCGTGTGGCCTGTGGACAGAAAGCCTGTCAAAGGCCAAGACTCCACCCAGGGCCCTCCTGACTGTGAGTCCTGCCCAGCACACGGGCAGCATGTCCATCCTGGACGCCCGGCGGGCGGTGTGGAGGCCGCTCACAGGCCCTGACGCCCGCCCACACCGGGGAGGACCCCTTCTCCAGCGAAACCAAGGAGCCCTTTCCCATCGGGGCTGGCGGGGAGGCGCCCACAGAGGAGAAGGAGCAGCTGGAGACGCAGCTGCGGCCAGTGCCTGCGCACAGGAGTGCGGCTGTGTGTGCACGTGTGAGCAGGTGGCCCAAGTGGAGGCGCGGCCCCGGGACCGGCACTGAGCAGCAGGCTTACCTCCCAGAGATCCCAGGGGATGGGCTGAGCGCAGCAGAGGGAGAAGCACAGAGTTAGCACAGGAGTTAGGGGGGCAGGCAAGCAACCCCGGGGACCCCCCCCACACTCCCCCCCCCCAGGGCCCTCAAGCCGGCAGGCACAGGTCAGCCTGAGCCGGGCTGGGTCCCCAGAAGGCTGCATCCTCAACACCTCTCAGGGGCCTGCAACCTCAGGCCAGGGAACACCCCAACAGGGCTGCTGCCAGGAGAGGCGCAGGTGCTGGGAGAAGCCGTCCACTGCCAGGTGAGGTCAGCAGGCCCTCCCCCGGGCCCCGCCCAGCCTGCTCTCTTCCATTCCCCACGGCCCGGGACAGAGTGGGAGGAGAAGAGCCAGGACTCCATGGGCCCACACGGCCGGGGCAGACGTGCACCCAGGGCCCAGCCGCCCAGATGCCGATGGGCACAC
Organism: Myotis yumanensis; assembly: GCF_028538775.1. Classification (NCBI taxonomy): domain Eukaryota; kingdom Metazoa; phylum Chordata; class Mammalia; order Chiroptera; family Vespertilionidae; genus Myotis; species Myotis yumanensis. Next base: position 91,723,610 of record NW_027223759.1, read on the forward strand.
AGGTGGTGGCAGACTCAGACCAACCTGACCGGAGGGCGTGGGCGCCTTCACTGGGCTCGCCACGGGTGGCAGGGGGTCAAAGTCCAGGTCCAGCAGACTGGCCTGCTCCGAGAACGGCCCTGGGGCCTCAAACTGGGCGGCAGCGGCAGCGGCAGAGGAGGAAGGCCGTTAGTGACAGAAAGCACAGCACAGGCGGGCACGGTGCAGCTCGGGCACACGGGCGCCCGCGCAGACAGGGCCCCTCACAGGGAGCAGCACCTCCTCGCCAGACACCCTGGCACACGCTCCCACCCCACCCACAAGCCCGGCCCCCACCTCAGGCACCAGCCCGCTCGCCACGGGGCTCTGCCTCCCGCTCCTGCACCACAAGCTCCCGGACCTCACCACCCACCCGAGAAGCCCAGGCAGCGCCCCAGGCTGGACAGGGCCACAGTGGGCCCCTCGACAGGCTCGGTCTCCCTCGCTGCCCCGTACGGACGTCCACGCAGTGTGACAACCGCCCACCAGCCAGCTCCAGGGAGTGAGGATGGGGCCGAGCCAGCCACACTGCCGAGGAGCCCAATCATGACGGTGGGTCCCCAACACCCGTGGCACCTTTTCAAATTAAAGATCCCGCCCCAGCCACTCCGAGACTACCATGCCGAGGTCTGGGCCCAGCTCAGGAACGGGCCTGTGACAGGCACAGCCCGAGACGGGAACACGGTGGCCCACGCGTGCTGGAGGCCCAGCCCCACTATAAGGGGGGCCTCAGTCCCAGAGCCGCCTGCAGAAGACGGCCCCCCGCACCGAGCCCAGGGGACATGCCGCCCTCCAGCCGTGTGAGGGTCTCCCCTGGCCTCCCACCCTCCTGGGGCCGCAGACTCTGGAGCCCAGCCCAGCTCTGCCTCTCCTGATGGGCACCTGCACTGACGGGGAGGGCCCTCCAGCCCTGTCCTCCGAGGCCCTCCCCTCTGAGACCTGGGGTGTGGGCGGGGCTCCCCAGAGAAGCCTGCTCAGCGGAGGTGTGGCCTCAGGAGAGCCCTTCAGGCCTGAGAACACCTGGTGCTGCTGCCCCACAGCTCAGGGGACAGACAAGGCATCCCCTCGCCCAGAGCCCAGCCCACGAGACACGTCCTGGACAGGAGGGCCTGCCCGGCTCAGCCCAGCCTCTGCCCCTGCCTCTTCCTGCAGGTCAAACCCTGCCCGATGAGCCTGGGGAGGTGTCACTGCTGTCCCCACAGCCCTGCCTCTGAGGGAACCCATGCCTGGGACACGCTAGGTGCGGCCTCTGGGTGCTCCCACCAGCCTGCGGGAGCACTTCTCTCCCCTGGAGCCCCACACCCGCCCTTTCTCAGAAGTCACCCAGGCCCAGGCAGCTGCCACCGTGTGCTCCAGGGACCCAGTGTCCAGGGCCAGGGCAGTCCACGTCCTCCCACCCACCGCCCAGCAGCCGGCACCCCTGGCACCCCTGCCACGCACAACCGGGACCAGCCCCGCCCCAGGCAACACCCCCCACCCCCCACCCTACCCCCACCCCGTGTACACTCCCCTCCCGCCAGGCAGGGCAGACCTCTCGTCCCTGCAGAGAGCGAGGGGCAGCAAGGGCAGCGTGCGGTGAGCGTGCAGACGGACTCGCTGGGGCCGGCGGTCTGGCTGCAGGGCAGGCCCGCAGCTCACCTGGCCCTGGGCGGCTAGGAACGGACCAGGGTCGTTATAGAAGTGGTGGCACTGCCTGGTCAGGTTCACAGCGCTGGGCACGGGCAGAAGCGCGTGCCGGTGGTCAGTGGCCCAGCAGCCTGCTGCCCTGTGCTCGTGCCCGGCCAGCTTCACCTCTACAGCCGGCCCCCAGCCACCGGGCCCGGGCCGGGCACTCCCCGCACCCACGTCACACCCACACTCAAAGCCCTCCTTCTGACCCGAAGTCCTCCCTGGGGACTCGCCCGAGAGCCTGCCAGCACCTCTCCTGCACTCACACCTCCTGCTCTGCCCCAGCCCCGGGCCTCTGAGAGGGCGCTAAGGAGTCAGAGCGGGTGCCCCAGGCAAGGCCAACCCCCAGCAGCAGCCCACCCCGGGCCCATCACAGCCTGGGGCTAGAAGTCCACAGAACCAGGCCTCGAGGGCCAGGCCTGGCTGGGAGGCCCAGGACCCAGGCTCGAGCAGGTAGCTCATGGCTGCGCTGCTCAGATGGTGCAGGCCGCTCCGTGCGGCCCTCCTGCTGTCCTGCTGTGAACGGCACTCAGCACACGAGCTGCAGGAGCCCTGAGCCCAGCACTCAGCCTCCTGGCTGTCTCTGCCTGCAGCTCCTGGCAGTCACCTGCCCCAAAAAGGACTCCCCCCCCCACCCCCCATGAGCAAGGCTTCCGTGCTCCCACCCCTTTCAGCCATAGCATCAATGGAGCCAGGAGGCACTGTGAGATGATCACCCTGCTGGGACCATTTGCTCATGTGCCTGCATGTGGCCCCAATACATGCTCAGAGATGGATGAGGGATGAGGGATGAAAGCATGGGTGAATGAATGAGTGAGAGAGAGGGAGGCTCAGGGCCAATCTCTCTGGCCAAATGCCTGGCTCTTGAGGCAGAGGCACAGGGTGTGGGATGGAGGGAAGGCCATGCACGCCCCAAGAGAGCAAGAGGAGGGGAGAGCTGGGCCGCGGCGGCCGCGGCTGACCTGGGAGGGGGTGGTCACGCTGATCTCAGGGACAAAGGTGTCACCAAACAGGCTGAGGATCTGCTCCTGCTTGACCTCCTTGGATGGGGTGTGTTTGGGAGGCGGAGGGACGGGTGGGCCTTTCCGGAGCTGAGTCCACAGCGGGTGAGGGGCCGCGCAGGGAGCACAGGGGTTGGGGGGAGACAGACAGAGACAAAGCCAAGGTTAGTCACATACAGGCCACGGCCCCACCCAGGCAACTGGGAGGAAGAAGCAAGGAGTCACTGCTCCCCAAGACAGACCCCAGGACCACACCACCCTCCCAAGGGAGGAGGTCCAACACGCTGTGCAGAGAGAAAGGAGAAAAGGGAGGGAGAGAAGGAAGGGGGAGGAGGTGAGAGAAGAGAGAAGACAGGGAATGGCCCAGGAGGGCTCGCCAGGAGAGGCTGGGAAGCAGCTGGGAAGCAGCCACCCTGCGGCCTCGCCCTGCACCACTCCAGGCCCCGCTGCAGAGCTCAGCTCAGCCTCCACCTCACCTGCGGCCGGAGCAGGGCCCGGAAGAGGCTACAGAAGGCAGTCACACCCCTGCCACCTGGAGCCTCGGGCACCTCAGAGCGCCCGCCTCCCAGGCGACTGTCAGGCTTCCACGCTCGGCCATGCGGAGGCGCCCTCAGAGGTGGGCTCTCGTCACCGCTACCATCTGTGTCCTCATCACTGCTGGGGGGGTGAGGCACAGGCCCAGCAGAGCTGCTGCCAGGAGTGGGGGGTGGGGACAGCCCAGCCCACGGAGGGACGCTTCGCCCTCCCTCCCCTTCCAACTCCCGGGAAGCGGCTGCAGAAACCGCTGCAGAAAACAACTGGAAGCCTGGTGGGCAGGGGCCGCTGGACCCACCCTGACCCCGCCCACCCCGCCCAGCCCTCGCCAGGCCCTTTCACTGTCCCATGCAGGAGAGAGAAGGCGAGGACAATGCGGTGGCCGCTCTGAGGACCTGGTGCTCGGGGTGAGGGCCGAGCCTGTGTCCGACATGGAAGGGAAGATGGAGGAAGGAAAGCCACCCAAAACCGAGGAGCCGGGAGGGGCCGTTGCCTCGGGCCGGGGCACAGTGAGGCGGAAAGAACAGGAAGAGGCCCCTGCAAGGGCCAGGCCATTAAGGTGAGCCTGGGCCAGGCAGGGCCAGAGGGAGAACAATGCGGCTCAGCCCTCTCTGGGCAAAGCCTCTGGCTCCAAACCTGCCCAGGCGCGGGCAGGAAACAGACCGAGGAAAGAGGGGGCAACAGTGAAGCAGGAAGACAAGCAGGACAGGAGACAGGCCACTGAGAGACCACGCCTACCTGAGACGGGGACTTGGGCAGGGCAGCCCCGGGGGTGACCGCAGCGGCCATGGCCAGCTCGGGCTCATGGTTGACTCTGACCTCAGGGGTGGCCGCAGGGGAGCCATCGGGCGGCGGCGAAGGGCTCTTGTTCTCTTTTGCAGGGGCATTGTCACTGCGGAGGGAAGACAAGAGGGTGTCCAGGGGAGGGAGGTCCTAGCGCTGAAGAGGAAGTGTGCAAATCTGCAGGTGTGTGTGGAAGGGGTGTACATGTGCGGATGCCTTGGGGTCCGTGTGCATGAGAACATATGTGTGTGTGAGCATGTAGAGCAGTGTGTGGGACAGGTGTGCATGTGCGGATGCCCTGGGGTCCACGTGCATGAGAACACGTGTGTGTGTGTGAGCATGTAGAGCAGTGTGTGGGACAGGTGTGCATGTGCGGATGCCCTGGGGTCCACGTGCATGAGAACACGTGTGTGTGTGAGCATGTAGAGCAGTGTGTGGGACAGGTGTGCATGTGCAGATGCCCTGGGGTCCACGTGCATGAGAACACGTGTGTGTGAGCATGTAGAACACTGTGTGGACCCGGGTGTGATGAGTGTCCACATGGACTCACTGGGAACATGTGATGTGCCCACGTGTGAGCTGCATGTCCCTGTACCTGAGGACTGGCAGCAGCACCTGGGGGAGCACTGAGCTGGAGGCCTATGGTCCCCAGGGGATGGGGCAGGTCCCGAGCCAGCACCAGGGGCAGCCCAGTAGCCTCACAGGCCCGAGCTCCCCAGCAGGAGGAAGCCAAACATCCTAGAGGCAAAGTGAGTCCCCACAAGCCACACATCAGCTCCTCCCGGCTGCCACTGCACTGGACCCAAAGGCCTCTGGCTGCCTCCTGCCCTGCCCCCACTCACACCCCAACACCTGGCTCCCCGCCCACGCTGCGCCCTCTGCCCACACCACACCATCACTGTCTCCGAACCTTTGCTCCCAGGGGCCCTTCCAGGAAGACCAGGGACACCACCCGGAGGCCATGGGCGGTGGGAGACAGCAGGGTGCCCCACAGCCCAGGAGTGGGAGGGAGGGTGAGGTCTCTAAGCCACATGGTTCGGCACCGAGAACCAGGCAGCTGTGTGCACAGGCCTCTGTGTGGGGGCAGAGGGCCGAGGGCAAACCCTGTGCATGCTCAGATGCACTGAGCCAGGGCTGACCGAGACCAGCCACTAGCCAGGGGGCAGTGTACATCCACATTCGAGTGGAATCAATTTAAGAACCCAGCTCCTCAGGCCTCTGGCCGGGCCTGCGGTGCGTGGCCGTCTGCGCAGGGCGGCTCTAGAAGGGCACAGAGAAACTGGTCACCTGGGGAGGGGCCTGGGTGGCGGACAGCCTGACACTGCTGGCACCTTCCCTGTTAGTGAGCGAGTGTGTCCTGGGAGGAGTTGCTCCTTGAACAGACGTGAGGACAGAGGCAGGCGTACACCACTTTAGCACTGCCCCGCCCGCGCCTCCCAGGCCCCTTTCTGGTCACTGGCCACTGTTAACGGTCGGGTCTGGCCCGGCCAATGCACACACGGCTCAGGCTGCCTGCCCGCCATCCCCCCTGCCCTCCGCCCTGTGCCCGCCGCACACCTCACAGCACAGCGCGCTCCGGCCCCACTGGCAGCACCACGCGGAGGGCAGGTTAGGGGTTAGTGGCGCCCTCGGAGCAGGCAGGAGGCATGCACGGGCCCAGCCGGGTGCCGGCCGCGGCCCCACAGCACGCAGTGCGGTACCTGGGCTTCTTCCTGCGCAGCCGGGAGAACAGTTTAGCTTTCTTTCTGTGGGGACGGACGGGACGGAGGCCTTCACCGGGGGAAAGGTGGGATGGGGGGCTGGCCCGTCCTCACCCCTCATCAGAGCCACTGACATGGGGGCTGGGCAGAAAGCAGTCTCCCCTAACACCCTGGCCGCCTGGCTGCCATGGTCCATTCCCCGGGCCGGGGTGGTGCTGACTAAACGCGCGGAGCCTGGTGAGCGGTGGGCCCTCGGGCCGGGGCAGCTTGGAGCTCCGGGGCCCAGTGTCTGGAAGGGGTGGGCTCGGCGGCCAGGGCGGCGCTGGGCCAGGTGAGCAGGCCTCCTGTGGGAAGCAGCTCACAGCCTCCAGCCCTCCCTCCCCGTCGGGTGACAGGACAGTGACCAGGATGGCCACTGCCCGCCCCGCCCCCACTCAACCTGGCCGCTGCACACACCTCGGCCAGCAGTGCAGTAGGGAGGCGGGTCCTCCCTGCAGGCACCTGGGAAGTCGCCCTTGGCCTTCATTCCACCGCCACTGCACCCCAGGGCACGTTTATATTATTCTCAGAGAAGAGGGGCAGTAGTATTCACTGAATACCTCGTAGTCCTAGGTAACCCCGATCACCCAAGAAGCAGTCAGTCACCCCTCCTACAGACGAGGGAAGCGAGGCTCCTTGTGGTCCCCACTCTGGGGGTGATGACCGACAGGGCAGGAAGGAAACTCCCAGACGCACTGCTGTTTCCCACGGGCCACAGCCGGAAGACCTTTCCCTCCCCCTCCACGCTCGCAGGTGCCCCTCAGGAAACGGGGGTCTCCTTGGAGGCGGTGTGGCGGGAACAAGGCCACCCTGGCCGGGGTGCAGAATGCCAGCCTGGGGACTCGGCTTCCCGGGAGCAGGGGCAAGGAGGGCGCCACCCACTCTAAGAGGACTGCTCACTTCCCAGAAGCCCCACACTTGGGGGTCAGTCCCGGTCCCCCCCACCCCCCCCACCCCACCCCCGTCCCACAGGCACAGCCCCGGCCGCCTGCCCCGCAGATGAGGATGTGGGCCAGGCTCAGGTGGGGTGCAGACTGCCCTGCGAGGGGCCTCCCCATGGGAGCACGGGGTTGGCAGTGCCCTCACCGGGAAGGCCCAACCGGGGCGACCACAGCAGCAGCCCTGCCCCAGCCTTGCCCAAGAGCAGAGCCACAGAGCGTGCCCGCGCCCGCGCCCGCGCCTACGCCCCTCCCCACCAGCAGCAGAGAACGGCGCACCTGGGCTGGGCCTTGACCGTGAAGGTGTTGCTCCCGTGCTGCTTCTCCAGGCTGACCAGCACGTCGTTGAGGCTCTGGTTGAGCTGCAGAGGGAGAGCACAGGTAGGGGAGCCTGGGAGCCACCAAACAGCCCCTCTCCCAACGCCTCTCCCTCTGAACCCCTTCCCGCACCCGTCCCTGCGGAAACAGCGCTGCTCCCCCATGAGGGGGCGCTGCGAACCCACAGCCCAAACCAGGAAGCCAAGGGGCGAGATGGAGGCAGTGGCTGCCCTGCCACAGCCATGGTTTCCAGGGACCATCTTTTCTTTCCTTTCTACTCGTAGAGATTCCTCAAAGGCCACACCGAGCTGGTCCTGCTTTAAAACGTCTAAGCTGTTCTTGCAAACTAGCCGGGGGTCTGAACTGTGAGGTCCTCGTGCCCAGACGCTTCCAGGCCACGCCACCTGCCAGGGAGGTCCCTGCGGCACAGGCAGGGCAGGGCGCCCGTGCACGCGAGTCTCACTACTGAGCATCGTCCTCTGTCCTGGCCGACAGGAAGCTCAGAGATTCACCCCCCTCCTACTTCACACACACGTCTTCTCCCCCACACCACCGCTCTCTGTTCCCATCTCCTAGGCTGTCTCGGGTCTCCGAAGGGAAAAGGGAAAGAAGGCAGAAAGGGACGGCCACTCGGCGTGACGCGGGGACTCGGGGACGGCCCACGCGTGCTGCTCCCTCTGGCCGGGCTGGGCCGCCGCATCCCTCCCCTCCTCCAGGCCCGGAGCCAGAGAGACCCGCCAGGGCACGGCGGGAGGAGGCCGCCAGGCGGGTCTCCCTCAGCGCTGCCCTCTAACTCCGGTTAAACTAACGTGAAAATAACACAATGGGATGGAGGCCAATCAGACCCCTTCTCACACCAGTTCAGGCAGACAAAACAGTCCTGGTTCAATATCTACGACACGTGAAAGGATATTAAAAACTGAGAAGATTCTCGCAATTGATTTATTTGCCTACAACCTGGGAAGCCACCACCGTCTGACACAGCTCCCTGGGCCAAAGCTGCCCGCGAACAGGTTACAGAGTGGGCAGGGGCGCGGGGCGGGCGTGGGCCCTGGCGCTCCGCCCACAGCCCCCAGCACCACACAGCTCCCACGTGCAGGGCAGCTCCTCCCGGGGCCAGAGGGCCTGTGCAGGACCTCGGCAGGGCAGGCAAGCGGGCTCCCGGCCCGTCCTCTGCCGGCCCTGGGCGGCACGCCCACCCACCTTGCTCATCTCCCTGTGGAAGTTCTCCTCCAGGCCTGCGATGCTCTGAAACGTGTTGACGTAGAAACCGACACGGCTGCAGGGGGAGGGAGGAGACAAAACCAACACGCAGGTCAGGGTGGGCAACCAGAAGGGCGCGGACACGCTGCCCACTCCACCCTCACCCGAGACACGGCCCCGAGGGCACAGCTGTGCAGCGTGGAAGGAGGCGAGGGGCCGCACCGCCTCCCCCTCACCTGTTCCACAGGGACGGCAGCTCCTCCTGCAGGTCCACGTTCATCTCCTCGAACACCTTCTGCGCTTTGACGAGCTCCTCCTCGGCCTGCAGGCAGGACAGTCGTTGCTTCTGCCGCCCATCCCAGCCAGCGAGGCCAGGCCAGGCCACCCCAGACCTGCTCTCCAACCTCCCGCCCAGCGAGCTCAGACAGGGCTCTGGGCAAGGGGGGTGGGACCGAGCAGCCCCACCCTCGCAGCCCCCAGGACCCAGTGCCAGGCCCTCCGAGGGGGTGGAGCAGCCATGGCAAAGGGAACCCCTCTCCTGCCAGGTAGACCAGGAGGGAGACGAGGAGTGAGTAGGGCACAATAAGAAGGCACGGGCACGAGCCAGGTGCTGGGGCACAGGACTCAGCCACGGGGACCTGCCCCCTATGTGAGCCCCTGAGGCTCAGCGTCAGCCTGCTTCCCAGCTCTCTGGGCCCTGCTGTCCCCTCACAGGATCCCTTGCCCCCTTTCTCAAGGCTCCTCTACTCAGCCTTAGCCCCCAGCCTGCATTTCACCTCCCCAACAGTCTTTCCCAGCCCCCCACCCCTACATCCTCTCCTCTGTCACCTGTGCACCCAGATGGAGGGCAGGGCCCTGGGGACATGGAGCTGGGCAGCTGGCAGGGTGCCTGAGCCTGCTCCGAGCCCCCACCTGGCCTGGGCACACGGTGCCCTCCACCCTTGCCCCCGCAGTGGTGCTGGGCCCCAGGCAGAGCCGAATGGGGGAATGCAGCAGCAGCACCCCGAAGGTGCAGGACCATCACCAGACCCTGCCTGGAGGGCTCTGCCAGCTCTCCTGGAGGCCCTGCTGGAAACAGTGACTCGGGGTGACTGGGACGCGTCTGAGTCACGGCCAGGAGCGGGGCAGGCTCCACCCAGGACCACTTCCCGCAGCAGCCTCTATTCTCAGGCCTCTGACAAAGGCAGCATCTGGCTGGAATGCCGCATCGGGACAAAGCACCAGGGTCCCGAGCCCACAGGCCGGCCCGCCCGCCTCGGGCACCGGGACCAGCCCGCGCCGGCCCTACTGCCCTGTGCCCAGGCTGAGCCCCGTGGCTTGGGGTGAGTAGGAGGGGAGAGGGGCCGCCATCTCTCCTGACTACAAGTCCCCTCAGGCTACTGGAACTTGCTCAAGTGAGCGTGCTCTGGCCCAAGCTTTAAAAACCTAATTTAACAATTAAAGGTAGAAGGGGAGGGAAAGAAACGCATGCCCGCTGCTCCTGGATGGAGCGGCTCTGGCCTGGGCAGCCTGTGCTGCCTGGGGCTGCTGAAGATGGTCTGTGAAACCGCAACACGAGTGGCCCCCACCCCGGGCGTGAGCGCCTCTCTCTCGACAACCAGGAGTCTGGCTCTAGGCCAGTCCCGGGCGCCGGCCTGGACCCACCCAGCTCCTGGGCCTCCACCCCACAAGGCTGGCCCTAACTCCCCAATAAACAATCGTGACCAGGACGATGGCAAGGGCACAGATCTCGGGCTGTGTGCCGGCACGGCCCCACGCTCCAGCAATACTGCAGTGAACAGCGCTACTCCGTTTCATTCCCAAGGTCAGGGCCTCAGTCTTGTTCGCTGAGTCACATCCATCGCCTGGATCTCTGAGCGGCAGGGAGTGCAGGAGAGCTCTCCGCTGTGGGGCGGGCTTGCAGCCCCAGTGGCTCTGCTACGTGCTGACCAATGGACATGTGCAGCGGACCCAAAACGGGCTGGCTTGCCATGCGCCAGGGCACCAGGGCCCTGCGGGCAGGTGTTGGGAGACTGGCAAGTGTGAAGAGCTCAGACGAGCCTGGGCACACCTGGAGCTGGTCAGCTCGAGAGCGCACAGCCCTACCAGGTTGCACTGTTTCTGCAAAGTCAGGCCAGCCCTCGGGGCAGCCTCAGGCCCCAGGTACCCAGCTCACAGGCAGCCAGCCACCCGCGGGACCCCCAGGCTGCCCCACCCCAGCAGGCGTGAGGCAGGGCGAGAGCCAAAGGAAGAATGCTCAATCCAAATGGAAAGCCAGTTTGGCTGCGGGCGAAACATGTGCGTCCAACATCCACGATGACATCACGGGCTTTAGCGTCCCCTGCTGCACCCCAAGGGCCGGGTGTGGGCCCTCCCAGCAGGATCTCCAACCACACCCATCCCAGGAGCCCCAAAGCTGCTACAGGCCGCACCCCAGGCCCCACAGTCTTAGGGACACTCCTACCCACAGAAGCATTCTCCTGGCCTCCGACAGACCCGCCTCAGGAAAATGACACAGAAACCATGTCGCTGGGCCCGCGGCCCCAGCCCTCTGGCCAGAGTCCATGCTCTGCAAAAGGCCCACTCGCCCTCCTGCACCCCCGCAGCAGAGGAGGCACAGCCTGTCACAGACGCCGGGGCCTCCCTCGGACCCTGGAGTTCCTGGGCACTCTCCCCCCAAATCAGCCCACAGCTCTGGCCTAGAAGAAATCAGGCAGCGGGTCAAGTCAGAAGCTGGCCACCAGCCCATGCTGACCCGGCGCCCGCCACACAGAGGCATCCGATACACGTGGCCGGGACGATGGAATAAGGAGGTGGCCCAGCAAAAACGGGCAGCTGCCCAGAGAGAAACCCAATCTCCTGGGTTGGGACTGTCGCCTGCCCCCACCCCAAGACCACGAGGGGTTCAGGTTCCAGGTCACGTCAGTTTCTCTGGAGAGAAAACCAGAAGGCCACCTCTCCCAGGGCCCTGCACCCAGCGGCCCTGCACACTGCACCCGCCCGAGAGGAGGGCAGTGCTGCTGGCCATAGCTTCCCTCCTTCAGGAGGCCCCCGGGACCACCGTGTGCAGACCCCCCCGGAGACCCCCCAAGAGCCGCCCCAGGCCTCAGCATACCAGCCCCGCGGAAGAGCCCTCCGTGTCCCCTTCAGGGCTCTATGGGGCTCACACTTCCCAAGGGCCCCCATGAGTCTGTGGCAGGACCGCCCACACGGAGCCTGGGCCAGGGGCGGAGACCTGAAGTCCTGTGAGCCCCAACTCAGCCATGAAGCGGCTCTGGGACCCGGGCCTGGAGACTCTGTCCCCTCAGGCTTTCTCCTCAGACAATGCAGGACCCCCTCAGAGTGCTGAGGCCAGAAGGGCAGCGCGTGCCAGGCCAGAGCCCTGGTGCCGGCAGCCCCTCCCTGCAGGAGCCTCAGAGGACAAAGGGCTCCAGGCCTCCTGCCTTCTGGACGCTAGGGTGTCCGTCTCAGGACCGCCAGAGCCCCCAGGGCCCCGACGCTGAGCCCACCCTGGCCACCCAGAGCCCCCAGCCTCTGTCCCTGCTGGACCCCAGGGCTGGTCTGCCGCGGGAGTTTCCAGCACAGGCCTCTGAAACCAGCCCTGCCTCCAGCCTGGGAAAGGCCTCCCGCCCGCCCCCCCCACCCCACCCCCAAGCCAGGGCAGTGCAGACAGGACAGGGCCACAGACCGGAAGGCGCCAGCACGTGCAAGGTTAGAAGCCAGTGTCACCTGATTTCGGAGCAGGTTAGTTTGAGCTACGAGATGAGCCTGCAGTTTGCCTTGGCACCACTGGGGGGCGGCTTTCTCAAGCAGCGAGACAGGCTGGGGAAGGGAGGTCAGGGGAAGGAGAGAGGAAAACAGGAGGGAGACGGAGAGAAACAGAGACAGACGTTAAACACCAAGTCCAAAGGCCTGGAAGGCTGACAAACAAGCTGCTGCCTCCAGGGACCCGGCCCCTCAGAGGCCGAGAGAATTAGGGGAGCCCCAGCAGGCGCAGAAGGGGTGAACTCCAACTGCAAAGCAAAATGTGAGACTGTTAGCTGGGGCAGGGGTGCGGCAAGCAGGGCCTGCCCTGGGGCAGGGCTCTCCCTCAGGACCTGTGGGAAATGGGGCCCCCCCGCCAAGTCCTGCGGCCCCCACACCGCCCCCCACTCCATCCCACCGCCTGGCTTGTTTCAGCAGACGCAGGCTCGCGTGGGTCCTGGGGCGTCCACTCAGACACCGGCTGGGTGAGGGCCTCACCCCGCAACCCAAGCCTCTCCTTCAGGAAAGTGCCACAGGGAGCCGATGGCAGGGGGGGGGGAGATGGGACCAGGGGCTGGACAGGTGCCAGTGAATGAGCCAGAGGGCCACCCCGGGACCACCCTGTCACCCACCACCCAGCTCTGGGACCTGCCACCTGTCACAGGTGGAGGGCAGGGGCCAGGGTGCAAAGGGGCAGGTAAGCCCAGCCCAGGGAGGCTCCTGGGCCTGCGCACAGCCCTCCCCCGCTGTCTCCCCAGCACTGCCCTGGCCCCTCACCTTGGCAATTTTGGCTTCATCCTTCTTTTTGGCTGTTTGGAGGGACTCGTAATGGTGCCGGGCACTGTCGTAGTCCACCAGCTTCCGGCCTCGCTTAGCGATGCGTGACTGGGAGAGAGCAGAGGAGAGGGCTGAACAGTCCTGGTCTTGGCTGCCAGCCGGTGGCCCAGCTAAACGGGACCCGGAGGAAGCCAGAGCGCCCGCGGAAGACTCGCCCAGCAAGGCTGTGCACGCCTCTGCGCCCCTCCCTCACGCACAGGTCAAACCACCGCCTTGCACACATCCACCCACTGTCGCACCACCAGCCAGTCGAGGCCGAGCCTCCTCCCCGCCTGGCCCTCAGGCCCTTGGCCACGCCTCTGGCCCGGCTCCTCTTGTCCAGGGCCAGCCATCAGCCTCCACACTCCCCCAGACACCTTCGGGAGCCGAGCATCAGCACGGGGTGGGTGAGGGGCCAGGGGGAGCATCACCCATGGGTCAGCCCAGCATCACGGTCACACCTGGCTCCAGGCGCCTCTTCTGCGGCAGAAGCAGCGGGTCCCGGGGCCTCGGCGGAGACACTGGCTCACTGACCACACAGCACAGCCCCAGGCCAGCAGGGCAGCTGGCTTTTTGAACAGTCACACAGCTACACCGGATAAGGGGCGACGCACAGCACACAGCCTGCACACGCCCCTGCAGGCGGTCACCCCTTACACATCTTATACAGTCCCCGTCTCCAGGCACCATCACACACAGGCACACGCACTGCGGGCCTCTTCCCCTCGCCGAGGCCCAGGGACAGGGCCCCAGCTCCCAGCTCAGAAAGGGCCCGGCTGGGCTGGCAGGCCGGCCGTAGCAGGAGCAGCGCTGGAGGGACCGTGCACCAGTGGCAGGGATGCCTGCCTCTGGGCAGGTCACTGCGGTGCCTGCGCCAGCACGGACTGCCCTGCCCGGTTCCTCTCTCCCTCTCGTTTCCCCAGCAGGAGCGCCACACGGCAGCCTCTCACCTTGATGTCAGGGAACTGGCCCAGGTAGGTGTCCATGGTCAGCAGCGCCTGGTCCACCAGCTTCTGGTGGTAATCCATCCAGAGCAGGTCATTGTTCTACGGAGGCAGCAGCAGGTGAGTGCACCACCAGGCGCCAGCCGCCCCAGCCCACAGCTCTCGCCTCCCAGGAGCCTCGGAGCTCAGCTCTTGCCCCATCACTTCAAGGCTCGGTGCCTTCTCAAAACCTCAGTTTCTTCATTGGTAAAATGGGCCAGCAGTCGAGGCCAGCAAGGCCCCGTGGGAGGGCCGAGCCACCTGCCCCTACTCACCTCGGCGATCTTGTTCGCTTCATCCCTGCCCGGCCAGTCGGGCTCATACACCTCCTGCAGACACTCGTTCAGCTTCTTGGAGGCCTCGTGCATGGCTGGGGGGCAGAAGGGCCATGCTGCAGCCAGGGCCATGGGGACCCGGGATGGAGGGTCCCCACAGGCCCAGGAGTCCTTGCCCCTTCCCCACAGACCCCGACACCTCCCAGCTCTTTACACATCAGGTCCACATGGGGAGGCCCCGCCCTGCATCCGTGAAGTCTGGCCCCCCGGCCAGGTGTGCCTCGTACCTTTGACGGAGGCCAGGTAGGTCCGGAGATCCTTCTGCAGCCGGGTGCCCTCGTTCTGCAAAGAAAAGACGAAAACAAGGCGAGGGCTGGGGCACGCCTTGTACCCCACCCTCTCCTTCCTGCACCCCTGCACTCCGCAGGCAAATGAAGGCTGTCCTCACAGGACATGGCAGGACTAGAGAAGAGAGGTGTAAACGCCCGGGCGGGCCTGGCCCCCAGCTCAGCCTCAGCACAGCAGCAGCGCCCCCGCCACACACACGTCCTGAGCCGCCAGTGTGCTCTCGGCTCCATCGGGCGGAGGGGCTGTGGGCCCGGAGAGACATTCATCCTGAGTTATCAGCACCTGTCTCTCCAGACACTACTCTCAGCCCTGTAAGGACGTCAGAAAGACAGGCGCCCGGATGGGACACTGGGGCATGGCCAGTGACAGCACACGGCGCAGCACGCGTGTGTGGTGGGACTGGTGCGCGGCAGGCCCGCCCTCCCACAGCCATGGACCGGTGACCAGTGTACAGACACGTGGGAGGGGGCGGGGGCACCTTGTTCCAAAAGCTCAGATGGTGCCCAAGACCAGCAGCTCCCACTGCACTGTGCCCGGATGGAAGGCGGCCCTGGGGAGAAGGGGTGGCCTTGCCCGGGGACGGAGAAGTGGGGCCCCGTCCACGGCTCTCAGGATGCTGGCCAGCTGGGAGGGAGGGTGTAGGATGTAAGAGAAAGGGTCACCAGGGGAGTGGGCCAGGAGTGACGCTACCATCATGCTGGGTCTGATCCGCTGGGGTCCCCTCCAAACCCAGCTTCTCCCTGCCAGGCCTCCCCTTCTCACTCCCTGCAACAGCCCCAGCGCCCGCGGACTCACCCCCAGGGAGGGTGGCCCATGGCCTAGCCCAGTGATGGCGAACCTATGACACGCGTGTCAGAGGTGACACTCGAACTCATTTTTTTGGTTGATTTTTCTTTGTTAAATGGCATTTAAATATATAAAATAAATATCAAAAATATAAGTCTTTGTTTTACTATGGTTGCAAATATCAAAAAATGTCTATATGTGACACGGCACCAGAGTTAAGTTAGGGTTTTCAAAATGCTGACACGCCGAGCTCAAAAGGTTCGCCATCACTGGCCTAGGTGCTGTGCTTGCCTGGGCACCAGGATGTACCAGGGTCCCTTGTGCCTCCCAAACAAGGCCACACTGTGAACAGGCATGTGGGGCACAGATATGCAAGGGGCCGCCCACATGCAGCTGCAGCTGGAACCCTAAGCCAGCTTCGCATCAGCCTCCAGTCGGACAGCCCTGCCCCATCGAGCTGCTTCCGCAGCAGGGCAGGGCCGGGCCAGCACAGCATCTGTGAGCTCCCTTCCACACGGCTGCTCCCCCGCGGGGCCTGGGGAAAGTCTCTGCAGCTGCCTGGAGCTCTGACGCTCCTGGCAGAGCAGCGGGAGGACAAAGTTCTGGACCCGCTGGCCCTGGGCCTGCTCTCCAGGCTCGAGTCGGACAGCACCACAGCCCAGGACCAGCACCTGGTCCAGCTCTACGGCGGCAGCTCGGCCAGCACCCCATGTCTCCGCTGCACCTCCCTCCAAAGGGTGCTCCCCACCACCCCTGAAGACTGAGCCCCTGCCTTCCCAGTGGGTCCGGGGGCAGGCACCTCTCCTGCACGGACCCCTCTGGCCCCCGCAGCCTCTTGCCACTCCACACCCGTGCCAGCAGGGATGCCCGCCTGGAGCAGAGCCTGGTGGGCCCTGGGCGGGAAGGACAAACACAGCAATGAGGAGGCCTGGGCTGCAGGCTACAGGCGGCCCCAGGACCCTGGGTGCTTCGGGGTTGCCCGAGCTAGGTTCATGGGGCTCAGGGGGCAGGACAGGAGGCCCCAGGACTCGGGGCAGGGAGGGAGGACAGGCGCACCGTGACGAGTGGCAAGTGGGCCCATGAGGGATGTGAGAACAAGTGACACACGGTGACCTATGCCCTCTCCTAGGACCCGCCTCCTAGGAAGGACTAGGAATTTGCTTCCTTGAGACCGTATTCCTGCCGGCCAGCCCCTGGCTAGCCTCAGCCCTGCGCTCGGTGCTCACAGGTAACAAGCAGACACCCGCTGCCGGCGCCCAACCGGCCTCTCCCCCCCTCTCCCAGGTCCTGCCAGCCCGAGGCCGCGGACCTCCCCTCCAGGGCAGTGCCCACCCCTTTCTAAATCCTGCATCCGCAGGGCTAGTCACCCCACACCTGTCAGACCCGGAACTGCCGGTCGCCTCAACCCCCAGGGAAGCTACCCCAGTCTCCAGTGAGGACAGAATTTGTCCCTCCTGCTCCTACCCTTGGCCCCTGAAAAGCCAGTCCGCCAGCCACCTGAGGGTGGGAAGAGGGCCAGCTTAAGTGGCCAATGCACGTGCCCAGCCAGGACACCACCAGCACCAGCTCCTGCCCGGCCCCTCGGCCTGAAGACCAACGTAAGTCCGTGCCCAGAGCCAGGGACCCAGAGTCATGACTCTGAGTAACATATGGGAAGAGCAACCTTTGGGTCACAGCTCTGGGGCCAGTCCACAGGGAACCTTCGCTCCCAGGGGCGCTCTCCTCACCTTCTGCAAACAGCCACGCCTGCTGGGGCAGCCCCCTCACCCCCCTTCTTCCCACCACCACCCTAGGCTGCAGCTCATTTCCCTCGAGGCCGGCCTGTTGCCCTGCAACCTCAGCTCAGCTCCAGCGCAGGACCCCGGAGTGGGAAGGTCTGCATTTGGAATCCCAAGCCCCTGCATCAGCTGTGTGGCCTGGGAAGCCCTGCCTCATCTCTGAGCCTCAGCACCTCTTCGGTAAAATAAAGAGAACATCAGCAGCATCTCAAAGATGCAAAGCGTGCCCAGAGGCGAGGCTCAGTGGTTGAGCATTCACCTATGAGCCAGGAGGTCAGGGTTCATTCCGGTCAGGGCACTTGCCTGGGTTGCAGGCTCCACCCCCAGTCCGAGGAGTGCAGGAGGCAGCCAATCCATGATTCTCTCTCATCACTGATGTTTCTCTCTCCCTCTCCCTCTCCCAGCAGGCTCCCGGGCCCTGGCTGTCAGTTCTCAGGGAAAAAATGGGCCTTTCCCTGGGTTCCATTCCAGCTGTCGGGTTGGCAGTGCCTTCAGTGCTTCCTGAGACCTGAGACCTCAGACGCGGACAAGTAGAGAGGCCTGGTCCCTCCAACCCTGTCCGCGCCCCGTGCCAGGGCTCCCTCCTCCCGGCAGTCTCCTATGACCTTGCCGATCCCCTTCTCTGAGCTCCCCTGCTCCACAAATTCACCCACAGCCACAGGCCCATTCTCGCCAGCTCCCCCAGGCCCAGGGCCGCCCCACTCACCAGCTGCTTGTTGAAATTCTGGACACACTGTTCGAACTGCTCGTCCTTCGTCTCATCAGCCTTGCCCAGTTTCTGGAGGACCTACAGAGGCAGAGGGAGGGAGCGTGCCCCTGAGACAGAGACCAGCCCAAGCAAGAGTGCCCTTAGCAACACCACAGGCCCCTCCGCCCCCCCCTCCCCCCCCCAGCCAGGGTCCAGGAGGCTCAGCCAGTACCAGCAGCCCAGGCGCTGGGACCATCAGGTCTCCCGGCTGCTATGATCCCAAGGGCAGGACTGAGCCCACCAAGACTCAGCCCCCACCCTCTCTCCAGGGCTTGCCCATCACCAACAGGAGGACCTAAGACAGGCCAGCCTAGTGCCTGAACCAGGAGGAGGGAGTTTCAAAGACAGGATGCGGAATCAGGTGCCCCTCTTGCTGATCTCACGCACACCCCGGGGTGCTCCCCCCACCCTGGTGGCGAAAGGTGAGCTGATCTCAAGGGGCGAGGGCGGCCCCACCTGCCCCCAGGCCCCACAGCGCTCCACAAACGGCCTGTCCCGGGATGGAGGCGACCCCCCGGAGGAAGGGCAGAGAGGCGCCAGAGCCAGGCTCTCGGTGTCCCTAGCAGTCAGCTCCCAATCTGAGTCGGTTTTCAGATATGACCCTGCCCCCCAGCCACCTGCTCCCACCTCCACAGCGCCCCCCCCCCCCACACACACACACACACACATGCTGGGGAGGAGTGGAGGGCAGAGGTGAGTAAAGGGGGGGAGAGAGAGAGAGAGAGAGAGAGATAGAGAGAGAGAGAAAGAGGCGTGCGCTAGGAGAGGAGCCTGGGAGGAAGCCAGAAGGGCTGGCCCATCAGGTTCTCCCTCTTAGATCCTACTCCCTACCCCCAGCCCCCTACCCCATCCCAGTTCTCCCGGAGAGAGAGGAGGGGAGGGAGGGAAAGAGCAAGAGAGAAAGGCACAAAATAGAGGCATGGAAGGAGGGGAGGGCCATAGAGAAGAGCTAAGAAAGATGACCTGGGAGCAGAGAGGGGATGCTGAGGCAGAGATGGGGGAGGGTTTGCAAGAAGAGGGAAGCTAAGACCAAGACAGAGGAGCCAGACTGCCGTCCGCAGCCCTGGGCAGGCACCTCATTAAGCAGCAGAAAGAACAACGCTGACAGCTCAGTAGAGGCAGTGGCCCCAACTCCACAAGAATGAGAGGAAACAGGTGGCGGTGGGGGTGGCACGCAGCGGGGAGAGGCGGGGACAGGCCAGGGCTGGGTACCCAACAGGCTGGGCCGCACAGGACCAGGAGCCAGCCCAGCAGCTGTCTGAGACCAGCAGCCGCCACCATCACTCCCTTCAGCCACGTTCTCCCTTCGAAGACCCTGAAGTGGGCCTCGAGCACCAGCTTTGCCACCCAAGCTCCAGGCTGGGGCCCTGAGGGGTGCACAGAGCCCTGACTGGCCCAGGAGGGCCTGTGCTCCGGGCTGCTCCTTCTCTGGCTGGCCCAGGCACCACAGCAGCCAATCAGCTCTCAGGTTCTCTCTTATCACACAGTACATTTGGCATCTCTTGCCAAGTGCCTGCTCGGATCCAGGCACCTCTGCTGGGACAGACATTGGTCCAGCCCCAGGAGCGAGGAAGCACATGGGCCTGTAGGAGAGCCCAGGACAGAAATTCCATCTACCCTGGGCAATCAAGGAGGACTTCCTGGGGGAAGCTACAGCTCCGACGGAGAGAGCTTACAGCAAAGACAAGGAGACCAGAAAGATGAGGGTACATTACCGAGGAATTTCTAATCACTCGAGACAACGAGAGGCCGCAGAGAACAGTGAGCAGCAGGAAGGCAGGGATGGGCCTTGGGGAGCGGCCCCTGAACAACCATGTGCTACACAGTCAGGACACAGTCCACTGGGCAAGCGCAGCTGGATCACACGGCCCACACGCAGGTGAGGGGAGGCGAGGGAAGCGACCCCCACCGCCCTCTGGTCCCATGGGTATCCTGTGGAGGTGCCTGAGCTTAGGTAGGGGCCTCGCCCTCCAAAGAGAGAAATGGACCCGTGGGTCCAAAAACCCATGGGGCCACCAAGGAAGCCACGGGCTCCCAGGGAGCAGGAGCAGGGCCTGGGAAGCCGCCCTCAAACCAACCGGGAGGACCAGGGAGGTGGCCCTGTCTGCGCCCTGCCCTCCCCTTCTCCCTGAGGATATGCACTGAATCCCCAAAGATTTACCCCTCCCTCAGGACTCCCAGTGCGCCACAGCCGCCTGGGTGAACTTCGGGACTTACGACAGGCCAGCTAGAGACCAGGCCAGGCAGTGAGCAGACCCTGGAAAACAGGGCTCGTCCCGTCGCTCTCAGCCTCAGTGCCTTGTCGAGAAATGGAGAACATGGCACCCACCTGAGGCCCGTGTTTGTAGAGCTGACCTCAGGTCCTGGCCCAAACACATCCTCGAGTAACAGTGAGCCCGTCAGGGCAGCCCTTGCACTCGGGCCAGGCCTGGCAACACCAACCCTCACACCAGGTCCAGACAGATGGCATCTCGAGACGTTGGACACACACACGGATCACGTATGCATGGGAATGCCTGTACACGCAGCAAACTCCTATTCATCCTTCAAAACCTTGCTCCGTGAAGCGCCCTGCCCCACACCACCCTGTACCACTGAGGGCCTGAGAACCATGCCCCTCATCACTGTGTAATGGTGCCCGAGTGTCTATGCTGGCCCTGCCCCAGCCACGTGAACAGCCTGAAGTCAGGGGCAGTGTCCAGCTCTCTGTCCCGGCTCCTATACAGGACTAGGCACAGGTCAGACACACACGTGTTCTTGGTGACCACTAGCTAACCTGAGCCATGGGCTTCAGGCAGAGTCATGACCTTGAACAAAACACCCATCTCTCAACTTCAGTCTCTTCTACGCCGTCCTCTATGGTCATGGATGAAAAGTGTGTGCCTGGCGCACAGGAAGGCTCGCCAGGGGAGGGAGCCCCTAGGACCAGGGGTTGGCGTTCCTGCGAATCCCATGTCTGTCCTGGGTACCAGGCCGGCTCCAGTGGGTCCCGGCCTGAAGCAGCAGCCTGCACGTGGCCAGGTCGAGAGGCTCTGGGAGCACTCGGGCCCCTGCTTCCCCCTCTCCTGACCTCAGCGCCCACCTCTGAGTGGGAGGAACACCGCGCCACCGCGTGGAGGAGGCCAGAAAGCCAGCTCAGTGGACGCATGCTGGTCCTGGCTTGTCCAAGCCCCACTGAAACCCTCCCCCATCTTAGAGATGAGGGAAGGAGGACACGTGGTCTGGGTCCCTGTCCTCAAGGAGCTCCCAGTGTGGCAACTGGAAGAAAAACCAATCTGAACCCACCTGCCCAGTGGCAGGGGCCAGGACACAGTTCAGTCCAGGAAGTCCCACAGCCTCCACTGCCCTGGCTTCCTACTTCCTGCCGCCTCGGCTGGGACTGCCGCCCTCCCCAGCAGCAGCCCAGCCCTCCCGCCACCCACAGGCTGCTCAGCCTTCCAGGTGTGTGCCCCTCTCCACGGGAGGTCCCAGGCTGCCGTCTCCAGCCTTGCCAGGCCTGCCCCTACTACACACACACAGAACCCACCACCCGCAGGATGGCAGGGGGGGCGCAGGGGGGAGGGGGGAGGAGGGAGGCAGGCGGAGGAGAGGGCTGGAAGGATGAGCAGAGCAGGGTGAGGAGGCCTGGTGGGGCGCGGTCAGGATCCCACTCTGTCCGGGGCTGTGGGTGGGGCTGGGCCACACTCTCATGCACTTATCACAAGGGTCTCCCTTTGCAACAAACAAAGGAGCCTTTTGATGAGGGGACTGAGAGCAGCACAGGCCCCCGCCCCAGGGGCTGGCCCGCAGGACTGCCCGTGGCCCAGGACACCTTCTCCTCAGTGTTGCCAGCTCCTCTCACACCTCTTGCCTCAGCCTCTCACCACCTCCTCAGAACAGCAGATAGCAGCAGCGTAGCAACGCCTGCGAAGGGCACTCTGGTGACACCCCAAAGTGACAGAGCAGCGCCTCTGACAGCTCCCTGGCCACCTCTGAACCAGGGCTGTGACCGGCTGGGTGGGGCTGCCCATGGCCGGCCTGGAAGGGTGAGGGCTCCCCCGCCTCTGCTGTGCCTCTCTCGGCCGCAGCAGAGCCCCTCCCTCTGCTCCTCCTGGAAAGCAGCTGGGGACAGGCCAGGCCCCGGGACAGTGCCTCCGACAGCTGTGCTGCAGGGCCTCCAAGCCCACAGGGCAGAGGCCAGCTACTGGAACTAGAGCAGGCCCCGCCCACCAGAAGTCTCCCTCCTCCCAGGTAAGTGTCCACCTCCACGAGCAGGTGGTGCGGAGCACAGACATCGGGACCAGCCTAAGGCCCTGGAGCCAGGACTGAGCGCTGCGCCCACCCTGCCGAGCTGCAAGCCCAGAGGGCAGGCCGGGGGCAGGGAGCTCACAGGCTCCCCACAGCGCTGACCCGGCTGGCCTCTGAGCCCTGAGCCTGAGTCCCAGCTCCTCCTGGGGTGTTGACTCCCAGAGAGACCGAACCCCGACACTGGTGGGGACACATGCCCCCCTCTGAATGGCCTGGCACACGGCAGGAACAAGTCCTTTCTAGAACCTCAGGCTGGGGAGGAGGAGGGAAGGCCGTGGGAGGCAGGGCCCACATTCCCAGTCAGCCCTGCCTCCAGGCGCTGGGCCGGTCCTGTCACGGTGGCCGCAGGCCCCATCTCCCCCAAGAGTGTCCACAGAACTCCAACCCACACCCACACACACCCACACACACCCACACGCCCGCGGGACTTCATCCCGCTCCCCACAAGACCCCCCACCCGGCTGCTGACCCCCAGAGGCCGTCACCTTCCTCATCTCCTGCAGCCCTGCAGCTCCCTCGGTAGCCTTGGTCTCGGAGTGAGCCCGCCCGTGGGGGCGGCACCACCGGCTGCTTCCTCCCCACAGGGCTGTGGTCGGGGACCACAGGACAGGACGCACATCCTGGAACCCTCACACGGGCTCCCGACAGGCAGGCAGAGGGCCGGGTTTTCCCACAGCTGGGCCCGTTCTGGGGGTGACACCCCAGGAGGGGAAAGTGAGGCAGGGCCACTGGAATCGGGCCAAAGCCACCAGTGACCCTCCCCCCAGACATGCCCAGATGGGACAATCTGCCCACAACCCCTGTGAGTGGCCGCCAGGCTGGAGGGAGCTGACAGGCAGAGCCCATGTCCAAATATCCCTACTTGCCCCCAAATATCCCTTGTCTCTGCTGTTTTTAGATCTGGCATCCAACATGGCTCCCACACGGCTTTTGAATGCCATGTCTCTGTCTCCTTCCATCCGGAATATTCCCCGCACACCTACTGGTTACTGGTTAGCGGATACATTCTTTTCTCTTGTGATACTAACAATTTTACGAGTACAAACGAGGCCCATGGAGAATGCGCCACACTCCAGATTCATCTGCTTATTTCTTTGTGACTAAGTTCAGGTTAAACCCTGTGTGGCAAGAAGACGGCTGAGGCGCTGCTGTGTCCTTCCTGCCACATGACGTGGGACGCCTGGCGTGCTGAGCCTGACCGCGGTGGGGGCGCTGGCCAGGTCTCTGCCTAAAGGTCACGCTCCTCTTGCTAACGGACTGGGCATCTGGGGGGGCGGCACTGTCACTGTGGATGTGTGAGGCCGACACTTCACCCAGCGCCGTCACCATCCTCACACGCTGCTCCTCCAAGCGGGGCCAAGGACCAGCATCCGGCACCGGGAGCCCGGCCGGTGCAGACACAGAAGGTCCGTGTCCCCTTCCCTCCTCGGACCTGCTGAGTGAGGCCTGCACCCCAGCCAGGCCCCCTCGGTGCGCACGGCGTCCCAGGCAGCGCACTCGCCGTGCCGGGGCCAGGTCCCAGTGCTGCCACCATGCCCTCCACCTGGCATTGGGGAGGGTGGGCATGTTCACGGGCTCAGGTTTCGATTTTGCATCAATGAGTTAGAACCTCCTACCTTCATTATTCTTTTTGATGCTCAAACTCTCTTATATTTAAATTTGGCCATGGGCGCCTCTGGACGGCCCAGGTCTCGAGCACTTGCTCACTTCCTCCCACTACAGATACTGCCGGCTCGGCCATTTCTCTAAGGAGCCCTGGTGCCCTTTCAGGGGAGGTGTGCCCTGGCATCTCCTGTAATCTCTAGGCCAGTGATGGCGAACCTTTTGAGCTCGGCGTGTCAGCATTTTGAAAAACCCTAACTTAATTCTGATGCCATGTCACATATAGAAATTTTTTGATATTTGCAACCATAGTAAAAAAAAGACATGTTTTTGATATTTATTTTATATATTTAAATGCCATTTAACAAAGAAAAATCAACCAAAAAAATGAGTTCGCGTGTCACCTCTGACACGTGTGTCACAGGTTCGCCATCACTGCTCTAGGCCATGCCCAGGGCTGTGGGCTCACCCCCACTTTAGAGAGACGAGGACATGCTGAGACATTAAGTAATGTGGACTCATTAAGTAATGCCTGAAGCAGCAAAGGCAGGGCTCTGTGGTCTGTGGTGGTGAACAGTGTGGCTCGGAGCTCATGTGCACAGCAAACCAGCCCGCCTGCCGGCCCCGTCCGCCCGCTGGTCCAGGCCCCGGCCAGGGCCTGCACTCTGGCGAGGCCCCAGCTGCTGCGGCCGGCAGCCCTCAAGCGCCTGCCCTCCTTGGCCTCCTCCAAGTGGGCCGGCATCCCCCTTAGTGAGGTGGAGCGCTGGGGTGCCCTGGGGGCTGGCCAGGACCAGACCCGGGTATTCTGGCTCCTGGTCCTTTCACCAGGTGCCTCTCTGGGATGTGGCTCTTGATCCTGAGCCCGTGGGTGACTGCAGTTGGGAGCAGCTTTATCTTCTGACCCAGCCCAGAAACCCTGCCTCTCCCTCTGGGCCAGCGAACGCACTCCGAGGGGAGCAGGAATCTGCCTTCGGGCCCGCATCACTCCTCCAGGCTGGTCATCTCAGTGGCCAGAGCCGCTGCTGGGCGTCTGGCTTGAGAGGGGACTATGGAGAGACGGGCTAGAGAGAGAGGCCTGGCCTCCCTGGGAGGTGTCAAGCCCGTGGACCCCTTGGCCTGGCTCCAGCCCAGCTGGAGGGAGTAGCAGCTCAGGGTCCAGAAAAAAAGTTTAGGACACGTGGCTGAGAAGCTTTGGCCAAAAACGACTCCTTAGCCTCCTGCAGCACCAAAAGGCTTTGCCTTACAGCTTCCCAAAGGCTCGATGATGTTTTAAGAGATAAATATTAAACACTAGAGGCCCGGTGCATGGATTCGTGCACCAGGGGGTCCCTCAGTCTGGCCTGTGCCCTCTCACAATTCGGAACCCCTCAGGGGATGTCGATTGCCAGTTTCAGCCTGATCCCTGCAGGCCAGGCTGAGGGACCTGCGAGGATTGGGCCAAAACCGGCAGTGACATCCCCCCAAGGGATGTACTATGCGAAGCGGCAGGCGGCCGGGGAGGAACCTGAGCCCAGGCCGGGCACTGTTCCCGCTCATCCCAGCCCTGCTGCACCTGCCACCACCGCCGCCGCCCAGTAAACTAGCTGAGTGGTGCTCCCTCTGTGGGAGCGCACTGACCACCAGGGGGCAGCTCCTGCATTGAGCATCTGCCCCTGGTCAGTGCACATCATAGTGACCAGTCGACCGGTCTTTTTGTCATTTAGGCTTTTATATATATAGAGTAGAGGCCCAGTGCACAAAAATTTATGCACTCGGGCGGGGGGGGGGGGGTCCCTCAGCCCGGCCTGTGCCTCTCGCAGTCTGGGACACCACGGGGGATGACCACCTGCTGGCTTAGGCCTGCTCCCCAGGGGATTGGGCCTAAGCTGGAAGTCAGACATCCCTCTGGCAGCCCAGGAGCCCTCAGGGGATGTACACTTGCCAGCGGGGAGCAGGCCTAAGCTGCAGTCTGACATCCTTAGTGCTGCTGAGGAGGCGGGAGAGGCTCCCACCACCACCGCTGTACTGGCAGCCATCAGCCTGGCTTGTGGCTGAGCAGAGCTCCCCCTGTGGGAGCGCACTGACCACCAGGGGACAGCTCCTGCATTGAGCATCTGCCCCCTGGTGGTGTGTGTCATATTGACCAGTCATTCCCAGTCATTCTGCTGTTAGGGTCAATTTGCATATTACCCTTTTATTATATAGGATAGAGGCCTGGTGCACAGGTGGGGGCTGGCTGGTTTGCCCTGAAGGGTGTCCCGGATCAGGGTGGGGGTCCCACTGGGGTGCCTGGCCAGCCTGGGTGAGGGGCTGAGGGCCATTTTCAGGCTGGCCAAGCCCCCCCCCCCCCCGGCGACGGAAGCTCCCAGCCTCTCCTTTTTTTCTTTTTTTTTTGTTCTGGGATTTATTTACCTTCTATAATTGAAACTTTGTAGCCTTGAGAGGAGCTCAGAGCCGGCCAGGGCAGGCGGGAGGAAAGCTTGGCTTCCTCCATTGCCAGGGGCAACCCAGCCTCCTGTTTGCTCCAGCTCCATGGCCACAGCCAGCTGAAAGTAGGTATCTGGGGTTTATTTATCTTCTATACAGTGGGGCCTTGACTTACGAGTGTCCCGACTAATGAGTTTTTCGAGATATGAGCCATCTCTCGGCCAATTTTTTGCTTTGAGTTGCGAGCTAAAATTCGGGTTACGAGCCAGCTTCAGATACCCCACCGCTAGGTAGCGCAGCGAACGTCACAGTAAATGCCACAACATCAGCCCAGCATCACGTGTCTCACTCGTTCACTTTAATGATTTGACATATGAGTAATTTGAGTTACAAGCTCCGTCACGGAACAAATTAAACTCGTAAGTCAAGGCCCCACTGTAATTGAAACTTTGTTGCTTTGAGTGGAGCTCAGAGCCGCGGCAGCAGGCGGGAAGCTTGGCTTCCTCCATCATTGGGGCAACCAAGCCTCCTGCTTGCCCCAACTCCGTGGCTGCCGGCCGCCATCTTGGTTGGGTTAATTTGCATATAGTCGCTCTGATTGGCTGGTGGGCGTGGCTTAAGGCATAGTGAAGGTACAGTCTATTTGCATGTTTGTCTTTTATTAGTGTAGACTAGAGGCCTGTTGCACAAAATTTGTGCACGGGTGGGGGGGGGTCCCCTCAGCCCAGCCTGCACCCTCTCCAATCTGGGTCCCCTCAGGATTGGGAGGGATCAGGCCTAAACCAGCAGTCGGACATCCCTCTCACAATCCGGGACCGCTGGCTCCTAACTGTTCACCTACCTGCCAGCCTGATCACCCCTAACTGCCTGCCTGATCACCCCCAACTGTCCCCCCTGCCAGCCTGGTTGCCCCTAACTCCCCCCACCCCGCTGGCCTGGTCGCCCCGAACTGCCTCCCCCACCAGCCTAGTCGCCCCTTACTGCCCCCCCTACCAGCCTGGTTGCCCCCAATTGCCCCCCCTGCCAGCCTGGTCGTCCCTCAATGCCCCCCCTGCCAGCCTGGTCACCCCCAACTGCCCCCCCCCCCCACCGGCCTGGTCACCAACTACCCCCCCCACCGCCAGCCTGGTCACCCCCAACTGCCCCCCTGCCAGCCTGGTCACCCCCAACAGCCTGCTGTTCAGTCATTTGATCATCCCTCACTAACCCCCCTGCCAGCCTGGTCGCCCCATGTAGCCTGCTGTTCAGTCATTTGTTCGTCCCTCACTTAACCCCCCTGCCGGCCTTGACACCCCACGAAGCCTGCTGCTCGTTCGTCCGTCTGGTTGTTTCAGTCATGAAGGCCCCTGGTTTTTTATATATTAGGATCGGCCTTGGGCAAGAGCCAGGAACTGCATCCCATCCCTGGGAGCCCAAAATGCTCCTCAGCACTCTGGACCCCATGCTGCTTCCCTCGGCACACACACAGGTCCCCTCTGAACACACACAGCTCCCCTCTGCACACGCACACGTCCCCTCTGCACACACACAGGTCCCCTCTGCGCACACACAGGTCCCCTCTGCACACACATATGTCCCCTCTGAACACACACAGCTTCCCTCTGCACACACACAGGTCCCCTCTGAACACACACAGCTCCCCTCTGCACACGCACAGGTCCCCTCTGCACACACACAGGTCCCCTCTGCACATGCACAGCTTCCCTCTGCACACACACAGGTCCCTTCTGAACACACACAGCTCCCCTCTGCACACGCACAGGTCCCCTCTGCACACACACAGGTCCCCTCTGCACACACACAGCTTCCCTCTGAACACACACAGGTCCCCTCTGAACACACACAGCTTCCCACTGAACACACACAGGTCCCCTCTGCACACACACAGCTTCCCTCTGAACACATACAGGTCCCCTCTGCACACACACAGCTTCCCTCTGAACACATACAGGTCCCCTCTGCACACACACAGCTTCCCTCTGAACACACACAGGTCCCCTCTGCACACGCACAGCTTCACAGGTCCCCTCTGCACACGCACAGCTTCCCTCTGAACACGCACAGCTTCCCTCTGCACACGCACAGGTCCCCTCTGCACACGCACAGCTTCCCTCTGCACACGCACAGGTCCCCTCTGCACACGCACAGCTTCCCTCTGCACACGCACAGCTTCCCTCTGCACACACACAGGTCCCCTCTGCACACGCTCAGCTTCCCTCTGAACACACACAGGTCCCCTCTGAACACACACAGCTTCCCACTGAACACACACAGGTCCCCTCTGCACACACACAGGTCCCCTCTGCACACGCTCAGCTTCCCTCTGAACACACACAGGTCCCCTCTGAACACACACAGCTTCCCACTGAACACACACAGGTCCCCTCTGCACACACACAGCTTCCCTCTGAACACATACAGGTCCCCTCTGCACACACACAGCTTCCCTCTGCACACACACAGGTCCCCTCTGCACACGCAAAGCTTCCCTCTGAACACGCACAGCTTCCCTCTGCACACACACAGCTTCCCTCTGCACACACACAGGTCCCCTCTGCACACGCACAGCTTCCCTCTGCACACACATGTCCCCTCTGCACACACACAGGTCCCCTCTGCACACGCACAGCTTCCCTCTGCACACACATGTCCCCTCTGCACACACACAGCTTCCCTCTGCACACGCACAGCTTCCCTCTGCACACACACAGGTCCCCTCTGAACACACACAGCTCCCCTCTGCACACGCACAGGTCCCCTCTGCACACACACAGGTCCCCTCTGCACATGCACAGCTTCCCTCTGCACACACACAGGTCCCTTCTGAACACACACAGCTCCCCTCTGCACACGCACAGGTCCCCTCTGCACACACACAGGTCCCCTCTGCACACACACAGCTTCCCTCTGAACACACACAGGTCCCCTCTGCACACACACAGCTTCCCTCTGAACACATACAGGTCCCCTCTGCACACACACAGCTTCCCTCTGAACACATACAGGTCCCCTCTGCACACACACAGCTTCCCTCTGAACACACACAGGTCCCCTCTGCACACGCACAGCTTCCCTCTGAACACACACAGGTCCCCTCTGCACACACACAGGTCCCCTCTGCACACGCACAGCTTCCCTCTGCACACACACAGGTCCCCTCTGCACACACACAGCTTCCCTCTGCACACACACAGGTCCCCACTGAACACACACAGGTCCCCTCTGCACACACACAGCTTCACAGGTCCCCTCTGCACACGCACAGCTTCCCTCTGAACACGCACAGCTTCCCTCTGCACACGCACAGGTCCCCTCTGCACACGCACAGCTTCCCTCTGCACACACACAGGTCCCCTCTGCACACGCACAGCTTCCCTCTGCACACGCACAGCTTCCCTCTGCACACACACAGGTCCCCTCTGCACACGCTCAGGTTCCCTCTGAACACACACAGGTCCCCTCTGAACACACACAGCTTCCCACTGAACACACACAGGTCCCCTCTGCACACACACAGCTTCCCTCTGAACACATACAGGTCCCCTCTGCACACACACAGCTTCCCTCTGCACACACACAGGTCCCCTCTGCACACGCAAAGCTTCCCTCTGAACACGCACAGCTTCCCTCTGCACACACACAGGTCCCCTCTGAACACGCACAGCTTCCCTCTGCACACGCACAGCTTCCCTCTGCACACACACAGCTTCCCTCTGCACACACACAGGTCCCCTCTGCACACGCACAGCTTCCCTCTGCACACACATGTCCCCTCTGCACACACACAGCTTCCCTCTGCACACGCACAGCTTCCCTCTGCACACACACAGGTCCCCTCTGCACACGCACAGCTTCCCTCTGCACACGCACAGCTTCCCTCTGCACACACACAGGTCCCCATGCCCACGCAGCAGGCACACACAGCACTCACATGTTCATATGCTGATGCTTGCCACCTGTCAGTGCACACACACATGCTCCCCAACAGGGCTCCTGCCCAAGGCCCTTCGGTTGCCTCCAGGCACAGCAGGAAGGTGGCAGGAACCACAAAGAGGCCACAGAGCCAGGCAAGAAGCAGAGCAGAGGCCAGGAGAAGCCATACGAGAAGAACGAGATGATGTAGGAGACTGCAGAGAAAACAGAGAAAGGGAGCCAACACAGCCCAGGCGGAAGGGCCCAGCTTGGGGCGATCCGGCTCTGGGGCACATTCACGGTGCACAGGCTGCCCCTGAGAGTCAGGACTGGCCCAGGTCTCTCCGCCCCCCACCCTCACTTGGGTCCTCTGTTCCCCTGGCTGGCTGCCATCCTCCTTCCTCCCAGGCAAACACCGTGAGCCGGGCTCGCACTGCAGAGGGGACCCCTAACCAGCATATTCCATCTCCCAGCCACACACCCGCCCACCCAGCAAGCTCTCCGTGGACACCAGCGGGGGCACTGTACCTGCCCCTCCTTCTGAGCTCCAAGGAGCTTCACTGAACTCACACAGCAAGGCCTGACCCCAGAGAGCCAGGTCCCAGGATTCACACTGAGGGGGCACAACCCCTGACACCCTGACAGGTGGTGTCATGTCACCAGGGCAACCTGAGATGGTGACAGTCAGTCCCATTCTACAGATGAAGAAACAGGCAGAACCAGGAGCCCAAACCTGATGATCCCAAAGCCCAAAACCAACTTGTGATTCTCAAACAGGGAGTAAGAGGCAGCCTGTCCAGGGTTTTTTGCAAAGATTCACATTCCATTTTGCTGCGTTCCAAAAATTTTACTGGTAGAGATAACACTTTGGGGATATAACCAACACAGTTAGACAGACTGCAGCAGGACTCCAAGTTTGCAAAGACTTTAGCAATGACATTTCCGGGTTCCTCCTGCCCCCCAAAGCTCCAGGCCCCCCCCCCCGGCGATCTGCTTTTAAGTCCGTGTTCTGAGAGTTGCTGTGCCGGACACCAGTCTGACAGACAAGGAAGCCACTGGTCTGTCTTGGGAGACCGCACCTTAGAGTCCTCAGACTGCCTCGCTCTGATCACAGGGAGCAGATTACCTCCTTCCTCTTTCAGTGACTTTCTCTTTCCTTTACGAAATGCTGGCGAGAGTGAAAAGGGACGTTGGTTTCCTCTTTAATGTCCTCAGCAGGACACAGAACGCTCGGCCAGCCCCACAGTAATGCCTTGACATGGGACTGCCTGGTCAGAAGCCCACGTGCAGAAGTGGCCTCCCAGCCCAGGCCCTTCCCAGGTGACGGCTCCCGGGGGGCTGAGGGATGGGGGCTCCTCCTCCACATCCATCTCCAGGGAGAAGGGAAGCCTCGCCCCAGGTGGGGAGTTTCCAGTCGCTCCAGGCTGCCAGACTCCCTCCCCTCCTCACCCAGCCCCTCCCAGGGCCTGAAATTCCACCCGGGCAGCAGATAAGCCTGTGGAAGCAGGGTGGGCAGGTGGCTGGGCCGGCCTGGAACAGAGCACAAGGAGCAGAGGCAGCAGGGGCCAAAGGCAGGCTGGTGCAGGGGCGGGCGCCTGCGAGGGCCGCAGGGCTGGGGCGGGGGAGGCCACAGAACAGCAGCAGCCACTCACCAAAGGCGCCCGAAAGCCTTACCAGTGTGTTCCCCAGGAGACACTGGGCCTCAAAGCCCTGATCTCGAGGCTGAGTGAGCAGCTAGAATGTGAACTCTCAGCCCACCTCCCAGGGGGGTCTGCCCGGAGGAGGGGGGCTAAGGCAGCACTGGAGCCGGGAGTGCTGGGGGGCCCTGGCTGGCGGGACAGGCTCCCCTCCCCCCAGGGGTCCCCCACCAGGCGGGGCCCATTCCGAGCCTCACAGAACCAGGAGTCCACAGGCGGCAGGAGGGCTTCGGAAGGGCCAAGACCACCCAGAGGAAGGCTGGCCCCCTTACGTGACCAAGGCTAGCAGCCCTCCCTCCTACTCGTCCACCCACCCAGCCACACTCCAGTGGAGGAAAGGACTGCTCACCCGCTGCCCCTCCTCAGTGGCCCCACCTGACTTCACCCCTCACAGCTCAGCCCCAATGGCCCCTCCCGTGAGGAGCCCGCACCTGGACACCGGGCCTCGCCCGCTGGGCTGTGAGGCTCAGCTCCTCCTGGATGCCCTCCCTGACTGCCTAGCTCTGATCTGCAGGCAGCAAAGCATGGTCCCTGCCCTGGAGGGGCCAGTGCCCCGAGGGACAGCCTGTGGTGCTCTCAGTCCCCCAACGAAAGCCCTGCAGGCACGGGGCGCAGGTGCTGCTCTTAGGAAGGAGCTCAGGAACCTGGCATCTGACACCTGAGGAGGGCGGGCAGGGCAGGCAGAGGGCACAGCGAGTGCAAAGGCCCTGGAGCAAGGCCGACGTGTCTAAAGAGAGGGCTGTCAACAAAAGGGGGTTTTATGGAAAGCAGCCTCCCAGGTGATCTGCCCACAGGGGGTTCTCACACCCAGGCCCACAGTGCAGTGAGCCAGCCCTCGCCATGTTTCTGCCGTCTAGGCTCACACACCTGCTCCACCAGCCGTCAGACCGAGGGGCTGGCCCTAAAGAGAGCACACCGCTCCAGCCTGCGGAGGCTTCCTCTCCTCCCGGCACACTGGAGCCTTGCTCCCCGCATATGCCATCGCCAGTTTGGCTCAAACGCATAAAATCCTCCCCAGGCGTGGACATTCCTCACACTGACACTGAGGCCTCTGCCTGACCTGCAGTTTTAAAAGAGCTCGGGCTGCTGTGGGGAACGCCCTGCAGGGCAGGACGGCACAGAGCGGCTCAGGAGGTGGCTGCAGTGACTGGCAGAGGCACGAACAGGAAATGGTGAGAAGTGTCAGATAAGGAGTGACAGAGAGAAGTGAAAGGGACTCCAGGGTCTGAGCCATGAGAAGGAAGGAGCTGCCATCATCCGAGGCAGGAACACCTGGGGATCCCTGGGGATCGTGGTGAGTCTGAGGCACCCAGAGATGTCAGGAAGGGAGGTGGGGACACACCAGCCAGGGCCCCTGGGAGGTCAGGACGGACCCCACCATCAGACTCCTGCGGCTCCCATTCCCCACCCACCTGCCTCCGTCACACCTCGGGTGGTGACCAGCTGTGTCTGCTCTGGGCAGCTCTACAGAAACGGGGTGAGAGCTGGGTGGGTGGGGTGGGAGGAGCACCTCCTGCTGGGGCCCTGCTGGTGGGAGGGGCCTGGGCAGCAGCCCTGGCGGGGACGTGCAGCTCGGAGTCATGACCGCAAGTGTGGCAGAGCCGCGCCCTCCTGTCGGGGTGTAGGGTGGACAGCTGTGGTGGTATAGGAAGAGGGCACAGCACGGAGACTGCCTGGCCTCCTCCCCACCCATTACTTATCTACCCGAGACTCCTCCCCGCCAGCCAGAAACCTCTGGCAGCCCCTCCCACCTCCGCCCCACCTCCCCTCGCACCGCGGCTGGGGCTGAGGCTGGCGCTGGCGTGGCAGCCAGCACACCTGCTCCCCACGCTCACTGGCTCACTCGCTCACAGGACATCCCCCACAGAGACAGCACCAGCCACCCATCTCCCTCTCCTGGCCCACATCCCTCAGCAGCCTCCTCACCCTCAGCTGGGCAGGCCCTCCACGCCGGGCCCCTTTGTGAGAGGGTGAAATGAGAAGGGCCCATGGAAACCACGCAGCAGCAGCAAGCACTGGCTCCTTCCCACCCCAGAGCCACCACGGGCAGCCCATGGCCCCTGGCAGCCACTCTGTGGAGAGGCTCAGAGAGGGCCGCAGCCAGGCGGGGCCTTCAGAGGACAGGCACGCCCTCCCCTGGCCCAGCGCTCCACACCACCTGTTCAGAGATGTCAGCACAGCCACCCCCAAGCCGCCGCCCACCTGTCCCCTCCATGCAAGTGTGTGCTATTCTCAGCCAGGCTACATGCTGCCATCAGGACGGGGTAGACTCCGCCCCAGGCGGCCCACCGCCCCTCATCACCTGCTTCCTGAGCTCAGGGAGAGAACAGCCTGTCCGGAGGGGCAGCAGGCATGGCCCAGCCCATAGCAGAGCATAGGCAGGGGGAGGGGGGCCAAAGCCCTGCCCACACCCACCTGCCTTGCCTGGGGGCCAAGCAAGTGTCTGACCAGTGGGACCCCACAGTCTTCACCAGTAACTTGCTTCCCTCCTGATGCCCGACCATGCTGGCCCTTTGGGTCACCTCCTCCAGGCAGCCTTCCCTGACCCCACCCAAGGCACAGAGACTCACTTGTCCCTCCAGAAGCCCTCAGCCCTTTGCATATGTCTGTTCCTGTCTGAGCTCAACCTAAATGCGCAACCAGGTTATTCACTCATTTTCCCAATCCAGATCCTCCATTGTCAGGTCTGTGTAACTGGACTATTAAACAGTACAGTCAAGAGGTACGATATGCAGTATTATTTTCAAACACTTTATTGCTATTATTTTGGTTGTTGTTATTTTTGTTATTCAAAGGAGTCGCTCGGTGCCCAGTCAGCTTCCAACAGCTCCCACCCAGTCCTGCCCGTCGGGTGCACAACACGAACAGCAGCGGGGAGCCGGGCCCGCCGCCTCCTGCGCCTGGGAGCAGTGCTGTGGCTTCCCAAGCTCCCAGTACCCGGAGGGCACCCAGGGACTCCCCACTTTGTGGATGGAGAATCAGGGGGTAGGGACTTGCTGGTTCTGGGGTGGCTGTGCTCCCAGCCCAGGGCTGGCTCCACTGCGTGTCACCGGAGCCAAGGCGGGAGGAGGGTGCGAAGGGACTGGAAGAGGAGGGGGTTTTGATCCACTTGCAGGTCAAGGGTCAAGGTTGGGGGAAATGGAGCAAGCGGGGACCAAGAACACACCAGGGGAGGCATATGGCTGCCCCAGCCCCTGCCAGGAGACAGGACGGGCCTCTCCGGGCTCCTCCTGCTAGCCCCGCACCCTCCGTGCTTGTGCTGGGGGCATGGAGAGGAGAGAGGAACAGAGAGCAGGGGCCGGTCAGCACACAGTGAGCCGAGCGGGCCTTCCCGTCTCCCCGGGAGGCTGTGTGCGCAGGTCCGTGCACAGGCGCCAGGGCAGGGCAGCCTCCACTCTGCAGGCCCCGGCCAACCTCTGCCCTGGGGGAGGGAGAGAGGGCCCAGCTCTAGCGTCCCAGACTCAGCAGCGTCCACGAGCCCGTCTCACCATCCAAGGGGGTCCGGGCCTGGCCCACCTCCTTACTCTCACACTGCCAGGCTCCCTCCGAGGCCCCAGAAGCTGGTGCGTGAGGAAGGGAGGGTGGCAGAGGCCCCTCCCAGAAGCACCGCTAACGCCTGCACCCACTCTGCCTGCTGGGGAGGGGCTCAGGCCCACGGTCCCCTTCTCCCTGGGCCCTTTCCCAGGAGAGCAGTGCCACCAACCCCTTTTGTTAAAAAAAAAAAAGACAACATGGGGGGACCGTGCCGAAGGGTAAGTGCAGAGAACAGCAGGGGGCCAGCCTGGTGTGAGTGCCCAGCCGCAGGCCCTGGAGGTCAGCCTGAGCCACCCCACACTGCAGTTCTGGACACTTGCAGATGACAGAAAAGCTACAGGGATTCCTGCTGCCCACAGGGCAGGGGCCGGGTGGGAGGGCTGGGATAGTGGGGGGGTCTGTGTTGTCACCTGGCCCCTGGCTACTAGGGGCCCTCTCCGGGCCATCCCCTCCCGAGGCCTCAGGCCCCACCATCTGGATTTCAAGCTGGGCCTGGACTCCCCACTCCAAAGAATTGGGCCCACAAGCTGCCCCAAACTTGTGTCCACAGGTATGAAATGGAGAAACTCTTCCATTTAATCCTCAAAAATAAGAAAACCGAGGCTCAGATAAAACAGTGACTTGCAAGGTCCAGGCCTGAGGGAGCCGAGTGGAGCCTGGGTCTCCTGCCGCCACACAACTTACTGGTAAGATGCTCTGCAGAACCCTTCCCACCCCTTACGCACGGGCCTCACATGCCACCCTCGAAGACTCGAGGTCCTGGACAGAGACGGTGACCCCACTTTACGGAGGAACAAACCAAAGCAAGAGGGGCCAGTGCCTGGTCCCAGTCCCAGGCGGAGAGAGGAGCGCAGCTCTGGGTGCGCAGACAGCCTGCACTGCTCAGGCCTCCCTCCCGAGCTGCTCAGGAGCCGCACGGTGCTGGCTGCAGACCTGGAAGCGGTCTCCCCTGGTCTCCTGGGGCACAGAGCGGGCACGGTGACCCGAGAGGGCAGTGGCACAAAGGGGGACACAGGCCTCAGGCCCTGTCCGCTGCGACCAGGGTGCAGTCAGCTCAGTCGGCTCTCTAACCAGTCAGCTCTCCCCACAGGCCCTGCACACACCCGCCCTCGGGCAGCTCCCAGAGGCCCGGGCCAGTGGGCCAGGACCAGGCCCCACAACGGGGCCCCCACCCGGGCCGCCAGACCCCGGGCAGTGCTCACACCCTCAGAAAGGACGAGGGCCACCCTGGGTGTGGTCTCCTCCAGGCCCTCAGTCCACCGAGCAGGAGGGCCGGCTCCGCCAGGCCTGCGTCCAGAACACACCGCCCCCGAGTCCTCCCTCGGGGAGCAGAGCGGGCAGGACACAATTAAATCAGCTCCTGGCTTAGTTTACGTTTCAGAAATACAACAACATTTGGGTCCTGTCCCAGGTTCGGCAAATGCATCCAATTAATTGTGGACTCTTTATCTTGGTTTAAGTCACAAGACTCAACTTGTATTTCTGGCCATTAACATGCCTTAAGGCTTCCTGGCCCAGGGTCCCCCCAACTCTTTCTTTGTGGGAGGTGGGGGCTGTGGAACCTGTGCCCAGCTCCCCTCTACCTTGAGGCTCCCTGGGGAGTGCAGTTGAGCCAGGTCCGTCCAAATACAACCCCTTCGCCCACCCTCTCATGGAGTCTCTGGGGGACCCCCAACACACTGAGGGGCCAGCTCTAGGGTCACCTTCTCCGCTAGTGTGCCAGTCTCCTAGAGCCCCCAAGCATCCCCCACTACACACACGCGCACACACACACCCCATAAGTGTGCCCCACAAAGGGAGCCCCACACGGATTTCATTTGAAAACACTTAAGCAGCACATTTGCTCTTTAATAGTCACTTGTCACTGTCACCCTGACTCCGTGGGTGCAGGGGTGGCGGTGGCCGCACCCGGGAAGGCCAACTGGGGGCCACCGCTGATGACTAAGGAGGAAATCCCAGGGGTTCGCGCCTCAGTGCTCTCCTCTGTCAAGGGGCCCACGATCCAGTCCTGCTACTCCACAGGCCACGAACAGACACACAGAAAGGGTGGGTGTGGAGCTCTCAGCAAGTCACAGGGTGCCCTGGCGATGTTCCGCCTCCGCCCCTCCTGACCCGGCGAGACCCGAGGCCCCACAGGACGCAGCTCCACGTCGAGTACAGGAGTCCTGGGGTTCCCCGCGCCTGATTGCCACCCGAGTCCTGGGGTTCCCCGCGCCTGATTGCCCGGGCTCAGGCTTCCCGGTTCCCAGCACACACTCGTCTCTCGAACCCGTGCCCTTCTACACATAGGCCCCATGAACAAACAAAGGAATGAATGAACAAATGCACGAATGAGTAACAGGAGACCCTCTCCTCTGTCCCTAGCTCCCTGCCCCTCATCTGGCCTCTCAAACCACAGCCCCACCTGGAACCATTTGCCCTCCGCACCCCATCCCACCTCAGGGAGGGGACACCACACTCCGATTAGCTCCCTCAGACTATGCAGGAAACGAGAATCCTGTCCCAGGCGAAGACAAACGGCTCAGCACACAAGGCCAGCTGGTCCCCAGCGTGGGCTCTGGGCTTCCCCAGGAAGGCCTGCAGGCGGACGCCGCCCACACCCCCGCTCCGGGACCCTCTCCACCAGTCCCGGCCGAGCGCCCCTTCCCACCCGCAGAGCATGGAATGGGGCCCATAACCCCACTCCTCTCTCTGCTCGGCCTGTCTTCCTCCCACATAAACCCCTGCCCTGTCTTCTCCCCTCTCCCTGCTCCACCCCTGCCCCTGGGCCTGGGATGCCCACCTCGCCCACCCATCCCCTGCCTGGCCCTGAGACAGCGCTCAGGGGGCTGGGGAGCCTGTGCTGAGAGCGATGCCTCCTACAGCAGAGAAACAGGGGAGCCCCAGCAGACAGGGTGGAGGAAGCAGGGGTCCCCTGAGGGGTCTCTCCCGGCTCGGTCTCCCTGCGCCAGGTCTGTCCCTAGTGTCCAAGGGCGGGCCAGGGCTCAGGCATGTTGGCCACAGTCCGGGGAGAGGCCGTGCTGAGCAAAGGGTCCAAAAAAAGTAGCAGCAGCTGTTGGAAAAGGGGCCAGGCCACCAAGGCTCTCCTGGCACCATCCCCCTTCCGGCCCCACAGCCTCTTAAAGCGCCTCAGGCCACAGGGGTGTGTGGGAACTCTGACCCCCCAGGCAGCGCGGCCCCAACCTCCTCTCACACATTACCCCTCATGTCCACTCCCACCCAGGGCTCTGCACTCACAGACAGTGCGGCCTACCAGCCCACTGCCTCCAAGAGCCTCCAGCTCTGACCCAGGAGAGCCATCTGGTCACCGGCCTGGCCTTGAGGGCGCGTGAAAGGGGTAACCTGATCCACAACGGCCCCCCAGCTCTGAAGCTCTCTGAGCTCAGCGTGTCACCGTGGGGCCCCAGACAGAGGGGCAGGTACCCATGCGAGGGGGCAGGTAGGCGCTACACCCCAGCCTTTCCAGAAGGCGAGGGCACAGGCCACCCAGCCCAGAAGCCCTG
The DNA here is from genome assembly GCF_028538775.1 of Myotis yumanensis. Classification (NCBI taxonomy): domain Eukaryota; kingdom Metazoa; phylum Chordata; class Mammalia; order Chiroptera; family Vespertilionidae; genus Myotis; species Myotis yumanensis. Next base: position 91,762,210 of record NW_027223759.1, read on the forward strand.
CCCTGAGGGTAAACGGGGCAGCAGCCCTCCCCAGACCCTTGCCTTCCCGGACAGGCTGCATTCTAACCGGCCAGGGGGCTCGGGACTCCCCCGCACCCAGCGCCTCCCCTTCCTCAGAAAGCCAGGGCTCCCACGGCCTCAGTGAGCCCAGACTGGGCGACGGCAAATGGCTGGGCCCCACTGAGAAAGGAAGGTGAGCAGGCTGGGGCAGATGGCATCTGGGCAGGGCCGCTGGTCCTCTTGCCCTCCAGGGCCTGAGCCCCTCCCCCACACACACATTCCAGCCACCCTGAATGGCTTCCAGAAACATCCCTCCCCACCCCACAACCTGCCTCCTTGCCCTTCAAACCAGCTCAGGGGTCACATCCTCTGGGAAGCCTTCTTGGCTGCCCAGGACGGATGGGCAGTGCTGGGCTGGGCACTGTGTGGGGGCAGGGTCTCTGCTCTCAGCACCCTCAGCCCCTTGCCTCCTGGCCCCCCACCCCCGGGGCAGGCTGCGGGTGTGAGGATGGCCCTGGCGATGCCAAGGTCATCCCAGACACTGCAGATGATTCGGGCTAAGAGGCCGAGGCATCTAAAACAGGAGCCAGCCCCATGGCCCTACGAAAGGCCTGAGGGCTCCAGGACGCCCTGCTGAACTCAGGCCTTGGAGCCAGCCCCACAGTCCTGTGGTGGCTGCAGCCCGTAGCCACCCCCACTCCCTCAGGCCGAGACGCTGCCTGTGACCTCACACTCAGAGGTGGAGATGTGGACAGCTCACTAGCCTAGTGTGAGGTGGAAGCAGCAGTGGGGACCCGGGCCCATGACCCCATTGCCAGTGCCATCCACTCATCCACTGCCTGCCCGGGCAGGGGGCAGGAGGCGGGGGTGGGGGCTGAGAGCAGAGACCCCACCCCACCGGAACACTATGGCCACTCTCAAGGGCACCATGGACAGTGCCCACCGCCAGCTCCCCCATCTTGCCCACTCTGTGGTCCTGACCCTACCCCCTCTGCAGGGGCACTGGGACCTGAGCCAGAACCCTGGGTGAAAGGGGATGTTCTGGAAGCAGAGAGAGGAGGCCCGGCAACGAGTAGAAGGGAGTGAGGGCAACAGTGCCCTGGCCCCCGACAGCAAGTCTCAGGCCCAGCAAGTCCCGGTCAGCAATGGCCAGCACCAGAGTCACCTCCGAGCTTTCTCAGGTGGGAAGAGACCCAGGCTGTGGCCTAAAGCCCCGCAAGACTCCCCAGAAGGGCCCAAGCCCATTCCGGGGAACCCCATTCCTGGGCCCAAACAGGCTCAGGCGGGCACACTCTATGTGGAGGAGGTGTGGGCAGGGTGCCTGGGTCCCCTGAACCACTGTGGTGGGACAGGGTGTGCCCTCCATCTGATGCCAGGGCCTGCGCTCTCACCGCTCCTCCTCTGCTCTCTGAAGGCCTGAAATCCTGCAGCCACAGCCCCTCCCTGGCACCTGAAGACTCCATGCATCTGTGCAATAGGTGTGCACTAGCACGTGTGCACCCTGCTGGGGACACCGGCCACCTGGAGGAGGCAGGGCCCAGCTTCATGGAGCAGGTATTCCAGGGCACCTGCCTCCAGCCTGGACCCGGGAGAGCTGCTCCCTACCTGCAGGGCCAGTCCACAGAGGTGGGCCACAAGCTTCCGGAGCAGCAGGGCCCAGACTTCTGGACTCCACTTCTGGAAAAGTCTCGTGTGTGTGTGTGTGTGTGTGTGTGTGTGTGTGCGCGCGCACGCACACACATGCACAGGTATTCCAGGGCGCCCGTGATCAGCAGCAGGACTATTTCCTCCCCAATAACATTAAGAAACAAACAGTATTACCATCATTTAAACAAATAAACATTTCAACAAAAGTAGACAGTTATAATCTCAGAATAAAGGGTGTTCTTTTATATTGAACTAGAGGCCGGTGCATGGGTGGAGTCCAGCCGGCCCACCCCATAGGGCCGATGGGGCCGGGCTGGCTGAGGGGAGGGGCCGCAGGCAGTTGGCGGGCTGGCCCCGCCCCATGGCCAAACTCCTGTTTGAACTCGTGGTAGAACTCCTGGTGGAGGGAACAATTTGCATATTAGCCTTTTATTATATAGGATAAACTGGTTGCAGCTTTTATACTTGGGAAACACACACACACACACACGCACACACACACACCACACACCACATGGCCTCATTTCCACGGAGGAATACCTGTCCTAGATTTGCATCAGGAAACCCCAGGCCCTCCCTTGGCCCCAGAGCCTACAACACATCCTAACAGGGGAAAGGTCACATCCCAACAGGTAAGCCTGGATGCTGGGTGAGGATTCAGGGGGAGACTGGGGCCCCAAACCTCACTTAATAGGAAAGAGAAAGAAGGTCTTGGGGACCAAAATCTGTTAAATGGCCCCCCTAACAGATAGTCTTCCTGATCAGGAGGGCCTCACTCTTCTAATTTGCATGTCCTCAGGCAACCCGGACAGCTGACCGAGAGCGCCCACGGGCAAGTCACACCACTATTCTGAGCCTCAGTTTCTCCATCTGCTGAATGGGAATCATAAGGACCTCACTAAGCTGCAGGAAGGACAAGAATTTTCACCAAGCACCTGGCGCTCAGCAGCTACACAATAAACCAGGCTCTTGCTATAAGTTAATATTTAACAAAGGGCACCCTGGGGGCAGGAAGAACCAGCCTTGGCATGGAGCCAGCTCCCCTTCCCGGTCCAGAACCATGTGGCCTCTTTGGGAGATGGCACCTTTTGGGGGGGAGGCAAGAACTGCTCCTTTAGGAGACCACGAGCCCTGCCCTTTGCTCAGATCCATGTAATCTGTACATTTACTCTGGGGCACACACCACCTGTTTCAGGTAAGGCAACTGAGGCTCAGAGAGGTTGGCATGACTCCCTGATGCAAACTGGTGGGAGGAATCCAAGCCCAGAGCTCCAGAGCCAAGTGGTTCTGCCCACCTGCAGTACTGCCTGGGGCAGCCCCTACCCCCTGGGCAAGGCCTGCCCTCCAAGGCTGCCAGGCCTGTCCTCTGTCTGAGCCGGGTTTTTAACATTGTGCCCTTTCCCTTGCACGTTTAATCCTAAAGGTAGACCTGCCCAAGAGGCAGCTTGGGAAAAACACAGTATAGACCAGGTGACATCTGACAGGAAGCCTTCCTCCCAGGCCCTCAACCTGGACACCAGCAGCTCCACATCCTCTCCTACCCCATCTCTGCTGTGGGAGGACCCCCGTGCACATCCACGCCGCGTCCTCGGCACCCGCACGGGCCCCTCGGGAAAGGCTGAGCCGACCCGATTCCTGAGGAAAGCAGGCACCCCCTGCCTCACTCCTCTCCAGCCAGAACATCAGCTCCTGAGTAAGGGCTTGGCTTGGCTTGGCCTGACACCCGCCCTAAACCAGTGCCCCACCCAGGGGTGCCACGGAGAAATGAACGAACAAGCAGCAGGGACCCAAGTGGAGGGCAACATGACCCAGGCCCACGGTTCATGTGCAGCCAAGCCAAGGTCACCCGGAAGAGCTGGATTCCCTCCCTGCTGCGGGCTGCCCCTCCACATTCACACACCATGCACACACGCATGCACGCGCGCGCGCACACACACACACACACACACACACACTACCTGGGACGAGGACAACATTTAAGCCCTGATCGGCCGAGGGCTCAGCGGGGATCAGCTGTCCAGAGGCCTGTAATGGGTCCATGGCAGAGGGCTGGGAGCAGCCTGTGCAGGAGGGACGGCTCCAGGGGCTCCGCCGCACTGCTCGGCCCCCAGAGCTGGCGTTTAGTGAGCACTTACTACGTCTGGCACTTGTTCAGGGCTTGCCTCCCTGGCACGTGACGAGGAGCCATTATTATCCCATCTTCTACACCAAGCATGTCAAACTCGCAGCCCAGCCAAGGTAACGGTATGTAAGAAACATTGTAATAAAAATTTTGAAACTTAATATTTACAGTATCCTGTTATACATAACTATTAATAACAAACTACAATGTTCGCTAGTGACTGACTACTATAATCGTGGCGCCTTACGCGCAGGCGCACCATTTCTCTCCACTAATACCAGCAGCGAATATTTCAGCAGCCGATGGCCACGTCATTAGTCTTGGACTGACTGACCTGTTTGGTGTGTGCAACAGGAAATATTTCGCTTTTGGAGAACGAGAAAAATAGGTTTATTTGCATTACGCTTATTAATTTGTGAAGTTATTCAGTGTCTGGTAAGTTAATGTTCAAGAAAAAAATATTAATTTTTATTAAAATGTTCTATTATTTTATGTTAACGATGACTCATTTATTTCAGCCCTTTGTATTCAGCATGTCTCTATCGAAATAAACCTACGTTTCTATGAAAATTGAAGCTTTTGTTTTTTTGCGGCCACACACACTTACACCTTGTTTATTTGGCCCGTTAGCCTGTGAGTCTGACACGCTTGTTCTACACGAAGACGCTGGGCTCAGGGGTTCCTGTGACTTGCCCAAGGCCCACCTGCTGGCCAAGCCCACACAGGCACTCTCTTCTCCTTTGGCGAGACAGAGGCCTCACACCAAGGGGAGGACCAGGAATGCTAGAACCTCCTGGAGAAAGAACCATGGAGGCCAGTCTCGGGTGAAGGCAGGAGGGAGGGGCAGAGCATCCTCTCCCGTTGGCCAGTGTAGACAGCTTCGTGCGGGGCCAGCCGGGCCGGGGGCTGGAGAGGGAGGTGAGAAGGGGCCTTGAGGGTTAAAATGCAGGGTGCACGCCTCGGCTTCTCCAGAATACAAATACAAGACACCCCTGAATTCAAGCTCCGAGGAAAGACCAGAGACAAATCCGGCCCAAATCTGCTGCCCACCCCTCCCTACTCCGGACTCACCACACATTCCCCTTCTCTTCAGGTGTACGGGCTTGCAGTCCTCACACTCACCCCTCACTTTGGTCCATACCTGTCCCTCCTGGAACAGCCTCTCCGTGTCCCATGCGGCCCAATGCACTCTCCTCCCCTGCACGCCCCGGGCAAAACAGCCTTTCCCTCACTTTGAGCCCTGCCATGAACCAGCAGACTCCACTCAGTGGAGACTCAACCCAGCCAGGCCCACTGGGCCTCAGGGAAGCCTGGAGGCCAGGCTGCCCGTTGGCCACACATTCCCCAGCCAACGTCCACCATGCCCCATAGACACTCCACCAGGAGACGCTGTCAGGAGCCTGTGTGCGCAGATGAGGGACCGGGTACACCAACAGCTCGAGCTCAGGAAGAAGCTGCTCTCATCGGAGACCGGAGACCGAGAGGCGCAGGAAAGCCGGAACATGCTCAGAGAGAGCTGGGGACAGAGAGAGAGAGCCGAGCGAGGAAGAGGGGAGGGAGCGGTGGGGGTAGCTGATGAGCGGAAAGAGCAGGAAGAGTCCTCAGACATTCGAGAACAGAGAGATGGATCCAAGGGGAAAGGGAGATGGAAAATATGGGCGAAGAGGAATATCTTTGGATGGGGCCTGGGAAGGCGGGAGGGGGAGGCACTGGGGCGCCAGAGGCCCTGCTGGAGACCTGGGTGGGCTTTCTGCTCCCAGCACCTGCTCTTGGCTGTACTGAGGCTACTCTCAAGGCTGCTGTGAGGACAAGGACTGGTTGTAAAGGCCCAATTCCTACTGAGGAGGCCAACATGGATGCTGCGGGAGGAGCCCTTGATCACCGGATGAGCTGGTGCCCGCCTGGCCGAGTGTCAGGGCTATAAATAGCTGCCGCTGCACCTTCCCTCTCGTGAGCACCTGCTCCCACAGGCCCGGCTTTCTGTCCACTGGCAACAGGGGCTGCCCTCTCCACCAGGCCTCCCCCCAGACAGAGGGCATGCTCGCCCCTGCAGGGCCCTCTTCCTCCCATCGCCGCCCCTAGCCCAAGGCCAGCCTCCCTCAGGCACCCCTCAGAGGACTTCTGGGCATGGACCTCAGAGAGGAGCAGGCCAGATTCCACCCCTGCCCCAGCTGTCCCCTCTCCCCAACCGACACCTCCCCCAAGAGGCCAAGCTCCACAACCTCTAATCCTGTCATCTGACCCAGCTCCACCCGAAATTAGCTCTGCCCAGCCACCCTACTGAAGCCCCAAAATGGGCACTGTCATTTATAGAGGGTCCAAGAAGCCAAGCACAATGGGAAGATGACCTCATGGTGCCCTGGGCCCGAGCGCTGGGGCAGCAGTGGCGCCATGCTGGCAGACCCTGGCAACCCTCCCCATACTTCCTCCTGTTCTCCCGGCACCAGGCCCAGAGGTCACAGGACCTTACACCCATCGCTCCGCGCCAACAGAGCCGCACACCCTGCTCCCCACTGCTCAGCCCAGGCTCAGGCTCGGGCACAGGACACAGGGCCAGTCGGGACAGCCCAGCCCACCCACAGGCCAGCGCAAGGCTCCCGGCCAGCCCCCAACGTCCTTGTTTGTTCATAAACAGCCAGGCAGCACCTGCAGGGACCAGGGAAGGCCCGGCCCTCGTCCCCCGGGAAGCAGTGTGGAGGCAGGCTGGCCAGGCCAGGACCCTGGAGACAGAGGGAGCTGTCTCCACAGGTACCAGGGGGCAAGCTCTTTGGACCACACTGTGGCCCTCTGAGAGTGGCGGACTGAGAACTGTCTGGCCCTGCTCAGGAAGTGCCCTCCTGAGGCAACTGGACAGCTGGAATCACCACTTACTCACTGATTTGACCCAGGCAGATGGGCAGAGTGGGGTACCTGTGAGACCACTGGCAACGTGAGTTAGAGGTGGTGCTGTGGCCACCAGAAGGTGCTGGGAGGCAGCAGGTCCTGGCACTCAGGCTGGGGCAGACTGGAGCAGGAGGGAGAGGTCCTGTGGGCGGAGCCATCAGGTGTCGTGGGGAGGGGAGGGATACTAGGGGGAAGCCTGCTGTGCTGCTGTGGCTTCTGATGGTCCTGGGCTGAGGAGGTGGGCGGTGGTGGAGGTGGTGGTGGAGGCAGGGCCCTCACTGCAGATCTGGCTGCCCCAGCTGTTCCCACTCCCTCCTTCCCCACCTGTGGCCCACCAGCAGCACTAAGCTGCTCCAGTCCCATGAAGCCCGCTCTGGTGGGCCAGCCCTGGTGCAAGGCCAGCATCCACAGCTGACCAGCTGTCAGCCAACTGCCTATGGCCACAAAACCGGGGCTAAAGAGGGAGCAGTGGCAGCTGGGTGGGGCCAGTGATGACATTGGTACTGACACGGAGGGACACAGTCCAGGCCCCCTGCCCCTGAGTTACTGAAAGATGCCGCTGCAGGGACAAGGCAGCCAAGGCAAAGGGACACAGCAGGAGGGAGGGCCGCAGCGGAGGGGGCAGGAACTGGTCTCAGCTAACCGTGGGGTTCTCTTTCATCTCTCTGGCCCCTGGGAACAGGAAGCCGGCTTAGGCCAGAGCTAGCGGCTCCAGGCACCGGCTGGACTTCCCAGGCGCAGAGGAGAGGAGAGGAGACGCCCTCCCCCACCTGGGGACTGAGCCACCCCAGCACCCGCCGGCTATGTATAGGGCTCTAATCCGCCCTCCAGGCCCAGCGGGCGGAGGGGGTGGGGAAGGAGGGGGTGGGAACAGCTGGGGCGGCCAGATCTGCAGCGAGGGCCCTGCCTCCACCACCGCCGCCCACCTCCTCAGCCCGGGACCAGGACGAGGCACAGGGCTCCGGGAGGCGCGGGAGCTCTCCCCGGGCACCCCCTCCATCACCGTCACGTGGCTGCCTCCTAGGGAGCCCTCAGGCCCCAGCTGCCAAAGTCATTCTTTATACTCAGCCACGAGCCTGGCAGGGGAAGGCCAGCGTCCCCTGGCGCCCACTCGGCCGCACGTCGCGCGGGGGGCAGAGCCGGAGGGGGGGGGGGGGGGCGGCAGGAGCATGTCATCTGCGTCTCGAGTTTCAGAGCTCGAGCGGGCGGGGACGTGGCGTGGGCGGCAGGCCGATCCCGTGCGGGAGCCAGAGGCGCGGGGACCAGGCCGAGGACGGACCCCCGCCCGCGCCCGCGTGTCCCAGCACCCCGCGCCCGCCGCGCCCCCGGCCCCAGGGCTCCGGCGGCTCCCCTGCGGGCTGCGGCCCCAAAGCCGGCCGCCACCCCTCCCCCGCGCCGGAAACGCGGAGCCCCCGGGGGCTGCGCAGCCCTCCGTTCCCCGGAACTTCCAGGCCGCAGGCGCCCTGGGAAAGGAAGCCCAGTCCCCGCACCGGCGGACCCCGGGCAGAGGCGGGCGGGCGGGAGAAGGGCGGCCTCGGAGACCCCGGCGCCGCCGCCGGGACCAGGGGCAGCCCCTCCCCGGCGCCGCCGGCCCGCAGGACCCGCGGGGCCCGACCTCCCGGGGCGCCACCCGCTCCCAATTGCGCGGCCCTCGGCCTCCAGGGCGGGTACCTGGACCGCGCGCCGCCGGAGGGGCGGTCAAGCGCGCGGAGAAAACCCAGGGCCCGGGAGGGGGACCGCGGCGCCGCTCGGTCCCCGCGGGGTCGTGGGGGACGGGGGGGCCGATGCCAGGGAGCCCGGAGCTCGGGGACGCGCGGACCCCGAAGGCCTGGGCAGCGGGCGCCCGGGGGCACAGCGCCGACCCGGCGGCTGGAGGCAGGTGGCGGGCCGCGTCCCGCTCCTCACCTTCTCCTGCGCCCGGGTGAGCTTCTTCTGCATGTTGCTGGCGAACTTCCCCGCCGTCACCCCCTTACTGCCCATCTCCGCCATCGCGCCCGGCCTCGCCCGCTGTCGGGCGCCGAGCTCCCAGCCCCGCCGCCGGCTCCGGTCCGGCTCCCGCCGCGCACTGGGGAGCGGAGACCGCGCGGAGGCGGGGCGTGCGCCCGGGAGCCGCGAGCGCGACGCGGGCCGAGGGAGGGACGCAGGGAGGCGGGGAGGGCGGGCCTGCGGCGGTCAGTGCGCCCGGCCCCGGCCCGCGGACGCGGCCTTTTAAAGGGCCTCCGGCGCGGGACCCGCTCGCCCGGTGCGGAGGGAGCGACGCGCACGTGGGCTGGGCTTCCGCCAGCCCGACGCCCGGGGCCGGGACGAGCGCGGCCGCCGAGGGTCCCCTCCCAGGATCGCCGCCCAGCCCGGGAGGGAGGCCGATGACACGCCGGTGCCGGCAGAAGCGGAGGCAGTGCGGCGACTGGTGCGCGCTCCTGGAATCGGGAGCCCTGCCTGCGCCCGGGCCTCTCTGCCCGCTCCACATCGGCCTCCTGGGGGCTGCACACTCACGGGGCTCCACCCGGGTTCTCTGGAGGCCTCCGGACGTGTTCACTTTTCTGTCGGGGCACCTAGTCCCATTACAGCCGGGCGCCCAGTCTTCCGGTTTGCTGAGAGTTATTTTACAATAACATGCCTCGCTGGGCATGCACTCTGCTAGGTGCCTCCTGCTCAGCATTGCTGCATTCAGCCTCCATAACAGCCCTATGATGTGGGTGCTGCTACTAAAATGCATTTAACAAAATAATATAGTTACTATTTTATCAATTATTCTATTACTAATGATAGAATTATTATTCCCATCTTACAAATGAGGCAGAGTTCCGGCTCTCAGGCTTTCGCCCACTATACCCTGGGTGTCTCCTCTTGCTCTCAGGGAGAGAAGGGTTAATGATCACTATTTAAAGGGAAGATAAGGTCACTGCTAACCACCACTGACACGTATTCAACATGAATACATACAGGTTGGGGCAAAAGTAGGGCTACAATTGTTCATATGAAAAATAGTACAGTAATCTATCTATATATATAAAAGCCTCTTTATATATAAAAGCCTAAGCAAACCAATGACTGAAGGACCTGTCCACCGGTCGCTATGACTTGCACTGACCACCAGGGGGGCAGACATTCAACGCAGGAGCTGCCCCCTGAGGGTCAGTGTGCTCCCACAAGCAACCTCCCCATGGTCTGAGGTCCCTCCCCTAGCCGGCCCCAATTAGCTCCTATGGCTGGCCAGGGACCTCGCCGTGCACGAATTTGTGCACCGGGCCTCTAGTTAATAAATAATGCAAGAACAAACTATTTCACTTACAACTAGGAACCTACTTTTACCCCACCCTGTATGTATTCCACCCAAACCCCTCTCCCAAATCATATCAGGTCTTTGAAATATACCACATCTCTTTTCAGGAAGGTTTCTCAGGGACTGTGGGCTGAGTTGAGTGGGGAGAGGTGCCTTGGAGGCCCTGCTGAGAATGAGGAGGACTGGACATGTCCAGTGCCTGGACAGGAGCCAAGGCAGGGGTCCCTGGGAGCAGCAAGAGCTCATAAGCCACACCCCCTGTACAAGTGGAGAAACAGGCCCAAATTTAGAGGTTCAGCCTGGATTCCCCAGCCGTTCTCTCTTCCCTCTGCCTGGGAGGACCCCTGCACTCTGGATCCTTCTGGGTCTTCCCATTAATGCTCAGCACCTAGAAGTGAGAATCTTTTTTTAAAATATATTTTTATTGATTTTAGAGAGGAAAGGGAGAGGGAGAGAGAGAGACAGAAACATCAATGAAAGAGAATCATTGATTGGCTGCCTTCTGCACACTCCACACTGGGGATCCAGGCCACAACCCAAGTATGTGCCCTAACCAGGAATTGAACCATGACCACCTGGTTCATAGGTCAACGCTTAACCACTGAGCCGTGCAGGCCAGACTTTTAAAAAATCTTTATTGTTGGAAGTATTACATACATCCCCTTTTTATCCCCACTGACCCTTTCTAGCCTGCTCCCACCCCCTGCCCCAGATTTTGACCACACTATTGTCTGTGTCCATGGGTTATGCATATATGCATACAAGTTCTTTGGTTGATCACTCCCACTACCCTCCCCTATCTTCCCTCTGAGATTCCATAGTCTTTTATGTGCTTCTCTGTCTCTGAATCGGTTTTGTTCCTCAGTTTATTTTGTTCATTAGATTCCACATATGAGTGAAATCATGTAATACTTGTCTTTCTCTGACTGGCTTATTCTGCTTAGCATAATACTACCCAGGTCCCTCCATGGGGTAAGAGATTCTTCTTTTTTACTGCTGCGTAGTACTCCACGGTGTAATGTACCACAGCTTTTTTATGCACTCATCTACTGATGGGCACTTGGGCTGTTTCCAGATCTTAGCTATTGTAAATTGTGCTGCTATGAATATAGGGGTGCATACATTCTTACTGATTAGTGTTTTGAGTTTCTTAGGTTATATTCCTAGAAGTGAGATCACTAGGTCAAATGGCAGTTCCATATTTAATTTTTTGAGGAAACTCCATACTGTTTTCCATAATGACTGCACCAGTCTGCATTCCCAACAGCAGTGCACTAGGGTTCCCTTTTCTCCACATCCTCGCCAGCACTTGTCCTTTGCTGATTTCTTGATGGTGGCCATTCTGACAGGTATGAAGTGACACCTCATAGTCATTTTAATTTGCATCTCTCTGATGACTGGTCACTTGGAGCATTTTTTCATGTCTCCTGGCCATTTGTACATCCTATTTGGAGAAATGTCTATTTAGGTCCTTTGCCCAATTTTTAATTAGAACGTTTGTCTTCCTTTTGTTAAGTTGTATGAATTCCTTATATATTCTAACATATCAGAAGTATCACTGCCAAATATGTTCTCCCATACACTGGGGTTCATTTTCATTTTGTTGATCGTTTCTTTTCCTGTTCAGAGCTTACTTTAATGTAGTCCCATTTGTTTATTTTTTCCTTCGTTTCCTTTGCCCTAGGACAGTGGTTGGCAAACTGCCGCTCGCGAGCCACGTGCGGCTCTTTGGCCCCTTGAGTGTGGCCACGAAGTTTCAATCACACTGTACGTGCGCGCCCGCATGTGGTATTTTGTGGAAGAGCCACACTCAAGGGGCCGCTGCCCTAGGAGATGTGTCCATAAACATATCACTAAGAGAGATGTCTGATATTTCCCTGCCTATGGATTCTTCTAGGATTTTTATGGTTTCATGACTTACATTTAAGTCTGTTACCCATTTTGAGTTTATTCTTGTGCATGGTGTAAGTTGGTGGTCTAGTTTCTTTTTTGCATGTATCTGTCCAATTTTCCCAACAACATTTATTAAAGAGACTGTCTTGACTCCATTGTATGTTATTGCCTCCTTTGTCAAATATTAATTGAGTGTAATGACTTGGGTCAATTTCTGTTCTGTTCCATTGATCTATATGCCTGTTCTTGTGCCAGTAGCAGACTGTTTTGATTACGGTGGCTTTGTAGTATAACTTGATAGCTGGTATTGGGATTCCTCCAACTTTATTTTTCTTTCTCAAGATTGCTGCAGATATTCAGGGTCTTTTTTGGTTCCATATAAATTTTTGAAGTATTTGTTCTAGATCTGTGAAATATGCTGTTAGTATTTTAATAGGGATTGCATTAAGTCTATAGATTGCTTTGGGAAGGATGGACATTTTAATGATATTAATTCTACCAATCTATGAACATGGAATATTCTTTCACTTGTTTATATCATCCTCTATTTCTTTTTTTTCCAATCCCTATAGTTTTCTGAGTACAAGTCTTCTACCTCCTTGGTTAAGTTTATTCCTAAGTATCTTAATTTTTTTGTTGCAATGGTAAATGGGTTTTTTTTTCATTTCTCTTTCTGAGAATTATCGGTGTATAAAAATGACATCAATTTGGGGGTATTGATTTTGCATCCTGCTACATTGCCAAATTCATTTATTAAATCTAGTAGTTTTTTCATGGAGTCTTTAGGGTTTTCTATATACAATATCATGTCATCTGTGAATAATGACAGTTTTACCTCCTCTTTTCCAATTTGGATGCCTTTTATTTCTTCTTCTTGTCTGATCACTGTGGCTGGAATTTCCAGTACTATGTTGAATAAGAGTGGTGAAAACGGACATCCCTGTCTTGTTCCTGTTCTTAGGGGAAATGGTTTTAGTTTTTGTCCTTTGAGTATGATGTTTGCTGTAGGTTTGTCATATATGGCCTTTACCATGTTGAGATATGACCCCTCTATCCCCACTTTGCTGAGAGTTTTTTTTTTTTTTTAAATGGTGTTGGATTTTGTCGAATGCTTTTTCTGCATTTTGGTATGATCCTGTAATTTTTGTCTTTCAATTTGTTTACGTGAGGTGTCACATTTACCGATTTGTGACTATTGTACCAGCCTTGCATCCCTGGAATAAATCCCTTTTGGTCATGGTGTATGATCTTTTTGATATAATGCTGAATCTAATTTGCTAATATTTTGTTGAGGATTTTAGCATCTATGCTCATGAGGGATATTGGCCTGTAATTCTCTTTTTTTGCAGTGTCTTTATCTGGTTTTGGAATTAGGATAATGCTGGCTTCATAAAAAGAGTTTGGAAGTGTCCTTCCTCTTGGGTTTTCTGAAACAGTTTAAGGAGTATAGGTGATAGTTCTTCTTTGAACTTTGTTTGGTACAACTCCCCTGGGAAGCCATCCGGACCAGGGATTTTGTTTCCTTGGGGTTTTTGATTTTTGATTACTACTTTGATTTCATCAGTTGTTATTGGCCTATTCAGATTTTCTGATTCTCCCTGATTCAGTTTTGGGAAATTGTATTATTCTAGGGATTTATCCATTTAATTCACATTGTTTAACTTGTTGGCATATAGTTGTTCATAGTATTTTCTTAAAATCCTTTGTATTTCTGTGATGAAAGTTGTTACTTCACTGCTTCCATTTCTGATTTTAATCACTTGCATCCTCTTTCTTTGTTTCTTTTTTTTTTTTTTTTGACTGTCCACTTATTGTGAATACATTTATTTTTTTTTATTAATTTTTTTTTTTTGCTAAAAGTTTTATAAAGGGTATTACATATGTGTCTTCCCCCCGCCCTTGACAATCCCCTGCCCTCCCTTACTCCCCAGTGTCTTATGTCCATTAGTTATGCTTATATGCATGCATACAAGTCCTTCGGTTGATCTCTTACTCCCCTCCCTCCTGCCCCCCAACCCTCTCTGGCCTTCCCACTGCAGTTTGAGAATCAGTTTGAGGCAGCTCTGCCTCTGTATCTATTATTGTTCAAAAGTTTGTAATGGTCTTTATTATCCATGAATGAGTGAGATCATGTGGTATTTTTCCTTCATTGACTGGCTTGTTTCACTTAGCATAATGCTCTCCAGTTCCATCCATGCTGTTGCAAATGGTAAGAGTTCCTTCTTTTTTACAGCAGCATAGTATTCCATCGTGTAAATGTACCACAGTTTTCTAATCCATTCATCTACTGATGGGCACTTAGGCTGTTTCCAGATCTTAGCTATGGTGAATTGTGCTGCTATGAACATCTGGGTGCATATATCCTTTCTGATTGGTGTTTCTGGTTTCTTGGGATATATTCCTAGGAGTGGGATCACAGGGTCAAATGGGAGTTCCATTTCCAGCTTTTTGAGGAAACTCCATACTGTCTTCCATAGTGGCTGCACCAGTCTGCATTCCCAGCAGCAGTGCACAAGTGTTCCTTTTTCTCCACATCCTCTCCAGCACTTGTCGTTTGTTGATTTGTTGATGATAGCCATTCTGACAGGTGTGAGATGGTACCTCATTGTTGTTTTGATTTGCATCTCTCGGATGATTAGTGACTTTGAGCATGTTTTCATATGTCTCTTGGCTTTCTGAATGTCCTCTTTTGAAAGGTGTCTATTTAGATCCTTTGCCCATTTTTTGATTGGATTGTTTATCTTCTTTTTCTCTTTGTTTCTTGATGAGTCTGGCTAATGGTTCATCAATCTGGTTATATCTTTTTAAAGAAACAGCTCTTGGTTTCATAGATTTTTGTTTTGTTTCTGTTTTTTTCGTCTCTATATCACTTATTTCTGCTCTAATCTTTATTATTTCCTTTGTTCTACTTACTCTGGGCTTTTCTTGTTGTTCTCTTTCCAATTCTATGAGTTGTAGGGTTAAATAGTTTGTTATAAATCTTTCTTGTTTTTTGAGGTAGGTCTGAAATGCTATGAACTTCCCTCTCAGGACTACTTCTGCTATGTCCCAAAGATTTTGGGCTGTTTGTTAATTTTCATTTGTTTCCAGGAAGATTTTGATTTCTTTCTTGATCTCATTGGTAACCCATTTACTGTTTAATAACATGCTATTTAGCCTTGATGTGTTTGAATGTTTTGGGGTGTTTTTGTTGTAGTTGATTTCTAATTTCATTCGATTGTGATCTGAGAAGATACTTGATATAATTTCAATCTTCTTGAACTTGTTGAGACTTGTTTTGTGTCCTAAAATGTGATGTATCTGTGTGAATGACCTGTGTGCACTTGAGGAGAATGTATATTCTGCAGCTTTGGGTTGAAATGTTGTTTTTGTTGTTGTTGTTGTTGTTAATATATTTTATTGATTTTTTACAGAGAGGAAGGGAGAGGGATAGAGAGTTAGAAACATCAATGAGAGAGAAGCATCAATCAGCTGCGTCTTGCACACCCCCTACTGGGGATGTGCCCACAACCAAGGTACATGCCCTTGACTGGAATCGAACCTGGGACCCTTCAGTCCCAGGCCGACGCTCTATCCACTGAGCCAAACCGGTCAGGGCAGGGGTGAAATGTTTTATAAGTGTCAATTAAATTGATCTGATCCAGCGTGTCCTTTAGAGTCACTTAGTATTTCTTGTAGTGCTGGTTTGGTGGTAATAAACCCCTTTAGCCTTTTTTTTGTTTCCTTGTTAATATTTTTGTCTGGAAGATCTATCCCATGAAGTCAGCAGGGTGTTAAATTTCCCTACTATGACTGTATTGCTGTTGATCTCTCCCTTAAAGTCCTCTATAATTTTTTTATATATATGGAGGTGCTCCTCTATTGGGTGCATATAACCAGGGTTATATCCTCTTGTTGGATAGATCCCTTTAGTATTATGTAGTGACCTTTGTTGTCTCTTGTGATGGTCTTCATTTTAAAGTCTATTTTGTCTGATGCGAGTATCACTACTCCAGCTTTTTTTTTCTTCATTTCCATTTGCATGGAAAGTTGTTTTCCATCCTTTCACTATCATCCTGTGTGAGTCTTTTGTTCTGAGGTGGGTCTCTTGTAGACACCATATACTTGGGCCATGTTTTTGTATCCATTCAGCTACCCTATGTCTTTTGATTGGAGCATTTAATCCATTTACATTTAAGGTTATTATTGATAGGTACTTGTTTATTGTCATTTTAATTCTGTATTGCTAGGTTTCTCTACTTCTTCTTCTCATCACAGCTGTCCATTTAGTATTTCTTGTAGTGCTGGTTTGGTGGTAATAAACCCCTTTAGCCTTTTTTTTGTGTCTGGGAAGCTCTTTATTTCACCATCTATTTTGAAAGCCTTGCTGGTTACAGTAATCTTGGTTTCAGACCTTTGATTTTCATTACCTTGAGTGCTTCATGCCATTCCCTTCTGGCCTGTAGAGTTTCTGATGATAAATCAGGTATCAGCATTATGGGAGCTCCTGTGTAGGTAACAAATTGCTTTTCTCTTGCTGCCTTTAAGATTCTCTCGTTGTCTTTAATTTTTGACATTTTAATTATGATGTGTCTGGGTGTGGGCCTGTTTGGGTTCTTCTTGCTTTGGGTATTTTGTGCCTCCTGAACTTGTGTGACTTTTTCTTTATCAGGTTAGGGAAGTTTTCTCCCACTATTTCTTCAATCACGTTCTCTATCCCTTTCTCCCTTTTTGCCTCTTCTGGCGCACCTACTATTCTAATACTATTATGTTTCATGTTGTCCTACAGCTCCCTTAAGCTGTCCTCTTATTTTTTAACTAGAGGCCCGGTGCACAAAAATTTGTGCACTCGTGGAGGGGGAGGGGGGTGCCCCAGCCCGGCCTATGCCCTCTCGCAGTCTGGGACCCCTCGGGAGATAACAACTTGCTGGCTTAGGCCTGCTCCCAGGTGGCAGAGGGCACACCCAATCTCTAGGTGCAGCCCCTGGTCAGGCTTAGAGCAGGGCCAACTAGGGAGTTGGGGCGCCACCCCATCATGCACAGAGCAGGGCGGATCGGGAGGTTGTGATGCCATCCTCAGTCACGCTCAGGGTATGGCCGATTGGGGGGTTGGGGCACCACCCCCGTCACACTCAAGGCAGGGTCGATGGGGAGGTTGTGGCGCCACCCCCTGTCACTCACAGAGCAGGGCCCATCAGGGGGGTTGGGGCTCCATACCCTGTCACACACAGAGCAGGGTCGATCAGGGGGTTGAGGAGCTCCCCCCTGTTACTCACAGAGTAGGGCCGATAGGGGAGCTGGGGCACCGCCCCCTGTCACACACAGAGCAGGGTGGATCAGGGGGCTGGGCACCACGACTGTCACACACAGAGCAGGGCCTGTGGGGGGGGGGGTGGTTGGGGCGCCACACCCCGTCACACACATAGCAGGGCCAATCGGGGTTGGGGTGCCACACCCTGTCAAACACAGAGCCACAGGACAATCAGGGGATTGGGGAGCTCCCCCCTATCAGGCACAGAGCAGGGCTGATCAGGGGGTTGGGGCACCTTCCCCGGTCACGAACAGAGCAGGGCGGATAGGGAGGTTGTGGCCCCGCCTCCTGTCACACACAGAGCCACAGGGCGATCAGGGGGTTTGGGTGCTGCCCCCTGTCACACTGATCCCAGTGCCGGGAGCCTCGCTGTTCCGCTGATCCTGGTGCTGGGAGGCATATTACCCTTTTACTATATAGAATAGAGGCCTGGTGCATGGGTGGGGGCTGGCTGGTTTGCCCTGAAGGGTGTCCTGGATCAGGGTGGGGGTCCCCACTGGAGTGCCTGGCCAGTCTGGGTGAGGGGCTGAGGGCTGTTTTCCTGAAGCAGGTGACTGAAGCTCCCAACTGCTCCTTTTTTTCTTTTTTCTTTTTTTATTATTCTGGGCCAGCTTTAGCTCTGAGGCCTCGCTGCTGAAAACATCAATACAATGTTGCGGTCCGGAAGCCTGGCTGAATGAAAGCCGGTTTCTGGGGTTTTGTTTAGCTTCTACATTTGCAACATAGTACGTAGTTGCTTAGAGTTACAACTCAGAGGCCGGCAAGTGAGGCGGGGAATGTTGGAGTCCGCAGTCACTGGAGCAAGCAAGCCTCATGTTCGCTTCCAGCTGCCTGGCTGCCGGCCGCCAACTTGGCTGACAGTTAATTTGCATATACTCACTGATTAGCCAATGAAAAGGGTAGTGGTTGTACGCTAATTAGCATGTTTCTCTTTTATTAGTGTAGATTGTTTTTTCATTTTGGTTCTCTGATTAAGTGATTTTTCAATCCTGTCTTCTAATTCACTGATTCAATCCTCTGCTTCTGCTAATCTGCTGTGTAGTCCTTCTAATATGTTCTTTATTTATGCTATGTCATTTTTTATTTCTGTTTTCATAGTTACTATATCTTTTTTCATGCTGTTGAGCATCTTTGTCATCATTAATCTGAACTCTATATCAGATAAATTTCTTATCTCTATTTCATTTATTTTTTCTTCTAGAGAACTCTCATGTTCTTTCATTTATGGGTTGTTTTTTGTCTCCTCATTTTGGCTACCTATTTGGGTTTGTGACTCTGAATTAGGTAGATTTGCTACAGCTCCCAATCTCTAGTGCAGGACAGTGTCAAACACTGTTTCAGACTAATTAGATTAGGCAGAGACTCAAATCCTCCAGAGACCACCTCTGCCTACAGACTGATGGGATTCCCTCTTGAATTGCCTTCAGGCAATCATCCACCGAGTTTTTTCTACTGGGTGGGGCAATTGCTTCTACCTGGAGGCTAATTGTTATTCTCAATCTCTTAATGGGCCTCAGAAATTCCCCATGGTGAGGCAAGGTGTTTTCCAATAGGGTGGGTCAACTCTCTTTCCCCAGGCAAAACTGCCTGTATAGCAAATGTCTGAATGAGAAAGATGACCTTCACAGTGTGATGGAATGGCTCAGCACAGGAAACTGATGTGTCTGCTTTTTGAGCTCTAACCCCAGAGTTCCAGATCCTGGCTTCTGTTCACATAGCTCCAGTCAACTCTTCCCTCCCTCTGCCAGAGCACAAGGTGGGTGGATCCACAGGGAATGTTGTGCATTGGCCCTTTAAGAGGGTGCCTGCATTTCCCACCATCTCTCCCATGTGAACAGCAACCCCACTTCTTTTCACAGCCAGATGTTATGAGGGTACCCTTCTCCATTCTGGTGCTCTCTGATGTGGCGGGGGGCAGCTTGGGGATTAGACCCCAGAGTTCTCAGTGGCAACTCCCCACAACTAAGATATTTCTCCAGAACTTCAGCTGCTGTGTGTGGGAGCCCAGCCTGCTTTATGGCACCTCCGCCACTCCTACCAGTCTCTGTGCAGTCTCCATTTTCTGTCCTCGGTTTTCAGGATTCTCCAGCGAGTCTTCTGTTGATTATTCAGGAAGTTTTTCTGTATTTTAGTTGTAATTTCAGTTTGGTCCTGGGAGCGTGTCTGTGCAGCATCCACTTACTCTGCTGCCATTTTTAATCTCTAGCAAAGTCATTTTTTAAATTATGTTACTTAAAACCAGAGACAGACACTCCCACATACTCTCTGAGAGTGTGACTGATAGGGAATTTCTAGAGAGCAATCTTGCAATATGTATTAAGAATCATCAAAAGAAAGAATTTTCAAAATTTTTACAAAGCTTTATGACACAGATGTTCATCACATTTATTATAATTGCACAAAACTGAAAACATGCAAGTATGAGCCATTATTATCATTGTTGTCATTCATATTTGCTCACTCCCTCAGTCTGCAACCACTTCTGAGCACCTACTAAGTACCAGCCCTGGGCTCACTGCAGAAATGGAGGCTTCAGAGAAGGCCCTTCAGTGGTACATCTTGTCTGGGGAGGGGCTTGGGGTCTGGGAGGGAGCGGGGCTCTTTGAAGGGGTGATGTCGAAGACCTGAAATCAGCACTGACTGAGGAACAAGTGGGGAGCCTGGTGCCTAGTGGAGCCCTTAAATGTTGAGGCCGGAAGAAATGATCAGACAAGCAAATGTCCAGAGCATTATTGGCCTATCTGTCCTTCTGCCCCTCAGCACCCCAGCCTCTGAGCCCTGCATCTCTCCAACTCTCCACATCAGAGACCATGGCCTACCATTTTGCCCACCCCCAGACATGGGCAAAAGGCTATTACCACCTGTGATTAACTGAACTACAGTATAGACAGACAGGAAATGTTTACCAGAGCAGTAATGCTCAAGAAGTTTTTTGTGATGGTGAAGTGCCTGTAATGTGTTGTTAGCATAATACAGGATATTAAATTGCATAACAGTATCCTGCCAACTGCTGTCCAAATGCATTTGGTGTCTCTGGATAGAGCAATTCAGGAATGACATTTTTTTCTCTTCTTTTTTATTTTCTAAATTTTACACATGTATTGTTTTTGTAATCAAAAAGAAATGCTGCATTGAGCTTCCTCCCATGGACCAAGAGGTCCTGGGTTTGATTCCCAGTCAAGTTACCTGCCTGGGGTTTTGGGCTCAGTCTCCAGTAGGAGGCATGCAGGAAGCAGCCAATCAGTGATCTTTCTCATCATTGATGTTTCAATATCTCCCTTCCACTCTATCTAAAAAAATAAAAAGCTATACATATAAAAGGCTAAGTGACCATCCAACTGACTGACCATCTGACCAGCCCGTAGGTATGATGTACACTGACCACCATGAGGCAGACACTCAATGCAGGAGCTGTCAAGCAACAGCAACTTTGCAGAGTGCCCTCTTGCACTCCAGGACCCCTCGGGGGGTGTTGGGGAGCTGGTTTCAGCCCGATTCCTATAGGCCAGGCCGAGGGACCCTACCTGCTGAAGGGACCCTCTCACTCTGCAGACGCCCTTCAAGCTGCAGTGCCGCCCCAGGTGGGAGGGACCGCGGGAGGTTCACTCTAGGGCATGTCTGGCCCGTCTTGCCCAGTCCCACCCCTCCAGCCACCTTCTAATTAATTTCCTTTCAATGTGCACAAATCTGTGCACCGCGCCACTAGTAAATCAATAGAAAAATTTTTAAAAAGAATATATATATGTTTAAAGGAAATGCTTTTGAAAATACAAATATTTTTATTGCAATGCAGGAACTGTGCCCTGAGGCTCTAGTTGGGTAACCACAGTGTGACAGAATAGAAAGAGAAAGCACGGAGGAGTGTGTGCTGTACTTGTGTATCTGACCTGTGAAGTCTGGGGAAGTGACTTTTCAAACCATGAAGAACTCAAACAAGCAAGGGCAGTCCTCCTTTTCCATGGAGAGACAAGAGCACCAACCTATGTCTTTCTTCTATTCCTCAAGAATGAGTAAGAGGCCCCTGAGCCAGCACTATGACTGTCTTTATCAGCCTATTTAACAGGGCAAGAATTTTTAGTTTATACTCTTCTACTGTCAGAATAATCTTGTGTTCAACAGCAGCCATCTTTTATGGCTGGACACTTGGAGAACATGAGTTCCCCAAGAGGCATATGGCTGGGGCGGGGGCGGGCCTGAGCTGACATCACTGGCACCTGGCCAGCTCCAGCCCCAGAACAGACGAGCTTCACACCTTCAACCTGGGCTCTCGGGTGCCATGTCTTCAAGAGACAGGGAGGATCTGCAGGCAGTGCCAGGAGGGGATCTGTCTTTCTAGCAGCATTGTTTCAGGGCAGCATATGCGTGATATGGTGTCCAAGAAGGGCCCCTGACTCAAATTAACCTCACTCTCCCTCACATGTAAAATGCCACCCTGAGATTGTGAGAGGGACAGGCCAACCTGGAGTCAAGTCAGCTCCTCCACTTACCGCTTTTCTTTGGTTGGCAACATTATTTAAATGGTTCCAGCCTCATCTGTAATATGGGGAAAGGGGTAAATTACACTCTGTAGGTTACTGTGTAAATAAAGAACAGGAAGTATAAAGCCCCTGGAATATTAGAAGTAACTCTGTAAATGGTGGTTGTGTAGTAGCTGGCAGATGCTATAAGTTTGGTCTGCCCAGCTAAGTGTCCTACTTTCGTTAAGAACTCCTTGTTTGATGTGGTTTGAGGCAGACTTTGTCCCTTGTACCATGATGTGCACATACTGCCGGTGAGCCATTCACTGCGGCCTGAACAGCTGGCTCAAGGATGAGTGCATGACCCAAGCAGAGCCACTAAGAGCCTTCCCTGGATTTGTCGGAAGTGAGCCTGTGGGACACAGAAGTGCCTCTTTCAGCTCGAGTTGCTGAGATGGGAGGATGGGAGTCTAGAGTGGTCAGAGGCCAGCTTGCCCTCCGTGGTAAAGATCCTGCCAGAAGATGAAGTCAGCGGGTTGGGAGCACAGAGAGAAAAAGAGACAGAGAGACAGACAACAGTAATGCGAACTTGTTCCAGTCACACCTGAATCCTGCCCGGTCCCCACCTTCGACTGTCCAGCTATACAAACGAATACATGTTTTTCTTGTTAAAGCCAATTTGAGGTCACTTGCAATCTAAAGGGTTGAGACTAATAAAAACTATCATAAATTGTCCTTCTCAAAGACAGCCCTAGTGGAGGTTCGAGTTAGAGTTCCTCTTGAGTGCCTCTACCTGGTCCATCTGAGTTAATATCGAATGCTCAGCTTGGACAGGTTTGAATGCAAGGGGGTAAAAATATGTAGTTGCACCGGGCCAGCAGGCATAAACTGGAACTGTCCTGAGCAAATCGGGATGTCTGAGCTCCTAGGCCGGGGGTAGGAGTTAAGAGTAAAGGAGGGGAAGGGGCTAAGGCCATGCAGTTCACAGTCTGTGGTTAAGCTGGTGCTGACCGTTGCACCTGTCCATTCTCCAGGCCTGTCCGGCCATCCTTTTCAGGATCCTTGCAGAGATGGGAGGGTAGCACTCCAGAGGACCTTCTGAAAGGAGACATGTCTCAGGCTTCGCCTCCTGGCTTCCAAACCTACTGACCCAGATGTTAAATTCCAGTCTCAATCCAGTTCAGCCCTGCTCTCCAGGAGTGGCCTGGTCAGTCAAAGGGCCACCAAATAGCTCCAGGACATTTCCAAGACTTCCAGCAAAAATCAGTACTTCCTTTTGCCACCAGCAAATGAAATTTTTTCCAAGAGCAAAAAAAATAAAAATAAAAATTAGATGACATGTGTTCTTCTGCATGTCTTTAAACTTGTGGTGACCTGTGTGCTTTGTGGTATGGCTGAGAGGTAGCAGATCAGAAGACTCTGGCTCTGTTGGTATGAGTCATGTGACCTGGACCCACCACTGCCTGCTCCTTTTAAATGGAGCAGTAATCTCAGGCAAGGCTGTCCCTGGCCCAGGGTGTAGTAGCCTGAGTAAATGATAGTTATCTTATGACATCCTTTTCTGAAGGTCAGGAACAGTGTCTCTTAGTTAATCTGAGTTGTGGCCTCTTTGCTGGTGAGGCCTTTGCCAGCTTCACAGATGGGTAAATAGAGTTGCAGAAAAGCAAACTTTGCTCAGCATTCCTTCAATAAATCACTGCGAGTTCCTTTAGAAGTAAGGGTCCAGCTTCTGGAATTGCTTGCTGGAAATTTACTATAATTATATTTCTCTATAAAAAATGGTTTACTAAACAAAGTGCAGAGACAAGATTTCACATGTATGTTTTAAGCATTTCTAAAGTGTTATTTATTTATAAACAAATTAACCAGCAATGGGAATTCTAAGGGAGTGGCTGATTCCTTGAAACTGGGCTACATTGGCACCCATTAGGAGAGCCATGCCATAAGACTTACACATGCTGGCCTCCTGAAATTCATCTTATACAATCCTTAGAACACAGTTTTAACTATAACAGTATTCCCAGAGAGAAATATCAATGTGAGAGAAACACATCGATTGGTTGCCTCCTGCACATGCCCTGACCAGGGCCCAGGCCGGGGAGGAGTCTGCAACCAAAGTATGTGCCCTTGGCTGGAATCAAATCTAGGATCCTTTGGTCCACAGGCTAACGCTCTGTCTGCTGAGCCAAATCGGCTAAGGGTGCCCTTATTCAAGTTGCCTCAAAAAAGATTGCCATCAACATAATTTAAAAGTAACCAGGGATTAAAAATAGCAGCAGAGTAAGTGGATGCTACACAGACATGTTCCCAGGACCAAACTGGAATTATAACTAAAATACAGAAAAACTTCTTGAATAATCAACAGAAGACTCACTGGAGAGAACCCTGATAACTGAGGACAGAAAGTGGAGACCGCATAGAGACTGGAGGGGCAGAGGCCCATTAAGAGACTGAGAACAACAATTAGCCTCCAAGCAGAAGCATTGCCCCACCCTGGAGGAAAAAAAACTCTCACCACACCTGTGGAAGATTGCCTGAGGGCAATTCAAGAGGCAATGCTATCAGTCTGCAGACAGAGGCAGTCTCTGGAGGATTTGAGTTTTTGCCTGATCTAATTAGTCAGAAACAGTATTTGACACTGTCCTGCACTAGAGATTGACAGGCATAGCAGATCCACTTAATACAGAGTCACAAACCCAAACAGGCAGTCAAAATGAGGAGGCAAACAACCCCCAAATGAAAGAACTAGAAAATTCTCCAGAAGAAGAGATAAATGAAATGGCGATAAGAAATGTATCTGATATAGAGTTCAGAATAATGATGGTAAATATAACTTCAATGATATTCTTTAAAACAAATAAAATACTAAAAAGCTGGACACAGCCCAGAGGTCCAAGCAAGAGTTGGTTAAATAAGTTAATTTCTAAATTTTGATATATCTATATTGAATATTGAGATACCATTAAAAGTTGATAAGTGGAACTACTTAAAAATTTTAAGTCTGCTCTTCCAAAGATATGGTTATGAAAATGAAGACTAATTCACTTATACAAAACCTACTCATGATACTTATAACTAACAAAAGACTTGTATCCAGAATATATAATTGTTGTAATAAGAAGGCAAACAACCCACTTTAAAAAATAGCCAAATGATTTGAAGAATTACTGAAGAACATGGCCATAGCACATGAGAAAATGCTAAACTCACTAGTCTTTAGGGAAATGCAAACTAATGCCACAATGAGTTATCATTACACACTTCCTCAAAATGGCTAAAATTAAAAAGAGTGACAACACCAAATGCTGGTGAGGATGTGGAGCCACTGGAACTCTGCCTAGAGCCACTTATAACTTACTAGAGGCCCAGTGCAGGAAATTTGTACATGGGGGGTGTCCCTCAGCCCGGCCTGAACCCTCTCCAATCTGGGACCACTTGGGGGATGTCCGACTGTCGGTTTAGGCCCGATCCGATCGGGCCTAAACCGGCAGTCGGACATCCCTCTCACAATCCGGGACTGCTGGCTCTTAACCGCTCGCCTGCCTGCCAGCCTGATCACCCCCTAACTGCTCCCCTGTGGCCTGATTGATGCCTAACTGCTCCCCTGCTGGCCTGATCATCCCTAACTGCCCTCCCTTGTCTGCCATCTTGTGGCGGCCATCTTATGATGACATTGCGCATGATGCCACCTAGGCTTTTATTATACAAGATAACAGATTCCTCTCCTTTCCTCATGATGAACTTTTTTCTTTTTCTATCTTTTCCTCCTACATATTCTACTCAAGTTCATCATCTGTACTTGAAGTCTAATTGTGGGCCCAGCTGTGTGTTTCACCCCCTGAACATCCTTATGGCTACAAATAACACCCTGGAATAAGAGCAGCTGCCCAACCCAGACAGGTTCCTGATGCATGCTGGGGCTTTTACTGTGTCCTTCCTAAAGACATACACACACATACCCCACTCTCCTTCCCTCATTTCTTTACCTGGCCACCTGACAACCCCTTCTCGTCCTTCAGATCCACTCTCATGTCACCGCCTCCAGAGAGCCTTCTTCAACCCTTCTCACTTAGACAGGGCTAAGCGGCCCTCCTCTGTGCTCCCTAGAACCCTGTGCTTGCCTTTTCTATAGACCTAGAATCCCCAAAGAAGTGATTCTGTAATACTGGGGGGAAGGCACTCTGGGACCCAATTACTAAATCTGACAGTGAGAGTGCATCCACTGTGTTCCTCCCGGCCTGGTGATGGCCAGAGTTGGGGCAGGGGGCTATGCTCCTGGGCAGAAGGATCATTTCTTTCTCAGACTCCAACTTGAGAAGTGACAACCCCTGCACAGAATTGTGCTTGCCTTTGCGTGTCCATGATGCTCAGCTGGAGAACCACAGCCTCCAGCTGAGGCTTCTGGGTGGCAATGACTGGGTCTGGCAGGCTCTGACCCTTGCCCTCCAGGGAGCCAGACGCAGACCAGGAACTCACCAAATGTATGCTGGACATGGACCCGGCACCTGGCTCTGGGTGCGTCCACCCAAGGTCCGGAAAGTGCTCCGAACCTGAGAGTGGGGGTCTGCTCTGAGCTGATGTCTCACAAACGGGCCAGCTGCACTTGTTCAAAGTTGCCTCTTCTCATGTGCCGCGCCCCCCGCCCCCCCAGCCACCTGCTCTGTAAATATTCGATGGTGAGCATGGGTGTGATGTTGTAGTTTTATAAGTCATTGCCATGCTTAATTCACTTAGTTCCTAATGACCATTATTACTTCCAAAGTCAGCTTCTACTGCCCCAGCCTGGTTCCTGGACCTGGGCGCTGGCAGAGCACTGAGCACAGGGCTGCTCTGGCTGTGGCCTCTGGGCAGCGGTGCAGCGGGAGACAGACACACATTCACAGAGTGCAGGTGCCAGCATCACTCTTGCAATGAAATCATGTTTCTTGCATTTTATATTTTGCAGAGTAGGACATAGAACATAATACTAGCTTTTGTTCATTCTGAGTAAACATCTGACAATGCCCAATTCAATGGCTCCTGCCCCCAAAGCAACAATGCTTCCTTAAATAAAAAATGAGTGCAAATGTGTGCACTCACAGGTAGTTGGGGAGCTCTCAGTCTATAGTCTGGCTGTGAAGAAACAATGGACTTCCTTTACTCTTGCCCCTCAAACCCTATTTCACCGTCCGGTCACCGTGCCCTCTGCTCCCATTTCTCTAGCCCTAGAGGCTCTGGTCCTCATCCGTCCCCGGCCACTTCCATCCACCACAGTGAGCTCTTCCCCATCTTTCCCCAGTCTGGGGTCCATGCCTCACCATGCAGTTACACCACAGATCGGTTCCAGAGCAGGAGAGAAACCTCCTTCATGACTGGGTTTTGGGACACCCAACTTTGGTGGCCTCTCAGGCCGGTGGGCAGACACAGGGACCATGTTGGGGCCCAGGTGTGACCTTGCCCATCACACAGGAGGGCAGTTTCTCCTGCCCCTGCATGACTGCACATTCTGCTCTTAGGTTCTCTCAAACCGGCTGTGATCTTCTTCTCCCTGTTCCTGGGAGTGGTCCCAGCGGCAGGGAAGCTTCTACTTCTCCACTTTTCTGTTGCTCCAAATCCCACGTAATAATAGCTTTCTGATCTGACAGAGGAAGACTTGCTCTAGACCAGTGGTCAGCAAACTGCGGCTCGCGAGCCACATGCGGCTCTTTGCCCCCTTGAGTGTGGCTCTTCCACAAAATACCACGTGCGGGCGCGCATGTACAGTGCGATTGAAACTTCATGACCCATGAGCAGAACTCGGTATTTTGTGGAAGAGCCACTCAAGGGGCCAAAGAGCCGCATGTGGCTCACGAGCCGCAGTTTGCGAACCACTGCTCTAGACTAACGCATCAGGGACTGGCCCCAGTCCACTGGCTTAATGAACAGACCCAGGCTTCCCAAATGAAAAGTCCATTTCTTGAGGCAGTGAGAGGCGGGAGCGCGTGTGTTTGAGCAGCAGGGTAAGGGCCACAGAAATGCGGAGGGGAGAAGCCATGGTTAGCGTGCCAATCCCACCCTGTGCATATCACAATATATAGTTTACAGTTACATAAACGGTTTCTGCAGACATAAAGAGGGCGGGGTTTTGTACCATCCAGCAAGGCCCAGGTGCAGCGAGCCAGCCGGAGCCACGGCCACTGCGAGTGAATCTCCTCCCAGACAGCGAAAGCCCCCGTCAGCATCCCCTGGGCACTGAGCCTGGGCCCGGACACTGGGCGCCCGGGGAGAAGGCAGCAGGCGCTGTGGCAGGGGTCCTCGGTCTGGCAGGAGACGGCACCATCTGTAAGTGACACGTAGTGAAGGGTCATCTGTAACAGAGCAAAGCGCTCCTCGGCCCTGACCCCTCGGGTGGGAGGAAACCTGAGCAGGGACGACCGTTCTTCACTGGTTTTGAATCAGACACAAATGTGGACACCTGTGGAGGAAAGCAACTGCCCCTGCCTCCAGCTGTGGGAGCCAGGCCTGAGGCCTGGCTCTCTGCAGCGGCAGCTCCCTGGTGGGCGGGGAGGTCTCCGCAGGAACAGTCTGATATACCCATTGGAACACCCGGCCCTCATGGGCCACCTGCAGAAACAAGGTATTCCAGGCCGTGAGCAGGCTCCTGGCCCAGCCGCTCACAGGGTGCTGTGCTGCAGCCAGGGCTGTGCCCTCCTGCCCCAAGGGCCAGAGAGGGGCAGTTTGGCAGCCGGAAAGAAGTGTGTTCCGGTAATTCCTGGAGGGGTCTGGCCTGGGCCCTGCAGCCATTGTAGCTGTGTTGTGTCGACACAGCCCTGGTTAATTCTGCTCCCAAGACTGCTTCCCTCTGGATCAGTGGTTCTCAACCTTCCTAATGCCGCTACCCTTTAATACAGTTCCTCATGTTGTGGTGACCCCCAACCATAAAATTATTTTCATTGCTACTTCATAACTTTAATTTTGCTACTGTTATGAATCATAATGTAAATATCTGATATGCAGGATGTATTTTCATTGTTTCAAATTGAACATAATTAAAGCATAGTGATTAGTCACAAAAACAATATGTAATTATATATGTGTTTTCCGATGGTCTTAGGCGACCCCTGTGAAAGGGTCGTTCGACCCCCAAAGGTTGAGAACCGCTGCTCTGGACCCTTCCCCATGCCGCCTCCAGTCCCCCACTTCATCTGCTTTGCCGGCTGGTTGGATCCGGGCCCATCCCCTCTGACCTGCCCTCTTCATGGTCTTTCTGACCATGCCTGCTCCTACCTTTCACTGCCTCCCAGGTTTGAGAATAAATCCCACATGCCTTAGGTTAAAATGCAGCCACCTGGTGGCCTGGCTCCTATCTGCTCTGCACCTTCCTCTTCCACACTCCCAGGCTCAATCAGCCCTCTCTGCAGACCCTCAACTCCAGGCCTTGGAGAGAGCTGTTCCCTCTGCCTGACCAGCATCACCTTCTTTCCTAACTGGTTCTGGCCCAAGAGTCCTCCACCTAGGAAGCCTCCCCGGCTCGCCACTGGGCCAGCGACTTTGCTCTGAGACCCACAGCTCTTACTCCACCTTATTATCTATCCCTCGAAGGAGCAGGCCCACCTCGTTCATCTCCACACCTCAGTGCCCAACAGGGGCTGATGCCGGGAGAAAGAGAGTGGGTGGGAGGAAGCTAGGAACGTTGTTTTATGACTGGGGGCCCCCTCTGCCCCAAGCAATGCTGACCTCATCCGAACCTCAACTGGGAGCGGCTGCACCTCATGGGATTAGCCAGCCCCTCCCCACACCACCTCTGCGATCCTCAGCTAGGGGCTGAGGGCCCTGGAGGTGTGTGAGGAGGTCCACGCACTCTACTGTAATGTTTTTCTGAAGAAGTCTTCATTTTGCCACCCTTTCTCCTTTCCTTTTAATTTTTTAAAATGGAAAATTCACAGGAAGTTGCAAAGTAGTATAGAGATCCCAGGTACCCTCCACCCAGTTTTCCTCAATGGTGACACCTGGCATAGCTATAAACCAACCTAAATCCAGGAACTGTAGATTGGTAGATATGTTGGTATAACGTTGTCATTTTATCACAGGTGTAGCTTCATATAAACGACCACAGGACTATTCCAGCCTCACAAAGACCTCCCTGGTGCAAGCCCTTCATAGTCACACCCTCCCGTCCCACCTCCCTTTCGGCCTGGCAGCCACTGATCTGTTCTCCATTTACATCATTGTGTCATTTTCATTAATGTTTAGATGTAGAATCATAGAGCATGTGATGTTTTTAAACTAGCTTTGTACTCAGCACAATGCCATTGAGATCCCTCCCAGCTGTTGCACCCACCAATAGCTCGTCCTTGGTATGGCTGAGCAGCATTCAATTGTGTGGTTGGATGCCCACTTGGCTTCGCTGAGCCAGGGGTGTTTTGGTTGACTCTAGTTTTTGACTATTACAAATAAAGCTGCTATGAGCAATCATGTACATGGTCCTGTGTGAGCATAAGTTTTTATTTCTCTGGAATAAATACCCACAAGTAAAAATGCCAGGTCATGTAATAAGTATGTGTTTCATTTCTTAAGAAAATGCCAAACTTTTCCGGAGTGTCTGAACAACTTCCCATGTCCACCAGCAAAGCGTGAAGCCCAGGCTCTCTGCACGCTCGCAGCGCTGGTGTTCCCGTTGTTCCTCGCTGTCTCTGACAGGCGTGCAGTGGTTCTCGTCACGGTCTTCGTTTGCATTTCCTTAATGGCCTGATGCTGAGCATCTTCTCTGCTTGTTTGCATCTGTTCTGCTCGTCGGTGAGATCACTGCACGTCTCCTGCCTGTTCTCTGATTGTTCACTGTTGAGTTTTGAGAGCTCTTTGTATAGTACATTCTAGGTAATACTCACTTGTTGGGAATGTGGTTTCCAAGTCTTTTCTGACAGTCTGTAGCTTGTCTTTTCATCCATTTAACAGGGTCTTTTACAGGAAAAGGCTTTTCATTTTGAAGTCCAATTTATTCATTGTTTTTCCTTTAGTGAATTCACTCATGTTTAAGAACTCTTCATCCAGCCTCGGCCCTAAAGAATTTTACCTATTTGCCTATATATCTTTTCTAAAAGCTTTCTTTGTCAACACTCATTTGGCCATATTTGTGTGAGTCTATTTCTTGGTTCTCTGTTTTGTACTAGTGATTGGCATGTCTATTCCTCTGCCAATGAATGCCACATAGTCTTAATAACAGTAGCTCTGTTATAAGTCTTGAAAGCAGAGTAGCTCCTCCCTTTCTACACTTTTTCAAAATTATTTTAGCTATTATTATATAATAATTGTAAAAATATATTTTTATTGATTTCAGAGAGGCAGGGAGAGGGAGAGAGATAGAAACATCAATGATGAGAGACAATAATTCATCGGCTGCCTCCTTCACACCTACTGGGAATCGAATCCACACCCGGGCATGTGCCCTAGCCAAGAATCAGACTGTGACCTCCTGGTTATTGGGTCGATGCTCAACCACTGAGCCACACCTGCTGGGCTACAATAAAGCATTTGACTGGCATTTGTCCCTGGTTCCCAGAAGAGAGATGAAATCCTTGAAATTTCCCAAGTAATAGGAGTTTCTGTCATTCAGGAATCTGCCATTCACCTGAGTTTATGCTAAGCAATGAGATACTCGGGATGGGGTAGTCACCAGAAAGCCAATCATGTGATAAGCAGATTGGGACTCTCAGCCACGCATTATCAGCCCAGCATCTAAGGAAGTCAGCGCTCAGGGAGATTGAGTTCGATCATGTGGCCAATGGTGCAATCCTTAATGAAACTCCAGGAAAAACTCTGGACACGGAAGCTCTGTGGAGCTTCCTGTTGGTGAGCACACTGATGTGCGAGGGGAGGGCGTGTCTGATTCCACGGAAAAGGGCGCCGATGGGTCCCATTCCCTCCAGACCAGTCCTGTGTGTCTTCACTGGCTGTGCGTGCCTCCTACAATAGTGCTGTGATCATAGTGCAGCATTTTCCTGAGTTCTTTGAGTCGTTCTGAATCACCAAACAGGAGTAGGTCACGGGAATCCCCAGGTTTGTAGCCATTTGGTCAGAAATGAAAGTTTCCTAGGACCCCACTTGTAGTTGGCATCTGAAGTGGGCACAGTTTTATTGACTTTTACTAGTGGGTTCTGTGCTAACTTCAGTTAATATCAGAATTTTACTCCAGTACACCCATTCATGCCAGAATATTGGGTTTTAAATGGAATAGCTATTTTAGTTCCTTTGCCTTGCCATATAAATCTCAGGGTGATCTTACTTGCAAATAGGGATAGCTTAATT
This sequence comes from Myotis yumanensis, assembly GCF_028538775.1. NCBI lineage: Eukaryota > Metazoa > Chordata > Mammalia > Chiroptera > Vespertilionidae > Myotis > Myotis yumanensis. The sequence goes on from NW_027223759.1 coordinate 91,794,048, forward strand.
TCTATCTAGCTCATCTAAAAGGCCTTTAATTTCCTTTTCTTGACTTATTGCCCTTGCTAGATCTTTCAGTACTATGTTGAATAACAGTGCACATCCTTGCCTTGTTCCTAGTGTCAGGGGAAAGCATACAATCTTTCACCATTAAGTCTGATGTTAGCTGTAGGTTTCTTTTAGATGTTCTTTATCAGATTGAGGACATTTCCTCTATTCCACAATTTCTGAGAGTTTTTATCATGAATGGGTGTTGAATTCTGTCAAATATTTTCCTGCATCAATTGATGTGATCACATATTTTTTCTTATTTAGACTGTTAATAGGATGACTTACATTAATTGGTTTTTGAATATTGAACCAGCCTTGCCTCCCAGGAATAAATCCCACTTAGTTATGGTGTATAATTAACCTTATCTATTGCTGAATCTTATTTGCTAACTAGAGACCCAGTGCACAAAATTCATGCACTAATAGGGTCCCTAGGGGCTGCTGGCTGCTGGCTAGGTACTTCCTGCCTTCCCCCAGCCAGCTCCACCTCCTGGTCAAACTCCAGGACAACTCCTGGTCAACAGGACAATTTGCATACTATACTTTTATTATATAGGATTCTAGAGGCCCAGTGCATTAATTCATACACCAGTGGGGTCCCTTGGCCTGGCCTGTGGGATCCATCAAAAACTGGCTCTCTGACATCCCCGGACAGGTCCTGTATTGCAAGAGGGCACAGGCCACCTATCATCACCCATCAGTGCACAATCAGGGACGGGGAGGGACTCAGGAGGTTGGGCACCCAGGGAGGGACCACAGGAGGGCTCCAGGGCATATCTGGCCCATCTCACTCAGTCCTGATAGGCTGAACCCCAGCAGCAAGGTAACCTACCAGTCAGAGCGTCTAGTGATCAGTGCATGTCATAGCGACTGGTCAACTGGTCAACTGTTCTTTTATTATGTAGGATTTTGTTAAGAATTTTTGCATCTACATTCATGGCACATATGATAATCTAAACATCTAACATTAGGATAATCTGCATTAATCATCCAGGGATGTGTTTATTTGCAAGTTAATTCAATGAACACTAGCTCAAGCACGTGAGTTTATTTTTCTTATGAAATGAGAGGTCTGGAGAGAGGCCGTCTATGGCAGATGGAACTGTTCAAGGGTGTCATTAAGAACAGAGGTTCCTTCCATCTTCCAACTCCGTGACTCTAGCAATAGTCTGTGGGATGTGTATCTTCACAGCTGCAAGGTAGATGTTGCATCTCCATTTTAGTTAGGGAGAAAGGAGGGACAACGAGCAGAGGACTGGTGCTACATGCTCTCCGAGCAGCTCCCTTGTACCAAGGTGATGCAGAAGCCCCACAATGAATGACTTTTGCTTCCATCTCATTAGCCAGAGCTAGATCACATGCCATGCTTAGCAACAAGGACATTTGGGAAAGTGAACATGAAAGCAGACACAGTGCTATCCTCAGTGTGCCCATAGACTGAACCACCTGTCATCACCCATCAATGTTGTCACCCTCAATTGTCTACATGACCACCTTCTGACAGGGTGCTATTCGCCACGTCAGGCTGGAATTTGTTTCCACTTAGGATCATACTGGTATCAAGTAAATTACCGTGTCTCATGGAAATTATAAAAGAACAAGCACATTTTATGTCAGTATTGGCATCAAGCCAAGAGAAGGGTAAACAACTTCAAAATGCTCCATTAAAAGGTGGTGTGCAGGAGGCAACTGATTGATATTTCTCTCTCATCGATGTTTCTAACTATCCCTCTCCCTTCCTCTCCATAAAAAAATCAATAAAATATATTTTTTTAAAAAAAGGTTTGACAAAAGTTTGGGTAGAGGAAGTGGTTGGAAAATGGAGTCTTCTCATGACACGTAGTTCTTTGGGCATGCTGCACCTGGTCACCTTAAAAACATGATTTGTTTTTAGTAAAACAATAGCCTTCATCACATTTTTTCTAATTTTTTCTAATGGAAAATTTTAAACAAAAAAAGGAAATAACCAAACAATACTCACATACACATCACCTCAATACAACAGTGTGAATACTTTGCCACATGTGTGCACTCATATGTAAACTATAAAAGCAGTAGACCATCCACTACAAAAATAGTAAAAACGTTAAAAGTAGAAATATCATGTGTAATTACAATAATAAATTAAGGAATAAACAAAAAAAGAAGTAAAATAATAATGATAAAAACATAAATGTGGAGGGGTGAGTAAAAATTGTAGTGATTTTAGAATGTGTTCAAACTTAAGCAAACATCAACTTAAACTGTGTTAAATATTGTTTGGTATATATGAAGCACGTGGTAACCAAAATAAAAAATCTTCAAGAGATATGCAAGAAATAAAGAAAAAAAGACATCTAAACATGACACTACAGAAAGAGCGGGGGAATAAGAAAGGAGCAGAGAGGAACCATAAAAATTCAGAAAACAATAAATAAAATGGCAATAACTACATACCTATCCATAATTTTTTTTTTCGCTAAAAGTATTACAAAGGGTATTACATAAGTGTCCTTTTTCCCCCCCACCCTTGACAAGCCCCTGCCCTCCCTTACCCCCCAGTGTCTTATGTCCATTAGTTATGGTTATATGGATGCATACAAGTCCTTCGGTTGATCTCTTACTCCCCTCCCTCCTGTCCCCCAACCCTCCCTGGCCTTCCCACTGCAGTCCGACAATCGGTTTGAGGCAGCTCTGCCACTGTATTTATTATTGTTCAAAAGTTTGTAATGGTCTTAATTATCCATGAAAGAGTGAGATCATGTGGTATTTTTCCTTCATTGACTGGCTTGTTTCACTTAGCATAATGCTCTCCAGTTCCATCCATGCTGTTGCAAATGGTAAGAGTTCCTTCTTTTTAACAGCAGCATAGTATTCCATCGTGTAGATGTACCACAGTTTTCTAATCCATTCATCTACTGATGGGCACTTAGGCTGTTTCCAGATCTTAGCTATGGTGAATTGTGCTGCTATGAACATCTGGGTGCATATATCCTTTCTGATTGGTGTTTCTGGTTTCTTGGGATATATTCCTAGAAGTGGGATCACAGGGTCAAATGGGAGTTCCATTTCCAATTTTTTGAGGAACCTCCATACTGCCTTCCATAGTGGCTGCACCAGTCTGCATTCCCACCAGCAGTGCACAAGTGTTCCTTTTTCTCCACATCCTCTCCAGCACTTGTCGTTTGTTGATTTGTTGATGATGGCCATTCTGACAGGTGTGAGATGGTACCTCATTGTTGTTTTGATTTGCATCTCTCGGATGATTAGTGACTTTGAGCATGTTTTCATATGTCTCTTGGCTTTCTGAATGTCCTCTTTTGAAAGGTGTCTATTTAGATCCTTTGCCCATTTTTTGATTGGATTGTTTATCTTCTTTTTGTTAAGTTGTATGAGTTCCCTATAAATTTTGGAGATTAAGCCCTTATCAGATATGACGTTGGCAAATATGTTTTCCCACGAGGTGGGTTTTCTTGTTGTTTTGTTGATGGCTTCTTTTGCTGTGCAGAAGCTTTTTATTTTGATGTAGTCCCATTTGTTCATTTTCTCTTTAGTTTCAACTGCCCTAGGAGCTGTATCAGTGAAGAAGTTGCTTCGGCATATGTCTGAGATTTTGTTGCCTTTGGATTCTTCTAGAATTTTTATGGTTTCCTGTCGTACATTTAAGTCCTTTATCCATTTTGAGTTTATTCTTGTGTATGGTGTAAGTTGGTGGTCTAGTTTCATTTTCTTGCATATATCTGTCCAATTTTCCCAACACCATTTATTGAAGAGACTATCTTGGCTCCATTGTATGTTCATGCCTCCTTTGTCAAAAATTAATTGAGCATATTGGTTCGGGCTAATTTCTGGACTCTCTATTCTATTCCACTGATCTATATGTCTGTTCTTGTGCCAGTACCAGGCAGTTTTGAGAACAGTGGCTTTGTAATACAGCTTGATATCTGGCATTGAGATCCCACCTACTTTGTTCTTTCTCAGGATCGTTGCAGCTATTCGGGGTCTTTTTTTATTCCAGATGAATTTTTGGAGAGTTCGTTCTAGATCTTTGAAGAAGGCCATTGGTATTTTAATGGGAAGTGCGTTGAATGTATAGATTGCTTTGGGTAGTATGGACATTTTAATGATGTTGATTCTACCAATCCAAGAACATGCGTACCTATCCATAATTACTTTAAATTAAATGCTCCAATCAAAAGTCATAGGGTGGCTGAAAGGATAAGAAAACAAAACCCATACAAGACAGCCAATTCAGATCAAACACATACAAACTAAAAGTAAAGGGATATAAAAGGTATTTCACACAAATGAAAAAAAATGCTGAGGTAACAGTACTCATATTAGACAAAATAGATTTTAAAACAAAGACTATAATAAGAGTCAATGAAGGGCATCCTATCTAATAAAAGAGAAACATGGTAATTTGCAGTACGGCTGCTACCATTTCCATTGGCTAATCAGTGAGATATGCAAAGTAACTGCCAGCCAACATGGTGGCCAGCAGCCAGGCAGCTTGAAGCGAACAGGGAGGCCTGCTTGCTCCAGTGATGGCGGACTCCAACGTTCCCCGCCTGCCTTGCCGGCCTCTCAGCTGCAACTCTAAGCAACTATGTTGCAAATAAGAAGCTAAACCAAACCCCAGAAACCAGCTTTAGTCAGCCAGGCTTCAGCCAGCTGGACCTCAACATTGTATCAAATACAGAAGGTAAACAAAGGCCAGAAAGTGGCTTTCAGCAGCAAGGCCTCAGAGCTAAAGCTGGCCCAGAATAAAAAAAAAAAAGAAAAAGATAAAAAAGGAGCGGTTGGGAGCTTCAGTCACCCGCCAGCCTGAAAACGGCCCTCAGCCCCTCACCCAGACTGGCCAGGCACCCCAGTGGGGACGCCCACCCTGATCCAGGACACCCTTCAGGGCAAACCAGCCGGCCCCCACCCATGCACCAGGCCTCTATTCTATATAGTAAAAGGGTAAAATGCCTCCCAGCACCGGGATCAGCGGAGCCGCGAGGCCTCCCGGCACCGGGATCAGCGTGACAGGGGGCAGCACCCAAACCCCCTGATTGCCCTGCAGCTCTGTGTGTGACAGGGGTTGGGCCACAACCTCCCTATCCGCCCTGCTCTATTCTTGACAAGGGAAGGCACCCAAACCCCCTGATCAACCCTGCTCTGTGCCTGATAGGGGGGAGCTCCCCAACCCCCTTATCGCCCTGTGGCTCTGTGTGTGACAGGGTGCAGCGCCCTAACCCCCTGATCGGCCCTGCTCTGTGTGTGACAGGGTGCAGTGCCCCAACCCCCTGATCGGCCCTGCTATGTGGGTGATAGGGGGCGGCGCCCCAACCCCACCCCCCACGGGCCCTGCTCTGTGTGTAACAGGGTAGAGCCATAACCTCCCCATCGGCCATGCCCTGAGTGTGACAGTGGTGGCGCCCTAACCCCCTGATTGGCCCTGCTCTGTGGGTGATAAAGGGCAGCGCCCCAACCCCCCATCGTCCCTACTCTGTGAGTGACAGGGGGAGCTCCTCAACCCCCTGATGGGCCCTGCTCTGTGTGTGACAGGGTACGGCGTCCAACCCCCTGATGGGCCCTGCTTAGTGCATGACAGGGGGCAGCGCCCCAACCCCCTGATCTGCCCTGCTCTGTGTGTGACAGGGTGCGGTGCCCCAACTCCCCTATCAGCCCTACTCTGTGAGTGACAGGGGGGAGCTCCTCAACCCCCTGATCGGCCCTGCTCTGTGTGTGACAGGGTACCAAGCCCCAACCCCCCTGATGGGCCCTGCTCTGTGCATGACAGGGGGCCACGCAGCAACTTCCCCATCGACCCTGCCTTGAGTGTGACAGAGGGCGGTGCCCCAACCCCCCAATCAGTCTACCCTGAGCTTGACTAGGGGTGGCATCGCAACCTCCCGATCCGCCCTGCTCTGTGCATGACAGGGGGCAGCGCCCCAACTCCCCAATCGGCCCTGTTCTGAGCCCAACCAGGAGCTGCACCTAGGGATTGGGCCTGCCCTCTGCCACCCGGGAGCAGGCCTAAGCCAGCAGTTCATTATCTCCTGAGGGGTCCCAGACTGCGAGAGGGCACAGGATGGGCTGAGGGATCCCCCATCCCCCCTGAGTAAACAAATTTTTGTGTACCGGGCCTCTAGTTTCATAATAATAAAGGAATTGATAAAAAAGGATAACTCTCACAAACAACTATGCACCTAAGGTAGGAGCACCTAAATACATAAAGAAAATATTGCTGGACATACAGGGAATGATTAACAGTAATACAGTAATACTAAGGGTCTTGAACACACCATTCACATCAATCATATAGACAGAAGATCATTTAAGTGGCCTTAAATGACACAGAAAAACAGATGGACTTCAGCAATATTTTTTTGACATTGTCCCTAAAAGGAGGAGAATACATATTCTTTTCAAGAACACGTTGAACATTTCCCATGGAACATTTTCCAGGATAGACCACAAAACAAAACTCAACAAATTTTAAAAGATTGGCCCTAGCCGACTTGGCTCAGTGGATAGAGCATCAGCCTGCGGACTGAGGGGTCCTGGGTTCGATTCTGGCCAAGGGCACATGCCGGGGTTGCGGGCTTGATCCCAAGGAGGGGGCATGCAGGAGGCAGCCGATCAATGATTCTCTCTCATCATTGATGTTTCCATCTTTCTCTCCTCCCTTCCTCTCTGAAATCAATAAAGAAACATATTTTTTAAAATTTTTTTAAGATCGTAATTATATCAAGCATCTTCTCTGATCACTATAGTATGAAACTAAAAATCAATTACATAAGGAAAAAAACTCACACAAACACTTGAAGCCAAAATAACATGCTACTAAACAATGAATGGGTTAAACACAAGATCAAGGAAGAAATAAAAAGATGCTTTGAGACAAAAGAAAATATCGACATAATGAGCCAAATTTTATGGGACACAGTTAAAACAGTTCTAAGAGGGAAATTTATGCAATATAAGTCTATCTCAATTGACAAGAAAAATCTCAATATAAACTTACACCCAAAGGAACTAGAAAAAGAAAAAAAAGCCCAAAGTAAATAGAAGGAATGAAATAATAACAATCAGAGTGGAGATAAATTAAATAGTCTAACAGGCAATATAAAGATCAAAGGGAGAGAGAGAAACCAAGATGGCAGTGTAGGTAAACACCAGAAATTGCTTCCTCATACAAGCACTTCAAAAATACAACTAAAAGACAAAACGGACATCATCCAGAACTACAGGAAGGCTGGCTGAGTGGAAATTCTACAACTAGAAGGAAAGAGAAAAGCACACTGAGACTCAGAGGAGGTGCGGAAGTAAAGTGCAGAGGTACGGAGGCGCACGTGGAAAGGGCTGGCAACTGAGGACGCGGTTGTCTTTTTAAATCCAGAGGGAATCTCAAGCTCCTGACTGCTCTGAACTCCAGTTTCGGGCAAGTCTCTGAGGACCCAGACTCATACGGGGAGAAACTGGACTGTCTGGCATCGGTCGGAACTCGAGGGCGGCTTTCTCTCCGAGGTGCTTGCAGTGATTACTGCAGGACACTGAGACGCAGGGCCTCTTAGGGTAGGACTGAGGATCACCCATAGCTGTTTGCTCTGCCCTGTTGATTCCCTGAGATCCCACCCCCACCCAAGCTGTGCACAGAGGCTTTTGCATATAAAAGGCCTGGCCTTTGCAATCTGAAAATTACCTAACAAACTGCAGCTGGGTCAGAGAGACCCAGAACTTCCAAAAGAAGGCCCAAGGCCCCACAGCAGCTTGCATTGCTTCATAGCTGGGCCTCATCTGGGCACCTCCAAACCCCAAGCAAAGAAGAGGAATCTGCAGATCTCTCCATAGCTCCAGCTGGGTAGCCTCAGGAAGAGGCTAAATTAGCACCTCCTTAGAGATTTAAGAGCCATTGTACCCAGTGGTCAGAGTGGGACCATCCAGATTAAAACTCCTCAGATCCATAAGGGACACACTCAGGGGGCAGACTCAGTGAGCACTGAAGCCCCACTGAAGCAAGTCTTGCCCCAGAAGGGTGTCCCCAGCACAGAAGTTCTCCCACTGTAGACACAGCTGATTCTCACAGCCAATTGGCCTGGAGGTCAATTCCTCCCAGTGATACCTACAATAATCAAGGCTTAACTACAACAAGACTGTGCACAAAGCCCACAAGGAGGTGCACCAAGACTGTCTCCCTCAGGTAATTGGAGAGGCTGAGCCACTGGGCCCTATAGGACACCTAGCACACAAAGCCACTCTATCACACAGGGAAGCATAAAAAATGCAGAGACAAAGAAACAGGTCACAAATGACAGAAATGGAGGAAAGCAAACTATTGGATATAGAGTGCAAAACCACGGTTATAAGGTTTTTCAAGAATTTTCTAGAAACAGCCAATAAATTTAGTGAGACCCTCAATAAATCTAGTGAGACCCTCGAGGATATGAAAAAGGACCAACTAGAAATTAAGCATACACTGACTGAAATAAAGAATATTATACAGAGTTCCAACATCAGACTAGAAGATCGCAAGAATCAAGTGAAAGATTTGAAATACAGAGAAGCAAAAAACACCCAACCGGAAAAACAAAAAGCAAAAAGAATCCAAAAATATGAAGATAGTGTAAGGAGCCTCTGGGACAACTTCAAGCGTACCAACATCCAAATTATGGGGGTGCGAAGAAGAGAGAGAGCAAGATATTGAAAACCTATTTGAAGAAATAATGACAGAAAACTTCCCCTACCTGGTGAAAGAAATAGACTTACAAGTCCAGGAAGCACAGAAAACCCCAAACAAGAGGAATCCAAAGAGGACCACACCAAGACACATCATAATTAAAATGCCAAGAGCAAAAGACAAAGAGAGAATCTTAAAAGCAGCAAGAGAAAAAAAGTCAGTTACCTACAAGGGAGTACCCATATGATTTTCAGCTGATTTCTCAACAGAAACTATGCAGGCCAGAAGGGAGTGGCAAGAAATATTCAAAGTGATGAATAGCAAGAACCTACAACCAAGATTACTTTATTCAGCAAAGCTATCATTCAGAATTGAATGTCAGATAAAGAGCTTCACAGATAAGGAAAAGCTAAAGGAGTTCATCACCACCAAACCAGTATTTTATGAAATGCTGAAAGGTATCCTTTAAGAAGAGGAAGAAGAAGAAAAAGGTAAAGATACAAATTATAAACAACAAATACACATCTATCAACAAGTGACTTTAAAAATCAATTGAATTAGTAATCTGATGAACAGAATAAACTGGTGAATATAATAGAATCGGGGGCATAGAAAGGAAGTGGACTGACTATTCTTGAGGGGAGAAAGGGGTGTGGGGGGTGTGGGAAGAGACTGGACAAAAATCGTACACCTATGGATGAGGACAGTGGGAGGGTGGTAAGGGCAGGGGGGATTGGAACCGGGTGGAGGGGAGCTATGGGGGGGGGAGGGGGGAAGAGGAACAACTGTAATAATCTGAACAATAAAGATTTGATTTTTTTTAAAAAGATCAATAGGTCATGCATATATGCATACACATTCCTTGGTTAATCTCTTCCCACTCCCCACCCCGCTCCCTTCCCTCTAAGGTTCATCAGTGTGTTTTGTTTCCATGCCTCTGATTCTATTTTATTCATCAGTTTATTTTGTTCTTTAGATTCCTTGTTCATTTATTTTGATTTTTAATACCAATTGTTGACAGCTATGTATTTATTGCCATTTTATTGTTGTTCTCCCCCTCCTCCTCCTCCTCCTCCTCCTCCTCCTCCTCCTCCTTCTTCTTCCTCTTCTTCTTCTCCTCTTTTTCTTAAAAAAGGCCTTCAACATTTCATGTAATACTGGTTTAATGGTGATGAATTCCTTTAGCTTTTTCTATGTGAAGGTCTTTATCTGACCTTCAATTCTAAAGAATAGCTTTGCTGGGTAGAGTAATCTTGGTTGTAGATCCTTGCTATTCATCCTTTCTGACCTGCAAAGATTCTGTTGAGAAATCAGCTGACAGTCATATGGACACTCCCTTGTAGGTAACTACCTACCTTTCCCTTGCTGCTTTTAAGATTCTCTCTTTGGCCCTAACAGTTTGGGCTCAGTGGATAAAGCATTGGCCTGCAGACTGAAGGGTCCCAGGTTCGATTCCGGTCAAGGGCATGTACCTTGGTTGCAGGCACATCCCCGGTGGTGGGTGTGCAAGAGGCAGCTGATCGATGTTTCTCTCTCATCGATGTTTCTAGCTCTCTATCCGTCTCCCTTCCTCTCTGTAAAAAATCAATAAAATATATTTTTTTTAAAAAAAAGGCTTTCCTTAAAAAAAAAAAACAAAAAAGAACTTAGGCTCAGCTTTCTCCCAGTCAGGGGTCATTGTTCCTGTGCTGAGACCTCCTCACCACAGAGCTGACTGTCAGGCACCATATATATCTGAGGCTCCATCAACCTGGATCACACTGCTCACACCACCCAGGTAATTCCTTGAGACACTGCCCCACCCAATTTGAAGCCCCACCCAAGCTGTTTGCAATGGATTTTCCATATGAATGGCCTGTCCTGGCTCAGGTTTCAGACTTTCCTAAAAGCTCTCAAACAAGCAGCAGCTGGCATCAGTGTGCCCCATACCTCTCAATAAGAACCCCAGGCCTCCAGAAGCCTGCCTTGCTTCGCAGTTTGGCCTCTCCTGGGCACTTCCAAGGCCAACACAAGTAGCAGCTATCTGCAGGTCACTCTGTAGCTCCTGAAGGGTGGGCTCAGGCACGGCACAGACAGTGATTGACTTTGCACGTCTTGGGGGGCAGGAGGGCTCAGAGCCAGTGCACCTGGTGGACAGTTTCAGACCATAGCAGATTACAACTCTACACATCCACAAGCAACACACTCAAGGGGCAGACTCAGTGAGCACTGAAGCCCCACTGAAGCAAGTCCTGCTCCACAGGGTGTCTCCTGCACAGCAGCTTTCATTGCAGACACAGCTGGTCCTCACAGCCAATTGGCCTTGAGGTCAATTTCTTGCAGTGACACCAATAGCAATCAAGGCTCAACTACAACAAGATGGTGTATACAGCCCATAGAGTGCCCAGCTCTATGTAATACATAGAAACAAACCTAGGGAAGCAGCCAAAATGTGGAGACAAATAAATATGTCACAAATGAAAGAACAGAAGAAATATCCAGAAAAGAAAGAAATAAGTGAAATGTAAACAAGCAAACTACTAGATACAGAGTTCAAAACAATGGTTATAAGAATGCTTAATGAGAGAGAACCAACATGGCAGCTGACAAGACAGCATGGAGGGGAGAGTGTAAGAGTAAATAAGTGAGAGGAGTGTGTGTGGACATGTGTTGTGTGTGAGTGGGTGCGTGAGGGGCAGTTAGATATTTCAGGAGTCCCAGGGACTGACAGATTGGGCTCTCTTAGACAGGGAGCCCCTGTTACTGCTGTGGGCACTCCCAGGGCGGCATGGCCATAACAAGAGATAAGGAAGGCCACTTCATAATACTAAAGGGATCAATACATCAACAGGATATAATTCTGGTTAACATATATGTATCCCATACAGGAGCACTCAAATACATAAAAAAAAAAAAACTTCTGGAAGATATCAAGGGAGAGATCAACATCAAGAAGATTGAAATCTTATCAAGCATCTTCTCAGATCACAATGGCATAAAATTATAAATCAACTACATTAAAAACAATCATAAAAAAATCAAACACTTGGAGGCTAAATAACATGCTATTAAACAATGATTGGGTTACCAAAGATATCAAAGAAGAAATAAAATTTAAAAAACATCCTGGAAACAAATGACAATGAAAACACAACAATCCAAAATCTATGGGACACAGTGAAAGCAGTCCTGAGAGGGAAGTTCATAGCATTACAGGTATACCTCAAAAAAACAAGAAAAACTGGTAATAAATTATCTACCCTATAACTTAAAGAATTAGAAAGAGAGCAACAAGAAAAACCCAGAGTAAGCAGAAGGAAAGAAATAATAAAGATCAGAGTGGAAATAAATGACATAGAGACCAAAAAATTAATTAACTAATTAATTAATTAATACAAAAGTTCAATAGAGCCAAGAGATGGTTCTGTGAAAGGATAAACAAGATTGATGAACCTCTAGCCAGGCTCACCAAGAAGCAGAGAGGCCCCAAATAAACAAAATCAGAAATGAAAGAGGTGAAGAAACCACTGACCCCACAGAAATATAAAGGTTTATGAAAAAATACTATAAACAACTCTATCCCAACAAACTGGACAACCTTGAAGAAATGGACACATTCCTATAAAAATACAAGCTTCAAAAGCTCAATCAGAAAGAATTAAAAAATCTGAATAGGCCGATAAATACTGAGGAAATTGAAACAATAAGCAAAAAGCTTCCAGCAAACAAAAGCCCTGGGCCGGACGGCTTTACAGGGGAGTTCTATCAAGCATTCAAAGAACTAAAACCTACCCTCCTCAGACTATTTCAAACAATTCAAGGAGTATTTCCAAGCTCTTTCTATGAAGCCAGAATTACCCTAATCCCAAAACCAGATAAAGACACCACAAGGAAAGAGAATTACAGGTCAATATCCCTGATGAACATAGATACAAAAATCCTCAACAAAATATTATCAAATCACATCCAACAATACATTAAAAAGATCATACACCATGACCAAGTGAGATTTATTCCAGGGATGCAAGGCTGGTATAATATCTGCAAATCAATAAACGTGATACATCACATAAACAAATTTAGAGATAAAATCCATATAATCATGTCAATTCATGCAGAAAAACATTAGACAAAATCCAACACCCATTCTTGATTAAAAACCCTCAGCAAAATGAGAATAGAGGGAGCATATCTCAACATGATAAAGGCCATATATGACAAACCTACTCAACAGGCAAAAATTAAAATCATTTTTCCTAAGAACAGAAACAAGACAGAGATGTCCGCTTTCACCACTCTTATTCAACATAGTACTGGAACGCCTAGCCACAGTGATCAGACAAGAAGAAAACATAAAAGCATCCAAATTGGAAAAGAGGGAGTAAAAGTGTCATTTGCAGATGACATGATATTGTACATTGAATACCCCAAGGACTCCACCAAAAAACTACTAGATTTAATAAAATGAATTGGGCAATGTAACAGGACACAAAATTAACACCCAGAAATTCATGGCATTTTGATATGCCAATAATGAATTCTCAGAAAGAGGAACTAAACAAATAATCCCATTTACCATTGCAACAAAAAAATTAAGATACTTACAATAAACTTAACCAAGGAGATAAAACTTGTACTCGGAATATTACAGGGCACTGAAAAAAGAGACAGGGGAAAATATAAACAAGTGGAAGACTATATCTTGTTTATGGATTGGTAGAATCAACATTATTAATATGCCCATACTACCCAAAGCAATCCATAGATTCAATGCAATCCCTATTAAAATACCAACAGCATATTTTACAGGGCTAGAACAAATTTTTGTGGTTCCAAAAATTTATATGGAACCACAAAAGACTCCGAATATCCGCAGGATTTTTGAGAGAGGAGAACAAAGTCAGAGGGAATCACAATACCAGACAGTCTGTTCAATAAATGGTGTTGGGAAAATTGGTCAGATACATGCAAAAATATGAAACTAGACCACCAACTTACACCATATACAAAAACAAACTCAAAATGGATAAAGAACTTAAACGTAAGATGGGAAACCATCAAAATCTTAGAAGAATCCATAGGCAGTAAAATCTCAGACATCTCTTAGTGATAGGGCAAAGGAAACTAAGGAGAAAATAAACAAAGGGGACTACATCAAAATAAAAAGCTTCTGCACAGCAAAAGAAACCATCAACAAAATGAAAAGGGAGCCCACTGTATGGAAGAATATATTTGGCAATGATACATCTGATAAAGATTTAATATCCAAAGTATATAAGGAACTCATACAACTTAGCAAAAGAAAGACAAACAATACAATTAAAAAATGGGCAAAGTACCTAAATAGACACTTCTCTAAAGGGGACATACAGAAGGCCAAGAGACATATGAAAAAATGCTCAAAGTCACTGATCATCACAGAGATGCAAATTAAAACAACTATGAGTTATCACCTCACACCTGTCAGAATGGCTACCATCAACAAATCAACAAATGACAAGTGTTAGTGAGAATGTCGTGCGAAGGGAACCCTAGTGCACTGCTGGTGGGAATGCAGACTGGTGCAGTCATTATGGAAAACAGTATGGAGTTTCCTCAAAATATTATATATGGAGCTTTCATTTGACCCAGTGATCCCACTGCTAGGACTACATCCTAAGAAACCCAAATCACCAATCGGAGAGAATGTATTCACCCCTATCTTCATAGCAGCACAATTTACAATAGCTAAGAGCTAGAAACAGCCCAAGTGCCCATCAGTACGAGTGGATAAAAAAGCTGTGGTACATTTACACCATGGAGTACCATGCAGCAGTAAAAGGATATCTTACCCTTTGAGACAGCATGGAGGGACCTGGAGAGTATTTTGCTAAGCCAGTGGTTCTCAACCTTCCTAATGCCACGACCCTTTAATACAGTTCCTCATATTGTGGTGACCCCCAATTTCATTGTTACAAATTGAACATAATTAAAGCATAGTGATTAATCACAAAACAATATGTAATTATATATGTGTTTTCCGATGGTCTTAGGCGACCCCTGTGAAAGAGTCGTTCGACCCCCAAAGGGGTCTCGACCCACAGGTTGAGAACCGCTGTCAGCTAAGTGAAATAAACCAGTTAGAGAAAGACAAGTATCACATGATCTCACTCATATGTGGAATCTAATGAACAAAGTAAACTGATGAACAAAATAGTTCCAGAGACACAGAAGCATAGAAAAGACTGTAGAACCTAAGAGGGAAGGCAGGGGAGGGTGGTGGGTTTGTGGTAAGAGATCAAGGAACTTGTATGCATATCTGCATAACCCATGGATGCAGACAATAGGGCAGTGGGGGCGTGCTAGAAGGGCTCAATGGGATAAAAGGGGGACATATGTAATACTTTCAACAATAAAGATTTAATAAAATAAAATAAAATAAAATAAAATAAATTGAAGAATGTTCTCAGGTGAGAACAAAAAGAAATGAAAAAAGTGCACAAATTCAGTTTTTGTATTTTTCTATAATGAGTGACTTCTATAAAAGCTTGTATCATCCCTTCAAACTAAAAAATAATTTAAAAAACAAAGCTATTTTTAAATATTATTTAAGCCCACACATGTTTTTCTGTATAAATGACAAACACTGCTATCGGCCCAGATCGGCTTTTAGAAAGCGCAGACACTGGTGGTGCTATTAGAGGAATCGCAAACAGGTGGCTGCCTTGGGGGAGGGGCCCGAGGACAGAGCACAGATGCCCTGACTCGTTATTTTACGGCAAAAAATGGCAGGCTTGTCCACGCTGCCCTCTTCCCCACACTCCGGCCGGCCCAGCCAGGGCAGCTGCAGCCGCTCTGGGGTGTCCGTCCAGTGGTCCTGCCTCACACACCGGCTGCAGCTTTCTCACCTCTGTCTTGGTGATTCAGGGCAAGAGTTGCTTTTCACCTTTTTATGCTTAAATATATACAAAATGTTATTAATGTTTGACATCATGTTTATTGCCATCTCTTCCCAACACATTACTTTATACATCTATATCATTTTTATTTTTTTAAATAACTAGAGGCCCGGGTATGAAATTTGTACACTTGGGGTGGGGTCCCTCAGCCCGGCCTGCACCCTCTCACAGTCTGGGAGCCCTCAGGGGATGTCCAACTGCTGGCCATGAGTCTGGCTTCTGGGCTTCTGGTTGAGTGACGCTCCCCCTGTAGGAGCAAACTGGCCACCAGGGAGCAGCTCCTGTGTTGAGTGTCTGCCCCCTGGTGGTCACTGCACATCATAGCGACCGGTTCTGCTGTTCTGTCGATTTGCATATTAGCCTTTTATTATATTGGATTTTTTTTATTTTTCTGTTAGAGTTGACATACAATATTATATTAGTTTTAGTTGTACAACATAGTGATTAGCCATTTGTATAACTTACGAAGTGAGCACTTTAATGTTTAGTACCCATCTGACGCTATACAGAGTTATTACAATATTATTTGCTATATCCCCTTGCTGTATTTTACATCCCCATGACTGTTTTTACAATTTGTAATGTTTTTGAAATGTGTACCTCTTAACCTCATACACTTTTCACCCATCCCCCCCCCATTATTCCCTCCCTTCTGGCAACCATCAAAATGTTCTCTGTATCTATGAATTTGTTTCTGTTCTGTTTGTTGGTGTGTTTATTTTTTTAATTACAATAGAACTGAAATCACATGGCATTTGTCTTTCTCTGTCTGACCCATTTCACTTAGCATGATATCCTCTAGGTCCATCCCCATCAGAAATGGCAAAATGTTATTCTTTTTGTGGCTAATATGCATATATATATATATATATATATATATATATATATATGTATATCACTTCTTCTTTATTCAATCAACCATCAATGGACACTTATGTTACTTCTATATCTTGGCTATTGCAAACAATGCTGCAATGAACATATATCAATGTATATGTCTTTTTGAATTAGTGTTTTGAGTTTTTTTGGATAAATACCCGGAAGTTAAATTACTGTGTTCTTCTCTGTCTCCTGTTGTAGTCCTTGTTTTAAAATCTATTTTGTCTGGTATAAGTATTTCTACCCCAGATTTTTCATGAAATCTTTTTCCATCCCTTTACTTTCAGTCTATGTGTCTCTTGATTTGAAGTGAGTCATAGGCAGCATATGTAGTCTTATTTTCTTATCCATTCAGCATGTGATTTGAGCATTTCATCTATTTAAAATTATTATTAATAAATATGTAGTTACCTCCATTTTCTTATTCATTTTTTACCTTTTTTTTCTTCTTAAAGAAGTCCGTTTAACATTTCTTATAACACTGGTTTAGTGATGATGAACTCCTTTAGCTTTTTCTTGTCTGGGAAGCACTTTATCTCTCCTTCAATTTTAACGGACAGCCTTGCTGGTTAGAGTAGTCTTAGTTGTAGATCAAGCATGTCAAATTCAAAGGCTAACACGGGCCAAATCAACAAGGTTTAAGTTTATGTGGGCCGCAAAAAAACAAAAGCTTCAATTTTCATAGAAACATAGATTTATTTTGATAGAAACATGCTGAATACAAAGGGCTGAAATAAATTAGTCATCATTAACATAAAATAATAGAACATTTTAATAAAAATTAATGCTTTTTCTTGAACATTAACTTACCAGACACTGAATAACTGCACAAATTAGTAAGTGTAACACAAATAAACCTATTTTTCTTGTTCTCTGAAAGCGAAATATTTCCTGTTGTGCACACCAAACAAGTCAGTCCAAGACTAATAATGTAGCAATTGGCTGCTAAAATATTCACTGCTAGTATTAGTGGAGAGAAATGGTGTGCTTGCGAGTAAGGTGCATAAGGGAAATGAATGCAACAGAATTATAGTAATCAGTCATTAGCGAATGTTGTAGTTCATATCGAATAATTATGTATAACAGGATATTGTAAAAATTAAGTTACAAAATTTTTATTAAAACATTTCTTACGCACCATTATATTGGCTGGGCCGCAAAAATACTTGCTGAGGACTGCATGCAGCCCACGGGCCACGAGTTTGACATGCTTGTTTGTAGATCATTGTTTTTCATCACTTTGAATATTTCTTGTCTCTCCCTTCTGGCCTGAAATGTTTCTTTGAGAAATCAGCTGACAGTCTTATGAGAGCTCCTTTGTTGGTAACTGTCTTTCTCTTGCTGCTATTAAGATTCTCTCTTTGTTTTTAACCTATGGCATTTACATTATGATGTGTCTTGGTGTGGGCCTCTTTGGGTTCATCTTGCTTGGGATGCTCTGTATTTTCTGAACTTGTATGTTTATTTCTTTCACCAGGTTAGAAACATTTTATGTCATTATTTCTTCAAATAGATTTCAATTCTTTGCTCTCTCTTTCTCTGCTCCTTCTGGTATCCCTGTAATATACATTGATATGCTTGATGTTGTCCCAGTGCCTCTTAAATTATCCTCTTTTTTTAGAGTTTTTTTTCTTTTTCTGCTGTTCTGAGTTAGTGTTTTCTGTTACCTTGTCTCCCCAGTTCCTGATTCAATTCTGTTTTATCTAATCTTCTATTGATTCCTTCGCGTGTATTCTTCATTTCAGTTATTGTATTCTTCCTTTCTGACTGGTTCCTTTATGTTCATTTTACATTTTTAGATTTCCTTTCTCTTTGTATAAGTTCCTCACTGAGTTCATCTGTTATTCACCTAAGTTCATTGAGCATCTTTATAACCAGTGCTTTGAACCCTGCATCTGATAGATTGTTTATCTTTATTTTCTGTTTATTTCTTTCTGGATTTGTGTTCTGTGCTTTCATTTGGGACATGTTTCTTTGTTTCCTTATTTTGGCTGCCTTCCTGTATTTGTTCCTATATATTAGGTAGAGCTGCTTGTTCTTGGTAGAGTGACTTTACGTAGTAGGTGTTCAATGGGACCCAGTGGCAGCATCTCCCTGTTCATCTGAGCCAGGTGCTCCAGGGGTGTCCCTTGTGTGGGTGTTATGTGCCCTCCTATTGTACTTGGGCCTTGATTGCTATTGGTACATCAATGGGAGGGATTCACACTCAACCTGACTGGCTGTGAGGACTGGCTAAGATTACAATGGATGAGCTGTTGTGCAGGAATTCACTTTAGCAGCACTCTATGGCCTGCTAAGTCTGCCTTTTGGGTGTCATCTATGATGACCTTTGGGTGGTGTCTGGTGTGATCTGAAGCTAGCCACCAGGTATTTTGGTTCTGGAGCCTCTTGGGAGGGGTTCTGGTTCAGGCCAAGTTCAGCTGCTGCCTGTTCCCTGCACTGCACCTCCTGGTATGAGCTACAGAGTAATGTGGAATGGTTGCCACTTGTGCTGGGCTTAGAGGTGATGTTCGATATTAAGCTGTAAACTGAGGGTGACTGCCACCAGTGCCTGGCTTGGGGCCACTTAGCAAGAGGTACAGGTCACATCAAGACCAGGCACTGCTAGTTTGGGGCTTGTGGACCTTTGAGAGATTTTTAAGAAAGTCTGCAGCATGAGCCAAGGCAGGCCGTTTGTATGGAAGAGCCACTGCAAGTGTCCTGGAAAAGCCACGAGTTCAGTTGGATAGGGTCTTAGGGAATCACCAGGGTGGGTGGAATGGTTTATCCAGTGATGCCCACTT
The DNA here is from genome assembly GCF_028538775.1 of Myotis yumanensis. Classification (NCBI taxonomy): domain Eukaryota; kingdom Metazoa; phylum Chordata; class Mammalia; order Chiroptera; family Vespertilionidae; genus Myotis; species Myotis yumanensis. The sequence continues at coordinate 91,813,316 of NW_027223759.1, forward strand.
GCGTTTGCAGACTGGATGAGGGAGTGCTCAACAAAGGAGTAAGGCCAGCACTTGTGTCTTGAGAGAGCTACTTCTCCAGCCTTCACCTGGAAGCCAAGCAATTCAGTTGCTCCCCGTATGTCCCTGGTGCTTTTTGCTCTGCTGCCCCAGAGCTGTTGCTCAGAGCAAGTGAGTCTGAGTGAGTCCGGCCCTTTAAAGGAATGCCTGGGTCTCCACAACCCTCCATCTCTCTCAGCTATAATCCCCTCAGCTACTCCCCGCTGGTTTTTACAGCTAGAAGTTATGAGGACTTCTTTCCCCGGCACTGGGACGCTGAGCAGGGTACCCGGTGTGGGGCTGGGACCTCTTGTTCTTCAGGGGGCACATCCACAGCAGAGAGATCCCTTTGGATTCTCAGCCACCACACGTAGGTGTGGGTAGGCCTGCTCTGCATCTCTGCCCTCCTACCAGTGTCAGAGTGGCTTCTTCTGTGTCTCCTGAGTTATAGAACTTCTGTTCAGTGGTCTGCGGGTGGTTCTCATGACGGCTATTCTATTAGTTAGTTGTAATTTTGATGTGGTCGTGGGAGGAGGCGAGCGCGGTGTTTACCTACCCCACCATCCTGCCCAGAAGTAGGGGGTGCTTTTCAATGCCTATAAATGTATCCGTATCTACGGCATGCACATGTATACACAACTCTCTGCCTTCCACCCTGCTCTTCCTTCCTCTCTGACCTTCTGATTTCATGAAGCTAGATCATAAAAGCCAGAAAGACCATCACACCCCATCTTGTTCAGCCACCTCATTTTAGGAGTCTAGAAACCAAAGTCCAGAGAGGAGAACTAACTAGCTGATGTCCACCTATCTAGTAAAGCAAACTTCCTGCTCCTGTTCTGAATTCTGTACTTGACCTTTCTCTCCTGTGTCCTCTAGACACACCTGACGAGTTCACAGAATGCTTCTCTCCCTCAATTCCACCTGAAAAGGGAGAGCGCGAGGACCATGGACTGGGCAGCAGACAGCAATTAGCTCAAACAATGGGGTTTCTCCCACAATCCCTTGCTGCCTCCCTTAAAAAGCCTGAGAAAGTTAAATACTTACTTTACTAGCATTGCCTCAAACTGAGTGGACATTTGACATAGCTCTGGGAAATGGGACTTGAGTGAAAATTTCCTGGGATTGGGTAAAATTTCTGCTTTTCGTGATCGAAGGAACATGTGCAACTGGCAATTTCTTTTCTCCTTCATGCTATCTTGAATACAAATAAAATGCCTGGTGCTGCTACAGCTATTTGGGAATCGTGAGGCAACAAACAAGGAATTGCAGCTAAGACCTCGTGAGCTGTGGAACCAATGCAAGCAGTTCCCTGGTTTGGAGAATCTTGTTATATGACTACGCCTCTATAAATGGGATTTTTTGTTATTTTGTAGCAAAAAAAGGCATTTTAATTGACACAAAGATACACCACTTACAAAATACTTAATTCAACAGATATTTACTCAGCACCTATCCTGAACCTGAATCTAGGGACCCAGACATGAATAAGACATTGTCCCTGATGTCAAGGAACTCACAGCACCAGGATTATATTTTTGTTCTCACAATTCTGTAAAACAAACATTATTGTCCCCATTTGGCAGATGGGATCATGGAGGCCCAGAGAGGTGAAGGAACTTGCGAACGTTCACACAGTACTTGGAGTTAACCCCTGATCCATCAAGTCCTGGAGAAGCCGGCCACCAAGACAGGATTACAATGGCGATGAGCACAGCCACCAGAAACTTCCCAGAAACCCTCTCCCGGGTTTCTTCTTTGAATTGGGAACCCAGAGATCAGCTTGTCAGCAAGGGATGCTGAAGTGGAAATTCATGAGGGGAAACACCCCAGAGTAAGGAACACAGGTGGGGATTGAAATGAGGAGAGGAAAGAGGATGGAGGAGGTAGGGGGAGAGGGAGGGGGAGGGGGAGGGGGAGGGGGAGGGGGAGGGGGAGGGGGAGGGGGAGGAAGGCACACATGCAGAGCCAGGACGGGAGCAGTGTGGGGGCCAGGCCCAGCCAGAAGCAGCTGCAGCTGAACCTACAGCATCCCAGGAGGGCAGAAGCTGTGATGGCACAGGAAGCAAGAGGAGACCCGGAGTGCCCGGCCCGGAGCAGAGCCCCTGGGGCCTCAGGGAACCCCTCCTCAGTCTGTAAAAACGTGGCCACTCATTTTGCTCTGACACTGAAACAACTCCATCTAAGGTTCGAACAACAGACACCGAGTAAGGTCAACTCAAGCAAGCAGGGGTATGCATGGCACAAACACAGATGACAGTCCAGGGCTCCGGTCCCCATGCTCCCCTCTCCCTCCCCTGACTCCTCACTCAGCCCTCTTCCCACAGAGCACTCACTGAGCAGAGACCTGGGAGGGGGAAGGCTCCTCAGAGTTGGGGTCTCCAGGCCTTCAGCCCTGACCCCACAAAAACCACTCCCCCAACGTTCACACCAGGACCTACGCTGACTGTTCTGAAAACTGGGGCTTTAAATAGGCTTTAAACACAAACAAACAAAAAATGAAGCCCAAACCTCTGTTCTGCTTTTTTAAAAATTTCTTTTTCCTCTTTTTACTTTCAGCAGAAGTCACCAGAGAAGACTAGGGAAGGAGGCAAGGGAAGGTGGAAGGAGAGAGAAAGGGGAAGTCTCAGTACTGACTGGGAGCACCTCTCCCGCTTCTCCTCCTCACCTCCTCATCCTCTCCCTCCTCGTCCTCTGTGTGGTCCTGCTCCTCCTTGTCCTCCTTCCCTTAGTCCTTGAGGACCGCCCAGCTGGCACCACCACACCTGCGGGTGCTGCCCCAGGAGGCTCCTTGCTTACCACACCTGCCACTGTGCCAGGTTCAGAGAAGACACTCATGCTGTTGATAAACAGTTAGCGAGAGCCCCATGCTGAGCCTGGGCTCCCAGCAGGCACTGTGCACGTGCTTCCCATGCAGTCTCTGCTTTAGCCTCATACCAACCCTGTGATCTCACCCCTCTTTCTGAGTGGCTGAGTGACACAGCCCAAATCTCTCTGAAAACCTGTGGTAGGATCTGTCTTGGTGTGAACCTCTTTGGCTTCCTCTTGTTTAGGACTCTCTGGGCTTCCTGGACTTGTATGTCTATTTCTTTCACCAGGTAGGGGAAGTTTTCTGTCATTCTTTCTTCAAATAGGTTTTCAATATTTTGCTCTCTCTCTTCTCCTTCTGGCACCCCCACAATGCGAATGGTGGTACGCTTGAAGTTGTCCCAGAGGCTCCTTACACTAGCTCCATATTTTTGGATTCTTATTTCTTTTTAGTCTTCTGGTTGGGTGGTTGTTTTGTGTGTTTTTGTTGTTGTTGTTGTTGTTTTTGCTTCCTCATCTTCTAAATCATGAATTCGACCTCAGAATCCTCTACTCTACTGTTGAATTCATGTAAGTTATTCTTTATTTCAGTTAGTGTATGCTAACTGGTCCTTTTTCATATCTTTGACATTCTCACTAAGATCCTTGAAAGTGTCACTAAGTCCCATAATGCTCTTATTAATTTTCTTGAAACTCTCATTAAGATCCTTGAGTAACCTTATAACCATTGTTTTGAACTCTGTATTCAGTAGTTTGCTTGCTTCAATTTCTTTCATTTGTGACATGTTTCTTTGTCTCTGCATTTTGGTTGCTTCCCTGTGTTTGTTTCTACCTAGAGCTGCTATGTCTCCTGGAATTGGTAGCTTTGTGTGGTAGGTGTCCTGTAGGGCCCAATGGCTCAGCCTCCCCAGTCACATGAGCTGGGCACTCTAGGTGCACCCCTGTGTGGGCTGTGAGCACAGTCTTGTAATTGAGCCTTGATTGCTGTTAGCATCACTGGGAGGAAGTGACCTCCAGACCAAGTGGCTGTGAGGACCAGCTATGTCTACAATGAAAGAGCTGCTGTTCAGGAGACACCCTATGGAGCAGGACTTGCTTCAGTGGGGCTTTGGTGCTCACTGAGTCTGCCCCCTAAGTGTGTTGTTTGTGGATGTGTAGAGTTGTAACCTGCTGTGGTCTGAAGCTGTCCACCAGGTGTGCTGGCTCTGGGGACTCCAGGGAGGGGCAAAGTCAGCCACTGCCTGGGGCCACCCAGCAGGAGCTATAGGGTGATCTATAAGTGGCTGCCAATTGTATTGGGTTTGGAGGTGCCCAGGTGAGGCCCAGCTGTGAAGCAAGGCAGGCTGGTGCTAGTGCTTATTCTTGGGCCTTTTATTGATAGATTTGGGGCATGCTGTCACCAAATGCAGCTTGTTTGAGAGATTTTTAAAAAGTCTGAAGCCTGAGCCAGGACAGGACATTCATATGTAAAAGCAGCTGCAAACAAGCTTGGGTGGATTTGCAAATTGGATGGGATGGGGTCTCAGGGAATCACCAGGGCAGAAGGAACAGTGTGGGCCACACTGATGGAAACTCAGATATGGCTGCCAACACAGGAGTAATGAGCCTGTGAACACCCCTGTCTGGGAGAAAGCCTGCCCCCCTGAGTTCCTGCCCCCATGCCAGACAGTCCGGTTCCTCCCAGTATGTGCCTGGATTCCCCAAAGCTGCCGCCTGGTGCTCGAGCTCAGAGGAATCGGGACCATGTATGCTCGTGCACAGAGCCTTTTAGAGGAACACCTGGGGCTCCAGCAGCCTCCCTGTCGCTCAGCCACAATCCCTGCTGGCTTTTACAGCCCAAAGTACAGGGATCGCTCTCCCCACATCTGGAGCCCCGGGCTGGGGGTTTTGTGTGTGCCTGGGAACCCCTGCTTCCCATGGGAGGCCCAATTTTAAAAATGCTGCACGTGGGTGCTAGACCAGCCCCTTCCACACCTTCACCCCTCCTACCAGTCTCAATGTGCTTTCGTCTGTACTTCTCTAGTTGTAGGACTTGCATTCAGCCAGATTTCAGGGGGTTTTGAATGAAGGTTGTTCTGTATTTTAGTTGTAATTTTGATGTGGTGTGGAAGGCATTTACCTACGCCGACATCTTGGCTCCTCATTTAATCCACTCATTTTTGATGGGCACTTGGGTTACTTCCATATCTTGTCTATTGCAAGTAACTCTGTAATGAAAATACGCAGCATATATCTTTTCAAGTTAGTGTGTGGATTTCTTGAGATATATAAAAGTGGAATTATGGGGTTATAAGATAGTTATAAATGGAATTGTTTTCTTAATTTCTTTCTGATAGTTTATTATTGGTGTATAAAAATGCAATTGATTTCTGAATATTTATTTTATATCCTGCTACTTTATTGAATTCAATTATTAATTCTAACAGTTTTTTGGAGGGATCTTTAGGATTCTCTATATACAAAATATGTCATCTGCAAATCATGACAGTTTGCTTCTTCCTTTCTAATTTTTTTTTTTTTTTTTTTTTTAAATATATTTTATTGATTTTTTACAGAGAGGAAGGGAGAGAGATAGGTAGTTAGAAACATTGATGGGAGAGAAACATCGACCAGCTGCCTCCTGCACATCTCCCACGGGGGATGTGCCCGCAACCCAGGTACATGCCCTTGACCGGAATCGAACCCGGGACCTTTCAGTCCGCAGGCCGACGCTCTATCCACTGAGCCAAACCGGTTTTGGCTTCCTTTCTAATTTGGATGCCTTTTGTTTATTTCTCTTGTTGGATTGTTGTGGCTAGGACTTCCAATACTATGTTGAATAAAAGTGATAAAAGTGGACCACCTTGTCTTGTTCATGATCTTAAGGGAAATTATTTTAGCTTTTTCCTTATGAATATGATGTTAGTTGTGTGTTTGTCATATATGGTTTTTATTATGTTGAGTTATGTTCCCTCTTTCCCCACTTTGCTGAGAGTTTTTTAATCATAACTTTATGATGATTTTTGTCAAGTGTTTGTTTTAGCATGTATTGATATGATTATATAATTTTTACTCTTTACTTTGTTATGTGGTGTATCATGTTCATTGATTTGTGGATTATTGAACCAACCATGCAATGCTGTATTTAGTTTGCTAATATTTTATTGAGGAGCCCTAACTGAGTGGCTCAGTTGATTGGAGCATCATCCCATACACCAAAAGGTGGTGGGTTTGATTCCCAGTCAGGGAAGATACCTCTGTTGTGAGTTCAATCCCCAGTCAGGACATGTACAAAGGCAACCAATTATTGTTTCCCTCTCACATCAATCTCTCTCTCTCTCTCTCTCTCTCTCTCTCTCTCTCTCCCTTTCTCTCTAAAACAGGGGTGGGGAACCTTTTTTCTGCCAAGGGCCATTTGGATATTTATAACAATTTGTGGGCCATACAAAATTATCAACTTAAAAATTAGCCTGCAAATATTTGATTAACTCACCTCTAATGCCTTGGTAGGGCCAGACCAAATTATTTCACTGGCCTTATACATCCTGAGGGCTGGACAGTTCCCATCCCTGCTCTAAACTCAATCAATATGTCCTCAAATGAGGATTAAAAATATTTTTATTGAGGATTTTTGCATCTATATTCATCAGGGATATTAGCCTATATTTTTTTCCCTAACAAAACCACATTTATTTCTCCACTAAGAGCCCAGCACACAATTCAACATCGCATGGCGCCCCCCACCCTAGAGTTGCTGGTCCAGCCCTGCCTCACTCCCCAGGCCCCGCAGCAGCTGTAGCCACTGCCAGTCCGGCCCTGCCTCCCTCCTCGGGCCCACTGCCAGTCTGGCTCTGCCTCCCTCCTCGGGCCCACTGCCAGTCTGGCTCTGCCTCCCTCCTCGGGCCCACTGCCAGTCTGGCTCTGCCTCCCTCTCCAGCCCTTGAAGCAGCCACAGCTGCTGCTGATCAGGCCCTCCCTCAGCACAGGCGCACGGAGCTCCCTGTCGTCTTGCCCCCGACGCTGCACACACAACCTCTTCCTGTCCAGTCGACCTGTTATGGTGTCCTGGTTAATTAGCATATTTCTCTATTATATGCTAATATATATATATGAGCAACATCCACATGTAAACGTATCTCCACATGGCTGTCATACAGCAAATCTACTTTATGCCTTTTGTTGTTGTTGCCTGACACATCATAACATTTCAATATGGCAACAAAACCTTTATAATTATGGTTCAGCATCGAACAAATCAGAAATGTCCTAAGTTAGCAACAATAAAAGGAAAAACGTAAACATACCAACTCAGTCATTTTTATTCAACAACTAAAGCAGTGCATCACATCTCTACAGCAGCCCGCTCCATCCTGCTGCTCAGTCTTTCCTTAAGAGGGATAATGTCGCTGTTCATTCACAAGCAACATCCCCCTCCAAGTGCCTCTTCTGAAATGAGTCCTCAGCACCTGGCAGGTGGGAAATGCATCCAAACAGCCATCTCCTCTGATTCTGCACTTGCCGTGGTGTGGAGCGCTATGGGGGCCTCTCAGCAGGCTATCACTGCTGATCCAGACGAGACAATACAGCTCCTGCTGAAAGCTGCTCTCGCTGATCACACTTGATTCTGCTAAGAGCTTGCTTATGGACAACAGGAAGACACTCCCAATTCAAGGATCCATCAGACTGATCAGTTACTGAACACATTCACAGGCTCTTTCCAGTTAACTCACTCTAAGACAGGAGCAGCTGGGTGCCTAGAGGAGCGTCCTCCTGACATCCAAAGGTGTTATTCCAGTGTATGTGAATCATGTTCTGTACAGGGTGATCATTCTGACGCCTTTGCCACATTTACCACCGTCCTGGGTTCCCTCCAGGAGTTCCCTAATGCAGTGGTCAGCAAACTGCGGCCCCTTGAGTGTGGCTCTTCCACAAAATACCACATGCAGGCGTGCACAAACAGTGCGATTGAAACTTCATGGCCACACTCAAGGGGCCAAAGAGCCGCATGTGGCTCGTGAGCCACAGTTTGCCGACCACTGCCTTAATGTAGCAACTTAATAATATGGGTAAGGAATGCTCCACATTCAATTCACTCGACAGGGAAGAGAAACAATTAAAAATAAGTTTCTATATTTAAAAGCCACATGTGTGATGGGACCCCCACATGTGAAAAATGATGCACACGTAAGGAGATGGGGGAAGGATGGCCACCAGAACACTAATGATGATTATCACAGAGGTCGCATTGCAGGTGACTTACTTTTTTCCTTAAAATAAAATGAACAAGTTTTATTGGGCCTGGTCAGGTAGCTCAGTTGGTTAGAGCATCATCCTGATACACCAAGGTTGTGGGTTCGATCTCTCATCAGGGCACATACAAGAATTAATTAATAAATGTGTAAGTGGAACAACAAATCAATGACTCTCTCAAAAGAAAAATCAATACATTAAACACACACACACACACACACACACACACACACACAAGTTTCATCACATGAATTTAAAAAATTCTCTTGTGCCGACAGGGAGGAATCACCGTGAGCATACCCTCCCTCACACAGGTTTTCGAGGGCATTTGGGAAACAAGTGTGCTCATATCCATCATAGTTCTGTGAGCTGCTCTCCAGGGTGTGTTCTCTGATTTTGGACAAGGGCTGAGCTCCTCCTGAACATTTTCCCACACTGAGGACACTGGCTGGGACCCTCCCTGCTGTGGAGTCTCTGACGTACTGCAAGGTGAGAGTTCTGTTTGAAGGACTTCCCACACTCTGGACCCTGGTACAGGGTCACCTTGATGTGAATTCTCTGGTGCTTGGTCAGGCAGGAGAAGTCCCTGAAGGCTTTGCACACCAACTACACTTATAGGCCTTCTCACGAGTATGAGTCCTCTGGTGCCGGATGAGGCCAGGAATGTTCCTGAAAAGTTTCTGACACTGGTCACAGCCACAGAGCTTCTCACCAGTGTGAATTCTCTGGTGCCTGATGAGGTAAGCACTCTCGATGAACATCTTCCCACATTCTTTACACTCGTAGGGCTTCTCCCCAGAATGGATTATCTGATGCAGGAAGAGGTAAGAGTTACAGTTGAAGGATTTCCGCATTCCGCACAAAGTGCTTCTCTCCGGTGTGAGTCCTCTCGTGCTGGGTGAGGTACGAGCCAACCGAAAGCCTTTCCTCACTTGCTACATTCCTAGGGCTTCTCCGCAGTGTGGATCCTGAGGTGCACAGCGAGGTGGGGATGACTGTGAAGGCTTCCCATTGTTACATCAGTTTGGTTTTTCCCCCATATGAGTTCTTTGATGCAAAATCAGGGATGAGTTTTGATTGAAGGTTTCTCCACAGTCTAGACATTCGTAAGGTTTCTCCCGGGTGTGAATTCTCTGGTGTTGTGTCAGAGCTGACCCATCGCTGAAGGCTTTCCCACACTTACTGCATTGGTAGGGCTTCTCTCCTGTGTGGATTCTTTGATGAACAATCAAGTTATAGTCCTTGGAGAAGGATTTTCCACACTCGTTACAGGTGTATGGTTTCTCTCCAGTGTGAGTTCGGTGATGCAAAATGAGAGAAGAGTTCCGTTTGAAGCACTTGCCACATTCCGTACGTTTACACAGCTTCTCCCCGGGGTGACTCCTCCTGCTTTCATTAAGAGATGAAGTCAAGGCAAAGTTGTCCCCAAAGTCCTTGCCTTCATACAGTTTCTTCCCTCTTTTGTTGTTTTTTGTCCACCAAGAGGGGTAAAATGGTTGAAAGACTCAACACTTTCAGGGTGTTTATAGAGCTTCTCTCTCATTTGATTTCTTCTGAGTTGTTGAATCACTTCCATGGAATGGCAAAAGGCTTTCTGACAGGCATCACTGTCACCAGTTCTGTAGCTACAACTTCTCTGAGAACCGTGTAAAAATGGGTCACAATCCAAACATCTGAATCGGGTGCATGGAAAACATTTGTTGCAGGAATCCTCCGAGATGTTGGAAGGCCGGAGCTGGCACTCAAAGGCCTCCCAAGTCCAGGATACTCACAAATTGCTTCCTCAGCCCCTGGCTTTTCCTGAGTTAAAGCTAATTGCCTCAGGTGTCCCTCCCAGTTCTTACAGTCCCAGCTGTCACCTGGGATGGTGTAATGGGGACCCTTTCTTGTAAATCCTTCCATTTCCACATCACACAGTAGTTCTTCCTCAGGAATATTCTGAACTGTCACTTTCATGATGGTTGAGCAGCATTCCATGCACTGAGAAGTCAAGAGTTCGGATTCTCGGTCAGGGCATATGTCCAGGTTGCAGGCTCAATCTTCAGTAGGAGGCAACGGATCAATGTTTCTCTCCCTCATTGATGTTTTTCTCTCTCTTCCTCTCCCTTCTTCTTTCTCTGGAGGGCTTTGTCCCCAGTCTCTATGACCCTGCAGAGAAATCCACTTAGGCCCAGCTCCTGAATGTTTGACACCAACGGCTGCCGGACCTCAGCTGCACAAGCCCATCTGCATAGTCCATGCCATCTCTTGCAGGGCAGGCGGCAGCGGGGATGGCAGACAGCATGTTGGGTGAGCAGCCTATATTTTTTGTAATGTCTTTGTTTGGTTTTGATATCAGAATAATGGTGGACTCATAAAATGAGTTTTGGAGCCGTTCCTTCTCTTCAATATTTTAAAATAGTTTGAGAAGAATAAGTAGTAATTCTTATTTGAATATTTGAGCATTTTATTGTTACTGATTCGATTTTGTTGGTACTAATTGGTCTGTTCAGATTTTCTGTTTCTTCTTCATTCAGTCTTGGAAGATTGTATGTTTCTAGAAATTTATCCATTTCTTCTTCATTGTTTTTTGTTGGCATATAATTGTAGCATTTTCTCATAATTCTTTATATTTCTGTGGTGCCAGTTGGCACTTTTCCTCTTTCATTTCTGATTATATTTATTTTCACCCTCTTTTTTTTCTTGATGAGTCTGGCTAAAGGTATATGAATTTTGCTTATTTTTTAAAGAACTGGTTTTTTGTTTTATTCGTCTTTCTATTGCTTCTGTAGACTCTATTTCATTTGTTTCCATCTGCCACTCTGATCTTTTTTTTGTTATTATTGATTTTTAGAGAAAGGAAGGGAGAGCAAGAGAGAGAGACATCAATTGGTTGCCACTCTCAGGTGTACAAATTGAGGATGAAACCTGCAATCTGGGTATGTGCCCTGACTGGGGATCAAACCTGTGACCTTTTGGTGTATGGGATGATGCTCCAGCCAACTGAGCCACACCAGCCAAGGCTCCACTCTGATCTTTATTATTTTATTTCTTCTACTCACTTTGGGCTTTTTTGTTATTCTTGTTCTAGTTCCTTTAAGGGTCAGGTTAGATTGTTTCTTTGGGATTTTTGGTGTATTTCTTTATATAGGCCTTTGCTGTGTCCCACAGATTGTAGTCATTGTGTTGTCGTTTTCATTTGCCTCAAAGTATCTTTTGGTTTCTATTTTAGTCTCATTATCAACTTATTCATTATTTAGCGCCCATGTATTTGTGAATTTTTTCAGTGTTTTTTTGTAATTGATTTCTAGTTTTTTACCATTGTAGTCAGAGAAGATGCTTGAGATAATTTCAATCTTCTTAAATTTATTAAGATTTGTCTTTGATCCACTAGTAACATGTGGTCTATCCTGAAAAATGTTTTATGTGTCCTTAAAATAAAGTATATTTTGCTGCCTTTGGGATAAAACGTTCTGAAAATATCAATTAAATCCATATGGTCCAGTGTGTCATTTAAGGCTACTGTTTTCTTGTTGGTTTTCTGTCTGGAAGATCTACCTATAGATGTCAATGGGGTGTTACAGTCCATATTATGACTTTATTACCATCAGTTTTTCACTTTATGTTCATCGATATTTGCTTTATGTAATTAGATGCATAAATATTTACAAGGGTTATATCCTCTTTTGGGTTGATCCCTTTGTCATAATGTCTTATAGCCTTTGTTTTAATGTCTGTTTTGTCTGATATAAGTATTACTATCCCAAGTTTTGTTGTTGTTGTTTCCATTTGCATGAATTATCTTTTTCCATTCTCTTGCTTTCAATCTGTGTGTCTTTCCATCTGAGGTGGGTCTCTTGTAGACAGCACATATATGGGTCTTATTTTCTTATCCATTCAGCTCTGCTATGTCTTTTTATTAGAGAATTTAACCCATTTAATTTAAAGTGATTATTGATAGGCATGTTGTTATTACCATTTTACTCTTCATATTTATGTTCTCTCCCCCTTCCCCTTCTTCTTAAAGAAGTTCCTTTTTGTACTACTGGTTTGGTGGTGATAAACTCCTTTAGCTTTTTCTTGTTTGGGAAGCTCTTTCTCTGTTCTTCTACTTTAACTGACAGCTTTGCTGAGTGGAGCAGTTTGGGTTGTGGTTTCTACTTTTCATTACTTCGTGTGTTTTGTGCCAATCCCTTTTTTCCTCCAGAGTTTCTGTTCAGAAATCTGCTGAAAGCCTTATGGGAGCTTCCTTGTAGGTAACAAACTGTCTCTTGCTACTTTATTTTTTTATTTCAGAGAGAAAGGAAGAGGGAAAGAGAGAGATAGAAACATCAATGATGAGAGAGAATCATTGATAGGCTGCCTCCTGCATGCCCCCTATAGGGGATCGAGCCTGCAACTCAGGACCCTTCAGTCTGCAGGCCAACACTCTATCCACTGAGCCAAACTGTCTCTTGCTGCTTTTAAGAGTCTGTCTTTAACATTTGACATTTTAATTATGATGTGTCTTGGTGTGCTCCTCTTTGGGTTCATCTTTTTTGGGACTCTGTTCAACCAGGTTAGGATAGTTTTCAGTAATTATTTCTTCAAATAGGTTTTCAATTCCTTGCTGTCTTTCTTCTCCTTTTAGTATCCCTATAATGCAGATGTTGTTATGCTTAATGTTGTCCCAGAGGTTCCTTAAACTATTTTTACTTTTTAAAATTCTTTTTTACTTTTTGCTGCTCCACTTGGTATTTTTCACTACCTTATCTTCCAAATTGCTGATTTGATCCTCTGCTTCATCTAATCTTCTGTTGATTCCTTCTAGTGTATTCTTCATTTCAGTTATTGTATTATTCACTACTGACCGATTTGTTATTGTTGTTGTTGTTGTTGTTGTTGTTAATTCTCATCCAAGAGTATTTTTTCCATTGATTTTTAGAGAGAGCAAGGGAGAGGGGAAGACAGAAAGAAACATTGATATGAGAGAGACACATCAATTGGTAGCCTCCTGCAGACGTCTCAAACAGGGGCTGAGGATCAAGCCTGCAACCAAGGTATGTTCCCTTGACTGGAATTAAACCTGGGACCCTTGTCTGCAGGCTGACACTCTAACCACTGAGTCAAACCAGCTAGGGCTGACTGCTTCTTTTTTATGGTTTACATATCCTTTTTTGTTTCTTTGTTTGTTGAAGTTCTCACTGAGTTCACCCATTCTTCACCTAATTCCTTGAGCATCCTTATAACCAGTGTTTTAAACTCTGTATCTGTTAGATTGATTGCCTTTACTTTATTTAGTTCTTTTTCTAATGACTTCTTTCATTTGGGATATGTTTCTTTGTTTCCCTATTTTTACTGCTTCTGTGTGTTTGTTTCTGTGTTTTAGGTAAATCTCCCAGTCTGAGCAGGGTAGACTTTAGTAGGTGACTTCTGGGGCCCAATTGTGCAGTCTTCCTGATAGTCTGAGCACGGTGTTCCAGGAGTGTCCCTTGTGTGGATTGCGTGTGCCCACTTGTAGTAGATGTGCCTGGATGGCTGTTGGCACGTCTGTTGGTGGGATTGACCATCAGGCTGATTGACTGTGAGAATAGGCTGTAACCACAGCATATGAGCTGCTATTCAGGGACTGACCCCATGTGCTGGGATTTGCTCTCTTTGAGTGTGCCGCTTGTGGAGCTAATTGGATGGTGCTCTATTATGGTCTGAAGCTATCAGATGTGTTGGTTGGGGGGCCTCTCAGCAAGAACTTCAATAAAGGTCAGTGTCAGAAGCTGCCTGTGACCGGCCCAGGGCTACCTCTTACGAGTTACAAAGTGTTCGTTACTGTAGCTTCCTGTGCTGGGCCTGGATGCACATAGGAGGGACCTGCTGCGAACTGAGGCTGGTGGCCACTAATACCCTGCCTGGGCAGGTCAGCAAAAGTCCCAAGGCACCCAGATACCTGCCATTGTCTGCTGGCTGCCCGTAAGACTCAGCCAATGAAAGAGCCTCAGTCAGTATGCAAGTTGGGTTAGGCGGAGTCTCAGGGAGTCACCAGGGTGGAACTAGTGGAGTTTATCAAACTGATGTAAATTCAGATTTGGCCAAGTGGTGGGAGGGCTCAACACAAGGAAAATGGTTGCCCTCCCTTCAGCTTTCATCCTGAAGCTACACAACTCAATTTCTACCCATGTCTCTGGAGCTCCCCAAGCTGCTGTCCCTTCAATGGAGCCAAAGGTGAGTGCCTATGAGTGAGAGTTTGTTGTGTGATGCCTCTTTAAGAGGATGCTTACATTTCCAACAGACTTCCATCCATCTGAGGAATCCCTGATGATTTCCACAACCAGATGTATGTGGGCTCCTCTTCCCAGCACTGGTGTTCCAAACTGGGGATCCCAGCATGGAACTGAGACCCCTCATTCCTCAGCAGGGCTCTGCAACTATGATATCCCTCTGGATTTTCATTTTTTATTTTTTTTATTTATCTTTATTGTTGAAAGTATTATAGATATCCCCTGTTTTCCCCCCAGGACACTCCCACCACCACCGTAGGCCTTCACCACACTATTGTCTGTGTCCATGGGTTATGCATATAAGTTCCTTAATTAATCTCTACCCCCACATCCCCACCTTCTCTCTGAGATTCACCCAGTCTGTTCCATGCTTCTATGTCTCTGGATATATTTTGTTCATCAGTTTATTTTCAATTGCCACATGGTACAAAGCCACATGTTTAGCAACTGTGCTCCTCCTACCAATATTGATGTGGCTTTTTCTCTATATCTTTAGTTATAGTTCTTCTGTGCAGCTGGTCTTCAGATAGTTACCCTGATTTGCTGTTTTTTCATAAAACAATTTAACCTACTCATATTTATTGTGATTACTAATCTGGAAAGGCTTATTACTGTGTATTTTATATTTGCCATGTTTTCTATTTTTCCCCACTTTTTCCTTTTGTCAATTGATTGGGTCTTCTTAATGTAACTTCTGATGTTTACGTTTTTAACTCCAATATCTGATCATTAGTTCCCTGTCATGGCCTATACAAGCACAGTGCCTCTCATGAGCATCCATTCAGCAAAGCATAGACTTTGATTTACTTACACTTCCTTCCTCTCCCTCCCTCTCCACCTGCAATGTCGATACCATTTCAGTTCGAGATGGCAGTATTCCTTTGTTTTTTGTTTTTTTAATTAATACTTATTTAGACTTCAAAAAATTCTATTAATTTATTTACTCACCACTGCTTCTTGAATCCTGCAACTTTCTGTTCGGTTTATTTTTATTGTGTTGGAGTAAATGCTCTTACAGGTCATTTATCTTCTTATCCCTGGATAGCTGAGACTGTCTTTGTATATTTTGTCCTCACAGCTTGGCTGGATCACATAATTTTCCCTTGAGTCTCTAAAGATATCCCAGCATGCAATGTTGTAGTTGAATTTGATATTAATCTGCTTTCCTTTATGAGTAATCTGTTTTCCTTTTCTCTATCCTTCATGTTCTAAATTTCACCATGACATGTGTACTTTGTCTTGTTTCCTTTTCTGCTTGTCGTGTGGTACACCTTTTGGTATGAGCACAGTTAGGTTGGATCAAATAATTGAATTGACCCCTCCTCCCCTGGGAACTGACCTTTAGGCCACTTCACAACCCACACTCCCTTTTGCTGAGACCACATTGCACTTGACTTTCCCGGGATCCAAACCTGCCCAGCAAGTTCGCCACTAAAAAGCCCACCTGGAGTCCTTTAAAACCTTCACTTCCCATCCCTGGGGCTGGCTCCCGAGAACATGAGCTTCACTACAGACTCCCCCACCTAACACTGGCCTCCGCCCTCCTCAACAGCCTCTTCTATCCCTGCGTCCATCCTACCCCCGAGGGAGGGGGCAGGAACTGAGGGTATTGTCCGGGTACACATCCCATTCTCCAGGTCCAACTTTGCGCAGATTGAGAAGCATCTCAGTTCTTTTTCCACCAACCTGACCACCTTTACTAAGGAATTTGAGTGCCTGACCCAGTTCTATGACCTGACCTGGCACGACACCTATGTCCTCCTGTCCTCCTCGCTCACCCCAGAGGAGAAGGAGCACATCTGGCCAGCAGCTCAGGACCATGCTGTGCCCTCCACAGACAGGATGCAGTGGCCAGCCCAGTTGGCGCTTGACATGGTCTCCCAGAATGACCCGAGATGGGACTATCAGTTAATTCTCCAGGGCACCGGCTCTGTAGCCATATAATCCCCTGTCTCATTGCCAGACTCAAAAAGGCTGCCCATATGGTGGTCACCTATGACAAACTTAATGAAATCACTCAGGGCCCTGACGGAAACCCAGCTCTCCTCCTCTCCCACTTCACGGGGGCCTTACAGAAATTTACCACCTTGGACCCCCCTCCTCAAAGGGAGCCCTCCTTCTGAACACCCATTTTATAGCCCACTCAGCCCAAACATACGCTGCAAACTCTGAAAAATAGACACAGGTCCACAAACCCCCCAAAAGACCTCCTTAACCTGCCCTTTAAGGTCTTTAATAATAGAGACGAGGAGACCCAAATCCAAAAACAAAGGCGAGACCAGGCCAAGGCTGAGGCCCAGAAGGAGGTCTTCCAGCTCCTGGCCACCACTCTCACAAACCCCAAAGTGCTGGTCCTCCAACCTCGGATAAGTCAGGGCTAAGCCTCCTCCGGGCCCTCCTTCAAATGCAACAAGGAAGGACACCGGACCAAGTCCTGCCCAAACCCGAGACCCCCGCCCGGGCCCTGCCCAAGGTGAGGGAGGGAAGGCCACTGGAAATCAGGTTGTAGTCTGGCCCCTCCGGGTCAGACCTCAGCAAGGCCACCCTCTGGATCCGGTTTGGAGCTCACAGACTTACATCACCAGGACAGAGCCTCGGGTAACGGCTGTGATGGCAGGACCACTTTTGAGCCTTCACCAACCAGTCTCTCAGGGAAATCATGCTGCTTCAGTCCCCTCGCTCCAACCAGGAGGCATCTATACAATGTTCCAGCTGACTGCAATCAAAGTCCACCCCCCTATGATCTCGACATTCCCCCCTCAGCAGGGAGTAACTACGGAAGATATGGCCTCCATTCCGATTCCATAAAACGAAAAGGCTGGAATGTTAGGAATCAATATGCCCTCCCCTGGGAACTGACCTTTAGGCCACTTCACAATGGACATTCCCTTTCGCTAAGACCACATTCCACTTGCTAAGACCATTATCTCTCCTCTCCGGACTTTCCCAGGATCCAGACCCACCCAGAGAGTTTCCCACCAAAAAAGCCCACCTAGAGTCCTTTAAAACCTCTGACTCTCCATCCCTGGGGGCTGGCGCCATTTGGGAGCTTGGCCCATCTGGTCTCCAGATGACCTAATCCTAACTAATAAAAGAGAAGCATGGTAATTAACCATAACTTCGCTACCCTTCCCATTGGCTAATCAGGGCGATATGCAAATTAACTGCCAACCAAGATGGTGGCCGGCTGCCAGGCAGCTGAAGCGAACAGGAGGCTTGCGTGCTCCAGTGATGGAGTAAGCCAAGGTTCCCCGCCTGCCTTGCCAGCTTCTGAGCTTGCTCTCTAAGAAACATTGTTGCAAATATAGAAGCTAAACAAAACTCCAGAAACCTGCTTTCAGCCGTCAGAGCTGGAGCGAGCAGGACCCAAACAGTGTTACAATTATAGAACCCAAACAAACCCAGATCCCTGCTTTCAACAGCCGAGGCCTCAAGCTGGAGCTGGCCTCAGAGCTAAAGCGGCTCTCAGCTCCAGTGACAGCCATAGAAGGTAAATAAATCCCAGAATTAAAAAAAGAAAGAAAAAAGGAGAGGTTGGGAGCTTCAGTCGCCCGCCAGCCTGAAAATGGCCCTCAGCCCCTCACCCAGACTGGCCAGGCACCCCAGTGGGGACCGCCACCCTGAAGGGGGTGTGACCAGCTGCAAACAGCCATCATCCCCTCACCCAGGCTGGCCAGGCACCCAAGTGGGACCCCCATCCTGATCCGGGACACCCTTCAGGGCAAACCAGCTGGCCCCCACCCATGCACCAGGCCTCTATCCTATATAGTAAAAGGGTAATATGCCTCCCAGCACCGGGATCAGCAGAGCCGCGAGGCCTCCCGAACCCGGGATCAGTGGAGACGTGAGGCCTCCTGGCACCGGAATCAGCAGAGCCACGAGGCCTCACTGCCCTGGTGTCAAGCAGAGCCGCGAGACCTCCCGGCCTGGGATCAGCAGAGCCGGGAGGCCTCCTGGCCCCTGAAGCAGAGTGACAGGAGGCAGCGCCCAAACCCCCTGATCGCCCTGCGGCTCTATGTGTGACAGGGGGCGGGGCCACAACCTCCCTATCCGCCCTGCTCTGTTCCTGACAGGGGAAGGCACCCCAACCCCCTGATCCGCCCTGCTCTGTGCCTGATAGGGGGGAGCTCCCCAACCCCCTGATTGGCCCTGCTCTGTGTGTGACAGGGGAAGGCGCCCCAACCCCCCAAAGGGCCCTGCTCTGTGCGTGACGGGGGCAGCACCCCAGCCCCCTGATCGGCCCTGCTCTGTGCGTGACAGGAGGTGGCGCCGCAACCTCCCCATTGACCCTGCGTTGAGTGTGACAGGGAGCGGTGCCCCAACCCCCCAATCGGCCCTACCCTGAGCATGACTGCGGGTGGCATCGCAACCTCCCAATCCGCCCTGCTCTGTGCATGACAGGGGGTGGCGCCCCAACTCCCCAATCGGCCCTGCTCTGAGCCCGACCAGGGGCTGCACCTAGGGATTGGGCCTGCCCTCTGCCACCCTGGAGTGGGCCTAAGCCAGCAGGTCGTTATCTCCTGAGGGGTCCCAGACTGTGAGAGGGCACAAGTGGGGCTGAGGGACGCTCCCCCCCCCCCCCCGCCCCTGCCAGTGCACAAATTTTTGTGCACTGGGCCTCTAGTCCTATATAATAAAAGGCTAATATGCAAATTGATCCAACAGTGGAATGACTGGTCACTATTATGCAGGTGCTGCCCCCTGGTGGTCAGTGCACTCCCACAGGGGGAGCGCCACTCAGCCAGAAGCTGGGCTCATAGCTGGCGAGTGCAGCAGCAGTGGCAGGAGCTTCTCCCTCCTCCGCAGCAGCGCTAAGGATGTCCAACTGATGGCTTAGGTAAGATGTCAGTCGGACATCCTCCAAGCTGTCGGTTGGACATCCTGTGAGGGCTCTCGGACTGCAAGAGGGCACAGGCGGGGCTGAGGGACCCCCACCCTGAGTGCATGAATTTCGTGCACTGAGCTTCTAGTAAATGTATAATTCCTTACCACTTTGGCCTGTGCGTTCCTCCTTCAGCAACCCTAATAGGGACTTTTGTCTTTCATCACCTTGAGAAATTTTCTTCCCTATTTATTTCAGTATTCCTCATTTTTATTCTTTTTTTCCCCCTCTTTCTGAAAATTCTATTTGGTAGATATTGAAAATTTTGAATATATTTTTCATATATCTTAGCTTCTATTTTATGCTTTCTATCTCTTCTTTTTTTTTCAGTGCACTCTAGAATTCCTTGGTCTTCGGTGTGATTTTATAG
Source organism: Myotis yumanensis (assembly GCF_028538775.1). NCBI lineage: Eukaryota > Metazoa > Chordata > Mammalia > Chiroptera > Vespertilionidae > Myotis > Myotis yumanensis. The sequence goes on from NW_027223759.1 coordinate 91,832,871, forward strand.
CTAGCTCATTTACATGCTATTGTTCATCTGTGTCCAACCTATGCATAGCCCATTTACTGAGGATGCTTTTGGGAAAATCCTGTTTCTATTTCTGTGATCTCAGAGTGTTTTCTCTAATAACGCTCCGAGAATGATTATTCTCAATGTTGAATCTGTCAGCTCAGCTGATTGTATTGTCAGTGCTTCTGTTTGTTGTGAGCTGTGCCTCTTTCGCGGTAGTGGCTTTCCTCATTGCTTAACGACTCGGTTGTGTCCTCATCTTGGATTTGAGTTTCCTTGTTAATCTGTGGATGATGCCCCACTTCCTGTGTGAGAGGATGTAGTGGGTAAGAAACAAGCTGACGGAAAAGGTGTTCCAGGATCCAGTGTCCATTCTTCCTGGGTGTTGCCTTGCTCCCTAGCTGAGTGCCCGCATTTGCATGATGGAGGCAGGGATCCCTGCTGCTGCTGCTGCTGCTGCTGCTGCTGCTGTGGCTAAATAGGAAAGGTGGGATTGGAGGAGTAGGTAGCTGTTCCTACTGTAACATCCAAACCCATCCCCCTGTCAGTTATGGCCACCCCCATCCACTGTCTCCAAGCTTGTGGCACCCTGAAAGCCACTCCCACCTTTCACAGCAGGTCCTTCCTGCTTTTAGGCAGTAGTTTCTCTCTTCTCACTTCACCATCTTTCTTCTTTTAGGAATTCCTCACCATTTCCAATCCACTGAGGTTTCCCCTTCTTGTTTGCCAAAACATTTATGGGCTATATATCTATTTATCTTTCTGGGGTGTCTAAGGTTTGGGGTAGGAAAAAATAGCTGGATTTAGTCTATTATTTTGAACTATTTAAACAGATTGTTCAAATGCTCAGAGCAATCCTATGAACTACGTACTAATTATTACTTTTATTTTACAGGTGAGAAAAACAAGCTTAGGAAAATCTGTATAATTTGCTCAAGATTTCACAGCCAGCAAAGAGCAGCATTGGCCCCAGAAATCAAGTCTGTTCAACACCAAGCCCAGAGCTCTGAGCCACCTTCCTGTGCTGATGAGCTGAATGTAACAGAGACCAGTCTCACGTTTACACGAGGTGTCCACAGAGTCCCAGAACCTCCACGTCTTCTGCTTCTGGGCTACCTTTGAGAACCAAACTGCATGCCATGGCTTTGAAACTCTCCCACCCACCACAGCCCCTTATTCTCAAATCTCATAGCGTGCACCCATTTACCCATTAATTCACTGTTTACTGAGCACGACCTGTGTTACAGACACTTCTAGAACACAGTATATATGATCCCGATCATCGGGCTTCCTGTCTACTGAGCAGTCACTCGTGTTATAGGCGAAGATGCCAGCCCCAGGAGGAAAAGGACTCATCCCAGCCAGAGGCAGAGCCCGCGCAGGAGCAGAGCCCCTCCTTTCCAGCCAGGACGCCTTTCCTCCGACTTTTGAAAAGAAATGATACAGGGATGTTGTTGGAGAGTTAGAAAATACAAATGAACAATAAGGAATGAAGGAAATATCGCCTAGGGTCCCGCCTTGCTGAGGTCCAAGATTAGCCTTTTGGCATTGATCCTTCTAGGCATTTTTCTATGTATCCATGATTTTTCTCTAACAATATTTGTAAGGTCTTACATTTGTTTTATCTCACAAAAATGGAATCACATTAAATATACTATTTCTCCTTAAGACTATACTGTGCAAATATCCCCACGTTGTTAAATATTGCGACATCATTCTTAATCCTTACGTGGAGCTAATACATGTTACTTGATCAATGCCCTATAGTTGGAAAAGGCAGATTTCCAAATTTCACGATTATATATCAATCTTTTAATTAATAATCTCATAGCTCATGCTACTAACCTTCACATCAGACAAACTGTGGCCATAGTAGCTCTGCCACCTGCGTGACCTTGGACAGATTTTAACCTCCGTTTCCGCATCTGCAAAGTGAGATAAGTGACGCGTGTTGCACGTGGCATGTGCTGCTATTGGATGAGATAAAGTGTGTGAAAGGCTGGTGTGGTGGTTGGTTCGCTGTAGGTCGGTGGTTCTCAACCTTCCCAATGCCGCGACCCTTTAATACAGTTCCTCATGTTGTGGTGACCCCCAACCATAAAATTATTTTCGTTGTACTTCATAACTGTAATTTTGCTACTGTTATGAGTCGTAATGTAAATATCTGATATGCAGAATGTATTTTCATTGTTTCAAATTGAAAATAATTAAAGAATAGTGATTAATCACAAAAACAATATGTAATTATATTTGTGTTTTCCGATGGTCTTAGGCGACCCCTGTGAAAGGGTCGTTCGACCCCCAAAGGGGTTGCGACCCACAGGTTGAGAACCGCTGCTGTAGGTGCTAAATTAGCAGTTGCTGACGATAGTTAGGATTGTGATTTGCTACTTTATCTCCGAGGGGTCCTGCCGGGTGTAAATGGAGCCCCGGTCCGCTTGGAGCATCCCCCAAGCACTGACCTCATCTGAGCCTGGGCCCCCATCCCCAGCTCCGCCCGAACCCCTCTCACCACCGGGAGGGAGCGCAGGGCTGGGCGCTGCCAGAGCAGCTCGGTCTGGAGCCTCATTCCCGGGGGTCGCCAGAGACTCCCCGGGGCCTGCCCGCTGCCTTCCGCAAGCCCCACCCCTCACTCGCGCGGGGACTGGGGGGGGGGGGGGGGCGGCCTGTCCTTTTTCTGCTCGCACAGCTTTCACTTCCTGTTCCTCTTCCTGCAAAAAGCTGGAGCGGCAGGAGAGGGAGCGGGAGGGGAGGGGAGCGGCCCCGCGGCTGTCCCCGCGGCTGTCCCCGCGTCTGTCCCCGCGCTGTCCCCGCGTCTGTCGCCGCTCTGTCCCCGCGTCTGTCCCCGAGTCTGTCCCCGCGCTGTCCCTGCTTTGTCCCCGCGTCTGTCCCCGCGCTGTCCCCGCGTCTGTCCCCGCGCTGTCCCTGCTTTGTCCCCGCGCTGTCCCCGCGTCTGTCCCCGCGTCTGTCCCCGCTCTGTCCCCGCGTCTGTCCCCTCGTCTGTGCTGCGCTGTCCCCGCGGCTGTCCCCGCGCTGTCCCCGCGCCTGTCCCCGCGCCTGTCCCCGCTCTGTCCCCGCGCTGTCCCCGCTCTGTCCCCGCTCTGTCCCCGCGTCTGTCCCCGAGTCTGTGCTGCGCTGTCCCCGCGGCTGTCCCCGCGGCTGTCCCCGCGCTGTCCCCGCGTCTGTCCCCGCTCTGTCCCCGAGTCTGTCCCCGAGTCCGTCCCCGCGGCATCCCCGCGCTGTCCCCGCGTCTGTCCCCGCGCTGTTCCCGCTCTGTCCCGCGTCTGTCCCCGCTCTGTCCCCGAGTCTGTCCCCGAGTCCGTCCCCGCGGCATCCCCGCGCTGTCCCCGCGTCTGTCCCCGCGCTGTTCCCGCTCTGTCCCGCGTCTGTCCCCGCTCTGTCCCCGCGCTGTCCCCGCGTCTGTCCCCGCGTCTGTCCCCGCGCTGTTCCCGCTCTGTCCCGCGTCTGTCCCCACTCTGTCCCCGCGCTGTCCCCGCGTCTGTCCCCGCGTCTGTGCTGCGCTGTCCCCGCTCTGTCCCCGCTCTGTCCCCGCGCTGTCCCCGCGCTGTCCCCGCTCTGTCCCCGCGTCTGTCCCCGCGCTGTCCCCGCGTCTGTCCCCGCGCTGTCCCCGCGTCTGTCCCCGCGTCTGTGCTGCGCTGTCCCCGCGTCTGTCCCCGCTCTGTCCCCGCGCTGTCCCCGCTCTGTCCCCGCGTCTGTCCCCGCGCTGTCCCCGCGTCTGTCCCCGCGCTGTCCCCGCGTCTGTCCCCGCGTCTGTGCTGCGCTGTCCCCGCGTCTGTCCCCGCTCTGTCCCCGCGCTGTCCCCGCTCTGTCCCCGCGTCTGTCCCCACGCTGTCCCCGCGTCTGTCCCCGCGCTGTCCCCGCGTCTGTCCCCGCTCTGTCCCCGCGCTGTCCCCGCGTCTGTCCCCGCGCTGTCCCCGCGTCTGTCCCCGCGTCTGTGCTGCGCTGTCCCCGCGTCTGTCCCCGCTCTGTCCCCGCGCTGTCCCCGCTCTGTCCCCGCGTCTGTCCCCGCTCTGTCCCCGCGCTGTCCCCGCTCTGTCCCCGCTCTGTCCCCGCGCTGTCCCCGCGTCTGTCCCCGCGTCTGTGCTGCGCTGTCCCCGCGTCTGTCCCCGCTCTGTCCCCGCGTCTGTCCCCGCGTCTGTGCTGCGCTGTCCCCGCGCTGTCCCCGCTCTGTCCCCGCGTCTGTGCTGCGCTGTCCCCGCGTCTGTCCCCCCTCTGTCCCCGCGTCTGTCCCCGCGCTGTCCCCGCTCTGTCCCCGCTCTGTCCCCGCTCTGTCCCCGTGTCTGTCCCCGCGCTGTCCTCGCGTCTGTCCCCGCGCTGTCTCCGCGCTGTCCCCCCTCTGTCCCCGCGCTGTCCCCGCGCTGTCCCCGCTCTGTCCCCGCGTCTGTCCCCGCGTCTGTCCCCGCTCTGTCCCCGCGTCTGTCCCCGCGTCTGTGCTGCGCTGACCGCGGGCCGCCGCGGCGGGAGAGCGGGTGTAGGTCAGCCGCTGGGCCCGGAGCTGGATCCCCTGCTGGTCGCGCGCTGTCCCCGCACTGGGCCCGCGGGGAGGGTCGGTACCGGGAGGGTCGGTACCGGGTCATTCCCGGGGGAGGAGTTAAAGAGCCAGCGCGGGGTCTGAACTCCATCCGGCACGCGGTCTCCGTGACCCCGGAGCCTGCCCTCCTCCAAGCCCGGCTCTGAAGCAGAGGCCCCGGCTGCCTGTGCCCCCACCTCCCGCTGTCCAGGGCACATCTGGGGGCGCAGGCCTGTCCCCCTGCCTCGCAGAGGACCTCCAAGGCCCCGGCTTCGTGGTGGCGGAGCCTCCCCCAACCCCGGGGGGATGGGAACGGCAGGTCCTGGGGCCATTCGTTCACCCGCTCGTTCAGCACCTGCCCGTGGGGAGCCTCCTCTAAGCAGAACCGGGGAGGCTGGGAGAGGGGGGGGGAGGGGCGGGGGCTGGGGGGGGGCGCGGGAGCTGGGAGCGGGGGGCTGGAAGCGGGGGGGGGGGGGGGCGGGGGCTGGGGGGGGCTGGGAGCGGGGGCGGGGGGGGCGGGGGCTGGGAGCGGGGGCGGGGGGGGCGGGGCCTGGGAGCAGGGCCGGGGGCTGGGAGTGGGGGGGGGGCTGGGAGCGGGGGCGGGGGGGGGCGGGGGCTGGGAGCGGGGAGGGGGGCCTGGGAGTGGGGGGCGGGGGCTGGGAGCGGGGGCGGGGGCTGGGGGGGGCTGGGAGCGGGGGGGGGGGGGGCGGGGCCTGGGAGCGGGGCCGGGGGCTGGGAGTGGGGGGGTGCTGGGAGCGGGGGCGGGGGCTGGGAGCGGGGGCGGGGGGGCTGGGAGTGGGGGGGTTAGGGGGGCTGGGAGCGTGGGGGGCTGGGAGCGGGGGGGGGCGGGGGCTTGGGGGGGGCGCAGGGCTGGGAGCGGGGGTGGGCTGGGAGCGGAGGCGGGGGGGCTGGGAGCGGGGGGGGCGCGGGGGGGGGGCTGGGGCTGGGAGCGGGGGGGGGGGCGGGGGCTGGGAGCGGGGGGGCGCAGGGCTGGGAGCGGGGGTGGGCTGGGAGCGGGGGCGGGGGGGCTGGGAGCGGGGGGGGGGGGCGCGGGGGCTGGGAGCGGGGGGGGGGGGGGCTGGGAGTGGGGGGGCGGGGGCTGGGGGCGGGGGCGGGGGGGCGGGGGCTGGGAGCGGAGAGGGGGGCTGGGAGCGGGGGGCGGGGCTGGGAGCGGGGGTGCGGGGGGGGGGGGGGGGGGGGGCGTGCGACAGGGCCGGTGCCGGTTGCAATCGCTGCCTTCCACGCTCTGTCTGCGTTGCTTAAGCGTGATTTTTGTCAAATGATGCGTTTTCTTTTTTCAAGTGGCCACTGAGTTTTAGAACAAAAATACTAGTTAGGACCTAACTACTCGGCAAACGGAGCGACGAGGCGCTGCCGTGCCCAGGGCGACCTGGGACAATCCGCAGGCGCCGAGTCGCCAGGCCCGGGAGCCGGCTCTGAGCGGGATAGACGCTGCCCCCGGGGGTGGGGTGCGCGGGTGGGGTGCGCGGGGTGGGGTGTACTCCGTGCAAACTGCAGCCCAGAAGCTTTCGGGTCTCGCGTCGCCTGCGGGCCGTGGGCGGGGCTCCAGCACCGGCCCCTCCCGGGGCTGCGGGCACCGACCATCCCGGGCTTGCAGATGGCGCCGGTCTTCACCTCCGGGGCTGGGGACTTGCTGAAAAGCATGGGGAGGAGATGTATCAATATGCCAGCGGTGTTTCTCTCAGAAGATGGGTTTCTAGTAACGATCGCTTTCATCTTAAGAGCTTTCGGTATTGTCTGAGTTTTTTACAATGATTATACTCAACATTTTTAATCAGAAAAAAAATCTTAAACAGCTTTGTATATTTTGGATTTAATTTGTACCTGAATTCCTTCCATTAGAACGAAGGGCAGAGTACTAGTACTAAAATATCCACCACCTGTCACCCTCCTTTTGAGAAATCAAACCCCTGGCCATAAAAATAGCCTTTGCCTGCAGCTACAGGCGAGAGTTTAAAAAAGAGGGGGGGAGGGAAGCAGATGAAATTGTCTGTTAGCAAAGTCTAACTTCAGACCCATGTCTGAGGGACTGAAAGATGGGGTGGTGCAGGCCCAGCTCCCCAAGCTCACAAGCCCTTTGCGGGGCGGGGCTGGGGAGGGTGGCTGCAGGTTAATTTTGGAAGCCCTGACATGCGACCGCAGTCAGGAGGAAGCCTGCCCTGCCCTGCCCTGCCCTGCCGGGAACTCACCCTGGCTTCTCAGGTGTCCTGGCCTCTGCGCCGCAGCTCCTGGGAGTGGGAGGCCTCGGTCCGTGGGCAGTGCCATCTCACCGCAGGGCCCGGATCCCCACCCAAACACACGCCCAGAGTCCTGCCAGTCCTATTTCACGGGCAATTCAGAGACAGCCGCCTGAACATACCTGTCGGAAAGCCGACTCTAGCCTTTCCATTATACCAGCAACTGTAAAGCACCGACAGTATACTAGGTGTACCGGTTACTAATGCGGATTTTTTTCAATAGATGGAGTTACACATATGTTGATATATATGCAATTTGATATGTATGTTATTTTGTTGTATTGACAAGCTTCAAAACTTCATATGTCAAATTTTCTGAAGGTGTTAACATCATAGATATTTTTAAGCTTAAAAATGTCGAATTTCGCGCGCCCCCAAAAAAGAGCATTTGCGGGAAGTTTTAATTCATTATTTTGAAGAAAAGTGCTGCTGAAAGTTATCATATACTTTGGGAAGCTTATGGTGAACATGCTCCATCTCAAGATACTTGTGAACGCTGGTTTAAACGCTTTAAAAGTGATGATTTCAATGTGAAAGACAAAGAACATCCAGGTCAACTGAAAAACTTTGAAGACCAACAATTACAAGCATTATTGGACGAAGGTGCATGTCAAACTCAAAAACAACTTGCAGAAAGATTAACCGTTGCTCAGCAAACAATTTCCGATTGTTTACAAGCAATGGGAAAGATTTTATTTAAAGGAAGGAAAATGGGTGCCACATCAACTGAACGAAAGTCAAATGGAAACCCAGAAAGTCATCAGTGACCATCAACATGGACTGCAAGGCCAAATCGCTTCAGAAAGAAGACAATGCTCTGTGTTTGGTGGGATCAGGAAGGAGTGGTGTATTATGAGCTTCTAAAACCAGGTGAAACTGTTAATACTGGTCGCTACCGACAACAAATAATCAATTTGAATCATGCTTTGATCGTAAAACGACCAGAATGGGCCAGAAGACAAGGCAAAGTAATTTTGCTTCATGATGATGCACCATCACACACTTCAAAACCAGTTAGAGACACGTTAAAAGATCTTGCCTGGGAAGTATTAACCCACCCACCGTATTCACCAGCCCTTGCTCCTTCAGATGACCACTTGTTCCGATCGATGGCACGCGAACTTTCTGAGCAGCACTTCAAAACGTACGAAGAAGTGGAAAATTGGGTCTCTGAATGGTTTGCCTTAAAACAAGAAAAGTTCTATTGGGACGGTATCCACAAATCACCTGAAAGATGGGGGAAATGTGTAGCTAGCGATGGACATTACTTTGAATAGAGCACTTTTGATGTTTCTCTTGAAATTATCGTGTTTTCTTTGACTACAAAATCCTCATTACAGACACAGTGTGGGCAATGACCCCCAAACCTAATCATCCATGTTCACTAGGAAGCTTATTAAAAATATAGATGCCCAAGGCCAGCTCCGAAGTTGCTGATTCAGAACATCTGAGAAGGGGCCCTAGGTCATCCAGGTCTGGGAACCACTGCTGGGGGCTCCAAAACTGAGTGGCCCACAGTCCCTGCCCTCGAGGCACTCACAGGAGCCATGAGGTGATCACAGGGAGCAGCCCATGCTAACTGGTGAGTCTGGGCCATGTGTCCACTCCTGGCTGGGGGAGTGGGGGGGTCCCATCCCAACACGTGGGCTGACAGAAGTAGGGGGTCCCCAAAGGAAATTGAGGTGGTTGTTATGGAAAAGAAGGATGAGTGTTAGGCTGACAAAAAATAGCAAATGTCAACCCAACCCACCATCTCAGCAGCTTATCACCCCTAAGCAGCTTCAGCATCGAAGAATCCAGTAAGCATCATGGAACAAACCATTTTTTATCTGCCCAGTACTGCTCCCATTCCTCTACAAAGGTACCTCCTTGCCTATGAGACCCCCTGCCCCCTCAGCCACAGTCTGACCCACGTGAGCACCTGACTCAGGTTGGACCAGGCAGAGCTCTTTCCAGGAGTTTCTGAACTGGGGGAGGCAGGAGGAGGTCATGCTCCTCACTGTGTGGAGAAAGCCGTGGAGGAGAATACAGGCAGCATCCACACAGAAGCAGAAGTCACCAAAGCGGGGGCATCCTGATGACGCCAAGGCCCTAGTTCCATCAGCACAGCTACTACTCAGGTTTTTGGGTTGGGTTTCTGTCACTTGCAACTAAATAGTTATAACTAATTTCATGTTATACAGTATATCAGTTTACCCAAAAAGAGGATAAATAAGCTGAAAAGAAACTACTGGGGCCAGAGTCCTCCCTCACACCAAACAGACCTACTTCTCAAACAGCACTGATCTATTCATCAGCCAAGTTCAGGTCTAGTCATTACAGGAATTCAATCAGAGATGTTTGGTGAAATCAAGGTCGGCCCCTGGAGGAGGGGACTTCAAGGCTGGATTTGGAGGGGGAGGGACCGCAAAGCGCTCTCTAAGCAGCATGGCAGGCCCGGGCTCTGTTCCAGGAAGGAACATAAACGTGTACTGGATTCACGCGACAACATGGATAACATGTGAAATACTCGGGGCTCCCTGGGAAGGTCTTCAGAGGCACACACACTGTACTATCATTGTTCTCAGCAACAGGCATGGTTCAGGAAGGGCTCAGAGCCCATGGCTACCTGTCCTGAGGGGAAGATGAGCTGGCCCCTTACCTGTACTGCCCTGATTAGTCAGTGAGCTTATCAGTGTGAACTTGACTCACATTGCAGCTGGCATTAAAGCTGAGGAGCTACACGAGGCTTCCCTTGAGAATGGCTGAGTTGGAAGTGTGTCCAACTGACATGCTCCTTAAAACCCACTAGATGGAGGCGATGCATCCTGAGAACTTGGAAGGACCCCTGTCCCCATGGGCTGGACAACATTAGCAAGTTAGTCTTCCTCACCGTCACTTTGCCTGGGATTCCGGACTTGCGTCTCTTCTAACATGGGTACAGGACCCACAAAGATCTCAGATGTCTCTCTCAAAAGGTCTCAGTAATAGATTGACAGGGACAGGGATTCCTGGAGTCTCAAGATTTCTCCTAAAACATCTGTATGCATTTTTAACATTTTATTAAGATTTCATTCCCATACCATACAATTCATACATTTGAAGTGTACAACCCAATGGTTTTTAGTGTATTCACATAGTTGTGCAACTATCACTGCAATCAATACTAGAACATTGTCATCACTCCAAAAAGAAGCCCTTTACCTTTGAAGCTATTATGTCCCGTGGGCCCCCACCTCCTGCAGCCCTGATCTACTTTCTGTCCCTATCGATTTGACTGTTTGGGGCATTTCATATAAATGGGTTAAACAACATGTTCCCCTTTGTGGGGTTCTTTCACTTAGCGTACTGTTTTCAAATTTTATCCATGTTGTAGCATGAATCAGCACATTTTTATGGCTGAATAATATTCCATTGTATGAATATACCACATTTGTTTATTCATTCACTAGTTGATAGATATTTGGCTGCTATGAAAATGCTGCTATGAACATTCATGTTCAAGTCTTGTCTGGATATATGTTTCCATTTTTCTTGGATATATGCCTAGGAGTGACATAGCTGGGTAAAATAGTGACACAGTCTGCTATTTCAGGAGCTTATCATCCAAGCAGCTTCAACATCAAAGAATCTAGTAAGATCCATATAATGGACATCACTTGTTTATCTGCCTGGTACTGCTCCCACTCCTCTAAAAAGTGCACCTTCTTTGAAGGATTTGACCCACCTCCTCACCTCAGTAATTGGTTGAGAGGTGAGTACTAAACTGCCAGACTGATCCCCATGGCTGTTCCATCTTATATTCCCACCAGCAATGTATAAGGGTTTGGATTTCTCCATATCCTTGCAAACACTTGCTACTAACTGTCTTTTTTATCATTGTTATCTTACTGATTGTGAACTTATACTTCATTGTGGTTTTGATTTGCATTTCACATTTCACTGATGACTAATAAATTTGAGCATTTCATGTGCTTTTTGGCTATTTGAATATCTTCTTTGAGGAAATATTTATTCAGATTCTTTGCTTCTTTTATGGGGTTGTCTTTTTGAGTTATAAGAGTTCTTTATGTATTCTGGATACAGTCCTTATCAGATATAGGACTTTCAAATATTTTGTCCCATTCTTTGGGTTAGCTTTCACTTTCTTGCTGGTGCCCTTTGAAACACAAAAGTGTTTAATTTCAATGAAGTTCAATTTATTTCTTGATTTTGTTTCTTATGTTTTTGATGCCATAATTAAAAACTATTACCAAACCCAAAGTTATCTACACTAATAAAAGATAAACATGCAAATTAAACATCACTCCGTCACTCTGCCACTCCGTTACACCCACCAGCCAATCAGAGCAACTATGCAAATTAACCCAACAAAGATGGTGGTTAATTTGCATACACAGGTGCTGAGTGAAGAATAAAGACGATGAAGATGGCGGCAGCCACAGAGATGGAGTGAGCAGGAGGCTTGGGTTGCTCCCGGCAACAGAGGAAGCCAAGCTTCCCGCTGGCCCTGGACTCCGCTGAAGGAGTGGCTGAGGCAACCCAAGCTTCCAGTCCGCCCTGGGCTCACTGGAGGAGCTGGGGGGAAAAAAGGGGGTGGGGCTAGGAGTAGCCAGAGCAGAGAAGCCAAGCCTCACTGCTGCGGCCGGACCAAAGACCTGGGTCCCGGGTGCCAGAGGAAAACCGGTGCCGGCAGCCAGGGGAAGGAAGGCCTATTGGGTGAATCTTTGTGCAATGGGCCACTAGTGAAGTTACAAAGAGCTTTAGCTCTTACATTCGGTTGTTAATCCATTTCAAGTTCATTTTTATATGTGGTATGAGGTAAGGGTTCAACTTCTTTTTTTTTTTTTGCATGTGGATATCCAGTTGTCCCAGCACCATTTATGGAAAGGAATTGTTTTTGCCTATTTAATTGGTTTGACACCATTGTCAATAATTAATTGACCATAAATGTGAGACATTTTCAGATTTTCATCTATTTCAATTCTTCTTTGAAAGAATGTTCTGGCTATTCTGGGCTTCCATATGAATTTTAGAATTAGCTAGTTAATTTCTACAAAAAAAGCCAACTCAGGTCCTGATAAGGATTGCATTGAATTTGTAAATCTGTTTGGAGTCTATTGCCATCTTAACAATATTAAGTCTTCCAATTCATGAACATGGAATATCTTCCCATTTATTTAAATTTTCTTTAATTTCTTATGGTCAAACATTTATGGTCAATTAATTATTGACAATGGTGTCAAACCAATTAAATAGGCAAAAACAATTCCTTTCCATAAATGGTGCTGGGACAACTGGATATCCACATGCAAAAAAAAAAAGAAGTTGAACCCTTACCTCATACCACATATAAAAATGAACTTGAAATGGATTAACAACCGAATGTAAGAGCTAAATACTATTTTTGTATGTTAAGCTTGTGTCCTCCAACCTTGCTGAACTTGTTTATTGGTGCTGATATGTTTTTTGTAGATGAGTGGATAAAACAGCTGTGGTACATTTACTCAAAGGAATACTACTTGGTTGTAAAAAAGAAAAAACTCTTACCCTTTGGGATAGTATGGGTGGACCAGGAGATTATTATGCTAAGTGAAATAAAGCAGTCAGAGAAAGACAAATATCATATGATCTCACTTATTGGTGGAATCTAAGGAAAAAATAAACTGATGAACAAAATAGAGGCATGGATACATGGCATAGACTGACAGAGGTCAGAGGGTAGGATGGTGAGGGCGGCTGGATAAAAGACGGTGAAGAGAGCAGCCAAAGAACATATACGCATAGTCCATGGACATAGACAACACAGTGGTGATGGCCGGGGGAGGGGTGGTTGGGGCTGGGGGTAGAAAGGCAAAGGGGGGAAAATGGGGAAATTCTGTCTTAATATCAACAACAACAAAATCTAACTTTATATTTAAAGGAACTGGAAAGGAACATCAAACAAAGCCCAAGTGAACAGGAGGAAGGAAATAATAAAGATCAGAGCAGAAGTTAACAAAATAAAGTCTAAAAAAAAAACAACAACAAAAGATCAATAAATCCAAGAGATGTTTCTTTAAAAAAAAATTTAAAAGATTGACTAATCTTTAACCAGACTCATCAAGGAACAAACAGAGAGGACACAAATCAACATATCAGAAATGTAAGAGGAGAAATAACAACTGGCACTACAGAAATACAAAGTATTTTAACAAAATAGTATAAAAAATATATGCCAACAAATTGGACAACCTGGGTTAAATGGATAAATTTCTAGAAATACACAATCCTCCGAAACCGAATGAGGAAAATCAGAGAACCTGAATAGACAGAATACAATGAGTGAAATCGAAGCAGTAATTTAAAAAATCTGATAAATAAAAGCCCTGGACAAGATGGCTTCAAGGAGAATTTTACCAAACATTCAAAGAACTAATACTTATCTTTCTAAAACTATTCCAAAAAAAAAAAAAATGCAAGAGGAGGGAAGACTCCCAAGCTCATTGTATGAGACAACATTACCCTAATTCCAAAACCAGATAAAGACACTACAAAGAAAGAAAATCACAGGCAATATCCCTGATGAACATGAATGCAAAATCTCCAACAAAATATTAGCAAACTGGCTCCAGCATTACATTTTTTAAAAAATCACACACCATGTCCAAGTGAGATTTATTCTGGGGATGTAAGGTTGGTACACTATCTGCAAGTCCATAAACATGACACATCACATAAACAAAATGAAGGATAAAAGCCATATGATCATATCAATAGATGCAGAAAACGCATTTGAGAAAAACCAGCACCCATTTATGATAAAGACTCTCCGCAAAGTAGAAATAGAGGGGTCATATCTCAATGTAATATAAGCCATATATGACAAACCCACAGCCAACATCACACTCAATGGGCAAAATCTAAAAGCATTTGCCTGAAGATCAAAAACAGAATAGGAATGTCCGCTTTCACCACTCTCATTCAACATAGCACTAGCCACAGCAAAAGACAGGAAACATAAATAAAAGGCCTCCAAATAGGAAAGGAGGAAGTAAAACTGTCATTATTTGCAGATGACATGATATGGTCCATCGAAAACCCTAGGCGCCACCAAAATAATACTGCATCTAATACATAAATTTGGCAAAGTAGCAGATTACAACATTAATATTCAGAAATCAATGGCATTTTTATACACCAATAATGAACTATTAAAAAAGAAACTAAGAAACAATCCCATTTACTATTGCATCAAAAAATAAGGTACCTAGGAATAAATACATTTAACCAAAGAGGTAAAAGACCTGTACTCAGAAAACTCTAGGACACTGAAGAAAGAAATTGAGGAAGATACAAATAAGTGAAAGCATATACCGTATTCATGGATTGGAAGAATTAACATCCTTAAAATTCCATATTATTCAAAGCAATCTATAGACTCAACACAATTCCTATTAAAATACCAGTGTCCGGGGGACATCTGTAATACTGTCAACAATAAACAAATTAACATTACAAAAGAAAAATAAATTTAAAAATACCAATGGCCTATTTCACAAATCTATAACAAATATTCCAAAACTTTATATGGAACCAAAAAGACCCCAAATAGCCTCAGCAATCTTGAGAAAAGATTGAGAAAAGAACAAAGATGGAGAGTTCACAATACTTGATATCAAACTATACTACGAGGCCATTGTAATCAAAACAGGCTGGTCCTGGCATAAGAACAAACATAGAGCAATAGGACAAAACAGACAGCCCAGGAATCAGTGCAAACCTATATAGTCAATTAATATTTGACAAAGGAGGCAAGAGCATACAATGGAGTAAAGATAGTCTCTTCAATAAATGGTGCTGGGAAAATTGGACAGACACATGTAAAAAAAGGAAACTAGACCACCAACTTACGCCATACACAAGAATAAACTCAAAATGGGTAAAAGACTTAAATGTAAGTAAAGAAACTATAAAAATTCTTGAAGAAAACAATAGGCAGTAAAATCTCAGACTTCTCTTGTAGCAATATTTTTGCCAATATGCTTCCGAGGGTGAGGAAGACACAGAAAAATTTTTTAAATGTGATTACATCAAATTAAAAGCTTCTGCACAGCAAAAGAAACCATAAACAAAAAGAAAAGGGAGCCCACTGCATGGGAGGACATATTCGCCAATGATACATCCGATAAGGGGTTAATCACCAAAATATGTGAACTTAACACCAGGAAAACAAACAAACAATCCAATTAACAAATGGGCAAAGGGCCCTGGTTGGTGGCTCAGTTGGTTGGAGCATTGTCCTGTACACCAAAGGTTATAGGTTTCATTCCTGGTCAGGGCACATATGTAGGTTGCAGGTTCAATCCCCAATCTGGGAACATATAGGAGGCAACCAAATGATCTCTCTCTCTCTCTCTCTCTCTCTCGCTCTCTCTCTCTCTCTCCTTCCTTCCTTCTCTCTCTAAAATTGATAAAAACATACCCCCAAGTGAGGATTTAAAAAAAAAAACACTTGGCCTGGTAGAATTCTCAGTTGGTTAGACACAGGGGTCCTCAAACTACGGCCACATGCAAATACAAATATTGTATTTGTTCCCGTTTTGTTTTTTTACTTCAAAATAAGATATGTGCAGTGTGCATAGGAATTTGTTCATAGTTTTTTTTTAAACTATAGTCCGGCCCTCCAACGGTCTGAGGAACAGTGAACTGGCCTCCTGTTTAAAAAGTTTGAGGACCCCTGGACTAGAGCATTGTCCTGATACCTCAAGGTTGTGGGTTCGATCCCACCAGGGCATATACAAGAATCAACCAATGAATGCATAAATAAGTGGAACAACAAATCAATGTTTCTCTCTCCCTCTATTCCTCTCTCTAAACTCAATAAAAAATAAATAAATAAATAAATAAAAATAAAACTCAGAAGAGAGAAGAAATTTGACAAACGAAAAAAAAAAAAAAAAAAAAAAAAACAAAGAAAAAATGGGCAAAGGACCTAAAATTTAGGACCTAAATGGACCCTTCTCCAAAGAGGACAGTTAGCCAATAGACATGAAAAATTCTCAGTCACTAATCATCAGAGAGATGCAAATTAAAACCACAATGAGACACCACCTCACAGGTGGCTGCCATCAATGAATCAACAAACGGACAAGTGCTGGCGAGGATGTGGAGGAAAGGGAACCCTCGTGCACTGCTGGTGGGAATGCAGACTGGGGCAGCCACTGCAAAAAACAGTACGGAGTTTCCTCAAAAAAATGGAATTGCCTTTTGACCCAGCGATCCCACTTCTAGGAATATACCCTGAGAATTTTAAACACCAATTTGAAAGAATATATGTTTATTGCAGCTTTATTTACAATAGCCAAGATCTGGAAACAGTCCAAGTGCCCGTCAGTAGACAAGTGGATAAAAATGCTGTGGTGCCTTAACTGGTTTGGGTCAGTGGATAGAGTGTTGGCCTGTGGAGTGAAGGGTCCCAGGTTCGATTCCAGTCAAGGGCATGCACCTTGGTTGCGGGCACATCCCCAGTTGGGGGTGTACAGGAGGCAGCTGATTGATGTTTCTCTCTCATGGATGTTTCTAACTCTCTATCCCTCTCCCTTCCTCTCTGTAAAAAATCAATAAAATATATATATTTTTAAATGCTGTGGTACATTTACACAATGGAATACTACATGGCCATAAAAAAGAAGGAAATCTTACCTTTTGTGATAGCATGAATGGACTTGGAGAGTATTATGCTAAGTTAAATAAGCCAGTCAGAGAAAGACAAATACTATAAGTTCTCACTTATATGTGGAATCTAATGAACAAAATAAACTGATGAATAAAACAGAAACAGAGGTGTGGATACATGGAACAGACTGACAGCTATCATAGGAGATGGGAGGACTGGATGAAAGAAGGTGACGAGATTAGCCAAGCAACATATACGCATAGCCCATAGACATAGACAACAGGGTGGTGATGGCCGAGAAAAAGGGGGAGGGGCAGTGGAACCCGAGGGGGAGTGGGCAAAGGGGGAAAATATAGTGACATCTGTAATAGTGTCAACAATAAAAATAAAGGTTTAAAAAAAGATGCTTAAAAAATAAAGGAGTGGTGAAAACTGGCATCCCAGTCTTTTTCCTGATCTTAAGGGACACACTTGTAGTTGTTGCCCATGGAGTCTGGTGTTGGCTGTGGGTTTGTCATCTGTGGCCTTTAGCATGTTGAGGCATGCTCCCTCTATTCCCACTTCGCTGAGAGCTTTATCATAAATGGGTACTGAATTTTATCAAATGATTTTCCTGCATCTATTGATATGATCATGTGATTTTTATCTTTCATTTTGTTTATGTGATGTATCACATTTTTAATTGGTGAATATTGTACTAATCTTGCATCCATGGAATAAAATCTCACTTGGTCATGTTGTATGATCTTTTTAATATATTGATACATTCCGTTTGCTAATATTTTGTTGAGGATTTTAGCATCTATGTTCATCAGGTATATTGGCCTATAATTCTCTTCCTTTTAGTGTTTTTATCTTGCTTTAGAATTAGAATAACGATGGCCTCGCAAAAAGAGCTTGGAGGTGTTCCTTCCTCTTGAAACTTGGTCTTCAAGCTTTCAAATGCCTCTTTAGAATTATCACAGGAAGATAAATATAACCCATAAAACAGTTCCTGCTGCCCTGGCTCCGTGGCTCGGTGGCTGGAGCATCGTCCTGTGCACTAGTAGGTCACAGGTTTGATTCCTGGTCAGGGCACATGCCCAGGTTGCAAATTCAATCCCCAGTCAGGAGGCAACTGATCAATGTTTCTCTCTCTCTCTTCTCTCTCTCTCTCTCTCTCTCTCTCTCTCTCTCCTTTTCTCCCTCTCTAAAATCATTTTTTAATTAAAAACAGTTATGCCTTATTATCTTTATTGTTGAAAGTGTTACAGGCGTCCCCCTTTTCATTCCCCCATTGACTCCCTCCTCCCTTCTCCCGCCCCCGCCCAGGCCTTCACCACACTACTGTCTGTGTCCACGGGTTATGCACATAAGTTCTTTGGTTAACCTTTTCCCTCCTCCCTTTCCTCTGAGACCTGTCCGTCTGTTTCATGTCTCTGGATCTATTTTGTTTGTCAGTTTATTTTGTTCATTAGATTCCACATGTAAGTGAGATCATGTTCTTGCCTTTCTCTGACTGGCTTATTTAGCTTAGCATTAGCGAAATGCTTTGAAATAAAGTTTCATGACCACATGTGGGGTACATATCACTACTATCCACCTGGATCTGAAATTAGCATCCCTAGTGTTCCTACTGAAGAGTCAATATTAAGGTACAGACAATGCAACCAAGTTCTCCCTGGGCCACACATTATTGTCACTTGGGGAGCTTTTTAGACCAGCAGCCCCGGGCCCTCCAAAGGGCAGAGGATACTTGCAATCTACACTAATAAAAGAGAAACATAGTAATTAGCGTACGACCGCTACCCTTTTCATTGGCTAATCAGTGAGTATATGCAAATTAACTGACAACCAAGATGGTGGCTAATTTGCATATGTCGGCTCCAAGCCACAGACTGAGGCTTTAGGCCTGGGTAAGGGAGGAGCCAGCCAGCGATCCTTGAGCCAGTAATGGTTGATGGCGGTGATGGCAGGGGGAACCGGGGTGGAGCCAGCCAGCGATCATAGATGGCAGCGGCGGAGGGGAGCTGGGGATGCCCCAGCCCAGGCCTAAAGCCTTGGCCAGAGGCTTTAGGCCTGGGCCAGGGAGGAGCCAGCCAGTGATCCTTGATGGTGGTGGCGGCCCGAACTGGGGTGCAGCCAGCCAGCCAGCAATCCTTGATGGCCACGGCGGCTGGGAGCTGGGGGTGCCCTGGCCCAGGGCTAATGACTCGCCAGAGGCGTTAGGCCTAGGCAGGGGCCAAACCAGCAATTGGTGTGAACTACAGAGGAAACACCTTTTCTGACTGCTGATTGGTTAAGCTCCCTGTATGCCACTGGTAATATTCTTAGTAACTTGGGTAATAAGAGTCCAAAAAGGGATTTAGGGTTTTTTTTACCACACTCCTGGAGAAAAAAATGAAGGTCTGCTGCTGGAGCGTTAAGAAATGTCATATCCTGCCCTAGCCGGTTTGGCTCAGTGGATAATGCCTCGGCCTGCCCAATGCAGATTCTGGGTTCAATTCTGACCAAGGGCATGTACGTAGGTTGCAGGTTCCTCCCTGGCTCCGGCCCAGGTCAGGGCTCATGCAGGAGGCAACCAATCAAAGTGTTCCTGTCACTTTGATGTTTCTCTCTGTCTTTCACTTTCTCTTTCACATTCTCTAAAAATCAATGGAAACATATCCCCAGGTGAGGATAAAGAAAGAAAGAAATGTCATATCCTATGAAAGACACTTCTTGAAAATGCCTAAAGAAAGTTGTCATTTTTTCACGGTAAAGGGACTGGAGTCCATGTTAATGAAAACACCTTGGTGGCTGCGGTGACTGGCAGTGGCTGCAACAGCGGGGTGATGGGGCTGGTGCCTTCCCCTGATCAGCCCGGTCGACTCCCACAAAGGGAGGCCAGACTGTGGCTTAGGCCCGCTCCCCAAGGGGAGCAGGGAGCAGGTAGTAGGACATCCCCTAGGGCTCCCAGTATGTGATAGGGGGCAAGCTGAGCTGAGGGAACCCCCTCCCCAGTGCACAAATTTTTGTGCACCAGGCCCCTAGTAAAGAAATAAGAAGAGCTGCCAGGACTAGAACAGCCTAGTCCTCAGCGACACCCTCCCCCAGAGAGAGGCTCCCTGGGTGGAGGTGGAGCCTGCAGGGCTCCAGCCTCAAGCCAGTGCCTGGACGCAGTGGGGCCTGCCGGCAGCCAGCCTGGGTAAGGCTGGCCCAGAGTTAGAGTCACTCCCCCCCCACTTCCCCGACGGTGGTGACTTGCTAAGAGTTCCCTGGGGTCAAGGCCCTGGGGGCTGGAGGACTTCTCTCAGTGTGAGAAGAGCAGGAGCCCCTGGTGGAAGGTGGGGGAGGGCGGAGCTGCAGGACGGACCTGCCCAGCCGGGCTCCCTCCCTAGTGCAGGAGCCGTGGCCCTGGGATTCCCTCGGCACCCAGAGGTGTCAGCACCCCCAGGCCCCACCTGGGCCCTGGGAGCCCACCTCCCCTTTGCCCTTCGCGGCTCATTCTGCAGGAGGGTCCTGGGCCCACCCAGCAAAGTGCCCAGCCTGCAGTCCAGGTCAAGGCCCCCCATCTTGGTCATTTTAAGCAACAGCCAAGGAAGGGGAGCGAGGCCGTGTGGCTCGGGCCCTGGGAGCTGCCTCGCTGCTTCTGGCCTGACCGCCCTGCTCGGAGCTCCCCGTGGAGGCTGAAACACATGGTAAGTGTTCAAACCTTACAAGGCCTGCACCCTGCCCAGACCACTCAGGCTCCAGGAAGGGCCCAGGCTTTGGATTAACCTCCCAGTGAGAGGTGCCTTGACCCCAATCTGTTCCCTAAACCTGTGTCCCAGAGATGCCACCCGTTCAGCCAGCGGGCCCTTAGGAAGTGCTGGGTACCGAGCCCCTGGGACTTGGGGGCCACACTTAAAGGAGACCGAGAACACTCCCACCGGCTCCACATGCCTCTGTCCAGGCTTGCGGAGTTTAGGCCCGGCGGGCGGGGAACTCACAAGACCCTCTGGAAGCCCATGCAGCCGCGTTTCTAAAATAGCACTAAAATGGTGTCTGCCTCTTGCATCTTATTGGCATTCGCACTGGTGATGCACAGTCAGTGCTCACTGGGCCTTTGCACTGCTCAGGCGGCGGCTCTGCACTGCAGGAGTGGTGGCTGGGTCCTCACAACACACGCTCACATTTCTTAGAAAGTGCAGTTCCGCTAAGATTTTCCTTAATGAAGCAGCAAAGAATGCGGCGTGTTACAGGGCGGCTGGCTGGGAGCACCCTCGCTCACCAGCGCGGGGAGGCGCCTCGGGGATGCCTGGGGCTCCGCTGGGAGCCAGCCGCACCCGCTTCCTGGAGAGAAGGGGCTGGGCTTGCGTTGAGAGGACTGGCAGACAGTGGGTGTCCCACAGGCATGTGCCGGGTCCCTTAGGAAAGGCACAGTGAGCTGTCATTCCCCAGAAGCGATGGTGGCGCTGCTGCCAGGGATCCAATCCCAGCATCCCAGGGAAATGAGGAAGCTGCGAGCTTGCCTCTGCACCTGGAGCTTGGCCCGGTGGATATTTGAACTCTTTCCTGAGTAGCTGGGCGGCAGCCTGTGGGATTTGATCTCTGACGCTGTGTGACGGGAAGTGTCCGCAGTGGGGAAGCTGCGTCCCTGCGTCTCCGCGGCCAGTGGAGGCTGCAGCCGAGGGGAGACCCCCGCACCCCCCCCCCCCCCCACCCAAGACGGGGCAGGCCGGCCGCTGCCAGGCGCGGGCACTGAGAGGCGGGCAGACGTCAAACAGTGCCACTCTTCTTGCTTCGCTTGTTTTTGACGTGTAGCTATTTTTCATATTATTATAAACGTATCACTTAACGCTTTTACGCAATGGCTTTCTTTTTCGTGAATTAATAAATAAATATTTAAAATTTGAAACTGATCACTCTCAGTTTCAAACAGGAAATATATTGACAGATATAAGCCACCTGAACAAAGCTCCTTGTCCTCGGTAACTGATGGCTGCGCAGGCACCTGCCCCGAGCTGGAGAGCTGCAGCCTTAACGCACCCACACCCCGCAGCCTGGAGAGCTGCAGCCTTAACGCACCCGCACCCCGCAGCCTGGAGAGCTGCAGCCTTAACGCACCCGCACCCCGCAGCCTGGAGAGCTGCAGCCTTAACGCACCCGCAGCCTGGAGAGCTGCAGCCTTAACGCACCCGCAGCCTGGAGAGCTGCAGCCTTAACGCACCCGCAGCCTGGAGAGCTGCAGCCTTAACGCACCCGCACCCCGCAGCCTGGAGAGCTGCAGCCTTAACGCACCCGCACCCCGCAGCCTGGAGAGCTGCAGCCTTAACGCAACCGCACCCGCAGCCTGGAGAGCTGCAGCCTTAACGCACCCGCACCCCGCAGCCTGGAGAGCTGCAGCCTTAACGCACCCGCACCCCGCAGCCCACAACCTTCGCCAGCGACGCCCGCCACTAGCAGAGCCCCGCGACCCTGTCCATGCAGGGCTGCCTGTTGGTGCCAACCTTGTGCTCAGCATGGAGCCACTGGCTGCTGGGCCATTCATGACCACACCCAGCAGCGGCTGTGGCCAGGCGGGCGCTGCCGGATTAGAGGTAGGAGCGGCTCTGAGGAGGGAAGTGTGGGGTGCGGGTGGGTGCTGCGCGACCACAGGGGGCAGCATGCTCTCTCTCTCTCACTGCGGGGAAGGGTGGGGGGGCGGGAAAGCCGAGGAAGGAGGCAGGTGTTTGATCCATGCCCCTGCTCTCTGCTCCGGTTGCTGGAAGCGGTGAGCAGTCACTGACGCTCAGAGGAGCCCATCAGCAACACCCGACAGCTTTCCCGCCGCCCCGGAGTGAGCCCTTTGCTGCGCGCACAGGCGCAAAGGGGCGGACGTCCTCAGGCCCGCAGCGACTGTGCCCTGGCACAGGGGAGGGATGGCACAGGGGAGGGATGGCACAGGTAACGGATGGCACAGGGGAGGGATGGCACAGGGGAGGGATGGCACAGGGGAGGGATGGCACAGGTAACAGATGGCACAGGTGAGGGATGGCACAGGTAACGGATGGCACAGGGGAGGGATGGCACAGGTAACGGATGGCACAGGGGAGGGATGGCACAGGGGAGGGATGGCACAGGTAACGAATGGCACAGGTAACAGATGGCACAGGTAACGGATGGCACAGGGGAGGGATGGCACAGGTAACAGATGGCACAGGTAACGGATAGCACAGGGGAGGGATGGCACAGGGGAGAGATGGCACAGGGGAGGAATGGCACAGGGGAGGGATGGCACAGGTAACGAATGGCACAGGGGAGGGATGGCACAGGTAACGGATGGCACAGGTAACGGATGGCACAGGGGAGGGATGGCACAGGTAACAGATGGCACAGGTAACGGATGGCACAGGGGAGGGATGGCACAGGTAACAGATGGCACAGGTAACGGATAGCACAGGGGAGGGATGGCACAGGGGAGAGATGGCACAGGGGAGGGATGGCACAGGGGAGGGATGGCACAGGGGAGGGATGGCACAGGTAACAGATGGCACAGGTGAGGGATGGCACAGGTAACGGATGGCACAGGGGAGGGATGGCACAGGGGAGGGATGGCACAGGTAACGGATGGCACAGGTAACGGATGGCACTGGTGAGGGATGGCACAGGGGAGGGATGGCACAGGGGAGGGATGGCACAGGTAACGGATGGCACAGGTGAGCGATGCCACAGCTGGCGGGTGGTGGAGGTGATGATGGCAGAGGACACACTCTGAAGCAGCTGAGGATGCTGAGGCCAAAGCATAAGAGCCCTCAGTGAAGGAAATGAATTTGTGTGAATCCTGGTTTACCTTTGTAACGCGCTCAAGGCCTATAGTCCATATCAGCTAGTTATTTAGGCCTCATCATGTGAAGAGTTTAATAGCCCCTGAGACCATCAGAGAATCGCTCCTGGTGGCAGGCTCCCAAGCCTCACTCATCAGATAATGGGTCCTCTGTGGCAGGCCAGGCCCCCAAGCCTCACTTTGGCACGGGGATTACTCATTAACTTCACCTCAGACATGGAAAGAGGGAGGTCTGCTATCCCAGGAGCAAGTGGCGTCACCTCTCCCTCCCTGAAATCCCATCACCACGGGAGAAGGTCCTTGGTGCTTCGGAGATGCTGCGAAGGGCTCGGGGGAGAGCACCATGGTGTCTGCAACTGATTGCCACATCACACACACGCACATGCACACGCACACGCACACGTGCACACGGGCACGCACACTGAGAAATAGCCAAGCATGTGTTACCCCGCTGTGGCTATAGGTGAGGAAGAAATGAGTATTGTTCATTGTACCAAACTTTCAATGTGTCTATAAGCTTGAAACTCTTCAAAATTAAAATTGCAGGGAAAAGATCTGGAAGTGAATCCCACAGCCCAGGATTCCCTCTGTCAACCTCCTGCCAGGAGAAGTTGGGTTTAGGGTGGTCCCCCAGCGTCTCCTGACCCCCCCCCCCTCCACAGTGGCACCTCCTGAGAAATGTAAATGCCGTCCTGACAGGGGTCCCAGGCTGCACTACCTTTTTAATGTTTTATTGATTTTGAGAGAGAGATTGAGGAGGAGAGAGACAACCATCGTGTGATAGTGTAACATCCATTGGCTGCCTCCTACAAGCTCCCTACGGGGGATCGGGCTCGCAAACAGAGCAGGGGACCTTGACCAGAATCCACGCAGCAACCTGTAGCGCACGGACCACATCCAACCAACGGAGCCACGCCAGCCAGGGCGCTCCTGGGTGCAGCGCGCCCTCCGCGCACAGTTGGAGCGGTCCGCCCCCACAAGTCATGGACCTGGAAGGCGACCCAGGTGGATGACAGCTTCCCCAGCTCCGCCTGAGACGGCCGGGCCCGCAGCCCCACCTAGTGGTAGGACGGGCAACCACACCTCCACTGTGGGCCTGGCGCCCCCAGGCCTCCCCACCCACAGCCCCTCCAGCCCCGCCTGGTCAGACAGCAGGCAGCATAGAAAGAGCGCGGGATTTGGAGGCAAACAGCACGCAGACGCCAGTAAAAGGCCTCTTAAATCTTTCTCAATAAACAGTCCCCCTTCCTCTTTTCCTTTTTTCTTGCCACTTATTTGTTGGAAAAAAAATTTTTTTTTGTCCAGTCGACTTCAGTACATTCTGGACTTGGCTGATCGCCTCTCCACGAGCGTAGCATGCCCCTCTGCGCCTGACTTCCTGTAAACTGGCAGTGGATTCGAGAGTTACCCACTTCATTTCGCTGTGCTGTGCACTCCCCCTGGTCACCCCAAAGGCTCCTCATGTCTGTCTGTCCGTCTGTTATTGAGATTGAGCAGCGGGCGGGGGGTGACCACGGACCCCACTCAGTTCTTCACATCGTGTCCTCGAGGGCCGCACTGCACAGAGGTCACTTCAAGGTGTGTAGTCTCAGTAGTCTTTCCCTCTAGTCTCAAACAGTGAACATTGTACCGAGGTTCTAGAAGGTAATATGTTCACTGCTACCTCCAGGTAACCCAACGTTTTGTTGGGTGGTATGACATAGTTTCGTGTCCAGCTGCACATATGTTACAGCACTCACACTAAGGTTGTTCTGTCACCACCAGACTTCAAGGTTGCTGTAGACTCTAACAACAAAGACGGCATGTGACAGGGATAATGTTTCTGTTTCATTTAAGGCTTATTGTGCAGAAGGACTAAAGAGGGGGAAAGATATCTGGTATATATTAGAAGGAAAATAATATTGCATTGATTGTGTAAAAACAATTATGGAATTGAGAATAAGGGTTCAATTATGATGCACAGAGAGCGTTATAAAATCCCATTTGTTTCCTGGGCAGGGCCAGCGGCGGGCTGCTGAGCGCTGGGCGTCTGTTCGAATCTCACATGAACACCACCAGCCGGGCGTCTCCGGGTCAGCATGTAAAATAACACCATGAGGATAAGAGCATTGTTTTATCTGTAGCATGTCTGTTTATACATTTATTTTTCCTTGAAATGAAAATGTTCTAAAGTTACAGTTTTCCATGGTGCTTGTCAAATTTTCAGATCTTATATATCTGTTATATTTAGATTTGATTAGAAAACCTAATTATTCTTAATTTCACCAATTTTAATTTTTGAGTATTTCTTTCCAACAGAAACTGGTCCTCTGTTTCTTTGGGAGCTCTGAGCAGGAATGGAAGCATGGCCTGGAGAGAGAAGCCATGCTGGTGGTCCTTTAACCCCCAGCTCTTTGCAGGACCTGAGTCTGGTGCTGGGGATTAAGTGCTGCCGTGGTGCTTTCTTCCATGATTGAGCATTTGGGGGCATTCCTCCTGGTCTCTCTTCAAATTAGAAGCAGTGAGCGGAAGTGGCCTCCTAGCGAGCCTGGCCCTCAGACAGCTCAGCTCTCAGCCCCTGAGGCAGCCGGACCCGCGCACCATGCAGCTGCCAGTAGGTGGTGAGTGAGACTGGGAGACAGCACCCAGCGGGAGGGGGGGGGAGACGCCTCCCTCTCCTCCACCACTTGGCATGAGGGTTTCCCAGGCTGCAGAGCCTAGAGCAGGGGTGGGCAACCTTTTTGTGAGTGGGTGCCAAAACCAGCAAAATCTCTGACTCAAAATTCTTCTGCGTGCCAACCCTAATATTTTGAGAACATGTTACGCCTACTTGATATCTCTTAAGGTGTACGTATGTGAAGAACCTTGAAGAAATAATAAAATTCATTCGAGAGACAAAAACACAGTATATGATAATGAAAAATACATTATTTTTTAATGTATACATGTACACTGATAGTCCGACAAAAACCTTTATGACTCCGTTTGATATTATCAGTGGGACTTGCTGCTGCATCACTGATGACAGAGATTTTACATCAGGTTTATACTTTGTGACCTTCAGAGATATGCACGAGCTACTACTTTCATCCATCAGGCTACTCCTATTACGAGACTTAACAAAATTCATCACTGAGAACAAAGATTCACAAGCGTATGTGGATGAAACCAAAACACTGGTCGGATCTAGGGAGGCAGGGAGAGTTAAGGCAGAGGCATAGAAATTGCTCTTCCCCTCTCTCGTCAATCCATGTCTATGGTCTTTAAGATAACTTGTTATGTAAAATTATTTATTTATCTAAGATGCACCTACACTGAATTTATTTGAAAAATAAAAAAGTCGATATTAAGAAAAAAATGTAGAGTCAGCCCTGCAGCAGAGGAGGTCCCAGCACAGGAACAATGACTCCTGCGAGCTCCCCTGTCAGGAAGAAAGCTTCCCACGAGTTTCTGCCCTGAAGCAAGACATATGTGTCTGCCCCTCTCCCTGCCCTACCCCACGCTGCAGCTCAGAAGAAATGGGACCATGTGAATAAGAAGAATCGAAGATGGCGGCATAGGTAAACACCGGAGACTGCCGCCGTGGACAACCACTTCAAAAATACAACTAAAAGTCAGAGCGGACATCAACCAGAACCACGGGAAGGCTGGCTGAGGAGAGTCTCTTCAACTAGAAGCAAAAACCACAGCATTCCGACGCTCAGCGGAGGCGCAGTGTGGAAAATTTAAAGGTACGGCGGTGCGGTGGTGAGGGTGCGCGCGCAAAGCGGGCTGGCGGCTGAGGGTGCGATTGTCGTTTTCAATCAGGAGCGAGTCTCAGACTCTGGGCTACAGATCCGGGCGAGTCTCTAGGGACCCAGACTCAAACGGGAGAAGCGGGACTGTCTGGCTACGGCCCCTCCGAGGTTTGCAGCGATTGCTGGGACAGAGAGGCAGAGCCCCTCGGGACGGACTGAGAGCGGCCATAGCTGTTCCCTCCCCCCCGCCCTGTTGAGCCGGCCCCGCCCAAACCCTGTGCACAGCCATTTGCCGATCGCCTCAGGCAAGGGCTGGACTAGCGCCTCCCCTGAGGACTGAAGTTTTCCCACAGCTGATTTCCACCGCCAGTCGGCCTGGTGGTCAAATCCCTCTAGTGTTAACTACAACAATTAAGGCTTGGCTAGAACAAGACTGCACACAGAGACCACAAGGGGGTGCACCAAGAAAGCATAAAAGATGCGGAGACAAAAAAACATGACAGAAATGGAGGATATGGAGCTAAGAATCGCAATTTTGAGGGCTTGCCATAAATTTGTGCAGAGCCTCACGAAAACTAATGAGACCCTCGATGCTACGATAAAGAAATTAGAAAGTAAGCATACACGGACTGAAATAAAGAATATTATACCCAATAGCAGACCAGAGGAGCACAAGAATCAAACCAAAGATTCGACAAAAAACACCCAATTGGAAAAGCATAATGAAAAAAGAATCCAAAAGTGTGAAGATAGTGTAAGGAGCCTCTGGGACAGCTTTAAGCGGACTAATATCAGAGTCATTGGAGTGCCAGAAGATGAGAGACAGCAAGATATTGAAAACCTATTTCAAGAAATAATGGCAGAAAACTTCCCCCACCTGGAGAAAGAAATGGACTTACAGGTCCAAGAAGCGCAGAGAACCCCAAACAAAAGGAATCCAAAGAGGACCACACCAAGACACATCATCATTAAAATGCCAAGAGCAAAAGACAAAGAGAAAATCTTAAAAGCAGCAAGAGAAAGAGGCTCAATTACCTACAAGGGAATACCCATACGACTGTCAGCTGATTTCTCAACAGAAACTTTGCAGGCCAGAAGGGAATGGCAAGAAATATTCAAAGTGCTGAATACCAAGAACCTACAACCAAGATTACTTTATCCAGCAAAGCTATCATTCAGAATTGAAGGTCAGATAAAGAGCTTCACAGATAAGGAAAAACTAAAGGAGTTCATCACCGCCAAACCAGTATTATATGAAATGCTGAAAGGTATCCTTTAAGAAGAGGAAGAAGAAGAAAAAGGTAAAGATACAAATTATGAACAACAAATATGCATCTATCAACAAATGAATCTAAGAATCAAGTGAATAAATAACCTGATGTACAGAATGAACTGGTGACTATAATGAATCAGGGACATAGAAAGGGAATGGACTGACTATTCTTGGGGGGGAAAGGGGAATGGGAGATTCGGGAAGAGACTGGACAAAAATCGTGCACCTATGGATGAGGACAGTGGTGGGGAGTGAGGGCGGAGGGTGGGGTGGGAGCTGGAAGGAGGGGAGTTATGGGGGGAAAAAAGAGGAACAAATGTAATAATCTGAACAATAAAGATTTAAAAAAAAAAAGGTGAATAAGACAAAATAAAATAATAAAAAGTAAAAAAAAAAAAAAAAGAAAGAAAAAAATGTAAATGGAAGATTATAAGAGGGTTTCGCGTGCCAGCAAAAGTTAACTGGTGTGCCATGTTTGGCACGCGTGCCAGGGGTTGCCCACCCCTGGCCTAGAGGTTCTTTTGTAACCGAGACAGTTGCTGGAATGAGCCTTGCCCTCCTCCCCGAGATCGTGGTGCCGGACACCAGCTGGCCACGCGGACAAGTGCGGGCTCCTTTCTGCTGGCACAAGGCAGGTCTGCAGACGCCCCCGGCTCAGGAGCCCGTGGGTTGGCACGAACAGCTTTAGTCCAAGAGGATGCTTTGATCTCAGATGCCGAAGCGACTTAAGAAGACAGAGAGAGAAGGGAGTCAACCTGAGACAGCGGGCCAGCCGCAGGTCCTCCTGACGGGGCGGCGGGCGCAGGGAGCGCAGACAGGAGGGAGCGCTCGGGGAGGACCCCGAAACGCCGCAGGTCCCACAGAGCCCGCCTGTGCACTGACCCCCGGAAGCTGCTGAGACAAAACACAGAGCAGAATGTCCGATGACTTACACTGATTGTCACTTCAAATCCTAACCCTGCTGCTTCCGCTTTCAGCCTCGGTGAAGAAGGACTCGAGGGAGGGAAGGAGGGATGGAGGGAGGAGGAGCAAAGAGAGACCCAGGTTTGCTGCTCATGCAGAGTCTGCAGCCACTCAGACTCGCGCAGACGCGCCAGGGGCGCGCGCTCCGACCGTCAGAGCTGCGGGGAGCGTGGCCGCAGAAGCAGCCCTCTCCCTGGGGCCCAGGAGCCGGGTGTCTGCCGAACGCCCTCCTCCGTGACGCAAACATGTTGTTCCTGACCTGGAAGGCGGCCCCCTAAGACGTCCTGGGTGGGGCAGACACCATTGATTTTGGTGAGAGAAATCCCTCTGTGCTGGTGTGCGAGTGGCTGTTGAATTGTACCCGTTATTTGGGGGTCATTCTGTCTTACTCCTTTGTATTTGTCACTGTGATAAGTTAAGTCAGCAGGTTTTCTCCTCGTGGGCCATCCTTGCATCCTGAGTACACCCAACTGGGTGTGCATTTCTGTTTCATGCGTTGCTGGATTTGATTTGCCAATGTTTCATTTAGGCTATCTTTCATTTTCCTTAATATTTCAGATTGGCCTGTGGTTTTTCTTTCTCATATTACCCTTTTCAGGTTTGAATACAAAGGTGAACACAGAGGCTTCGTTTTGCTGCTCTGTATTTGTGCAAGATGATGACGGCCCATTCACAGAGGCCTGATAAAACTTGCCAATCACACTCAGGCTCTGGAACATTTTGGAAGTAGTTCTGTTTACCACTGACTCAGTGTAGCAATATCTGGGGTCTATTCTCTTTTGAGTCAATTTGTGTAATTTACATTTTTTAGTAAATTGTACATTTTATATAAATCTTCAAGTGTATTAGAAAAAAGCTGTTGCAGATTTTCTTGATTAAAAAAATCATCGACTACATCCTCTTTATTATTCCTACTACCGTTTATATGTGTGTTCTCTCTTTTTTCCCGTGGCAGCTACTAATAATGATGCTCCCTTTCTCTACCTGCTCAAGTGGAAATAAGAACTATTTAAGCAAAAACTTCAACCGGTGTATCTGTATGTTAATGGTGTAAGCAATAATATAAACGGAGCTATTTTGCTAAAACAGAATGTGTAATATATGGAAAATGTTTCTTGAGTTTAAAAGATCTGTACTTAAAACTAAATTTCTGTCACCAAAGGTGGGGCGGTTTTTCAATTTCCCCATTTGTAAAACAGTGGTGGTGCACTTGGTTCATTAGCACTGCGAGGATTTCATGTATGTACACACAGGCTTAGCATGATGCCTGGGACAGAAGAAATGCTCAATGAATGATAACTACCATTTTTAGCAAGTGATCATTCTTCCATCTTTTCTACCTGCTGACATCACCTCACCTTCCATTGACTGTACGAAGAACGGGTCAGTGACATTGGTCACAGTTCTTCATCTTCTGCCTGGCTCTTGAAGATGTAGATTCTTTTAATGAAATCAGCAATAACTTGGTTGATTTCTCCTGGGGGGGAAATGTCTGCCTCTTTCAGCTTCAGAATTCTTTGTCTCAAGACACTTCTCTTCTTGAGCCACTGCTCATCTCCCTGGAAGAATAAAGTGAGTTTCAGAGCATCCTCCTTACAGTGGCGTTCCAGAAAATAATTCAGGGGATGTCTGAAAACTGTCCAGCAACCGAGATCAGCAAGATCTGCCCGTGCAAACGGAGTGAAACAGGGAGGACGGTGTGCAGGGGCCGGACCTCAGCCTCGGAGTCTGTTAGAACTTGAGCTGTTGCCCTTGGAGCAAACTTTAAGGAGGAAAATGCCACTGGGAATTACTTCTATTAAAATTAATTTGATTTCCTTGTAAAAAACCTTGCAATAATATATATATAAAGGCAGTGTCCGTCACGACCAGGACAACAAAGGGCTGAACGGTCGCCTCCCCCCAGCCCATAGGGGACCGGCAAGCTGCGGTGGGCGGCAAGCAGCGAGCGGCTGGCGCTGGGCCAGGCCCTCCCCTCCCCCCGGGCAGCACAGCGGCGCCCGTGCCAGGCGGAGGCCGGAGAGGCGCATCCCGCACCCGCAGGTTCTCAGACCCCCGCGCCGGCAACGGGGCCTCGGATACCAGCGCTTTGCTAACCCCCGCGCTGCCCGGGCAGAAGTTTGGCGGCCTCACCTATCGGCCCGCGACCAGTTTCTCCGTCTACTCTCGCCACCTGCTGCCTGCCCGCCGCTCAGACACGCGCTGCGGGCGGGCCCAGACGCTCCTTCCCGCCCCCAAGGGTCCCGCGGCCTCGGAGGCGCCAGAGCCCCACCTGCCCCTGGGAGGGGGTCCGGGCTAGGGGTCCACAGCCCTCCCCCGCAACGTCCCACCCAGCAGCGGGGGAGGGGGCAGCCTCCCTCCTCTCCACCTCCTCCAGCTCCATCCCAGCGCAGAGGCTGGCGCGTACCCCCCCCCCCCCCCCAACACCCTCCGAAAGCCGGGGAAGAAGTGCCCGCCCTCGCGAGCTCTCAGCCATCAGCCCGCCGGCCGGGAGGAGAGGAGAGGAGGAGGGAAGCTGTCGGGGCCACTCTGTCGGTTCAGCCGGCCCTCCCGAAAGCTCTCCCGGTGCGCCCCCTGCCCCGCCTCTGCCGAGGGGACCCCGCCCCGGACGCGCATTGGTCAGGGTTGCCACCAACTTGGGAAGGTCGGCGCGGACCGGCTGACTGCCAAGGCCTCAGGTGATAGATGCCCCGTGGACACCATGACAAAGAGGTCATGGAGGGTCAGACGCCGCCTCTAGTTGAAGCAGGTGCTGTGGGAGCAAAGGGACCAAAAGAAATGGTTATGTCCAACAGCCACCTAACTCCACACGCGGTGTGAGCATTAGTCATTGTGAGAGCCGAGCTTAGCACTGGTGAGCCGCATTGTAAGCAGGCCCCCCAAACAGACTTACCATGTTCATAATTCACTTTGCTACAGAAAGAATGCACAAAGATTCTTGAAATAAGCAAAATATTTTGCACCTCATAGTATGAAACGTTTAAACATCATTAAAAATAATCTCTATGAGTAAAGGGAGTTGATTTTAGCAAAATCTAATACACCCAATTCAAAATGTCATTCAGAACTGCATCTACCATGTAAAAGCAAACCATGGGATCTGGGCTTGGAAAAAGCAACTTGACTCCGCTCTGCCTGCTCACCCCTCAGCCTGAAGCTGTGCACAAAAGCCTCAGTAAAGACACGGAGCAGAAGGAAAAGCAATGCCTCATGGCACTGAAATTTATCAGTTTCTTCAACAAATATTTACAAAAGTTGTATTAACGTTGTGCTGTATTATAGAAACACACTATAGCTCTGTCCCCATCTTCAAAGGGCTTAAGTCTCTGTGAGTTCCCGGTAAGGTAAACCCGTAAACAGCCAAAGAAGGAGCAGGTTCCAATACAATTTTTATTATAAAAACTACTGTCCTCACTTTCCCTCTAGAACAAGAATTAAAAGGAGCAAATAAATATAATGAATGAATCCAAACTCCTTTAGGGTTGCTCAGGGACTAACACAGGTTTTGTGAGGCCTATTCATGGGGTTCTGTGCTTTACTAAAAGCTGGTTTCCAGGAGCTAAACATGCAGGGCTGGTGTTTCCCTGAGCTCCCCACTCCCATTCACAGAGTGGCCTGGCCCCACATACTCGCTGTGGTGAGCCCCGGGGTCTCCCTTGAAAGTCTCAGGGTTCCTGCCAGGAGCCCCTGCTGGCTCTCTGAGGCAGAGCCTTCCCCCGCGCCCGGAGCTGCCATGTCTCGGTCTGCAATAGGTACCACACACTGAGGACCAAGTGAGACTTGAAGATTTTTCTACATTTCTGTGTGTGTTTCTGCTGTATTACCAGGAAGAAATCAAAAGAGGAAAAAATGCATAGATATGATCTGCTTTTGACATAAATATTCCTGTGTGTTAGCGGAGCAGGAAGCTCCACCCCAGACAGAGCCAAATCCGCCTTATGAGTTAAATATTCCCAAAATAAACATATTTTCACATTGTTCATCGTATTCCCAGAAGGTTTTGTATTCTTTAAAGATATGTTTTTAAAGGGCCTTAGCTATGTGAAGTGGTGAGAGCACAATGGCACCATGGGCACAGGTAGCTATGGAGCAGACATCCTGAGCCAGACAGGCTCCACCACCCGCCCCGGCCCTGCGGCCTCTCAGCCCGTTCTATGGGGAGAGCCTCTGCAGGCGACCTGTGCTGAACCTGTGAAAATGGCCCCGGAGGAAAGTGAAGTCAAGGGCATCCAGACTGAGGGGCAAGTAAAGCTGTCTCTCGTTGCAGACGACATGATCTCACATATAGAAAAGTCTAAGAACCCACTAGAAACTGCCGGAACTAATAAACAAGTTCAGCAAACTTGCAGAATATAAGATCACATACAAAAATCAATTATACTTCCATATACTAACTATGAACAATCCAAAAAATAAATTTAAGAAAACAATTCCATTTGCAATAGCATCAAAAATAATACTTTTAACAAAAGAAGTACAAAACTTATACTCTGAAAACTACAAGAGATTATTGAAACAAATTAAAGAAAATCTCAATAAATAGAAAAATATCCCATGTTTATAGATTGGAAGACTTACTATTGTTAAGATGGTATTATTCCCCAAATTGATCCATAGATTCAAAATACTTCCAATCAGAATTCCACCAGGCTTCTTTGTAGAAATTTAAAAGCCAATCCTAAAATTCATTTGGAAATGCAAGGGACCCACAATATCAAAATAGCAACCTTGAAAAAGAAGCACAAAGTTGAAGGACTCATTTCCCTATTTCAGAACTTGCTGTAGGGACTTCCAGTGAAGAGGGCAGGGACGGCAAACATCTTCTCCTGCTCCCACAGCCACACCAAAGCTACTACTGAACTACAGGACAAACTCCCTTGGGAACCATCTGAAGACCAGCTGAACAACTCCTGTAACTAGGGATACAAAGAAGCCACATTGGGACTGGTCAGAGGGCAGAGAAGTGAAACGTGTGTCAGTTAAGAATCAGGAGAGCTACCTCAGCTGCAAAGGTCTCACCTGAGGAGCAAGGGGGCACAGCCCCCCACCAGGCCGCCCAGCCCAGAGCATCAGTGCCAGGAGAAGGAGTCCCCATGATGCCTGACTGTGGAAATCAGTGGGGATTCCAGTGAGTGAGAGGGCTGCTGTAGACCCAGGCGTCCTCTTAAAGGGCCAGCGCAAAAACTCACTTGCTCACAAACACTCCCCCTAAGCTCCAGGGGTGGAGGGGCAGCTGTCTCCCAGACAGAGGTCCTGGCAGGCACCATTGCTCCTTGGTTGAGCCCTGCCCCCACACAGCCAGCAGGCACAGGTGGGCACCATGTCTGAATCTCCATCAACTTGGCTAACGTCATTCACCTTACCCTGATGATTCCCAGAGACCCCACTCCACCCAACTGAGGCACCACCCAAAACTCCTTCAGCAGCTGTTCCTCTCATGTGGCCAGCCTCAGCCCGCGCTGTGGGCTCTCCTAAGATCTCTGAAAGGTCCACAGATGCCAAACAAGCAGTTGCTGGCTTCAGCTGCCCTCTACCTCCAGCCATGTGGCCCCAGCAATAGTGGCAGCCGACCTTGGTTCACAGCATTGCCTCACATGCAGCTACCAACTGCAGATCATGTGACAGCTTCAACGAGGTGGTCTCGGCCTCTGATGGGCAACAGTTGACCTGGGCCTGCTGCAGAGCCCCTATCAACAGGCCCCAGAACCAACACGCCCAGTATCGGCTTCAGACCACACCAGAGCACCACCCAATTAGCTCCACAAATGGCACCCAAAGGGTGGGCTCAGCAGGCACCAGAGCTCCACTAAAGTGAATCCTGCTCCATGAGCTCAGCCCCTGCACAATGGCTCTCCATTGCATTCATTACCAGTCCTCACAGCCAGTCAGCCTGAGGGTCAATTCCACCCACTGATGTGCCAATAGCCATCAAGACTCTAACAGGAAGGCACACACAACCCACACAAGGAACACCCCCAGGGCACCCACCTCAAGTGACCAGGGAATCTGTGCCACTGGGCCCACTGGACGCTTACTGCATAAGGCCACCCTGCCAATACCGAGAGGCTTAGCAGGTCTGCCTAATACACAGACACAAACACAGAGAGGAGAGACAAAGAAACGTGTCCCAAATAAAAGGACAGGACAAAGCTCCAGAAAAAGAACTAAACAAAATGGAGGCCAACAATCTACCAGATATAGAGTTAAAAACACTGGCTATAAGGATGCTCAATGAACTTAAATGAAGAATAGATGAACTCAGTGAGAACTTACACAAAACAATGGAAACCATA
Organism: Myotis yumanensis; assembly: GCF_028538775.1. Taxonomy (NCBI): domain Eukaryota; kingdom Metazoa; phylum Chordata; class Mammalia; order Chiroptera; family Vespertilionidae; genus Myotis; species Myotis yumanensis. Next base: position 91,868,308 of record NW_027223759.1, read on the forward strand.
AAAAAATAACCACTCAGAAATGAAGAATACAATAACTAAAATGAAGAATACACTAGGTGGAATCAACAGCAGATTAGATGAAACAGAATAGAATCAGCAATTTGGAAGACAAGGTAGCATAAATCACCCAATCAAAACAGCAAAAAAGAAAAATTTTTAAATGAGGATAGTTTAAGAGACCACTGAATGGAGAAGTAAACAAGACTCAGACATGTGATCCTACAAGAAACACACATCAGATTGAAAGACACATACAGACTGAAAGGGATGGAAAAATATATTTCATGCAAATGGAAATGGAAAAAAACAGCTGGGGTAGTAATACTTACACCAGACAAAATTGACTTTAAAACAAAAGTTATAACTAGAGATAAAAAAAGGATATTTTACTACATATGGTAGATAAGATATGGATGCAACCTAAGTATCCACTGGTAGACAATTAGATAAAGCAGATATGGTACAAATATATAATGTTCTGTTACTTAGCCATAAAAAAATGAAATCTTGCCGAAACCGGTTTGGCTCAGTGGATAGAGCGTCAGCCTGCGGACTGAAAGGTCCCAGGTTCGATTCCGGTCAGGGGCATGTACCTGGGTTGCAGGCACATCCCCGGTGGGAGATGTGCAGGAGGCAGCTGATCGATGTCTCTCTCATCGATGTTTCTAACTCTCTATCTCTCTCCCTTCCTCTCTGTAAAAAATCAATAAAATATATTTAAAAAAAAAAAATGAAATCTTACTATTTACCTGGATAGATCTAGAAGGTATTATGCTAAGTGAAATAAGTCAGACAAAGGAACACAAATACCATATGATTTCACTTATATGTGGAATCTAAAAAACAAAATAAATAAGCAATCAAAACAAACAAACTCATAGATACAGGGACCAAATTGATGGTTGCCAAATGGGAGGGGGAAAGGGAGTGGGTGAAAAAGGGAAAAGAAGCAAGATGTGTAAATTGGTAGTTACAGAATAGTCATGGGGATACAAAGTACAGCTTCTGTATCCTAAACAATAAAAAGCTAATATGCAAATTTCCCCCATGGGTGGGAGTTTGACCCACAGGGAGTTAGATGTGTGCTGACCACCAGGGGGCGGTGTGGAACCTGGCCGGCTTAGGTGACATGGTGCTGGCAGCAGGCAGCTGTGGAGGCGCTGCCACCCCATGGACCCCAACAGGAGCAGGACCGTGGAGGGATGGTGGAGCAGGTGAGCAGACAGTGCCAGGCCAAGGCGGGTGCAAGCAGGGGCCCCGATCGCCCCATCAGTCCCTCCACAGACGGCAATCAGCAGCAGCAGCAGGGGACAGGGCCAGCAAGCAGGCAGCACCAGGCCAAAGCGGATGAAAGAGCCGCCCCCATCACCCACTGGTCGCCGTCTACGGGGTGAACAACAGGGCGATCAGCCAGTGGGGTGCCACGCCAAGGCAGGTGCAAGCAGGAGCCCCAATCGCCCCGCCAGTCACCCCATGAGAGGCGCCAATATAATCAGGTCAGAGAGGTCAGAAAAGGAACAAACGGCACCAGAGCGTTACCAGAGCGTTACATTTAACGGCACCAGGGCAATCAGGAAGGTCAGAAGGGGGAGATGAAACAATCAACTTTTATGGGAGACAGCTGCAGCCAGGGAGGTTACGGGAGATGGCCGCAGCCCGGGAGTAAACTGAAAAACAAACAACTTGATAAGAAACCAGACAGGCATTAATTCACAACGGCGCCAAGATTCCCAGAAGAGTGACCCCGTTTGCTCCCCCCCGTTTGCTCCCCCGTTTGCTAGAGGAGTATATAACCTGTGCTTAAACTCTTAGTCGGGGCTGACAGCCGCTGCTCTGCTGCGTTCAGAGTAAGCTGTAAGCCCCAACATGTTGGAAACTAAATAAACCCTTTGCCTTTTGCATGAGAAGCGTCTCTTGGTTCTTTGTGACAGCGGCTTGCATCCAGGGCGTTACATTTTGGAGGTTCCACCGAGATATTTGTTGCAGCCGCCTCTGGGTTCCAACAGACGCTTCTTGGGGTAAGTGACGGCGCCTTTCAGAATAGCGATCGCTTAGATATTGAGAGCTCGAATTTTGTCAGAGCCGGCAAATCTGTTCGGTCAGTGCTAGCAAATCTGTTCGGTCTGGTGGCTGTCGGGGAGGGGCGTGAGCCTCCCCCGACTGCGGCAGACAGACGTGTCGGGAGGTCGCAGGCCACATCCCCGGGGGACGCCCTGGTGGAGTCTGGAGAGGACCAGGGACGCCTGGATTCCTCTCGTCTGTTTCTGATTCTGATTCTGTAATTCTGTTGCCAGCTGGGTCAATTGGCTTTGAAAAACCTTCTTTTTTGGATCCTTCGATTTTTGTCTCAATGCGTTGTGTCTGTTCTGGTTATTTGTTCTTTGTTGTCTGTCATTAGTCTGTGTTTTCTGTTTGTCATGGGCCAGAGTGCTTCTACTCCTTTGTCTCTGACCCTGGACCGCTGGTCAGAAGTCAAGGGACGAGCTCAAAATCTATCCCTTATCATCAGAAAGAGTAAATGGCAGACTTTCTGCTCGTCCGAGTGGCCCGCCTTTAATGTCGGATGGCCCCTGGAGGGGTCTTTCCATCTGCCTCTCATCAGGGAAGTGAGGAATCTGGTTTTTCAGCCTGGCCAACACGGACACCCGGACCAGGAGCCTTACATTTTAGTCTGGCAAGACTTATGTGAGAACCCCCCAGCGTGGGTCAAGCCCTTCTTACCCCCTGGTTCTCTCCCTAGGTCCTCGGTCTCTGCTTCTGAGCCGGCAATCCTCCCTGTGAAGCCGGCTCTCCCCTCTCCTCCACCCTCTGCTCCCTCCCCTCCACCCTCTGCTCCTCCTGGACTCAGACTGCTCCTTTGGGTATTGTGATTGATCAGTTCAAGGAGATTGTGGGAGGCTTTAGAGCTCCCTCAGAAATTGAAAAGTTGTTAAAAATTGAATGGATTGTTTAAACTCCGAATGAATGTCTGGTGAAAGTATGTGAGTGTAAAGATGGGGGGGAGGGGGAGGGCAAGCGTGCGGGAGCGCGGTGCACGGTGACCGCCCTCAGCGGCGGCCCTGGGGGCCCGGGCCGGGCGCGGACTCGTTCTCGGAGCCTGGAGCCTGGCGGCGGCGGCGGCGGCGGCAGCGGCCGGCGGTGGCCGGCGTTGGCCCTGGGTTTGTGTCGAGCGAGTGGAGCTGGGCAGAGCACAGGGGAGCAAGGCCGGCGAGTCGCTTGCGGGAGGCCGGAGCGGCGAGGCCCCCGGCGGCGTCGGGTCCGGGGGAAGGTCTGGGAAAGGTCCCGCGCGGAGCCCAGGGGCCGGACACCAGGGGGCGGCGCGGCTACTCTGGACGGGAGCAGGGCTCTTCCCATGGAGATCGCGCCAGCTAGATGACAAAAAGTCCTTCTTGTAATTGAAAAGTTTTAAAATATGTCTGGTATTTCTGTTCGCATGTAAAGAGAAAAGCTGGTTTAAAACTAATGCGCGCAATTGTCCTGTTGTTGGACATTTAGATAGAGTTTTGAACTAGAGTCTCTTCACACATGTACAGAATAAAACCCAAGACTGATTATTTCCTAAGGAAAATGGCTAATTTTACCCAGGGAAGCAATGCAGGCTTGTTCTAGCAACAAGCCTCCAAAAGAAAATTCAGTGAGATTGCCTCTGTTACAAAATTTGCCAAAGTAAATGCCTTAATAATAATAATTGAATTTGAATCTCAAGAAATTATGTAGCTACAAATTTGCCTCTTGACTTTCCCCAGAGAAAAATGGTGGTTTTAAAGTCATGGGCTGGACCAGGCCTGTTTGCCAGCCTCAGGTGTGGTTTTCCATAGCTGCTGGGAACTTGAGACCTTAAAGTTTACTGAGTCAAACAATAAAAAAAAAAAAAAATGTTCATCTAGGTATTTTGAAGAGACATAATATACAATATTAATCTGAATGTGCCTCGTACGAAATCTAGAGGGTAGAATTGAATCTGTTGGTTAATTGTGTCTTGCATTTTTGAAGTTTACAAGAAGTCGCTGACCACAGAGAGACAGACAGCTATCCCAAGATGACGTCAACAAGGCCTGTATACTCACAAACTGATAATTGCTAGCTATGGTGATTCAAAGTTTTAATGGAGAATGTTATCTGTCTTTATTGTTTAAGTATATGTCTTTGTTGTTTAAAATTGTTTAGCTAATGAAATTTTTGTTTATGTCTCTAAAAAAAAAAAAAAATGATGAATGTATTGCTAATCTGAGGAATGTTAATTACTTACATGTCACCTTAAAAATTAATTAAGGCTCAGAGTTCTAACTAACTGGAATGTACAGCTTTGGTGTGATGGAGGAAGGTAAAAAAATACTTAATAGAAGGTCTGAGGCATGGTTATGCATTTTTGAAGGACATAGAAAAAAGGTTTGAAGGCTAACCTGAAAGAATGAAATTTGTGAAGGTTGTGTATGTGATGAGAAGGAAAAGATAAATGTTAAAAGAAAATTGAATGCATGATAGACCAGCAAGCTGGGACAAGTAGAATAGGAAAACTAAGCAAAAATCCTATCTTCCCTAAACCAAAGACATTTGGAGTAAATGCTTTGCATTTGCCTCCCTAAACAAAGGTTAAATCGTTTATGTCAATCTGATTAGTGTCATTTGTTGTCCACACCCAGGGACGAATGAAGTTAAAAAAAAATAAGCCTTATTTTGATTAATTCTTTCATTCAGGAGGAGCTAACCCGGTCCCTCCCTGCAACATGAATGATAAAATGTATGTTAAGAAATTTTAAAGTTGCTCAAAACTCGCTGCCTTGGGTCCAGTTCTGCGTGTGTAAAAAGGGACAGAGTAAGGTTTAGTAGCAGGAGTGGAGAGACAGGCAGGGCAGGAGCAGGCCAAAAGAAGCTGGCAAGGCCATCCAAACCACCCAGCCACTATTGGCCAGAGCCTCCTGAGGCAGGCCTCCTCGGACTGGCAACAGCTGACTCTGACTAGGACAGGCTGGGCTCTTTCCAACTGGGCCCCCATGAACCGATGGTCGAAATGAAAATCGGGGGCCAGACTGTGAACTTTATGGTTGGTACAGCGGCAGAGCACTCGGTAGTTACTCAGAAGGTAGCTCCCCTCTCAGGACAGGAAGACACCATTATTGGAGCTACCGGGACCACAGCTGCAGACTGTTCTGCCGCCCCCGCCGATGTCAGTTAGACGGCCATCAGGTGGTTCATGAATTCCTGTATTTGCCAAATTGCCTGGTCCCTCTAATGGGCAAAGACCTTTTAGCCAAAATGAAAGCAGAAACCACTTTTGCCCCAGATGGCTCAGCACAGCCCTGCCTAGGTGAAGAGACCTCTTCAATGATCCTGCCCTTAGCAGTGCCGAGGGAGGAAGAATAGAGACTTTATACCCCCCCCAGCCAAAGGCCCCCACATCTGTTCCTGTCAGGCCCCCATCAGGGGACTTGGATGATGTTCCTGTTATCTGCTCAAGAGCCCAAGACTGTAAAGATACTTGTTCACTGAAAAGGTGTAAGTATGTTTGTAAACACCTCTGTCTGTTTGTTTACTGGGAACTTTGATTTTCTATGTGATATTCTATGCTGGGTTGGGATTTTGGAATTCTAGTCTGATTGGGACATTTAAGGATAGGGCTCACAGTTCCTCAAGGCAGAGACTTAATGGGCCTTTCCCCCTGCCTGTGAAGGAAGACAATGGGCCTTGAAATCTGTAAAGATAGGCGAGAATGAAGCTGGTCAGGCCTCACCCCCTATCATTCCTGACTTTCTTGCTGCAAGAATTGTCTCTTTTCTTGAGAGGGCTCCAGAGGGCGCACGAGGACATTTGGCTGCGCCTTGGCGCCACCCAGGCAAAAGGCACCTCCTGGAACCTCGATGGAAAGGTCCCTACACCCAACTCCTGGTGCTGACGACCCCCACCGCTCTCAAGATAGACGGCGTCGTGACCTGAGTCCATCACACCCACGTCCAGTCAGCGGACCCATCCATGATCCGGAAGGACTTCGTCAAGCTACGGCGTGCTCGACCTGCCTGATGCTGGTAACATTAAATAGACTTAGATAATGCCTGCATCTTCATGGACATGGCTCCAAAGAGACAAAGACAATTTATAGAATCACATGTTTAATAGCAGAAAATGTGGCTGCCTAAAGCGGCCATGATGCCTATATTATGTTTCATTGTATTGATATGTCACATTAACCTTTAATTCTCTTGCAGGTTTGAATGTATGTTGACTGTCCTAAAAGGGTACTATGTGGAATGAACCCCAAAAAGTAAAGGGTGCCTAGCTGCCAAGAGGGCAGGTGCCCACCTGGGCAGGGAACAGTGCCCATCAGGTTTTGGTCTCTGTTGAGAGACAGCTAACAGTTGGCAGCCTGTGTACTGCTTGCAGGCCTTTATGACCATGCATAGTTATACATAAAAAGAAAGTTTAGGAAAATCAAAAAATCTTAGAATAAATCAGTATGTCTTTCTTCTTATGTAATTCCTCCGAAATTTGGCGATGCTAACATAGCAATACGTTTCTTTGCATAGATTCAATAAGACCGGTTCCTAATAGTGGTTTTATTAACGGAAAACTTTGACTGGAGTATCATGTTTTAAAGAGCCCTGTCTGAACTCTAAAGACTTGAAGCCAGTAAAAATGCCACGAAGGAAGCCTGGTATTCTGCTTAAAAGCCCTGAAGATGGCTGGCGCTGGAGTGTCAGGCCGATGCCCTACCATCACTGGCGGTTGGTAAGAGTAAAAGGGGAGCAGTAGGGATGCCTCTACGTTCCTGCGGAACCCCCACACACTCTGGGCCGCAACAAGTAGGAGGGCTACTGAGATGGGCTTAAAGCCTGGAGCGTGGGCTCAGGTGGAGTTGCTACAGGTGAAGAATTCACCTAACTCAGCAGATACTGCAGGCGGGCCTGATGGCAGCTGGGTGGCGTGGCTTCCTGGCCCTATGGGGCACATTAAGATTCAACCATGAGATTCCAGCAAAGGTAGTCAGTTACCATTCTTGTTGTGTTTATGCAAACATCAGGACAGTAGATAAATTAATCTTAATTTGGCTTTTTGATAGCCATGAAGGAATTTTAAGAAGAATGCTGTTTTTATGCCGACCATACAGGAGTAGTAGAGGAATCCATGACCAAACTTCGGCAGCGGCTGGCCGAGCGACAGAAGGAAAGGGAGGCGCAGAAAAGTTGGTTTGAATCTTGGTTTACACAGTCGCCATGGTTAACAACCCTGTTGTCAGCAATCGCAGGACCGCTCATAATCCTACTGTTAATCCTCTCTATAGGACCCTGCATCATAAATAAAATTATGAAATTCATACAACAAAGGGTAGGGGACATTAAACTCCTTATCATCAGGCAACAGTACTCAGCCTTAGCTGAGCCTGAGGGTCTCTAAGATTAGAAACCGTCCACAGAAAAAGGGGGGAATGAGAGGCGCCAATATAATCAGGTCAGAGAGGTCAGAAAAGGAACAAACGGCACCAGAGCGTTACCAGAGCGTTACATTTAACGGCACCAGGGCAATCAGGAAGGTCAGAAGGGGGAGATGAAACAATCAACTTTTATGGGAGACAGCTGCAGCCAGGGAGGTTACGGGAGATGGCCGCAGCCCGGGAGTAAACTGAAAAACAAACAACTTGATAAGAAACCAGACAGGCATTAATTCACAACGGCGCCAAGATTCCCAGAAGAGTGACCCCGTTTGCTCCCCCCCGTTTGCTCCCCCCGTTTGCTAGAGGAGTATATAACCTGTGCTTAAACTCTTAGTCGGGGCTGACAGCCGCTGCTCTGCTGCGTTCAGAGTAAGCTGTAAGCCCCAACATGTTGGAAACTAAATAAACCCTTTGCCTTTTGCATGAGAAGCGTCTCTTGGTTCTTTGTGACAGCGGCTTGCGTCCAGGGCGTTACACCCACAGGTTGGCCCTGATCACCAGCCAGGCCTAGGGACCCTACCCATGCTTGAATTTCATGCACCGGGCCTCTAGTATAGTTAATAATGTTGTGATAACTATGTATGATGCCAGGTGGGAACTAGACTCACTGGGGGATCACTTCATAAGTTACTTATATGTTTAACTACTATGCTGTACACCTGAAACTAATATAATATTGAATGTGAATTGTAATTGAAAAATAAAAAACCAGGCCAAAAAATCATCAAGTGTTGGGAGCCATTATAAATCACATATACATCTCCAGCTTACAACAAGAGGTTTCTGGCTCCTCCAAGCCAACTCCCGGTTTGGCCTGGAGTTAAAAGTTAACCTTGCAATTTAGCCTGGAGTTAAATAACATACCCTCACCCTAAGCACAAAGCAAGCTACATCTCCGCTGATAAGCTGCGACATTCCAAAGTCTGTTACATCCTTAACGACTTCCTTTGCCCGCCCCCTCCTCTAGAAACAGTATAAAAACCACTCGCTGTAAAAAATAAAACTGAGGCTTGATCAGAACTTTGTCTTGCCTCCATTTCTTCGCGTCTCCTATCCTCTCACTCCTTTGCAGGATTTGGTGCGGTGTACCCACGAAGCGTGCCCTGCAGGTCGGGGCAATCAAGAAAATAAAACTTACTATAAAAGTAACCAAAACAGTGTGGTACTGGCCTAAGGATAGACAACTAAATCGTTGGAATAAAATTGAGAGCCCAGAAATAAATCTATCCATTTATGGTCAATTGATTTTCAACAAAGGTGGCAGGACAATTAAATGGGGAGAGAATAGCCTCTTCACCAAACGATGCTGGGAAAACGGGATAGCCACCGATAAAGAATGAATTTGTGCCCTTATCTCATACAGTATACAAAAATTACCTCAAAGTGGATCAAAAACCTAAATGTTAAGAGCTAAAACCATAAAACTCTTAGAAGAAAACATAGAGGTAAATCTTCATGACCTTGGATTTGTCCTTGGTGTCTTAAGGTATGATACCAAAAGCATAAGCAACAAAAGAAAAGATAGAGGAAAAAAGAAAATGGCGGAGGTATACACGGACGTGTCCTGTGCCTACTCCCGGAGCAGATAAGGGTGAGCAGCTGAAACGGGTAACGTACAGCCCAAATGAGCAGAGGATATTCAGCTGAGAGACAGTTTGCAGCTGGGAAAAACAGAGGACTCCCGGAAAAAGGGGACGGTTGGAGACTGCAGCTAAAATCTCTCCTGGAGCGCCGGCTCAGCCGCGGAGACCACACCATCTTGAGTGGCTGTTACCGGCATCCAGAGATCGGCTACTAACCCAGAAACAAGGGATCTCAAGCAGCGCGACTGCGTGAACTCAGACGAGCACTGCTTCTCCTCACAGAAAGGTTAGACTTCCCCTAAAGGTGCGGTTTGCAATTCAGGTTGGAGAGAGGACCATGCGGGGCGGGGGGGGGACGAATCTGCGCCCCACAAAGTCCTCAGCCATTGGGGCCAGCATGATCCGTGAGTGTGGAAGAGCTCCTGCAGGGCTGCTGGCAGAAGGGAATGCTAAAAATAAGCCCATAGCTGGACTGGATGCAAAAAAAGCAGCCTCAGATTTTGCCAATCTGCCAGCTACTTGGTGCCAGGGGCGAGTGGGCACGCAAAGACTGCACGCAGACCTGGAATATAATAGGGGTGCCAGAAGGAGAGGAAACTGAGCAAGGAATAGAAAATCTGTTTAAAAAAATGATAACAGAAAACTTCCCTGATATAGGGGGGGGAAGCTCACACAAATCCAAGAAGCTCACAGAGTCCCAAACAAAATGAACCCCAAAAGACCGACGCCAAGGGACATTATAATTAAATTGGCAAACACCAATGACAAAGCAAGAATCTTAAAAGCAGCCAGAGAGAGACAGAAAGTTACCTACAAAGGATCCCCCATCAGACTAGCGACTGATTTCTCAACAGAAACACATCAGGCAAGAAGGGAATGGAATGAAATATACAAAGTCATGCAAAGGAAGGGTCTGAATCTAAGAATACTGTACCCAGCAAGGATATCAATCAAAATTGAGGGTGAAATCAGGAGCTTCACAGACAAAAACGATCTATGGGAGTTTATTACAACAAAACCAGCAATGCAAGAAATGCTAAAGGGTCTGCTGTAAAAAGAAAAAATAGGAAACGAAGAAGGAACACAGGGGTAAAGAATAAAAATGGCGACAAACAAGTATCTATCAATAATAACTTTAAATGTAAATGGATTAAATGCCCCAATCAAAAGACATGGGGTAACTGAATGGATAAGAAAACATGACCCATATATCGGCTGTCTACAGGAAACCCACCTCAGAAAAGAAGACGCACACAGACTGATGGTGAAGGGATCGAAAAAGGTTCTTCAGGCGAATGGAAATGAAAAAAAAAAAAGCTGGGGTAGCAATACTTATATCTGACAAATTAGATCTCAAAGTGAAGGACATAAAAAGATATAAAGAAGGCCACTTCGTAATACTAAAGGGAGCAATCCAACAAGAAGAAATAACTCTGGCAAACATATACGCACCCAATATAGGAGCACCCAAATATGTAAGAAATCTTCTGGAGGAGATCAAGGGAGAGATTGACAGCAATACAATCATAGTAGGGGACTTTAACACCCCACTATCACCACTGGACAAATCCTCTAAACAAAAAATCAGCAAAGAAACATCAATCCTAAATGACTCACTAGATCTGATGGAATTAATTGACATCTTCAGAACATTTCATCCCAAAGCCACAGAATATACATTCTTCTCAAGTGCACATGGGTCATTTTCAAAGATAGACCATATATTGGTCACAGGCAAAATCTCTTCAAATTCAAGAAGATAGAAATCATATCAAGCATCTTCTCAGATCACAAAGGCATAAAACTGGAAATCAACTACAATAAAAACAATCCAAAAAATCAAACACATGGAGACTAAATAGCTCGCTATTAAACAATGACTGGGTTACCAAAGAGATCAAAGAAGAAATAAAAAACATCATGGCAACAAATGACGAGGAAAACACAACAATCCAAAATTTATGGGACACAGCGAGAGCAGTCTTGAGAGGGAAGTTCATAGCTCTACTGCAAGAAACAAAAACAATTAGAATAAATTACCTAACCCTACAACTCAAAGAGTTAGAGAGCATCAAGTAAACCCCAGTGTAAGCAGAAGGAAGGAAATAACAAAGATCAGAGCAGAGATAAACAACATAGAGACCAAAAAAATACAATACAAAAGATCAACAAAACCAAGAGCTGGTTCTTTGAAAGGATAAACAAGATTGATGAACCTCTAGCCAGGCTCACCAAGAAACAAAGAGAGAGGACCCAAATAAACAAACAGAAATGAAAGAGGAGAAATAACAACAGACCCCACAGAAATACAAAGGATTGTTAGAAAATACTATGACAACTCTACTCAAACACACTAGACAACCTGACTAGACAACCTGGAGGAAATGGACATATTCCTAGAAAAATACAACCTTCCAAAACTTAATCAGGAAGAATCTAAAAATCTCAATAGGCCAACAATTATGGTGGAAATCGAAGCAGTAATCAAAAAGCTTCCAGCAAACAAAAGACCGGGCCAGACGGCTTCACAGGGGAGTTTTACCAAACATTCAAGGAAGACCTAAAACCTATCCTCCTCAGACTATGTCAAAAGATTCAAGAGGAAGGAACACTTCCCAGCTCATTCTATGAAGCCAGCATCACCATAATATCAAAACCCGGTAAAGACAACACAATGAAAGAGAATTACAGGCCAATATCCCTCATGAACATAGATAACAAAATCCTCAACAAAATCCTAGCAAATCGGATCCATCAGTACATCAAAAAGATCATACACCATGACCAAGTAGGATTTATCCTAGGGATGCAAGGATGGTACAATATCTGCAAATCAATAAATGTGATACATCACATAAACAAATTGAGAGATAAAAACCACATAGTCATATCAATTGATGTGGAAAAAGCATTTGACAAAATCCAACACCCTTTCTTGATAAAAACTCTCAGCAAGATAGGAATAGAGGGATCATAACCCAACATAATAAAAGCCACATATGACAAACTCACAGCCAACATCATAATCAATGGGCAAAAACTAAAACCATTTCCCTTAAGGACAGGAACAAGACAGGGATGCCCCCTCTCACCACTCCTGTTCAACATAGTACTGGAAGTACTAGCCATTGCGATCAGACAAGAAGAAGAAATAAAAGGCATCCAGATTGGAAAAGAAGAAGTAAAACTGTCCTTATTTGCAGACGACATGATACTGTACATAGAGAACCCTAAAGACTCCATCAAAAAATTATTAGACTTAATAAATGAATTTGGCAATGTAGCAGGATACAAAATTAATGCCAAGAAATCCATGGCATTTCTTTACACCAATAGTGAACTTACAGAAAGTGAAACTAAAAAAGCAATCTCATTTACCATCGCACCAAAAAAATTAAGATACCTAGCAATAAACTTAACTAAGGAGGTAAAAGACTTATGTGCAAAAAACTACAGGACACTGAAAAAAGAGATAGAGGAAGACATAAACAGATGGAAGAACATACCGTGTTCATGGATTGGTACAATCAACATCATCAAAATGTCCATACTACCCAATGCAATCTATAGATTTAATGCAATCCCCATTAAATTTCCAATGGCATATTTCACTGGTCTAGAATGAACGTTCCAAAAATTCATCTGGAATAAAAAAAGACCTCGAATAGCTGCAGCAATCCTGAGAAAGAAGACAAAGTAGGTGGGATCTCAATACCAGATATCAAACTGTATTACAAAGCCACTGTTCTTAAAACAGCTTTGTACTGGCACAAGAACAGACATATAGATCAATGGAATAGAATAGAGACCCCAGAAATCAACCCAAACCACTATGCCCAATTAATATTCGACAAAGGAGGCAAGAGCATACAATGGAGTCAAGACAGTCTCTTCAATAAATGGTGTTGGGAAAATTGGACAGATACATGCAAAAAGATGACACTAGACCACCAACTCACACCATACACAAAAATAAACTCAAAATGGATAAAAGACTTAAACATAAGACGGGAAACCATAAAAATACTAGAGGAATCCACAGGCAGCGAAATCGCAAACATATGCCGAAGGAATTTCTTCTCTGATACAGCTCCTAGGGCAATGGAAACTAAAGAGAAAATAAACAAAATAAAAAGCTTTTGCACAGCAAAAGAAACCAGCAACAAAACAACAAGAAGACCCACTACATGGGAGAACATATTTGCCAATGATACCACCGGTAAGGGTTTAATCTCCAACATTTACAGGGATCTCATGAAACTTAACAAAAGGAAGATAAACAATCCAATAAAAAAAATGGGCAACGGACCTAGATAGACACTTTTCGAAAGAGGACATACAGAAGGCCGAAAGACATGTGAAAACATGCTCAAAGTCACTAATTATACAAGAGATGCAAATCAAAATGACAATGCGTTATCATCTCACACCTGTCAGAATGGTTATCATCAACATATCAACAAACAACAAGTGTTGGAGAGGATGTAGAGAAAAAGGAACCCTTCTGCACTGCTGGTGGGAATGCAGACTGGTGCAGCCACTGTGGAAAACAGTATGGAGCTTCCTCAAAAAACTAAAAATGGAACTCCCATTTGACCCAGAGATCCCACTACTAGGAATATATCCCAAGAAACCAGAAATGCCAATCAGAAAGGATATATGCTCCCATATGTTCATAGCAGCACAATTCACCATAGCTAACTTTTGGAAACAGCCTAAGTGCCCATCAGCAGATGAGTGGATTAGAAAACTGTGGTACATCTACACAATGGAATACTATGCTGCTGTAAAAATGAAGGAACTCTTGCCTTTTGCAACAGCATGGATGGAACTGGAGAGCATTATGCTAAGTGAAATAAGCCAGTCAGAGGAAGATAAATACCACATGATCTCACTCATTTGTGGATTATAGAGAACAACATAGACTGATGAAAAGGGACAGATCCAAAGACTGAGAAACAGCGATCAGGCTATCAATCCCCAGAGGGAAAGTAGGGGAGGGAGTGGGTAAGGGGAAGAGATCAACCAAAGGACTTGTATACACGCATATAAGCCAAACCAATGGACTTAGACAACAGGGGGATGGGAGCATGAGTGTGCAGGTGGGCGGGGCGGGGGAGATGAGGACACATTTGTAATACCTTAACTAATAAAAAAAAATTTTTAAAAGACAAGATAGACAACTTGAATTTATCAAAATGTGTAATTGTGTGTGTCAGAGGACACTTTGAAGAAGGAAAAAACAATCTCCAAAGTGGAGAAAATAGTTGCAAAGCACATGTCTGCTAAGGGATATATAAAGAACTATTACAGCTAAAGAGTGGGAAAAAAGCCAATTAAAACCTAGACAGTTATTTGAATAAACATTTCTCTTAAAAGATATACAAATGGCTCATAGCCACAGGACAAGAAATTCAGCAGCAGTAGGCATGCCAATCAAAGCCACAATGATGGGCCACTTTCCCCGCTAGACAGTTACATCGAAAGGACAGGTGTTGGCGAAGACATGGAGGATCAGAACCCACCTGCTGGTGGGAATGTACCATAAAACAGTGGGGCCACTTGGAAAAACAGCCGTGCAGCTCCTCAAATGATTAAATAGAGCTAGTATTTGACCCAGTAATTCTATTCCTAGATCTATACCCAAAAGGAATGGAAACATATGTCTATAAAAAACTTACACCAAATGCCCATGGCTGCATTATTCATAATAGCTAAAAGCTGGAAGCAAACTGTCTATCAACTGATGAATGAATAAGCAAAATGTGATCTATTTACACATAAGAATATTATTCCCCCATAAAAAGAATAGTGTACAGATACATGCTACAACATGGATAAACCTTGAAAACATGATGCTCAGTGAAAGAAGCCAGACAAATGACTATATATGACATGATTCCATTTATGTAAAATGTCTAGAATAGGCGAATCTATAAAAACAGAAAGTAAATTAGTGGTTGCTTAAGGCTAGGGGAATGAGAGAGTGCAGGAATGACAGCTAACGGATAAATATGGGGTTTCTTTTTAAGGTTATGAAAATATTCTAAAGTTGATTGTGGTGATGGTTGTGCACTTTTTTTTCACACAAGGATATGTTTAATGTTGAGAGAGA
Organism: Myotis yumanensis; assembly: GCF_028538775.1. NCBI lineage: Eukaryota > Metazoa > Chordata > Mammalia > Chiroptera > Vespertilionidae > Myotis > Myotis yumanensis. Next base: position 91,883,432 of record NW_027223759.1, read on the forward strand.
GAGAGAGAGAGAGAGAGATCAATGTAAGAGAGAAACATTGATCAGTTGCCTCCCTACACACCCCAACCGAGGTTCAAACCCATCTAGGTATGTGCCCTGACCAGGAAAGGAACCCACAACCCTTTGGTGTGTAAAACAACTCTCCAACCAACCCAGTCACCTGGCCAGGGCAATTGTATACTTTGAATGTGTGAATTGTATGACGTGAATTATATCTCAGTAAAGCTCTTACCAAAAATATATAAATCACAACAAATGTAAATGGGTCAAACTGCCCAGTTCAATTGGAGGGAAGGAGAGAGACTCAGATCATATTAAACTTAACAAAATATTGCTTCACCATACTTGAAAACTAGCATCCTGGTACCTTATGTTTAGTTCCACATGAAAAAGAGAGAAAGCCATTTTGAGCCTATAAGTGTGTCTCAGAAAACAAGTGTGTGATGCTGGTGTGGGGATGGAGAGGGCTAGGCATTTCACTCAAATTAAAGTCCTCAGTTCCACTGCTGATGAGGTTTCTGCTTCTCCCACCTGAGTCACCGGGTCTGCACCCTCGCATGTGGGGGCTGAGGGCAGGAAGGAATGAGGTTCCAACAATGTGGCTGAGAGGCCGATGGAGGGGGAAGGGCACTCCGGGCAGGGGCAGTGGAGAGGGAGGTGCCCTGGCACAGTGGGAGCCCAGATCCTAGGAACAGGTGTGCTGGGGGAGTCCCGAGAACATGAAGAAGGCGCGGAGGAAGCAGCTGCCACAGCCAGCGACAGGGCGGGGGCTGATGATGCCTAATGGTGGGGTCACCTTGCATAGGAAGGGCAAACTCGAGTGGTCAGGGTAGCGCAGTGGGATGAGGGGCCCAGCTCCCCTGGAGTCAGCTCCGTGCGCTCCTGGCTCCACGCCCAGCGTCACAGACACTCAATGGCCGACCCATCTCTGAGGCCTCGAACCTCAGGGGGTTAGCTTTGTAGTTGGTTTGTTTTCATTACAAAACACAAACAAAAAAGACTAGAAAGGATGCCACAGGCACTCGGCCATGTGAAGACACTCGGGCCTGCCTCTGGCTCTGCTCTGCGGAGGGCCCTGCTGGGAGGGAGCCCTCCTGGCGCCTGGGTGGGGCCCTCTCATTGAACAGGCCGTTCAGAACAGACAGGCCCAGGGAGCCTTCCGCTCCTGCCCTGGTCGTCAGAGCGCCACCTGAGACAGAAGGAAGCAAAACACATCAGGACAATGCGCCGATCTTTAGCGGGAGCCCTCCCTTTCCGGGGCCACCCTCACACTTGGTGGTGGCATCGCAGGGCGCAGTTCAAGATCATCTGACACCAGCAGGAGAGTGAGGTTAGTAGAAGCAAAGTCAACGTTTGAAACCCAGTCAGCTCCCAGGTGGACCATCCTGCTTGGCAGACAGGGGTGTGATTCAGAGTGCCCCGCGCTGCTCGCAAGGACGGCCTTGCCTCTGGTTAGATTCCGGCCTTGGGTCCGAGTGCTATTCTCCATGACAAAGGCGGCTTCGCAGTGAACTCTGAGAGGGCTGCACGGGACAGGCTGTGGCTGTGTCGGCCTCGGAGGACACGAGGACGTGAGTATGTTTGCTCAGCCTCTCTCTTGGGAGAGCCACCCCCCTCCCCACTTCCAAGCTGCCCTGCTTGAGCCCAGTGGCTGGGAGGGCTGGCTGCCCAGCCCTTCCCCCCAGGCTGGCCAGAGGCCCGGGCCTCTCCACGGACACTCTCCCGTGGGCATTGCGATCTGCAAGCCCCTGTGCTCCTGCTGCTCGTGGGGGTGGGCTTCTGGCTACTTCCCAAGAGAAAGAGCTGCCTGAGCCTCGCAGGAGGGAGGAATGGCAGAGAGCTTCTTTCCTCGGAATCAAACCCCTGCGTTTCCAGGCCCGTTCCCTGTGTCCTCCAAGGAGGACGTGTGGCGGAGCCTCCGCAGGGCTAGGATCGGCCGGGGTCCAGGGTCGCTGTCCGTGTCTGCACCGTCCAGCCCAGCGTCAGGCTGCTGGGCGTGTGTCCCAGCTGCAGCCCCGCAGCCATCGCAGGGGGTCCGCAGGGTGAGTGCAGCCACGAGCCAACAGGCACAAGAGAGCGAACTCCTTTGCTTGGGGGCTCATGTGTTCCAAAGTCCCACAGGCTGGCACTGTCTCCGCCCATTCTGGCCAATTCATGGTCCCCGGGCATGACTGACAGACAAGTACCGTCCCTAGTCACCCCAGCTTCACTGCACATGTGTCTGTCTCCCCTGGGTGGGACCCCTTCTCCCAGTGAGTCTGCAGGAGACGGGCTGGTGGTTTCCTGGGGGAGCTGTCCAATGACACGCCCAGCGTGTCTGGCCTCCCTCTGCTTCTTCTCTGTGATTAGGAACAGTATCGCCTCTGAGCCATTCATCCCATCACACACAGAGCACCTCCGAGGGCTTCGCCAGCAAAGGAGAGAGAGCCCCACGCCTTCATTCGAGCCCTGGGCTCCACTGTGCCCACAGGGGATCCGCCATGCCCTCTCCGCTGGGTGGGCCGGCACATCCCTGTCTCCTCCGCACCGTCGCATTTCCCTGGAGAGTTAGTCAGGCTCAGGGGAGGCCCTCGGCCTTGCAGACTGAGACTCATGCTGGCAGAGCCTTTCTGTGACTGCCTGACTGAGGAAGGGAACTCGCTGTGGGAGCAGCTCAGTCACTGAGACAACCCGTTTACAGTAACAGAACTCAAAGTCCCAAACACTGCAGCTGCCCTGACAGCCTATGTGCTCCACTGGAAACAAAACTCTCAGAAGGTTGCGGGTGAGCACAGCCCAGCACTGCTCTCTGCCATAGATCTGTAACCGCTAGCCTGGGCCGCGTTTGCTTCTTCGCATACACTTCCCAGCCAGCCTCATTCTAAAACTATTGACGCCTTGAGAACTGGGCTTGTGTCTACTCATGGTTGGATTCCTAACACGGAGTGGCACATGGTGACACCTAAAAATGTCAAAACAAATTTCTGTCCCCACCACTACAGGATATAAACCATCAGTCACCTGCTGGCTCCGTGGGAACTTCCTGCAGTGACAGACATGACTGTGACATTACAAATGGCTTCCCCACTTATGCAGTCTGTGCCCCCACCGTCCACTGAACAGGACTAGGGTGTGAACAGCTAAGGACTCGGGGCTTCCTCTTGTCGTCCTGAGAGGCATGTGGGCCTGATGCCTGCCAAGCCCTGTGCACAGGACACATGGACTTCAGAGAGTGACATATTTTTGCCAAACAAATTCCCTCGTAACTGCTGACCCCAAGGAGAAGAGAGCTTCCAGAAAGGACTCCTCGTGGGTAACTGGACTTCAGTTCATAACCAGATCTAGCAGCGCTGTTTGCAGGGGCCTCGCCTGCTGCCTTTCCGTGAAAGCCTCCTGCAGGGGCTCCCATGGCTGGGCAGGCCCTGGTAAGAGAGCTCCTGGGTCAAAACTCAAACAATAGGACTCAGCCGTGCGGGTCCATGGCTGAGCTCTGCTGGTCCACAGCTGAGCTCCCCACGGCTATGCTGGTCCACGGCTGAGCTCCCTACGTCCGTGCTGGTCCATGGCTGAGTTCCCCACGTCCATGCTGGTCCACGGCTGAGCTCCCCACGGCCGTGCTGGTCCACGGCTGAGCTCCCCACGTCCATGCTGGTCCACGGCTGAGCTCCCCACGGCCGTGCTGGTCCACGGCTGAGCTCCCCACGTCCATGCTGGTCCACGGCTGAGCTCCCCACGGCCGTGCTGGTCCACGGCTGAGCTCCCCACGACCGTGCTGGTCCACGGCTGAGCTCCCCACGGCCGTGCTGGTCTATGGCTGAGCTCCCCACGTCCATGCTGGTCCACGGCTGAGCTCCCCACGGGGCATGCGGGTCCACGGCTGAGCTCCCCACGGGGCATGCGGGTCCATGGCTGAGCTCCCCACGGGGCATGCGGGTCCACGGCTGAGCTCCCCACGTCCGTGCGGGTCCACGGCTGAGCTCCCCACAGGGCATGCAGGTCCATGGCTGAGCTCCCCACGGCCATGAGGGTCCACGGCTGAGCTCCCCACGGCCGTGCTGGTCCACGGCTGAGCTCCCCATGGGGTGTGCTGGTCCACGGCTGAGCTCCCCACGGCCGTGCTGGTCCACAGCTGAGCTCCCCACGGCCATGAGGGTCCACGGCTGAGCTCCCCACGGCCGTGCTGGTCCACGGCTGAGCTCCCCACGGCCGTGCTGGTCCACGGCTGAGCTCCCCATGGGGTGTGCTGGTCCACGGCTGAGCTCCCCACGGCCGTGCTGGTCCACAGCTGAGCTCCCCACGGCCGTGCTGGTCCACGGCTGAGCTCCCCACGTCCGTACTGGTCCACGGCTGAGCTCCCCATGGGGTGTGCTGGTCCACGGCTGAGCTCCCCACGGCCATGCGGGTCCACGGCTGAGCTCCCCATGGGGTGTGCTGGTCCACGGCTGAGCTCCCCACGTGCTGGGGTCCAACCCCAGCGGGTCCAGGGGTCCCCAAAGGTGTGGACAGAGTCAGCGAAGAAGGAATGACACGGAGGCTGCGTTCAGTTGATCATCATAGTTGGGTTCTCTTGTCAGGGTCTCCTGCCATGTTCTGTAGCCATGTTCTCTTGCTAGGTTCTCCAGCCAGGGTTCTCCAGATTCTCCAGCCAGGTTCAGTCGCCAGGTTCTGTAGCAAGGTTCTCTCTCCAGGTTGTATGTCCATGTTCTCTTGCTAGGTTCTCTCCAATCCCAGCGGGTCCAGGGGTCCCCAAAGGTGTGGACGGAGTCGGCGAAGAAGGAAGGACATGGAGGCAGCGTTCAGTTGATCAGCAGCCTAGTCAGGACCTATAGCCAAGATCTCCAGCCAAAGTTCTGGTCGGAGCTCTGGTTAGGAACTGATGAGGATCTGATGTTTATTGTCTTGTTACATCCATATTTATACCAGCCGATTTTAATCCTGTCAATTTCTATTACAAAGGTTAGGGCGTTTCTTATCTCCATTCCAGGGAGTAAAGATTATGTAGCTTAACTACCCGCCTGGCACTTAATTAAGGGGGTGTATCCCCTCCCTAACCTCAGGGAAAGATCCCCACCTGGGGAAACAACCTTTCTCGGAGAGGTGACCTTGGTTAAAACACATGGCGCTAAAGGGAGCAAACATATTAAGAACAGTATGCTATATATGCCAGGTCCATTGAAACATATGCTGTGCAGATGTTTCTTCTCTGCAGCAACTGTGTCAAGCAGTAAGGATGGACCGGCTCCCGGCACCCACGGCCATGCGGGTCCACGGCTGAGCTCCCCACGGGGCATGCGGGTCCATGGCTGAGCTCCCCACGGCCGTGCTGGTCCACGGCTGAGCTCCCCATGGCTGAGCAGGGTCACAGCTGAGCTCTCCCACAACCAAGCTGTTTCACAGTTGAGCTGTTTGCACCCCAAGTTGCAGATTCCTGTTGGCGTTGAATTGGTAACAACCACCTTCGGTTGACGACAAATAGCAAACAGATTAAGTAACTTGCAAATTCATATTATTATGGCTTATAAATTGCTTTCATTTTGTTTTGAGATCATTAACTTTCCATTTGAACTGAAAAGGGTATAGGATGGTGTTTCACTTTAGGATTCTTTGCTTAGATGTGTTGCTTAAATCCTGATACTTACATTCAAAATACAAATATATGCAAAATGCAATGACAACACTAATATCTGATTTGTGTACAATACATTATGGTTTACAGCATCCATTACTTTTATTGACCTGCTCCACAGCTCTTTGATGAGACCCATCAGTGACTAATCATTAGAGATCATTAGGGTGACTTGCCTGAGACCCGCGAAGGCAAGCGGCCAGGATAGTTCTAGTTTCCCAGCGCCTCGTGCAGCGCTCTTCTTTCCTACTTGCCCTGCCTTCTCACACACATTCTCCGGCAGCAATTCTAGATTTCTGTGGATATTGGAAATCATACTGATGTATTTCATCATCCCCAGAATTTGATGATATTACAGTTAATTTGTGGCGATGCACACATTTTGAGTCCCTAGTGTGTGGAAATCACTAAGCTAAACGCTGTAGGGGAGACAAGAGAAGTTGATTAAAATGCGAACTGGTCTATTTGGGCACCAATTCCCATGTTCTTTGTCCATTGAGGTATAATTTTAAATTGACTCTTTTTGGTGTAGTTTTCTGAGCCTTAATTCACACATACAGTTAGTTATGCAACTACCCCCACAGTCAAAATATCAAATAGGTTCATCACCTCAAAAAACTCCTTTAGCCCTAGCCGGTTTGGCTCAGTGGATAGAGTCGGCCTGCAGACTGAAGGGTCCCAGGTTCAATTCCAGTCAAGGGCATGTACCTTGATTGCGGGCACATCCCCAGTGGGAGGTGTGCAGGAGGCAGCTGATCGATGTTTCTCTCTCATTGATGTTTCTAACTCTCTATCCCTCTCTCTTCCTCTCTGTAAAAAAAAAAATCAATAAAATATATTTTAAAAAAAAACAAAAAAAACAAAAAAAACCTCCTTTATAGTCAACCCAGTGAGGCCCCTATAGTTTTGCCTTTTCCAAAATATCCTATGAATGCAGCCACACAGTACATAGCCCTGGGTCTGCTTCTCTCTCTCAGCACACTGCGTTGGGGTTTAGTCGTTAGCAGTAGTTTGTTCCTTTTCGTTGCTGGATTGGGCTCCATTACAGGGATGCAGCATAGCTTTTCCGGCATTCTGACCCATTAAGGACATTTGGGGTGTTTCCAGTTTTTGTTAATTTTGAATAAAGTCACTGTTAACATTCATGAACAGGTTTTTGTGTGAATAAATTCATAGTAATGAGAATGCTGGACTCACAGTGCCTTCCTGCCTTTCTGGGACTGGTTTTATCATGTTTTAGTTTCATCTGAGCCAACTAATTCGGAGGCAAAGAGCCACACGATGGGCTCCCTGGCTCTCCCGCAAAGCGAGGTGCACCGGCAGGACCAGAACAGGGTGTGTGCTGCCCAGCGCTGCGCCCACTCCCGAGCCTCCCGCCCCTTCTCACCGTTCCTCCTGGCCTCTGCTCTGCCTGTGCAGTCGCTCCCCGTCACCTTTCTTTTCTTCCCATTCCACTTTGCATCTGTCTTCTACGCACACCCTGCCCGTGACATCGCTATATAGGCCTCCGACGCTTCCTGTCTTACGCCCTGAGGGTGTGCAGGTACAGGATTATGATCCCCGTTTTGTAGATGTGGAAACTGAGGCCCAAAGAAGCCCGGTGACTAAGAATGAGGTAACATTTTCCCACCACCCAGAACCATATGAAATAAGGTCTCCGTCAGCATTTCATTGTTCCTCCTCCTCAGATGAGAAAACGAAGCCCAGAAAGGAGAGGCCACCTGTCCAATCGCACAGCTGGAGCGAGCGTGTGCCACACTAGGTCTTCGTGGGGGCCGGGCCCCACCTGCTGCACAGCCAGCTTTCCAGGCTGACTCCTGGCCTGCACCCTCCCTGGCTTCTGGACAGAGATTGTACGCAGGTGACATGTGCTGGGCCAGGGCACAGGGGGCCGGTGAGCACCAATAGCGCCAGCATGGAGGGCGGCGTGCCTGACCTTCCTCCCACGTTCCCGTGGCGGGGCTTCCGGAGGAGCAGAGCAGGGGCCTGGAGCCTCCGGCCTCAGCGTGGGGTGCTGCCAGGACCGACGTGCTGCGGAAGCAGAGAGAAGCAGGCCTCTGGCCGGCTCTCCACTCAGGCTTTTCTGGTCTCGGGCTGCACTCCTCCAGGGCACCGGGCGGTTCCACCTGCAGGGCTTTGTGAAGGCCGCAGCTCTCCACTGAGCAAGAAGGGGTGTTTCTCGACAAAATCACCCCGACTCCAGGGAGGCCTGCGGTCCTGGTTGGACCCGGAAGAGCCTGTTAGGGTTCCGCTGGCCTGGAAGGCTTCTTGGCCTGGAGAGTGAGCCCTGAGGCCAGGAGGAGGGAGGCCTGAAAGGCTGAGGAGCGCCATCTGCCAGCAAGGCACTCGATATAAGACAGAGGTACGAAAACCAACTTTCTCCCTCGAGCTTGGGAGGAAACGTGTTAAAATAGTAACTATTGTTCATGGAGATGTACTGTACGCCAAGCATCACACAGGGCTCTTCACACGGTCTCCTCGTTCTCAGCAGCGCCCCTGTTTCGCAGATGAAGATGTGGACGTTACCAAGTCACCTCCCCACCTGCCTGCAGTGCAATCAGGATGGAAACCAGACCTCAGGCTGCAGGGCCACACACTCAGCAGCGTCCTGTGCGCACAGCCGGGCCTCCGCCCACAGCCTGGGGCGGGAGCTGGAGAAGTGGTCCCTGAGCGGCGCCCTGGGCCCTGGCGTTGGCGAAGCGATGGCACATGGGCTCCTCTGAAGTCCCAGAGCTGTGGCCCAGGGATTGGTCTTGCCCAGGCCTGGGCCTTCCTGTTTGACCTGGGAAATTCACCCAGCCTTTCCCTCCATCCTGGCTGAGAACACAGAATGGTCTAAGGAGCATGTAGAAGTCCTAGACTGAGGTCAGTACCTCTGAGAAGACCTTCCTTAGGATGAAAGATTTGTCAGGCAGCGGCTCTATTATTAGTGAAGATCCACTGTGGCGATCTCATCAGAGGAAAATTGCAGGTGAAAAACTGGAAGGAGAAAAACAGAGCAAAAAGTAAAAGATCACTTGTTTGCATCCAACCTATTCCTTTCCTAGCAAGCACTTTTCCCCAGAACCGCCTCCGACACGTGCGGTGCCACTCCCCCGCAGTGGGTGCCAGTCCCCCACAGGCTGCCAGTCCCCCACAGGCTGCCAGTCCCCCACAGGCTGCAAGTCCCCCGCAGGCTGCCAGTCCCCCGCAGGCTGCAAGTCCCCCGCAGGCTGCCACTCCCCCGCAGGCTGCAAGTCCCCCGCAGGCTGCCAGTCCCCCGCAGGCTGTCAGTCTCCCCACAGGCTGCCAGTCTCCCCACAGGCTGCCAGTCCCCCGCAGGCTGCCAGTCCCCCGCAGTGGGTGCCAGTCCCCCGCAGGCTGTCAGTCCCCCACAGGCTGCCAGTCCCCCACAGTGGGTGCCACTCCCCCGCAGGCTGCCAGTCCCCCGCAGTGGGTGCCAGTCTCCCCACAGGCTGCCACTCCCCCGCAGGCTGCCAGTCCCCCACAGGCTGCCAGTCCCCCGCAGTGAGTGCCACTCCCCCGCAGGCTGTCAGTCCCCCACAGGCTGCCAGTCCCCCACAGTGGGTGCCACTCCCCCGCAGGCTGCCAGTCCCCCGCAGTGGGTGCCAGTCTCCCCACAGGCTGCCACTCCCCCGCAGGCTGCCAGTCCCCCACAGTGGGTGCCAGTCCCCCTCAGGCTGCCAGTCCCCCGCAGGCTGCCAGTCCCCCGCAGTGGGTGCCAGTCCCCCGCAGGCTGTCAGTCCCCCGCAGTGGGTGCCAGTCCCCCGCAGTGGGTGCCAGTCCCCCGCAGGCTGCCAGTCCCCCGCAGTGGGTGCCAGTCCCCCGCAGTGGGTGCCAGTCCCCCGCAGGCTGCCAGTCCCCCGCAGGCTGCCAGTCCCCCCGCAGTGGGTGCCAGTCTCCCCCACAGGCTACCAGTCCCCCCGCAGGCTGCCAGTCCCCCGCAGTGGGTGCCAGTCTCCCCACAGGCTGCCACTCCCCCGCAGGCTGCCAGTCCCCCCACAGTGGGTGCCAGTCCCCCGCAGGCTGCCAGTCCCCCGCAGGCTGCCAGTCCCCCGCATCGGCTGTCTGAGGCGGGAGGGCAGGTGTAGGTGGTGAGTTACTGGGATGATGATTTCCAAGGTCATGCATCGCACGGAGAACAGCCGCTCTTTCCAGCAGCCGCACTGCTCCCCCCTCTCCCTGAGCTCTCCCAGGCAGAAAGGGGAAGTGGCAAGAGCCTCTGGCGGCCGCACAGGGTCCATTCCTGTGATTTCCAGTTACCAACCATGTGGTCCAGCAGCTCAGCCAACCTCTCCGAGCCCGACTTCTCATGAGAACCTAAAGGTGATGATAACCGCACCCGGTAAAGGGCGTCCGTAGAAACGTAATTTCATGTTAAATGAATAAAGACTAAAACTTCCTCCCTAATATCAAACGCGAGCCAAGGAGGGGTGAGAGAGCAACCAGAGGACGTGTGCGTGCCCAGGAGCATAACCAATGGGCACGGCACAGGCGAGGGCAGGTGCCTGGGCGGGGTGGCCAGAGGGGTCAATGGGGGAAGGAGACTCCTGTGACACTTGAATCAATAAAGAGCTAAAAACAACGAGACACAGATATCTGCTCTTGCCATTTCTATTCAACATCACACCGAGGTGCCAGCCAGGGCAATTAGACAAGAAAAAGGAAAACATGTTGGGAAGGATGAAGGGAAGCTGTTTCTGCTTGCCAATGACATGAACCTTCATATAGAAAATTGCAAGGAATTCCCACACACTGAAGCCAACTCTTTGAGTTGACAAACAAGTGTAGCAAAATGGCAGGCTACAAGCTCAATACAAACTTGGCAGTGTCTCTGCACACTAGCAGTGAACAACCAATGAGAAACTAATAAAACAAGTTCACTTCCTGTGCCCCTGATTCTATTATAGTCACCAGTTTATTCTGTTCATCAGATTGTTTATTCACTTGATTTTTAGATTCACTTGTTGATAGATGTGTATTTGTTGTTCATAATTTGTATCTTTACCTTTTTCTTCTTCTTCCTCTTCTTAAAGGATACCTTTCAGCATTTCATATAATACTGGTTTGGTGGTGATGAACTCCTTTAGCCTTTTCTTATCTGTGAAGCTCTATCTGACCTTCACTTCTGAATGATAGCTTTGCTGGGTAAAGTAATCTTTGTTGTAGGTTCTTGCTATTCATCACTTTGAATATTTCTTGCCACTCCCTTCTGGCCTACATAGTTTCTGTTGAGAAATCAGCTGACAGTCGTATGGGTACTCCCTTGTAGGTAATGAACTGTTTTTCTCTTGCTGCTTTTAGGATTCTCTCTTTGTCTTTTGCTCTTGGCATTTTAATTATGATGTGTCTTGGTGTGGTCCTCTTTGGATTCCTTTTGTTTGGGGTTCTCTGGGCTTCCTGGACTTGTAAGTCTATTTCTTTCACCAGATAGGGCAAGTTTTCTGTCATTATTTCTTCAAATAGGTTTCCAATATCTTGCTCTCTCTCTTCTTCTGGCACCCCCATAATTTGGATGTTGAAGTTGTCCCAGAGGCTCCTTACACTATCTTCATATTTTTGGATTCTTTTTGCTTTTTGCTTTTCTGGTTGGGTGTTTTTTACTTCTTCATATTTCAAATCTGTGACTTGATTCTTGGGATCCTGTAGTCTGCTGTTGGAACTCTGTATAATATTCTTTATTTCAGTCAGTGTATGCTTAATTTCTAGTTGGTCCTTTTTCATATCCTCGAGGGTCTCACTAGATTTATTGAGGGTCTCACTAAATTTATTGGTGGTTTCTAGAAAATTCTTGAAAAACATAACCATGGTTTTGCACTCTATATCCAGTAGTTTGCTTTCCTCCATTTCTGTCATTTGTGACCTGTTTTTTTGTCTCCTTATTTTGGCTGCTTCCCTATGTTGATAGAGTGGCTTTCTGTGCTAGGTGTCCTATAGGGCCCAGTGGCTCAGCCTCCCCAATTACCTGAGGTGGACACTCTTGGTGCACCCCTTTGTGGGCTTTGTGCACAGTCTTGTTGTAGTTAAGCCTTGATTGTTGTAGGTATCACTGGGAGGAAATGATCTCCAGGCCAATTGGCTGTGAGAATCAGCTGTGTCTATGGTGGGAGAACTTCTGTGCTGGAGACACCCTTCTGGGGCAAGACTTGCTTCAGTGGGGCTTCAGTGCTCACTGAGTCTGCCCCCTGAGTGTGTCCGTTATGGATCTGAGGAGTTTTAATCTGGATGGTCCCACTCTGACCACTGGGTACACTGGCTCTTGGATCTCTAAGGAGGTGCTAATTTAGCCTCTGCCTAAGGCTACCCAGCAGGAGCTACAGAGAGATCTGCAGATTCCTCTTCTTTGTTTGGGATTTGGAGGTGCCAAGATGAGACCCAGCTGTGAAGAAATGCAAGCTGTTGTGAGGCCTTGGGCCTTCTTTTGGAAGTTCTGGGTCTCTCTGACCCAGCTGCAGCTGTTAGGTAATTTTAGATTGCAAAGGGCCAGGCCATTCATATGCAAAAGCCTCTGTGCACAGCTTGGGTGGGGCAGGGTCTCAGGGAATCAACAGGGCAGAGCCAACAGCTATGGCTGATCCTCAGTCCTTCCCTAAGAGGCCCCGCGTCTCAGTGTCCTGTGGTAATCACTGCAAGCACCTCTGAGAGAAAGCTTCCCTCGAGTTCCGCCCACTGCCAGACAGTCCAGTTTCTTCCCGTATGAGTCTGGGTCCCCAGAGACTTGCCCGAAACTGGAGTTCAGGGCTGTCGGGGGCTTGTGTCTCCCTCCTGATTGAAAAAGACAACCTTGTCCTCAGTTGCCAGCCCTTTCCATGTGCGCCTCCGTACCTCTGCACTTTACTTCCGCACCTCCTCTGAGTCTCAGTGTGCTTTTCTCTTTCCTTCTAGTTGTAGAATTTCCACTCAGCCAGCCTTCCTGTGGTTCTGGATGATGTCCATTTTGTCTTTTAGTTGTATTTTTGAAGTGGTTGTGCGAGGCAGCAATTTCAGGTGTTTACCTATGCCGCCATCTTGGTTTCTCCTTTCTATTTGTATCTTTTTCAATTTCTTTCTTCCATGTCTTTAATGTTTAATGTCTTATAATTTTCTGAGTACAGGTCTTTTAATTTCTTGGTTTAATTTATTCTTAGGTATTTTATTCTTTTTGAAGCTTTCCTGCATTAAGTCAAGAACCCACACACTACTGGCCAGCCCGAGGCAGACCTGCTCTGGACCCTGACCCTTTCTGCTGATATATTTTGGCAACCCAGGTGGGCCCAGAGTTGTTTTCTCTGTACTCTCTCTCTAACTCATCTTTCCTGCACTCTCATCATCGGTGTGGGGAAACCTACCTGTCAGCAAGCGAGTCAATCCTTCATCAAAACACACCTCATCAATGCTGAGATGGAAGGAAAGCCTGACCTCTGGACATGAAGTCATCTACTCACATGATCATCCTCAGGTGACACCTAGGTGATAGGGTCCAGTGAGTCAGGACCTGATCACACTGATGTCTGAAAGGACCCCTCCCCCCTCACTTTGCCAGTGTGGACTTGAGTTCCCTGTGTGAGCTGGGTAAATCCATCCTGGCCACCACCATGATCATTGGTAAGACCATTCTCAGGTCACACGGTAAAAATGTCCACAGGACAAACACACTTTCTCTTTGTATTTCTTCTCTCTCTCTCTCTCTCTCTCTCTCTCTCTCTCTCTCTCTCTCTTCTTTTAATGTTTTTATTGATGTGAGAGAGAGAGGAAGCAAGAGGGAAAGAAGCATCAATGTGAGGGAAAAACATCGATCAGTTACCTCCTGCACACACCCCAACCAGGGACTGAACCCATAACCTGGGCATATGCCCTGACTGGGAATCAAACCAGCAACCTTTTGGTGCACTGGACAACACTCCAACCAACTGAGCCACACCAGCCAGGGTTCTTTCTCTCTGGTTCTCTATCTGGAGCATTTATTACAGCAATTTTGACAACTTCATTCTTGTCATGTCACATCTTCTGTCACCACTTTTAACAACTCTTTGTGATATTACATATGTAATTTCTTGAATTGGGGTAGAGATTTTTTGTTTTCACTGCTCATTCACTGCCCTTAAAGGGTTCATTTTGACAGTCTCAATAGGTCTTCCTGCTGGGTAATTAGAACCTCCCTCCCCTTCTCCAGTCTCCTGGAAAGTTGTCAAGAGCAAGTGAAAAAACATATTGTGCCTTCTCTTCAAAGTTAGTGTATGGTCTTTTATGTGTATGGTCTTTTTGTGACATACACTCATCTGTGTATGATATGTGGTACGTTTTCATAGTAATTGGATGGCATTACTATGGTGTAATAGTTTATTAGCTTAAAGATATTAAATGCTCATATAGATTAAGCAGGATCACATGGTCTGGAGAAAATATTTGATACTAAAACTGGTTTAAGTTTGGTTGATGTCTTTAGAGTTATTACCATAAAATATATGTTTGTTTTACCTGGGTTTACAAGAAGTTTATGTTAACATCTTTTAGTTAATATCTTATGTTTGACAACTTTCCCAAGTTTAAATTTTAAGAAACTTTTTTTCTCAATCTAGAAATGACTTTGGGTTATTCCAATGGGCCCCTTGAGTGCCTCAAGGATTTGTTCTCCTTCCTTATAAGAGAGAAGTTTTAAATTAATTAGACCTAGTTTATATGCTTGAAATTACATGGGAAGCTTTCACAAATAAAAAATAATAATGACTATGTTCTATTTGTACACATATATTTTTTTAAAATATATTTTATTGATTTTTTTAGAGAGGAAAGGAGAGGGATAGAGAGTTAGAAACATCGATGAGAGAGAAACATCAATCAGCTGCCTCCTGCACACTCCCCACTGGGCATGTGCCCACAACCAAGGCACATGCCCCCGACCGGAATGGAACCTAAGACCCCTGAGTCCGCAAGCCGACGCTCAATCCACCGAGCCAAATCGGTCAGGACTGTATACATATATTTTTATCAAAATGGATATTTTAGAGATTATATAAAAATTTCCAAGATTCTACAAAGTTGTGATATACTTTCATTTGTAATTCTAATTGTTATCTTGGAATGTTATATCTTACAGGGGGAAAAAGTTCTTTCAATTGCATTATAACCAGGTCTTTAATCATGTCATTTTAAGTTTGTCATTTACAGACAGTCATTGTTCTACTATGATGTATTTGCAACTAGGTTTCATCTTTAAAATCTATGGAAAGAAACATTCCAAAAATGGGCAGATGGGTTTGTCAGTCCTTTGGGTGGCAACCCAATTCTTGAGATATTAAAATGACTGTCCTTGTTTTACAAATGAAGTCTTTACAGGACCAGAGGTGTGGCTCCAGGAACAATTCAAAGCCCAGAACTCTAGGAATAATTTAATTGATGCGTCATCCCATGTCCAACATCCTAGTACTGAAGGCTCATAACCAGCCATCAGCTGCACTGCCAGGTAAAAAAGAGATGAAATGGGCAGCGCCAACAGCCTCCCCGAGATTCCTCCTAGGGTGTCTGTCTTCTTAGCACTTGGACCACGTTTAAGAGCGAGGATCAAAAGGGGAACAGACCTCATTTTCCTTCACAGTACCGCCTGGCCTCCACATAAACTCGGTGACAGGGGAGTCAGGCCTGTCCCTGGATCTCTGAATTATAACACTATTTCCCAGTTAGATTTGTTCGGCAAATGAAAGCAAATGGAGTGAAATATCCTGTATTCAGATGTTCATGGCCCTTAAGCAAGATAGGGATTTACGAAAGTCTTGTAGTGTGTGAGTTGCCACAGTGCCAGATGAATTCGATGACACCCTCCTCACAGCCCCAGCAAGATGCCCACCTCTGTCCCTATCGATCCAACAGGACAGCCTGCTTCCCAGCTCACTCCTCTGCTGTCCCCCAAAGTGTAGCCACCATATAATCCCTCCTCCACTACGGAACAGGAGCAGCCATACCCGGAGGAATTGTCTGGGTACATGTTCCCTTCTCTATTTCTGACCTGGCCTTTTGCAAAGAAAAACTCCGTCTGTTTTCCGAGGACTCTAGCGAATTCACAGAGGGTGCAACCACCTAACACCGACTTATGACTTAATTTGGAGAGATTTCCAGATTGTCTTCTCCTGCTGTTGCACTGCAGATCAAAGGCAGCATGCACAGGGGCCACTGGGCTGATGCTGACCAACCAGCTCCACATCGCATACTCCAGCCAGAGAGAGACACAAGCTCAGGGCAGGACCCTCACTGGGCCTGTCACGCAGGGACAGATGGAGGACGAGAAGGAAGGTAGCCCCGGACTCATATGTGTACTTGTCTCACAGACGGGATGAAAAGATGTATTGTCAAGCCTGTAATTGACAAAATGAAAGGGGATACTCAAGGAAATGATGAAAACCCGGGCTTTCTCAGGGGTGATTAACAGAAGTTTTACGGAAGAACACAAATACTGACCCCAAGCCTGCCGATTCTGAGCACTTCCGGGGGTGCATTTTCCCAGCCGGCAGCCCCAGACATTAGCAGAAAGTTAAAAAGCTAGCTGTGGGACCACAGACCCCACTGAGGAAATGATGGAGATAGCTTTCAGTGTTTGTACAGCTGAGACAGGGCAGAGAAAGACCAAAAAGCCCCGTAAAAGCAAAAGGTTCATGGCTGGCCACAGCGTTAAGTCCTACGGCACCTCAGGGTCACCGAGCCCCAGGCTACAACAGACATCAAGGGGCAATGCTGCTCCTGTGGACCAGGGGGACACATGCCAGTAAAGCAGGAGTGTCCACAACTAGCTTGGGCTCGGCTGCCTCCAGGACTGTGCCCCTCTGAGAGAGGCAAGGCCATAGCAAGAGTGAGTGTCCTAGGCTCCAAGGGGAACCTAGTGAGACCTGAGGGTGCCAGAGGAGCCTCGGGTCACGCTTGATGTGGCTTCAGGAATTCCAGCCCAGCTCTGCAGTGGGAGAACCAGCGAACAGCCTCAGCCCAGTCTCAGATCCCATTCCCGAGTCCCCTCAGGTCAGGCAGGAACCACGACCCTCGTCAGCAGGAAGCAGCTACTGAAGATGGACCTTCCTCCCTTATCAGCCCTGAAAGATTTGGGGGATGGAAGTCTCTGAGGGGTCAGTGAACTAGGACGTGTGGAGTAGGAAACTGAGACAGACAGCTAAATGGACGAGCCATTTACAGTTATCTAGCTACTCCCCAAATCCAGTCTTCCTAACTGCGGACACTCAGGGAAAAATGGCTCACACTTCTCCTCCCCACCCACACCCTCCCTTTGCTCCACTGACCCCAGCTTTAATAAATGTACGCTTGCCCGGCTGGCATGGCTCAGTGGTTGAGCATCGACCCATGAATCAGGAGGTCATGGTTCGATTCCCAGTCAGGGCACATGCCCAGGTTGCAGGCTTGATCCCTAGTGTAGGACAAGCAGGAGGCAGCCAATCAATGATCCTCTCATCATTGATGTTTCTCTCTCTCTCTCTCTCTCTCTCTCTCTCTCTCTGTGGGCTCACGGGTTTAAACACCATCACAATGGGGTCAGGATTGTACCGTAAGAATTCTGAGAGCACACTAACATAACTGGAACACTCACACAATGAACCACTGTGGCGTAGTAAAGCATAGACAGCGGAAGATGTCTGCAAATTGATATGATTTCCAGGAATTATTTGTTAAGTTTTAAAAAGCAAAGCACAAAAGATTATTTAGATAGAGTGTACTATCTATTCTGTAAGAAAGGAATAATAATAAAGAAGAAAATACACATGTATCTACTTGTCTGAGCAATAATAAACATAGGCAAGGTAAGCCATAAGCAGAAACTGGGCACCTACAGGCATGTCAGGGAATGAATGGGAACGACAGAGGAAACACGTGTGCAGGAAAAATACTTTTCTAAATATAATTTTTGGTGGAGACCAGACTTTTGGAGCCATGTTAATGTTTCACATACTCAAAAAGGAAAATAAGTAGTCATTAAGGATGGGGAAATTTTAATACAATGTAAAATTTAGTAACAAAAACAAATGAACCAAACCATATATTACATGAATAACATAACCACAGAGAAGGGGTCTGGGGAAAGCACCCAAGTAATGCCTGAACACCGTGTTAGAACTTCATGCCATCAGACTACAAGCCCAAACGTCACACAACCAACATTGAACTCTAATTACTAAACTTCTTTTTCACAGAGGCAAAAATTAACACTTTTGAAACTACCTGATGTGCATTCGAGGACCACGCAGATAAAAAAAAAAACATGTTGTGTGAATGGGAGCAATTTCTCACTGTCAGAGAAAGAAGTATAAACATGAAAAGAAGGATAACATAAACATCGTGTGGTGAATTAGGATTACAGGTTTAATG
The DNA here is from genome assembly GCF_028538775.1 of Myotis yumanensis. NCBI lineage: Eukaryota > Metazoa > Chordata > Mammalia > Chiroptera > Vespertilionidae > Myotis > Myotis yumanensis. The sequence goes on from NW_027223759.1 coordinate 91,901,376, forward strand.
TGAACTCATAGGGAGGTGGACAGATGACAGCTGATTAGATGATAGAGATAGATGATAGATAGATAGATAGATAGATAGATAGATAGATAGATGATAGATAGATAGATGATAGATAGATATAGATAGATAGATAATAGATAAATGTAGGGGAGGAAGAAAGGAGAAAGAAATAAAGAAGGAGGAATGGAACAAGGGAGGGAAATATCAGATAACATTAAATGCATGTATAAGCATGACACTCACATCATGCTACTTTTATCACAAATCAAATTTTCAACAATGAGCCTTTTTCTAGGTTTTCTATTCCATTCCATTCATGATGTTGTCTGTTCCTGTGCCTACAGCAGTCTCCTTATAAATTATCTTTAATGTTTTTGTTTCTTTACTTTGATATTTATTCCATAATTCGCTTGTAAATTTCCATGAAAAACCTGTTTAATGTTGTGATTTAAAATAGATTTCCTTAAAATAGATTTAATATTGTGATTTAAAATAGATTACTTGGGCCACTTGATCCCAATTGATCAAGGTAAAGTATCTTTTGTCATATTATCCCTACGCACTTCATATATTTTTTGCTATTGTAAATAGCATTTTTGTTTCAATTTTTTGGTGCTAGTTTGTAATAACTAATTGTTATATGTTGATATTATATCCTGAAACAATGCAAATTCATTCATTAGTTCTAAGAGCTTTTTCTGTAGATTCCATGAGGTTTTTTTATATAAATAATCAATTCATCTAATAATTTATTTCCTTTCTTTCCAGTCTGTATTACTTTTACTTTTTTTCTTACTTTATTGCACTGGCTAGAGCCTCCAGGACAATTTCAAATAAAAGTAGTGAAAAGACATACTTGCCTTGTACCTAATCTTAGCAGGAAAGCATCCAGCCTTTCAACATTCAGTGTGATGCTAGCTGGAGGTTTTCCTGTAGATGCCCTACATGGGTTTGAGAAAGTTTCATCTATTCCTGGTTTCAGATTATCTACTCGGTCCTCTGTTTCATTAAATCTACTGTTGATGCCCTCTAGTGCAGCGGTTCTCAACCTGTGGGTCGCGACCCCTTTGGCGGTCGAATGACCCTTTCACAGGGGTCGCCTAAGACCATCCTGCATATCAGATATTTACATTACGATTCATAACAGCAGTAACATTACAGTTATGAAGGAGCAACAAAAATAATTTTATGGTTGGGTCACAACATGAGGCACTGTATTTAAAGGGCCAGAAGGTTGAGAACCAATGCCTAGTGTATTCTTCATTTCAGTACTGTATTCTTCATTTATGGCTGGTCCTTTTTTGTTCCTAGACCTTTTTTATGCATACTATCTCTTTGTTGAAGTTCTCATTGAGTTTATCTATTCTCCCCTAAGTTCCTTGAGCAACCTTATAACCAACATTTTAAATTCTGCATCTCAGAGGTTGCTTGTCTCCATTTTGTTTAGTTCTTTTTCTGAAGTTTTGTCATGTTCTTTCACTTGGAACTTCTCTGTCCCCTCATTTTGGCTGCCTTCCGTGTTTCTATATATTAGGCAAAACTGCTTCATCTCTCAGTCTTAGCCGGGTGACCTTAAGCAGTGGGTGTCCTGTGGGGTCCAGTGGCAGTCTCCCTAGTCACCTGAGCCTGGTGCTCCAAGGGTGTCCTTTGTGTGGGTTGTGTGCCCTCCTGTTATAGTTGAGTGCTGACTGCTGTTAACATGTCAGTGGATGGCGCTGACCCCCAGGCCATGACTGCAGCAGGGGAGCTGCTGTGTGGGGGCTGACCCCATGGAGCAGAACCACTTCTGCAGAGCTCTAGTGTCAGCGGAGCCCACCCTTTGGGTGTCTCACTTGTAGAGCTGGTGGGTGGCACTTTGTTGTGGTCTGAAGCAGGCCACTGGGTGTGTTGGCTCTGTAGCCTCTTGGGAGGGGTTTGGGTGTAGGTCTATGTGAGCAACTGCTTGTGCCCAGCTTGAGCCATCTGGTAGGAGCTACAAAGTGCTCTGCAGTTGGTTGCCATTGTGCTGGGCTTGGAGGCGCTTGGAAGAAGCTAATCTGCAAACCAAGGCTACTACTCGAGTCGAGCTTAGAACACCTCAATGTGAGCTGAGGCGAGCTGCTTGAGGCTGTTCCAAGCCGAGACTGGCCACTGTGTATGCCAGGCTTGGGTTACCTGATGAAAGTTACAATGCCAGTTGACACCACCGGTCCTTGCTTGCGTCGGACTTGGGGTTACCTAGCAAGAGGAATGAGGAATGCAGAGGCCGGCTATGGCTTGTTTAGGATTTAGGGACCTTTGAAAGATTTTGGGAAAGTCCGCAACATGAGCTGAGAAGGGCCACTTGTGTGGGAAAGCCCCTAGGAGCAGCTCATGGCAGGCATGTGAACTGGGTGGAGCAGGGTCTCAGGGAACCACACGGCTGTGCCAACAATGTAAGCCACATTGAGAGCTCAGGTTTGGCGCTCGCCCCCCTTGGTCCATTGGGTGGGGGGAGGGCTCACAACTGGTGCCTTCCAGCTCTTTCGTCCTCAGAGAGCAGTGCTGACCCGTCCCTCCAGCCATTGCCCTGAAGCTGGTCAGTTTAGTGTCTTCCTCTAGGTCCCTGGTGGTTTGGAGCTGCTGCCTCTGCATGGGAGCTCAGTGAGTCTGAGTCTGTGCGTGAGCCCTTTAAGCTGCAGGGCCTCGGTCTCCAGCAGCCTTCCCGCTCACTCGGATGCAATCCCCACAGGTTTTCACCATGTCAGGGAGACTTCTATTCCTAGCACTGGAGCTCTGGGCTGAGCAGCTCAGTGTGGGGCTGAGACACCTCATTCCTCAGGGGAGACTCCTCAGCGCGACAGCGCTCCCGATTCTCAATCAACACACCGTGTGCAAGGGGCCTGCCTGTTCCCAGGAGGCCAGCCCTGGCTAAGTCTCCCCAACCTTGTCCTGTGGCTCCTTCCCAGCTGAGGCAGCTCCCTCCTAGGCATGCTCACCAGTGTCAGGGGACTCGAGGGGCCCTGCGCAACCTCTACAGCCCCTTGGGCAGCTCCCCTATTTGGTATTTTGTTCTTGCCAATCCCCCTGCCCCTGGGTGTAAGGGCTGCTTCAGGGGAACGGCCCGAGGAAGGGCACAGGGTGGATCGTCACCAGTGGACACCTCACTCCCAGTCTTCCTTACGGCATCAACAGGCTGGGCTACTGTGTTCAAGTGCATGAGCTTTGAAGTGTCCAACTGAATAGTCATTGGGTAGCTACTATATGCCAGATATTGGGGTAGGGATAAAACTCACACTGATAAGACACACGTGAAAACCGAAAGAGAGGGAGAGCATAAAGGACAGCACAGCAGGGGATGCTATTAGGGGTAGGAGCAGGGGCTAGGCTTCCTGGAGATGCTCTCAACTTACTTTTAGAGAATAAGTAGGAATTTGTTACATGGGGTCAAATAAAAAAACAAATCCAGACTTGGTAAAGAGAGACTTGATTTGAAAGAATTCTTTCAAAGGGGGTGGGGCAGCTATTGCAAAAGGGAGAATACGCTGACTCGGAGACCTATGTTAAGGGTTAGACAGAGTTCTTTCATAGGGAGGACGAAACGAGGAGGAAGCGTGTCCGGAAGGAGGCCGGGCGGGAGAGGCACTGCCAGTCAGTTTGCCCAGTCAGCCTGTTCTCGGGAGGGGCTGTCAGCAAGGGGGGCCAAAACCCGGGGCCAGGCGGAAGGAGAAGCCTAACCAAGGTTTGGGTAAATGAGCATTTTGTCCCAATTGATCAACTGGTAGTTTGAGGCAATGAATGGGTATTTGGAAGGTCTGTGTCCGGCTTATCACAGGTAATCCAGGGGGCATCCATGACTCTTTCTTAAGCCATATGGGAAGGGGGCTCTTTGCATAAACTGTTTTCCAGAATCTGACGTCCCCTGCTTTTCAAGATCACAAAGCTCAGTTAAAATTCAACGTTCGATTAGGGAAGAAGGAAGCAGCAGGTGCCTGCACACTGGGGAGGGACAGGCAGGTCTGCCGGCCTTAGCACCGGCCTCAGGTACACCTGCTCAGGGCCATTTCCGGGGTTTGCACTGGAGTGAGGGCATGGGGACACCACACGGGAATGCTGCTGCCCATTAGAATAGTTTCCTTCCTGACCGATGCCTGCATGTGCCGTCTTTTAGGGAGCAATTCTGCCTTGTCTTTTCCTTACTACCTTTTCTTTCATACCAGGACCAAGAGAAAAGAAGCCCATCTTTTCAGAATAAAGGAACTAGCTGCTAAAGGCTCAAGGTACTCAGCTGCTATTAAAAGAGGAACCCAGCCTCCCAGAAATATCAGAAATGTGTCTGGGGAGAATAAAAGGCCCCTCTCTCAGAGACCAGCATCAGGAGCTGAGTGCACTGTGCTTCCCACAGGGGTGATGGCCTTCGGGGGCCTAGAGGACCTACCTGGGGTGCCCTCTGTGGAACCCCCCAGGGCTCAACAGGAACAGGCAGCACTGAAAGCTGCTCAAGCTGTTCCCTGTACCTGGGCCACCAGCTCCCGGGCCCGTCCCCCAACACTTCAACACCAAAGAGCAAGTCTCTTCTCGGCACCCCAAGCAGCTCCCTGGGAAGGGCTCCCCCTCCTGCTCTGCCTGCTGCAAGGGTGGCCTTGATGGAGGGTCAGCACCCAGACACGGCCGTGCCTCTGACAAGAATAAGGACATCCACAGTGAAGAGTGGTCAAATGGTCCATTTGTTTATTCAAGAGAACAGTAAGAAAGTACACCTTAAATATTGCAAATTTTATATACTGGAACGACCACTCCCCAACAAGTTTGAAAAGTGGTCTGAAAAGAACAAAACAAATCGAGTCCCCTACTTTTTTAAACCCTGGACTAACGCATGAAGACAGAACCAAGTTCTCATGCATTTTCTTCGAGAGTCGGGTAGTACACGGACGTCAGGTGGCCAACGCTGGCGGAGGCTGCTTCGCCGTGGCCCCGGCATCACTTCCGGAAGCGCTTGAACAGCGGGTGCACGTGCTTGCTGGCAGCCTTGCTCCGCGCCGCGTGGTACTCCATGTACACCGTGTCGTCCGCCCCAGACATGGAGCTCATGGTCCCAAAGCGCCGAGACACCTGTGGGGGACCCCGCTGCTTTTACAACATTTATCACAGCTTTATACAACGTTTCAGTTAACAACTCTCACTATTTTTAACATCTCATCCACCACTCACTATGTCTCAGGCATGGTTCCAAGTAGAATACAGGTGTTACGTGTTTTACCTTATCCAAGGCCCACACCATCAGCACACCCCTTTAAGAGGAAGCTGGCACACAGAGAGGTTAAGAAGCCTGTAGATCAGTGGTTCTCAACCTTGGCTGCACATTAGAATCACCTGGGAATCTTTTTTGGGGGGGGGGGGTGGTGTGTGGTGGTGGTGGGCCTGGGAATCTCCTGATTTCAAAAAGATTCCCAGGTGATTCTAATGTGCAGCCAAGGTTGAGAACCGCTGCTGTAGATCATTCAGCTCTTAGAGGGTAGGACTGGAACGCAACCGTCTGGCTGTGGAGTCCCTTCCTTACCCTAATGTGGCCCTGCCTCTCTCCATGACAAGTTCTGAAGAGAATTTTTTAACAGTGAGCACAGACATCCCTCAAAATTCCCTACGACCCCACCGTGAGGCTGTAAAGCCAGTGGACAGCCAGCGGCCCTGCGCTGAGCCCTGGCTCTACGTGTCACGTGACCTGGGGCACACGAGGAAGCCTGCATCCCAGTGATGTCACTTCCAGGGGGACCACACACCTGCCTAGGCCTGAGTGGTATGAACAGAAACCACTCCAGTCCGGGGTTTGCCCGAGTCCGGCCCACCCATGGACATCACAGCGAAGGAAACAGGCCCTGTCAGCGCCTCGAACAGCATGGCCGCAGGGGTCCCTGTAGGTGGACTCACTCAGTCAGACGCAAGACGCTTCCCCAGGGCTCCCCTGCAGGGTCCAGAGATCCAGCCGCAGCGCAGCCCGAGGGGAAAGGGCCTCAGGCTGCAGGGAGGGCAGCACCCCCTGCCCAGGCAACGCTGCTTCTCCCGTCCCTGTTCCAACCATTGCTCCCCTTTGGCTCTCATTCCAGTTTACTTTCAAAAGCACCAACTTATACTTTTCGCCTTGCAGGGCCTGGCTAAGAATTTTCCATGATGATACGTTCATGTATTATGCCCTATATGTGCCTGACACAGAGGAGGCATTCAATAAGTATTTGCGAGATAAAAAGTTGAGTATTTTCAGAATACTAAATCTTTTTCCAAACAAGTACCAAACTATACGAGTTGGTCCTCAGACTTGTCTGACAGGCTGGCAGGCTCAGCTCAGTGGCTGAGGAGGAAACCAGTGATGAGTGACCTGCCCACGGCCAAGAGTGGCGGTCCCAGCCTGTCACGCTCCTTTGCGCAGCCACCTAGTGCGAGCCTGGGGCCAGGCTTGCCACCCTGGGCTCCAACACAGAAACACTAACAAATGCTCACGCTAGGCTGTTTTGTGAACAGAGCAAGAGACCATTTACAGCCACTGTGGGCTCAGCCATGAAAACAGTAGGTACAGAAGGAGTGACACAGCCCGGCCAGCAGGGCTCAGTAGTTGAGCATCAACCTATGAACCAGGAGGCCACCGGTTTGATTCCCAGTCAAGGCACATGCCCAGGTTTCGGGCTCAATTCCCAGTGGGGGGCATGCAGGAGGCAGCTGATCCATCAAGAATTCTCTCTCATCATTGATGTCTCCATCCCACATTTCCTCTCCCTTCCTTCTCTGAAATCAATAAAAACATTTTTTTAAGAACAGGAATGATACATACCAATAGGTTAATACGTCATTACTATTCTTCTCTACAAGTTTTCCAGAAACCTGCGGAGGCACATTCCCACATGACGGTACATGTGTGTGTCTGCGCACTCGGTCCTTCAGGAGAACGGACACCTGGAGCCTCACCACTCGCTCACCCACCTGGCTGGACTTCGAGCCAAATTCTCCTGCCACGACCTCTTCCTCAGCGTCCAGGTCAGTGGCTGCCAGGACTTTCTGTAAGAGCTGCTGCTGTTCTTCTTTCGTTGAAAATGCTAACTCTTCCTCCTCCATGCCAGCAAGCTTTGTGATCACCTGCAAAGCCAAAACCAGCAGGCGACACGTTCTGTCTCCTTTTCCTTGGCCCCCGCCGCCTTCTCCTGGGCTCACTGCCCTCCCCCAGGCCGTGGAGCGCCCGGCGGAGCAGGTGGCTACCAGTGGGGCTGCTGGGCAGTCCAGAGACTACATTTAGGAGTCACCTTCAATACAAAGCGTAATCCGTGACTGCAAGACAGATGCTAACAGAATTCCAGAGACATCTGCTCCCAAGCCACAGCAGCTGAATGACCACTTACAGATCAGCAGGGTCCTGGCCATTTTAACCCCCCTCTGGCAGTTTTCCCTTCCTGCAGCAGATGATGAAGGGGATCAGAGATGACAGGCACCGCCGGCTGCCTCCTCCCTGCCCCCAAGAAGGGCTTCAACCTCCTGGCTTGGACCCAGGGCTCCCAGCAGGAGGGAGGACTTACAAATAACAAAATGTCGAGAATAAATTTGTAAGATGTTTTTTCTAAAAGAGCAGGATGCCAGCCTGGTGCATGTGGTTTTTATTTCTTTGCAGATAACTTACTACAAGGCCTTCCTATCTGTCCCTGCAAAAAGCTTGGATTGATTAGAAAATGCCTAGAAACAAGGATGTGGCTGGCTCTCCTGGTGACCATGGATCTGGAGTACAACATGGGGCCCCTCTGCACTGGCTGGCCCACACCTCGAGTCATGCTTCTAGGAACTCCGACTGGCTGCTCTCCGCTGCAGCACCAAAGGTGAGGAAGATAGAGAAGCTGCAACCAACATAGACAACCCCATGGCAGGGCCTTCTCGCCAAGCTCACTCTTCAGAGAACCCAGAGCACTCCTGAGCGGTGCTGCTGCTACCCCACGCTCGCCCAGGGACCCAGAACAGGAATGCTGTTAGCAGCACAGACATTACCGATATGAACCAAGGCCCTGATGCAAGGCCTTCAGAACACTGTTCCGAGAGTCCTGTCCTCCAGCCCAGCACGAGACGTCTGAAAAGTGTCTCTGCCTCCGGCTAGGGGAGGTGGTGTCAGACCACTCTACCCTCTGGTCTAAGGCTAGTAACAGAATCGGTGTTAAACACCCATAGTCCCTCTCAAGTCAAGACCCTGGGAGCCTATACACCAAGTCCTAGTGGTCCTCTTAGTCCCCTGCTCCCAGCATCTCCCTCCCCACCCCTCAAACAAAACCCCTTTGGGACACTGAACCCTGACATAAGCTTACTATTCGTGTCAGCAGGAAAGAAAATGCCTCAGCAAATGAAAGCTTAAGCTTTAGAACTTCCCAAGTTATTCAAATGCCTGATTGGTAGCATACCGGGTGGCTCTCATGTCTGAGGCCCACTGAGGCCCAGGCGCACCAGCTGCCATGGCAAGAGCTGTCCCAGGCACCTGGAGGGAGTGCCCCTTAAGAAAGTAACCCAGGGGCTCAGCCTAACATACTTAGGGCCACAGTGTCCTGGCACCTCCAGTCCTCAGCCTTGCACAGTTCCCACCACCATCTAATGTTCTCTGCACAAGCCAACTGTAAAATGGGAATAAGCAGATTCCAGCTTCTTGCTTCAGAGGTTCTTTGACCCTTCGCTGGGATGGTGGGCAGGGGGGGGATCTGCGCAGTACGCTCTCACAGCCCCCTGCAAGTCACGCAGAGGGCGCCCTCTGCAGGCGCCCACCCCTGAGCTCTGCCCACTGGGACTACAGGGCCCCACTTCTCCTAGGAGCCCGAGTGCAGAAAAGCTGTGGTCCTTCTCTGACCAGAGACCAAATGGAAACATACCTTAAAGCTATAACCCTGATCTACCAAGAACCTCTGCCGCTTGGTTGAATAAGCCATTTCCTGTGTGTCCTGGGAGACCAGCGAGTAGAAGAAGGCATTGTACTCCTCTGCAACCATCCCTGGGGAGAGAGCAGGAGAAAGGACATGAGCTGCGAGCGCGCAGGAACTCAGGGTCCAGGGCTCACAAGCAAACCATGCGGTGGGAGAGATGCAGGCAGGGCAACTGCCCTCAATTTGCATGGGGATGTCATCAAAATTCAACACTTCTGTGCTTCACAGAACACCATCCAAAAATGGGAAAAACCCACAGAATGGGAGAAAATATTTACAAAGTATCTATCTGATAAAGGACTTGTATCTAGGTTACATAAAGAACCATTACAACTCAATAATAAGATAGCCCGCCGGTGTGGCTCAGAGGTTGAGTGTCGACCCACAAACTAAGAGGTCACAGTTCGATACCTAGTCAGGGCACATGCCCAGGTTGTGGGTTCAACACCCCGTCAGGGTGAATACGAGAGGCAACTGATCAATGTTTCTCTCTCCCCCACCCCCTTCATCTCTCTAAAAAATCAATAAGACTTTAAAAAAAGACAACAGCCAACACAACAGCCATCCAGTGTGAATGGATCAAAATTTTAAAATAACAGAAATAATAAAAGGCCAAAGTGAGAGACAACAAGAATTTATTTGGAAAAAAACAAAAAATAGCTATTCAGGAAGCACTGATCCAGGCAGAAGCCCAGACAGTGTTCTGACCAGGAGCCCAAGGCCAGCGTGCTGGCTTCTGAGAAGGGCCTTTCCGTGCCTGGAGGAGGCTTTCCCACGTGCAGACGAGCTCACAGAGCGACGCTGGTTCTAGACCAGCCGTGGGCAAACTACGGCCCGCGGGCCTCGGGCCGAATCTGGTCCGTTTGAAATGAATAAAACTAAAAAAAAAAAAAAGACCGTACCCTTTTATGTAATGATGTTTACTTTGAATTTATATTAGTTCACACAAACACTCCATCCATGCTTCTGTTCCGGCCACAGTTTAAGAACCCATTGTGGCCCTCGAGTCAAAAAGTTTGCCCACCCCTGTTCTAGACCCTGTCTCACGCTCAGTCTGGGCCTCCACGTGTCTGCTCCCCGGTATCCTGCACACAGTTCTTCGGGCCGCCAGGCTGCCGGGCCGCCCGCAGGCACGTTGCCTGCTTTCCCGCCCAGAGGCCTGGGAAGTGAGATGAGTGAGGCCGCTCCTCCATTGTCAAGTGACCTGTTTATGTTTTTTTTAAACTATAGTCATCTTATTGTATATTATAGCCCCAGTACCTTATAACTAGAAGTTTAATCCTTTTGAACACCTTCATCCAATACCCCCACCCCTACCCCAAGTCTGGTAACCACAAATTTGAACCCAAGTTTGGTTTGGGCTTTTATTTGTATTTCACATATAAGTGAGATCATACAGTTTAGTCTTTCTCTGACTTACTTCACCTAGCCTAATGCCCTCAAAGTCCAACCATGTAGTTGCAAATGGCAGGACTTCCTTTTTTTAATAACTGAACACTCTTCTCATGTATGATACCACATTCTCTTTACACATTTACCTCTCAAAGCACTTTGAATATACCATGCCTTGGCTATTGTAAACAATGCTGCAATTAACACGAGGGTGGGGTTTTCTCTGACCCATTGGTTTCAATTCTGTCAGATATTCCCAGAAGTGGAAGTGCTGGATGACGTGGTAGTTCTGTCTTGAAGTGTCTGAGGAATCTTTATACTGCTTCCCATAGTGGCTGTGCCATTTACAATCCTACTACAGCAGGCACAGGAGTGCCCTGTTGTCCACATCCTTGCCATCATCTCTCTCCTGTCTCTCTGGATGACAGCCATTCTGACAGGCACTGTGGTTCTGATTTGCATGTCCCTGATGATTAGTGAGGAGCACCCTTTCATGTACCTGTTGGCCATTTGTATGTCTTCTTTGGAAAAATGTCCATTCAGGTCCTTTGCCCATTCTTTACTGGGGTTATTTTGGCTTTTTGCTCTTGAGTTATATGAGGTCTTCATATTAACCTCTTATTAAGATATAATTTGCAAATCTTTTCTCCAGCTCCATAGTTTTGCTGATCATGCCACAAGTTTGCTGAACGTTTCTTTCACTGTGCAGAAGCTTTTTAGTTTGAGGTGATTTCAACTTGTTTATTTTAATCCCCACCAGAGGATATGTTTTCCATTGATTTTTAGAGAGAGTAGATGGGAGAGAGTGTGTGAGTGAGGGAGAGAAGGAAGGAGGGGGAGGGGGAGAGGGAGAAAGAGGGAAACATGGATGTGTGATTGGTTGCCTCCTGTACACACATCAACCAGGGCCAGGGATCAAACCTGCAACCCAAGTATGTTTCCTTGACCAGGAACTGCACCTGAGACCCTGCGGTGCACTGGCTGGCACTCTAACCGCTGAGCAGCACGGGCCAGCTATTGATTTTTGCTTGTTGCTTTAGGTGTCTTATCCAAAAAATCATGGCCAAGACACGTGTGAAGGAGCTTTTTTCCTGCGTGAGTTTTACATTTTCTGGTCTTTTATTTAAGTCTTTAATCCACTTCAAGTTAATTTTCTAAGTGGTATGAGAATGAGGTCTAGTTTCATTCTTTTACACGTGAATATCCAATTTTCCCAGCACCATTTATTGAAGAAACTGTCTTCTCTCCGGTGAGTATTCTTGGCCCCCTTGTCAAATATTAGTTGGCCATATTCGCTTAGGTTTCTTTCTGGGCTCTTGATTCTGTAACACTGGTCTGTGTGTGTTTCTGTGCCAGTGCCACAGTTTTGATTACGCTGGCTTTATAACATAGCTTGAAATCATAAAGGGTGATGCCCCCACTTTGCTCTTTCTCGGGATTGTTTTGGCTATTTGGGGTCTTCTGTGGTTCCATATAAATTTTAGGATTATTTTTTCTAGTTCTGTAAAAAATGACAAAGGAGTCTTCATAGATATAACATTGGCTTTGGGTAGTGTGGACATTTTAACAATATCAATTCTTCTAATCCACGTAGACAGGATATCTTTCCATTTACTTGTGTTCAACTTCTTTCATCAATGTCTTATAGTTTTCAGTGGAGAGATCTTTTCACCTCCTTGGTTAAATTTATTCCTAAGTACTTTATTATTTTTTATGCTACTGTAAATGGGATCATTTTATTTCTCTTTCAGAAAATTCATTGTTAATATATAGAAACACTACTGATTTTTGTATGCTAACTAACATTTGTATGTTAACATTTTAATAAACTGCAACTTTACTGAATTCATTGATTAGATCTAACAGGTGTTTTTTTTTTTGGTGGAGTCTTTAGGATTTTCTATTGGAAATCATGTCATCTGCAAATAAAAACAATTTTACCTCTTCCTTTCCAATTCTGATGACTTTTATTTCTTTTTTCCTGCCTGTTTGCTTTGGTTAGGACTTCTAGTACTAACCTGAATAACAGTGGTAAGAGTGGGCATCCCTGTCTTGTTCCTGATCTTAGAGGAAAAGCTTTCAAGCTTTCAACCTTTCACCATTGCTAATTTGCCAACACTCAGTTTGCTAATATTTTAATGAGAATTTTTGCATCTATACTCATTAGGGATATTGGTCAGTAATTTTCTTTTCTGTAGTATCCTTTTCTGGCTTTGATATCAGAGTAATACTGGCCTTGGAAAATAAGTCAAATATATATATATATAAAATTCTAATTCAAATTCAAAGGGTTTTCAAATCACATTTCTTTCTTTTTGGTGGTAAAAGGAATAAGTCCTGAATTACTTTCATATATGCTAATCAGATTATGCTTGTCAGTCTATAAAAGCTATAATTTGTCCAGCAGCCTACTATATTCTGTTATGTAAATCTCACTCCTCATAATAGTCCTGCAAGATAGGTTGTCCCTCCTACTTTAAAGGGAAAATCAAGGCTCAGAGGGACAATTTACTTGTCCAAGGCCACACGGTTGGCCTGTGCTCAAGTCCATGCTTGCTATTTCTAACTTGCCCTGTTCTCCACTTTAAACACAATCAATTAGTTGCTTCTTAAACATATTCAAATACAGTACGATTCCACCATGTGCCCACTAATGTTGTCATTTTCAAACATCCAACCAGTCCAGATGCCTCCTAAGTATGTGGATTCCTTGAGCACAGGGCCCGTGTCCTTGTCTTAGGACAGCCTGGTCCTAGAAGGGTGCCACCTCTGAGCAGCAATGTTAGTCCCTGTCATGCCTGCAACCGAAGTCCAAGGCCTGTTAACGCCCACAGTTAACAAGCAGAGCACCCACGCCCCGTGCTTTCCATTTCACAGGTTGTGAGGGAGGTGTCCACCTGTGGCTGCTCAGTAACCTGTGGTTACTCCTAACGTGAGGATCAGGGGACAGCTTCCAGCTCTGACACTTGCAGCGGTGGTCGAGCTCTGCTTTCTCCCTTCTATGTCGACATCATTAAGCATTGCCCCCTAGCTCCTCTTACTATCTACGTGGGTAAGAGCTCAATTTAGAGGGTATCTGTGTGAGTTCCAGGCAGCCGTCATGGAAAACATCCACATACTCAGCCCCAATGCCTGGCAAATGACAAGGGCCAAGGACACCTTGGTCCTCGCTTTGGGACTGCCTTCCTCAGAGTATGCCTGGCCCAGGAGCACCAGATCACCATCACACAAGCACAGCAGCTCAGCCCTCCCCCTCCCATCTGAGGTGGCTCAGGAGGGACCTCCCAGAGCAGAAGGGAAAGGCCACCTTTACCTTTTTTGGCTCGGAGCACTCGCCCTAGCCTCTGGGCCTCCTGCCGCCGGGAACCACCATGAGATGAGATCTGAATGAGAACATTTGCTTCTGGCAAATCAAATGATGTGTCACCCACCTATGGAAATGAAGCAGCTGTGTGTCTGGGAAGGTTTTCATATATGAGGCGACAAGAGAAAAAAACCAACTGGCCTCACAATTAAACAAGCTCTGCAGATACTTTAGAAAAGCAATCACTACCCTCTTCCTATGCCAGGGCCCTTCCGATGAGCAGCCTCTTGAACCCAGTGCGCATGCTCCTGAGAGCCGTCCGAGACCACCGGGCCCCACAGGCACCACCATCCTCTCAGCTGCACTCCGTGTGGGCTGCCAACAGCCCAAGACAAGAGGGCCCGTCAACAGAGACTTTCTGTGAGTGGCTCTTATTTTTTGCTACAGAAATACGTCTGCATCAAACCATCCACACTTAAATGGAGGCCACGGGGACCAGCAGCACATGCCTGAGAGGTGACCTAATGGGTGCCACTGTTCTCACTGGGCTGGATTCTGATTCAGAGCAGCTGCGTCAGTTTGGGGGCTACAACCATCTAGATCCCCACCCTCACCCCACCGCCCCCCCCCCCGCCCCCCCCACACACACCACCACCACCATCAAAGTTTGGTACTTACAGACCCAGCCAAGGTCACTTTTATGGGTAAATCTCGTTTCTTTGGGGTTCTGGGTCTATTCTCATTTGAATGACTGTTACAAACAGTTGGGCCACAAGCTTCTAATTGCAAATGAAAGCCATCCCCCAGCCAGGCCGACAGCTCAGCACCCACCACGGCACAGCAGGAGCCAGGCCCAAGGCTACCCACGCCTGCAGCATCTCCAACTCCACAAAGAGAAAATCATCCAAATGCCTACTTTTGCCCGAGTAGGTGATGAACTTTCCCCTTTTATAAAGGAAATACAACTTAAAATTCCTGCATCCCAAAAAGAGATGGGAAAAACTTGAGTCAAGCAAAAGGACTTTAGAGATTATGCATATACATAAAACCCTAAATCTACTTCTTCTACTACCCAGACACTGGGAAGGAAAACTGACACGTGATGTTCCTTCAACAAACACCAACCCACTGCCCAGATAGCAGCCAGTGTCCCCAGGCCTTGTGGCTGCTGGGGCCTCACCACCACTGCATGCCACACAGACCTTGGATATGAAGATGGTGTTGATTTTGGGGTTGTGCTTGAAATTCTGGAGAATCTGCATCCTTTCTCCCTGGGATGTAGGACCATAGATATAGGGTCTAGAGAAGAACAAGACCATATTAGAAAGACCATAGAATCACTCCTCAATTACCCTAAAAGCACATGAGAGGGAAAAGGAGCTCCTGCAAAGTGCTCTCTCCCAGGAGGCCTGCCACCCAAGAATATCTGCAGGAGACCCATAAACATGAGTGGCAATGCACCTTCCCCACCCCTTCCAAAACACACACACGCCATCCCTTCACCGCTGAGCTGAGGTTCAAGGTCACCATTCTCCCTGGGATTCCCTCCTTTACCTTTTTCTTTGTTTTTGGACTAGGTCTCTAGCTCCAAGCTTGGTGTCTATACAAAGAGAACCCCCGGGATTTCATGAAGCTCAATGAGGGTGGCAAATGAAACAACGCTATTTGTAAACCAAAGCTTGGAGCAACTCTTTTCCTAATGACACAGGCATTCTCCTCCAAGAAAGGAGTAGAAAGGAGCAAAGGGCCCCTTCCAGACTTTTCTCTACTGACCTCCTTTTACACCAAGTTCAAAACCTATCTATTTAATTCCCAGTTCTTGGCCAAAGAGCACCACCATATCTGACGGCCTCACTGGTCATCCGTCACCTCTTGGCACCTGGCAATGCCATTCACGGAATGACCTAGTTTCTGTGGCTTTCTTTCCCAGGGTAATAACAGTGATGGTGATGATAGCAAGGACAACTACCGATACACAGGTCCCACACACACCGAACACCAAGCAAGATACTATGTTGAAAAAAATCCATCCATCCCTGCCGACAGTCCTCAGGCTGTGAAAGGTAGTTTCATGTTCCCAATTTACACACGAGGAACGAAGGGGCAGGAGGCTGGCGAGGCTGAGCCCAAGTGTAAACACTCCACTGCTCAGGCCATTACATGGAAGGCTCAGAAAGCAGCATTTCTGACCTCCACACGCTTCCCAACCCTGTGCTACTAACTAGGAATGGGTGTACCTGAGAGAGCAAAACCCTTGCCGTGGGGAAGCAGGGTGGGGCCTGGGACAGATGGACACCCAGGCTGATGGCCTCAGGTCACCCCAAACACTGCAAGTCTGTCATATAGAGTGTTTGGGCACCACACAAATCTTGTTCTTTCCTCTGCGTGTCATGCTGGGAAACCCCCTCTACAGAACCACCTGTTTCTCAACACCCAAGTTTTATGTGGCTCTTTTTCTCCTCATAAGAAACGACTCACATGATGGTGAGCCCCGTTTCTAAAGACTCCCCACACAGGAAATGAAACAGAAGGGTAACTGACCTGCAGAAGGGCCCCTCACATAAGCCGAGCACCGAGTAGATGCTGGGCACAAGAATCCTGAGGCGGTGCTGGTAAGGAAGCCCATGTGACAGAGCGAGGAGGCCGAGAGGCACACAGCACCCCCAAGGTGCACAGCTAATAAGAGGAGCTGCTGGGAGTCAGGTCCAGCCGTCAGAATCCAAAGTGGTGTCCTTCCCACCTCATATCCCAAACAACCCACAGTCTCTCCTGCAAAGTCCTGAGTGACGCCTATGCCTTCCTAATTAAGGCTGGCTGAGCCAGAAGCTCAGAGACCCCCACCCCACCTCAGTCCTAAGCACATGCCCAGGGCCCACAGGATCATTTTAAAGAAAACAAGACAAGCAAAAGCACTTCATATACTTAAAGGCCAGAAGTACACAAGAAAGAGAAGTAAAAGTTGTAATTATCTTTCCATTATCCACCAGAGAGCCATGACCTGCTGCCCTCCATGGTGCCAGACAGGCACAGATTCGACAGTGCCGGGCAAATGCGTGTGCCTGACCAGGCAGATCTCAGGAGATGACAACCAAAGGACAAGCCTCAGGTGTGTTTGAATGCAAGTGTAGGGCAGGGCCCTTGAAGAAGGCTCCAGGAAGAATCTAGATGGAGCACTGAAATGGCGGGAGGGGAGGGGAGAGAGAAGACAGCTGTTAAATAGGACACAGTAAACACGCATTGCTTTATTGCCCCTCTCAAACTGTCACCATGCAGAATTAAAAAGAGAAACCCACAAGGGCAAAGAGAACAGGAGAAGTAACAGCAGAACAGAGAGTGAACAATATTGTGGAAGTCAACACACAGAGAGGAAGCAGATGCCCAAACCCGCACGAGGGAAAGCCAGTACAAACAAGCTCTTATGTGCAGAACATAAAGCATTCCAGACCTAGTCGCCAGTGGCCTGGGAAGGGGGCGGGGGTCAGACAGCAGACAAGGGCTGGCCGAGTATCGAATGAGGAGCAGGGTGAAACCCCAATCCCAACAGCCAGGTATGCCTCCTCGCATCTGGCAGAAACCTGGAGGCTTTAACTTCTAGGTTCATAGAGGCATAGTACTTAGGGACCTCAGGCAGAGCTGAGGGCAAAGGTGAGACTGCAAGTGAATCCCTTTCTCCCTCTCCCCCCACATGCTGGCAGCCAGAAGACCCGAAGATTCCTCTCTGGAGAAGCTGTCCTGCCCAAGAAAGACCTGGAGATACTGGCATTTCTCAATCTCTTCATGCGTCACCAGGTTCCTGCCCATCACGCATGGTGGGGTCCACAGGCTGGCTAAGCTATTCAGAAGGCCAATTCGCTTCTTAGTGGCTGACTCCTTTTTTTCTTTGGTACCAAATTACTTTATTTGAAGGAATGGTACAAATGACAGTCACGAGTGGATGATTTCGTGCAAGTTATAGAAAAGGTAAAGGCAACTCAACGTGCAGTGTTGCTTT
The DNA here is from genome assembly GCF_028538775.1 of Myotis yumanensis. Classification (NCBI taxonomy): domain Eukaryota; kingdom Metazoa; phylum Chordata; class Mammalia; order Chiroptera; family Vespertilionidae; genus Myotis; species Myotis yumanensis. The sequence goes on from NW_027223759.1 coordinate 91,918,954, forward strand.
GGTGACCAGGATGTCACCCCGAGGCTACACAAAGCAGCCTAACTAGTGACGGACTCTTAAACAAGAAAATACAGCCAAGGATCACCAAGTCAGACAGGCTCTGCAGAGAGAGGGAAGCAATCAAAATAATGAAACTTGAAGAGAAGAGAGACAGTGCAGGAACAGAAGAAATGTCAAAGCTCGACCAGCCCAGAGAAGACACTGCATGAAACAGGAACAGTCAGCAAGAAAGAGTTCTTGCAAACTCACAAATGCTTCAATAGAAGGGCTGGCAGACAAAGGAAGAAAAAATAGGAGAAAAAAGAAAACTGGGGAAGTTGTTCCAAGACCTAACATCTTACAACAGGGATTCAAAGAAAGACAGAACAGAAAAAAACAGAGATGAGTTAACAAAGAAAAAAAAATTCTCAAACTGAAACACGAGTTTTCCTATTAAAAGGGTCTAATGGCCCTGCCCAGTGCTTAGTGGTTAGAGCATCAGCCCCAAGCACTGAAGGCTCACAGGTTCAATTCCCGGTCAAAGGCCTGGTCGGTTGGGGGTGTGCGGGAGGCAACCAATCAATGTGTCTCAGGTGAGGATTAACCAGGAAAGGGTTAAAACTGCCCATCACAATAAAAGAAAATGACCACACTAGCCATACAGTTTTGAAATCTCAAAAAGATTCTAGAAGCTTTCTGAGAGAGGAAGCAGATGACACAGCAGACCCTGTGCAGAGAGGGATCAGAAGGGCACCAGGCTTCCCAGCAGTCACAACGGAAGCCCCAGCAAAACTGAGCCTGCCTTTACCATTCTGAGGCCCAGCCAAGCTACTCGTCAAGCGTAAAGCTGAATAAATAATCTGCAAGAAAAGTCCCAAAAAACTTTCTTCCCTCCGGAATCTACTGGAGGATGTGCTCCTTCAAAATGAGTGACTAAGAAAGAGGAGACTTGAGATACAGAAAAGAGGGCTCCCACACAGGGAAGAGGTCAGGGAAGGACGGGATGCTGTCAGAGGGAACCCAGGACTCTGCTGAGCAGCAGTTCTAGTCCGAGAGATGGCGTGCTGGTAGGCATCCCACCAGGGAGAGAGATTTAAAAAGTACTGATGTGTCTGACCCTGCTGAGAAGGGTTCATGGTTGCAGGAAGGGTCTGAAGAGGAACAATTAAGTCTGTTTAAAAAAAAAAAAAACAAAAAAAAACTAAAGCAATGACAAGGAAATTACTAACTCCAGGAAAAAAAAAAATATATATATATATATATATATATATTTTTTTTTTTATTGGTTTTTTTTTAATTCTATTTTCTTGTTTAAAGTATTACAAATAGTAGTACATATGTCTCCTTTTTCTCCCCCATTGACCTTCCCCTGACCTCTCCTACCCCCCAGCATATGCCCTTACCTCACCCGCCCAGTATCTTAAAAAATTTATTTTTTAAGTCTTATTGGTTCTTTTTGTTTGTTTTTAATTGATTTTTAAAGAGAGAGAAAAGGAGAAGAGAGAGAGAAACATCGATGAGAGAGAAGCATCACTGATTGGCTGCCACCTGCACATCCCCCATTGGGGATCGAGCCCACAACCCGGGCCTGCGCCCTGACCAGGAATTGAACCAGGGACCTCTTGGTTCCTGGGTTGACATTCAGCCACTGAGCCACACCAGCTGGGCCATAAAACACTATTTTTACAAAAATAATGTAGTCATAGTACACTATGTGCCTTGGCTTGAACAATACATATACAGTCAAAATCCCTGAATTCTAACTTAACACCAAACATACTGGGAGGATGGGTGCAGTACAGGCAAGAGCTAAATCCTAAACTCGCGTATTAGGAAGTTAACAGGCAATCTCTATAGTTAATAGTCAAGAAATTAATATATAAATTATTACTTAGAAATATGGAGAATAGAGTTGAAGGTGGCTCGCCTTTGGGAGAACCAAGATGGCGCATAGGTAACATCCAGTACTCGCTGTCTCCATACCATGTAAAAATCACAACTAAAATACACAACTACTATCGTTCAGAACCACCTGAAATCTGGCTGAACAGAAGTCCTACAACTAGAAAAGTAAAGAAGGCACACTGAGACTGGTAGGAGGGGCAGAGGTGCAGAACAGGCTGGTGTGGCATGTTTTTAATCGGGAGGGATATCTCCACTGCAGAGACCTCCATGAGGAGCAAGGAGTCCTAGCCCCACACCAGGCCCCCAGCCCAGGGTTCCAGAGCTGGTAAAAGTCCCTTAACTTTGGGCTGTAAAAACCATAGGGGATTGTGGCTGAGTGACACGGAGGCTGCTGGGGCTCCAGGCAGTTTCTCTTAAAGTGCCAGCACACGAACTTACAAGGCCCCACTTCCTCTGACCTCCAGCAATGGGCAGCGGCTTTGGGGAATCCAGACACATAAGAGGAGGAATTGGATTGTCTGGCATCAGGGCAGGAACTCAGGAGTGGCCTCCTCTCAGATAGAAGTGGGGGTGGGGGGGAGTGCTTTAAGGGGTCATTACTCCTGTGCTAGGTAGGACCTCCCCTGTCACAGAGCTGACTAGCAGCCATATCTGAGTTTCCATCAGCCTGGCTCACACTGTTTGCTCCATCCTGGTAATTCCCCGAGAACCCGTCCCATTCCAACTTGCAGCTCTACCCAAGCTGTTTGCAACAGCTTTCCTATATGGCCTGTTCTGGCTCAGGCTTCAGACTTTCCTAAAATCTCTTAAACAAGCAACAGGTGGTGTCAGTGTGCTCCAAACCTATAAATAAAAAGCCCAAGACCCAGCTCTAGCACCAGCCTGCCTTGCTTCACATCTGGGCCTCACCTGGGCACTCCCAAGCCCAACACAAGTTGCAGCCCTCTGCAGATCTCTCTGTAGCTCCTGTCAGGTGGCCCCGGTAGTGGCTGACTTTGCAACTCCCGGGAGACCCCACAGCCAGTGCACCCAGAGGACAACTTCAGACCACAGCAGGTTACAACTCTACACATCCACAAGCAACACATGCAAGGGGCAGACTCAGTGAGCACCAAGGCCCCACTGAAGCAAGTCCTGCTCCATAGGGTGTCTCCTGAACAGCAGCTCTCCTTCTGTAGTCTCAGCTGGTCCTCACAGCCAACTGGCCTGGAGGTCAATTCCTCCCAGTAATGCCAACAGCAACCAAGGATCAACTACAAGACTGTGCACACAGCCCACACAGGGGCGCACCTAGAGTGCCCAGCTCAGGTGACTGGGGAGGCTGAGCCACTGGGCCCTACAGGACACCTACTACACACGGCCACCCTACTAATTCCAGGGGACATAGCAGTTCTACCTAATACATAGAAACAAACACAGGGAAACAGCCAAAATGCGAAGACAAAAAGAAACATGTTACAAATAAAGAAATGGAAACAAGTCCTAACCGGTTTGGCTCAGTGGATAGAGTGTTGGCCAGCGGACTGAAAGGTCCCAGGTTCGATTCCGGTCAAGGGCATGTACCTTGGTTGCGGGCACATCCCCAGTAGGAGGTGTGCAGGAGGCAGCTGATCGATGTTTCTCTCTCATCGATGTTTCTAACTCTCTATCCCGCTCCCTTCCTCTCTGTAAAAAATCAATAAAATATATTTAAAAAAAGAAAAGAAATGGATACAAGCAAACTACTGGATACAGAGTTCAAAACAACGGTTATAAGGTTATTCAAGGATCTTAATGAGAGCTTCAAGGGACTTAGCGAGACTTTCAAGGATCTTAGTGAGAATGTCAAAGACATGAAAAAGGACTAGTTAGAAATTAAGCATACACTAACTGAATTAAAGAATAATTTATAGGGATTCATCAGTAGAGTAGAGGATTCCAACAACCAAATCAACGATTTAGACTATGAGGAAGCAAAAAACACCCAATCAGAAGAGCAAAAAGAAAAAAAAAAATCAAAGAATATGAAGAGAGTATAAGGAGCCTCTGGGACAACTTCAAGCATACCAACATTCACATTATGGGGTGCCAGAAGAAGAGAGAGAGCAAAATATTGAAAACCTATTTGAAGAAATAATGACAGAGCCCAGCTGTCATGGCTCATTGGTTATGGGTTGACCTATGAACCAGGAGGTTGCGGTGTGGTTCCCAGAGTAAGAGCATATGCCTAGGTTTAGGGCTCAATCCCCAGTAGGGGTGTGCAGGAGACAGCTGATCAATGATTATTTCTTATCATTGATGTTTCTTATCTCTCCCTTCCTCTCTGAAATCAATAAAAATATATTTTTTTTTACAAAAGAAAAGAAATAATGACAGAAAACTTCCCTTACCTGGTGAAAGACCCAAACAAGAGGAACCCAAAGAGGCCCACACCAAGAAATCATCATTAAAATGCCAACGGTTAAAGACAAAATCAGCAAGAGAAAAGCAATCACTTACCTACAAGGGAGCTACTGTCAGCTGATTTCTCAATAGGAACTTTACAGGCCAGAGGGAGTGGCAAGAAATATTCAAAGTGATGAACAGCAAGGTCCTACAACCAAGATAACTCTACCCAGCAAATCTATCATTTACAATTGCAGGTCAGATAAAGAGCTTCCCAGGCAAGAAAAAGCTAACGGAGTTCATCACCACCAAACCAGTATTACATGAAATGTTGAAGGATATTCTTTAGGAAGAGGAAGAGGAAGAAGAAGAAAAAAGATTAAAAAAATAAGAACAATAGAATGGCAATAAATACATAGCCATTTTACAATGTATATTATCAATAATTGAATCTAAAAATCAAAATAAGTGAACAAGGAATCTGATGAACAAAATAAAATGGTGAATAAAATAGAATCAGAGGCATGGAAACATGGAACAGACTGACAAATCTCAAAGGGAAGTGGGGAAAGTAGATGGGAAGAGATTAACCAAAAATATTTTGTGTGTATGTTTGTTTGTTTGTTTTTTATTTAAATCTTTACTGTTGAAAGTATTACATATGTCAACTTTTTTCCCCCAATTGACCCCTTCTAGCCCACGCCTGCACTTTATCCCAGGCCTTCACCACCCTATTGTCTGTGTCAAAGACCTTATATGCATATAGACATTACCTATGGACACAGACAATAGGGTGGTGAAGGTCTGGGGCAGGGTGGGAACTGGGTAGAGGGGGACAGTAGAGGGGAAAAAAGGGGGACATCTGTAATACCCTCAACAGTAAAGATGTTTAAAAATTAAAAATAAATAAATAAATTTAAAAAAAGAAGGTAGCTGCCTTTGGGGAACAAGAATTGTGGGTGGAAAGACTGATACATGAACTGTGGTCTTTCTTAACTACTATGTTACTCTGATAAAAAATAAAATCTTTATACTACCAATAATAAAAGGTTTATTTTTTTAAAAATTAAAAAAATTAAAGGTACAATTTTAGAAATTTAAGAAAGTTCATTTTTTTTTGTCTCAGCTTTGTCATCTGTAAAATGGGAACAATGCAATTGAATTCCTTGCATGGGTAAGGATTAAGTCACAGCTTGCTCAAGAGAAGCTGGTCTGCATGGACACTGCCCTCCATCTACCACCCCACAGGAAGAATGAGGCCTGCCTGCAGAAAGGGCCCTTCCTTCCGCTACACATACATGCCCTTGAGGCCCACTGGAGCAGGAGCACAGTCCTCATCCTCCTTACTTGGCAGGGAATTTACAATAACCAGGCTTTAAACACAGGCATGTGGGCTGGTGAGGACTCTGGTATGTCCTAAGAAGCTTTCTCAAGGGGAGGCCATACCAGGGATGCCGGCCAGTCTGCCTTGCCTCCCTGGTCCCTGGCCCATAGCCTGACCTCATTACAACCCACAGTGCTCACTTGGTCTGAAACTCCCAATGCCAACCTCTGCCCACCCTTGGAGTCCAGGTCCAAAGCACCATTACTCTAGTCCAGCCGTGGGCAAACTACGGCCCGCAGGCCGGATCCGGCCCGTTTGAAATGAATAAAACTAAAAAAAAAAAAAAGACCGTACCCTTTTACGTAATGATGTTTACTTTGAATTTATATTAGTTCACACAAACACTCCCTCCATGCTTTTGTTCCGGCCCTCCGGTCCAGTTTAAGAACCCATTGTGGCCCTCGAGTCAAAAAGTTTGCCCACCCCTGGTCTAGTCCCTGCTCCCTGGGCTCAGGTTGACCAAGCTCCCTTTTCTATACTGTAACCTCTAACTCCAACCACTTGTTCCTCTGTCTTGCCTGGTTCCTGGGGCTGGAGCCACAGAACCAGACCTTTGGGTCCTAGAAGTTCCTATAAGCTTCGAGAAAAACCAGGCACCTCTGCACTCTCACAAAGGGAAAGTAACTGGCTTAGGAGCCAACTTCAACTTTTCAATTCTTACTTGTTCAGTCGAATGGCATATTCCTTCAGAGCAAACACATTATCAGCAAAGACAATAATTTTGTCATTCCTCCTTTCATGAAACTTAATCAGAAACTGGCAAGCTCTGAATTTGTTGGGGTTCATGGTGTACAGCAAGATTCGTTTCTTGGTTTTGATTGCCACATACTCCCTGTAAAACTCAGGAGACATCGGGCACCAAACCTGTAATACAATAAGAATCATGGTTAGTGTGCAAGTTTAAATACCACACAATTAGAAACTTGTGAAGACCATTCATTTAGTAGAATTAACTTTAAAACACACAAAGGTTTGTAAATTATATCTCAATATAACTGTAAACACACACCCCCCCAAACCAGACCCAATAGGTGATGTGGAGCCGGGCACTCCACATGTTAAACACTGCCCAGACCTTTCAGTGTCTCTACGTGCAGGGAATTACTTCCACACCAGCTCCACACGAAGGGCAGCAGACTATCCACCAGTGGTGCGAGGGTCCCTCTCACTTGGTCCCACCTCCACACAGAGAACTGCACACACACTTCCTAGTTCTGCCTGTTCAGTGAGCCCAGTAATGATACTCTAGTAGCAATGAATGCATCCAACACTCAGAACTTGGTTTGCAAATTACATTCTCTACTGAAAGAGCTCCGTGGAAAATAGCTGATTACAGGGCCAGAGCAGGATAAGTACCAGATGAGTCAGGAATATACTGCTGGCCCAGAAAGCAAGGAAGTGCTCACAGAATGATGGGGACATGTCATGTGTCCATAGAAGCCAGCTTGAAGGTGGTCTCATTAGTCACATCTAACGCAATCTGAGCACCCAAATAAGAATGACAGTAAGACTCCTGAGGGCCTCTTCTGTGCTAGGCCCTGGGCTTGGGCTGCTGACAAACTAAAGGAAGCTCAGGCAAATACACTGACTGATGTACCGTGAGTTTCAAAGGTCTTAAGGCTGCATACAAATAAAAAATGACCCCCTGGGAGCTCCACACTGGAACAGGCCACACAGACCACACTAACAGACTGAGTTCCTGGCCAGGACCAGTGCACTTCCCCATGAGCACCACAAGCCACTGCATGCTGCCACCCTGGGCTCAGCTGCTGCTGCTGGGTGCCAAGCCCTGTGTGCCACTCAAATCCATGAGTTTTGCTGTTAATGTTTCCTGGTTTCCTCTGAGTCATCTCCTGTTATGACTCCATTAGAGGTTCTCATTCTTTATAACCACAGCAATTCTTTTCTCACAGTAAAGTGTTTAAAATCCTGCAATTCACAAAATATGAAACATAAGGGGCTAATAACTATCTGATAAGATACTCAATGTCATTAGTAAAGTAGAAAACACAAATTAAGACCATAAAGGAATGCATTTCACACTTACCAGGTTAGCAAAAGTTAAAAGAAAACAAGTAGCTATTGGGCAGTGGAGATGTGGCACGCCCTCACTCGCCCTGATGGGTGTTCACTGGCACTCTCACTCTGGAAAAGTCTGCTGTAGCATGACAAGGAAGGTGACCCTCAAGGAGCCTTCAACCCAGCAGTGTCACTTCGAGGTGCATCTGCCAGAGCAGTGGCCTACAAACTTGGATTACGTTACCTCACAAACTAAACATTCACACACACAAACACAATTTCATGAAACAATATATACCCTTAATACATATGCATTCTGGTAGATTCTATTCTATCCTGACCATGACCCACAAAGTGATGTCACAGTCCACAGTGTGAACAACGCTTTAGAAAAACTCTGGCAGGAGGGCCCCAGGAAATGGGTACAAAAACATCTGCAGCAATGTCATAAGCTATAATTTATAGAGACAGAAACACATCAGTGGCTACCTAGAGCGAGAGTACAAGCAAGGATTCACTGCAAATGGTCACCAGGGAACTCTGGGGATAACGGATATGTTTTAACACTAGATTGGGGGATATATTAACTAAAACCAAGTAAGTTATAAATAACAAACAGTATTTACTTAAAACAGGTCAATGTCACAGAATGCAAACATCTTGATAAAGCTATTAAAAACTTTAAACAACTTACCGACCCGAACGTCTGTCACCATTGGAAGATTTATTTTTTACTGCTGTGTAATATTCCATTACATGTCCAATTGTGGTATATTTGTATAATGGAATACTACAGAGCAAATCAAAGGGATGAACTACAGCTACGTTCATCAAAAAATAATGCATTATGCAAGGAATAAAAATAGAGCCAATGACAAGTCATAGAAATATATAATCTGTTTCACCTTTTAGATAAAGACGTTTTAAAAGGTAAAACGAAACAACCCTGTCCAGGAAATTATACATAGGTGCTAAAATAGCCCTGAGACAGCGGCCCCCTGCTGTTTAGTTTGTAATGTAATGTAATCCAAGTTTGTAGGCCACTGCTCTGGCAGATGCACCTCAAAGGGGAGATGCAACTGGAGAGGGACAGGGTCCCCAAGGTTCTGGCAACTCTGTCTCATAAGACGGGTGGTGATTACAAAGCATAACTAGAGATAAGGAAGCAAGTCTACCTGCACACGGTCCTCACACTCTCTTACCCAACAGCCCCCTTTCCACCCTTTCATGACAAAGGCCACCCTACTCTAGCCACTGAGGAAGTCATGTTTAGGTGCCAGGAAGAATTCTTGTTCTTGTTCCTTCTAAGAAAACATCTTTGAAGATGTACTTTTATCATTTACCTGTGCAGGTATTCATTATAGAACTAGAGGCCCAATACATGAAATTCGTGCATGGGTAGGGTCCCTAGGCCTGGCCGGCGATCAGGGCCAATCTGTGGGGCAACTGGCGGGGCCTGGTGCTGCCCGCTCGCCGGCCCCACCCCTCTGCCAGCAGTCACCTCCCTCTGCAAAAGGCAACAGGCAGGTGATGGGGGCGGGGGGGGGGGGGGTGCCAGCCTGCTTGCCGGCCAGCCCCCCCCCCCCCCCCCCCCCCCCACTGCCCGCTCGCCAGCCGGCCCCACCACCACTGCCGGTCGCCTCACTCTGCAGGGCAACCAGTTGGGCGGTCAGGGGTTCCCCACTGGCACCTGCCTTGGCTGGCCTAGGGCCTGCAGGCTGGGGGCAGCTCCTTGTGTTGAGCATCTGTCCCCTGGTCAGTGCACATCATAGCGACCGATTTGCATATTAGGCTTTTATTATATAGGATACTGGGGAAAATGTCTTCTTAGAAATAAAATTATCAAGGCCACGGGCGCCTTCTGGGGACCACAGGTGGTTGACCACTAGGCTTTGGGGGGTGGCCAGAATGACTGCCCACGCAGGACCACCCCAGTGAAGGTAGGCACTCACTCCCAGAAAGGAGGGGCATGGACTCTGGAGCCAAGCCAGCCTGGATTAGCACCCTCACCCGGCCACTCCCTGCATGCCCTGGAGGTGGCTGGTTCCCACGCCTGTGAAGTGGCATAACCGCACCCAGCTCGCAGGGGACAGAGGGTGCACGAGATGGCAGCACTTTTGCTCAGGTCCTGACCTGTGTTTCTGCCTGGGAGTAACCTACCTGATCCACTTCCCCTGACCCTGGGAGGAGCCACTCCCCAAGAAGCTGCAAGAAAGGGGACAGCTACCTCAGCACACTGGACTTTGGCGATGTAGCCGTTGTTCTGCAGCTCCATCCAGTTGGCTTCATAGAGCTTGGGTCCGATCAGAAAATTTAAGTCAACAATTTTGTCATCTTCCCGGACCAGGGTTGCGGTCAAACCCAGCTTGCAGTGGGCCTGCACAATGGTGAGCACCCGTCGGAACATCTTGGCTGGGGAAACAATCGGTGATTCACACGGTCACTTTTGTAAATGCTCATGTACCACAGATAGCCTTGCGACTTCACACTGGCCTGTGATATACCTGGCTGACCCCAGGTTCCTGGACCACAGGAGCCTGTCTGGACAGGAATGACCATGTGGGACTCACAATCATCACGGCCAGAACTCGAGAAAGAAGGGGGACAGGAGAGCAAGGGAGCAACTGCCAGGGAGCTTCATGTGAGCGCTCCAGCACTGTCCACTCGAGAGCACCAGTGGCAATTCGAAGCGGGAACTACAACCCTGAACGTGCCACTGAGCTCTGAATCAGCCCAAGGATTTGTCACCCTGAGACTTGCACTGAGGTTACCAGGAAGATGGTTGGGCACACGGGGACCAGAGGAACCAAGGGAGCCAGACCTGCTTGGCTTCCCAGAAACCAAGGAGAGAGCAGGGGCACGAGCTGGGTTTAGGAAGCTCTCTTCTCCACAGCCCTCCAACCAGCTGGCAGAGCAGCAGCTTCCCGTCCTCCTTTCTTTGGAATGTTGTATCATTCTGATTTATCAAAGTAAATAAAATAAACACATAAAAGGGTATGAGATTTACTTTTAAAGACCCAATTTACAGGTTTCCATGGGCTCACCTTTTTCAAATTCTAATAGTTGGCCCTTCCCCGAAAATCAAGGTCAGTGGAAATGGGGAGAGGGAGTGCGGAGAGAAGGGGGGTGGGCGCAAAGCCACAGCCCGATCTCAGGGGCCACAGAAGACGGCACGCCTCGGGGTGCCCGGCTGAGCTGCAGGTTTGCCTCGAGATCGAGCTTCTTATCTCGTGACCCCAGCAGGGTTCCCGAGGTCCAGACGGGAAACCAGTGTGCGATGAACGGCACACTGGCGACCATCTAAAGAATCCGAGCCCTGGCCGGTGGTGATCAGTGGTTAGTGTCGGCCCGCGCATCAAAGGGTCGTGGGTTCGATTCCGATCAAAGGCAAGTTACCTGGGTTGCAGGTTCGATCCCCGGCCCTTGTTGAGGCGCGTGCAGGAGGCAACCCATCGATGTGTCTGTCACATCAGTGCTTTTCTCTCTCTCTCTCTCCTCCCTCCATCCTTGGCACTCTCTCTAAAAAAGCAATGGAGCCTGGACCTGGTAGCTCAGGTGGTTAGAATTATCGTCCCCGATACCCCAAGGGCGGTGGGTTCGATCCCTGGTCAAGGCCCATGCAAGGACCAACTGAGGAATGCATAAGTGGTAGAACAACAAATAGACGTCTGTCAGTCCCTCTAAAAAATCAATAAAAATTAAAAAAGCAACGGAAAAAAATATCCTCGGGTAGGATTGACTACAAAAAAAAAGAATGAGGGAAAAAGAAAAGTGCTGCGGAATAAAAAGTATTTCTTCCACCTCAAACGCGTGTCAGGGGGT